>NC_143404.1:5000588-6250588 GCF_052110815.1 Crocodylus siamensis | reverse complement strand
GCAGAGTAGAAAAATGCTCCAGCACGTTGCTCCTCAGGCTATCGCTCAAAAGGTAGGCAGCATGCCCTCCTCACTATCTTTTCCATCTTACAAACCGCACTGTGGCACTTCTATTGTATTTAAGACTCCAAAGGAAGAAGAGGTGGATCTGGCCTCCCAGTCCTGCTACCCAACTGACTACAAAACCATCCGTGATATCAACAGGAGTCCCACACAGACCAGTAGCATGAGGAGATTGGTTCCACATCCTAGTATTTATATACCTCCAAAGGGCACCAGGCCAAGACGTGAGCAAAGTCCCTACACTGAAGACCTAGAAGGAAACTCCTTATGTACATCCATCCATATGTACATTCCTTTCTCTATGTGCAGCTTACAGCTACCTAAGGAAGCACCAGGGCTTTAATCTGCAGCACTGGGGAACCTGACAGTAGCCTGCACCTACAGATTTCTCTTCCACCCACTTTGATTCGTGTAAGATAGAGTCACAGGGATGTTTGCCCCCCAAAACTCCCGACCGCAAGGTTTACACTCTATCACAGCTATACAAACACATATGCATTAAAACAGAATATGTGTTCACATTCAAAACTGTTGTAATCGGGAAATGAGCCGTGAAGTGTGCGAATGATGACACGTTAATAATCTGTTTTATAGCTTAAATCAGAATCTTGGAATTTTGCAGTCAGAGACTTTTAAATAGGTCAAAACAGAGTAATCACACTTAATGATCACGCTCCGATACAGAGTGCGCCAGTGCCAAGAGCTGGGGAACCTGATCAGAATGGATATCAGCTCCTGGCACATGTCAGAGACGTTTCTTGCACCTCGATCGATTTTATAGTTAAGTAATACCAAAAACACACAGCCCTAGCCCAACGCTTTTGGGAAACGTGCAGCAAGAGTCCATATGATTATGAAGATTACAAGTTAAGCCTAAAGGGTCTGCATTTTAGAAGGCACTGCAGATGCATTAAGTCTAATATATCCTTACAGAGAATAGGACTGCCTGTAAGTGGCATAATTTGAGGAAGAACGGGAGATATTCTGCAAATGTTGTGGATACATTTACTGTCATTTGCTCAGGGACTTTCCAACTGATGCAATCAGAGCTAAAATAGACTCCTGCATATCTAATTTAAGAAAGAGAGAGGGGGAGAGCAAGAATCTGAAGACATCTTAAGACCCATCACAACAATAATCGCTACTTTTGGCTCCCTTACAAAAATGTCTTTAGGAGCACACATAAAGCTCAACTCTTCTGTGACTTTCAGCACATCTTTTCCCCCTGGTTTGGACCACCATAAGAATCACAAATTCAGTATTTCGAGCATCTCCTGAAATAGGCTGTATACAGCACCAGCTAATGAAGAAATACTGTTTTCCTTGCCAACATCATTGAGCTGCTGAGGCATAACCAAAAAGATAAACTGAAAGTAAATGCTAAAATTTCACGTGTGCCTAAGGAGGAGGCAGCGGAAGAGGCAATAAATAAATAAATAAATCGATGTTTGCCAAATGGGAAAGGACCTAATTAGTCAGGGAAATTATTTGGAGCTTGTAAGACGGCAATGGAGGAGGCAGGAATGGCTCTTGTCAGTCCAAAAGATTCTGATATCTGCTTCTGAAAAAATGAGTCAAAAGATGAAAGGGCTTCTTATTTGAAGGAAAAAGATGGAAAATAAGAAGAGTATGAATTACTAACATGTCTACCCATAAATGCCAGGAGCACAGAAGCAGTAATGACACACACAACCCCCCTCCCGCTGCCCCCAAAAGTGCCATTAGCTGATGGAGTTTATCATCTAATAGGTGGCAATGAAAGCAATATGCAATGATTGGGTCATTTGCATAACTGGAGTGTTAATTTAGATGGGTGCAGGCTCTATATTAGAGAGCAAAGGAGAGCAAGAAGAGGTGGAAGGCTGTCATTCTATGTCCATGCTATGTAGCATGGCAGTCAGCATTCATTTGGGAAGTAAGTCATTACGCCAAGGCGTCACGAGAAAACCCAAGATGTTAAAATCTAGTTTCACTCCAATTCAGAGGAGAAAAAACAGAAAAGTTGGTATTTGTTACGAAAGGCTAAATTCTGAAATCCCCCTCTTTGATAGGGTTGCAACATTTCATTTCAATGTCATCGTTTTGTATATCGACTTCTCCACAGTTATTTAGAACGTAATTTATAACGTCACCTAAAAAGTCAAAACAAATTGTTTCAGCCCCATCAGAATGCAAGGGTTTTATAATTTACTATCAGGAATGTCACCCAAATCAATTCATTCCTGCGAAACACTTTGGTTTGGTCTAATCAGCACTTTCCAACAGAAAACATCAGAAAACTCCGAGACTTGCCCTCGTTATAATCTGCATGTCAAATGCCGACAGAGAAAGGCACTTCTGGCCACAATAGCTTCCTAGCATTCCAGGATCAGCTGAGCAGCGTCAAGGACCTAAAAGCTATGACCCTGAAGGAGAAAGGGCGGGCAACCCGTTGGCGATGGGCGCAGGCGCCATGCCTGTCACGCTCTAAATGCTAAGTACGAGGACTGCAATGCATGAACAATGCAAGCAAATTCTTTGGTGTTCAGAGTTCAGCCAGCCATTCTCTTTGCATACATCCCTGGAATGTGCTGAAATAAAGCAGAGAAGAACCATGCCGAGAGGCAACTCGGAGCCACAAATGCCATTAGGTGAATGGAGAACTGGAAAACAACTCTGCTTTGCTTATCAACCCTTAACACGCATGTGCATGCGCACACACACACACGCTCCGTCTCGTAAGTGCCTAATATAGACATAGAAAACCAGGGCCAGCTTCACAGTCCACTCTGCAAGCAGCACGAAGTGCACCTAACCCAGGCAGGGATGGCCTCTGAGGATGCCCTTTGTGCAGGGGAAGTCTCTGCCAGCATACAACTGCTGCTATACCCAGAGCTGACTTCCAAGCAGAGGCATGTCCTCCAGGTATAGCACGGTCTGGGGGGCATGGCTGAGCTGAGCTCTGCTATGTCTGATCTCCAGGGACCTACCTTACACCTGCAGCAGAACGCAGGAGCAAAACCCTTCCCACTTTACCTTGCTCTGGAGCTGGGAAACCCTGTATCAGGGACTGCAACCGTATCAGTCTGTATCAGGGACTGCAACTGCATTGGTCCACAATAAAAGCCAGGATGGGCAGAAGTTCATAGGCTTATTGCTTTCCATGGAGGGTACACAGTATTACTCACATGTTTAATATTATGCATGTGCTTTGATGCTGGATCAGAACCAGAGCGCTGAGCATTTTGCAGAACTAAACACGTGAACTCTCTATAGGAGGCAGCAAACCTGTACGGAAGCACAAGGGAAAGCCCATCTTTCCTCGGCAGGTATACGGGTTAACGCTGCGTCATCACAATGTTCCTAGCCCGCGACATTTCTGCATCCCAAAAGCAGTCCACGGGTGCAAGAGAAGCTCTGGGGTGACTTGACTCCAACAACATGTTCCACCACAGGTGGCAAGGTGATATTTATAGTATTATTATACAAATCGAGGTCCCTTGTCCCAAGACAGGAATGGACTAGACATCGCAGTGAAGTCCCCAAGGAACCTCACGATGCAGATTTAATTTGCCCATCATGCTGGGAGCTATGAAACATCCCTCGCTAGTTTGAGCAGCAGGAAAAACTCCTTTAAAAGAAGACAGGCATTGCCATTCTGCATCTACTCCTCCATCCAGTCACCAATGGGGGTAAGTCCACATGCCTCCCAACAGGTGCTGTTAGCAATTATAGACTCAATTTGCCTTCCCACAACGTGGAAGGAGGGAAGCCCCTCCCCAAGCAGTGTTAGGGATGGGCTTCAACCCTGTGTAAGGGGGTCCGAGAGCCCCTTCACAGCTCCTGTTTATTACTGAATATTAACAGATCTCTCTCTAGTTCGTCTTGGGCCTTTTTTTGGATCCTGCTACACTTGGTCTCCGTGACATCTTGTGGCAAGGAGTTCCATGTGCAACGGGTGACGATGTCCTTCCTCGTGCCTCCGATCAGCCTCCCAGCTGGCCGATTAGTTTTCGGAGGACCTGGGACTGTGCCAGGGAGCAACACGGCGAGGCACTGCACATAAACTACAGCCCATCGCTAGGGACCTACTTAATACACGGTTTTCTGGATTTTGCAGAAACTGCGAAATCTGGGATAGCCCGCAAAAATCAACAACAATAAAATAAAATACGATACAATGCTGCCTCCCCAGTGGAAGCCAGCGATCCTTGCTGCCGGGAGGGGAAAGCACTGGCCGGTGGGGCAGCACAGCATGAAGGGCAGCTGCCCCCTCCTCCCATCAAAGCCTCTCTGCCAATCAGAAATGCCCGCGAAATCAGCTCTGCACACCGTGAACTGGCTGCAAAGATCCCTTTGTCTCACTGCGACTTAAGCAGATCTCTACCCATAACAGAAGTCCCTTAGTCCAAGCGGGAGAGTTCACTGGCCCATATCCAGTGCCACGCTACAGCAGGGACACCGCTCCCGTTTGGGGAGGCAGCGTGCGTAGCGAGCTCGGCTTGCCCCGCTCCCTTTGCTTGGTACCAAGGCCGTGCAGAAATGCCTAACGAGTACATCAGCACTGCGGCGAGCTCAGTGTGGCATGCCAAACCTGCCTGAGAAAAAACGAGCCCATGCTGAGCTGTGCGCTGCCCCGTCTACACTGCTCCTGCCCATGCCGGCTCGGGGAAGGCGCTGCGATGCTGCAGCTGCAGGGCAGATGTGCTGCTTGTCAGATAAGCACCTTTAGTCTAAATGAATCGCCGGCTTCCAGGAATGATTTTCAAAACTGTCAAACAAGCTCATATACAGCAAGCAAAGCCCAAGGCAGCTGCGCGACCACTACCCAGAGCCCGGCTGCTGCAACAGATCTGTAAACATTATCCAGATTACCCACAGCACTGAGTCGCTGATGTGAGAAGCATGAATCACACTTACCAGGCAAAATTACCCCAGACTCTAAATAGGGCTGCTAATTATTTCTAAGGATGTGTTTAAAATAACCCCAAACCCTTCCTTTAATATGACCGGCCCTAAATTTGATTACCCACCACTCTAAATCCTTTCAGCTGAGTCTCATTAGGGAAGGCTGGCCTGATGGCACAATAAAAATGTTTTCTTTCCCCCACCTCAACTAATGGGTCTTTGATAGGATGTGCTATCCCTCAGCATCGCCTGCTGCTTTTAACCTAATAAAGGGGGAGCCGTGTCACTCAGACCCAGCGAGAGCTAAACTGGGAAATGATCCTCCTTTTCCTCATCAGATTAAGACTCTTGGAGAGTGTGCTTTAGGAGGACAGCAGGCTCCCGGAAAAATACTCTCCGATCCGGAGCTGCTATAAATGGAAAAGCGAGTGGGGGGGAGAGGGGGATGTGAAATGGCATCATCCTAAAAGGCTACAAAAGCTCAAAGACAAGCTGACGCCTCAGTAAAAAAGAGGACGCTGTATTTCCTCCACCCTTGTTGTGTGTCTCTCTCCCACTGAAAAGAATTAAGAAAATACTATACTGCAATACAAGAGAAAATGTTCATCATTTCAAAGCAGATCACCCCTCCCTTGGTGAAGCCCTCAGCCAGGACTTCAGAAAAGAAATCTCCAAGATGATGCTCCTCTTCATCCTCCTCTGGAAGATGGGACAAGCCGCAGGGAGAAGTGCTGAACCTGTATGAAATTCAGGTGTCTACGCCAGTCCCAGACAACAGCAAAGGGCCAAGGCAATCCGTTTGGGATTCCCCTCCCTTCACACGGGTGCTGTATCCGTGGCTCCCTCCCACCGTGCCCACCGCCTCTCCAGCAGCATGGCTCTCATGGACCACATTATAAAGTGCACAACCCATGTGCAGTTGTCCCCAACTTCCCACATTGCTATAGTTCTTCTTCTCGTAACCTCCATGAAGCCGGAGCGTCAAGAATGAATACCCTCGACGCTCTCCCCCATCCAGCACCTGGCAAGCAAACCAACAAACCCTTTCCACTGTGCAGGTGCCATTCAAAATGAACACCCTCCAAAGGGTCTTGGCAAGTGGAGATGCACCATGAACACACAACACCTCCTTTTGTGTTAAAGAGAGGCGACCCGGGGCACCTGGACCGCGGGAGCGTGAATTCTTCAACAATTTGAGCCTACGCGTATAATTTGCAATCAATGGGAATCCTGCCTGAATAGAGACTGCCTAACCAGACCTCTCACATTGTACTGGGAGTAAGACAGCGTGGCTGAACTAGTCAGATTTTCCTCTGTTACACCCAGTAAATCCAGAGCAATTCCCAGACAATCACAGTCACTACAGATTTACAGCAACATAAATGCAAGTATCTGGCCCAAAATACATATCCCCCAATGCCACTAAAGGGAAGAAAATACTCACTACGCCACACACCTGCCTGGGAGCTTTCTTCCCTGCAATGCACTTTTCCAATTTTAGTACTCAATAAAAACCACTCGGCACAGAAAGCATGTCTGCAAGTATCTCCCATCCACCGTTTCAGACAGCGGCACTACAAAGACTGTATGTACTGAATTAACATCAAGTGGCTTAAACCCGCACAGACTTGAAATGAGTTAGAGAAATACAGAGCAGGTAGAAATGGCCCCCGCGCACCTCTGGTTCCCGAGCAGACGCCTTATGCCAGGGCCTCTCTGAAGCACCGCTACGCCAATTAGATGTCTCACGCCGGGCGACATTACATCCGTGGCTATGTCGTGTCAATCAGGAGTACACGGCATTGAACCGATCACTGGCGGGGGCCACTGCAGCTGTTCCCGTGTTGCGCTAATTAGTACGACAGACACCATCCATGCAGCCAGTGCATCGTTGACACCGTGGAGCGGGAGAGTTTCTTCAGAGCCCCAGAAACGTACAGGATCAAGGCGAATCCGGAGGCTGGGAGCATTTCGCAGTTCAGAGGGACATGCAGCCGGACACACAGGGTTCGAGCCACGCAACCAGCGCCGGACTGTCGCGCCCTCGCAACCAGCGCAGTTTGGACGCTTGCAAACGCCAACAGCGCCTTGAGCCTCTTCCACAGCCCTCACCTGAAATCACCCTAGTGCCACGCGGCCAGGTGCGTCTGCCCCCCAGCGGCGCATCCTTCCCACACCTTTGCCTGTCCCCCCAGGGCCAGTCTCGCTCGCCCGAGAGGACGCTGCGACGGACACGGTCTGGGCCGGGTCTTCGCCTGAAACAAGTGCCAGGGCTGGAGCGGAGGCACCTGCACCCTGGGCTTTTGGGGGGGAAGCGGGCATGGGTCAGGCCCGGCAAGCTGCTGCGCTGCGCCCGGGAATGAAACCCGCTCCTGGCCCCTGAGGCCCCTGCCACGCACAAGGGGCCTTCGAGCGGCCCCGGCAGCTGGAGGCTGCGGGGGGCACTGCCGCGCAGAGCACGAGGCCGGGCAGGACGGGCCCGCCGCCGGGTGCCGCCTCGGGCCCCGGCCCCGCGCGCCAACTTTCCCGGCCCCGCGCGCCGCCCGCCCGCGCTCACCCCGCGCCTCAGCCGCCGCCTCAGCAACCGCCGCCGCCGCCGCCGCGCTCCATCGCCCGCGCCCCGAGCGGAGCCGCCGCCGCCGCCGCCTCCCGCGCGGGCGGGCGGGAGGGAGAGAGGAGGCGGGGGAGCCCCGCCCCGCCCCGCCCCGCCCGCCGACACACACACACACACACACACACACACACGTGTGCAAGGGCGGGGCGGGGCGCGCTTGCACACGCACCGGCACACGGCGCTCTGCTCAAGGGACAGGTGCAAGGCGGGCACAGACACCCCCCCGACGCAGGCGGCGGGGGAGGGGCGGGGGGCACACAGGGCTTTGCAAGGACAGGGGCGAGGGTCACACGCCCGGGGCACGCTTCAAGGCCAGGAGCAAGCCGAGGGACACGCAGGCGCACACACGCTCACGGCACTTGGCAAGGGGCAGGTGTGATAGACGTACACACACAAGGCAGTTTGTAAGGGACAGGTGCAAGAGGCACATGCACACACATACACACAAGGCACTTTGCAAGGGGAGGTGACAGACACGCACAAAACTCTGTGCAAGGGTACGACAGATGCACACACACACACACACTTGCACACACAAGGCACTTTGCAGGGACAGGTACAATAGACACGCACGTACATACACACACGCACACAGAAGGCAGTGTGCACGGGACAGGTGTGTGTGCAGGGGAGGGATTGTCCTCAGGTCTCCTTGCCCCTCGGTCCCGTTCACCCACCCCCGCGGGTTAGAGCTCAGCTCAACAGCCAGAGACCTGGTACCCGAGGGCACGGGAAAACGAGCAGGTTTTATTTATGGTTTTAGGTGCACTTCAGTTGTGCAAGTCAGGAGGTTGCGGCATCTGCCCACAAGAGGCAATATTTCAAGGGGGGATAGCACCGGGGAACAGGGACCATCTCGACAGCCCTGGGGACTGACCTGTGGCAAGAGGAAAGGCCACCCGTGAAACAGTGCCCCAGGCTGCTTCATCAGTCTGCCCGCACCCTGAGTCGGGGGGGACACTGCCAATGGTTGTTCAGAGTCTCCACATGCGACCGGTTTCTCTTTGGAGACTGGGGACAAGGGTGGCAGCGAGCGGTGGTGGTGTCGTGGCACCTGCTTAGGAAGGAACTGATCCCACAAGTGTGTTTCACGGAGAATAACTGCTGGTTGTGGTTTCCGCACGCTGTTGTCCGGGGCTCGGTAGTCGTAAAAGGGACACACTTCTTGTCTAACTTTAACAGCTATAGTACTCTCAGTCTCCAGCAGCTGGCAAAGGACTTGCATTTCGCATCCTCCCCAAGTCCTGCTGCTCTTGGACGTACCGGACCATAAAAAACTTGAACCAAGGAGAATTCTCCCTGCACACGATAGTGCATAAGAGAGCTGCAGGCAGCCCTTGCACGACCCTTTGCAAATAGCAGCATAGGAGACGGGCACGGCCTGCAACGGTGCATCTGGCTGCAGAAATTCTGCAAATGAAGACTGAGCTGTCCAGAAGTGACCCAGGAAGCAAGGCTGCCTTCACCAGTGTCTCCTGGCTGATCTGCTTTACATCAAGGGCTGCACGAGTCACTACAGCTGTTGTGTCTCATAGTGGCACACTCATCCCAGTCATCAGTGTTCTTGTACTTTCTTTCATTTTAAATAACAGTGATTGTAACCCCCTGAAGACTGAATAGAGCACAAATCTCACTCGCAGGAAGTCCACCACGTATACTGCTGTTAACAAGAAGACACCTGTGCCCTGAGACGAGCATTTCACACGTACACCATGGGCTAGAAAAAGTCACTCTGGCCTTGATAAGCATATGGATAAGACACAAGACACCTACAGTTCCCACACATACTTTCATTTGGTCTCTCTTCTACTCTGGCCGATCATTATCATAGAAATATAAGCCTGACAAGGATCACAAGGGATCATCTAGTCATTCTGCTGCACCAAGACGGATTGTTTAGTAATTTGGTTTAGTTCCCTGGGGTCTCTGAGATGTACTAAGCTTGCCTTCCCCACTCCCCCGATCCCTCACTTGTCCTCCGTGAATTGCTGAAGATAACTACTGGTTCAGAGATTACTTTAGGAAGTAGCCGGAGCACTTGAGAGTGAATTTTGTCAGGTCTTATCTACCTGAATACCAACTTATTGAGCTACCCCTTAAAAGGTGCTATGAGTTTTCTCATGTATTCTTCTGGAAGCAGGTGGCAGGGAAACTTGCTTTAACTTCAGACTTCTATAAATGGATGTAACATGTTGGTCAGATTTTGTTCTTATTTGTTTCCTTTTCTTTTAGATCCTCTTTTAAAAAGTTACTATTGAAAGAAGAAAAAAAAAGGACTTTTTTTTTTTTTTTTTGTAGAGGAGGCACTTATCCAGTCTCATTCATGACCATTCAGTTGCATAAAGCATCTACGTAGGTCCAAAGATCTTCAGTTGCTTGACATTCAGTTCACTCAGCTGGGGAGCAAGAAGAATTTCTTGCAGAAAGAAAATACTGTTAGCAGACTGGTACAGTAAGCAAGCAAATGGTCAAACCTTTCCGCGTTCTGATCGGTTTTTAAACAGCCGTCGTTGTATGAACTGTTAACAGTGTGTTGAAGCTCGCATAATGAATGTGGTATGCTTCTGGGCTGCGCACTGTGATTGATGGACTGAACGTGTGCACTCTGACACATTAATACGTTCAGGAAACATCATGACATACATCATCGCATTATCTATGAGTGCTTCGTGTAACTCATCTGTTATGCATTAATTTGTATCTGCTCTTAGTTTGTTCAAATTAAGTGTAAACTTACCAAACTGAATTTACTGTAATTGGTGTACTTGAAGTCAGCTACCGAGCTGTCGCGTCACCATCGAGACAACTGCAGAATCTCAGCAGTGAAATGAAGTGCTTTCTTTTCAGGTGACATTTCCCCAAGCAGAACACATTGCTGCAAAACCTGGAATCGTTACATTTCAAACAAAAGTTGAAGATTGTGAAAAATGGAAACGTTCTTCTTTTTCTTTTTTTGCAAGAATTAAAAGGGTCTCTTGGTCTCACATTCCCCTTTCCTTCCATCCTCTGATCTCTCTTCCCACCCTTATACTTGTCTACTTCTCTCCTTTTCCTTACCCAGTGGAGAAATCCTGGCCGCCAGAGACAAGGAATCGCACAGCAGGAAGCAACAGCAATGCTAGCCTCATCCATGGAGTGAATGAAGACACACAGAAAGATTAAGAGAATCCATGGAGTCCAGACTGTTGTGCATTAGACCACACTGTTATCATAAGAGGGGATTTGCAGAGACACAGTGGCCAACAATGGGAATTCACCATGCATTCCTCCCTATAGAGTGGGAATGCAATGGCTACAGGCAATACTGCTGTTTGGGTGTCACCCACGAGCTGCCCAGATTTAATTTTTTTTCATAGACCTTCTCTGACTTGCAGACTAGTTACTGCAGATCCTCGCAGGGGACAGAACTTAACTACCAGTTGTTGAAGGGCAATCACAAAGTACGGGGTCAAGGGGGAAAGTGAGCATATATCCCTCCTGAGATGAGTTCAGGCATCTCTTAGCTATAGTCCCGACTCTCTCTCTCTACATATATATATATACACACACACGCACACATATACATGTGTGTATGTATGTACATACACATACGTACATATATACACATACATATATACATGTGTGTGTATGTGTATGTATGCGTGTATGCATCTGCAATGCAGGCATCGAATTGTGAAGCTGAGGGTCTTGGTGCATGCTTCTCCATGTGCCTCATCAAAAATGTTTCAGAATTACATACCTGGGAGACAGAAATAAAATAGGAAGCACAACATCAGCATTGCTCTCTAGCTAGTTTTTTAGTTTTACATTTTAAAAGCAGGGCTTGGTGGGATTAGCATAGCTCAGTTCTACAGAGCTGCACATCTCTGAGACAACACTGTTCTTCTCCATATCGTAGACACACACTTCCCTTCTCCCCCTGCTTCCCTGTGAGATACAAGAAGAAAATGGGAGAATCTATGCATTAGTAGTACTTGGTGCCTCTTCTCTGCAATGCCCCCCATGAGCTGCCAAGGAAGAAGCTAATGCAGACTGGCCCCCCTGCCCTTATGGCTTCTCCATGAGGCAGGGCCAGGAAGAAGAGCTGGATTAATCCCTCTGCCATTCTCTGAAAAACAAAGACTGTTTTTCCCTTTGTGGCACATCAAGTTACAGTATTACGTTTGTTTTATGAATGTGTAAGCTGGGCTCCATCACAGGACCTGTCCAGACTTTCTTTGTAGGTCAGAATAGTCTGACCCCTGAAAGTTTGATGAAGCTCCTTCTACATTACTTCAGGGCATCTTCCTCCTCCTCCTGAGGCAAAGGAGGAAGGAAAACGCTGGGCTTTACACTGTGGCCCTTGCTCTCAGTTGGGCCAAGACGGAGAATGAATTCCATGCAGGACCCTGCACCGCCAACTCTGCCTGGCACTGCCCGCGTCCCAGTCTCACAGCGACGGTGCCCATTTCATCTTCACTGCTGTGATGTCACGAAGGGCGAGAAGCGAGCTCTGAGACAGCCATTAACAGACCATGTCAGGAGTCCATAGATCAAACTCAGCAACTATAATTGTACCCGGGAGCAAAGAGGAGAGGACATTGAAAAATAGGTCTGATATATTCTTTACTAATTAGATGGATACTTACAGTGATGTCCTGCCAAATTTTTAACAAGGGGATCCATCAACAATTGAAAGTCACAGTCAATGAGACACGTAATGTTCCCTGGGTAAAATATTCCAGATTTGCAAAACCATCTCCATATTCCTTCCCTCTGCAAGAATCACCCATGTCTTTCATACACAACCCCATCGGGCCTACAGCCCTTCTCCCAGTCAGGACCTCTTGCTCTACCAGGCCTCCTGCTTTTTAGCATAGCAAGGTTGCGTCCCTACTGCGTAGCTGCTCCATGCAGGTGGGCTTCTCTGACTTGAACACGTGCATGGGATCAAGGTCCTACCAGGGGGCGGGATAAGAGGGAACCCACACAGGGAGAGAGCGAGGTAATAGGATTTCAGTATAATTACCTCTATGTTGGCCAAGCTTGCCCATTGACTTTTTCTCTTTCTTTTTTAGGGACGGTTTTTAGGTTTAATGTGTTTTCCTGTTCATGCACAAGGCGCCTAAATTGCAAATGCTCGGTCACCTATATTGAAGCCTCGCACAGGTTGCTGCACCGTGGTACGGTGTGTTTGTTTTCATATGACCGAAGGAGCTGGGCAACTGCAAGGACTTTGCTCCTTCAGGTAGCAGATAAGGTGCTTGCCCGTTCAAGCAAGACAGGTCCTGAGAAACAGGGCAGTGCCGGGCTAGACCAGGCTGAGCCCAAATTGAGCCCCCCACGCGTGATGCCTCTATTTATGGTAAATACCCCGACTGATGGGTTTTTTGCACGGTGCTCTGAGAAGCTCATTGCCGTCTCCGTCTCAACAGTGTCCTTGCCCGAGCCTGGGGAGAAATGGAGATCTGGACTGTAATGAAACGCTCCATCTCAGCATACGAGACCTTTATCATGAAGTACGGATGGAAATAGCTTTGGTCTGTGTCGGCAGGGGTCTCAGACCTCCCACTGCCGTGGCCAGACCCAGGAGGCAGGGTGCCTTTCCCTGGGAGAAGAATGACTGCCACGTTCATATGGATGCAGAGAAGGTCACAGTTTGCTGTGACCATGGAGGGCACTTTTCAGGACACGTGAATGCTAACCTGGCATCTGGGAGAAACCACAGCCTTGTAACACCAAATGGCTCTTTGTTGATCGTTATTTTGACAAAGCTACCATGAAAACCAATGCTATTTTCATCCCTCCTCTCTCTGAGAAAGCTCTCTTGTTCCACGATGGACTGTTTGGTCGCAGACCAGATTCCAGTTTCTCTCTCAGCTCAGACGAGGACACGGCGGAGACAGGCGACAACAAGTTTCTCAGCCCGCTACACAAAAGACTTCAGTCAGGGTACTTACAATAAATACTGGCATCAAGAGCGAGGGGCTGCGTTTCCTGACAATCTCGCTGTCCGGAGAATGTTTTCTCGAGAAGGAATCTCTGACATCACCGACCGCTGGCATTCGTGTCGAGACGCTTGAATCCAAGTTGGAAATCGCAGGACAGAAGGGAGCTTCAGTCCCTCTGGCCGAACACGACGTCCCCAAGTTGTGACCTCCCGGGAACACGGGTGACGGAGACAACTGAGCCCCCGCGGCGCTCTCATCTGCGAGTCGTAGGGTCGCTTTGCAAAACCCAGTCTGGTCTAGGATTAAACGCGGTTGGGGACAGTGATGAGGCACCGATTCAGCAAAGCATTTAAAACGTGCTTAACTGCGCTTCAGTGCTTGATGTTCCCCCTTTGCCATCACGGTCACAATACGAAAAGCCCCTTGGGGGTGTTGAGGCCGTGGGCGTGCTTCTCAGTATCGACCCGCTCATCCAATTCTTCCCCTTCCTGTTTCTTGTATTCACCTGCGGTCCCGGCTCTCAGATCATGAGCTCTTCGGGACAGGAGCTGCCCAGCGTGTGTGACGTTGTACCCACATGTAATATGGCCCTGGTTTCTACACGCTGTTGCAGCTCAATTAGCCAGAGGGATTTGCTGCAGGCCTTTATTTGGTACCTTGTTTCTTTGCGTCTCCTATTTATGGAACGGATGATTATGCCACCTAATCAGGATTACGGGCCAAATTATCTATTGGTGCAATCCCATTGGTTTCAAAGGAATAATGCCAGCAGAGTCACTCATTAGAGATTAAAAACATCTGCAAAACATTCCTGACTTCAGCAGATATTTGGAACGAGCACGTCTCTTCCCTTGCCAGCCTTCTAACAAGGTGACAGCACCAAATATTGTTCTGCCATTCAAGAGGCAGTACAAGTGCAGAAAGTTTTTACAGCAACCTAATTTGTTGATAAGGAACGCAAATTAGCAGTTAATTGGAGAGCCTGCTATGGAGGAACTTGCTATCCTTAAATGTTTCATTTCAGCTCCTGCTCCATGCTGATTAGGAGCTGCAGGGAGTGCTTCTGTGACAGAATATGAGGTTTGGTGATGTGCTGTCCGTAGGTAGATAATGGAGATAAATTGGCAAGGGATTGGGCCAAAGCTGGCTCTGTTTCACGGGTGTAACTACAGCTTGAAGAACCAACCTGAGTCACAGCGGATGGAAACGGATGTAAATGAGACCATTTCAGACAGGCAGTCATTAGTCGAGAAGATAAAGATAGACTTGGTGAAACGTGGGATCCGCTACTTAATCAGGTGAGAGCTATAAGAGAACCATAAAGATGTATTTAATTCATGATGAGGCAGTAAGCTCTAACCCCGAATGATAAATGTTCCCTTGCTGAAGGGTCCTCCTCCTGTATCAGGCCCGCATCCAGCTCCCAAAGTTTGCGTTCCTAAGAGAGGAAGAAACCTCTAAATGCAAACGCTTAACAGGGGGAAGAAGACTGGCAGGGCTGCTTGAAGGTCAGGTGCTTTGTTACAACAGAAGGAGGCTTTTAATTGGATTTATGGAGGAAAAAAGGATTTTCTCCTGGCAGAACAATCAACAGAGGTATTTCCCATTGGTGTAAAGCAGCATAACTCCATTGACGACTTTGTGGATTCAGAGCAGCTGAGCTCTACAGCAAAAATGCCGCCTGTCCATAAGACCACAAAAGAAATCAGGATTCATGTCCCGGGGACTGGTGAAGTGCAATGCCAAAGGCAAATAGCACGCAAGGCAAAAAGTAATTTAGATTTGCTAACTGCAGATTTAACATTATCCTTACCTTGATTCTCTAACTAGCTATGGACCATGAAGGGAGACTCTATAATTCTTGTTTTAAAAGTAGGAATATAAATATTTCAATGGGAGTCACCACAGCACACTTTCAGTTTGAGATCTTAAAAGCAGAAGTGTATTGCCAATGCAGGAACCATTACACAGAGCTGACATGGGCAGATCACATTTAATGTGAAGGAAAGGAAATAATCCATTGCAATTATATGATCACCATTGGCAGGAAGGGAAATATGAAATAACGATCAAGTGCTTAACCTATAATGGTAATGGATGCTGAGTCAGGCGACCCTCCCGGAGATACCCCTCTAAAGTATCTAGCAGCAAATATGAAGCCAGGTTTGAAATAGCAAAGATGCATTTTGTAAATTGGGTCCAAGCGCACACTGAGATCTTGCTGAATGGCAACGATTCACATAAGGTCAAATCCCTTATTAGTGCAGCTTGAGATGAACTAACACTTTGATTGGCTGGCATTTAATCTAGCAATGTGGCAGAGGGAGCGTGTGCACACGTGTGCGGGGGTGAGCGTGCGGTGGGGCACATCCTATTTTCCATTCCAGCCCACACTGGAAGGTGACAATTTGTTTTAGTTTTAACCAGTTCAAATGAGGTAAACGCACATTCGTTTCACACTTATGAGCTCAGAGAGCAGCTACTGCCCAGAGAAACACGACAAGAAGAACTATGCGCAGAGGACTAGCATGCGGCTGCTGCCCAGCTGTGCAAAGACTGGTCTGGAAAACGGAGACGTCCACTCGGACTGGTGACCGCGTCACGTGGCCCCCAGAGGCCAAAGACATTTCCTAAGTGGTTTCTGTTTCTGGAAAGCAGGCACTTACACACAGCAACTGAAAGCGGAAAGGACTTTGACTTCAGCACCAGCATGGCAGCACTGTCTGCCCCTTGGAATTGAATACGTACGATTCCTTTGCCGTGTTCCTTTATGAACACCTTCTTTTTTTTACTGGAGCACAATTTGAAAGATCAACTCCATAATCCTGGTACTCAAAAAGGAGGGAGATAGTTTTAACAGAAAATCAATGCATGTCCTATTCATCCCCATCTCAGCCCCTTCCCATTTACAACGCTCGTTACTAGAGCGGAGCCGAACAAAAAGGTGTCAGAAAGCCAACAAGATCTAACGCACATCATTTTCCCGTTCTCTCCTTCCCAACCTCCTCCTCCTTTTAACCCTATTTTCTTCATGATTGCCTCGTACTTTCCCTTCACTCCTGGGAGTTCGTTGCTACTATGGGAAAGCTTTTGAAAAGAGATGGGACTTCTGCTGCATTGTGAAAGAGTCAAAATTCGCTGGCACCTGCAGCAGGGAGTCTCATAACCCAGACTCCTTACCAAGGGAGCAATGTTTGAGCTCATATGTCTCACCTTCATTTCTGTCTATTCCTCCTCCCATTCAGGGCCATGACTCGGGAGTGCCAGTCCATGAAACGCCACCACACGCCACCTTTGTCCCATCCAAGTGCAAGACTCCCACCCACCTCTGCAATCACTGATACTCCAGTTTCTGTCTTGGTGCCTCTGCTTCCCTTTCTGATGCATATCAGATCCTTCACCTGAGCACCTCCCTGCACGTCCATTCAGCAGGGAGCTCTATGAAATACAACCAAACAGTTCATAAAAAAGGTTTATTCTTGTCTTGGGCAGTGGGACATGGAGATTTTGCTTTGAAAGCAGCAACTATTTTCTTTGCCTTGGAAAAGGGAAATTCCTAGACCACAGCTGATAGCTTACTTCCTTGTTGTGCAAGGAGGGCAGAGAGCTGCACCACACCTGTTGTACAACCTGGATGCAATCAATTCTTGGCATGCAGCCTTTTTGGTTACACCCTGCCCTCGTCTCCTGCAGCCTGACTTTCTCTCACTTCTCTTTTTAAATGAAAGCCACGATTCTCACAGAGTGGCATGACTTGGGGAGCTGGGGCTCTCAGGAAAATGGGGAAAAAATGGACAAATACTGCAAGATTTGTGATGTGATATGAAGGTTGATGACACTGGTTGTGATAAGGGAAAAGGAGAAGAAGAGCCCAAATCCATTGCTTATTGCATGGGAGATCTGAGACAGGGCTATAGAGGCCAAAAAGAAGAAATGATTGCCCTAATAATTACTTAGAAGGGAGGTCGTTGGTTCACAGCTGAACAGGCCAACAGCAGATATCACAGGATGTTCGGCACTCTATTTGCTTTTAAAATTGTCCCATTGTCTCTCTTTCAAACAAAAAAATTTTAAACACACACACACACACACACACACACACGTCAGCAGACCCCAAAAAGAAGTTCTTTTGCAAGGACTTAATTTTTGCTGGAAACATCAAGCTACTTTGCTTTTCCTCCAATACAGAATTAAAATACGTCTTGAAACTCTGGAATTTCCTGTGAAATGCAAAATAGTAACTAGAGCTGTGCAAGAGCCAGTGAGGCAACCCTAAGGAGAAGTAAGACTTATGTTTGATGCTTTATTTTACCTTCGCCAACAGGTGTATCTATCCATTTATAATCCCTTTTATTTCCTCCCTTATTGAACTCCCGCAGGGTGAGGGATAAATGCAGCAGCAAAGAGGAGCAGAACAGACAGCTTCACTCTATTACTTTCTGATTTAGTTAGCCAGCGAATTATACTTACAAAGTGATAGTAAACATTGTTATCTGCATGTAGGAGGTGGCTGTGAAATACAGAACTTGAAAAAAGAGGAGCGCTCTCCAAGCTATTACTGGCTCGCTCTATGCTGTAGTCTCTCCCAGAAGAGTTGAATTCACTTTCTTCTACTGTGTCACAGGCGCTGTGGTTTATTTAATATCCTAAGATGCCAGTCCAGGCAATGGGTAACACTGCCTTTGATCGGCAGATAGAGAGAAGAACATAAAAATTAGTGTCATTCTCAGGTACATTTAATACCTCCCACATCCAATGTCCCATTAGCCAGCAAAGCTCATTTCTAGGCAAGAAAAGGACAATTTTCTTGCAATTTCCCAGTGGGTCTAAATAAAAGGTATCATTTTAGAACAAAGGGTTCTAGTTTTTTGTAGGTCTTCTTGTCTCAGACCAACACAGCTACCAAGTACACTTCATATTTAGCCAAGAGATTCCTGAGATGTCTGTTTTTCCCATTCTCTTCCTCTTACATCTCTCATAGGTCTCCGGAAGGGCAGCTTCCAGCTGACTGCCAAATGCAAGCTCCTGCCCCCTCATTCTAGCTGCCAATCGACTAGCATCCACGTACCTCTGGGGGCAATAGTATCATCCTCCAGCATCTCCCTTCTCTCTCTGCTGGCCCTGCAGAGATAGTCACTTTGCTTACTAGAAAAAAACCCTAACACAATAGCTTCCAAAGTCATTACACCTCGTTGTCTTAAGTCTCAAGTGTCTGAGTTCTTGGGTTCACTTCTTGCTCCTTCTGGTGCTCTCGCCGAGTCGACTTATAGCAGAAACCTCTGCCCATGCTTTGTGGAACTGACTGATCCTTTTCAGATGGCAGCAATGGTCCCCAGTTGCAGCAAGGGAAATTTAGGCTGGATATTAGGAAAAACTTTCTCCCTAGGAGGGCGGTGAAGCACTGGAACAGGCTCCCCAGAGAGGTGGCGCAGTCTCCATCCGTGGAAGTTTTTAAGGCCCAGCTCGACAAAGCCCTGGCTGGGATGATGTAGTTGGGGCTGGTCCTGCTTTGAGCAGGGGGCTGGACTAGATGTGACCTCCCGAGGTCCCGTCCAACCTTCATTTTCTATTAAATTGATTTGTGCCACACTGTGTTCCCAGGCTGAGCATTAACGTGAATGAGGGATACCCAAGGTACTTGGGCCCGGGGTGTAAAAACAGACAAAGTAGAGTTTCACATGAAGACTCATTTAAATTGATGTAAAAATATAGATATCTAAAACATGAGAAGAAAACTCTAGATCAGCAGGAGTGCTTTGGTAGAAACAAGTGGGGCAAAGAAAAATGTAAAGGTAACCCCGTGATGACAATGTTGAGTGCAAGGGCGGATGCTGCTGCTGACAGCATTAGAGAATGAGGTGAGCGAAGAGAGAGGTTGACTGGTTACGCCTGCAGCAACAGCAAGCCCATGTCTACATTAGCTTCTGTTCCAGATGTCCCATTGCCGCACCAGAAGAGTGCAGCAAGGGTAGATGCTTATATAGGCAGGCTAGCATGTGTTGCTGGTACTGAATGGTACTAGCTAGACCTGCTATGAGTCAGGCTGGACATGATTAATATGCAGAGAACAAAGTGGCTGGCAAAGGTAATTATACAAAGAGTCAATTGCCTGGCAAAATTAATTATACAGGGAGTCAAACAAGTGGTGAACCAAGTGACTGAGGCAGAACAACAAACATTTTGGCAGTGATAAATGGCAAAACAAGTTACTCAGATGGCAAGTCATGCGGGACAGACACCACATGAATTTTCCAGTCATACAGGCTAGATCAAATGTTAGATGCCGTTGCAAGTCATCAGTGACTTGGACAAGGGGGTAAAAAGCACCCTGTTCAAATTTGCTGATGACACCAATATGTGGGGGGATGTGGGCACGCTAGAAGGGAGGAATAGGCTGCAATCAGACCTAGACAGGTTACAGAGGTGGGCTGATGAGAACAAGATGGGATTCAACACCAACAAGTGCAAGGTGCTGCACCTGGGGAGGAAGAACCGGCACCGTACCTACAGGCTGGGAACTCCCTTCTCGTCAGGGCAGAGACAGAAAAGGACCTTGGAGTCATCACTGATGCCAAGATGAAGTCTTCAAGAGGAGGCTAGACAATCACCTTGCTGGGGTCGTTTGACCACAGGACTCTTCCCTGCCATGGCAGGGGGCCAGACTTGATGATCTGTGCAGGTCCCTTCCGACCCTACTGACTATGAAACTATGAAACCTTTTCCCACCCAACTGTAGGAGCTGGAACAACAACAGCTCTGCTGTGGCACCGTGGGGGCGCAGACTGTATGCCCCATTCACCTCTGCTGTGTAGCTTTGCATGAGACCCCAGGCTAGGCACTTAACCTTTCTGTGCCCCAGAATTACATATCTGTGCAATGGGAACAG
The DNA here is from genome assembly GCF_052110815.1 of Crocodylus siamensis. Taxonomy (NCBI): domain Eukaryota; kingdom Metazoa; phylum Chordata; order Crocodylia; family Crocodylidae; genus Crocodylus; species Crocodylus siamensis. The sequence goes on along the minus strand of NC_143404.1, from coordinate 6,230,208 downwards.
GTGGTAGGCACTGAATTTTCTTCACATGATTGATTGGGATCCTTCCATCTGCAAAAGACGGTGGCTATTGCAGCCTATGGCATTGCGGCTGCAACAGCCTGGACGGTCGGTCGATATGGGGATGCTGCTTTGCCCATGTATCAGCGTTTCCCTCTTGGCTATGCTGGGTTCAGTCCAGAAACAGGTCCAAAGGAAGGCGGGAGTCGATAAGTTGGGAACCAGCTACACTGCAGGAGTTGCCAGTCCAGAGGAGGTCTCCCACCTGCCAGCCTTTTGGGGCTCCACTCCTAGACTGGTTGCAAGCCATGGCTGAAGAACCCAACTTGCCCTGTGCGGGTGCCATTGGCAAAATCAGTGAGCGATTACGTTCATCCATCTTTTGGTAGCACTTCCTCCATGAAGGGCTCCACTACACTCCTCAGGCGCTCATTTGCCCAAAGCTTCCTGAGGTTACCAGGTTAATTAACCACCACCCAGCACCCGGTGTTGACCAGGACAGGTCATACCACTATGGTCACAGCAGTAGCAGGTTTTCAATCCTGACCTGACCACATGACTATTAAGACATACGGCCCTAAGAAGCCAAGGCAGATAATTTTTATGCATCTTGTTACAGGCCCTCTAAATGGATTCATCAATGAGAACCTGGAAACCTGTCTACCTGCGCTGAATTTCTACATTGTAGCCATTTTTCATTTGAAATTAGCATTTGCAAAGAGTGATCCAAGCATAGGATCAGACAAAAACTCTTTGCTAATAAATGGTTTTCCTGCACCTCGTTGGTGCCTATCAGGGTTCACGTGCTAACAAGAGTATAGCATTTCCTAATGTGCCACATGCCGTTTTTAAATCAGTCTGGATTTGTTTTCCCTTTGCTGCATACAATAAAACATACTCTGACTGTTTAATGAATGAAGTTTGTACAGAACTTTGAGATCCTGGGATTAAAAAAGAAAAAGAGCCTATTTTCAAGGTATATCACAAGAAGAGGTACACGCGAGGGTGACTTCCAAAAGACTTGGGGGAGAAAGCATTATCTTTCTTGTGCCGCTTCATAATATGTAAAGAAAGCCTGGAAGGTTTAGATTTCCAAGAATGCATTTCCCCTGCTTGTTTCCACACTAGAAAGCATATCCCATCTACCATAAAAAAATTGATTTCATAGCTCTTCCATCAGTACAATATCCCAGGAGCCACGCGCAAGAAATCTGAGCAGCTGAGAAGGCATGCTTAGTCTCATTGTCCATAGCTCTGTTTTATGATTGCTCTTCCTAACACTGAACTCCAATTAGTTAAATTACCCTTAAAAAAAAATGTGCCATTAAAATGCAAGCATTAACATCTGTGCTCTGAGATGCACAAGAAGCGTCTCAGGAAAGGTCAAGGAAGACCGGAGTTGACACTCCTGCTGATACTTCACAGGCCCCGTTGACACCATGTTTCAGCGTATCTTTAGGGTTTTTTTTCAGCATAAGCATCTTTGTTTGGTGTCTTATCCCATTTTTGTACGTGACACAGCTTTATAGATATCAAGCTAAAGATTCAAAAAAGTACCTTTTAAAATATACAGACTAAAACAGCAACAGGCCCAGTTCTTAAAAAAAAATCTTTTCCAGATCACTTCAAATTTGCAGAATGCTGTTCTTGTCAAGTGAGCTTCAAAATGGTCTAACCGAGGTTTTAACAATAATAATAACAGCAACAAAATCTGCCGGTAACATTTGGCTTATTTTCAAAACCCACTTTCTTCAATAAAAGCTTAATATCAAAGATCTGATCAATTCAGCTTTTAGTGGTTTTTAAAGGAAAGAAATAGAACAATTTGGGAGTAGCTAACTAAAATTAGCAGCTCAGGAAATAAAATGTACTCCCCCCCACCCCCATCTACTCAGCAGCACGTACTTTAATCATGGCAAAACATTAAACCAACCCTAATCAACGCGCTCGTTCTGGGTAAGGAGCTTATTTGTTTAGCTCTTGGATCAGCCTTTAAGAGAATAAAGCCTACAAAGCACACTTAGGAGTACACTTAGATTTTCTGACCGCTGCACCAAAAACCCACATATTTAATAAAACCAGCCAGAGGGGCAAAGGGAGAGGCGCAGACATTTTCTTTTGCCTGCTCGGTGTGTTGCTGGGATAGGGTCATTTTAATTTGTTGCTGTTTTGGAGGGTAAGAGAGAAGTTTTGACCTGTTTCTAGACTGACTCAAGATCCAAGCATTCCTCATTCTGCTTGAAGACGATGAGTAATTTAATAATCTAGTTGGCTTATCCAGGGCTATGCAGTTCTTACCTACATCAGTATTTTGATCCCTGCACTTTATTGCTATGAAACTAGCCCTGTGACCCTCCTCTCATTTCACTACGGTGTAGTTGCACATTTAACATTTATTGTCTTTGAAGATATAGTCCGTGACTCAGAGGTCAGTAATAGGAGGGATCTGAAAATTACTTCTTACAGTGCACCGTGACCTACTAGGAAGCAGATACTAACCACCCGATTCAGGTTTGTATTTAGAAAATCCATTAAGGTTTACACCATAATGTACCTATCATTGCACAAAGGGAGTCTGAGATAACAAATGTGACTCATAAATGGAACAGTGCATGAGGAAAGGAAAGGCTGAGAACAAGGACAAAAAGGCTGTTTACTTAGGAGGGGGATTTCGTGAGTGCTATCAGAAAGTCCTGCGTGATAGGAGAGGGGAAATACAGCCTGGAAGCATTCTCTTACATGCAAAAGACCCCCATCCAGCATCACCCATGAAGGGCCATCTCCTCTTGCAAAGCGATTTTTTTTTTTATGCTTTGAACCATGAAACCGATTCCTTTGAATGAACAGAGTTATCTTTAACGGTGCACAAATGCAAAGTTGCAAGACCAATATGAGACTGCTACAGCATCAGAGCTGGCTGAAAACCTGGTGTTTCTACTCCTTGAGAGATCCAACACGTTGCCTTTCTTTCCGTTGCAGAGCGAAAATTTGAAATTTGAAAATTGACCACGAAATTTTTTTTTTTTTTAAATAATTCCTAAAACAGCCTTATCACAGGTTTTGACTCTCAGATTTCAATTCTGGTAGTACAAGAGAAAAAGGTTAGAAGAAAGCATGATTTTCTGGCGTGAAGAGAACCTTGACAAAAATCAATGCATTCCCCTGAATCATCTTAATTCACTGAGATCAGCATTTTTTTTCAATGGCAATATCCCTTCAGTTAGCTAATTTTCAGGCAGCTCAAGTACATGTGCACATTAATGAAGAGAGTGCTACGACCCCTGCGCGCCTGCACAACGCTCGCAGTATTATTCGCTCTTCTTGGGCAAGTGAAAAGACGCCCTCTGTGCAACCGGTCGCATGCCATACAGAAACCCCCCGGCAAAATCTGGAGCACTGCATCCAATCGCTTTCAGACTTTCCGGGAGAGCTCTGTGGCATCAGTGGTAAGAAGGGGATTGATTTTGGTGAAAAAAATGATCAGCAAGCTAGAAAATGCTGATGACAGGGAAAATAGACTGAGAATGGCAACCCCCTACTGCCACCAGAGGAAACATCTGGGGGATGGGGAGGTTTATAGCCTGGAGTCAAGCAGGCATAAGAGAAAGTCTTAGAGGATGGGGAAACCAAAAAGGGGGCCAGGGGTGGAGAATGGGGACTTTGAGAAGGAAGGGAAAGGGTCGTGGTATATGATGCTTGAGGGACTGGAGGGATAAAGATAAACTGATCAGGAAAGCAAGGGCTGTTTATAATGAACCCTGGAAGGGGAAATGGGGCCCAGGCATGGAAGAGGGGAGAGAGGAAATTGCTAGGTCTTGGGGTAGACGGTGGAGTGTTTTGGGGGGCGAGGGGTCAGGTGGGAAGGGGCTGGAGCAGCTGGTAAATTTATTCTTGGAGGAAACAGGACAAAGCAGCTGTAAGTGGAGGGTGTCTCCCACCCTCCCCTCAGGGGCTTTATTTCTGTGAAAGAAAGCTCTTCCATCTCCTCCCCTCCTTCCTGGGATAAACAGCCCTTCTCCCACTCCCTACATATCTGCTCCCCACCACTAAACTCTGCAAGCGGAGAGATACCTCTGACCATCCTTGCTGGTGCCCGTCTATCCCAGGCTGCTGCATCCTACGTGCTCTCACCAGGTACCAGCTCAGCCACATCCATGCAACATTGCGTGGGATGCCCCGGGCCTCCAGCGTTAGTGTCTTCTCCACCTCCTGTCACCAAGGATCATTGAACCTCACGCAGAACGTAACATAGGGGCAGAGCGCTAGAGCCAGCCTTAGTGGACAATTCCTATCCGGTAGCACCCGAATACACTTTGCACAGGTGTGGATACTATTAGCTACCCAGAGCAGGAGGAAATGAAGCAGCCGGCCATACAAGACACAACAAGCTGCTGAAGAACCATGTGCTTAAAGCTCATGCAGCCCAAGCCATCACTTTGAGAGCTTGGCACTCAAGCGGCAGTTACCTGTTTGCATCCTGGCACTACTGTGAGGACTTGGGGGAATTTACTCCCACATGTTAACCGGCTTTGAGCAGCAGTTCCAATTCTTCACTCAACCATAGCTACTTCCATTATCCGCCAGCCATCTGTACTATTGGTATGCTTGGCTCTCTTTACAGTTTTGATTATGTCTGATTTAACATGCCAGGTTACATTAACAAGTCCATCACCAAAAGGCCACACAGGTCCCAAACAATTAGTGAGTTTGCTTTGGAGTTGGGACAGACTTTCCTTTTCTCTTTTGTTATTAAATCCAACCCTGGAAGCAGAGGGGGGTCAGCCCATCAGCCCTGCAAATCAGCATGGCTTCACTGCAGTCGCTGATCCTTTCCTGATTCACATCAGCCGAGAATCTGGTGCGTAATGCATGCGGCTAAGTTCTGGTGGAAATTTGGTGAAATTTCTTCACCGGTTTTGTCAGTGATTTCTCTGCACAAAGACCAGAAGAGCTGAAAATTAGCCTCTATGATGGCTGCCCCTTTAATGAGAAGTTTTAAAAGTTAATCGTGCCCTAAGAATTCAGCCTTCAGGACAACAGTGGGGAATAATGGCAGTAGTACGACAAAACTAATATTTTTCATATAAATAATATGCCCACAACTGTCCCATGTCCCAGCTTCTTTGGCAGACACTAAAACAGAAGGTAGCTCAGCCTTGTCAAAGGGCTGCAAGATTAAGTAGTCTATTAATCAGAAATCAGATTAACGACTCTTTGTTAATGTTAATTATGTGGGGAAAGCCAGCCTCCTGTTGAGCTGCCAAAATGTTGGCGCTCTCTCTCTTTTTTTAATCATTATGCCATTTTAGACCAAATGTTTTGGCAGCTTAATTAGAGGCAGATGGTGTAGTTGCCATAATTACATAGAAGTCCTCATATTTTGTCATCATGCTTAATTAGAGTTGTTGATTCAGCATGAAAGGGATGCTTCTTGGATCAGGCTGGATACCACCGCAGTTTTGGAAGAAGATGAAAAAGTACCTTCAGATGGGAGCAAAGTGTACTGAGCCCCTCTAGGACAGTGTTCCTCAACCTTTTAAGCAGCAAGTACCCCCTAACTTCTGAACATTTGACTAAGTACCCCAACACTCAATTTTCCAGGGGACTTTACATTTACAGACATATGTGCCACATGCTGGAAGAAGGGCTGGGTGTACAAGGCCGTGATATGACAGATGTCTGATCTGGTGTGGGTAAGGTCACCACCTTTTACACCAGGGATGCACAACTCAAGTATGTACCTGGGCCAGAGGTGATGTTGGCCAAAGCTAGGAGGACTGGACCAACCAAGGGTTGGCCAAAGCTAGGAGGGCTTTGCGCGGCAAACCAAATTATTCCTGGGGAATTTAAAGTGCCACGCAACGTGCAGTGCACCAAATCTTTTGCCATAGTTTTGAGAGGAGGAAGGGGTGAGAGAAAGAGAGTGTCGGGGTACCCGCGTACCCCCGGCCTGTGTCTCACATACCACAGGTTGAGAAACAATGCTCTAGGAGATGCTAAGACACTGCCTTGCTAATAGAAAACAGGTTAAACTGAAAACATAAAAGGGGAGTGGAAACCTTGACCCCACCACCTTATGAGGACCATGGTTTTGCTGGCTCCACAGCACAGAGCTGCTTCGAACTTCGCGTCCCCTTTGTGCACAACTGGAACACAAAAAAGGTGATTGTACCAGCACAATCCAGCTCGGGATCTGGCCTGTGAAGGTGACACGTCCAGAGTCAGGCCTGGGTACGTGGGAGTTGCAGAGGCTCCCGTGAAATGGCTCTCTCAGGGTTAAAGAGTCTTTCTTTGCCTTACAAAGAAAGCTATAAAGAGGGAACAGACTTCACTTTACGAAGGTACAGAAAAGAAACGACTGAGTTTAGCACGACCGCCGACTTTTGGATAAAGGCGCTGTGCAGTGGGGAAAGCTCGCGTGCCTCCTTGCACACTGCTCCTTGGGCACAGGAGGAGGCGTTATCCACCTTCCAACACCCCCCTCTGCTACGGTGCCAGCAGGAGATTACCAGCTTATAAAAAACAACACGTGCAAGTGAAGAGAGCAAGCAGCAGCGTACTCCCAGCCACCTGCCGCATTACTATTTCCTCTTTCCTTGCTAGTCCCAACCACTCCTCTGTTGCATCCACATGCTATTTTACTATTGACCTGAACTGTAAACTCAGCGTGGGGGCAGCTAGAGACTCTGGGCAACATAGCTATCATGCTGCTGGTCTGGACGCAACCTTGGGAATCGGAAACAGCGCAGCTGCATTCACGCAATGCTGCACCAAGGTTCATTGTGACGCACAGCTTGACCAGATGTTTAGCCAATTTCCAATGTATGTAGCAACCCAAAACCTTGTGGCCAACAGTGCAGTGATAATCCTTTTACTGCACCTAATAATGCAATGAATCCAAACCCTGGATGCAAATACAAGGAACCATGTAAAAAAAAGGAGCTCAAATCCCAAGCCATGGCTGGACCTGTAAAACTGGTAATATCTTAACACCATACTGTGATGCTGAAAGTCATTTCCTTCTCTTTGAGAGAGACACTATACAGAAAATCTCAACAACACTTTCCTTTTAAATTAAACAGCTGGAAAGTTTTCCCCAAGGAAAGAAAGTTGACGCTTACACTTGTTCACTCTAATTTGTGGAGCAACAGGGGCAAAACCTCAAATCAAGTGTTACAGTATAGTCAACAATAACATTTTACTTCTTGTTATAAAGGCAGAAATCCATTTAATTCAATATTGTTGCTTTAGGTATAGTCTGGTTTAAGTGACAGCACGGAATTGCTCCAGATGGTCCACCAGAAAGAAAGGAAAACTAAGTAAGTTTTCATAACGATATACCTGATGGCAAAGGCCACATGTTCTTTAGAGCAACATATTGTATTTCACTAAATGGTCTTTTTCATTCAGTGTAGGAATTACTTCTTGGAAATGGAGAACACCAAAGTCTAGCAGCAATATACCAGATGGGGCTTTTACAAAAAAACATCCAATCACCTGCGTAGCAGAGACCAAAGATCCTCACTCAACAATTTTTGCATGAACACCGTAACTTCTGTGCGAGTGAGGGTCCATCTTTTAGAAAGACTCTCAGCCTTGGCTTAAAGGACTAGCACCTCCCTAGGTCATGTTTTAGGGCCCAGCAGTATGAAATACCTCCAAATTCCCAAGTAAGAAACTTCTGCACCTCACCTTCAAGGCAGATCAGGCTGACCTTCTATCATGATTTAGTTCACCATATTAGAAAAATGTGTACATGGGAAGAACAGGAAACTCTAGCCGAGAATAAGCTGTTCTACCTATTCCATGGGCACTTCTCCACATTTCTGTACGGCGACATTGCTATAGCGCCATACTATAGTACTTCCTTTTGGAAGTAGTAGAGTATGGCGCAGTACAGGAGGTTGCCATGCCCTGCGTGCAGCACCCGGGTAGGTTTCACCACTATGTCGCCAAAACTCCACTAAAATGCTTCATTCAAGTTTCTGAAAGGTTAGAGGGATTCTAGCAAATAGCTCAGGAAAAAGAGCTTTTTTTAGTTTGCATGCTTGTTTCTCTTCCGAGAGAGGAATTGGAGACTGGCCTATGGTCCAACTGGCCCAGTGTCCTGTCCCCAGAAGCAGACTGTACCAGATGCTTCAGAGGAAGTTATGCAGAATATTTTATACTCCAGACGAGCCTCCTCCTAATGATTAGAGACAAGCTGATGCCCTGAAGCATGAACTTTGGGAGCGTACATAAAATAAACTACAAATTACAGAAATCCCTATTACTTCACTTATTCTACAGTAATACACATCTCATCATTTTTTTCTAATCTGCCTTTTCAAGTAGAAAACTTCAAACATGGCCTATAAATCCAGGTGCTTTTTCACAGCTATTACGATACCTACAGTATTTAAGGGTGCAAAATGATCCTTGTCAACATTACTCACCGTATGGTTTATGGGAAGTGAGAGTACAAAGCATGTGCCAGCTATGTGCTTTTCACATTTCCTCCCATGTAGTACACAGGAAATCGATCATTGCCACTGTACAAATAGGATGTGGGTAGGACGAGATTATCACTCCGTGGCTGGTATGAAAAGACAACCAACAGCTTCATTTTCTTATCATTAGCATTCACCCTTTGATCATGCAGTTTCATTTTTATGCCCGTTGAGTCATATGCTACAAAAACCCTATAGAAAGAGTTTGGCTCAACACGCACACTCCCCGCGTGGGCACGGACGTGGCGAAGTTGCTATCGCTGCTCAGTGCTGTAAGCTCTCACACGAGGAACTGTTGGGAGATGACTGGGAGGGCAGTGACTTCCACCTCCTCACACCAAACACATGGTACCTGACCTGACAGTCCCTTACCTGGGGTCAATTTATAAAGTCCTTACTGACATATAATTCTTCATCAGTCTCCAAGTCCAAGTTGTCCTTTGAAGCTGCCCTATAACTTCAGGCTCTGAGGGCTGGATGGCCTTCCCAGTGATGTGTTTGGTCCTTGAGCTAGCTGGCTTCCAGCCAAACAACCTTCTCGACTGCTTTGCTCCTTTTATCTATAACCCCAAGAGCATTTCCGTCCTGATAAAACAGTGGGTGGTCTTGAAGTCAGCTCTTTCCTTGCTCCCCCATCACAGACCTCCCTCTTCTAAATAACAGCAAGAGAATTTCTGTGGAAACCATCTCCCCCTCTTCATAGGAGAGTGGGGAGGTGTTTTTCGTGCGGCATTTCCCTTCCTGTGTTTTTGTGCTGTCGTCTTGCCCTGCTTTCAACTGAAAATGAGCTCAGCAAGTTGGTCTTGCATGGTAGGGAGGCGTTTCGGGGCCCTGTGACCTGTTGCCAGCGTAAAACAGCTGCCTATCAAATAGCAACGGCGGGTACGACCAGGCACTCCTTGGTAACAACATGTGCTTCTTTCTTATGGGTTTAGGACACTCCTTCGGGGCTTGACATTTATCCACTAGGGACTTACCTTACCCATTTCCTGGAAGGTACCCGAGGTACACTGGGGTCTTTCTTCTCAATCGTGCATTTGGGGTCAGGCCAGTATCTCTGAGGAAGTCCAGTGCAGCTCAACATGGACCCTACAGGATTCTGCCCAGTTGCTGACAAGCTGTGGTGTCCTCTGCATGCGGCCACAAACGTTTGCCTTTTGCTGGAAAGTCATCGGCACAGCACACAGGCCGAGGGGCATGGCCCTGAATGCTAAACATCCAAGGACGTCAAGAAGGTCTTTTTCTATGATATTTAGGTGGGAAGAAGGATTTACTAAAACCCCTTGACAACTTGAGAAGCTCTTCTACTCACGGCATTGGCCAAGCACCACTTCTCAACAGGAAAAGGGGCCTGGGGGCTATTTTGCATGTGAAGTAACTGGAGTGAGATCCAAGATCATGCTGAAAGGGTAGGTTCGACGGGTTGATGGGATAAAGGAGTGGAACTGCAATGGAAATATCTGCTTCTTGAGATGTTATTGACAGTCTACCAGTGCCTCTGTGCCAGGGATTTTCTCTTTTTACCCTGGTTGCCTTTTTTGCTATCAGACTTTATTCAATCCGACCTGTTCACCAGTGCTCCTGGAAGATCCAGGGCACAAGAAGGAAGGACGTTACAAAACTAAGCTGTTTCTGAATTAATGAGTCCCAAATGAGCTTGATGTCGCTGATATAATCTGAACTTTTCAGAGCTGAATAACTCGAGATTTGCATGGAGGATTTACTTTCCATATTCGAATGTAAAACGTTATGGCCGTTGTAAGGCTAAACAAGAGAATTTTAAGATGTAAACAATATTTTCAAACCTAATTAGATACGGGTTTTAAAAGAGGAATTTGACTACAATGGGTCTTTCAAGCTTTATTTTGACTCCATTATTGGCAATATACCCTGGCAGGGTCCCATGCTGTATCCGCAGCCATGACGGAGCAATAACGTGATTATCTGTGCTTTGAAATGTGTCACGTTTTCCTTTGAACACACACATTTCCCAACACTGTCGGGCAATTTGCCCAAAGACAATGTCAGCATCCTGGCTGGAACCGTCCTTTCTTACAGGGTCACCTTGAATTGAAGTCACAGTTCTGTCAAACTAATTGCATGTTTGTTATATGCTCCAGAGCCTTTACTGATAAAACGGACTAATGAGGCTAAGCCTTTCACTCGTATGGATGGTCATGCAAAAGTTATAGCTTACCCTGCTCCCTAGCAGTTTCCACAGCAACAGAAACGAAGAGGATGTCATCCCAACTTCCAAGAGCTTCTGAAGTGACAGAGATGGAAATGCTATAAGAACTACACAACGCTCATTGATACAACTGACCGAAAGCCCTCCTGAGAATATAACAAGTGATGGACCAACCACTCTGGAGACTGTCTTTGGTGCACCCACAGCCATTAGCAATAGTAGGTTTCCTCTGTGCTGCAAACCTAGATCAGAAGGGATCAACTCCAAGAGTGAATCATGCAGTGCAGCGTCTATGCCACATGATTGCCAGGCTCTGGTTAGTAAGGATGCTAACCAGAGTTAGCAGACATGGCCCTCCTTCGAGATGGCGATACCGGCCCAGTAGGAGCTAGATGAAAGAGGCATTAAGTAATTACTGACCTGGACTGGAGACCTAAAGGAGAAAATCTCCATGTCCTGTTACCAGCCCCATAAGTCCTCATCTTCACGTCCTTCATACTTTGATGCTATAGATTGCACTTCAAAGGCTTTGATCTTTCAGTCCTTAATCGAGGCAAGTGCAAGGTGATGCACCTCGGGAGGAACAACCGGCACCATACCTACAAGTTGAGGAACTCCCCTCTTATCAGCACGGAGGCGGAAAGGGATCCGGGGGTCATCATTGACTCCAAGATGAACATGGGCCGGCAGTGTGGGGATGCGGTCAGGAAGGCCAACCGCACCTTGGCATGCATCCGCAGATGCATCTCGAACAGGTCCAAGGAGGTGATCCTCCCCCTCTATGCGGCACTGGTCAGGCTGCAGCTGGAGTACTGCGTCCAGTTCTGGACACCGCACTTCAAGAGGGATGTCGACAGCATGGAGAGGGTCCAGAGGAGGCCACTTGTATGATCAGGGGGCAACAGGGCAGGCCCTACAAGGAGAGGCTGCGGGACCTCCACCTTGGGAGGAAAAACCTGCAGCACCCTTATAGGCTTGGCAGTGCTACGTTGGTTAGCACTACAGAAGAAAAAGACTTGGGGGTCATCATTGACCACAAGATGAACATGAGCCTGCAATGCGATGCTGCGGCTAGTAAAGCGACCAAAATGCTGGCTTGCATCCATAGATGCTTCTCGAGCAAATCCTGGGACGTCATTCTCCCCTTGTACTCGGCCTTGGTGAGGCCGCAGCTGGAGTACTGCGTCCAGTTTTGGGCTCCACAATTCAAAAAGGACGTGGAGAAGCTTGAGAGAGTCCAGAGGAGAGCCACGCGCATGATCAGAGGTCAGGAAAACAGACCTTACGACGACAGGCTGAGAGCCATGGGACTCTTTAGCCTGGAAAAGCGCAGGCTCAGGGGTGACCTGATGGCCACCTGTAAGTTTCTCAGGGGTGACCACCAGGATCTGGGGGAACGTCTGTTCACCAGAGCGCCCCAAGGGATGACGAGGTCGAACGGTCACAAACTCCTGCAACACCGTTTCAGGCTGGACATAAGGAAGAATTTCTTTACTGGCCGAGCCCCCAAGGTCTGGAGCAGTCTGCCAGCGGAGGTGGTTCAAGCACCTACATTGAACACCTTCAAGAGTAAATTGGATGCTTATCTTGCTGGGATCCTATGGCCCCAGCTGACTTCCTGCCCTTTGGGCAGGGGGCTGGACTTGATGATCTCCCGAGGTCCCTTCCAGCCCTAATGTCTATGAAATCTATGTTCAGCCTCCATAAGAGAAGGCTGAGGGGGGATCTAGTGGCCTGTTATAAACTAGTCAGGGGGGATCAGCAGGCACTGGGGAAGTCACTGTTTCCCCAAGCACCGCCAGGAGTGACCAGGAATAATGGTCACAAGCTGGCAGAGGGTAGGGTTAGGTTAGATATCAGGAGGCGCGACTTCACCGTCGGGGCGGTGAGCCAACTTCCAAGAGAAGTGGTGCAGGCTCCTACCCTGGGGGGCTTTAAGAGGAGGCTGGATGAACACCTTGCCGGGGTCATTTGACCCCAGTACTCTTTCCTGCCCTGGCAGGGGGTCGGACTAGATGATCTGCTCAGGTCCCTTCCGACCCTACAAACTATGAAACTATGAAACTATGAGGCAATCAAAAGAAATTTTACCAGATTAAGTCAAAGGAAGTTTTACCAGATGGAAGGCTGCAGGATCAGGAATTCGAGATAAAAAGGACAGATTCTGAAATGCTTGAAATACAGCACAGAACTATTGTTTTATTGAAGTGGGTTGGGATTTTTCAAATAGGTTTTAAGGTAGGTGCCCAAGTCTCTTTGGGAATTGTGGGAACTGGCACCTCTCTTCCTTAGGCTCCTTAAAAAATCCCTGCCTTACTTATTAATTGCCTGTGATAAGGTTTAAGCAAAATCATTGCTTCTCTGTTTTACAAGGCAATAACCCAATTAGTGTGTGGGTAAACTAGGAGGCCAAAGGGAATTGGATTGTGCCTGAGGAAAACCAAGGAGCAATTAAAGTATTGCTATTATAGGACAAATTTAATTAAAGCGGAAAACGAAAACACTCTACCACATTTGAGAAACAGGGGGCTGAGCCTCCCATTTTGTGACTGGGGATTATAGGCTGCGGAGGCCACTTATAATATTCAAGTAGAGGACGTTGCAGCAGCCATTGCAGCTACCGTGGGGAAGGATGCAACGCGAGTGTGACAACAACAGGGCATGTTTCCCCAGATGAGCTTTGCAGCCAAGATTAAAAAACCATGAACCTCTACTGACATCCACTACTCCACTCGCCTCCCCTGCCCCAGGACCCATCCCAAGTTACTCCCACCATTGGGAAACACTGCTCTTATTGGCTGCCTATACACATGCTCAGAGATGGGGGCTTGAGGGGGGGTAGTGTTTTAATTAGGGTGGTTCCCAGACAGCCACTCTAACTAAAACAGCTCACTGTCATGTATACTACCCCCCCTCCCCCCCATGTTTCAAAATGGCTGCAGGGGTGCTTTAACTGAAGCTCATTCAATGAGGTTTAATTAAAGCGCCCTGTGGCCATTTTGAAATGTGGTGAGGATTAACATGTGTCAATGAGGTGATATGGTATTAAGCGAGTCTGCTCCAATGCATTCTAATTACAATGTGAATAAGCATGTCTATAGGCAGCCATATGACTCGAAGGGGGGGAGGGGGTTGTTTTATATATGTTATTTTATTGACAAAGAGCAACTATTATCCATGCAAGCCTCATGATGAAATAAATTAATCCAACACAGAGATCAATTTGCCCTGAAATTAAAAATGGTGCTTCCAGGCAAACCTAATACTCCATGCATTCAGTGTCCCACTGCATATCATTATGATCTTGTGCAAAGCCATCCCTGGACAGTCTGCATAAAAGACAACACCTCAGAGTAATGGAACAAGCTCTTCTTTACCATGTTCCCATGATTATACCAGGATTATAATGCCAGTTTGTGGGTTTGTTTGGCTCTATTAAGCATATAAGCAATGTATGAAAAAAATGTACACAATAGTTATTGCTAGTTTATGGGCTCCTTCCTTGGGTCAGTTCCAGGATGCAGTTTATAGTTCATTCAATGAGATCAATGTGCACGGTGGAAAATGAATTATTACTGCATCTGAAATCATGATGATAATGCTTAATCGTGTGCTGTGCAGACTATGTTCCCCAGAGCCACAAGGACGCAAAACAATGCTGGGAAAATATTTGAGACGCTCCTGACACTGCTACAGCTTCATTAAAACCCTATAGGTTTTGCATTGTCCTTTGGGACTAGGCAAACTCAGGATTGGGGATTTTTAACGAGCTGGAAAACAAAGCCAAAGAGTTTTGCAACAAAGCAGTGTTTAAAATCCATGACTTTTTTTTAAAAAAAAAAAACAAACAAAAAACAAAACCTTTTTGGAGATGCATTTCATTTACATTCGAAAATGCTTTTACTTGTACGCTGACCAGCACTATGGTAGCAGTAGTAGCAATAGTCAGTAGCAGAAGTAGTCAGATTATTCCCACAAATACACACTTTTGCATGTTGAATATTATAGCAATTACGTGAAGAGCATTAAAGAAAAGACATGGCTGGGAGTGCAAGCCTTCCATTGTCCAAGCGAAGAGAACACCCTTCAGTGACAGGAAGCCAATTTTCAAACAGCAGCACCTACCTGGGGAAGACAGATCCTTACACTGGGTGCTCAGAACGGCATACAAAAGCCTCCTTCATGGGCAGGCAAGGTGCTTTGAGCAGATGTGCTATGTTTTATTAGGCCAACTGAGTAGTTGGAAAAAAGGGTTTTTCAAATGTGTCTAAGTGACCTAGGAATGTTAACTGCATCACACACATTTTTAAGAGCCAGGGTAAGTACTTCTTAGAACAATTTACATAAAGGCAGAAAGGGTTCTGTATTACTTGAAGTTTTTAAATAAGTGTTGGGCCTCGAGCTTATCTTTCAGATGGATGTACAGTCAGAAGTTAAGGGCATGAGGCAGAAGTCTCTGTGCAAGCACATGTCCCATGTTATAGGGCAGCTAGATGATCTGAACAGACTTTTTTCTACCTGGAAATTTACAACCGATTTTTATGCCAGGTGGTGCCAGTTTTAACCTGCAAGTGCAACACCAACATATAATCAAGTTGGATTTTTTGGCAATTTGACCAGGAATGGTTCTATAAGACAAGTGACCAAGATTTTTTGACACCCAGCATCTCCTCCTTCCAGCTCTTCTGGACTAGTTTTCCTTTACAGGGAGGAACCAGAGGCCATTTTTGCATATTTTCAGGTGTTTGTGAATCAAGGAGGTGCACAAGAAGTTAGGGTCTCGCTCCCTCTGCGTTCTCTTGCACCATATAAGTCCCCATTCAGCTCCACGGGATCCACAGTGCCCCACACCTGTAAACTTTACTCTCTCTCTAGCCAATGGTGGAATCAGGAGTATTTAAAGGCAAGTTTTACCCAAAGGGAATATTCTTCCCCATTCCTACAATTTGCTTTCTGCAAGGCCATGCCTTCTAACAGGGCTTGTGCTGTGAAGAAGCTGACCCTCAACAGGCTTGCTTTTTGGGGGGAAACTGTCATTAGTGCTTCCCTTATAAATTCCTCGGAGGCATCAGGGTCTTTAAACCCCAGTATCATTTGATAGCTTCCAAACTCTCTATCTGAGCATCTCTCTCACAATTATTACAGACTCTGAACTCTATAGGCAGATGTCTCTAAATATTTGCTTCAAAGCTTCTCATTCAGAGGGCTCCTGTCCTGCCTCCATTTGAAGATGGTAGATCCTGCATTTAAAGCCCTGGACTGGGACTTAGGAGCTCTCAGGCTCATTTCCTGACGCAGCCGCTGAACCTCTGCGTGACTCAGGACAAGCCGTTTCACGCAGTGGCCCAGGCCATGTCTCTTTACTGGTACAAGCAGACAAACATACTGTCTAGGGAAAATGCTTTGAGTTTGGATGCAACTCCTAGCTTTCCAGGCCTTTCTCCCATCTCCGCACAAACCACTAGGAGCTTTTGCTGGCACAGATAGGTTGGTCAGGCATCATACCTCCTTGCGCCACTCCCAGTTCTGTAGTGTAGACATAGCTCACCCATAAATGGACTAGCCCTTCCCTAAACCACAGCTGCTGTGGGGTCCAGGCATGTCCACGAGTGCCATGTGCTCAGGCACAACACTGTTAAAAGTAGACAGGTTTGTCACAAACAAGTACAAAATAAAAAATAGAAGAAAATGCAAATACAGCACAAGGCCCAATAAAAGCTTCCTTTGAAATGTTTTCCTCTGAACACAGCACATTTGTAAAAGGATTTTCTCACTGCTGTTCTACAATGAAACTTTGCTTTGTAGCATCCTTCATTCATCTCGTGTCCATCACACCAATGCGATGTTGGTGATAGGGAACTGCGGATGACAAAGAAACAGACTGGACTCACAATACGTATGCGTCCTCCATGGGGTCCACCAAGGCGGACTAGGCAACTTGCTCAAGGTCACGCAGGATGGCAGTGGTAGAACAGGTCCGTCTCTTTGGTGTTAGGTTAGCACATTTACCATTGGCACAATAGGTTTTACATGTAAGATATGCACTTAGTCATCCATGAGTCCCATCCAAGGGCTATCAACCCTTTTTAAAAACTGCTCCACAACCAAAGGAAACAACTTAATTACATTAAATCCGGATGTATTTTGCTTCCATTCCCCCAAGAAGATGTAACATGCAGTAAGTACCATGAGTCACATGCACCTTTGCACATGCAATGTCGCCTTTGCAGCACTGAGGACTACACCATGATCTTCCTAGGAGCCCAGGTCACATCTAGCCTCTACACAGCCTACCATTGCTAATGTTTTGAAGTACTTTATAACCAAAAAGCCAAATGGCACTCACGTGGACTGCGGATTTAGCCAAGGTGACAGTGCGAGATAGCTGAATCCTATTCCTAATTAACTGTGCCAGACTCCCTACCTCTGGGGAAACAAATGAAGTTTGAAACGCAGGATGAGCTGAAAGGAGAGACGTCATGGATGGAGCAGCAGAGGACTGTTGTAATGCAGCACCAGCATGAGCTAGAACCCCCCAGCTGAGCTCCTACGTGCAACCCGAGCGTTTCGATCCACAGGCAAATGGCAGCACAAGCCGTGCTTGCTACGCTTCATATGACACAAAGGGCAAGGCTCTTTGCCAAGTATGGTGAGCCTGGCCCTGTCATTTTAGAATGAAAAACCAGATGCTCCAAGCTGCAGCAATTGCTTGTATTTCCATCCTCCTTGACAGAGGAATAGAAATTGCTTGTTGTCTTGGGATGATCGGCGGTGAAAACCTGCAGTTGATCTTTGTCCTTAGCCTTGCCATTAAAATGATACACCAGCTACAGGCTTCCAGATCACCACAATATGCCCTCGGACCATGCATTGTGGGTCCCGGTTGCACGCTTCTGAAGATATATGGCACAAATTCACCCTCCCTGCCAAGCAGCAAGTAGAACTAGGCAAATGCAACGACAGATGTTTTAGAGCAAGATGCTACCTGGTAACCTCTCTTCTTTCGTATTTATACTGTGTTATATCTTCTTATTTCACACCTGCAGTCTCAGCAACAGCAAGCAACAAGACTGTTTGTGATTCAAAGTATTAAATATCAGTCACAATGGCAGAATATGGCTCTAAAGATTCCTAACAAGAGTTGAAGAATAAGAGCAGAAGCTGCTTTGTTTTGCTTTGTGTTTTTTTATTTAATGCCATTTTCATGCAAATACTGCTACCAGAACTGGATGAATCACTGACTACAGATAAGTTATTCAAAGAATTTAGCATCTTTTTCTGTTCACAAACCAGTTCTGGTTCTTATGAATGCATCCATTTTCCCAAATATTTTAATTTTCCATGCACACAAATTTCAGTCAACGAGTAATAACTCTTCAAATCAAGAACTCTTCACTTAACTATTCATTGCCCAGTGCTTGTGAAGTGGGCTCACTCACCTAAGTTGCATTGTCTCATAGCTTCTTCCCCCAAGCAGGTGGCCGAAACTTTTTAAAACGGAGGATAGTGGAAAATGAATGGCAATGTTGTGCTTCAAGCTGAAATTTGTGTGATTATGCATGCTCAGATTTATGATCTGGTACTTGCTAACAGGCAAGGCAGGGTTTATTAGAAGTTAACTATTGCCCTTCAAAAATGGAGGAAATAAACCCACCATCTTTATCCTTGAACCTATTTTTCACATCTGTTTTCCAAGCTAACGGAGCAGACCTAGCCCCTTATTGATAAATCCTCATAGAAGAACTAATGAAGGCTACGCTTGTAGAATAATGAAAACTATGCATGTGGAAGATCTTCCCAGGTCACTTATCTCAACATTTAAACAAAAATGTTTCTTCTATTCAAGTCATTATTGAACCTTTGTATATCACTTGAAGACCAACCACCAGACCATCCCCCATCCTCTAGCCAGATCTAAAACCAGGACACATGGGATTAAGAAACTCTCAGGGCTCCCTGGCACTGAAATTGCTTTTCCGTCATTCTAGCTGCCTTCTGCAAGAAGGGAGGAGAGAGGATCTGTGGCAAAATCGTCAGCGTTTGCAGAGAACATCCCAGGCAATCGGCACACAATTGAGATCGTAGGCACATGGTTGTCTGGATCCCGTTTGAACAAGCCCCTGACTACAGACTCTACCCTAAGCCAGATCTAAAACTTAGCTTTGTAACAGTATGTTCAACCGTCATTTGTCCTGCTCCACAAAGAGAGATTGACATTGCAGTATAAAATGTTTGATGCAGGTTGTATAGCTATATCAGAGCCTGTGTTGAACACATGAGCTTGGAGGACTGGCAGCGGAGCGTGTCCAAGGTGGGGCAGCTGCTCTGGTGCTACCCAGGGTCCTTGGCTAGGTTTGCAACCTGCACCTTCATGCGGCTGCAGCTCCATGACCACTAGCATGCAAACCAGTTCATTTTAAACTGGCCTGGGTATCATTTAAACTACCTTTGGATTTAGAGCGTAGATGGAGACAGATGCTAGTGAGATGAAGTCAAACAAATTTTTTCCCCAGCCCATTTGATTTCAAAGTAGGGGGTGGGGGGGATCCATCTGAGAGCAGATTTTTTTTTTCATATCAAAATACTTTTCATCTTCTTCAGAAAGGAGCTTTCTTCAGATTCCTGCCTCACTTTCTTCTTTGCCTGGCTCCTCAAACTGCAGCCCCTTTGCTCTTTTAACAAGCTTTCAGCCTCACAACACTTTGCTGCCTTCAAACGCTTTTTAACAAGTGCCAAGAGACGGAAGAGGAAGAAGGAAAATGATTACTTTCAATCCATTCCCTAGTCAAACTCTTACATTTTATAACTGCACTTGAGTTGAAATTCATTAGCAAATTATAGGTGAAGGACTCTTACTCTGAGTCAAAGAAGCTTTCATGGAAAATTATTCCCCGAAGCCTGGTGATTGAGCAGCTGAACTGATGCAAACTTTATTCCTTTGAAAAGTACTTTTCTTGCCCATCCTTCTAAAGCAATGAGACTTTGCTTAGAGTGATTAATATTAATAATTTACCAGCACTGCAGTCATTTCAGAGCTTCCCTCTGATCAGGTCTTGGGTATCAGTAAGCGAGCCTAAATGAGAACATACCAAGTGACAGAGACAAAGGACAGTCTGATAGTTAAAGGATGAGGATTGACTTTTCAAAAATCAAATTCAATACCACCCTCCGCAAAGGACTTCCATCCAGCCAGCACTGACTACAAACTCTTTAAAGGCAGAAACTGTCTGTATTCATCCATGATAGAGCCTGGAGATAGATATGGGCTAGGTACTAAAAAGTAGCATATTACTAGGAATGCCTACTTTATTAGGTAAGTCTTGTACTATGGAATAAGAAAAGCCCCTTTGACAACAGCTGCTTGTCTCATTTGTACCACCGGTGATTCCACTGCCCGTACTTGAAAACGCCTCCGCTCGCTGAAGCCAAAGTCCTCCCCGAGGGATGTGCACACACGGCTCCTGTCAGAACAAAGACGAACCCTGGATGCAGTCTAAGCAGAGGATTTGGCCCCAGGATATGCCAGTGCATGTCCTGTATCTTCTCTGTATCCCATGTACATCTTTGATGCAGGATAAGAGCACGGCAGGTAAAATGCACCTAACAAGTGATGGCACAGCTGGAAAAAGCCGTGATGGGTCCAACGTAAATAAAAGGAAACAAGGCTTGTGCTTTTCTGCTGGAGCCGAGATGCACGTCTTGACCATAAAATCATTTGAACGAAGGCATAAATGTAAATGGTCTAGAAATATGCAGTTGATGAACAAGTGAGGAGGTAGGATGAATCACAAGGAGCACTTGCAACTACAATGCATTCAGAAGACTTTGATTGTTTAGGTGGTTGGGCAAGGAGATGTCATACACAGTTCAGTGCACACAAACAAATCATCCTTAGTACAGGGTCTTGTTCCAAGAGGAAAGGGACCAAACTCATCCTGAATTAAACCTTGCAGCCTTCAGCTAACAAGTCGCCCTCTTTTCCATTGCTGTTTGCAATAATTAGGAGTAGACTGAATTGGAGCACGATGTAGGTTACAAACAGCACAGAGTTGCAGCTGCATTGAGCTAATCTCTAATGACAACCAATCTGTATCTCAGATTTTTACGGAAAGGGTGTACTAGTTCAGGCAACCCATCTTTACATCAGTATTGCAAACCGTGGCTGAACTTTTGAATTTCAAATGGTCCAGCAAAGCACACTTGGCACTCCTTAGGAATCAGCGGGGATTAGAAACCATCTCTAGGAGCACAGTGAGAAAATGCACGTTATGCATCTTTACTAAGGTGGGAGAAAGAGGTTAAGTTAGTTATCATTCATTAAACCAGTTAATCCATGCCAAACCAAAGGAAAGGGAAGGATTTACTTCTTAAATCCAGGGCGCATCAGGAGTTCCCACCATGGGGAGTCCATGCTATGAAGCCTTCACTGTGTAGGTAGAAAGCCAAAGAAATTCTGCTTTTTTTGCTCACACTTTCGTCTTTTAAAAATGGTGGTTGGACTTTAAATGAGAGTTAAACCACTCCGGGACATGTGTGCCATCATGTTGTGTTCATGCACACTACACTTATGCTCAAACAACAGAAATGAGTTACTACGGAGGGAGCACTTCATTACAATACGTTGGCCTGATTTGGCTAGTTTCGCTTTTTGTAGGATGCTTTCAGGAAGCAATGTAAAATATGCCTTCAACATGCTCTTCTTCCTCTCTGACTTAAACGTGTGATTGCAACAAACTCCTTTGAAAGGGTTCCTGTTTAAGGGGACAAAATAACTTTTAAGGCCTAAGAGATAAAAGGAAACATTTACTCTAGCTGAGAATTTTTTTTACTCTCCAAATTTATTGCTTTGCGTGATTGATTTGATGGTCAACACAAATACAAATTACTGAATTCACTCTGGAGGATTTGGCGTCTGACAGCTATGAATCGCCAGCATTCAGAGAGCCACTAAATGTCAGGTTTAACCTTCCTAATCCTATAACAAGATGAGTTAGTTTGATCACTGTGGTGCTTGGTGTCAGTGCAAGAGAAGCAGAGAGGGACCCTGGCTTGACTAGCGTAATGGCAAAGAATGACGATGGCACGTCTCGGCCTGGACCACTGTACAAGCAGAAGAAAACCAACCAACGCATCCTGACCTGTCACTTTTGGCAGATGACAGTTTTCAAAGAAGTTTAGACCTTGTGACAGACTTTCTTAGGGCTCATAGACCTGATAGACAGTCATTTTGCACAACTACAAATCTCACTAGATTCTTGCCTGCCGGCCTGCTCCGTTCCCCAAGGTCTGTTGGCTGCTAGTGGTGAAGGCCACTTGTAAGGAAGAGAACGAGCACTGAAGACTGGCACTCTTGAGTTCGGCACGACGGCACTGAAAGGTCTTGGAGGGAGACAGTGAGCCTTAAAACATCTGAATAATCTGCAAATGCATATTTGAATGTCTGAAACTGGTTCTATACTACTTCTTCCCACGCATGCTAACTATTAAAAAGATCCTGTAACGTGTCGAATGTTACATGTTATAATTTGAGCCACACAAATATTGATCGGCTTAGTGCTATCTTGGAGTCCGGAGCAGTCACACCTAGCCCTAGAAACCTTCTCTGACTGTGCCCCACCTGCACCGTGGGACTTCCCACTAGAGGCCTGGTGACCGGGGAGGTTCCTTCCAACCCTGCTTCTCTATGCTTCTCTAAGCTTCGCCCATCCTTTGCAGCAGCGTCCTAGACCGCTGGAAGGGGAGGAAGATGATGGGGATCTCTCACTGGTGACACGTAGGGGGTGCACATGGGTGCACATGCACCCCCTAAGATCGACGGTGCACCCCCTGGAAGCACCAGCTGCAAAACTGGAAGTGCACTTCCGGTGTCGCCACTGGCTCGGCGATTGGCCACGGAGGGCCCACCCCCCGGCTGGCGATCTCTGCCCTCCCAGACTCGGGAGGCACCAGTCGCCCATGGGGTCTCTCAAGAGTGAGGCTGAGGGGTTTTTTGGGGGGCAGCAGGGGGGGTCGCTGCCCTCCCGGCACTCACATGCTCCGGGTTCGATCTCACAAGCCTGGGCATTGTGGTGGCCACTGACCCATCTCCAGAATACAGGACACCCCCCTTTGGTGAGGGGGGACAACCACCCTCGTGCCCTCAGCCAATCAGAGGTAAGGGGTGGAGCCGCCACCTCCTCAGCCAGTCAGCAGCAAGGGGCGGGGCCACCACAAAAAAGGCCACCTCCCTCTCTCCCTGGCTGGCTTGGAAGCCTGCTCCTCCGGGCTGTGCACTGCTCTACCTCTAGGCACAGCCAATAGAATCATTATGACAAATGATTGACATGCTTACCCACCAATGAACTGAAAAACAGGACTTTTTGCAGTCCACTCCTCATTTAGAAATAGACAGGGGACAAAGGGTTTAAAAACACGCCAGTCTGGTATAAAACAGGACCAATGGCCACCCTACTGGACCTGTGTCCTGCCTGAGGGAGGCTCAGCTGCTCCCCTTCCTCTCCTCCCCCCTTGGCTCGGCCCCATATCCACCCTGCCTCCACCCCTCCGTGGTGCTCCCTGGCCCAGCAGGGTGCTGCTGGCACCTGGGGCTTGCCACAATCTGGCTGGGTCTGGGGGCTCTCCGGGGCAGCACTCTTTTCTGCTCCCCAGGGCTTGGCAGAGGAGGGAGGCAGGCATGGGGTCCAGTGGTGGCTGTCTGCCCAGACAGGCTCATGGCTGGTGAGGAAAGGTGCCCTGGGTCGCTGTTCCTGCACCGGGGGCTGGAGGCTGCGGGAAACAGAAAAGCTGCAGTACCAGTCCCTGGGCTGATGCACTAAGCAGCTGGCAGCATGAGAGCCCACAGGACAGGAGGGTGGGGAGGGGGCCACTGCAGCCGGGGATACTGGAGGACTTCAACTTGAGTGGCACATCCATAGGGAGTGGCCACACCTTAATGGACTAGGAGCTGGGTTGCGCAGATCAAGAGATAATCCAGCCTTGGAGTGGCGTAACTTTGAGCCACATAACGAGCACTTTAAGCCACTTAAAGGTGTTATCGTGCAGACAATCCAGGGGTTAAGTCCCGGGAGCTGCCCCAAATTACCATCTAATAAGGGTTTTACCTAATTTCTACCATCTACTGGCCACAGCTGGATTGGGAAAAAAACCCTACCCCTTCGTATGTATGTCACAATGCTACCTTCTACTGCGCCAAAGCTCATTCCTTTCTCTTGACCTCAGAGTTTTTGACCATCATCATCCTCATCAGCCGACCCACTTTCTCTCTTGTTCCCTCTTATTTCTTTGTATTCAGTTGTGCACCAAATCCAACACTAATGTGGATTCATTCACTTCAGTGCAAATGGGCTGGTGTCCCGCATAACTGCGGTTCCAATGTCAATGTAGGACCGAATGGAGCAGCTGGATCATTGCCAGTGGAGCGATCTATTCCTAAAATACAAACACACAGGAAGATTTTTCAAAATTGCAGGTCTCTGAAATGCTGGGCAAGCACGCTCTTTTTTTGGTACACTTTAATTTTCTCCCTCCACTTACCTCTATTGTGAAAGTCCATCTGAACTGAATAATACAATTTTTAAAGTATGAATACGGCAGCTGGAAGAGATTTTGTTTGGAGGGAAAGGGATCTCCAGCAAGGATTGGAGGACCTTGTGAGGTCCCGTCTAGCCTTTCTTCCGTATGATCCTATGATCATTTACATAATAAAGTGCCTGTAATGCAGTTTAACTATCTGCCTGCTTTGCAAGCTAATTCTTTTCCAAGCCATGCATAGATTCATGTTACAATTTAAAATCTTGAAAGTCTCCTGTCAGAATTCTTGAATGAAGTTGTTTAATTGTGCTACTATGCTAACCATACTTATCCTAAGTGATTCATCACCTTTCATCATTACAGACAGCTTTAAGATGCTTCCACATAAATTACAGTTTATACATTAGAGAAAAAACCTACCAAGTTTTAGAAGAGTAAAACAGACAGATGGCATTTGATGACATCCAGCTATGACGGTTGCTTTTCCGAACTAAAGCTCTTTAGATAGGAACCGTCTTTTTGTTATGTGTTTGCACCGCGTCTGGTGCTACAAGGTGGCTACTGTAATACCGACTGGGCACAGTCATGCTCCTGAGACAGGTCTGCACTTTAAGAGCCAGTCCTGCACAGTGCTGAATGCCCACAACTTCCACTGAAGTGTGTGCTTATGACTCTGAGACCCCAGCATGCTGGAGTAAGTCTACGCATTGCCTCCAAAGCAAGCCCGGGTGCGCCGCAGAGAAGCACAGCGTGTCCCCTTGCTGCTGCTTAGGACGTGTGAAACCTAGAGGTTAATCAGAGTAGCCAGTCGAGTGCAGCTCTATGCTCGCACTCCCGAGCCACACTCAGGTCCACAGCCTCAGACGTGTTTGCGGGCACGCGCACAGAGCTGCACTAAACCAGCCTCACTTCGGGCCGGGCCATGCGCCGAGTGGGGACAAGGGATGCTCACGGGCTGCACATGGAGGCAGGTTAGATGCAGCATTGGAGCCTGGTGGTTCACTGGCCTAGACAGAGACCAGACAAAGAGAAAGCCTTTGCTACATCCATTCCCTTTCCTCTCTCAGACATCAGAAAAATGCACTACAAGGAGCGGTGATAAATCATAGGTATCACTTTCGCCTCCAGATCAGTACTGACTACGATGCGGGATCTCTGTGCGGCTGGAGGTGAGCACTTTCACATGAAATGCAGCCCCTGAAGGTCTCAAAGCATTTCTCATAAGACAAGGGTATTAATGCCCCCACTGCTGGCCAAATTCCAGCTCCATCCGCTTCCTTCTTCACACCTGCTCACTGTGCCCCTCGCAGATTCAGTGGCTGTGACGTGTTGCTTTGTTTCCAGTATGAAGCTATTAAGCATGGCCCATTCTTCACAGACCTGGTCAAAATTAAGAGCGGGGCTGGTCCTGTATTATCCGGTGATGTGTCGGGTGGATACAGACTGCCAATTATTCCCAGCTGTGGGACTAGGAGTAAGGATCCCCTGCAAGTCTAAATCCAGCTCTCCTGCCAAGTTCTGCTTTGGTAATGGACACATTACAACCAGGGCCGGATTAACGCATAGGCAAACTAGGCACATGCCTAGGGCCCCAAGTGAGGAAGGGGCCCAGTTGTGCTTATTTTACATATTATAATTATTGAGTGAAAAAAAAAAAGAAGAGGGCCACAAGTTTGTTTGCCTAGGGCCCACTAATGTGTTCATCAAGCCCTGGTTACAACTGATTATCTGTCCTACAGTAGCCCTGAGAGGATTCAACTGGCACTGGAGCCCTGTTGAGCTACGTGCTTTACAAACACTATCCAAACATTGGTGGACAAATTGGTGCACCCATATGCAGTAACCAAGAAACAGTCCCTGTCGCAGAAAACCTGCAGTGTAGGCAGACAAGGCGGCAAAGAGTTGCAGACAGAAAACATTGTTTTCAATGCACAAGTGACAAATGGAGGCACCGGTCATTAACTGACTTGCCTAGGGTCACAGGAAGTCGGTAGCAGAGTTGGGAACTGAAGCTATTTCTTCCAAGTCCTGGTGCGGTATTTAATCATGAGACTACCCACGCTTCCTTCTCTTGCCTGCCTACTTCTGCAGAGTTAGATGAACCTCATCTGCTTCCCACAGAGGGTGAGATACCAAGGGCCTGTCTACATCACCGCTGTAGTGTGCCTAAACCGAGATGGATGTGTAGCCACCCAAAAGCAATGCTGGGCATGCTAATAAGGTATCTACGTTGCATCAGATGCACCATCCTTCACTGTGGCACTCCTTTGAATGGTCCAGGGATGGTGTAGATGTGGCCTCCAAGCTCTTCAAGGGAGAGCTTGAAGGCCACATCTATCCCTACATCCTGAGGGATTGCCAGCATGGGTTTGTTGCTGGTAGGTCTTGCCTGACCAATCTCATTTCCTTCTATGACCAGGTGACCTATCACCTGGACAAGGGAGAAGAGATTGATGTCATATATCTTGACTTCAAAAAAGCCTTTGATCTGGTATCCCATGATCACCTCTTGGCCAAACTGGCCAGTTGTGGCCTTGGGTCCATCACGATCCGCTGGCTGGGAAACTGGCTCCGTGGTCGGACCCAGAGGGTTGTAACTGATAGCAGTCACTCATTGTGGTGCCCTGTGACCAGTGGGGTCCCTCAAGGCTCTGTCCTGGGACCCGTATTGTTCAACATCTTCATTAATGATGTGGACATTGGAGTCAGGAGTGGACTGGCCAAGTTCGCAGATGACACCATACTTTGGGGCAAAGCATCCATGCCAGAAGATAGGCGGGTGATCCAGGCTGACCTGGACAGGCTCAGCAAGTGGGCGGACAAGAACCTGATGGTGTTTAACACTGAAAAGTGCAAGGTTCTCCACCTTGGGAGGAAAAACCTGCAGCTTCCTTATAGGCTCGGCAGTGCTACGTTGGATAGCACTACAGAAGAAAGAGACTTGGGGGTCATCATTGACCACACGATGAACCATGAGCCTGCAATGCGATGCTGCGGCTAGTAAAGCGACCAAAACGCTGACTTGCATCCATAGATGCGTCTTGAGCAAATCCTGGGACGTCATTCTCCCCTTGTACTCGGCCCTGGTGAGGCCACAGCTGGAGTACTGCGTCCAGTTTTGGGCTCCACAATTCAAAAAGGATGTGGAGAAGCTTGAGAGAGTCCAGAGGAGAGCCACGCGCATGATCAGAGGTCAGGAAAACAGACGTTTTGATGACAGGCTGAGAGCCATGGGACTCTTTAGCCTGGAAAAGCGCAGGCTCAGGGGTGATCTGATGGCCACCTATAAGTTTATCAGGGGTGCCCACCAGGATCTGGGGGAACGTCTGTTCACCAGAGCGCCCCAAGGGATGACGAGGTCGAACGGTCACAAACTCCTGCAAGACCGTTTCAGGCTGGACATAAGGAAGAATTTCTTTACTGTCCGAGCCCCCAAGGTCTGGAACAGCCTGCCAGCGGAGGTGGTTCAAGCACCTACATTGAACACCTTCAAGAGCAAATTGGATGCTTATCTTGCTGGGATCCTATGACCCCAGCTGACTTCCTGCCCTTTGGGCAGGGGGCTGGACTCGATGATCTCCTCAGGTCCCTTCCAGCCCTGATGTCTATGAAATCTTACAAAACATGTGGCATGCGATAGCACATAATGGATGTCTCAATGGGAAATTTAACCTTAGCATCCCAAACTGCTCTCATGCACTGCTAATATCAGGTGGATGTTTGCTGAACATTGATTTCCCACAACAGCAATGACTCTCATCTAAAAAGGATATCATTTTTATCAAAGCCTAGAAAACACAAATTGTTGAATCTTTGCTGTTTTGGAGAATGATAGGTAGAAGTTGGCGAGCAGTCTGCTCGATATCTGAGAGCGCTTGTCACAACATACATAAATTAACGCCCCCCCCATAGTCAGAGAGTACATTAAGCCAAAGAAAAAAGAAATTAGACTTTTTCTTCTACTATAGCCCACAGAGAATTACCTTCTTCGCAATGCTCCTTGTGATGTATTGCTGCTCAATCATGCATGCATCTTTGAAACAGCATCACAAGCTCTTCCTGACAGGGAGGAATGTGTTTCCCCTCCAAGGTTACCTTTGTTCAAAATATACAATAGAAAATAGATGCTAATGAGAAAATAAATGCATGGCACAATTGTTAGGAATAATACTGCAGAAGCCACCACCTTGCCTCAGGCAATAAATTCCAAGCAGAAATAAGACCATATATAAAAAAAAAATACGCTGTCTTGAGCAGATCAGCAACCATCGATTGTGTGTTTTTCTCTGAGTTATCTCCAATACCATAAATTTTTTTTTGCGAAGCATATAATTTTCTTTTAGATAAAGGAAACATGAAGGGACCATTCGGGGGTGGCAAAAGAGGGGGCTCCCTGTGTAGAGAGGAGAAATGGAGGCCCCTGGTTGAGAGAGCTAGCTGTGACGCTGGGGAGGTTGACTCCGGGAGATTTTTGCAGGCATTTTTATCAGAACGAGATGGTAGCCTGAATGTAGGGGAAGGATTTTGTCTGTTTTGTTTTACCGTACTCTGCTGTCAAGGCATTTGATCACTTCTGCTTTTTTTCTATCATTTTTAATTCCTTGTAATAAATGCTTTCCTGGTACTTTACCAAAGTGCCATGGTATATTGTGATTTCTGGGCAAATTAATAGGTTGGGCATACCAATTCAGCAGAGTGTGGGGGGTTGCAATTAGCTCACACAAACCCAGGGAGTACTCTGGGAGCACTTGACACCCCAGGATTTTCACAGTGAATCATAGCGAGGTAGGGCTGGAAGGGACCTCTCCAGAGGGCATCTGGTCCAACCCCTTCCCGAGGCAGGATCATCCTTATACAAACCATCTTCTGCAGATCCATCATCTAAACTATGCAAAATTGCTGTCAACCCTAACACAACACAACACAACCCAACACCCGCACCTACCCCAGGTAAAGCAGGGGATCCACGGCAGCAAATGCTCTGCTCCTATAAAAGGTTGTTAATACACATGCAAGAGACCCCTGGAAGAGGTACCTATGCATAGTGCCCCAGTAACCCTGGCTGCTTTGCCCCCTTTTCATCATCCAGTCCGTGTGTGGCCAGAACTGCCATTAATTTCATAAAGTGTCAGAGCTGCCCAAGTTCCTGATGTACCGCCAACAACAGCAACAATGATCCTCCTTTGAACAACTGGTTTCAGTGGGAGACCGCAAATCAAACTCACAGTCACGACAGGGATCACATCTAGAGGAGTATTTCAAGAGCCAAGGTCTCAGGCAAAAATACCACTGAAGGAGTGTGGGACTGCAATCCAAGGAAAAATCTTAGATTTCAAAAAGTTTCTGAGGAAAACCAACGGATCAGTCCTTCACATGAGCCTGGATCTTTAAGACCAGCCTGAGATTAGATTTGATGTTTCCCTTCTGCTCACACCATCCTAAAAAAGCCACCTCTTAAAAATTGCAGGTACTAGGCACAAACAATCCAATGTCATGGGTATTCAACTAGGTGGCACATGTCAGAGCAGATGTCCATTAGAAAATTTCTGTCCAGACATTCAATAATCAAGGACAAGTCAAAGGGAGGGCATATAAATGGTCCTCCCTGGTCACTGCCTCTGGTCGATCCCTGGTCATTGCCTCTGACTCTGGAGATAAAAGCCATTGGGAAAGGGACTTGCATGTCATTTTCTCATGGTGGTGCACTGCAGGAAAAACTGGTTATAGAAGAGGTCAGCTTAACCTTACATGAGCTAATGTTTTTGCCTGGCCTTAAAAAGTAGGAATCTATCAATTTGGAACCAACAAGGCGGAAACTTGGTAAAATGTCTGACTAAAGGGACTCTGTTCACCCCTGGGAGAATTGGAATGAGTGCAGCTTTGTGGGATATGATGCATTATCATCTAGCCTACCCGCTTAACAACTTTTCTGGCACAAATTCTTCCGTCTTGCAGTCCACGGGTTTGCCCAAGACTGGGCAGGAAGTCTGCCTACCACCCTGCTGCCTCGACTGATTCCCCAGCTGTAATCACTGACCTTCCCCTTCCTGGCTACTGCCTTGGAAAAGCAAAACCAAGAATAAAAGACTGCTTCTGTGAAGGTCTATGGCATGTAGCCGGGAACATTTCTTACACTGCTGTAGTACGCTTCAACTGCAAAGCTGCAACTCTAAGCACAAGAGATAACTGAAATGCAGGATCCCTGATGAAAGAGCAGTACATCTTTTCCTGCACAACTTTCTAGATAAATTTGTGGCTTCTTTTTAGTTGACCACTGCTGTAGTAACTGCTAAAACAGTTTTATCCCCGACTATCACTCTTACGCCTGCTGTGAACAGTCAACTAGTGTACAAAAAATGGCCATAGCTTAATACAGATAAGAGAATTATATTTGTGGAAGAAGAGCTTTACAAAATCCAGGGAACATTAGCTACACATCAGGCACATTTTTAAATTTAAGATTGAGGGTAATTACTTTAATGTGAAACTTTCAATCACTGTTCACCCTACTGCGTTCCCCCATAGATTTGTGTTTGAGTAATGCAGTAATGACAGCCTTACAGCTTGTAATAGGAGGAATCATTACAGCATCATTATCAGGGAATTACTCTTGCAATTAGTAATAATTCCCACACTAACAGTCAAACAAGTAATGCTTTCCCCATTAATTTAATTTTTCCCTGTAAGGATACCAAGGAAGAGCTTGGTCATGTCGCTCTGTGTTTGAATACACCTGCCTGCCTCTTGGTTGAAATAGTTCCTAATTCTCTGCTCTCAAAGAGCGATGTGTCTAGTTAGATAATTCACAAGAACTGAACTATATGATATGTCAGGTTCCCAGTCAGGGGAAAAAATGAATCCCTCATGTTTGACCTGTTTCTACCATGTAGTCTAAATGGAAATCATGCCCTTCAGATGAATTTACAACAGGAAACGAATGATAACTAGGGACAGCATAGAGATTAGCCTGACGAGTACTTACCCAGTTGTTTGCTATGGATCCCATCCTCATCTTGGTAGGTAGTTACTCATAGAAGTGATCCCACAGAAGTCAGTGGGACAAAGATTGTGAATAAGCATTCATCAACAGGGCCCAATATGGAGCTCACTGAAGGTAATGTATAATATGCTCCCAAATCTGACACTACAGTTTTGTGGAAGATTTCTTTTCTTTGTTTCTCGGTGCATTACTCACCAGCGATCTCCGAGAGCCAAGGGAGAGGTGCGTCCACAATTTGGGAACGCATGCGTGGTAGGCATGTGCTTCTCTTCTCCTTGTTTCCAAGATAAGATTTGCCACGCTCCAAGAGCCCCTTTTCACCGCCCATTCCATCACAATCTCCCTGCAGGGGTTTCATGCAACTGTTAAAATGGGGTTTCATGAAATCACTGGTGACTGAATGGTTTAAACTTGCCTATCGAGCCTGGAGTCCAGCAATTTGCTAAAAGTCGCTTTCTTATTCTCTGATTTCCCGTAAAGATGCAAGTAGGACTTTTTGCACAAGTACATGCTGCTTCATAAGAATTAGTGTTACTGTATTTGGTCCTGAATACATGTGCGTATGTGCTCAGTAGGAAAACTAGCCATGCTTCTGTTTGCATGAAAATGGCTTTTCCTTAATTCCTCATCTCATGCAGGTTAGTAATGCAATGCAACCCAGCTACTTACTTAGGTTTTCATTCCTTCTTCTTACTTGCTCTTTTTAATTCATCATTTGTATTGCAGCTGCACTGTTAAGCCCCATCCTGTTCCAAGATCCTACAGCGTTTACGCAGCACCTGCATAACGAAGAGAAAGATAAATGCCTAATCTTGGTTTCTCATCCCATCCCTTCGTCAGAGATAGTCTCCTGCCTTACAACTGGACCGCACAGATCAGCAGCTCAGTTCATATATGAGAGTTTGTTTCTTGATGCTAGGAGGTCAACCTTTTCCCCTGAAACATTTCTGAATGCCACAGTTGTTTCTGCACCCATGGAAATGATGGTGCCTCAGTGAGACAAATCATTACCAAGAGAGGTGTCCCTTTCCGCAGAGGTGACTGAACACAGGATGGGTTTGCGCACATCAAGGAGGTCTGCACAAAGACAGACAGACATTATTATTGCCTAATTAGAAAACTAGAAGGTTTTAGGGCCAGGTTTTTGAGACGCCGGCACCTACCGGTTCCAACTACGTACAATGGGCGCAGCGACTTTTGTAGCAGGAATTAGGGGTTTTGCCACCACCATCCCTGCTGATCCAGGCCCTGGTGTTTTGAAACCAGTTTCATTTTATTCTCTCCCAGTTTAACTTCATTCGTTCTTGTACCAGTGTTGCCCCTTCACTTAAATATCTCCTCTGCCTCTTTGGCATGTATTTATAGGCAGCACGCGGATCCCTTTCTCTGGGCCAAAAGGAATTGAGCGCTTGTGAGTAACGCAGGTGCATGACAAGCACACAGCGGTCATCACAAATGGAGCTTGCCTCGGTGGCTACGTCCATGCAATGGCAGCAGAGGGCTCAGTCACAATAAGGAAATAAGCCCCATCCACTCACTCCCATGGGCATGTTAACCCCCAAACGGGGTGGCAAAGAGAACCAGAAGGTGCCCCGAGCCGCTGCACTTGAACCCAGGAACCCAAGTCTTCAGCACTGTGCTTTGGGTGCCCCCAGGATGTCTTCACTGCTTCCTTTCCAGGGAAGACATGGACAGAGAGCGGACACGGGTGGACAGGCATGCAAGAGAAGGGTCTCTTTCTTGGTGGAAAGGAGAGCTTCCTGCATGCTGTCAAATGTTACCACCCACCTTCCCATTTGGACAATTTTAAATTAACAATTCCAAGAGGAGTAAAAGAAACCTCTTGTTGAGGCTGAGCGATGGCTTCCATTGTTTGCTCCCTGTCGTTTTACCTAGCCCCCCCTCCCACTATT
Organism: Crocodylus siamensis; assembly: GCF_052110815.1. NCBI lineage: Eukaryota > Metazoa > Chordata > Crocodylia > Crocodylidae > Crocodylus > Crocodylus siamensis. The sequence goes on along the minus strand of NC_143404.1, from coordinate 6,197,091 downwards.
CATAATTACAGATCAACTTCTTGCCCTTCTCACTGAGCAAACAACAGCTTCCAGCCTAAAGAGGTTGATGGGAAGTAATGGTGAAGGGCATGCCAGGAAAATGATTAATGCTGCACCTAGTAATTTTTGTCCCCAAATTATGCACAGAAATGAATATGCAGTTTGCTTGCTAGGAATGTCTAGGATGATGCTAACTCATTGTGCTCTGTGCAGCCCCGAGGTCAGGTAAGTTTGCTGCTCTGATTGAATGAAAATGCTTGGCATTCAGCCAATCACAGGACAATAAAATACAAAATACCACTCGGAGCTGGCAGCGAATGTTTGCTCTGGCAGAGGGTTTGTGCAGACCGTGGCAAGCTGAGGACCTGATGCAGAAATGAGACCCTCATAATCAGAGTCTTGCACATGTGCAGAGCCCAACTGACTTGGGGTAGGACTCTGCACATGGAGATGCAGTGTAGGGTCAGCACCCCAACCTGCTACCGCTGTCTTAGAGTGACAGGAAGAAGCACCGTTTTCAGAGGGGTCTCTCTGCACAGAAGGATGGAGCACACTGGGGAGACTGGGGCCGATGTCGTTGTGCATGGATCAGGCTCCCCTTCTCAAAAAAAAGAAATCACTTTAGCATATGCAAGACAGAGCCATGCAAAGATACCCGAGTTTGCTCCAGAACCAGAAGTGGTACGTCTGCACAGCACTGCCTTGCACCATGGAGATGCTCTCAGATTACTTAGATCCCAGTCACTGCAACAGCTTACAGACATGATGCAGTCATTAATCCCCCAAATTCAAGTGTGACTACTCACAGTGCATCAATCTAAGCGTGTACTGGAACAGGTTGGGGCTTCTGACTATAAGCTTTGGTTGATGGACCATCTTTGTACTGAGCCTGGCACCACAGGCCTTGGGGATCTCAGCCGTATCCCAGAAGAATAGACAACGGGAGCACTCAGGGTGCGGAACAATGGCCATAAAATCAATTTGTCTTTAATTAGAAACAAACGGAGAACGAAATCCCCTTCCACTCTTCCCTTGGTGGCGTAGGAGGGCAACTTACAAAAATGTCAAAACAGCTGAACGTTTAAGAAGACGACAGACCGACCTTTGAGTACTGAACTGTGCAAATGCTCTAGTTAGGATGCTGTGTTAAGCAGCGCCATTCAAAGCGCATCTAATTTCCCCCTTTGCCCTTCTCTCTCTCTACGCAGAACGAGGACGTGCATTTCCCTCGCCCTTCAGAGTAGGCCAGCATGAATTATCCACAGAGAGCATGATCAAAATGAAGCCACGTTAATTAGACAACTGGAAGAATGTCACTTCACGCTGAAAGTCTGAAACCCAGTCTGGAGCAACTCGGGGCCATCGCACGGTCAGGTAACAACACAACCCAGGCCTCAACATACGTCAGCGTGCAGCATGGAAGGATCTGGCATCCTCCATCTCTCCTACGCTGTCAAAACCTTTGCCTGTTGCTTAGCACTGAAGTATTTCAGAGACCCACCTCCAACTCAAGTGCCCAGTGCTGTCAGCAATTCCCTTCCCTCTGTCTCCTGGTTTATATTCCTGACATTCTTGGAAGGCAAAGGGTCAGATATAAAGCCTCGCTATAGCTGTTACGTATTACCAAGGCAGCAGAAAGCCAAGGTGGCTGGGCAGAGGAGGACCCTGCCAGTGCAGAACAATCCTCGCGGTACGGCGTTCCCGTAAGGACTGTTATGCCCCCCTCACCCTCCGGGGCAGGAAGGTCACTCGAGTGGATGGAGCACCGCTTTGGGACACCATCAAATTCCCAACTCAGGCAAGGGCTTTGGGCGGGTCACTTGGTCTCATCTGTGCAACAGAGGACAGTGCTTCCCCGTCACCGGGGTCAAGCAAGCAGGTGCCTAATTCCCGCTGATACCCATGGGGGCCTATACACGTGCAGCAAGGCTGCTCCGACATGCTGTAATTACAGTGCATCAGAGCAGACTCGATTAATCAAGTCTGCTGGAGCGTGGCAATTACCATGCTCCAGCAGGCTCCAGTGCACTGAAAAACATGGCAACCCTGAGCTGAAAAAAATGGCAGGGGTGCTTTAACTAAAATTCATTTGATGAGCTTTTGTTAAAGCACCCCTACTGCTATGGTTCAACACAGGGACGCCGATACACGTGATGCTCTGGGTGCTTTAATTACAGCACATCTCAGAGCCACTCTAATTAAAGTGCCTCTCCACCCCACCTCTGGAGCAAATATATGAATGCCCTTTGTGATCTGGGCCCCGGTTCTCTTAGTGCTAAGGGTTTAGAAGGAGATAGGTTGGGGAAGTCTTGCAGGCATATGTATGACCATGGATTATCCTAACTAGGAACATAATGAACATGAAGGGGCATGATAAAGGAAGGCCTCCTCCTTCAGTTCCTAAATGCATTCTCCAAATGGACTGCAACGGGACGGAGGGTCTCCAGGCCCTGAACGGAGGGAGAGGACAGTGCCATATAAACCCTGTTTCCTAGAAACACACATTACAGCTCATAGCAGAAAGGTCCTGTGCCCCCCACCATGTGTCTGCAAGTATAAAAGCCTTCTTGGCATTTCACTCTGCTTTTCTGTGCCAGCCTCGTGCCCTCACGCATGCCCAGAGCTGCAAGAGCCTATAAATATAATTAGTCTGGATTGATGCGCACACACAACCGTTCTATTTTAAGTATTGCATTTACCGGGGCTGTGAGCGAAGCTCCAGGACACGAGGGCTGAAACGTCTTGTGTCAAATCTGGAAGACAGGCCGCTGCACAGCAGTTATTCCTGGTGAAGCTGCACTCCTCGCCGGAGAAATTCCAGCTTTTTTTTAAATGCAAAAATGAGATGGTGGCTGGAATATGCAATCCTCAAACACAAGACACAGGTTAACGAGAAAGCAAGGAACATGCAGATTCATTCTCTCCACCTGTGCCTGGAGAGATGCCTTGTAAACATGTTGTGTTTCTCTGGTAACTGGAAGATAATTTGGCTATACAACGCACATGTAAGGGACTGAAGCGGGTATTAGAGTCCAAGATGCTCAGGTGTTGATTTTATACGAGTGAATAGCAGGGTAGCTACCTGCTCAGCAGATCAGAGGTGGCAGACCACACACATGCAGCCCCTGAGATATTTAAATAACATGCTTTCTTCCAGGAAGAACTGCACTATGCCATGAATCAAAAAGCTACAATGATGCCCTGCAAATACGAAAGGTCCTGATTTTGAGGGACCTTCTATTTAATCCTAGTGAGGAAGAATTGGTAGGTGGCATAGAGCAGGCCTAGGGACTTAGTGGTGCTTCAGCCTGGGAGGACCACCCTCACTCGGCAGCAGGGAATGGCTGGAATCAGGAGTCGAGGCGAAAGTTCAGGCCTGCATCCAGGCTCTAGGACTTGGGCCCGTCTCTGTTAGTACCCTTGAAATCAACAGTTGCTATTGAAAAGTTTGAACGAGTTGAGCATCTGCGCGATTAGCTTAGTTTTGATCTCGCCGCACAACGATCGGGGACAACTCCATTATGTCAACGCATGTTGCTTGCCCTGCAAAGAGCCATCGGGCTGCTGCTCTGAAAGACCGGGAGATCACTGATAGATGTCTGGTCACCGAGCGGGCACGTGAAGGCTGCCACCTCCCACCCCCATTATGTCAAGCACGGTAGTGAAGAAGACTGCATGATACCTACTTCAAAGCTACAAACCACCACCCTTGTTTCTTGAAGCTACGAATCAGTTTGATGGGATCTGTAAAAGATGGAAAAGCATTTTACAGGCTTGAATTCAGAGTCCTCAAATGGTAGCTGTTTTACAGTAGAAGTAATGGGGTAGAAAAGTGCAGGACTTGATATACCCAGCAGTAGACTCAGAGCGGTTTCACGTGCTGCTCAGTTCACCTCCAGCAGGAAGCTGGAGGACTTCTTTTTCTTTCTGCCAGTCGCACCTTTGACAGACGGGCACTGTGCCTAGCACAACTGGCATACATCAGATAGCGTCCAGGCCAACAAAGCGAGGCCCCTTTGCACCAGGTAAGAATGTGACATTTTTGCCCTGAGCAGTGAGCCAAAATCCAGGCTCTTGCAGATTATTCCAACAAGGAGGGAAAACTAGAGACAAAGTCTAGCGTCTCAAACAAGGGAAGACGTCTCAGCCGACAGAGTACCCACAACAGGAACAGTCCCTCTGCTCACCCCTCCGAGCCCCTTTCTAGCAAAGGAAGGATGATCATTTCTCACAAGGCCACTCTCCCCAGGCTTTTGTGGCTATGTCTGATGGGCTGTTTTCTCCTCTGACATATCTGAGCTTTCAGCCTCTCTTTTACAGGGAGATGCATCTTCCCAAAGCAAAATCCCTCCACCCACATGCATTTTATTGCGGCAGGAGACTGCTCTTCTTCCAGGCACCTGGGTTCAGAAAGGAGATTAACTGACTCTTACATTTCTCCCCCATGAAGGGCAGCTGCCACACCCACCATCATTGCTGGGACTTAATACAACTCCTAACAAGATTTTTTTTTTCTGTTTCTGGTCTTGACAAGCAATGTTTTTCCTATACAGAAACCCAGAGAGGCAGCTACGGCCTGCAGCCCCACGGTCTCTGGATCATTGCAGGATCTGACGTGTTACCCTGACACCAACACGTTGTTTCCATGGCCCGAAACTCCCAGCGCTGCCCATCCCCAGTCTTTGCAGTAATTATTCTTCCTGCATATCCCTCCCATTCATCAGACTCTCCAGCTCAGGGGGTCTTGGCACATGTCCCCTGCAGGCATCAAGCAGGGAATTTCATTGCCGGCCTTTCAGCTGAAAGGCTAGTATTTTGTCACTGTAACTGTCTGACTGAGGCTTTCGATATATGCATAGATTTAAGGCATCCATCTAATGCAGGCTCAGCAAAGTGCTGCGGGTCATGGGCCCCTTCTTTGTTTAACTACATTGCTCTCTCCAAGTGCCGTTCCCAAAGAAAACAGTAAGCCCGAAGCCTTGTTGCTAACTTTATTTTCTATTGTCCTTGTGCATGTCTGATACATCTTCAGATACGGTTTTAAGCCACACGCTGAGGCAGCATCCCACTGCCTTGCTTTTTGTTCACAGGCTAAAAATTGTATTTCGGTGCACACACACGCACGCGTGCGCACCAGTGCCGCATGAATATACCTTCCCCCTTCGGGGTTTTGTATTTCCAACTCTTTCTCCCCTCTGCCTTATTGTCCTTTCACATGGGGAACATTTGCATCCAGACAAAACTCTTCAAAATTCCCTTTCCATTTGTTAGAGGAGTTTTCCTTCGCAACACCGTGTAAATCAATGCTGCGTGGGTAGCCATTATTGATTCTTCTCCAAGGTTTATTTGCAGTATTGTTGAACGCCCTAATATTGGGAGACAACACACTGAGTGATCTTGAAGCTCAGCATCAATTAGGAGATCGTGCTCCTCTACTGGAGGTGGGGACCTCCCCAACACAGTGGGCTGCTTTGCAGCCAGGACTAGGCATTAAGCAAAGCACTGGGGGGTATCGTAGTGCTAGGAACGGGAGAAGTTCATCCCTTAGGAGCCTTAAAAGAAGAGGCCGCTCTACACCTCCGCTGCACCATGCCATGCAGACCTGGAATCACAATGCTGTTTACTTAATCCTGGGAAGAAAGTTTAAGCAAATGTCTCGCTGTTTGGTAGGCTGGACTTGTCCCAATTACAGACAATTCCTCTGGGACGTGAAAGGAGAGAGCAGAAGCTCCAGGATCAGTCTGGGGCAAGGCAGCACCCCATTTCTGAACTGAAGCAGCAGCACTGGCAGGGGCTGATGCATGTTATGCCACCCAGATGTGGGCTTTAGGCGGTTACTTCAGCCAATTAATTCCCATTGAGTTTTGCAGTTTCCTCTCCTGCCCCTGGGCCCTGTGGCCATCCGTCAGTGCTGCCTTGGCTAAGTGCAATTTTTAGGAACCCAATGAGGCATGTGACAAGCTTTCCAGTTCCATGCAAGGGCTCACCGTCGCACGGAGGCACCGTTAAGCACCTCGAGTTCGACAGCTCCAGGACTCTGGCTCCGCGTACTGAACGCAACCTCCCTTTCTGGAGGAAAGTTCATGGAGGGCATGGTCCAACAAAGGGGAGGATGAATAGGCAGGAAGGGATTAGAAACTTAAATCACGGAGAGATGATGCAAACACGCTGGGAGCAAATTGCGAGCCTCCGAAAACAGACTGACTCCTTGCTCCTACTAAGGAGTTGGCCCCAGCTCACGGAAACCGCAAAAAACAGCGCAGTCCACGATCGCTGCAAGCACCAGGAAATCTGGCATCGGCCACGATTTCCTGCAACATCAGCCAAAACCAAAAAAAAAGTGGCAGTGACATGGCCTGAGGGCAGGTGCCCTCCACCGATCAGCAGCAAGGGGCAGGGCTGCCGGGGCCCCCCGGCTGATCAGCGGCGAGGAGCAGAGCCACTGCAAAATGGCTCTGTGCGCTGCCAGTTGGCCCTGAAAAACCCTTTTTCTCGCCGCGGCTAAGGTAGGTCCCTAAGTATGAGCAACTTAGAAAACTCTCCCACATCGGTGGCTTTGTACGGCTCAGAGATTCCCTGCCCCAGTAGCTCAAGATGAAAGGGGGTCTCCAAGCACCTTCCAGAGAAATGGGTGGAAGCTTTTTACCAATGTACATCCAAGTAGCTTCTTGTCCACGCAACCTCACCCTGATGCCAAGGCCCTTCCCACACAGGGATGACAACCTGTCTGCTCCACCCTGCACACGCTCCTTCAACGCAGGAGACATGGACTGCAATGGAAGAAGCAAACCTGTCTCCGTACCCTTCTGACATTACCGTGCTCAGGGGCTATCATATAATATGTAAGCTAGGTACATCCTCTCAATTTTCACGGCAAGTGCCTGGAGAGCAAGTGGAGCCATTCGTTCTTATTCCTACTTAAACTGATGCTTTCTTGCCAAGATTCCCGCTCGCTTTCCCTGCTGCATCCCACTCTTGCAGCCCCTCAGCGTGTAAAAATTCACCAGCTCAGATGCACTGAATCAGCCCTGCAGAGATGCCCGAAGAAGTGCAATTGTAGCTCAGTGCATGGGTGTGAATCAAAGAGAGTCTAACTTGGTGCAACCTGTGTACCGAGGGGACTAGGCAAAGGTGCGTATTGTACCAGTTTGGGTTTGGCTCTGACCGTAGGATCACCGTCTCCAGCAGCTGGTCACAACTCTGTCGGATTCCTTGGATTTCAGTATTACCAACTAGACAACAGGATCTGAAGGAACAACAGGCGGTGTGTGATCCCTCGTTGCCTTTTACTTTGGGCAATCCCATACACCGCTGCAAAGTGGTGTGGTGACAAAACCATATTCTTCCCTCACTTCCTCCAGGGAAAACCCCACCGCAAGATCAAAGGTAACAATCGAGCCCCTCTGTACAGGGGGTGGTCTAAGACTGTGGAATAAACTAAAATCCCCCGGGAACTTGGAGCATCACAAAGCTCCCCGATTTTGCTCCACGCACTAGGTGCGTATCGCCAGCCCGCCTTCTGCAACAGGCATCGCACAGATGCTTAAAGCCAAAAGATAACCCTACCACAGCAAAACTCTTCATGATGCACACAAAGCTTCTCCAAAAGAGACAGAGAGAGAACGAACTGCACCAGACAAGTGTTAGATACCTTACTTTTAGCACACTTGGTATGTGGCTTAGGGAGGACCAAAAGGGCAGTACAAGAACATATGTGGAACAGAAGAGAAAAGAGAAAAGCAGAAAAGAGTCAGCAGCACTGTCCTTTGAAATAAAGCAGTCACTTCTTGCTGCTGTTCCTGTTTTAATTTGGCATAAAATCAATTTGTTCCAGTGAATAAGTTTCCAGCACTTTGTCTATAGAATGGAATTGAAAGGCCAAGGGAGGGCAGCCAGCATGTTTCAGGACCTTTGCCTTTTCAGATGCAACTATTTTCCAAATCAGATCCAGCCCATCTGGAAGTGTGCGTCCCTAGAGCAAGCAGGCTGGAAGATACAGAGAGAAGTCTCCAAACAATATGGGGAATTGGCTGGAGAGGGAGGGTGGATGTGTCCTGGGTTGTCAAAATCAAGATTTTCCATGGATGACTAGATAAGCACGTAGGGAAAAAGCCAGGCGTCATTTGAAAGAGAAAGTATCTCCCTTAACATTGGGTTAGTAAGAAATGGGATTGAAGTCTTCATTGCCAAACTTCACCTGAAACACTGGAATACTGGATATGCAAGAGACCCAGTGCTCCTAACAGATAAAAGCAAGAGGATGCCCCAAGTTGTGTGAAATAGGATGACTAATAATCCTAAAAGACCAGCTGTGAGCCCTGCTGTGCTGTGCTGTGCATCAATTTTAAGACTGTTTTAATTTTCATTTACAGGCCATCAGGCATGTTCAGCAGGTTGGATTTTTGCTACGAATCCCTGGAACAAGGGAAACGTAAAATAACTAAATGGAACAAATGAAATGTGTTGGGCCAGATTCTGCTCTCATTTAAATCACTAGAAGAGCTTGATGCAACTCCAACTGACAGCAAATGCCAGACTGTCACTAGCTTCAGTGGAAGCTGGATAAGGCCGTATGGCATCAATGCAGAAAGGATGCCTAGTAAGGACAGTGCCTAAGCATATGTATAGCTCGAAACACCATGCTTGAAGTCCACTGAAGTCAACGGGATGGAAGCACATGCTTAAAACTAAGTACACGCTGTACTCAAGTGCTGCCCATAAAAATGAACACCACTGGAGCTGCGTCAGAGAGGAGAAGGAGGCCTTTCCATCTCAGGGGACTGCACCAGCAGTGTCACTTTTCCAGGGCAACATTAGGCTTGTCTGGTTCTGTCTGATTTTTATTTATCTTTTTCCATTCTGTGGGTGAGGTTTGTCAGATTTCCAGCTGCTCAGAGCCTCACTTCTCACACTGAAATGGCCACAAAATAATGAAGAAAGTGTTTGCAATAAAATAAAACAGTCACTTACCCCTTAGCAAGTCATTTATCTCAGGCCGGAACGCTAGGGTAATAACTGAGATTAAAGATAAAGCAGTCAAGATAAAATAAAGGTAAATCAATCACTATATTAGGGTATTTGAACAATCATTTGCATACACTTAAAAAGTATCATATTTGCTATTAAGCCCAGCTGCAGCTCCAAGTCCTGAAATCATAAATATTCATCAAATAACCTTTTAGCAAAACTCAGCGGCTGTGATGGTAGCCAGCTACTGACTTCAATCTAATTGAAAACCTGAGAAATAATGAAACTATTGTAGGTCTGTCTCTTCATTAAATCAATGTGTAAATTTGCATAGATTAATTTGTGTCAAATGAATCATTTCGCTCTTGGCTCAGACCCAATTGGAGCTGTGATCAATAGCCTGTTTTAATTCCAGTCTGGAGTTTGTTCTTCCACACTGGTCGGCATCTTAAGTTATTTGAGGCATAAGCAACCCAAGCTAAAGACGATGTTGTATATTCCCAGTTCTTGTCACAAGAAATACTACGTGAGATTTAAAAACATGAATCAAGCCGTCTCATAGGCCTGGGGAACCAAGGCCTGATTTATACCTGAGGCGTCTACACGTGATGCTACAACACCGTAGCGGTGCACTATGGCGATGTAGCATCCACACATGTCTACGCGTGAGTAGCAGCTACTTTGCTATCATGGCGCACTCCACCGCTATAGTGCGATGCTATGGCAAAGTAGTCGCTAAAAATAACTGTGCATACCACGCACAGCACAGAACGAGCTGTTACTGTGCCGTGATTTAGTACTTCCAAAAGTACGTACTAAATCACGACACAGTAACAAAAGCGCCATAGAGACACGTGTTGATGTGCCCCTTTACAAGTGAAATTGTGTTTTAAGCTCAAAATCCTCAGTGGTGTCAGCAAGAGAAGTGGGTGAGCAAACTACTTGGCCAACTCCCTCAGGATCAGAACTTCTGGGGCTGAAATAGCCTAGGCGATAGTCTGAGTGATGCTGGCTATAGCCGTCCCTTGGGCTAGGGACAGAAATTACACACAAACTGGTATACGTGATTAGAAACCGGCTCAAATCAGACCGGAAACCCAACAGAAGTTCAGTGCACATAAACCACTTTCAAAATGGCCAAACTGGTTCAAGATAAATCTGGATGGATGTAGTTTCAGACTTAACTGATTTAGGTTAAATAGGTTTATTAAACTTCTGTCCTAGATCCCCTCCGGATTCACAGATTTAATAGATTTCATAGACATTAGGGCTGGAAGGGACCTCAGAAAATCATCGAGTCCAGCCTCCTGCCTGAAGGGCAGGAAGTCAGCTGGGGTCATAGGATCCCGGCAAGATAAGCATCCAATTTACTCTTGAAGGTGTTCAATGTAGGTGCTTGAACCACCTCCGCTGGCAGACTGCTCCAGACCTTGGGGGCTCGGACAGGAAAGAAATTCTTCCTTATGTCCAGCCTGAAACGGTCTTGCAGGAGTTTGTGACCGTTCGACCTCGTCATCCCTTGGGGCGCTGTGGTGAACAGACGTTCCCCCAGATCCTGGTGGTCACCCCTGGGAAACTTATAGGTGGCCATCAGATCACCCCTGAGCCTGCGCTTTTCCAGGCTAAAGAGCCCCATGGCTCAAGTTAACTCACAGTCCCCCAGCATCCCAGGATGCTTTGAACCTCCCTTGCAAGCCCCCCCCTTGCAAGGTGGGCAGGCTAGCCTTGGCCCAAGCTGTCTGCTACAGCCCAGCAGGAAGGTGTGCTCTAATGCCCCCTCCAGTTTCTGGCCTTGACCACTTCAGGCATGAGGCTGCATTTCCAGAATCAAAAGTGAATGTCTGTTCACTTGCCTATTGGTTCAATCTACACATTTTAGACTAATCTGCAAAGACTGAAACAATTCAGCCTTGGGCTTTTTGACTATCTGTCCTTAGCCCTAAAGACCACTCCATTTGTTAGAGAGTGAGTGGAGTCAGCGTACTGTGGTCCTACCTTTCCTCTCCTTGGACATTTCCTAGCCCATCATGTCCCTGCTGAGCCCATCATGCCCCACTTGCATAGGATGTGTGTCAAAGCAGAAAGGTGACCGAGATGCCTCCATCCCATATGAGGAAAAAGCCATCTCTGCCTATAGAGCAATTTTTCAGGTCCTTTTCAGTGCCAAACTAGGACAGACTTTAGCTCTGAATCGGAGTCTGTTCTGAAGACTAGATTCAGAGCTCAACTTCACTGCTGCAAATCCAGGATCATACACTTAGCAGGAGGGCTGAAGCCATACCTATTCTCCATCATGTGCTGCATTTCCTCCAACATATCTAATTCTGACAATATTGCAAAAAAAATAATATACATGAATCCAAATTGTCCCTTCAGTTACAGCAGGGCTGTCCCATTGCCTTTCCAGAGAATGCACAGGTGCAAGAGAAGAGTATGTGTCCCAGGAGAGTTTAAAAATTAAGGGAAAATAAGAGATTTCTCATCAAAGGGTTTATAATACCCTAAGGTGCCTTTCTAAGAGTCCAGCCAGCTGGCTATTTGTCAGGGCAGCAATCAATCTTTCAACTTTTGGTTATCTTAGATTAACAAAAGGAGGGGAACAGGGAAACCATTTAAATTTGAACCTGGTTTTATTTAATTTAACCTATGTTTTTGCATTTAGGTTTTAATTTGACTAATCAAACAAAGACCATCTGCTACTGTTCTGTCTCCTACTGATCTGCATTGCCTGAAGCTAGCTTCTAGGCTGAAGTCTCACACCGTCTCTTCCTCTGTCAGTTGACCCACTTCAAATCTGTTCTTTTTACCCAAAGTACAGTAGCAGGACATTATTTAATGTGTGACCAAGTGACATCAGGATAGCTACAGCACTGGAAAGCGTGTATCAATAAACACGGCACGTACAACAGTCAATTACACATTGAACATTAGCATAAAAACACTATTTAGCTTTAAAAAAATCTAACTCTTCAATGAGGCAATTGAAATACTTCCAGGAGTGAAAAGCAATTTTAGCTTCTTTGCTCTTAATTTACGCTTTGTAGTAATGATGGGGATTCTGCAATTATGTAGCCTGGGAATCGCATTTTAATTTTCACATTCTGCAATGGGCCCAAAATTAAGAGGTGACTCAACATGATGGGCTAAACTGACTTCAGTGGTGCTATGCCAATTTAACAGGAGCTGAGAGTTTGTCCTCCATGGAGTTAGTTAAGGACAGGGGCTTTCTAGTTTGTGTTAAATGACCTAGATGGCTTGTTGTAATTAAAAATAAGATTCACCCTTTGGCAAAGGGCCTAATCACTATTTCTCTAGCCCTGTCTTTAAGTGGCATACAGGTCAATGAGCCTTCTGCAAAGGATAAATTTCATCCAAGCAAGATGACATACCCATAGACATTGCATGGGACTGGGCCTCAGAACCAGAAGTTTCAAGAGATCTCTACTTTGGCACCAATTTAAGTATCCAGATTTCCAAAACAGGTCAGTGGGCTGGATGTGAAATCTTTCTTAAAAATCTGGGTTTTTAGCAAGAAATGTTGCTGGGAACTGAGCATTTTCCATCTCTGGTGCAGGAAGAACAAAGGAAATATCACAGATGTGACAAGATCACCAAGACCAGGTATTACCATCGTGAGTAGAAAGCAAATGTAAGAGTAGAAAAAAATATATTGCTGGAATAGTTGACTTGGCTTGGTTATTTATCGCTGACCCTCTTTTTGAATACACTGGAACAGGGGAAATTATGTCTGCTGCTACCACTGCAGGGTATGGCTTGCAATCTTAACTGCGTGCAAGTACAATCCAGATTTTAGGTGTGTTGAATTGTGTAGGGAGTGTTGGATAAGAGTGTGGGCCTTGTTCAGATGGCACAATAATATCCCCCGACTGTGCATGAGGGTGACTAGTCTCAGACCATTAAATGGGCTGGACCCCATGGGAGACACTCGCCTCACAGGTGTTCAAGGCCAGCACCAGATTTATGGGGCGCTCAGGTCCTACTTACGTTTTTTAGAGTAGGTTATGTGCTGCCTTCCTGTGCGAGAAGGAACTAAGACTACCTGAATACTCCCGGCATCAGCCAAGAACTGAAATGAGAGAGACAGCAAGTAAGATTTGGAATTAAAAGCAAGGGTGGAAAACCTCTGACGAGGCCAATTAAAAGTCTCTGAGACAATTACTGCTATTTTTGTTACAGCACGTGCAATAGGCCCCAGTGTGCTAGGTGCTGCACACACAACATGAAATGGTCCCTGCCCTAAAGAGGAGAAACAGTGACACAGGAAGAATAGGGAAGGATACAGAGCAAAGGAAGGAAGAGAGCTGGGTGCCCTGAATCATTGACAAATGCCTTAGCCATTGAACCCATCTCTTGAAAAGCAGACTCGGCGGTCTCCACAAAGGGGGCTATGACTTAGTGACAAAAAGGGCCTTTGGGTTTGGCTCCATAGCAGGGATGTCAGTGAGAGAAGTGCTCTCAGGACTGTTGGCTTAAGTCTTCCACGATGGAGTTTTCTCATGGTTTTGTCTGTATTTAAATCTGCACAGTTTTGGATGCAATGACATCGGGAACAATGACCCCCTGGTTCTGCCGGCCATGAAGGCTGACAGTCGAAGTACAGGAAAGGCGCATTCGTCTGAAACGTGACAGCAATGAAAACTCAAGGGAAAAGAAGAGATGGACCCGTTTCCTGCAACTGCCTGGTTCTCGTGACAAACGCCCAGTCAAACAAGGCCCCGAGCCACAAGGAGTTACATACAGGTTGGTGTGTCCCAGCTCCCGATCAGATCTCTACTGGTTTCATAGAAATGCAGAGATCAGCCCACACGCTGCTCATAGCAGGACCAGGACCAAAGCCTCCGAGTGTCCTGAATGACAAGCATCTTCCAGTTATAAATGCCAAGACAATAAAGCCGAATGTCATTTTAGCACATGAAAATTTAATACACGACAGTGCAAACGACACGTTGGATCAGCAAGATTCCAATTACATTGGATCAACTTGCCCAACAAGACAGCTTAAAAAATTAGGCCTTTATTAAAAGAGCAATACAGACACTACATTTCAAGCAGGCTGGACTACCGACCATTTCACTGCAGCTCTGCTACCAGAGCCTGTTCTGAACCAGGCAAGATTATATCAGTGGAGACATTTTTTCCCTTCAGGGGACACGTTCTCCTCCCTGTAATATGAACATTGAAAAAATCTGACAGACCCCTGCTAGGCTCAGAAAAGAGACTTTTTAATGCCCCAACAAAATGGAGCTTAGAGTAACAAGACAACAGAAATTGTAGGATGCAAGTCCCTCACAGACACTAAATATATCCTGGGGTAAAGAAGGATTAGCACCTCATTTTACAGATGAAGAACTGAAACAGAGATGAGGAGACCCGCCCAAGGTCAGACAACCAAACTTCAGAAGAGCTGGGAAATGAACCCAGATCTCAAATCCCCGTCCAGTGGCGACACGAGGACACCTTCCTCGTGCGCCTTTATCCCCTGCTACCTCGCTCACTCTTCCCCTTCCCTTATTGCTTTTCTTCATGTAATTCCTATCCCTGTCTCTCCTGGCAAGTGTTTTTAACAAGGCAATTGTTAGGTTTAAGATATGCCATAAAATATACATGGAAGATCGATGGCCTTTTCTGAGCTTAGTATCTGTTAAATTGATGATCGTTGAGTCCAACTTCCTGCCTAGCACAGGCCACCGGACATCACCAACTCACTCCTGCACTGAGTCTATAACTTTTGTTGAGCTCAGAAATATTTTTGTAGGAAGACATCCAGTCTCAGAGACAGCAAGCAGCAGCAAATCCACTCTGTCTTTAGCTCTGAAGCTGTTGTGGCTTTAACATTTCCTAATTAATTGCCATTGCACAGATTTAAATGTTGAATTAACAGTTTGCAATGCTTCCTTTGCTATTTTTTTTTATTATCTGTGTTTATTAGAAGTCAGACTTCAGTCAGCTCCTCAGTAAAGTGACTGCAGAAGGCAGAGTTCTCACTTCTGCAATTGCTATTGTTCGCTTGGAGATGATTTTCACCCCAAGGCTAGTTGCAAGCACCTGGAATCAGGCTGTGATAATGGAAACTGTTCTCCCACCTCAACTGTCACTTCTGCTTTTAGTGGAAGCTATAATGCTGTAACTGTGCAACAGCTCAATGGTTGGTAATACGGCATACAGTCATTTTCCATGACAAAAAGGCACAGTAATAGCAAGCAGCACGGCAAGACATTTATAATGTATTGAAACAGGGATTACTTTATTGGGACTGGCTCTTATTAAGGGGTAATACGATTCCTTCTTGCACTACACAAGTGTCTAATAATTGGAAACATAATAGACAAGATGGTAATTGGGCTGGCTGGAGTCTTTTACAAAATGCAATTATCAGAAGCCAAGAGCCTGTTTATTTTCTTACTGATGCTAGTGTAAATCGTAAGTCAGTAAACTTGCACTCATGTAAGTGAGATCAGGCCACATGGAAGGCCTAATAAGCCACACTTTGAAGGTGCAACAAATGCCTCAATTTATACTGTTTGGCTGCTTCTTCAGCAGAGACATTTTGACCCCGGGTGATCTACTGATATTTTGACATTTCAATGTTTAACCAGTCTAATGGCTGCATAGAGGCACGGTATTTTTAGAACACTATACAAAATGCCTGGCGCTGCACAAATGCTAATTCCAACTTGTTTTGTGACTGGGACACAGCCCCCAGTGGAGGAATCAGACCAGGACTATACAGTTCAAGACCAGGCCTGCTACTAGTGTGTGAAGTTGCACAAGTCCAGGTCATTGCTTTGGCTTGCTTTGCACCACCACTGTGGAACGAGTATGCTAATGAGGAAGTCATTATTCCTCCTCCCTCTTCATAAGGGGGTAAATGGTTCACGAGCAGAGTATCGCCCCTACAGCTCTGCAAGGAAGGGACCTGTTGAGAGAGTGTTAGACATGGTATCTTTCTGGCTGTCGTATCACTGGAGCTCCTGAAAGCAGAGAAAAACCTCTGCTCAGCGAGACTGAGCCCTGTTCTTAACTCTAGACACAGCGCTCAGAAAAGGATTGTCTAAGAGGGACCTGGATGTACAGACTTAGTTTAGCCACTACCCTGGGTTGTTCTAGAACTGGATTGAAGCAATTTCCTGGGGCAAATAAAACACACCATGCCACACTGTGTACGGGGAAAAGTTTGCTCCTCCTCGCTCATCTCTTTCCCCTCCCCCAACACCCAGGCTACGGACAGAATTTAAACATAAACCAGTAGAAGTGATTGGGAACTGGTTCAAATCTACAACACCACAGAAGTTCAGTGCACATAAACCACTTTCAAAAAGGCCAAACCAGGTTTCAGATAAACCTGGATGATGTAGTATCAGACTGAACTGATTTAGGTTAAATCAGTTTATTGAACTTCTGTCCCAGATCCCCTCCGGATGCAAATTAACTCACAGTCCCCCAGCATCCCAGGAGGCTTTGCAGCTCCTCCGTCATCCCCCTCGCAGGGTGGGTGGGCTAGCCTTGGCCCAAGCTGTCTGCTCCAGCCAAGCAGAGAGCATGCTCTAGACCACCCCCACCTCCAGCTTCTGACCTGGGCCACTGCAGGCATGTGGCTACATTTCCAGAATCAAAAGTGAATGTCTGTTCACTGACTTATCAGTTCAATCTACACAGCTTAGACTGACCTGTGAAGACTGAATCAATTCAACCTAGGCTTTTTGAGTGTCTGCAGTTAGCCTCAAAGTCCAGGTGCTATGGCCTAGTCCTCTTCTGACATCAATGTAAGTCACGAGCAGCTCCAGGGGAGCCAAATCAAGGTAAAAGACGCTTTGTAATATATAGATGAGGACTCAGCAGCTACGGTTAGAGATTTAATTTAGGATTATTGAAAAAGAGGCCAAGAGATTGGCCTTCATACAGCTTCTAATCTAAGGTATAAAGTATCCCCTTTTTAAAAAGTGATACCCCACCCCTTACAGGCAATGATGGGCTAAAAGGAATAAGGAGGCAGAGTCTAAGAGTCATTTGTCTTTCACACCCGAGTGTCTTCCCGTACGCAGTATCTCCTTCAGAAGAGCTCAGTACCCTAAATGCCAGACCCTTTGGAGAATCTGGGCACGTACATCCCACTTGGAGTTGCTGGGCTAGTATTGCAAAAGTGCTGAGCGCCCAGCAAGTGCAACAGAAAACTCACAGGAGGAACAACCCCAAGATCAGGCTAATTTTTCTTCTTTCTAGCCTGCTGACACAACATATAATTTGTCTGGGTAATTAACCTAGGTAGGAAGAGTGGAAAGTATTTTCCAGGAGTAAATTCGATTAGCCTCACTATTTATCCCCAAGCCTCTTTCTACATGCATTAAAACAAGAGAAACTCTTTTGTCTGCCACTATCACAGAACGCAGTATGTAATCATAAATACATGCTAATCGAACTCAGATCGTATATCATAACATTCTGTGAAGAGTTTGGGACAAAAGTTCAAGCCTTGCTCAGACAACATGATATCGTCCCTTGATTGTGCCCAAGGGCTACATCTGAAATAATAAAAAGGCTGAGCCTCCATCTTGAGACACTTCTTTCCTCATTCCCTATACTCCAAGGGTGCAATTCATCCTGGCTAAGGACAGAAGTTACACATAAACCGGTTTAAGTGATCAGAAACTGGTTTAACCTGTAACAGGATAGAAGGTCAGTGCACATAAACCAGTTTCAAAATGGTTGAACCTGGTTTAAGATAAACCTGGTCGAATGTAGTATCAGACTGAACTGATTTAGGTCAAACCGGTTTATGAAACTACTGTCCCAGACCCCTTCCTGGTTTAAGTTAAATCAGAGTCCCCCAGCATCCCAGCATGCAGGCTGTGCCGTCTGCCCCAGAGAACAGGGATGGCCCTGCCCCTCTGCTCTCTAGTTGGAGAAGTGAGAGCTAGGGCTGGCTCACTAGTCTCACTGCCTTGTTCACTCCCCCCCTCCCCCCCGGCAAACCCCCGCTGGGGTCTGAGGCTAAGGAGAGGGTGAAGATTCTCTTCTCTCAAGTATGGAGCTGCCCTGCCCTGCTTGCTTAGTGCTGGCTGCGACTGTGGACTGCAAATCCCAGAGGCACCTGGAAGCAGGAAGAGGAAGTGATAAGCAACCCTGCAGAGTCCTGATACTGTGAGTCTGGACTGCAAATCCCAGAGACTTCAGGGGCAGCAGGAACAGGAAGCAAACACACAACCCATGTTTGCTACATGCCAGAGAGCTGTGCTGTAGCACCTTCCAGCTGCAGGCATGTAGCTGCATTTCCTGAATCAAAAATGAACATCTGTTCATTTGCTTATTGGTTCAATCTTTGCAGCTTAGACTAACCTGCCGAGACGGAATCAATTTGAGCTTTTTGACTGTCTGTACTGTCTGTACTTAGCCCATAAGTGGAAAGCCAAAAAAGACCAACGCAGCATGAATTCCCAGCATTGGCAGGAAGAGGGTACCCCAGTAGAGTACTCCCCTGTGTCCTAGAGCAACCTGAGTGCAAATAACCCACTTTTGCCTCATCTCCTGCCCAACCTACTTTGAAACAAAACATTGGCAATGGGAACATTCAGCATTAACTTAACCGACAGGTCACTTTTTACCTGAGAGCTAAGAAATATTCGGGTTGCAATGGAGCATCATAAAAGCCTAAAACAACATCATCACAGAAGAGGGGAAAAACAAAACAAGCACCGAATGAGATGCTTTCCCCTTGTTTTATGGATGCCTATTGCACCTTATATAGCATCCTCTGGGAAGTCATGAGCAAAAGGATGAAGAACAGGGAGAGAAACAGAGTAGCTGACAGTGGTGCTGGACTATTAGTCAGGTGACAAAGCGTCGCACCTTACTGAGTGCTGCTGTCAGAGGAGACTGAGCAGTGTCAGCCTAAAAGACTGGCTGGGTATGTTTAAGAGCTATAAGGAGGAGCCAAGCGTGGTCACATTTAGCTCTAGAAATCCGGAGCAGAGGGTCCAATGCCAGTGGCAAACCTCTTCGAAACATCGGGTGCATCTTGCTGCGCTATGGAGCAATTAGCCTGGCTAAAACTGAGACAGCAGATGACTTGGTTTTCAACACCACGCTGATCCTCACTATTTTATCGACAGCAACACATTCGCTGGAGCTACAGGGCAGCGCACACATGCAGAATTAAAGCACAAGCACGACAGCAACCGCAGTCCTCTGGGAGGTTTTCTTTCAATCTCAGTAAGAAAAATGAAACACGAACAAAAGACTCCCTCCGATAACTGTGAATGCTGGACTCCTGGAAACACAAGGCAGGTCTCTCCAGGGGAGATTTCCATTTTCAAGCGGCATTTAAAGACCACCTTTGTCTTTCAGATACAGGAGCCACACAGTAATATGAATGATTGGAGCCTATGCAGCACCTTCCACTGAGAATCCTAATGTCCCCAGCAGACATTCAAGGGGAGGGGGGTTTCTAAAGTGTCTCCAGGAGCTTAGGCACACAGGTCACACTGGACGTTTTCTCTGCTTTTGGGCCAATCTGATTCTCAGTTGGACTTGCAAGAGTACCACACGGGCAAGGACGGCATTGTCCTCAGTGTATGGACAGGGAAGCAGAGGCCTAGAGTGTTTTCAAACACAGGGGCCTGAAATAAGGCATCCAAAACCAGTTTTAGTTACTTAAATAAAGCTCTCTTGCTCTTCAAAGGGGCTCCCATAGAAATCCCTCTTATTTGATTCCTATTTATCTGGGATTTATCCCTATTTATAGCTTTTATTACAATAAAGTTCATCTCCTGCCCCTTAGGAACAAAAGCGATATTTAGCAGGCAGTCATAAAAAGAAACATCCCTAACCGTGCCCCCCATGACAAACATATAGTAGCATTACTATGTTGAATAAAACATGTCCATCGCCTAACTCAGCTTCATCCCAGGGCAGCCACGTGCTCAATGAAAACCAGCCTCCCCCAACAACCTTACAGCCAGGCACCGTTTCGGAGAGCTGGTCAGGTAGATGCCCCATCTATATTGTGGAGCACAATCTAGGGTAAATTACTCTGTCGTCATCATGTTGATGCACCCCTGGAGACCCAGGCCTTAGTCTCCCTCTCCATGCACAAACACAAACATTATATATATATATGTATACACACATGCACACACACACATTATATATATCTATATATATATAATATACATAGATACACACACACGTGCACATATACTATATACACATACATATACACATGTGTATATACCACAAGCTTTCATGAGCAGACTCTCACTTCATCACCCCATGCTGTGCAAGGACGTGCTCTGTAAGGAGCAGGCACAAATTAATGCTAAGTTATAATTGAATTTAGACGCAGTTACTTACTGGATTCCCCAAAGACCTCAGTGCAAAGGCTGCAGTTACAATATTTGCTAGAAGAATAATGATTTGCTACATCCTACAGAAGGCTGATCCAGTAACTTTGTTAGGCAAGACTGGATCACTGCATTGTGCTGTGAGCAATGTGTGGTTCCAGGCTGGCACAGGACTAATTATATATTTTGTCAGCAGGCTAGAAAGAAGCCTTGGGATGTATTTTTTTGGCCCATGAATCAAAACAGCATGCTTGTTATTCTGATCCGAGCAGTTAGATCCTAAGACATTTTTTATCTGCTTCCATATTTTATATTGTAAAAAAACCCAGCATTTCCATGCAAATTACTGTGATAAGAGAAAAATTAGGGAAATCTCAGATAATGGGGAAAAATGGTGCTTGCAGCGCAATTTAGAGTACATGCATCGTTAACGTATCTAAATGAATCAATAGAGAACAAACGTCCTGCATGCTGACGACTGCTGTGATCGATAACAGAATATGTATTACGATAAATACATTTTAAAAAGTCCTTATAGATTGTAGCGTCGGCCCAGTTCATCGACATTGGTCCCATAATTAACTCTCGAGAATATGAATCAATCTCCTCCTCCAATACTTGTTTATCCTGAAAAATTGTAGCCGAGGAAGGAGCTGTCAGATTAGCAAGACCTAAAACGATCCCTCAGCTTCTGAAGTCCGCTCAGGAAAACGGGTCTCTTCTCTTCCCTGAAGTCTAACAGAGTCTAGATCACGCCATCAGAGCCGACTGCTCCTCTGGGAGCGCTGTAACAATACTGGCCAACAATACTGGCTGACGAAAATTTGCCAGAGCTCCGTTTAACTGAGTTTGCTCGAAATAATTAACTCTACAGCAATATCCCGCCTTCAGCAGCAGCGAGCCCCGTGCATTTCACCAGGACACATCCTCTCGTGCAGCAGCAGGATGAGAGGTGCACGAGTGGGGAACCAGCCCCCTGCACCAACTCAGGAGGGATGCAAAAGCCCGTGCAGAGGTAGCAAAATTAGCCCCCCAGCATTGCTCTTGCAGCAGCAGCCGGCTTCACAGACCCCCTGCCGCTGTAAAAGCAACATCTGGGTCAGGCAGACCACACGACAGCGGCACCAGCACCAGCACCAGCAGCAGGAGCAGGAGCAGGAGCAGGAGCAGCAGCCAGGGACTGGTTTTGTGTCCCTGCCACAGGTAAGACTCCTGCGGCACCTCCCTCCTGCTCAGGACCCGCACCCCTTTGGTGCTCTCTCCACCTATGCCCTCTCCCCCCTTGCTTTCCTGAAAGGTTTGCTCAGGCCTCTGCTCTCGAGTCTCCAGGGACAGGCTTTTAAAACAAAAAAACCACATCTTTCCTCCTTAGGCAGACAAGGTTCTTTGGGTGAATCTCATCTCTTTTATTAGACCAACTTAAATAGTTGGAAAAAAATGTTTAGCAAGCTCTCGGGTTTGAAAGGCCTTCGTCAGGCTGAGGAAGCCTCTGCAGTTGTTCTTCCTGGAGGGAATGAATAGTAAAGACGCCAGAGGCTGGGCTGGTGTGTGTGCATCTTTCCTCCTTAGAAAGTTAAGGATGGGATTTTCTAGAAAGCCTCCAGGAATTACATGCCCAGTTCCCAGTGGAGTTCAACAGGACTTAGGCAACCATATCTCCTTACCTCAATAGAAAATCCTAAAATAAAAAAATCCTGCCATTGTCTAATGAGTAGCAGCAAAGGACAAGAAGAGGAGAAGCGGGAAGCAGAGCTGTCCCCAGCAGACTTTAGCTGCGCATCAACCATCCGTCGCAGAACAGGGGAGGAATACAGCATGAAGGACTTCTGCATTTCAAGTAAATTCATAGCCCTCGTCAGTTCGGATGTGGGGTGAGCTCCTTATGTCTGGTCCATCACCCAGATAATCCCCTTAATCCAATTTGGGAAAGATTCTCCTGACACGGGTGCCGCCGAGGACAGTGATGAGTCTCTCTTCCAGCACTGCTGGGTAAGCTCGGACACAGGGAGCGTGCTGGGATAGGAAGGACGTAGCCCAACCCCAGTACGGTAAAGGTAAGCGGGCAGCCCTTCTGTAGAGAAGCCCAAGGAGGCTGCAGTAAACTAAAGAGGCCCTTGGGGCTCTCCAGTCTATGGCTGGCTAACTCCCTGAGAGAGGGGAAAGATGCTTCAGGTCACTACAGTCCCCAGCCCACCTGGCTCCAAGTTCTGCGCTGTACATCTTAGACCCCACCGTAGACCCTTACCTGGAATACCTGCAACAGGAACACCTTATCCGAGACTGAAAACCCTCCACCAGTTCCTGTTCGTTCCACAAACGCCTCCCAAGGCTTGTCCCGCAGTCGATGTCTTTCGTCCTGGCTGTCTATTCTTCCCTCCTTCTCCTGGACCCCAAAACCTTTTCCTGGACCCAACGGAAAGATGTCCATTGACCTCAATGGGCTTTGGATCAGCCCATCATTCAGCTTTTTCTAACCACAGCTGTACTCTCCGGTAAGGCTCATGGGGGCCAGCCCTGGGCTGGTTTATGTGCTAGAGCATCAGCGAAAGCAGAAATTTTTTCCATGCTCCTTTGCACCAATTACCTACATCATGGATAGCAACAATGGAGGGAAGAAAGCACTGCAGGGTTTCCACGCCTGGACACATAGGGTTGTAGCCAAATGGTTGTCCTTGCAACACAGCCAGTGACTTTTCCACCAGCTCTAGAGGCTTAAGGAGAATGGGAACAAAAACTGGTTTGTCTATATTATGCTGGCCTTCCTTTGCTACCCTTTGCTCCTAGCAGATGGCAAGTCACATTTTAGCCTTTGGCAATTAGCGTTCTCTAAGTTTTCAGAAGATTTTACCGTGTCAGTACTGGGTCTTTAAAGTAAGAGAAATGTGAAGCACAGGAAGCAGTGTGGTTTTGATGGCACTAGCCATAATGGTCCTTCAGACATGGCAATAAAAGTCTAATGAACACTGCTCTTGCTAGGTCTCGGTCTCTGTTGTAGCTACTAAGCAACACGGTTTTTGCTCTGACAAGGAACCTCCTGTTGACTCTCAGTTGTAGTTTCATGCGTATCCGAATACTGCACTATTCTGGGAAGTAATAACCCAACCATACCAGAATGGGAAGTTGGGGAACAATATTGGCGTACCTCGTGGGAGCCATCACAAACATCTAAGTATATGGAGATGGCTGTTTCCTAGGTCTTACTGTAAATGCGGCACTAATTCAGCATTAAATGCTTATCACTATCTGTGGAGCCCTCCATTTGTGGCTTTCCACAGTCCTGTGAGAATCATCGTAAGTATGATAAATCCCATCTTATTGGGTATTACCACAGTGTGCTGCTAATATATTCATTCACCAGGTGAAACATTCGATTGGACTTCTGTGGAAGAGAGCATCTTTGTAGTGAGCGCGGTGTACAAATGCTTTTGTTCTGCACCTTCACAAATTTTATTTGGCTGCAAAAGACATTTTCTCCCTGATGAACGTACACTGGTAACGTTCTCCTGTGGCAGCTTTCTCCTGTTGTTCATTTAATTTTGTTTCAGAGACGATAAAAATACTCATATCTGTATTGACCATGCACCCCACATCTGTATGCATGAAGGGTCCCCTATTCTTATGCACCAGCAGCTGTTCCACCCCCCATCCACACTTTGGTTGCCTGAAGGCCACGACGATAGCTTCCCAGAAGCCTGCCAGCTGTAACTATTTTTGGTTTTATGAAAGTGGAGGGGACTGTGGTCATGATGCTCTTGCCCATCACGGTTTAGCCTGCAGCAATGAATCGTCCCAATGTGCCATCCTCCACGTTGGTACAAGGAGCTCCAGGTGGGCCATGACATGCTGGGAACGGCAGCCTCCATGGCAGCTTGTATTCTAGAGAAAGAGTTGGAGGTATCTTAGAGTTTCATGGATTGCATTTGATTTGTATGTTGGATGCCTGTGTTTTCTCTCAGCAGGTATATTCTAAATGGGTTTCACAGTATTGAGAGGATAAATCTTCCCTTTATGTTTCCATAAGTACAGGAGTGTGATGAATGCGAAGTGCCTGAAAATAAACGTGGCTTCTCTGTTTACAGCAGCTCTTGATGTTTCCAAAGAGGATTAAATAAAATAAGAAAGTGGCACTTAATCATGGGGAGATCTGGGAGCGGAATTGATTTTTGGATTTAAGGATGTTAATTTTGTTTGGGAAGCTCCCCAACAGAGGGCTGTTGAAAGCCAAATAAATGGCTCCATTATTTATACCAGGCAATTTTCAGAAGCACAAAGAAGCTCTCCAGCCTGGTTCTTGACTGTGCTGTGCCATTGTGATGGGGCAGCTTTTACACCCAACATTGGATGGGCTTAAATGGCTGCAAATGGTACCTGATTTTACCGTTAAATCGGCAAACTGTTAGCACAGGTATTTTTAAGGATGCATTTGATACACAAAGGCATGGTGCTCTAAATGAGGAAGGGAAGCAGACACAAGAAGAAAGCAGATATAATGGCCCATGCGACAGCTTTGAGCTTCTTGGACTGTGAAACAAGAAAACAAACAGGAAGGGAAATATCTGTTCACAAAACACTAGCAGCTTTAATAGACACGATCTTTTCTATACTTGTCTCATGCCATCTATTTTAACTTCCCTTATGCCCACAAACAGGTCTTCCAAACATCTGGGTAACACTGGAGGTTCAGCCTTGATATCTAGCTAAGTTGGTCTTGGAAATGGGCACAATGGTTAGATAAGCAATGACATAATGAAATGGCAGCCAAATGTCTCCATGAAAACAGCCTGGTACGATGTGTTTCATGAGCTGATACCTTCTTCCAAAGGTGCTTAGCAAGGCTGTCTGCTTACCTCCACGAGGGGACACAATTGCAGAACTTTAGCTATGCCGAAAGGTCCCACAATTATGTTTGTGGTTAGCCAACAAAGGGCATTTCAGGCCCATCTCCAAAGCACTTTAAATGGAGAATTTAAGATTAAAAAGTACCAGTGTCCCGGTATTGTAGTCTTTTGACCCTAGTCCTTTTCCAGTGCTGAAGAAACCGTCTTCCAATGTACTGCTCAGTAGCGCTACTTGGGACACCAGACCTGGGTGCCAACTTAGTAGGGGCACCAGAACTGCCCCCCCTGCCCTGCAGAGTCCATGCCCCCACAGCAAAAGCAGCCCCAGGGCATTGCTCTTGCAGCAGCAGCGAGGTCCGAAGACAGCACACCGCAGCTGTGAGAGCAGCACCTGGGGTGGGCATACCATGCTGCGGCTGTGGCAGCAGCAGCCAGGGACTATTTTTGATTCCCTGGCATAGGTAAAACTCCTGCCTCCCCCCTTTTCCCACCCCCTCCCACTTTCAGGACCCCCAGCTGTCCTGTGCTCAATGGCACCTCCCTCTACTCTCTCCCACGGGATTTGCCCAGGCATAAACCCCACTCATTATGGCTCTGATACTGTTAATAGCAGTTCAGGAAAACCCTCAGGAGGGTCATTTTAAGTCAAGCAATGAAAACCCTTCCAGAAAATTATTTGCACTGAGGGACATTGATGCACAGCGAAGGAAACGGGAAGCAGAGCAGCAGATCAGGCAGGAAGCACAGAGCCGGGAGCAGAAAGTAGAGCAGCAGATCCGGCAGGGGAAGGGGATTGGAGTGAGTGGCACTTAGGCAGGGTGTAGGGCTAATTTGTGGCACAGTGGGGATCAACCATCTTGGCAGGTGAGTTAGAGGGATGCAGATATACAGCCTCAACTTTAGGGACTGAAAGTGGGTGGTTGATTATTTTAAAAAGTTAAGTTAATCAGCTGAATTAAAAAATACATTAAAACCACTCATACAACAGACTAGCTCTTCATGACTGGCAGAAATAAAAGAAGCCATTTTATATTCGGTAAGGAAGGCACAGGTTTTCAAAACCTTAGCAGGATATATCAGAACACCATTGCCTGTATATCGCCTGCACATGTGCGCGCGCGCACACACACACACAAGCACACCCACGCACACATACTAATTGCATTGTTACGGAAAGATGTGTGACAGTCACAGGTGGCACTTTGGGACCAGTGAAAGACTTTGGGAAAGACTGAATTCCCATGCACTGACACCGTGTTTTCCTGGAGTATGTTCTTCACCTACTCCAGTGAACTTCCCCACACAGCGTGATCCTACACCATGCTGCTTTGCGTTAACATCAAAAGTGGAAATTAATTGCAGCCAGCTCTTCATAATGCACAGAATAGACTATTTTATTTGATTGTGTTTTATCTCTTTGCTACATCCCAGTGAACCACAAGGATACCAGCAATGTTGAGGACCGCTTATCATTCCATCTCTTAAAAGCAGCCTATGTGCTTTCTGTACGTGCTCGACACAGTGGCCAACCCCACCCATTCATCTGCCTTCTCAAGTATCCCATTACCATAATCACTCACACTGACACGTCATTCTCATTAGGTTGTTATTTCCTCCTCAAATTTCTTCTTTCCAGTAATTCTGGATCTACCTTTAATAACCTACCAGATACAGATTACTGGCTCTATGCATATTATTTTGGATGAACTAAATAAATGCCTTAGTTTTTTTTCAAAGGGATCTAACATTAAACTGAAAACCCTTCAAGTCTTTAAATGTATCAATAAATTCCTTACATGTTGTGCTCTCTCCAAGTAATGGAGAATCTAATTTCCATATAACCATGCAAAGCTTTGCAATAAAACTAGTGTCATTTTCAACACATTCAGAAATTTGAGTGGGTAGAAAAAACCCCAGACGAATGATGGCTAAACAAATCACTACACAAATAAAATAGCTCGAGTGTACAATATGTTCAGCTTTCACAGCCTCCCTGTATATGATAGATGTCTTTCAATTTATGTTTTTTTCCTCTGTTCATACAGCATATGATTTTTAGAAAGATTTTGCAAGCCTCAGTTTTTGGGTACTCAACTTGGCATAAAGACACCCAATATTCAGAGTCTTGCATAATATTTCTGATCCTGCAAAGAGACTTTTGTACATACCTAACCCAATGCATTGAGTTGTCCCATTGGTTTCAAGTACATACAAATGTTTCTGCAGGATTGGAAACTTAAGTATTTTGAGCCATTTCTTTTGCCCAGCTAGTAAATCATCCTAAACAATCTTAAAGAGGGGGAAAAAAGCCACATTGGATAATATGTTACTGGAGGTATGTTTTCCTTTTCAGATACTGTTGGGAATACCGACCTATTAAACTAGTCTGATATTGTCACAAACATACCATTAGTTAGTATCATCCAGTACTGGATGGTACTGGGATCTTAATCATTTTAATTATCCAGGAACTGAACACACATGCAGCATTTCTGTCGGAAGAGATCACTGTTACAGGCACCTGTTTTTACATATATACGAGACCTATAGTCCTTATCTTTTATAAAGTATAATTAAACATTGGTCATCTAAAACAAGGTTCACAGTAGGCAAAATGGAAAAGTCTTAGTGTCAGTTAAAACAGTAGTTTCCCTAAAACTACCAGGAGCCTGTTATTGCCCCACTGTCAATGCAATGGAGGACTGACTTGCTCTTGAAGGAACGACAGCTGAACTGTTTCAGTTTTCCTATTTTTTAGGGTCCACAGTAGACTTGTGATAGGTTTCTCTGATCAGATGTTTAAATTTGGTATTGCACATTGTCATAAGAGAAAGAAGCACAGCTGTTACTAAATACAGGCTATTCCTTTAACGATCACTCGCCTAAGGAGGAATCATATGTACTAGTAACGTTCACTTTTAAGGAACTCCTTGGATGCCAATTTACAGCACTGTACTTGCGAGTTGTCACCTATGGTGATATCAGCCATGTGCATTATTGCATTGCCTCTTGCCGAAGCATTTCTACAGTTTCAAAATGCACAACAATTAGCAGGGGTTGAATCCTTAGTTACAGCCACTCCACACAACACGTGGTGGTTCAGCCATTTCCATATGACTTGACCCTACAAACATTTGAAAATTACCTATATGCTTTCTTATTTAAAACAGCCTGGTTTTCCTCGGGTCCCATCCCCTGCAAAAAACATATCCAGAGTTTTCAGGAAGGACAAATGAAAACTCATAGACAGTAAGTGCTTTAGCTAATCTATTGTTGTGTTAGACAAGTTTACATATTGGCTCACTAAATAATAAAGTACAATAAATTAGTTCCCATAAAAGTGCTTCCTGAATGCTTTTCAGCATGAGCTTATTATTATTTATTCATCCGTTGGATTGCATTTGTAAAAGCCTGCAGTGCCACGGTGACTGGATATGATGAGAATTATCTAAATGGGAGAACCATAAATCAGGAAAGAAATCAGCAAAGCCTTAATTAAGGAATGAGCTTGCTTTTGGGGCTAAGCACCAAGCAAACATAGCATCACCCAAGAATACCAACCATACAGGTGTCAATCCTTGTACCAAGCACACAGTGTCAACCCACTGTCACACTGGGGGCTGCTGCGTGTGACAGTGGCTGGGATGGAGGCCTTTGAGCCAGGGGATCTGGTCTCTATTCTCAGCTCTGTCACTGACTTTGGACAACGCCTTCTCGGAGGTCAGTATTCACCCTCCCTGCACACTGCAAAATGAAGCTAATGGTCTTCAGTCGCACGTGCATGCATGCTATCACTTACAAACCCAGCAAGTCCCATGGAGATCCCCAGGTACGAATGCAAGGATGAGAGGGACCACCTGAATAAATAAATCCAGCCTCTGCTATCAAGGACAACTGTGTCATGTAATCCCATTTACAGATCGTAAGTGCTAAAGCAGCGGTTTCTTTCTGCTTTTTACCTGAGGCCGTTTCCCTTGCAAGACTCTAGGCTATAAGACGTTCTGCGCACGTAAGTCTGTACCGAGTCTGCATCTCCAGCAGCTTATCAAAACACATCTTTACAGCTCTTATCATCTCACGACTAGAAATGTTGGGGCAGAAACTGGGAGAATGAAATGACATAGCAGGCATACTTCATAACATAGAAATGTTCAGGTCCCCTGCCCCTTAGTTCACCACATGTCTTTTTTGCATGTCTCGAAAGAGGAGTCTAGATCTCCAAGGATACTCAATGGGGTTTCAGAGTACGGAGATCTGCCTTGGGCTTCCTCTCTTCATATTCGTAACCCTTTTGATAGCACCATCAAAGTGCAGCATTTAATAGCTCAATGCAGAGACACATGCATTTTAAATATATTTAAACTTTAAATATCACATTAGGTATTTAAAGTCACTTGGCCAATTTGTCTTTATAAAATGATGAAGGGAAAGATTCAGCAAGTGCAGCAGCTGCTCAGACAAATGAAAAGCATTTCCCCCCCGCTGCACCCTTTTATTTACCCTGGACCGCTAAGGTTAGTTGCAGTACATGTTTTCTGCTGGGGCTTTTCTTGTAACCCAGCTTCCAGCTGGAATAACTGAGGTTCAATGAAATCCATTAACCTTTCCCAAAGTCCTCTAATGACGCCACCCAAAAGAGAACAAAGTACCTTAGCTGGACGGCTTTCACTCTAATCCCTGCACCAAATCAGCACCCAAGATCATTTCTGGACTTTAATCTT
The DNA here is from genome assembly GCF_052110815.1 of Crocodylus siamensis. Classification (NCBI taxonomy): domain Eukaryota; kingdom Metazoa; phylum Chordata; order Crocodylia; family Crocodylidae; genus Crocodylus; species Crocodylus siamensis. The sequence goes on along the minus strand of NC_143404.1, from coordinate 6,167,208 downwards.
CTGCCAAAAGTCTCGCTTTAAGGGGCTCTCTCATCCCATGCACTGTTTACATTTGGGGGCTCTTTAGATGATAAATCATGTTAACCTTCAATGCCGCCCACTGTGCAATAAGTAGCAAGACAAAGAACTGTTATTTCTGTACGTCTTGAGACAGGAACTGGAAAGGTTTTAAGCCAGCAACAGCAACGAAAGACCACATTTCAAGAATGAAGTCCTTCTTGCTTCTGGAAGTGCATGAAACAGGTTGGGAACGCCCAGTGACTTCACCTACTGGGGTAATCCAAGCTGGGAGCAGCGAGAATGGCTTTGATACTGGGGGAGGACCTGGCAGGGAACTTCACACAGCTGCAATAATCCTTTTACAGTTGAAACAATATTAAAATGTCAATGTTGCATAGAAATGAGAGACCGTGCTGCAAGGCTCTCCCTAATCAAAGACTCCTGTTTAAACTGAGGCAGATTGGGCTGGAATAGCATTATCAGATGTGAGCGCTGAACTTCCCGTCACACATAAACGACTGGCTTGTGAATGGGGCTCTGGACGAACTCTGGAATACAGCAACTCTGGGGACATGAACCACTCAGCGAAGTCAGAAGAGGAGGTCCAGACACATTACTCTATGCAATAATCATTGTAAATCCCTAAGGCGAGCACGCTCTCTCTATCGCTAAGTATAAATAGTACTTCTGCTGCCATTCATGCACTTCCAATGGATTGTAGTCATCTTTCGCGGACCTCTTTGACAGTCTGTGGACCCCCATGGGCCCATGGACCACAGGTTGAAGCCACTGCAATAGACTATGCAGTACACATCCAGTCAAGGGGCAAGGCAAGTCCAGGCTGCCCTTCACACAAGCATTCAAAGGTGTCATTTTAAGTCTGATCTAAGAGCCAGCATCATCTTTGCTCTTTCAGTGACAGCGAAGGGTTACTCCTTCTCCCCCTGCTAGCAAAAGCCTAAGAAGAGTATTTATTCTGAAAACAGATTTTTTACATTGTCTAGCCAAGGAAGGCTGCGGTATACAGGGAAAGCATTTGTGCAGTAAACTATGATGTGGGCTATGAATACTGTCAGTATTGCAAAGGTCTGGGCTCCAAGCCATCCTCCTGGCTTCGTTCTGATATTCCTATTGATCTTAGACAGAGTGAGATGATCACAGGAGATGCTGCTTACATTATTTATCTCGCCTTTTTAGAGTTTCTTCTTGTCTTCTTTCTTTCACCCTTCACTTTTTTCTTTGTTTCTGGCTATTAGCACTGCAAGAGACTGTTAACTAGGTCCATAGGCAAGTACCTCTCACCTCGAGTAATACAATATCAATCACCGAAAAGGGAACGTGGAACTGGGCAGTTCTGACCAAAACCACAGTGGTCATAATGAATTCAAAACAACAGGCTGACTCAAGCCCATGAATATGCCAAGTACAATGATGCATTGCATTCTGGCTTGGCACTTTTAAGACAAGATATTCCCAGTCAAAATAGATGCAGGCACTCAGTGCCTGCTGCTTTCACACACGTTTCCTTCGAAAAGCAGAGCAAGGGAATTACCTTGTCTGCGCTGTGACCCGTGATGCGATGCTGGCCTGCTAGGAACTAGACCACCAATTACTTTCAGTTAAGCCACGGTGTCATCACCAAACAATAACCCTACGGGCTTAGCATCATAGAAGAACAGGAATAGAAGGGACCCCAAAGGTGTCCTCTAGTCCAGCCCTCTGCTCAAGGCAGGATTATCATCATGCCCCCTGCTAACGAGGTCATTTAGTGCACCTGAAACTAGGAATACTAACTAAAGACACTGCTTTGTGCTTGATTGAATGGTCATGCCCGTTTTCTGCACGGTCCAGACTCTAAGAGCTCTGCTACGTAAAGAAAAGCATTCATCTGAGAGGCAGAGGAGTTGCCACCTGTAGCTTAGACTGGGACTGGTTGCCCACAGGACTGCCCTCCCCCGTGTACCACTTTGCCCACTACTGAATTTGGCATCTCTAGTTGTTGCTGGCAGCTCAAATTGGCAGCTCAAAGGGCTCCAGAGCCATGTCAATGCAGCAGCTCCATCGGCCGCACCAAGATATTGCCCCGTTGCCGGAGATGGGTCCCTTGGCCCGTGAGAAGCCCCATGGTTCAGGTCCAGGCCACAGGGCCGAGTAAGCTTGGCAGCCCTGATCTAGTGTGTAAGTCTCTGAGCCAAAGACTACCTTCTCTTCGTGTGCACGGGGTGCCTAGCGCAGTGTGCTCTGGATCCCGTAAGCGCTCCCGCAGGACAAGCACTGTGGAAAGGCTCCTTCTTCTTCCGCTGTGGTTTCTCTTTATCTAAACAAGAAGCGGCGAAAACTTCTCTTTGCTCTTTGTCCATGGAGGAGCGGAGCATTTACCTGCACTGCGATACACCCCTTCTCACACATCAAAAAACGTCGAGTTCATGTACAGGGATTGTCAGAACTAGTTTACCACGTTAGCCTGCGCGCTCGAGATCACAAGTGGTCACGCAAAACAGGAGATGTCAGTCTGTCGCCTTTGCTGATAGACAGGGGTGTCTCTTCCTTGGATGCCTCCAATTAACAGTGCTTTCTACATTGGGCATGAATATTGAGACACCCGGGAACTACTTCTGGAGCTCTGCCTCCCTTTTCTTCTTGCTGCTCTTTTCCTTTAGTTACAGAAAATTAGACACATCACCCATGCCTATCCCCAAACAGCGCTCCAGATGAGACTTAACTGCCCAGCGGCTAAGAAACCCGATATCAAGGCTGCATTTCTCATGCTTCAGCATTTGTACCTCAGTAGCCTGTGCAGCACCCTTCCTCTCTCAGGCACTGGCACTGCTCTCCACCTCCAGCCCAGACGTACTTGCTATCACGCAGTACTACGACACCTTTTGAGCGTGCATCGCACTGACAGAGGCACTGATCCTGGCCTGGCGTTAGGCTGCTAGATGGTGACCCCACAATGGATCTCCTAAAATCCCCCCTGTAGCTCTTTTGTCTTGTTCCCACCGCATCTGTGCATCTACCAAGTCGGCAACTTTTACCAGCCCGTTCAGAACGCAAGCACATCTTTTGCACCCATGTTATAGCGGGGCATTTTGATCCAGGACACAGAATTAAACACTTGGCTCCACATCTTAATTTTATGCTCATGTTGATCAGATGTAAATCTAATTTATATTTACACAACGATGGACTTATCCTGAAGAGGTGCAGGTAAGAACAATAAACCTTTGCTTCATTTCATGTCATCATTGAAGTGGTCTGAAGTTCAAAGTCAATCAAAGAAAGATTTCATCTTTGCTATGAAGAGATGAGCAGCGAAGTGAGCATGATCCTCTCCCTCCTCCAAACCATCACAAGCAGCACTGCAGAAATCTGAGCAAGAACTAGGCCAAAGATAGGGAAAAACCAAAGCAGAGGCTACTTAAAACTTACATTTGAACCGTTTCAGCCCAAACAGTTACTGACAACAGCAGAAAGAAATGATCCTCTGCTTTATAATGCATATCTGGGTCCTTTAATAGCACAGGCAGCTGTAGTGTTAACTTTGAAAGAGAAAGGAGACACATATATTGCAGAATCCACCGTAAAACCTTTATATGTATTTACATTTCCATTGTTTAACCTACATTTCCTCAGACAAAGGGATTGTCTTGTGTAATAATCCTTTTCATGTGGGCTGAATCTACAAGGGACTATTTGCAATTCATCTAAAATATGGATTTTGAAATCTACAGTAAATCCCTTTGTGCTGAGATAAAAAAAATGCTGAAGAAATAACATGCCATTTAATCTTCAGGCTCATCAAGTCCTGCAAGATTATTTTGACAGTTAATTTAATGTATTTAATTTAGCTTCCAGTCCAGACTGCTCAGAGAAAGTCCTTGTTTATGGCCTGCTGTTTTGTAAGAGCATCCCAGGGAGCTACCATACCTTTTGAAAAAATGTTTAAGTGGAAATAATGCACATTAGCGTTTCATTGATGCTGGAGTGCAATTACTCCAAAGCTATCCAAGTATCTTGCTTTCCTCCTCCCTGGTTCAGAAAAGCTGTTTCTTTCAGAAAGTGGTCGGGGGGGGGGGGGGGGGGGGGGGGGGGGGGGGCGTTGATTGTAGGATTGTTGCTGGTGGAAAAAGTGAAAGGTCTGACAACACTGCAGTGTTGGGTGCAGGATCTCACACGGTGCTGTCAAGGGAAGTCAGTCTCTCTCTGCCCTTTTGCTCTGAGACTAAACTCTCCATCTAGAAATCTCAAGTACATGGCTTTTGAACAGAGAGCCAAAACTATATAGGGCTAAATAAGCAATTGTACAACCATGACTAATATCTCTGCAACAGCTACGCCTTCTTGTGTGCTGAGATAGGTTTGGCTGCAGGATGCATGTGGGCAAGGGGTCTTTTTTATGTGCACCCAGCAAATGTAAAGGGACCAACCAAAACCAGGACCCTGCTGCACCAGGCACTGTACAAACAATAGGGCAATAGTTCAGGCCTGCTTGGAAGAAGTGGGAGTCTAGAGAGACTCAGCAGACCAGCAGCAGGGGGAAAGGGGGGCAATGGAAGTGCAGCATATCTATCAACTAGCATCTGCAACCCTGTCCTCCCAAAAAGTGTTTGCCCTGGCCACAGTCTTTGCATTTAAAGTAGGTTTCCCTGTCATTTAAAAGCTTTTTGTACATCAGAAAACGTGGGAAGTTTTTTTGTGCCACAAATGGCAAAAAGTAGGTCAGGTCCTACAAATGCAAACGGACAGGAGAGAGGAAAATAGCAGCAGGCTATAACCAGGACCGGAAAGCCTTCTGGAGGCTGCAGCCAAGAAAGGTTTCTTAGCAAAGGTAGTGATTCACTGTCTGGGGAGCCTCCCGCGAACACCACCACCCATCACAACCACAACACCGTCCTTGCGCGCACCGCCTGCTATCGAGCCTTTGTCGCTCCTATGAAAGGTTCAGAAAGAAACACGCTGCATTGTACTTTGTGAATTGAGGTCAGACCCTTAATTTTGTTTTACCAAAGCTCTTTGTTCGGAGGTATTAGACATAGCTTTTTAGAGGGGGTTTTATACCATGTCCTTGGAGTCCATTAAATGCGCCTAACAAAAAGGTACCGCAAGGCGTTTCTGCGAGTACAAAAACAAGGCAGCCTCAATTTGTGGCTCGTTTTCATTTTTCAAATATTGCCGAGGAAGCTGGGTGCTGCCTTCGCTTGCCTGAAACCTGGAGGGAATCGCACTGCGATTCACCGAGTCCGGATCCGTCTGGAGGGCTGGATTCTGCGCCGCATGGCAGCGATCTGTTATGATCTTTTACCAGGATGAGATGACTTACTTACTCCCTTGCTGCTGGCCAGGGTTGGAGGAAAGCCAGACATCGAGGATCTGGCTGCTCCAGCTCTCATGCAGAAGTCATGCAGGCCGGGGCGATCCCCTTATGTTCCCTCACTGCCATGTTAGGACCAGCCCTGCCCTGGCCTGCAGTACTTATGACCCTCAAACACTCAATACAACTACCGTAAGGGTACTCGGTGAAATAAGGATCATCAAGATGGATCCTGTGTCTGAATAGGCATCTTCTCTCCAGCAAAATGATAATCCCTAGCACCTTTCTGTCACAGCCCTCAAACAACTTTACAAACATGTCCCGTACCATTATACCCATTCCACAGACCCAAAAAAAGACTTTTGAGAAGGGAAGAGATTTGCCCCAAACCTCTTGCAGGGACTTGAATCAGGCTGCTCATCGCCCAGGCCAGCGCGCCCTCCACTAGACTGCATCGCTCAGCTCACACTTGCCTCCTTTGCTTTCTGTTCATTTTTGCCAGCAGCCTGGGTGTAGGAGTCTCCTTGCTCATCCCTCTCATACACCACGATTTAAAGGCATTAAGCCAACCATTTCATAGGCAAAGTTAAAATTGGAGCACTGTTTAATGAAGCTGTTAATTAAAGCATGCTCTGGTATTTCCATAACCTGTTGGAGGCAGAGGAGAGGAGCTGAAAAATGTTTGTCTGCCGCCTTCTTCCGTACTCATCGAGTATCCCTTAATTACTGTCCCTTTTTTTCCATCTGCGGCCAAAAGCTAATGTAGCGGTTTATAACTCTCTGCTGGGGCATGCAGGAAGGCTGTTATTTGTTTTGCCCTCCAGAGGTCGAGAGCCTTCTCCATGAGGAAGCAGACCTGAACTAAGAATTTTCCTGGGAGAAAATAATTGTGGACTGCAAACAATTTACAAGGCCATGTCCTCCGGCTGTCAGTGCAGAGTAAATTCATTAATCGGCCAGATGCTTTGCTCCTGTAACCGGCATAGCCGCACCAAGTGCTCCTAACCTGCGGACAGTGAGGATCTGGCCTTACATGGATGTTTAATCTGCAGCTTTACACCACCGAGCGCGACTGCTCAAGCTCCCATCTTCTGGTTCTGCATTCGTATCACACTTAGCGCACGGTGGGCTCGCGGCCCAGGGCTATGGACCATTGACCCTATGGCAATACACATAACAACAGCACTATAAAATCATATAACACACATGCACACGCTGCTGTGAACTGGAATCAATAGTGATGACGATTTATGCCAGTGGTGTGAGAGAAGGCCCGTAATCCCCTCCCAACATCTGGAGAGACGGTCCTGGAAGAGTCACCGAGCTGGACTGCAGATATGCCTTGACCCTGCGTGTGCTTCCCACGCGGGAGCATTGCCTCAATCTCTTCCCCCACCACTGTGCGTCAGCCTAACAGCCAAACAAAACCCACATAATGAAGTGCCAAACTGTTTCAGCCCCAAACCGCTGCTTCCTAACCTCGTTTTACACTTGTAAATGAAAGCAGGGGGGTGTCCTGTTTCCATGGTGCTTTGCATACACAAAACCAGTAGGCACAATCAATTGCATAAGCATAACGAGGAAAAAATTCAGATCTGAACCTCACCTAAGAGGGCAACTCAGATATGCACTTTTTTTAAAGGGCTTTTTGAGTGACAGAGCAGTTAAGACGCCAGTCAGAACTTAGCACACTTAACAAGCTTCACAGCAGCTAACCGTTGTTTGAGATGGCTTTGATATGCATATTTGCTCATTTATCAGGGTTCAGTTGTACTTGTAAATCAAGTGAGCAGTAGTGAGGGAAACGCGTATTTGTGCTAGAAGGTGAGGCTCCGAGGTCTATTAATGTAAACTGGTGCCACACCAAAGACGATAAAGTGTTAACACTCCTGGCCGTACTGCCCTTGCTACAGATCAACGGTGGGCAAAATGCAGCTCGCGGCCCAGATGCGGCCCACCAGGCCATTCTGTCCAGCCCGCGGGGTCTCTTAAAAATTTAGAAAATTAATATTTATCTGCCCCTGGCTGCCTGTCGTATGGCCCTCGATGGTTTGCCAAAACTCAGTAAGCAGCCCTCTGCCCAAAATAATTGCCCGCCCTGCTATAGATTCACACAATCCTATTGATATCTCGGTCCCTTGGATGACAAGGAAAATGTTACTCCTAGACCAAGAAGAATATTCAGCCTTTAGACTTGCAGAAGGGGTTTTCAACTCAAACTTCAAAATTATGAAAGAGCTCTACGCTTCTGTTGAAGTCTCAGTGGGTAGAAAATTTGGGAATGCAGCTTTTGGCTCCTGCCCTATCTTCAGATTGTGTGCGGCAATGAATTTTGAACTCTTCGGTCCAACTTCCTGAAGACTCGGCACGAGGAGGTTGCTTGGGTGCTCCGGTGTTTTGGCCGCGCTGGGGACTGGACCAATAACCTTCACGGCTGAAAGAAGGAGCCTTTACCTATGAGGCAGGCACTTTAGCGATGAGCTGAAACTGGAGCACCGAACACACGATCACCAAGGGATCATACCGAGCTTTAGGGACCTGATGAATCCTTGGAAATGGATCCGTACAGGCCTGGCCTGGAGCTCAGCTAATTCCAGGGGAATTATTTCCACTGCTCTGGGTGAGATCAGACCCAGATCTTTATGTGCCTGACAGGCTGGTACTTGAGATTGCTTTAGGCTGCTCTGGCACTGTAATGCAATTGTGAACCTGGTTTAATTTACCAACTAATCCAAGTTTATGACTACTTTCCATTATCAGAGTGGAGCATTGTAGTAAATCTGCTCCTATATGTTTTAATTTGCTACAACTGACCTGACCTTCCCTACTAGCAGCAGTTCAGTGACAAGAAGTATTTACGATCAGAGATTTAGCATATTCCTACCCTACTGAAAGCGCATGGTATTAAAAAAGTAATTGCACTTTGGGATTATTTTTTATGATTTAATATAACAACTGCTGCTGCCAAATACTTGTCTGTGGCTTTACTGATATAAAATTGTATTAGAGGACAGAAGTTCATTTGCTACAACATGCTTATTTGGGGCCCGATTTAAAGCCCTTTGAAGTCAGTGGGAGTCTTGCCACTGTTGTCACTGTATTTTGGATCGAGCTTCTTCAGTTCCAGGCAGAGCCGGAGCTGTAATTTTTCTCTCTTAAGCCAAAAATTCTTTCTGTCAAAAATGTATATGCTGGACTAAATTCATGTCTGGTGCAATTCCATTAATGGTGGAAGAACTACAGTTGGAATGAATTTGGCCTGTTAAAGATTTAACCTTCATTTTGCATGTCCTTCTTGGTATTAATGTGTTTAATCATTGAAGTAATCAGGAGAGGCAAAGACAGTAAAAATATTCACAAGATCCCATACAATCAAATAGAAAAGTATGGGAATTAAACAAAGTAAGTAACGAGAAGACAACACCTCATTAACCTGCTGACTTAAAAGACGATCTATTCTTCCTGGAAATGGCTGTAATGGATCAGTTTGATTAAAGCCCAGACATCCGTAGTGACCACAGCCCTGCTTCTGCTGCTACTGATGTCAAAGAGTTGTTCTGTCCCACGGACAGCAGCTGGAGGAGATGCAAAGGACAAGATGGCCATTGTCCTTACTCACCCAGGCACAGAAATAATTGAATTTTGGAATTATTTTATCTGGACTCTAATTATCTCCTGCTGTAACTGTAGATTCATAGATTGTGAGGCTGGAAGGGACCTCAGGAGATCATCGAGTCCAGCCCCCCTGCACCAGAGGAAGGGGAAAGGCAGGACTGTCCAACTGGTGGCTTGAGGGCCACACGCAGCTCTGAAGGGGTCAACACGTATTCTTCAGGCCACTTTTCTCCGCCATCACTCTGCCTGCAATAGCAGCTGTGGGGGGCTCTGGGCTCCCTCTTCCTCCTCCACCGCAGGAGATGGGGTGGGAAAGGGCAGAGCAGCATGGCACGGCATAGCCGGCAGTGCCAGGGAAGCCCCCAGCAGGGGTGCTGCAAGTGGGGTGTGCCCGCATGATACAGCTGAAGGCCCGTGGCCCACACTGGTGCAGCCCCTAGCTGCTTAGAAGTCAGACAGTCCTGGGACAAGGGATGCTTTCCCAGTGCCTCCCCTCCTGCGAGCACACGCAGCAGGGCAGGGAAGAGCACTGGTTTCAAATTCCCTGCTCATCTACTGCAGCAGCTCCGTGAAAGGCCTGATGCTCCCACTACAGCAAATAAGTAAATCACTCCCACTGCAGCAACTGGAAACAGGGGAGGAAATGTGTCACTGTGTCAGATTCAGTCCTGGATCAGCTCCTTGCACAGCAAAGCGGCCGCTGGGTCAAGGGGAGATTGCCACGGTACAACCTTGCTTTAGTTTGCAAAGCGCGCACAGCCGTGGGCTCAGCAGGAATGAAGGAAGAAACGTTCAGATCAGCCTCCCAGAAATTAGCTCAGGATGCCTGCTCCTGCAGCCTCACACGTACGGCTTTAGTCACCGCACATACAGGTGTGCAGGACTGGATGCTACTCCTTATTACTCTGAATTTCCTGCTCACAATCTCTTCCCGGCCTAAAGTGCTTTTTACAACTAAACGGTTCTTTCCTGGGTTTGTTAAAGCTGATTAATCCCTAAAGTCCCAGCTCATAGCTTATATGCGCCCACCTATTTTGTCTCTCCAACATTAAAAGCAATCCCATTGCCAACTGGACCAGTCATTCAGCAAATGCACCACAAAGAGAAGCTAAATAGGAGAAAAATGAATGCCATTGCCTGCATGCCTTACCTGGCTGTGATTCATTTTTCATTGACAATTACTTTTCTCTCCGAAGTCAGGAGTTCAGGTAATAACATTAAAAATTCCCTGTGCCCTCAGCTTTGCCTAATTAAAATTGACAACTCTCATTTTCAACCGCAAACATAATTACCCCATCCCCCTTACCAACTCGATAGCAGAGACTGTTTGTTGATAATTTATGAGCATCGGATAAGATGAACAAAGCCCAGGCTCTGGAAAAACCTCTCACTTCACTCCTTTGAAGTTACAAACACGTTAACAGAAAACGAACCTGTTCCGAGGATACGAAGAGCAGTCCTACTTTAAAGTTTCTCTACTGGGCTGTTCAGCTTGGCAGATGACATGCACGTCTTACATCTTCATGCCTTCTCTCAGCCTTAGGAGGAATCATTCTATATTTTTACAAAGGTTTTTCTGACATGTTCACCCACACCAGCTAGTTCAAGTTGCTGTTATAGCACCCAGCAGCAGCAAAGCTGCTATAATAGATAGCCAGGCACTCACCCTGCCACAGAGCCCATCAGGTAGAGGCATAGGAGAGGGGAGTGCTGTAGCTAGTATGAAGCCTTTTGAGCCTGTAAATCACTTCGCTGACTCTTACTGCAGAAGGTGCTGGTGTGGTGTTCAGTGATCATTCAGAGCCAAGGAGGTCTGTGCTCAAAGGCCAAATCTATATCTACTGAACAAGAAGCATCACCCACTTATGCCTGCTTGACCTGCCCCTGCCCCAGCAGTGATGCACTGTAGTGCACATTTGGGACCCCTCTAACCCATCTACACTGCCTAATGGTGGGTTTGGACACTAGTGGAATAGCACAAGTGGAAGCAGTTTGTCTGCAGCAGTTCTGGGCTTGGCAGAGAGATGGTACAGTCATGGCTCGGGGTAACCCAAGCCTCTGCACAACACACCAGCTTCTAACTCAGGGTAGCCAAAATATGGCCTGTGGGCCACAGGCCATTCTATTCAGCTCATGGGGCCCCTAAAAAAACTTAGAAAATTAATATTTATCTGCCCTTGGCTGCCCCTCAAAGATGACAGGAGCCAGCAGCAGTAGGATAGAGGGGGAGCCAGTGGCAGGACTAAGCAGCCGAAGCAGCAGCTTCAGGCACAGCAGAAGCCTGTGTCTAGCAGACGCTTTTGGCTCGGGACCCTGTGGCTGTTCCTGCTTCCCTGCCCCAGAGGGAACTTCAGATAAGAAGGGGGAAGGAAAGGAGGCAGGAGGACCACAGGCGATCACCCCAGTCCTCAGGGCCAGGCTGGCTCCTGCAGTCCAGGTGTTGGAGCCAGGAACCACATGGTGCTGGAACAGCTGGCTGGCGGGCGGGCACCGGGGAGCAGGGAAATGGCTGCAGAAAGCAGGGGAGAGTGGCAGTGAGCAGGTGCATGAAGTGTAGCAACAGTTGGGTGGGAGCACATGCCGGTGAGCCGGGACCGGTGCCAGTGGGGGCCCAGAGCAGTGCAGCAGGAGCACAGGGCCCAGTCTGGCAGGGGCTCTATGGAGCTGGGCCGGTTCCCCCCTCTCCTCCTGGTGCAGCCCAGCCTGGCTCCATAGAGCCCCTGCCAGTCCGTGCCCCACCCTAGGCCCTCGCCAGCACTGGCCCCGGCACACCAGTGTGGGTCCCACACTCCTGCCCAGCTGTTGCTGTGCTCTGCGTGCCTACTCAGTGCCACTCCCATTTCCCTGCTTTCCTGCCTACCGCTCTGGCACCACATGGTTCCCAGATGTAGCACCAGGCTGCAGGACTCAGAAGGAATCAGTCCGGCCTGCAGATTCTCGCCTGGCTCCAGGCAGTGCTGGCTGGGCTGGTTCGGTTCCTGCTGTATCCTGTGGTCTTGGCTGTGCGGCTGGGGCATGGCGCTGGAGCAGCATGAGAAGGCCAGCATTGGCAGATGGGAGGAAGAAGTGGTGGCGAGTGGAAGCATGGGGCCCACACCAGTGCCCCAGCGCCAGAAGCATGGAGCTCAGGATTGGAGGAGTGCTGGAGGAGGCTCTGCCTGCCATGAGTGGGGGGCTGTGGGCAAACCCTCCCCCTCCACACACACCACAACCCTCCCCAGCCACTCTCTCCCCACACACAGCTCCCCACAAACCCCATGCCCACCCACACCCCACACATCCATATCCCCATGCCTATCCACCCCCCACAAGCCCCACACACAGCCATACCATCCCCCACACCCCACAAACCTATACCCCCCCACCCACAATATACAAGAGTAAGACTTCATTTTAAGCTATTATACCATCACCTCTATGTACACTGCACAAACACATGCAAATCAAGGCAAAAATATTTTTTGAAATGAAATTAATGAATGTTGTAGTACACATTTGATTTTTAGAATATAATTTGGTATTTTTCTGGTTCCGAGATGGCAACCCCCCTTGCTGAAAGAAATACTTCCAGGGGGTAAGGGGAGGCACTTCTGGGGACAAAGGTCAGGGGTTAGGGAGTGGGACTTCTGGTCCCAAGATGGTGACCAGGGGGTGGGGCACCCATCAAGGCGCGGGGCTACCCTTGTGGTCCTCAATGGCTTGCTAAAACTCGGTAAGCGGCCCTCTGCCTGAAATAATTGCCCACCCCTGTTCTAACTGGCTCATCCAAGTGCTCCTTAACAGGTAGTGTCCCCCAACCAAAACCTAAATAGGGCAGCAGTGTACACAAAAGTAAGAACATTTCAAGTTTAGGAGTGCAATCTTCCAATAGGCCTTAAAACAAATATGCTGAACAAGTTAAAATCTTTTAGAGATGTTGCTACAGTTGCACAAATTAGGGCAATTAGCTATCGGGCAAAACTGTCAACTGTGCATAAGTGACGTAGGCATCCAAGCTTCCTTTTCAAAGAAGTGATTTAGGCACTTCCACCCAGAGCCTCAAATCATTACGAATTAGGTGCCTACTGGGGCTGTATGAAGCTTTGGACCCTGATTCAATTCGGCAGAGATTCGGCCCAATTCGGTAGTCAAATCTCCAAATCCGAATCGAATCCGAGGACCCTTGAATCTCTCCGAATCAAATCAGAACCCTCCAAATCAATTCAGAGAGATTCAGAAAGATGCGGTGATTCGGACATAGACACAGCTTTACATGTGTTTTCTACATACCTCTGGGTGCCGGGCAGCTCGTGAATGCTGCGATGCTGGGGCCCATGGAGTGTCCCACAGGAGCACGGGGGGCTCCCCAGCGCACTCAGCAGCAGACCTGAAAGTGGACAGAAGTACCACCAGAAGCACCCCCGTACTCCTGTGGGACACTCCATCCGCCCTGGCATTGCAGCGTTCACAAGCTGTGCCTGGTACCTGGAGGGATGTAGAAAAAACATTTACAGCTGTGTCTATGTTCGAATTGCTGATTCTCTGAATCAGCATCAAATCTTCAGATTTCGATTCGGCCAAATCAAAATCGGGGACAGTGAGCCGAATCGACAAATTGAATCACTGTCCCTGATTCGGGCTGAATCCAAATCGAATAGGGCCCACACCCCTAGTCCCTCCATACCTGCGGATCCTGACCTTAGGGACCTCAGTTTCACTCTTAAGTGCCCAGGTCGCCTTTGGAAATACTTTTCAGGTACTGTTGAACATTTTGCCCAAACTCTTCAAAACATTTTAGTACAGTCATTGATCTTAATGAAGCCGGTATTTAAGGAATTATTTACTTACCGAGTACAAAAGATGTTGTGCTCTCTGTTGAGCCCTAGCAGAAAATTTGCAGTATGTGCTTAGGCAATAATAGCTTGCACTTGGCTTCAATCCAAAGATACCCATGGTACACCTGTGAAATGGTATAATTACAGGCACTTTAAAGACAGGCAACTTGAGGCCCTTAACAGGTAAGAGTTTTGTCCAAGGCCACAGAGCCAATGACAAATAGAGAAGAGAGCCCAGGAGTCCTGTCTGCAAACATGACCATCAGTATTTAAAAAGCAATCAAGATGGTTTTCTTGAGTATTAGAGATCTGTAAAAGGAAGTCAGGGAGCTGTTGGCAGTAGGAAGAAGATAGGGAAATGAAAATGGCCAGGACAGCCAAAGCTTTTCCCTCTCCATGGTATTTTTTTTTTAAACTTGGACATCTGCTTGAGCAGATGTTACTGTCATTCCCAAACCTTTTTTGCAGATTGCTGCCAATGGGAAAAGCTTACTCTCTGGGTACAACACTGGAGTAGCAGAACTGTACTGAGGAGGGAAAAGAGACATAAGTGTGTGGGATAGTATATAAGCTGACAAAACGCACGAGGGGCCTGTATTTCAGCTCCCATGAAACAAGGCACCGCTACGAAGAGATGCAGTCTGCCAAAAATGAAGCATTGTACAGGCCCAGTACATGGAAGGAGAGCATTTTGATTTCACAATGGTTGAAATGTTTCATTTAAAATGTCAAAACAAAAATGTTTCCAGTTTCTGAACTGAATTTTTTCACAATTTCTGTGCTTCAACTTTTTTGTTCCAATATGGACCAAAACCAATGTTGAAGTATCAGTTTCCCAGAAGTCAGAAATCCCAAATTTTGGCCTGCTCCAGCATTGAACAAATAAAAAAAGAACAAGAAAGAGAAGGGAAAATGTAAATGCAGTCTCCCACCTCTAAGGCATGAAGATCTGATTCTGTCAGGTGATATTTGCACTTCAGGACCAGACAAAATTAATGCTATCATTTGTTAGCATTTCAGAAGGTGCAGATGATGCAAAAGTATTGCTCTGTTTTGTGTACTATAATGTTCAACACCGCAGGTCGCAGCCAGGTGAAACATGGCAGGACTTTCCCAGACAGGTTTTTTGTGTGTGATATAATCTAAATAAATAAAACTTGCTTATGGTGATGATGAAGGTAAAAATCAGTTTGATACTGTGATTTCCACACTCTGGAGAATCAGAGCCTTTTTGCAAATTTGACGTCAGAAATAACCAAATATTGTTAACCACTTGGTTGCTGCAAAAATGAACTGGGAAGTTCACAGCAGTTTCTTGGGCACAGGTATTTTCATGATCCAAAGAGCCATCAAAATTGGCATTAGACATTGGCTTCACTCTCCGTCTCCACAGTGAGAAGAGAAGTCCTGAAGAGGCCATGGAGACTGGCTGCTCTCTCAAGAACAGGAGCAAGGCCAAAGGTGAGGGGCGCTGCTAGCAAGAAAGCATAGCAGGTTTCTGGCCAAGGTCTCTGCCCTATCCCAACAACAGGCACATTAGCACTCCCACATCAGAAACACTATGCTAGCAGTTGCAGTCGCTGGACCAGAGGCTGTATAATTTGATGGGTGCTCATTTAACAAGAAATGAGCACCCACAGAACATCAGCTAACGGAGAATCGCAGCACATTAGGGAGGTACAATTAGTCACTGCTTATGCTAGTAGCAAGCAGCTGTTCCCTCTAGTTAAATTGCCACTCAAGTGAGGTCCAGGGAGGTTTTCTTCCTAGCAGCACCGACAGAGGACGTGCACACCTGCAAGCAGGTACTTACCAGAGCCGGTGCTGGCCATGTAACAGTGCCAAGGGGGGCTGAACAGAATGGACTCGACCAGCCCGCCCGGACCTCCCAGCAGCCGACCCCCTTGGATGCCATCGCTTGGGATGCTGACCCACGTGCCGTCCCACTGCAGGCTCCCAGGAAAGGTGTACTGCCAGACCTACCCCGAGAAACTCCTCTGGACCAGGTCTCCTCCCCTCAGGAAGGCAACAAAGCTGATCCCTGGCCAGAGGTTGCATGTGGGACCCTGTAGCAACATCTCACTGAACCGAGGATGTGCAGAAGGCTGCGCGCTCAAAGACTCTATGTCGGGAATTCCTGGATGGCAGCAACTTCACATCAGTCCCCAATATTTACAAGGAAAACGCGGCAGGCCTCTAGCCCCTATTCCAAAGGCAGGCATATTTGTACTCCATATTAGTAGCACTATGCTAGCGGCTGTGGCTGCTGGTCCACAGGTTGTACTATTTGATGGGCACTCATTTAACAAGAAAGCCACAACTGCCAAAGGAAAATCATTTATAGTTTTACCGACTAAACCGCACATTGAACAAAAATATCGGTGATACTCCATATAATGCAGAGAACTGATCACTGCTCTAACCACTCTGCACAGTGAGCAGGGGAGGGCGGGCGGTCCCCAGGCAAAGGAAATCATCAGGAAGCACACAACCAGGGTACCTGGTTCTCTACTGCCTGTTACAGTATAGGGTAACACTGGAGTGGGAGGGGATCAGAGCAAGAAGTGGGGTGGCTGTGTTGTGCCATAGACCAGCAGTAACAAGCTGCTGGATCATCCGTGGAGGGCTACAACTTGTGCCAGGAGCTGCAGTTTCTCTTGTTACCCCAAAGATGTCCACGGCAGAGAGATGGCCAAAACCTCCTGAGGATCTGAATCTCTCCCTTGCATCTGACCTGCACCCACAGCAATTACGGTATTCAAAGGTCAGGATGAAAGCTACCCTTTCACAGCAAGAGCCATCTGCTTGACCTCGGATCATGTTTTAATTGGGTTGGAGGTAGATGCAACCTACCCAACCACCCAAAAGTGTCAGTAATGATTTCAGGGGCACGGGCAGATCAGCATGGGTTTTCAGGCTTGCTTTGCATGCCCGTCACATGCACCGGCTGGAGCCTAGAACAGGCACCTCCGAGGCCATTACTCAAACATTTATTCTGTGGTCACTGTTTTATTCGGCTGTAATGAAGCAGGGCAACCTCAGCCTCCCCTTGGTGAGCAGCTCTGGGTGAGGGTATGCCTAAGCTGGCTCTGTGCCATTCTTCAGGAGGGTGCTGAAAACCCCCCACATCCTGGCCACCTGTACTGCTTCCACACCTCCAAACCCAGAAATAAAAGCGTGGAGGACATGCCAGAGGCACCCCCACTCCCTTCACTGCTGCTTAAAGATCTCCATCCCTCCAAGAAGTAGATAAGGCTACAGGAAATAAAGGTCATTTTAGTTGTGCACGAGAGGAGGGTTATCATGCAGTACTTTAACTTCACCCATTCAATTTTTCCTCCTTAACCTTTCCAGACTTCTCCCAGGTAGACAAGCCCCGAGGCTGCAATATTTCATTATGCCAGGTAGGCAGGGGGATGTCTACACTGCACTAAGTGGCGTGACTAGCTTTAACTAGATAGCTCAGGTCCCAACAGCAGCAGTGGGGTGAGCTTCATCAGTCCACGTGACTACAGGGCTGTTAGTACTCCAGCTACCTACTGGTATGTCAAGCTAGCAAGCTGCAACGGCAGAGTGGATGTACTTGGTATTAGCTGCATAAGTGCTCAGGGCTTTGCCCTACCCCTCATACATGGGCAGAGCTGTGAAGAGCGGAAAAGCAGCTCCCATACATACGGATGTTAGCGACTCAACCTCTAAGTGGCATAGTATAAAAGAGAATCAAGTCCTTAGCTGTGAGTGGAAAAAGCTGCGAGTGTAAGGCTTAATGGGTCCTGGCAGTTTTTGGCATTTTAATCACCCACGTGATACAGATCAGCATGGGTTTTCAGGCCAAACTACTATTTACATCACAGCTGGCTGGGGAAGAAGGAAGAGTGAAAGGAAAAGCAGGGGTTATTTAAATGAATATTTGCTGATAAGTTATTGTCTGTTGGCCCATTACAGAGAGCTTCTCCCTCTACCACTTTCAGGGGGCAAACAGCACGTTTCCCAGGCAAGCAAAAGGTGAATGCTGCCTAAGCTAGAGCAACAAAACTGCTTCTCTAAGAAAAAAAAAGATCATGTTTTCGATGGATGAAGATAGCCAGAAATTCATGATTGTTATGTCTATCAACTCTCAGAGAGACTGACCTATTGCAACTGCCAGGAATATGAAGCTTTGGAGGAGAAAAAGAGAGAAAATATAGAAGGGACTGAAGCATTGAGTCGCATGATTATTAGAAGCGTATGCGGGAATGGAATAGCGTGGCTGAGAGCTAGAAACATCACTGAGCTATGCAAAGCACAAACAGAGAGAGCAGAGCCGAGATATTCTTCTTATTAAGGTCAAAGCTTTCTATAAATTCACAGCAAAAGCAATTCCACGGTGCTGTCTTGTCCACTGGACTTTACCCTATGCAAAGGCAGCTGCACAACTGCATCTCTAAGAAACACTGCTGCATATTTAGGAGTAGCGCATTATGTGTAAAGGACAAAAGAACAAGGCACGAATGATTTGGTACCCTGTGTGGCTTTGCTGTGGAGTCTAACGAATGCCTAACTGGTATTAATTTCCAGTGGTCACTTTACCAGTTGCAATGGAACCAAAGTGCCAAAATCCCATAGCTATAAAAATACTACCTGCTCCTTGTTGTTAAACTTGTCCCGCTAAATTACTTGGATAATTACGTAACTAATTCAGTAATATTTTAGAGGCAGGAACTCTGTGTTAGTATTGTACAAAACGGAGTGCTGTCCAAAACAGCGTAGCCCCAAATGAGGCCCTGATCCTGATCATCCTTCTGGACCAGTGGTTTTCAACCTTGCTAGACTGGAGGTGCCGCTCGTGAGGCTCAGGGCATCTGGTAGAAAATGCCAGCTTTCAGCTTGCATTTGTTTCTTGACTGCAAAAAAACAGACCTATTCTTTTATTGCAAAGACATCAGAAAGCCCACAGCAGGTCAGAATGGTTTTGGCACTACGGATTTTTATTCGCTATCTCTGGGTTTATCTTATGAATCACGCGTAGGTGTTTGCACACCTACCAGTGCTAATATTGCCCACTACCCTACAACACGCTTAAAAGGCTCTCTCAGCACTCTGGGGTGCCGGAGCACCCTGAGAATCACCGCTCCAGATGCAACTGTAGTGAAGATATTGCACAAATGAGTGCTGAGAAGACAATCTGGGCTGAGGGTAGAGTGCCAGAACCTAGTATTTCCAGTGGGAGGCTCTGCTGCTGGATCAGTTTGTGAACTTGACTCTGAACATGGGAAGTGAGCATGCTGTAGACAACCCGCCGCTCACTGAGGGCCAGGCCCCCATTGGGACCCATCATCATAGTAACCCCTGTCTGGTGGCAATATTGCCCTCCCAAGGACTGGCCTAAAATAGTTTTATGATGTTTGTCGGAGACAGCAAAAGTCAAAGTGTCCCCAATGGTCAGTGGTTGTAGCACACACAGTCAAAGGGCTGTCATGCCAATAAAGAAGAAAGAAAGGTTGCTATCACTACTCTCAGGACTACAGCCAATAATTCACTGCAATTTGATGGTGGGCAGGGGAAATCTCTTTGGGGTCAGCCAAAACCAGCATTTTTTTCCCCCAAAGGTATTGATCGATCAAAAACATTTAAACATTGAGTTCAACCAGAACATTTTCTTGGACTTGAAATTAACATTTTTAAACCTGAACTTGAAGGCAGTTTCAAAGCAATTGTTCTGTACGAGGAAACCAACACGTTCCACTGCAGACCATGGAGACAAAACAGTTCAACTTCTCCTTTTTCTTATTTTATTCTTAACCCAAACAGGTTGGTGAGGCCAGGAGGAATTCATGGACCACGTCCATGCTCTTAAGACTGCTTTTTTTTTTTTGCTGGAGGTTCACTCGGCGCTGCTCCCGACAGCTTGTACCGGCTCTCACGTAATCCCAGGCAAATTTGTGATGACTCTTCCCAGTCTTGCGCTATTTTGTATCAGGTTATTATTATTTGATAAACATAAGTGAGAAATAACAAACGTCTAAGGAGCCATTAATCTTTATCCATCTCCTTTCACATGAACAAGGCGTTCAGTTTACAGACCCGTGCTCCACAGTCTATCCTGAATACAGACAATGATTGCTCCAATTTGTCACTCAATCCAATCAAAGAGCTGAGTGCTCAGTGAGAAAAAGCAATCTTCCCCATCTGAGTTGCATACTCAGTACTGGTACACAGAGGCAGCCCCGTTCCTATTGCCGTCGAGCCAGGTCCTAGGAGGTGCCAAGACTCTCAACTCCCTTACAGCCAACAGGAAACAAGTGAGAACGTGCGAAGAGGGTGCTCTGCACCTGACAGGACACAACTTCCCTAGGCTAAGTGGTGCAATTTGTTCCCTAGTAACAAACAGCTTCCCTTTTCCAGGAGATGCGGCTTCCTGCTTCCTTCTTTGGCACTCTGCGGTTGTAGATGAAGTTTCCTAGCACCGTGGCTAGCTCTTTGTCCCCCTCCTTTTCTAAGGCACATTTTTCTGAACCATGGGCAGATCTAACATCTTGAAAAGGTGGGTGCAGATGGTGACGTGCATCATCACAGATGAAACACATTTTTCTTCTCCAATTAAAAATAAATTAGATGCTTTGCTAATACTCTAAGAGCCCAGGGTTGTATTGTTCAGTTGAAGATTGAAGCAGAAACACGCGCAACTTCAGTGGCAGGAGTTAAAAGCAATCTTCAGGGCTGTGAAACAGGAGCAGCAAACAGGCAGCAGAATTGCAGAACAAAAGCTAGCTTGACTGGTGGACCAAGACCATTAAAAAGAAGAGAGAGACAACCCCTGTGGAACAACGAGTTTAGAAGGAGTCGGGCAGATTACGATAAACCATTTAGTCAAGTGACTTCCTCAGCATGAACCAACTGGAAATGCTGCTGCCACTGTCAGGAAGTTGGTTTTAAACTCAGTGTGGACCAGGAGCCCAAGGGGTGTGCAAGTACACCAGTGCACACCTCGCCCCCCAGATCCGCCCAAACAAAGCTTCTGAAGCAGAGCGAGCTACATCCTCAGTGGTGATCTACTTCGACGGAGCATCTGGCCTGCATCTTGTACTCATTCACTGAGGTCCATTCCTTCGTGTTTATGAACACAGTCAGACCCAGAGCACGACTCTGAAGTGACCATCATGAGCTGGAAAATATGATAACCACCAGGTAAATGCTCTCCAGAGGACAGTTTCTCTTCTGTGCTTAATGCACACTGCACACACAGGGAAGTAAATGCAAGTGAGAAAGTGCGTGTATTTGAAGGGGTGCACGTCTTTTCCTCCCACTCCACAAGGAAGGCCATTAGGCATTTGCAACTTATAGTATCATCTCCTGTGCTGAGTGCCATCGCTGGCAGCTGTAACAAGTAGAGATGGAGGGAGACATCCATCATAACTGCAGGGGTCTATCTTCCATATTGGAGATGAGGGTAGGTGAAGGGGGAAGGAGGGGGCTTCCTTTCACAGCACAGATTGCAAGATGTCATAGTGATTGCATCAAGAGAAAGGAAACTTCACTTTAACAAGGGAGGACAGAAAAAGCACCATCTGAGAAGGAAAAAAAAAAGTCATCCTTTTAATATCCTGGCTTCCCCAGAAACTGTTAACATATAAGTCTCTTTGTCTCCTACAGTTTGTCCAAATTAACCTACAGCAGATGCCATTTTTCCTGCCCCTTCAGTTTGGATCATAATTACGTTACACGTTAGGAATAATTTACCCAGTCGCTTAATCAGGAAAGTCTAAATTCTTCCTCCAGTGTCTATTATACAAGTGCTGTCCCAGAACCCTCTGCTACCCGAGAGGAGATCAGGTCAGAGGACAGAGAAGTAGGTTTCCAACAAAGACTGGAAATGAAACGGAGAGATGACTGGGGCAGAGAGGATCATCTAACCAGCAGGGTGGAGAGCTGTGGTCCTAGCAAGGCAGTTGGAGGGGACACAAGGCAGTGAGACCTGAAGAAGCAGAGGGACAAGCAAGGTGGTTTTGAAAGCTGGCTAGAAGAGGTCCTGGGAGAGTCTCAGACAAACAAAGCAATCTGGTTACATGGTGTTAGCGTGCTGCATTTAAATGACTGTAATCACTGGTAGTAGACTTGTTCTCTGCGACTGTTGCTCAGCTCTATTGATCCGATCGGTAACAGCAATTAAGAGGAAAAAAATAAATAAAACTAAACCCTGTCGGTGAAAAGCACTCTCATGGACTTCCACGTGCCAAGAGGGGCTGGGGTGGTGCAGGCTCCACGGCTGGCAGCCCAGAGGTAACAAGTCTGAGGCTACAGCAGAAGTGCTCATGGTATGGCCTTCGTTTCCAACAAATCTGCAAATTCTGCTAAATGCTTTGTCAGAAGGACACAGGAATAGAAAGGATGAGGCCGCGGTTCCACTGTCTACCTCCATGTTAACCTAAAATGTAGGCCCTGCAGGGAACTGGGGGGTTTGATCCTTACCAGCATGCATATCCTTTAAAACACTGATGTCTGGGATTATGCTGACACTCCAGATCTCTGCATGAGGGAAAGCATCTCTGACTTCAAAAATAAAACATGGTTATGAGGATAGCTGCACAGCTGAAATTTCTCCAGGAAGGTGTCCTTAACTCCCACCCTCTGATCGCAGCAACGACCTTTCTGCAGATAAGCGCACTGTGAATGAGACCTTGGATAACGTACTGTGCTCTGCTGTATTGCCTGCCCTGCATCTGAGAGAGGGATTTCTGTCATTTGACACACTTATCACCATGTATAAACTAACGTAATTACTCAACACTCAATCATTGTTTGGGTTACAGATTTCCTTTTCGTTTTTTTTTTAATTTGCACTGTTCAGCAACTTAATTGTGCAAGATCTAATCTACTGTTTCTGTTACTCAGTAGATCCTGCAAGAATCTCTCAAGGAGAGTGTAAACTCCCTAGCTACTGATCCATACAGTCTCCAGGGTTATGACACTCCTCGGTGCCAGGGACTTGTGCAGGAGTAATAAATTCTATGTTTTTAATTAAATACATGATTTTTTGTTTTGTTCAAAAATGTTAAGACGCCTTCAAATTTCTAATCAGGTACCCTGAACAATGCCTGTTTACTAGTTATGCTGGTGGGATGGGAAGAAATTCACTTTATCACTGTCCATCTATTTCTGAACATAACACTTTAAACGCAGAGTAATTTACATCAATTTGGTGCATTAATCTAAGTTATATTAATCCGGGTGGAAAGGGACCTTAGGAGGTCTGCCAGCCCAACCCTCCTGCTCAAAGGAGGACCATCTCCAAGTAGATCATCCCAGCCAAGGATTATTCTAGCTGGGTCTTCAAAACCTCTACCACCTCTCTGGGTAACCTGTTCCAGTGCTTCACCATCCTCCTAATGAAAAAGTTTTTCCTAATGCCCAACCTCAGTTTCCCTTGCTGCAACTTGAGCCCATTGCTCCTTGTTCTGTCATCTGCCCCCACTGAGACCAGCCCAGCTCCATCCTCTTTGAACCCCCCTGCAGGGAGGTGAAGGCTGCTCTTCAATCCCCCCTGGGTCTTCTCTTCTCCAGACTAAATCAGCCCAGGTCCCTCAAAGTGAAGACATGACCAGTTCTATGGGAGGTAGCAGCTCCCATAGGAGCTCTTATAGCACTTGCTTTGAAAGTTTTCCTCAAAAGTCAAAGGGTTGAATTTGTGTTCTGCTTTGCAGGAGACAGACAAAGAGCAGAGGGGATGTGGGAGAAACAGTTAGGCACGCAGGTATTGTTTGCCCTGCGGACAGCACATAAACGGCACGCCAGTTGTGGCAGGGGGATGTAGGAAGTAGCTCCATCCCCTGAACAAGCAGAGATTTAACAAAACAGCAGTTTTAATGGAACTGTCTATGGCACAAAAAT
This sequence comes from Crocodylus siamensis, assembly GCF_052110815.1. Taxonomy (NCBI): domain Eukaryota; kingdom Metazoa; phylum Chordata; order Crocodylia; family Crocodylidae; genus Crocodylus; species Crocodylus siamensis. The sequence continues at coordinate 6,143,601 of NC_143404.1, read as the reverse complement.
TAATTTTCTCCTATAAATTATAGGAACAGGCCTGTGAACTTGAACACACTTTGTAAGCCTAAAAAAAGTTTGAGACATTGCTCATCCCTAATCATTGCTGACCAGGCCAGAATCTGAAGCAATGACATGGAGATGAAAAAAATCTGCATCTCCTTCTCAGTTTCCTAAATCTCCAGTCCCCTCAGGCTCTCTTTGTATTGCTGATGGTTTTATGTTTGCTACGACAGACAACCGATTGCTTACCGCCAACTTCAACGTGTTTTCCATACTGTTAATATATTCGAACCTGGCAGTAACTCCAAAAGGCGCATGAAATTGCCGACAGTAAATATTCATCCCAAACATCCCCCTAGCAAATAAGAGACAAGACAGACATGTTAAAGAGTGTCTTGCACTAAGCCTACACATCATACCGATTTCCCAGGCTCTGGGAATTAATGCATCAATTGTTTGGTGAGCAGCTGAGCTCCAACTTAAGAGTGATGCAGGAGAATCACCAAAGGCACAAAGAGCAGGTCCATACCCGGCTCTCTCTAAAAAAAATAAAATAAAATGAAATCAAAAAAGGGACGGGGGATTTAACAACCAGTGGTACCTCATCGTCACAGTGCTCAGAACCAAACTAGAAGTGGGCTGTACGAGGCTGGGCTTTGGTGCCAATGGTTCAGCTCCAGCTCCCGTTTCATTCCTACCTACAGCAGCTGAGGATGGCACAGGTAGGAGAGTCCAGTTAAAAGCTAGTTCCACCTTCCCCCGGAGCAGTACCATATGCAGGACCAAACCCCAGCGAAAATTTGACCTTCCTGGAGTGCCAGGAAAGACTCTTCCATAAGCACAGACTGAAGGTCACACACCACAGAAAACCACCCTAATGGCATAAGTAAGCACGAAAAGAAAACTCCCATGTACCGCAGCTTCTGCTCAAGCTCTCATACACAGATTTTTCATGATGTTTTGCAAGCACGTGGTGGTCAGTCTGATCCACGTCACCTGCTTTGTTAGAACTGCATACCTATATGCCGTCATTTTACTATGGTGTTTCTTTTACATTTATTGGCCCTTCTCCTACAACAAATTTTTTGCATTTTTAACCCAAATGCATATTGTCTGGCATACAGAGTTGGCCAGAGAGAGCTGATATAAGCAGGGATTATCCCATGGACTGCAAGAGAGCTTCACCCATGACCATCAGCTCTGAATTTCATCCAGTGCAAGACTGAAATTTGGTTTTTTTCCCTTCCACCCCTTAGGGGAAAGACTCTTTGTTATTTATATCATACACGACACGAAGAAATGAAAATTAACAGCAATCAAATGATGAGATGCAAGAAGCACCCTACCATTATTTAGCTCCCCAGATACACAGGACACGCCCCAAGGTGCTTTTCCGCTCCATTTGTATGAAGACTAATGGCTGGTCTAGATCTCACCCTTTGATTGTGGACCCCATTAAGCCCAACACAGACTTTTTACTCTTCAGATTTAGAGCCAACGAGACCCAGCTGATCTGGATGTCTTGGTGAATAAGCAGTGTAGCTTCACGCTGCGCACAGCACCCTAATACCCGACAGCCGCTTCCCAGCGCGAACCAATTGTTATGGTGCCCTAGTCCAATACAAGCATCTGTTTTCAAGAAATACCACCACTAAAACTGCTCATCATCCATCAGCCTGGAGATTTGTACATGCAGGAGTGACCTGAAGCCTTTTAACTTTTAAAATCCTAAACAACGAGGCATACCATCTCTTACCAAAAGAAAGAAGAAAATCCAACTCCTGTATTTTGACACTTGTATGATCAAGCCATATTTGGACAGTAAATTTAGCTGCTTCTCTCATGCTTGTGCTTCAAGATTTGAAGAGCAACAGCAAAGGGTATTGGTGCTTGGATCCGAGGTTTTGATATGTGGAGTTTTGCTTTGCAGCCATAGGTCTGCCTTTCACAGGGCAGAGAAATAAATAAAATTGATCTGCTCTTTTAAGTAAATGCAGAGGTGATTTCCTGGACTCGGTGGGATTTATTGGATTATAGAATTCTCATCAGAGAAGCTTTTTTTTTTATTAAAGAAAAAAACTGCTGAAAGTTTAAATCTAGATAGATCTCGGGTGAAAGGGGAAACATTCTTTAAATTGCCGATCATTTTAAGTTGTTGAGAGACTGGCACTACAATCAGCAGACAGATTGCGTATCGGCGGAAGCCAGCTTTGTGGCCCTTTTTAGAGCTAAAATAAGTTAATAAACACAATACCAAAATTATGACACGACATAATCTTCAGCGTTATAATTTTCTTTCAAAATCTATTGGCTGTTAGGCTTTATATCTAATTACATAGATTGCCTCCAAGTGCTTACCTTGCAGTTCCTTGAGCTGATGAAAAGTGTGCTGTGCACAATGACAAGATTTATTGCACCTACCGCTCTATATTATAGCTGCTCTGCTAACCACAGTAAACAAGATATGAAAAGCAATCATACAGATAATGCCATGAAGGAATAAGTATTGGCTTCATCTTTAACCCTTTCACCTGCTTTTGTCCTGACAAAAAAAAAACCCCTCATCCTACAGCAGTGCAACGTTTCTGTATTGAAATCCGGACGCGCATTATTAAGGATTTTACTTCTACAGTAATAGAATCTGGGCTTGAATCTTTCTTCTCGCCGCAGCGAGACCACTAACATTGTTCACCGAATCTCGTACTTATCTCCAACGCTATCAAAGTATCTGACCCCGGGGGCGGAGGGAAAAAAAACGTGGAGTTCCCAATACTGATGTGCTGCACGATAGTTAGCAGAGAGAGCTACAAGAATGACAGGACTAATGTTATCCCAGTGGAGCTGAGGTTTGCCATGTGTTCAGCCTGTATTTGTTTGCAACACAATTATTCCTGAGCCGTAGCCACCATTTCCACAGGGCTGTGGCTAGTTGTTGAACAGGACTGAGATTTATTTTTATTTGCTCACAGCAAAGCTGGGAAGCAGGGCACTGTCAGCTCTCATGACACAATCATTGCCTTACCCATGGTTTTGCACCACAGAAACTCGGATTTGACCCAGGAGACCTACATACATTAGCTAAAAGGCAGATTTCCATATCAAGGTCAAGTAGAGTGATATCATCTTAATTCATTCAATGCTTGCAAATTAAGGAGGAGATCTCAAACCATAATCATCTCCAAGTGCACACCAAAGGATACACTCTCCATTGCATATTTTTGGTGATCTTAGCCAGACCTGGGAGGCAAAAGTATCGGCACAAAAAATAAAATATCCATCCAGGTATTACACACAGACCCCATTTCTACTATTCCCAATAAAGCAATCTAAACCATGGGCAGATGCTGCTGCAGCTCATCAAATGGGGTTGACTCATAACCAGTGGAGTGCTCCAAAACTCAGCCAGGTAAGCGGAGGAAGAGCAGGCATCCATCGTTTCCTGCCGCGCGCTCCGTGCGTCAGCAGAGCCTTTTTTTTTTTTAATCTAAAAAACCTAAAAGTGCTCTCCAAATATTAATGCATAGTTCTGTAAGAGTGATCACCCCCATTTTAGGCACAGATAAACTGAGGCAGAGTGGGGTTAAGTAGGTTAGTGGCAAAGCTTAGTACCCAGCACCAGCAATCCTTATTCCCACTGCCAGTTCTGATCAAGGCACTACTCTTTGTTTCTAAACTAAAGGATTTGGGATTGTTCAGTCACTTAAACACAGCAGGGTTATATTTTTACTTTGTTAAAGAGAACGGATACCTTTTTCCAGCAGAATTTGTACCTTCCCTCTCATGTTAACTCCCCCTGCCCCGTTAGACAGAGGCTCTCTCAGCCATATTGCTGCTAAGCCCAAGGCCTCCCCACGGCAGGGGAAGTGGAGAGGTTGTTGGAGAGCAGGAACTTCATCTTTGACCCTGTTCTGTCATCAAGGAAAGGAAAATGATAGGACATTGGACACAAATTAAAGTGTGTGTGTGGGGGGGGAAATTGGTCCAGAGACAGAATATTTAGCAGCCTGGAGTGGGAGAGGAAAGAGAAGATCCCTGGAAAATACTCAGAAAGTGTTTAAGGTGGGATTAAAGGTTTCCTAGAAGTTGGGAGCTCAGTTGCTATTGAGTCTGGAGAAGGACATTATTAACATTTGGCCCTCTGATTAAAAAACAAAAAGGAATTCCCAAAAAACAGGTTTCCTGGAACTGTAAGTTGGGCCCCAATCTGGCAAACATGGAGTGAGGGAGCAACTTCCCGCACTGCCCGGCTCCACTACGGTCCACAGCACTCGCCATCATGGACTTAAACATTCGCCATCTAAAGGTTTGGGGGCTGCGGCTCTCCACCTAACAGAGAAGCAACGGGGTCTCTAGTTGCGTGCAATGACGGCACTAATAAGGAGGATCATCTCCCAGCAAAATTTTGCCTCCCTGTATTTCCCAAGAGAATAAGTCCCTGTGACATTGCTTTCACAGATCATTAGCATGACACCGAAAGAAAGGGAAAATAAAACCAGGCAGAATTCTGCCTTTCCTGCCCTACTCGGAGATCCAACGAAGTGGCACGAATATTCAGCTTCACAGACCACGTCTTCAGTCGATACAAATCAGCACAGGGCCAATGACTTCAGCAGAGCTATACCGATCCGCCACATTTGCGAATATTGCACTGGGTGACCATTTTTGTTTTTAAAAATGAATTTATTTTGACTTCATCCAAGATGCACCTTTATCCTATGCTTTGGGATAAACAGTTTTGGGATAAACAGAAGAGGCTGGCTGTACACCCGCAGCGCAGGGAGACACAAGTTGATCCTCTCTGTTCTGGCAGAGGCCCACTGCCAAGCCAGCTCAACTAGTTTTGTCCATAGGAGCCCTGTTGTTAGAGACTTCAAACTCAGCATCCTAGTCACGCTCCCTCTTTTGCCAACACTAACCAGTTTGCCTTGGTCTCCCACCCCAGATGGGGGCTGTAACCGTTTCTGGATGGATTTATGAATGTCCCTGTAAACACAAAGAGAAGAGTTTCTAAATAAATGTCCGTCTCCCTGCAAAAAACAGCTCCATGGCTGCATCTGCCCCATCCCCTGGCAGTAGAGGGAGGTGCTCTGCAAGGCCAAGGGTCTGTGCAAGAGAAGTAGATGTCCTCTTATGCTGGAGACAATGCCGTGATGGTCAAGGTATCTGCAAGTGCTACGTGCCATGGAGAGCACCAGCCAAACCCTGGGATGCCTGAATTCAAGCCAAGATGCACAACCAGGGCTAATTCTCTCCAAGTAAAATAAAAGACAGAAAGGAGCGGGTACGACATTCATCCATTAACACAAACACTCATCTTCCTAGCTTCTCATCAGGCCATATACACCCTCCATAGATATTTCCTATACTCATTACTGCCACTTTTCATGGACACATTGCCATTTATCTATAAGGCTATATAGACATGTACAACTAATACTCATAAAAACAAGATCTCAGCTATGGGGATGGGTACAAATATGTCCTCAGGGCCTTCATCACCTGCTCCCATTGAGCTATACTTTCCTACAGGAGAATTCTTGTTGGTTTTAGGAGGGTTGTAGGTATAGAGAGTGCATTTCGTAAGGGAGGATGGTAGAACCTGGCCTAACGTTATGAATATCCATGTCCTGGCAGCACCGTACCGAGGCTCCTGGTGGCCCTGGGTGAACTTTTCGTATCAGGCCCACCTTCGCCAGAGATGATGACAATTTTCACCATTTTCAAACCCCGCTTCTGTCCAGTTCACCCATGCCTCTGTCTGGCCCCATTTCCTGGGGAGACATGGATCTTCCTGGTGCATCAGACCAAACTGCACAGACCACCGCAGGAAGTCCTCAGGTTTCTACACTGTGAAAAAAGAAACTAGATGAACAAGTCACACACCTAGTCAGGCTTCACTGCAACAGGCTCCTGAGAGAGAGATACGACTGAATGGCCGATTTACCCCCACCTGACTCTTATGAACTGTATTGGCATCAGTCTTTGTCGCTGCCAGATTGTCGGGGTCACTCTTAGATTCTGCCGCAGCCATGCCAGCTGCTTTCCCTGCAGGGATCCACGTCCTAGGAGAGAGCTCTCAAAGGATGTGCAAGACTAAGCGAAGCCAAGACGCTGCATGTGCGAGACTGAGAAACGTGGGCTACTGCTACAAACCATTAAAAGCTCTAAGCACATTTTGGAGGGGCTTGAGGCTGAACTTAATAAGAACAAGAAAATGACACAACACAGGGGAAAAATGCAATGGGCAAAAATAAGGAGCGGTTTACTTAAGGTAGACCAAATATTTTACGGAGTGGCTGATTCTTAGATACATAAAGTGCATAGTTACAAATGGGAAAAATTAGGATTCGTTATAACAGTCCAAATAATTAAAACGAATTGCTACTAATCACATAAAAGGCAGTGGGCTACAAAACAAGTTCCATATGCTTTATTGATTGCATAGCGTCCCCAGTAAGCATCCACCCTGGATGCTGGAACAACCATCATTCACACAAGGCACCATGGTTTTACTCTATTTGTAATATTATAGGAGAACTTCATAGAGATTTCTGCCTTATTGATTTTGCCTAATGGAACATGTTCATTTCCTAGGGGCACTATGTTCTTGAGTCTGTCTAACATATATAAAGGGCAAAAAGATATTCCCCTCTCCTATTCTAGTCGACTGTCAGGATTTAATTAATTGGAGAGCTGCAGGGCAGATTTTTAGCGCAACCAAAAAAAAAATGTATCAGGAGACAAAGCATCAGTCTGTGCTATGAATGCCCCAGTACATTATCATCATACCATTGGAATGAATAAACTGGAGGCTACAGCACTGAGGAGAGACTCCTATTAACAACTGAAAGCATGTCAGCATCCCCCCGGTTAGGGCTCGATGCCAGAGACTCTTTATCCTTCACAGCACTAGTTCTTGTAGTGAGTAATTTTACTGATACTCATTTTCTAGTCTCCAATTCTTTGGGCACAAATAAAGATTTCCCTTTATACTGGAGGTGAAAGGAGGACTGTAGACAAGGATATGCCATACACTGTTTGGTATGTGGGAGCTTGCCTGGCTCTGGGGGAATGTCTCATATGAGACATCAGTAGGTTGGTATTTTTATGACTGTTTAGAGGCATAAAGAGCACTTCCGGCGCCTGGGGGGACGCTGAGCACTGGACAGTGAGGTGGGGGTGGGCGGTGGGAAGAAGGGAGGAAAGGAAGTAGTTTTTCCTCATTAAGGTGGTGGGGCAGGTCTTTTCTCACCAAGAAGAAACAGGCATCAGCATGGGCTCCCTGGGAGCCCCTCCTGGTGTCTGGGTTTTTCCCCCTCTGACCCCCAGGTGCGGGGCTGGGCTGCCCCTGGGATGATGCCCCATCCCAGACGCTGCTGGGAGGGCTGCCATGGCAAAGGCTCCTGGGAGAAGGGGCCATACAGCATCCCTTCTAAATCAGTGCCCAGGGCTGTGCCTTGCCTGCCCCACCTTAGTTATGCTCCTGACTATTTAAATATTTATACTGCATCTAAAAGCTCCCATTATGCCAGGCGCTGCCTATACGTATAATTAACAGTAGTCCTGCCCCAGAAAGACTTCCCCACTGCGAAGAACAAGGGTTTAGTCCAGATGCCTTTTTTTTTTTTTTTTTGCAGCGACTGACAATGCAGGCCCATCGGCTGACCTCCTACAAAAAGTCAGCAAGCTCTGGGTCTAAATTTAGAGTCTTAACCTTTAAAAACCTTTTTTCCTTTTACTATGAGTCTCTCTCCTGTCAAGGCTACAGGCTGTCACTGTTCTCACCTTCCTCCCCCAACCGTGCAGATGCCTTCACCTCCAGACTGATGCCTCTGCAAAATGTCTCTCTGACTGCTTTGCAGCAGCTAAACCTGCTAAAAGCCAGTACATAAAAAGGCACGTTTTTTATAAACGGTGACAGTGGACACAAGCTGGAGAAGAACGAATATGGCTGCACACCACCGGAGGACTGCACTTTGAGAGTCAGTCCACTAACTGGGGTTCCTGGGGCTGGATGGCTGAGCACCCACAGCCAACAGGCACCAGGAACTGTGGGCATCTGCCCCATCATTGTTTTGGTTGCCCTAGCTCCTTTAAACTGAAAAGATCAAAGCAATGGCAGGTCTTCTAATAGGAGAGAAATAAGTGCCAGAGGAAAGAAAGTCTCTGGCCCACACGGATCTCCCTCTGGAAGCTGTGGAGCTCCCCAAAGCAGAGCCTGGCTGTGAAGCCTGGCCCTGCACCCGCAGTCCTGACGGGCAGGGTGATGGGGAAGTAGGAGAAGCCTCTGCTACAACCTTAGGTGCCGACTTTGGTTTTTGCCAGTGGGAGCTTGCAGACATGAAAAACAAAAAAAACCCCAAAACAAAGTGGCACTTCAAACTCGACGCATTCCTGCGCTGAGCCCCGCGCGTGCCCAGAGGAGGCAGCACGTTACTTCAACCCAGCTCTGCAGCGTCTGTGAAGGTCGGGTGCTTTAGTGGGACTTTTCTGGTGCTTCAATCTAATAGATGATCTAGCTCAAGCAGATTCAAAGCACAAAATCGCCTAGGTCTAGAAGCAAAAGGAATCGGAAATCGTGATAAAGGTGTTATCTTATTAGACCATAGACAATCTAGTTGGTCTAATAAAAGATACCACCTCTACCACAAGCTCTAAAACCCTGCAGGGCGCAGAAGGGTCAGGTGCTGTCAGAGGTGTTACAGCACCCCAGTCTCTGTTACTATGTCAGTCTGAGCAGGGCAACGCTCAAAACAGCAGGCAATCAAACGTGGGGTACGTTAACAAGCAATTAACTAAAAGAAAAAAAAGTGTGCGTCACAAGATCACTTTGTTTTTAATCTTCCAAACCTGACAGCGAATATGTAATTTAAGACCACATCACAGGAAATGAATGATTTCCCTGCCTGATAGGCACTCTCTCATTTTAAGTGGCAACAAGCCTCTTTCTGGCACCAGAAGCAGACAAAAATTTGACACCAGTTGTTGATTCACTGTGAAAGGCTGGTGTTGATTGATCTGGCTTCTTTCTAACAGATTGCTACCCAGAGATTAAAGAGCATGCGGCACGGATTTAGGAGAACGCGCTGAATTTTACAGAAGCGTGTCTCGGCTTCCTAAATCGCAGAGAATAGAGGAAGCTGCTTGTATTAGTTTTCAAACTGCTCCAATGTTTGACGCAGTCTCAAGTTTGCATGGTTTAAAAATAGCAACGATAAAAAAGAAAGTCTAACCCCATACTCAGCAAGAGCCCCGACAATGGCTGATCTTCATATCTCTGGGTTCAGTTCTGCACTGCCCTTCAGTCTGTGCCATTATTGTGTGCTCATGATGTTACCAAAGTCAAATAGTTCGCACCCACTTTGCACTGGCATAATTAACTCTGTGAGGGACAGAGCAATGGAAGATGTGGCCAGCAGTTGGGAAGAGGAAGAGATGGTCTCTGCCTTTCTGGCCCGAGAGTCAAGGCTAGGGTTCCTCCCTCAAGCTTTGAAAAAGTTGATCAAAAAATAAGGACTTGTCCATACAGGGCCACCTAGAAAAAAGTTAAATCTTAATTAACTAGAAGATGAGATTGAAGTGGGCTGTTTAAGTTGCCTTCAAGTCCTGTGTAGCCACAGTTACTCAGAATTAAATGCCTTTACTTTGATTTAGCATCTCAGGTCGACTAAATCAAAGCCAAGCCACTTTAACTATGAGCTAAAAGCATTCATGCAGGGGTTTGAAGCAGCTTAACTACTCCACTTTGAACATTAATTCAGATTTACTTCCTTGTGTAGACAAGCCTTAACAGAATACCTTGCAGCTGTGTAGCAGGAGGTAGCAACTTCCCCAACACAAGGACATTGTTCTACCCTGTTTCTTGGCGCGAGGCAGACAGGGCTTCTTTAACACGGCCTCGCAATCGCAGCACGGATAGCAACAAGCAGAATCAGGTTTCACAGAGCAGGGGGAAGCAGAGACATGTCTGCTGGAGCAGCTGAGCTGGCGGCTACCACTCCAGAGCAGCGTCTCTCCACCCCTCGCTAAGGGATTGCAAAGCAGCAGGGAGATCTTCAGCCAGCTGCAGGGAGAGACCCCACCACTGCATGTGCTGGAAATGCTTTCATCTGTCATCTGCGTGGACAGGATAATTAGGGGGTTAAAACACAGTATTAAAATGCATAATCCTTGGTGCTTACAATTAAAAATGGATGCAGCGAGTGGAGAAGCATGTAGGAAGGTGCCCTACCCCATTAGTGAATTCTTTGCCATCCCATCTGGCTTCCCACATGTTAAGTCCAGGAGACGCCACTGGAGTATAGATAACTGGAAGCTGGTCTGCAGCCAGCTCTGGGGATGTAAAGGCACATTCATGCCTGAAGATGTTTTCTGGCATCATCACCAAGCTTATTTTAAACCAGTGAAGACACTGAAGGGGCACAGCAATGCCCGTTGGAATATTAGACACGCTCCCGTTCATGTTTGCTTTCTTCCTTCGGTAGAGCAAAGTTTAACTCGCACAAGGCTTTGGAAAGGATCAAAATAAGAGACAGAGAAGAGACAGCTGGGAATACCATTACAGAAATGCAAAAAACACGGCATGTGTTGGGCCCATGCCTCACTCTCATTATTCCACGTCTATACAAGTGATCTGACCCCTCCAAAGAGGCTTTGCATTTTGGAGAAAATGACCATCTGTCATGCAGCAAGAGCAGCTCATTATTTAAATTAAGACTCTATTCCCTCCTGCCATTTTTCTTTCATGTCCTGCTGTAACAGGACACCTCCACTATCCCATTATGCCGGTTTAAGCAGTTGGAGACAGCAGCTTGCCTTAGCTCGACGTTTATAAAATTCTCTTTTCATTCAAGGTGCTTTGGTTTAAGACTGAATTAAAACGTGGCTGGCTAGTGCAGAGTTTTGACAAGTGCGAGCCAAGGACCAGCATATTTGCAGGGTCGGGGCCCCAATTTGTCACCACGCAAAGCTCAATTCTTTATACTGTACCTTGTACCGAGAGCTAAGTTTTCCCAAGCAGAATCTTGCGGTGGATGAGCCACGGGGCGACGGCTTCATTTTCTGGCTGGGAGGGTCCTGGCATACACTATGAAGCAAATCCCCTCAATGTGTAGGTTATTCTGCTTGTGTTTTTATAGTCCCTCTGGTGAGAGGAGCTGGAGCCACGGAAGTCAGAGACCAGCATCTTTGGAATAATCTAAGCTCACGTTGTCTTGTCCGGCACTGAACCTGCCCACCGAGAGGGATCCAATACTGGACATAGTTGAGGGTATGTTCCTGGGACTCTGACAGACCTATGCTCATAACAAGTCTGACACCCTTTATCGACAGGACTGATAAATCTTCAAAACAAAATATTTTTAATATCAGGTGGCAAGCACATGGACCGGACTGATAGTAAGAAATAGAGCTGTTAAGTGGGGGGGGGGAAAAAAGGCTAGATATCAGTGGTTAATAAGTTCACCTAGACCTCAAGAAAGTTAGAGGTCAGCTCCCTGGTCTGCCACAGACTTCCTATGTTGCCATGGTCAAGTCACCTAATCCCATTCTCATTTGTAAACCAGAGAGCACAATACACCTCTGTGTCCCTGAGGTACTATATGGATAAATGCATTAAAGGCTGTAAAGCAGCCAAGTACAAGTGCCGAAGAGACTAGCACTTGGTTCTTTTCAACAGTAACCAAGAGCCATCTGACAATGTGGGTTAATTTTAGTGCCGTTTCTAATACACTGTTGTCTAATGGCTAACTCCGTAGAGGAACTTGTGATCGTAAAAATGCCTCCGTCTTCCCTGCAAGGTGAAAGGCAGTGCGGAGAGGCTGGTGCCAGCTGGGATTAAAGAACTGAGAGGCTGACAACTGCACATCTTCCACCCGCACTAACTTAATTAGAACTCCCTGCGCCAGAGGCACGGTGCAATGCCATTTGCAAGAACGGACTGTAAAGCAGTCAGGCTGGAGGGAGACCTAAAAATGCTGCTTAATATTTTATAGCAAAGGAAACATTTAAATTGCTTTTTGGCTCTTATTTTGAATATAAAAAGGCAAATTTAATACAAAACAAAGTTAAAATTCACTTTATTCAAAGACTGATTTTATCGTCTGCCTTAGAGAAGCCAGCCAGTTTTTTATTATGGGTACTGTCACATCACGGGACGCAAAACTAAAAAAAGTCTCAGCGCTAGCAGCCTCTACTCTCCTTTAAAACAGGGAGCGGGAGCCTTAGGAATGTTGTAAAGACATCAACTGTTCTCTTGATCAACATCAAGACCGAACAAGCACAAGAAATACGTGATGGCTCGAGTGCCGAATTCCAAGTATCCCATGGCAGGAAGCGCTGAGAACAATGCTGCTCCAGTGTCGATTGTGCCCGACATCGCAGAAGTAGCAGCAAAGAGGCATTTGAGGAACAAGTTGGGGAGTAATAAGTGACAGTGAAGAATGCTGACCAGCTGCGATCTGTTTGTAGACTTGTACGATTGAAGAAATCCCTTTAAAATCCACTAAGCAAGCAAGCTAGGTGGGAATTTTTCACTAATACCTGGAGTTTGCCTTCTACACAGAATTAATTTCTCATATGGCTCCACATTTTAGACTCAGATATTCAAAGGGGTTAGGAAGACTCCTGCCTTCTGCATGGATTTATTCCTGTGGCCCTTACCACAGACGCACTCCAGAATTAAAGCTTCTTTAAAAGCCAAGTTAAACTACAACTGAATTGATGTTGGATCACAGTGCTACACGGACTGGACCAGCCTGACTTTGGCAGGGTTTCCCCTTGCGCGGCTCAGAGTAGACCTGGGGAGGTTAGTTTGACACCCCTGCAATAGATAGCAAACATGGCTGTCTGCAGAGAGCCATCAACCCTTTGGCAGGTTATACTTCACCTGTCGCTAGTGAAAAAGAAGATGCACAGAGTCCCCCACAGCAAACCGCTGGGAAGTGACAGTGTTTGATTAATTCCCCACCCGTCCAAATATTTGTTTGATCTCTCAGATGCACAATAGTCCAAAAAGCAAACCCTTCACACCTTATTCTGAAATGAAAATGCAAAGGGCAAGATCCTGGCTGTGAGAAAAATACAAAATTGTCAGACTGCCGCAGGTTCTTCTCAGGGAATATATTAAAAAAAAAATTACATTTGCATAATTCATTTTGGGGGCTGATTTATAAGCCTCTGTTTCTGGGCACAAAATGTTTACTCATTACAGAGGGGCATAAATCAGTCAGCTGAGACGTCACTATTGCAAAGAGAAAATTGTATCCTAGAGAAGTCTGCTCTAGCAACTAGTACAAGACCAATATTGGTTTTCAGAGTAAAATGCATCAACAGCCAGATCTTGATAACTTGCCCACACAGTATGGTAATTTAACTCATGAGCAGTCCTGTGGGACTGCTCAAACAGTAAGGCACTATGTGAGGTTTGTAAGAGTAGCACAACTTGGTCCTAAGTATATGGATATCCTAAGAAGTCTTTCTGCAATGACCCAAACTTTCTACAAAAGTGAAGTAGTCACGCGGGGTCCAGTTACAATGCTGTGCCTCCTGCAGACTGTACTATCGGGGGGGGATTTGCACAGCCAGAGACAGCTAACGAGAGGGAATCCCGATATCCGCGGAAGACTCTGGTGGATCTTATAACAAGATCACCGCAGTGAAGCAGATCTGCGCTGGACAGGGCAGACAGCCCCTGGAGAGCAGTGGGGGACAGCCTTTCCTACAGTACGATGGCCCTCTCACCAACATCTGTCCTCAAATCCCCACTCGGGGGTGAGACTTTCCAACCAGAAGTGGGGATTTCTAGGAGCTCTGACTTTTACAGAGCATTTCGTTCTGGGGAATACAAGAGTTGACACCATCACTTGCAAAAGGACCTACAGGAGGTCAGGGAGTGGGAGAGGCACGGGTCCTCCTAGACCTCCACCCCACACTTCCCATTAGACCCTCAGAAACCAGACTTTACAGGGAGAGGGCAGGTGAGCTGTAGTGTGAACCAGCGCTCCATCATTTCCCATCTTGGCTACCTTCTACCCAATTTGGCTCCTACCTTCTCACATACGCAGAGGGAAACACAAGCCAACATTTGCTGGCGGTTCTCGTTGGGTCTAGCTTCCTTCTACTTCTGGTTCCTTGGTTTTTCCTCTCTGGACGTGGTGGCTTCCATCTCACAACCAGCACCCAAGCTGCCAAATTGCTGGTTAAATGAGAATTCAAAAGAACATTTAAGAATACCATGAAATACCACTTAAGCATGGGGAAAAGAACATTTAAGAATACACTTGGACATCTGCCTGTGGGCTGTTTATCTTTAAATGAGATGTCACATATAATTTAGTGGCTAGCCTAAGTATTGTTCTTCACTTTTATTTGCATTGCTCTGGGCAGCTCTGTATCAGCTCATGCTTTCATTCTTCATTAGAAGAGATAAATGAAAATGGCACCATGCTTCTGAATTAAAGTCCCAATATCCAACATGTCAATACCATCCGACTGAACAAAACTTCACAGATCCTAGAGCAGGTGTTTAATTTGCATGTTATTACTGACAAGCAAGATTAATGCTTTACTAAAAACTTATGCTGAAATAATGATAAAAGCAGAAGGGTTTTTTATAGTCTCAAAATTGCAAATAGCAAATCACGCTGAGTCCATTTCACCCACTCCCGCATTGTTATTTTCAAAGTAGTCTGTCTTTATAATGGTATAATCAGAGTCCCATTTTCTTTCTTTAAAGAAAATCAAAATTAAGTGGCCCATCATTTTAATTTAAAAAACCTAAATGGTCTTCCTGTGCAATTAATGGGCCAGCACAAGGTAAAGCTGCTGTGAAATGAGAGGAAAGAGAGCAGGGCTTGGTGGAAAAAAAGAAGTGGATGGGTCAGGACACCAGACTTCTCTTCCTGGCTCTGCCGTTGGGTGACCTCTGACAAGTTTCTCTCCCTGTTTTAGTTTCCCTGTCCATACAACAGGGCTAGTGAAACCAGCCTCCTCCATGAAGTGCTTTGAGACTTACTGATGAGAAGCATCAGACCCACCCAAAGAATAAAAAAACCAAAACCAAGCTATTATTACTGTATTACTGTTACTCAGAACCTGAGCTGCAAACTTTGTTGAGATGGGGAGATTGGTCTAGCTTTGGTTTTTTACACTATGGAAGAGGAAAGGTAAGTATAGGAAAATACAAAAGCAGAAGTCCACTTCCTTTCACAGTACACTAGTGCTGGAACAACTCCCCTGGCTTACCTGGAGCTCTGCTGGATTCAGAACACAGCAAATGCAAGAATAAATTGATCCATCGGGTTCTTAAAAAAAAAAGTTAACTAAAAAAGCCCCAGTGAAGGAGATGCTGTGGCTGCAGTGTGAACACATGCCTAAGGGTTAGTTCTCTCTTACGTGCTCAGCTGAATCAAGGCCTTTGCCTCCACAGTGATCTTCAAAGAGGACAAGCTGCATCTACACAGTGAACTCACCTTACCACCCTTAGGTACAATATCACCAGACTGTGCTGTTCCAGGCAGGCTGCCTCTTAACTGGAAGCAGTACACGGGGCAGACTCATTAACACTGCTGAATGACTACCAATTAGCCTGCCCACAAGCCAGTTAGCTTGCTAACCATTTCCCTTATTTCTGTTTAGGAAGCAGCCTGCTTGGAGAAGTGCAACCTGCTTGAGAGCAATGCCTCTGGAGACAGCAGGAAGGCATCCGAACTCTTGATAGAGGCAATATCTTGTATTAGAACAACTAGATATTTGCAATAAAAAAAAATCTTTATTTGTAAACTTTTGGGTGCACATACCCTTCCTCAGGCATAGGAGAGTGCAAAGACTGTAAACATTTGCCCTGGGTGGAAATGTAAATTCGTATTTCACAGGAGAGCCAAAAGGTGTTGTAAGATCTCCTGGTTGGAGAAGTTCATTTTGTGCAAATTAGGCTCAGATAAAAGTTAGAGCAGTCTATTTACCTCTGGGGACAGCAAGTTAACTGCATGGACACAATCTGTGAGAGCTAAAGTCTCACGTAGGCATGTGCCTTAAGCTTATGTTTGGGTTGGGCTTACATGGGGAAAGCTGTGCAGCCTGGCCATGCTGGCTGCTGGACAGCTTCTCTGGTTCCAGAAGCCAAGCACACACTTTTGCAGGTGTTTTGCTGCAGAAGACACCGTGGGTTCGCTACTCAGTCCAGAGCTAATTCACTTAACATTTCACAATGCCACTACCTTGCCTTTAAAGGGTGGCTTCCATTTTTCATGAGGACAGAATCACGAAAGACCTTAGGAGGGTCAAACCCCCCTGTCCAAGACACAAAGCATGGACTTGACACTGTGGCATCACTTGACACCTCTGTTGCATTTAATGGTGGCAGCTGTTGAGTTTCACCTCTGCTTGTGTAGCAAAACCCACCGTTTTTCTTTTTTAATACACACACACATATATATGTGTGTGTGTATATAAATGAGATAGATATGCATTCCCTTCCCTTCCCCAATTATTTTTGGCTTTTCTTTCTCTCCCTTTCTATTCCCTATAGACCAGCATAAGCAAGTTCAGACTTAGGAAAAGCTTTAACATTTTTTATTTTGGTAGCAAGTTTTTGGTTTTGGATATGCACTGCTTTATATTATATTATTATTAGGTTTGTATTGATTCTTACTGTTGTATATTGTATTATCATTTTCATATTGATTTTTGTTTCATATGGATATTGTATGGTTTAGGCCTGTGTTTGTAAGTGAACCAAAGTAATGTCAAGTTTCCATTTTATATGTCAAGTCTCCATCTTGTGTCCTCTGCCCGAGTATCCCCTGTGTTGCAACTGTAGGAGTCACGTACCCCACCTCCCTTGTAAATTAATTCCAGATGAATGAGAGTGATTGGAAATGATTGAAATACAATGGTAGCAGGCCTCTACTGAATGGCCTGTAACGACTGGGCCATCACCTCACATGGATTCATCCAGGAACTGTGGACCTCACCCAGGAACAGAGACAAGACCAGCATTTGAAAGACAAAAGACCCTGCAGAACCAGCAACTCTACCATTGTACCCCACCATTACAGACACCTGAAACTGCATGTCTCTGCATGGAGCACACATGCTCAGTACGCCAGAGGGTGACCCTTGCCTGGGCATGCCTCCTGTCACTAGGGTCACACAAGGTCTGCCCCTATAAAAAGGGTCAGTGAAGACAGACCCAATGGGACCCCCTCTCCATCTGGACCAGTGCCATGCCACACCACCTATCCACCCGGGGGCCCTGCTGGTGACCCCCCTCTGGACAACATCTACTGGGCAAGGACCTCTTTCCAGCCTGGATAGGTAGCTATCACCCCCTCTTCACCCAAGGACTTGGACTCTGCTTCTCTTCCCTACCTGAACTCCAACCCTTCCACTGAGTCTCTTTCTCCTGCTGCCATTGTGAATGTGTGTGTGTGTGTGTGTGTGTGTGTGTGTGTGTGAACCGATAACTTAATGGGGCTGTGTAGTGTGTTGTCTGTGTAATAAAACTGTTATTTGGACCCCTAAGTTGGGTTTTGCTTTACTATGGTTTGGCCCAGCTCCAATCTCTGCTCCTCACCCCTCTAACTTCTGTGTCATTTCTCCCTCTCCTGCTTCTGGCTCACCGCCACCTCCAGCACCTCTCCTGAGCTCCTCTCTGCCGCCAAACCCCTGTTTCTTTGCCACTGTCTTATTCCCACTGCCCTTTCCTTTTCCCCTGAGCAACCAGGGTTCTGCCTCAGTTTCTTTCCTGGCTGTCTCCTCCTTGCCACCACTTATCTGCCCTCCCTCCCAATATCTCAGCTGTCTGCCTCAGTTTCCAGCCCCAGTCTACCTTAAGTAAACCCAAGCCTCAGCTCCTCAGCCAGTTTCTCTGTAGTCCACCGGTTCTGGCAACTTTCACTCCCTACACTTTTAACTCTCTCTCTCTCACCTGAACCTTCCCCCAAGTGTCCCAGGTACCCCAAGCACGCACACACACTGTACCATCCAGGTTAGGAACTTACCTGTGTGTATGTGTAGGTGGGTTGTATGTGTGTGTATATACATATAAGGCATTGTGTGCATGATATACAAATTAGTGATCTATGTCTAACTTTTGGGGTGTATAGTGTATGTGCTTGAATTGGTGGTAGGTATGCATGTGCCAGAGCTGGTAGTGTGCGTGTGTATGCACCTAATTGATTTGTGTGTTTGTATATGTGCAATTGTGTCACACCCTCCTGTCTAACAGCGCAATATTGAGATCCTGAGAGTTGGCCTGACCCCACAGGGCAACATTTGTACTCTCAGGACAGCCATGGGGTCTCCTAATTGGTAAGGTGAGAAGTGGCTTGCAGCAGAGGAGAATGCCACAGCAGCAGTAAAGCTCTCCCACATGTACAGGGAGCTTAGCTCAATTATTCCTCTGAATGAGCAATGACATAAATGCTACGCACTCACTCTGCACCACTTTTTAATTTCTTTAAATTGCCATCTTCTAAGCATACAGGGAGAAACACCCTAATTAGTCAAAGCCAGGATTTCTCTCACCCCCTAAGGCATCTCCTTGAGTTGCCCTGGCTACCAAACACAGTGGAGAGGGCACCACGAAGGAAAGTGATCCTTTCATGTTATTAAATATTAATCAGGGGATTCATGCAGATTTTCAAAATGGATTAGCATGCTTAGTCTGTGGCATTTTGATTTATTTGGAATGATGATTGATCAGCCCTTTTTGGAAAAATTTGCTGCAAATTGCAGTGCGATGCAAGAGGCTGGCTTCATCTTTTCTTGCCACATTAATATAGAAACAAAAATACCCCTGGGCATTGGCAGTTTCTTCTCTGCTAATTTCATATTTAATATCAAATCACCACCAATTGAATTTGAACAGATGCAATTAAGGAAAAGGCTGGGTTTCTGTTGCTCCAGCTGGGTGAAAAATCCCCAGCAGATGATCTCAGAAACGCTGCCACTTTTTCTGCTTGTGTCAAAGAAACCATTCCTCAAATGCAATCGCTGGTTGAAATGCCCCCCTCAATTACTTCACCAAGTATCCTCGGTCAGTAGAGTCACCGGCTGAGATACTCCAGTATGAGCTACGCATTCATTGACCAGACCCTGGTGTAATTCAAGACTCTCAGTTTACATCAGCTAGGAATCTGGCCCATTGTCACAAAGATCCCAGCCAGAAAACGTTTTTTTAGCGTGTACCTGACAAGCCAACACAGGAACATGAAAAAATACCACTGAAAAAAATTAGCCTAAAGCCTTAAAGAGACTGGCATGAGAGGCCAGATCACAGGCTCCTTCTTTCTACACCGCATGCAGAAGGAGAGCTTTACACCTTTCCCTTTCTTCCTCCTTCTGCAGACATTTCCTCTCGTGTTGCCTGCTATGATGACCAGCAGCCTGAAGGCCAGGGCTCCTTACAAGAACTTCCTTCTCCACTACGGCATGTGGCCTTAGGCATCTAAGTGCCATCCTAGTCCATCCTGCTCATGCCCTGAAAAATCCCTTAATGCATCTTTTGTAAGACAATGTCATCTGACATTTAAAATTTAGTCACAAAAAAAAGTGAGGAGGACCTATCTACTTTTTATATGAAGAGTTTTCCCAGGAACTTGAGCAAGGTGGAAAAGAATCACACTTAGCCACCGAAGTCTACTTACACACTTAGGAGAGGGACCACAATCTACCCTGGCATGTGACTTGCAAAAAAAAAATCCTGTTCATTTACACTATAGATTTGCCATGTTTTAATTAACTGTTGTGTTCCTGCAGCCATAATTAACTAGTGTTCAATAACCTGAAAGCTGTTTTAAGATCCATTAAATGGGAAACAAAATATCTATTGCATATTTAATCACGGCAGGAATTAATCCATCATTAATGCTTGCTTTGCAGTGGCACAGGTCATCTGTTCTGCAGGTCAGCAATAGCTCTCGGCTGAGTTAATCTTAAAGGTGCTCTATAGGGCCAGGACTGCCTTCGTACAGCCCCTAGCACAATGAAACCCTCTCCTAAATTGAGATCCTGAGGTGCTTCTACACAAACAAGCACTGAAGAACTGGAGAAGCATTTATTAAATAACAGCACTGTGTGTTGCTTGGTGGATTCTTCCTGTGTAGACAAGATGTACCCCAAAAACACAGCCGGAGAGACTCTGACCTAGGCCACGTCAGTGTAAATTTGGGAGTATCTCCATTCATTTCAGTATAGCTCCTCTGGACTTGTGCTGGTACCCAAGATAAAAACCTGGGTCAGTTTGAATGCAGGTATCCCAGAGCCCAGGGTAGTATACGCTTACATAGGCAAACTCATTTTTTGAGACGGGCTTCTGTTCCTCACTTTTGAGGAAGCTAGAGAAGACTCATGTTCTCCCATATGTATGAAAAACAGTAGGACGTCTGTTGTGTAGAAAGCAAGCGCTTTGCTTGCAGCCTGAATCACTGGATTAAGGTCTATTTGTCTTGGCAGAGGGAGCACTGGTGAAAGTTGAAGCAGCATGAAGCCCCTGCTCAAGCCAGGAGTTCTGCAGGAAACCAGCAGCAATGAACGTGTTTCCAAGCAATGCAGATACACCAGCCGAAATTTCAGGCCAAATAAACATTTTGCAAAGTGGGACTGAAGAGGCTTGTGTGCCAGGAAGACCTGACTCGTTTCAACTTTCTTTGCCAGCTCTGTTTTGGTTCTGTAGGCAAGGAGGAAGCTCTATAGTTGATTCCTTCTAGTCTCCACACTTCTGCGTGCCCATCCATAAGCACCAGTGCAAACCCAAATCAGTCTGCCAGATTCTTACTTGGTATTACGTCAGTAAAGCACCATGCATTTCAGTGGGGACACATGGGTTTACATGGCCTAGGTTAAGGACAGACAGTCAAAGAGCCTGAGGCTGAAGCGATTCAATCTTTGCAGGTTAGTCTAAGATGTGCAGATTGAACCAATAAGCAAGTGCACAGACATTCACTTCTGATTCAAGAAATGTAGCCACATGCCTGCAGTGGCCCAGGTCAGAAGCCAGGGGGTCCTAGAGCACACCTCCCTGCTCGGTTGGAGCAGACAGCTTGGGCCAAGGCTAGCCCACCCACCTTGCAAGGGGGGGTTTGCAGGGGAGCTGCAAAGCATCCTGGGATGCTGGGGGATTGTGAGTTAACTTGAATCTGATGGAGATCTAGCACAGGCGTTCAATAAACTGATTTAACTTAAATCAGTTAAGTCTGATGCTATATCACCCAGATTTATCTTAAATCAGTTTCAGCCATTTTGAAAGTGGTTTACATGCACTGAACTTCTGTCCTGTTACAGATTTGATCCAGTTTCACGTCACTTATACCTGTTTATGTGTAATTTCTGTCTCTGAAGACCTGGCCTGAGATGTACAACAGGACTGGAAGGAAAATCACCATGGGAAGAAGCAAAAGCTATCACAATAAACAGCTGAAGACAGAGGCAAACACCCTACGGAAGAGAGAGGCATGAAGGAAGGAAGGAAGGATCTAGGTTAATGCAGTTCCCCAAAGACCACTTCATGTGGCATTTGAATGAGGACCACAGACAGGCCGGGCTTGAACCCATCAAAATGCAGGAGCAATCTCAGGCTGGAAAAGACAGCGATGCCGTTTTTGCTGCTTGCAGGCTACGTCTTCCCTGGCTTGGAATTTACAGTGCTGGTTTCCCTTGCTCTACCTGCGTGATTTATTTTGAGGGGAAGCCAAGGAAATTCCCCACTTAAATTATTCGCTCCCTGGCTCAGAGCAGTCAGTAATTCACTCCAGGGACTATATCTTCCCTTCTCACTTTATTTTTCTGTGTTTTCATCATCATATGCTGAATATATTATGAATAAATATTATGCTATTTACTTTGGTATACTGCTGCAGGAGTGTGGAGTCTGATTCTCTTCCATTTTTCTTCCCTGCTATACGTCAGGAGTAGCTGCATAGGAGCTAGACTGGTGTAAGCATGAGAAGGATCTGGCCCACAGGCTGGCTAGCTACAAGGCGCCCTCATCTCGGGCACTTCACAAATCAATCAGTACTGCTCTTACACGCAGGAGGGCTTTTATTGTTTTCAGAAACCCAAGAAACAAGCTACTATTCACCGGCTGTCAAGTCAGTTGTTGAGAAGGTGCTCGGCACGCCGAGGGAAAACCAACCCAGGAAGCCAGAATGCACTAGTTACAGATAAAAAGAGATGCTCGACCAGGTACCGAACTCATCAGCCTCCTTGTACCCATTTGGTCATGCCAGAGGGTCAGCCTGGGTCTTGCTGTTTCTGAAGGACTCCCTGTGATATCACCTTTGAAGACTCCCTAAATCAAAAGGCATTGACCCCGCCAGGCCCTGAGAATGATGAGAAAGGTGTCTTGTGAGGGGTCTTGCAGAGAAGCACAGTTCTTCTCAGCCTCTTTCCTCCACAAAGTGGATCCCAAGTTTGATCTTTCTAACACTGCAGATTCACCCTGACAGCAGCTATGCCAATGGCTCCGTCGGTACAAAGGATTCAGTGCGATGAGCAAGGCTGCTGTCCGTACTGGCACAAACCATGGGTGATGGTACTCCGGTGCACTGGTGCTTAGACCAGTGCGCCCATCTGTGTGGCCACCATTGGTTTCAGCTGAGGCAAAAGTCCCAGCATAGACCAGGCCTAAATGTTGCTGTACTCTAAAATCACAGGGACTTAATAGCAAGACAGTGAGGCTGGAGTCAAACCAAAGCAATCAGGAGTCAAACTAATGCGAAACAGGAAAGCCCAGGCTGCACAAATCATTACCATTGGCAACTGGAGAAGGACCCAGGCTGTATCTCTCGGTGCCAAGATCAGGATGCGCTATGTCTATCTCTAGCTGACTGCGCACTGTGTTGATGCTTCACCATCACAGCTTACATCCTCCAAAACCTTCCTTCAGGCCCCCTCCCTCTCCTTCACATGGGTGAGAAGGAGACTTCACAAAGACAAGTGGCGCGGGGGAGCGGAGAATGCCTGCTAACTCCAAATTGCAATCTGAGCTCAGGGGACCTGGTGCTGTTCAGACTGCAGATTTCCTTTCAGGCCACGTGTCTCTTACCATTTGTTTAACCCACACACAGACAAGCGTGTTGCTCAGGCTCCCTTCACATACGGGCAAGCATGTTTGGTCCTAGCCCAAGTGCTTCCTGGCTGTTTAGCAGGAACGAGGTCCAGGTTGGGAGTGTTTTGTGCCACCACCTGCAGCACTTGCTTTTTCAGACTTTTGGAAGCCCCCTCCTTTCCCTGGCCTGCCTGCAAAGAGCAGCTGCCTGTCTGTCCCCGTCTGCCCTGTTGTTTGCCAAACTATTGCAAACAATCAAACAGAGTGAAGGAGAGATTTGGTTTGGGTGACCCACATGCCCCGGGATCTCGGTATTTGTGCCTGAAATCCCCAGTGCTTCCCTGCTGGCAGCATCCCAGCACATCTTCCCCACTCAGACAGCCAGTTCTTGGCAGCCTCCACCTTTGCAGCTCTAGTCCCATTCGAGTCATCGTCAGCAGCATTTTTTTTCTCTCTGCACCATCTGCTGTGGATTAACCTCTCTTAAAGGCTCTCTCATCGTTGCAGCGGTGGGGTAACGTACCACTTTAGAAGACCGGCATCTCTACTTCCCATTTCTGGGATGTTTAAAAGCATAAGCCAACTCTGATGCTTGTCAGATTGGACTCTGGAGAAACAGGTGCAGATACCTCCCTGTGAGATCCAAGCCAAGGAAAATGCTCTTTTGCTATGGAAAAAAAATTACTACATTGCATTAAATAGGTAGTTGCATGGCCTAGTGGCTACAGAAAGGGAATCACATGAAGAATCACAGCACCCCATATATACTACTGCTCCAGTGAGGTAAACTGAGGCCCAGGAGATTCAGGGTTATGAATTCTAGGCAAGGCCTTAGGCAGACAAGGTTCTTGGGGTAAATCCTTAATTATAGAATTTTACCCAAATTGTTTGCGTAAATAGATTTTTTCCAACTATTTGAGCTGGTCTAATAAAAAAATATCAGATTTACCCCAAGAACCTTGTCTGCCTATGTCCTTAGCCCAACACGGCTACAACCTCAACCCCTGAAACGTGCAAGGCCGTAGGCACGTAAGGGCTCTGAATGCTCTGGCTGTGTTCCCCATGGCATCACAATGACAGAAGTGTAGTGATGCTCACATTGGTACAAAGTCTAAGTGACTGGCTTTCTACCACGCACCCCCTTGCCAGCTCTCATCAACACACAGGTCAACACTCAGCCACTCAACCTTGCCACTCAAGTGTCCTACAGAAGGCAGCCAGCATCACTACAGGCATCACCTTCCTTCCTCCTCTATGCTCTCCATCACCAGGAACCAAATCCTGAGGCACACAGGGGGTGCAGCATTAGCAGAGCCTTCTTGCACCTGCTCTGGTGCCTTTGCATTTGGCCAGCTGTAACGTAGCAGGCAATTGTGGGAAGCCATTTAAGAACTAATCAGATATGATATATATGATATATAATATATCAGATATGAATGAGACAGTCTCCATCCTCACTGAAAAGTGAGCATGTCTACACATGCACATTTACTGCGCAGTAACTGAAACTACTGCACAGTACAGGCACACGAGTACACATGCAAGCCCGTACTGCACAGTAAATATGGCGAATTGTGCTGACTTGAGCGTAAAGTTGATAACCACATCATGCAAGTATCAAATTTACACCCAATTAGGTACTGTGGAGTAATGCATATATGGACACCTTACTGCACAGCAACATTGTGTGTGTGAACTGACTTGGGGCTAACTTTAGTCCCAAGTCAGTCCACGCACAGTGTTAATGCACTTTAACACCTACACATGTAGTCTATTCAGTCTATTCCTGCTTACTGCACAGTAACTTGCTGCGCAGTAAATTTAAGCCAGTGTAAATGTATGTGTAGACACGCCCAGTGGGTGGGTAACCAGCCTGAATGAAAGCAGCACCTGAGCTCTAGCGTCTGCTTCCAGCCATGCCTCGGTTGGAAGAACTAGACCTTACTGGAGGCTGAAATAGGGACAAGCCTTAAGCTAACTCTGGTGAAGAGTCACTGCTAGGTTGGTTGGACACACAGATTTCAGTTTATTTACTGGGAAGGCCTTTTCCAGGCCAATGGCTTTGTGGTTTTTAATCCAAAGACTGGCCTGGGTGTTCTCCTCGTCCTAAAATTACTGCACACAGAAACTGCAGAGCAGGGTGCCCCTTTCTTCTTGGCCTTTGCACTCAGTCTCCTCTGGTTCTAGCCCAAGGGCCAGCAACGTTTTTAGACTGAGCACCCCAAATACCCACAACCTTGACGTTGGTGTGTCAGGGGCAGGAACGGGGGAGCCGCAAGGGACCTGATACTTGTTGTGGCACTGCAACCCCAGCCCCTTCCTGCTGTCCACCCCAAGGCACATATACCAAGCAAAATGCCTTTGCACACCATGCTCTGGCACCCCTGCCGGGGGTTGCCTACCCCTGTTCTAGTCTCTAGAAAAGGGCACAAACTTGACTTTTACCCCTTGCTCTTCCCCCATCATTAACACGGTTCTCCTTCTCCCTGTCTATAGAGAGCTCATTTTCCTGATAAGAAAAACCAAGTTAATCACAGTGTAAACAGTTCATTCAGCTCCCCTTTCTGTGACAGCTGGTGCCCTGCAATTCACACTCTGGCAATTAACTGTTTCATTCAGAGTCATTAAATAAAATAAAATCCTTATCCATTTTGTTGCTGTACTCCAGCTGAGTTGTATCTAATAGATAAAAAGAAGAAGAAAAGAACATTAATTACTATTGATTTAAACAAATGTGCTCACTTTATCACATGGCAGCTATAAATGGCTCACTACACAGAAACCACTCTTCCCTGGTTGAGCAAACGTCTGCCTACAATTAAGAAGACTTAACTTGAGGCTCAGCAGAATTGCTAAGATAAATGAGAACTTCTCACTCTCTTAGTCATAATGGAAGTGGAACTCGTTAACACGAACATGATCAAGAATTGAATCTTTCCAGCTTACAGCTATCTTAAAAGTGCATATCCAGCCGCTGTCTGATACTTTGGAGAGTGCAGCCCAACTTGTTTCCCCACAAACCTATAAGCAGAGAGATTCTTCCATATTCTACCCTGTGGGCGGGATTGTTCATGAGAGGTCACCTGGATCTACGCCATCATCTCACACTAGATTGTGCAGAGCATCACAGATGCTGAGGATGCAAAGTCAGGAAGGATTTGCCTCAACCAGCCAAACTCCTCTTGGGGTACATGTGCTGAAACCATATCCTGAGATGTTCTTTGACAGGGTGGATGGCCTACACCAGAAGCCAAGTCAGCACAAAGAAAGAAAACCGATTAGGTCTAGAGATGGAGAGTGTCTTTCAGATCAGGGTAGTAGAGCAGAAGGGTTAGGGAAACACCTTTGTTGTTACACTGAGAGAGAATGGCCCATAATTTGTGTATGGGGAAGATTAAAAAAAGAGGAGATCCAGCGAGAAGTGCCAACTAGAAAGGGAGAAAAGCCCTTAGAGAAGTTCCCTTTGTAAATGAGTAAGAGTCCTGCTGAGCGAGAAGAAAAGGTTCTTGAAAAATAGCCTTCAGTTTGCAAGTTGAGAGCAGGGATAGTGCTCCTTCTCTCCCCAGAACCCCCCTGCCGTATCTTCCCCCGGCACTTCTTACCAACTGCCAGGAGGACTTTTAGGTATTGTCCATTAGCAGAAACCACTGTTCCTCTCTTTGCATGGCTGTATGCACTTAATGACCCTGTCAGCTGGAGACGTTTGATCTTCCCACACACTTAGCCAATACACAATGCTGGGAAAACCCTGTAATGTAAACCAAGCCTTAGGCATATCTGCTTTTACATTAATGAAATAGTTACTTCTCATCTGAATATGCAACGTTTGTGACACCTGGGAAGTAAGTGTTTTACAAGTTCCACTTCCCTGTTCATTTGGTTGGTAAGTCCATTCATAATATCAGCTTGTCAAGCCATGGGCACAGACTGCTCTCAGGATGTGTGTGTTTTCAAACCGGCTGAGAAATGGGCCTTCAAGGTGAAGATTTCAAGGCCTTTGAAAACAAATGTGATAGAGGGTTGCTTGCAATCACCTGACTAGAGGTCTCTTCTGACCCTAGCATCTATGACTCTATAAGACCACAGTAAACTTGAGATGGATAAGAAAAGGATCAGTGACATTAATGCAGCAGTGAGATGGGAGCTCAGGGCTTTTAGATGCATCTGCTGGGTGAAGGATGACCCCTCATTACAGACCTGCCCTCTGGCCTGGTGGAGGTCAGCAAACCAAGAGGCTGACCATGCAGAAGTGGCCAGATAACATACAGAGGGGTACGGCAGGGATCTAAAGACGCTACATCCTGAAACACAGTGGAGACTTAGAGTATAGCTGTTAGACAGTGAGATCGAGGAAGGGAAGGTTGTGCATGCGAGATGTGAGCCCTTCTGGAGTACAGTTTTGTAAACCATCTCACCTGCCGTCTTTGCTGTGCATCCCATTGTGCCCCCAGGTTAGAAACAGGGTAGTGTAGAGCCCTTCTGCCAGACAAAAATTAGCAGTGGGAAGCCCATACACAAGGTAGATGTTTGCAGAGAGCTGTTTCCTCCTACTTCAAGGCAGCAATGTGCAATCCAGTACCTGGGGCCGTAGTGTGCTTGAGAATCAGGTCCTCAGAGAACAGATTTGTATCTGCAACATGGCAGGTCTTCAAGCAAGCAAGGAAATCCACAAATTCCTTCATGTTTTAATAACATATTGTTCTTCCATCAGTGATGATGACAGTTCCTTTACACACTTTCCTGTGTTCAACCCCACACCACAGGCATGGCCCAATGCTCCACAGTACTGGCTGCACCGCAGACATCCATTGCATATCTAACCCTCCTCCCAGACAGGCCTCTCTCCGAACATTTTAATTCCACTGCTGAACAAAGTTACAGCTGTATTTACTTAGACAGAATTTAGGAGATGGATCAAATTGCCCTTAGTCAAGACCTCGATTAACATTCACTTAGCCATCTACTTGTTATTTCATAGCTCAGTTCATTTCCTCTTGGCTCACTGGCATGTTCGGAAGACAAGACAATGAACGATGGCTGCTGTGGGAACCGTGTTCCTGGCACAGGACCTGAACTGACAACTGCCAGTTTGTCTTTTTGTCATTTGGGGGGTGGGAAAGTCTCCGCTGCTTGCCCCCGGATCCAACACATGAAAAGGTCTTGAGAAGATTAAGTCAGAAGCTCTCATGCAAGGTGCTCTTCTCTGACAACACTGATGAAAGTCACAGAAATCAAAGGTGTTACATCAGCAATGAAATTGGCCCATGATAGTCATTCAAATTAAGGTCACGGTTGTTAGATTTCTCCAATTTTGGTAGCAAAACCCTTGACAAGGCCCAGCTTGGGTTTTGTTACCAATTCCCAACTTCATCTAGATTTACCCTGAGACCTGTGAGCCATGTCCATGTTTTGTGTGGTGACATCTCTGCATCACCAGGGGCATGGCCTGGCTGGACATGGCTTCAGTTTGAAGATGGGCCAAACCCAGGAAGTTGCCTTGATCATCAAGTTTTGGTTCATTTCTACTTTCAGCATTATAAAGCACTTAATTTGTGATAAGGGGACCTGATCATTACTGAGCCTTGAGGAAAAAAAAAAAAAAAAATCACACAGACTGCAGAATGTATTCTTTATCAATTAAAAATGTGTTCTAGAAATAGATGAGAGACCTCAGTAGCTCTAGCTTTTAGTTGTGTACCTTGTAAGAATATACTTTGGGGTATCGTCTGATACTAGTACTTTCTAGCCAGCTTTCAGCAAGTTATTATGGCTAATCATCCCACCCTGGAATATCTGTGAGAGCATTAGACGGCACCTTTAAGCCATGGCTATGGTAAGCGTATATATTTTAAAGGTCAGACGTCAACATTTGCGACCTATGCATTTGATTTATGTGGCTACCCTGGATACTTATTTCTATTGTATTCTTGAGACATGAACCATACATCTTTAAATAGCCTGGTTAGAGCATGATTCAGGCACAATTTATGTTGCCTAAACATTGCAGCTCCTTCCAGATAAAGTATGATTCCTTCTAAAAGCAAAACCTTGAGTGCTGATCGCTCACAAGAAGGTGATTTACATGGAGGCAGAGACTGCCAAGTTTTTCAGAGGAACTCAAATGTCAGAGTGGTAGTGGGTGAAGGAAGCATTTTAGATGCTGATACATCATTTTCGGTTTCTTTAATAGAGCAAAAATTGTAACGCAATTAATTCTACAGCTGCACTTGTGGTTTCGTCCCTTTATTATTATTAAACGGAAACAATTTAAAATGGCAAATAAATCATCCTATCACTCGCCACTGCACGTAGCACTGACCTCAAAAGCCTCTTTACAGTCTTCAGCATAAACTCTTGAAAGATGTAATCAAATAAATTAATCATAGGGCCTTACCATTATCCCCCCCACCTGTCATTCAAGAGGAGTTTATTTCTCCATTTCCAAGAGCCCTGCTTCTGCAGAACACAAGTTCAAATGAAAAAGCCCTTTAAAATGGTCATACGAAGGATTTCTCTCAAGTGCAGCTCACATGAAGGTAGTGACCATATACAAAATTCAGAGTCATTTAAATTCCACTCCAGGCCCTTGAATTCTGCTCACAAGCGTGCGATCCAGCCATGACAGTAGGGGCCGAGGGTCAGGACTGCAGGCTTCTACTTCCCAACTCTACCGCAGACTCATTTGACGTTGGATAAGTCATTTAATGACTCTGCTGTTTGGCCAGCTGTAAAATGACTATAATATTGTCCCACTTCAGAGACATAGAGTGGGGGTCACTGTTTGTAGACCTCCAGGAAAAAGGCGGCAGGAGGAGGGATGGATGTCGTATACTTGGACTTCAGGAAGGCCTTTGATACGGTATCCCACCCCATACTGGTGAACAAGTTAAGGGGCTGTGACTTGGATGACTGCACAGTCCGGTGGGTGGAGAATTGGCTGGAGGGTCGCACCCAGAGAGTTGTGGTGGATGGGTCGGTTTCGACCTGGAGGGGTGTGGGCAGTGGGGTCCCGCAGGGCTCGGTCCTTGGACCGATACTCTTTAATGTCTTCATCAGCAACTTGGACGAGGGGGTGAAATGTACTCTGTCCAAGTTTGCAGATGACACTAAGCTATGGGGCGAAGTGGACACGCCGGAGGGCAGGGAGCAGCTGCAAGCAGACCTGGACAGGTTAGACAAGTGGGCAGAAAACAACAGAATGCAGTTCAACAAGGAGAAATGCAAAGTGCTGCATCTAGGGAGGAAAAATGTCCAGCACACCTACAGCCTAGGAAATGACCTGCTGGGTGGCACGGAAGTGGAAAGGGATCTTGGAGTCCTAGTGGACTCCAAGATGAGCATGAGTCAGCAGTGTGACGAAACCATCAGAAAAGCCAATGGCACTTTATCGTGCATCAGCAGATGCATGACAAATAGGTCCAAGGAGGTGATACTTCCCCTCTATCGGGCGCTGGTCAGACCGCAGCTGGAGTACTGCGTGCAATTCTGGGCGCCGCACTTCAAGAAGGATGCGGATAACCTGGAGAGGGTCCAGAGAAGGGCCACTCGTATGGTTAAGGGCCTGCAGGCCAAGCCCTACGAGGAGAGATTAGAGGAACTGGACCTTTTCAGCCTCCGCAAGAGAAGGTTGAGAGGCGACCTGGTGGCTGCCTATAAGTTCGTCAGGGGGGCACAGAAGGGAATTGGTCAGTATTTATTCACCAAGGCCCCCCCAGGGGTTACAAGAAATAATGGCCACAAGCTAGAAGAGAGCAGATTTAGATTGGATATTAGGAGGAACTTCTTCACAGTTCGAGTGGCCAAGGTCTGGAACGGGCTCCCAAGGGAGGTGGTGCTCTCCCCTACCCTGGGGGTCTTCAAGCGAAGGCTGGATGAGTATCTAGCTGGGGTAATGTAGGCCCAGCACTCTTTCCTGCTTATGCAGGGGGTCGGACTCGATGATCTATTGAGGTCCCTTCCGACCCTAGCATCTATGAATCTATGAATCTATGATATCTACTGGTTGCTGCCCCATATCATATACCCATACCTACATGCTCAATTTTACTCACCTGATTAGTCCCATTGATCGAAAGTAAAGGTCAGCATGTATATGAATGCTTGTGTGGACTGGGGCTATGGTTATAAGTATTATAAACCTGACAGATGTCTTCATAAATGAATCCGTTCTTCGGTCACTCGGTTGGACAAACCACTCTTGGTTTCTCAGTCACTTCTCTAATAGGAACAGGATCACATCCAGCATCTTTTCCTCATTTTTAAAGCCTGGTGTCTGCTGACTTCATGCTACAGTCCTCCCAGGAGGATAATACACAAAGGTGACCAGAAAGGGATCTCAGTGCAGATTAATAAGTATTACACACAGAGCCAGCACAACCCCTGTTCTTTATATTTTGCCACTTTTTCTTACTATTTTACACTGGACAGATTGCACCAAAACTTCAACAGCTTCCTAAGCTGCTTCTCGTTCAGTGACCTGAGGACTTCCACTGTTTAATGCAAACCCTCCCTGGCCACACATTTCTCGCTAGCCAGATTCAACCACTTGATGGTATTTTGTGAAAAAGCTTAAAAAGGAAGGGCTGAGTACTGTACTTGCTGCTCCCCGAGTGGAGAGCCTCTGGCATTAGGAGTGCTCCCGGGGGCAGAGGCTGCTCTTTATACTTATGCTTCTCCTCCCCAGTGCCAAGGACCAGTAACATACTGGACCCAGGAATAGCTAAAGTATCAGCATATCCAGAGGTCTGGGAAGCAAAATGGGAAAGGGAAGGGTAGGAGAAAAATGAAATCAAGAGGAACTTTGCAAGGAAGGATGCAGGGCACGTTGGTGTATTGCTATAGCTCCATTGACCGCAGTGGAGCTACCCTGATTAACAACAGCTGAAAACCGGGCCAAAGAAAGCAGGCACTGTTCAGTGTAACCACTTTGTTCCTCTGTTGACACAGTGAGCTTTGTGGAGCAATAAGCTACCATCCCCTTGTTGCAACACGGCACATTACCCCTTAAAACTCTGCACGTAAACGTTCGGAGCCATCTCAGGTGTCTGGATACTCTGCACCTCTTCGTTTTCAAGAGGCATTGGGCGGGTTGTGATAGAACGACAATGCAAATAGGAATCGGGCATCTGATTACTGCTTCGAAAGTTTAGCCCTTCTGTTTGTTGAAGTCAGCTACATGAATCCATGGGATGCCAAGTCTTTAAAGGGTTAATTGGTCCCATGTGGTCTAGACGCAGTATGTGCCATATCCTCCTCCACTCCCCCATCCCTTCCCCACCATGGATTGGAAAGCCTTCTCGGGCAGCGCTCTCTGAAGCTCTCAGCCATGGGCTAACTTTGTTCCCATCGACTTCAGTAGATGCGGAAGTAGAACAATGCCCTGGCAGCTTTGAACTGGGGATACCTGCTGTATTGCCTCAGAGTTAAGCTGTGACACATGTGAAATAAGGAACTGAGCAATCTGCAGGCAGCTAAGACCTAACACTAGATGCTAACACTTTAAAAAGGAAGGGTACTCACAAGTCTTTAGCTGATTTGGCCAACCATTTTCTTTTAAACATATGCCATCGTAAAAACTGCAAATCCTAATCAAGCTCTTCCTAATTGTTAATTAAAACTGCCTTGATACTTGATTCTCAAAATGCCTTTTAAATAAGAGCCTTGTTGTATCTATTACTTCTTTACCCAGATTTCTAGTGTCTTCTATGCAAAGAACTGCTAATATATGCTAATAAGAGGGAAGTGCTAAGAAAGGAGTTTGAAATAGAAAGTTTTAATTTAAAAACATCATGCACTTATCACGGGCTGATGATTCAGCATGGTAGATTTACATTAAGATTGGAAGGTTTTTTTCAGAATTTTAATAGCCTATTGTCTGAGTCGCAACGGATGCTCAAACACTCAAAAATCTGAGCAAAACAGTATTTGCAACAAATCCTTTGGAGAAAAGAAATGGGGGTTGTTCTTTGTTTTTTCACAACACTAAGGGGATGCCTCAAAATGGGTAAGGAAGAGCTGAACAGCATCAAGTTTCTAAAACTGTCTTGCCCTAAGCCACTGACTAAGATGATCCCACAAGATGTAAGCAAGATTGTGGAAAGCTTGAAACCAGCTGTTACATTATGGGATTGACCCTTCTCTTTTGCAGCTGCTGACAGAATATCCTAAAGACACATGGGCCCAAGGTAGGTAAGGCCTGAGGGGTGAGCTTATGCAGAAATTTCAGATACAAAAAGGGGTTAGACAGGGATATATTTTGGCCCCCTTGCTATTTCACTTCTTTATGAATGACATCATTGGAAATATGCAGGATGCTCATTTTCACACACCCGCCGCAAAAAAATTACTAGCAACCCCAATCCCTATTTTAATGTATGCAGACAATACCGATACATTGTCAAAACCCCCACTGGATTACAGAGAGCAATTACAACTTCTAAGCACCTTTGTGGACAAGTTCGAAACCAACGGAGCAAGGAATCCACTCCAGGCTGCACATGGGACTCGCTGCAGGCTGGAAGTGTTAGGGACTAATCCAGAAAGGTGATAAAAAGCTACAACCCTTGCTTCAAATAAATGAATGTTGTGAGTGCTCGGCTTCCTGCTGCATTTGATTATTTGTGCTATATATGCACACCAATAAATATTTTAACTTTGAGTCTCAGTAAATCAATTCACAAAGGCTTCAGCCATTTGCACTCACAGCCACGAGACCTACTCTGCCTCCTCTCTTGGGAAGCACAGTACAAAACCCATCCCAGAGAGCTGTTGGGAGTAAACAGATAACAGACCCGCTTGGAGCCGACTCCGGAGTTTTAACCAGACCTGGTTAAGGCAGGCATGGAGAGCAAAGAGAAGCAAAATGAACTTATAACAGAGCCGAGCAGACATGATTGAAAAACAACCTCATGCTGCAAAGCCAGGGAATCTATCACACCGCAGTTAGCGCAGCCTGCTGATTGCACTGATTTATTTTCAGCCTGAATACGTAAAAAATAGGCTGATGGAGAAGTAAGTTTAATAGGTGTACTGCTTTACTTTGATTTATTGCTCTGTCTCCTGGATATTAAACGATAGGGCCCACTGCATGTTTACCTCTTGGTGGCTACTCCCCCCTGAACATTACAATGAGGTGGATTTTAAATATTGCATGTGTAATGTGACCGTTTCCCATTTAGGTCTCCAGAACGTTTCTAGGAATGAGAGAGATCTCTGACAGCATAAATCTGAAATCTAATGAGACTATTTAAAACCAAAATACAGGCAGGCAGTCAAAATACAGACAGATTGAACGGTACAGTCATATACGTCTACCTCGGAAGTGCTGCCATTTGCAGAGGCAAAATTACCAGACGTCTGTAAAAGCACGTATGGCCACGCTGAGCACAGCGCGCTCAAGGCCCAACCCTGCAAACATGAAATCAAGGAGGCCTGCTCACGTAAGTAAAGCTCACATGGAGATGCAAGCAATTATTTGCTTCTATTGCACCAGGGCTTTTTGGTGCTTTTAAAGCACTCAAAAACCTGCTATAGAGCAATAATCACATTTCTAGTGTAAAGACATTTGGTCAGATCCTATCAACAGGTTTTCAAAGACTCAAGCAGGGTGGAACAGGATCACGTGTAGATGCTAATTACGGGTGTGCGAAGCGGGCCCTATTCAATTCAGATTTGGATTCGACTTGAATCAGGGACAGTGATTCGATTCATTGATTCAGATCGCTGTTCCCGATTCGATTCGCCTGAATCCAAATCTGAAGATTCGATCCTGATTTGGAGAACCAGCAATTCAGGCATAGACACAGCTTTAAATGTTTTTCCTACATACCTCGAGGTACCAGCACGGCTCACGAACGCTGCAATGCTGGAACAGATGGGGCGTCCCACAGGAACACAGGGGGACCCTCCATGTGCTTGGCAGTCCCCCCCAAAGCATGCTTCCCAGCGGACTCAGAACTGGACTGGACCGAAGTGCTCCTGGTCTA
Organism: Crocodylus siamensis; assembly: GCF_052110815.1. NCBI lineage: Eukaryota > Metazoa > Chordata > Crocodylia > Crocodylidae > Crocodylus > Crocodylus siamensis. The sequence goes on along the minus strand of NC_143404.1, from coordinate 6,108,573 downwards.
CTTCTGGGTCTGCTGCTGAGCGCGCTGGGGAGCCCCCCACACTCCTGAGGGACGCTCCATCTCCCCCCCGTATCGCAGCATTCAGAAGCCGCCTGCTACCTAGAGGTATGTAGAAAAAACATTTAGAGCTGTGTCTATGTCTGAATCTCTGAATCTTTCTGAATCTCTCCAAATTGATTCAGAGGGTTCCGACTCGATTAGGAGAGATTAAGGGGTCCTCTGATTCGATTCGGATTCAGAGATTCGGCCACCGAATCGGGCTGAATCTCCACCAAATTGAATCAGGGACCGAAGCTTTGCCCAGCCCTAGTGCCTATGTCTACTTGTGCACCTGTTGGATGGAAGAGAAGCTGGCCCGTTTCGTCTGTGGAAGATTTTTCAGATTGACTGCACCAAAGGCAATTGAAGGTTGGCACCGATGCTTGGCACTTTGCACGCACCCTCCCTGAAACAATAGCTCCTGCTGTTTCAAAAGTTTCCTGGTGCCTCAAAGTTATCCTCAGTAGCAACCTTCTTGGCAAATTGGGGGTTTCACGCAGCATCATTAACCTAAACTTGGCTTTGAACCAGCCATTCTTAAAAGAGTTTACACAACAAATGGCTAAAAGGCATTTAACAGCAGGCAGTAGCCAATAAGTCCTGAATTATTTAGAATATTTTACTATGAATAATTGCATTGTTTAAAGAGATGGTGTTTTTCTACTCTCCCTGAAGCCTGTAAACTATTTTATGGTAGCAATAATGAGAGGGTGAAAATATAAAAGCAAACAAAGCTTTGTAATAACACCGAGCTGTCTGGAATCAAGCAGATCAAGATTTACAGGGGAAACTGAGCAACTCAAATGTTATTTCAATTTATTAATTAAAAGTAAACATGTGTTAGCCAACAATAAGCCAAACATACTTCCAGGATCCAGCTAATAAACCCAGCCAATAGAAGAAACCACATGTATAGTGTTGTATAATTAAACTATCGAGACCAATAAAAGGTGCTTAAAAATACACTAAGGCCCTGATTCTGCAACTGCTAGTGATGTAGCTGTCAAGGTATTCGTATTACTGCTATTAACTATTTGTTTTGGAGTAATACTTAGGAGCGGTAGTCACAGACGGGGACCTATTGTGCAAGAGGCTGTACAAGCACAAGGCAAAAAGGCAGTCCCCAGCCTCAAAGAGTTTGCACGCCAAGTGCTACGGAGTGCAGACTTGAGGCCATAATGGTTAACTAATGCAAGGAAGGACAGATATTAGGAGACTAGTACTACCCTTCCCCCTGCCCGCTTTCTACCCACAGACACACTGTGAGCTTAGGAGAGATGGGTGAATAATTCATAATTCAGGAGGTAGTTCATACGTTTCCATCCTTTCTGTTCCCACCTTGTCCACAGACCGATTGAAAATTAATTCATTATTTGAAATTATTTGTGCACTTCTAAAGGCCTCGAATCCCCGCTCAGTTCCACGTTTGCACTCGGTGCTGCATAACTCCCTGGCTTTAGCGCGGCCTCTGCTGGGTTGATTTATGCAAGTGATTCCTTAGCGGTATGAATATGGATTGCTTGGTTGAATGTCATATTTACAGTGTGCAAGCGTGAGCTCCACCACTGGCTTTTCCAGAGGCCTTTGTGCTAGAGAAGCTCAATCGCTCCACGGTTATCAGGAAACGAACACGCAGGCCGAGCCGGTGTTGAAACAACACTGCGAGGTCTGACGCGGACTGTCCCCGGTGACTCGCATGCACAGAGCACAGGCCGACTGAGACACAGCACCTGGTCTAGGCAGCTTGGCATTAATGCCTCCTCTCCCAGTGACCCTGTTGCAAAGCCACCTCACTTCAGATCAGAGCCGGCATTCCCCAAAGGGCGAACAAGTGTGTGCCTGCTCACAGCACAGAGTCCTCCAAAGGGAAGCTCATATTTCAAAGCAGGATCAAGAGCCTGCTTGCACTGATGCTAAAAACCTGACCACTCTCTGCTCTTTATTAGTTAGGTTGAAAGCCTTTGCCAGCATTAGCCATGCCAAAGGCATTTGGCTTTGGGCTACATGTGCAGGGGTAGGGATGGTCTCTTCTAGGGCAAAGCTGTTTCTCTGTTCTGTTCCTTGGTATCTGACCTAGTCATAGGCAGATGCCCTGGTCCCAAACCTCTGTCCCTGGACACAAGGAGTTTGAGGTAAGAATACAGCAGGAGTCAGTTATGTGACATAAGGATACAGGCTGGTCAGAAACAGCCGATGGGGATTCCTAAACAGTCTACAGGCCGATTCATCAGCTATTCAGACAGCGGGCAGCCTGTCCCTGGGACAAAGCACCAGAGCAGTGCAGCGGAGCGACGCTATTGCCGAGCTAAATGGACTGGGTAGTTTTATCACTGTTTGATGTCCCTGGCAGCCTGAAGGCAATCCCAATCCAATAAGCATGTGCTGAAGGCATCAGCCAGTGGCCTGTGACAGGCAAAGAGGGATTTTCTCCTCCCTGTGTGGTCTCCTTGCATTATCAAGTATTTGCACTGGGGAAGGGGCAGAGTATGCATCTGCCTGAGAACAAGAGACAGGACCCCAGGGAGGGCTGGGGTACAGGACAGCAGCAGCAGCAGTCCCAAATGAGATACCTCCCAATGCGAGGCCCACTACTTAGCCAAGCCCAAGCAACTTTATTAGTGACTGATCAACCCGACCAGGCTGGATTGTTAATACAGCTACAACGGATCAGTGCTGTGCCTCCAGGGCCAGAGAGGAGGGGGTGGGCTGGAGCTAAAGGAGGGAATAAGCAGGTAAGTTGTCATACTTTCTCCTAAGTGTCTAGGTAGTTGCTGCACAGGCGCAGGGGGAGCTCTTCCTCCGGAGGAGCACGAGTAGACAAACCTGTGTTAATCTGAAGTCAGGCAGAAGGCAGTGTTGATGTGCACCTTATAGACGGACTAAATAAGATATATAGAGAGAACAGTTCATATCTAGACAAGAGGAAGTAGTAGGGTTTAGAAGATAAAAAGGTCTGCAACTATTTGGAGGACCCCAGGAGGACCACTTCATGTTTTTCCAAGCCAGATCCAGTTGCATTTGAGACATTGCTTTTCCTGTCCCTTTTGGATACCCCAAAACATCCAATTTGGATGCGTCAGGTATCAACATCTTCAGAAGCAGGATACCAGAATGGATGAAGCAGAGATCTGGGGATGCTGGGCTTCCACAGTGTGTTTAGCTCCTCTTCTATTTCATAAAAATCACAGACTCGTAGAAAATGAGGGCTGGAAGGGACTTCAGGAGGTCATTTAGCCCAACCCTGTGCTCAAAGCAAGACCAGCCCTAATTAGATCATCCCAGCCAGGGCTTTGTCGAGCCGGGTCTTAAAAATCTTCCAAGGATGAAGATTTCACCACCTCTCTGGGTAACCTGTTCCAGCTACCCTCCTAGTTAGAAATTTCTTCCTAATATCTAACCTAAACTTCCCTTGCTGCAACTTGAGACTGTTTTTCCTTGTTCTGTCATCAGCCACCACTGAAATGTCTGGCGGCTGATGACAGAACAAGGTGCAATGGTCTCAAGTTGCAGCAAGGGAAGTTTAGGTTAGATATTAGGAAGAACAATATTTCACCAATCTACTCCTACCTTTCACTGGGATATTTTGCAAATTGATTCTTTTGGAGAAGTTCAGATTTGGGCACAAAACCCAGGCTCTTGCTGCATTGAAGACACTGCATATAGTTTCATAGCTGTTAGGGGCTGGAAGGGACCTTACAGATCATTGGGTCCAGCCCCCCACACTTGGGCAGGAAAGACTGCTGGGATCAGATGACTCCAGCAAGATGGCTTGATGACACTTTCTGAAGACTGCCAGGGTAGATGACTGTACCACCTCTGGGAGGGAGCCTGTTCCAAACCCTCGGCACTCAACTTGTAAAGTTTTTCCTTATGTCTAGCCCGAAGCGATCCTCAGTTAGTTTGTGCCCATTATTTCTTGTCCTCCCCTGGGGTGCTTTGGTGAACAGATGCTCCCCCAGGCGCTGATGTGCGACCTTGATATACATGTAGGCTGCCACCAAGTCCCCTCTGGGTCATCTCTTCTCCAGACTGAACAGTCCCAAGCCTTTCATCCTCTCCCTGTATGACCTGGTCTTTAGGCCTCTAATCATGCATGTGGCCCTCCTTTGGACTCTCTCGAGCTTCTCCACATCCTTCCTGAAGTGCGGCACCCAGAACTGGATGCAGTGCTCCAGCAGCGGTCTCACCAAGGTCTCATATCACACACGAGTCCAGGAGACAGAAAGATAAAGTAAATGCAACGCTACGTAAGAAAAATTCTTTGCCTCTTGTCAACTCATTCAGCTAACAAGAAAGTCTGGGGCTCTCCAGTTGCCAATCATGTCTGCTGAATAGCAGACGTTTCCTCTAATTAATAGCACCATACTCCTTCGGCTGTCGGGTGCTGATAAGCTCTGAGCAGAAGACCTGAAGCTATGAACACTGCATTGATTTCTGTATTGATTTTGATCTTTTTCTCTCCTGCTATTGTACATGCAAATGGATGGTAATGACTCAACGTTACGACTGCTGCATTCAAGTGGCATTTAGCAAAAGGCAATTTAATCAACTGATTGGGCCTTCTCTGCGTTCCTTTTCTCTTGTCTTTTTCTTTGCTTTTGATGGGAAAAATCCTGTGTCCTTTAGCAGAGAGAACTTACTCACCAGTAGCTGGAGTGTTTCAAAATGGGTCGTCCCCATGCATAGCCTTACTTTGGGGGCACATGTGTCTCAACCACCCAAGCTTGGAGACTTTGCCTTAGCAAAGGGGGGTGTTAAATGAGTTTGCATCGTTGCAAACTAAACTGCATCCCAGTGTAATTTAGTTTGCAACGTTACAATTTGGAATATCGCAGCCATTAGGCAGCTCACCCCCCAACCCCTCTGGGCCCTGGGACAGGTGGGCAGGCTGCGCGGAAAAAAAGGATCAGGCCCATTGCTGCTCCTCCCTTCAGCAGGCTTCTGCAGCTGGCAGGACACTTGGGGCCAAGTGGGAATGGACTGGCTTGCCCCTGGGGCAGTGAGGGGAGGTGGCAGGAGGGCATTTGGGTGCACTTTTGGCCAGAGAAGGCAGCAGGGACAGAGCGTGGGATGTGGGGCTGCCCCCGCTCGGAGGCACCCAATCCAGTGCTTCTCTGAGCCCGCCTGGGCTTCCAGTGCCTCATGCACCGACTCCGCTGCCTTCCCTGGCTACCAGCACACCCAGCTTGCCCTTGGGGCAGCACAGGGAGGCCGCAGGAGGGCGGCTGGGTGTGCTGGTGGCTACAGAAGGCAGCCGGGACAGCGCATGGGGTGCTGGAAGCCCGGGCGGGCTCGGGGAAGCATTGAATTGAGTGCCTCTGAGCTGCAGAGCAGCTTGCCTGGGCAGCCTTACACCCCATGCACCGTCCCTGTCACCAGCACACCCAGCCACCCTCCTGCTGCCTTCCCATGCTGCCCCAGGGCAGGCCAGGCCAGTCCCAGGTGGCCCCAGGTGTCCTGCCAGCCGCAGGAACCCACTGAAGGCAGAGGCAGCGAGCGGCCCAATCCCTTTTTTTGCTTGTTTTTTTTTGCAGAGCCTGCCCACCTCTCCCGCAGCTGGGGTGTGAGCTGACAGATTAATGGCCCCCCAGCTGCGGGAGAGATGGGCAGGCTTTGCCGAAAAAAATAAAAGGATCGTGCCCCTTGCCACTTGTGGCTTCAGCAGGCACCTGGGGCCATCAGGACAATCACATATATACCCTGATGGAAAAATAAAATAAAACCCCAGGTTTCAATTAAAAGCCCACTGTTTCAATTTAGCAGGCAAAGAATGCCAAAAGGACGAAACCCCTGTCATGTGTACAAGCGCCCCCAGAGTGCCAGGAAGAAGAGTGGGGGGAGGTGGGACGTAGGACGTGTGCATGGGCAATGCATCTCACACAACTCCCGCTACTGTTAAGTAACTCCTCTTTATCCTTGGAGTGCTTGTCCACATGCACATTCCTTTGTAGGCGAGTCCAAAGTCATGGCTAGTCCATCAGAAGGTAACTCCTGGATGTCAAGGTGACTGGAGATCAACTGCTCTGAAAACTTCTGTGATACTGCTATGCTTAGTAAAGGTGTGCATGGAGCTCCACATGCCTGCCTAGCAAGAAGGAAGACAGGTGTCCCCCAGAGACTGCCAAAGTCAGCTGGGGTTGGTGGAATATGCCCTAATCCCTGTTGGTGGATCCACCTAACAGTTTCCTAGCACACCTTGATGCAGCCTGAGAGCCATTAAGATGGTCACTGGCAGGAATCCCCATGCCTTTCAGTCTTTTGGCTCTGGGCACAAATAACCCAGTTGAGCAAAGGCATGTGGACCTGTACTGATTTCCTAGTGCAGGGGTTTTGTGGTACTAAACAGAGAATGTAAAAGTTAAGTTTGATCTTCTTGGAGATTACAGTTTCTTATTAGTTGAAGCGGTGATCACCTAAAGCATTTAAGCACACGTGCAACTAATCTGGCTGGAGCTGCATGTGTAAAGTTTGGTAGCTGCTTTCAGGCTCAGATCTGCAAGGGTGAAGTGCCACAGAAACAACCTAACAAAACAGTAGCTGCGCATTTAATGTTAAATCAGTCTCTCTTTTTAGAGTGAAGGCACATTTAGGTGCTTTACTGGCCTGAAGCCAGTGTCAAGGACCTTATAAGATCAAGCTCTGTGTGCTATACTGGGTCAGGATTTAGCAGAGTAGATTGGGACTAGGACTCCAATCAACATAATCCTTGGTTAAGTACCAACATTTTTTAATTTTTTAAAATATCAATGAAAACCTTTTGTAATGCATTTTTAAAAACACTGCATTTGTGCAACCAGCTTCAATGAGAACACATCTTCATCCCACCCAGGAATGATAATGATATCAACCTGATTTTTATCAGAGGAAATAACGAAACACCACCAATGCTCCAGTAACCACATGCAATCTGCTACTAGAATCGAAACATCCATCGGGAGAAGGAGATACATGTAAGAAACATTTGCTTAAGAAATCAGTTAGCAGTTGATCAGACATGGGGGATGCATCTACACAGTGTGATCAGAATTAATGGCGAATGAAATTCGAAAGCAGAGTTGTGTGAAACCCATCCGTTTCAGTTCAGATGAGACTCAGGGACCTCTCTAGGAAGTGTGGTGCGCTTGTACCACCTCCTACCCTCTTCTCTCTCCTTTTCCATTTCAGCAGACTACTCACATACAAATGTAATGCAGCACAGAAAGCCAGCACATTCACTGCAAAGCTCTGCTTTGCTAGGAGATTGGTGGTTTGGGATGGATAAAAATCCAGCCAAGACATACGCATTTTGGTCAAGGCTTTCAATGAATCCTTGACTGCTGCTTCTGAATTGCACAGATGGATGTGAAAAAGACTGACAAAAATATTAACAAGGTCTTCGACCAGTTCTATCAGCAGGGTCAATGCCAAAGAACCAAATTAATTTTGCTTGGCCATAGTACAAAGGTTTACGCAGCAGCCTGCCATTCAAAAGGCTCAGCACTGGAAGTTACTTGAAAGAAGCATCCCCAAGTCTGGCTGTTTACCTGACATGGTTCATAATTTTCCACATCACCAGTGTCTGCACCGCTGAACTCAAATTGAAAGCATTCCAGGGTGTTTGGGACAACTCCAAGTATTTTCTGTTTCTTGAATAGGACAGAAAATTAAGAGTTTTCCCAGGGCATTTCAGTATTTTGTTTCCCAGTGCAATGCAGAGGTGGATTTCTACTTGCGTTATTCCACCACGTCTTGTGCAACATCTTGCTGTCAGGCAGATACAACAGACAGAACCCAACTCAGCAGTTCTCATGCATAGCTGACTCTCTTAAACAGGATTTACTCTACTCCTGAATGACAATGAGAGGTGTAGCCACTCTGATCCCTAGGCTTGCAAAATCCCTATCCATAAGTACGAGCCAAATACCTTGGTACTTGCCCAGAAATACTAATGGGGTTTCCTGCCAGTTCATGTAATGTCTTGCAACTTTATTATCATTGCAATTGATATCATTGTTTGTTTTTCCTTTAAGAGTTGCTTAAGCTACTACAGGGGTTTGAGGGAAAGTTATATTTACATTTGTCTTAACGAAAAATCCTGCTTTATGAAATAAATCGTCGTATCTGGTAGTGTGCTAGCTATTAGGGTAGGTATGCCCTAAACATACAGAACAGTTAGTATAACCTGTACTTCTAAACTATAGGAATCACTATACCCACAAGAGTTACAAATGGCATACCAATCACAGTCCAGAATACAGGATCCTTTAGCACTATGTGTCTCTAGGGGGGCCTGTATATGTCATGAGGTTTAATCCTCAGGAAGTGTGGCTTGGACCTCATTTCTGGATCATGAAGAACACACGGTATCATCATCTGATTTCATCACTGGACTGCTTCCTTTTCATGTTGTTGGTACGTGCCTGCTTCCTGGGATAGGTGGTTGGGAATTTTCTGATGAAACACTTTGCTAACTGTAATGACTTGCTGCATTAAAAGCGAAGCTTGCTGTGGAAATGTGCTAGGCTTGTTTACAGTGTGGCTGGGGAAGGTTTTCCCAGTCCCAGATGGGATTTTTGTTTAAAATACAAGAGAGACCTACACCAGAGTACCCAAAGGACCCTCACCTTGGATAAAGTAGATCCAGGTTTAAATCTCTGCTTTGCCTAATTTGGATGAGGGACTTAATCCTCAACATCCCACATCCATAGAGCCCCAACCAATAAGTCATTGGCTCTTCTGGGATGGGGCTCTCTCAATCCTGTCTGCTTGAGTAGCTCCACTTTGTATAAATAAGGAAATATTCCTTGGAGCACCTTCTTTAACCCAAGTCTCTCATGTCACAGTCTAAGGTCCTAATTTTTTTTTACATTTTCACAGGGCAGGAACTCTAGATCCCAACTCTACTTACTGGTTTCCAAGACCCACTCTGAACCTCTGGATTGCTGATGGCTGCCCAGTTTCTGTGCTTTCCATTGACTTCAGTGGGAGTTCAATCAGTTCTTTTGTCTGGAAAATATCAAGGAGGTGCACCCCCGTCTCACCCTGGCTGGCTGAATCTTAGACCTGGCTTGGAAACAGAATTCTAGTTACATGAATGTCTTTGAGTTTTCTGCATATTTTCACCCTGACACAAAAGTCTGGTCGACTGCAATGGTAGGCAGCAATAAAAAAGGCTGTTGACAGACATGGACCCCCACACCCCTCCCCCTCCCCCTCCCCAAAAACCATGCTTTACCAGAAGAAGTGGTGCGTTAGTTTGACTGGGCTCCACAATGTCTGTATAGATTGCACGCTTCAGCGGGGCCTTTTGGCACTTTTATCAAACGCTGATTCAATCAGTGTTAGATAAAAGCGCTACCCCACCCCCGAAGGACACCATCTATACAGATATTGCATAAGCCAGGTCAGATTAACCCAATGCCTCTTCTGCGCGTGTGCTGGGCTCAATGCAGGGGCACACCAAGTTTAAAGTAAAGCACTGTTTTGGGCGGGGTTTTATTTATTTATTTATTTTTTAACATCTATAAGCAGCCAAAATGACCCAAATTCTCACTATTTCATTATGTGGCCACCAAGGCTTCTTGTGCACCCAGCTCTGCTGCAGTCTGCCAGACTCGTAGCCACAGTCCTGAGGATTCAGAAAGGCCTTTGTCCTCAGTACCTTGCTGGGCCAATAGTTGGGAAGCCAGGAGGCAGGAAGCCCTGACCGTCACAAGCGGGCTGTTGACAAGGCTGGAGCCTGGAAGCTGAAGCTCCTGCAGCTCTCCACCCTGGCAGCAGGCAGGTCTCCACGCTGCCCACCTCCTCACCCAGCAGTCGGGATGCCCTGGAGCTCTGTCAGAGCCCTGATCAGCTCTGCTCAACTTATTCAGCTTTCCTGGCCCATGCACAGAACAGTAAGCATGACCCACTCCCATAATTTAATTCCAGGACGGTTAGGGAGAGAACAATCCTTTCATCTTCTGCCAAAAGTAGAAGCCAGGACTAAATAAATCCCTCAACCAAAATTTCATACCCTAATGCATTTCTTTGTTCACTAGCATACTGCTAACATACCTAAGTAAAACAGGTCATGGCACTGCAAGAGGAGGAAAACCTTTGCCTGGCACCTCCCTCTGAGAAAAATCTCCATTTGTTTTGGCTCTTTCCTACTATGGGGAAGAGCGAAACACACAGCTCCACACTCTTCACTGACTGCAGATGTGAATGCGAGGGCCTGGGCCGGTGGGCAGAACTGGGGACCCTGCCTCTCTGTGCTGCTGTTTCCCTTCCTCAACCCACTGTCTGTGTTGCCTTTTCAGATCTGAACTTCTTTCAGGCAGCGACAGTCTCTGCCAGTGTCTTTGTGTAGCCCTTAATGCAACAGGGCTCTGGTGTCAGACCCTCAAGGTAATACAGGTAGTCTTATACTGCCCATGCCATTTTACCCTAACAAATGGTAAGAAGAGACGCTCTCACCACGCTCAGAGCTCTCCAAAGAAATGCGCCCTCCTCCGAGCGCATGAAGAAATCCAGCGCTCAGTGTCTCACCGTCGGAGTCCCAAGTGGCACCATAAAGTTAGCCAATCTCTTAATTGAATCAGGCCCAGCTCTAGTGGTCCCCAGGACATGCTTTAGTGGACATTTATTATGCAGTGCTGGAATTAATCTGAGCTGTCAGGCTAAACAGAGCAGCTGTATTTCTGCCACATTAATCCTCCCATTTTTGACAATTTATGGGAATTGCGGGGCAGCTGAGCCCTTCTTTTCCTCCCATCTCTTGCACTGATCCCTCGGAGTCTCCCGGGCATTCGCTCCTCCTCTCCCCTCCCATCCGGGTTGGGAGTACCACAGGGCTCATCGCTCTTGCCACTTTTTGGCAACCTCAGCCACTTGTGTAACATCAATCAACACCTGTCTGCATGAGACTCAGGCCTTTCACCACCACTGACCCTTCAGTCAGGTTTGATTCTGTACTAGTGGCTGGGGCAATCAATGGGAGCTTTGCCACTGACAACAGCAGGAGCTGGACCAGGCCCCTGGACTGCTTTATACATCACCGTCTTTAATGAGCTGGAAGGGAAGCGAATGGAAGGCTGGAAACATTTGCTGCAGAGGATGGGGAATTATTTGGGATAGAGCAGAGAAGACTGTGAGCAGCCTCCTAGTGGACGATAGACCTGTCAAAGCTAGCCTAATAGACAGCACAGTGGCAGGTGAAAGTCAATGCTGACAAGGTAATTCATGGTGAAAATTTTACAATTTAAACAGCCCTGCAAATTGCTGGGGTCTAAGTGAAACAATCACTGCTGGGAGGGGAAGTGGTGGGGAGAGACTTGGGCATCACTGAGGATACCTCAATCAATCAAAACTGCTGCCTGGCATACAGCAGAGCTGGGCAAGGCAAACAAATGGGAGAACGGATACAAGGCTGAATGGAAAAACGACATTAAGATTATTACGATGCAACCCTATTACCCGTGTGGATGGCATACCTGCCCCTTGGATCCTGTATTCTGTAATCAGATCTGGTCACCTCACTAGATGAACATGATGTAAAACTACCATCCCGATTTTGACCCGATAAGCCCAACAAAAGAGAATAACTTCTTATGAAGAGATTGCCTTTCCCTACCACCAATCCTCTATCAGATTGTGCCTATGATCCTGCCATAATTAGGCTAAAATATGATCTACCTGTAGCACATGCCTATACTATACACCTGCTTGCAGTTCTCAGGCAATACTTGTAAGACTAATGGCATGAAAATGGGATCTTTTTAATGGGCTTTATGTAGTAGTTCAAAGAAGATGTCACCCATAGCACAGGAAAATGAGAAATTATCAGAGAAAGAAAACAACTTAACAAGAGGAGGAAAAAGCAAAAGCTGTCTGTCTCTTGATTACAGGTTTGCAGAACTGGAGGTAAGAAGGAAAAAATCCAGCCCTACTAAAAGGTGGAATACTCCAAGACTAGCCCAGAAAAAATGGAGATCTAAGAAAAGTGGACTCAAGAAACGTCTCCTTGAAAATGTAAAACAAGTGTCACATCTTTCCCATTACGGCTACAGATGCCTAGACTATATAGTTAAAGATGATATGATGCTGGCATTGCTATTCAGGCTGCAAGAGCCTTTTTTTTATTAGCGTTAAGATGCTTTTCATCTTGAGCACTGCACACGAGTCCCTTCTGCATGCAGACAGCCGCTCTGCTTCGTAAGTTCCTATCCAAGTAGATACCAAAGCTCACTGTAAGGGGAAACCCCCCCAGAAAACCAGTGCTAAAATGATCCCTTCCTGCTGTACACCTGGGGACCTTAACCATTTTTTTTGAGGGTCATCCCAGAACTCAGGGAAGAGCTTGACAGAGAGACATACCAAGGAGACTCCATGAAGGAAGAGCCTTAAGGACTTCAAGAGGAGGCTGGATAGATATCTGGCTGGGGTATTATGATCCCAGCCCAGGGACTTAATGATCTGTTCAGGTCCCTTCTGACCCTAGAAACTATGAAACATGAATCAAATTCAGGAGCTCTAAGAGAAATCACAAACCTGAACTAGGAAACACTTGGACTCTCTTAAACAGCGTTTTTAAAAACCTTTAACGTTGGATTAGCTCTCAGTGCTGACTACTGCAGATGCAGCTTGGCCAGTGCTGAAGGTTTCTGAAATTCCACTGTTTCAAAGGGAAGTGAAGTGGAAGTCTAGTTCAACTGTCTCCGGTGAAACAAACACGAGAACAGTAGTGCTGCGGGTCTGGACGGCTTTCCTCCATCATTAGCAGCAGCAGCAGCTATTCCACAAACCAAGCCAAAACAGGAGCAACTATTTGATGTCCATTGCATCAATCTTACAAAACAGTAAAGCTAAATGTGCAGTAAGTCCCAAAAAAGCACAAAATCCAGAACCTGAGCCTTCTGTAAGACAAACAAGCAACCACTGTTTGAGTCAAATACCCACAAAAGGAAGAACAGAGGCTGACCTTGGGCCCTGTCCACAGATAATTAGCAAGGATCCTTTTGTTAAAGCACAATGTGCAAGTTGCATGTGTTGCAGCTCAGATTCATTATCATCTCTGTATGATGGATGGGACCGAGATGACTTTCCATTCACCACCACATGCACACCAGACATTGCATTTTATAGAAAGCATCTCATTTATGAATAATGGTTCAGACGGTGAAAGTGACAGCATCCTCTGCTCTTCCTCTCTCGCAAAACTGACGCTGGAAGATTACAATGAGGCGTTGTCCTGAGGATAAAGTCACTCTCTTACAACAGCTGCCATTAGCCGGGTACAGCAGCAGCTGCCACTTGCTCTACGCAGTGAGGACGAGCGTTTGGGTACCCACATGCTAGTGTTCGGGTCACAGCACTGGAAGGAACTGCTCCCTAGCCATGTCCAGCTGTCTGCTATTGCAGGCAACCCACCTCATATCATCCCCATTTTTGGTCCTCCTGCCCCTCCTGCAGTTGAACTGTAATGATCATAGCTGCCTAGCTGTAGAAAGGCAATCACTACCCTGTGGGCTCCACTGGAAAATAGGAGGTAGAGTGAAAAAAAAGAACAAAGGTTTGATGTCTGTAAAATCCAGAGAGTGATTTTTCTATTATTTTAATGGTAAATGTACAGAGATTTCAAAGACCCTAATCTTCCCCCTCCTGGATTCATTAGGGGCAATAGACTGCATAGGTGGTACCTTAAAAAAGTATTTCACTAGATCAGAGATTAGGAAAGCAATGTCCATCAGACACTCAGAGAGTGATGCTTCACTGAGGATCTCAGTTAGCAAGTGCATGAGCCTAAGTGTAGGAGAGTGAACAAAAGGCGAGGAAACTTGGACATCTGGCCAGAAGAACAGGAGCTGCAACAGGAACCGAGCATAGCAAAGGTTTCCCTCTTGGCAGCCGTGGATAGGAAACGGGACATTTCTCGGTGTCTGGAGTGGTTACCACTAACTGCAGTTTGGATCGACTGTTGATGGTAATACAGTGGCTGCATAGCTACAGCAGTAAAATTTGGGAAGTTTGTAAAAATACATTCTATAAGCTTGCAAAATTATCCATTACTCCTGTGCATCTTTTTCCAAGAAAAATAGCAAGATTTTTGAAAAGTGAATAGAGAGGTATGTTATGCTCAATGATCCCTATCTGCCCAGAAGAAACAGTTGAACCCCCCAAATGAAAAGTCATCTTAGAACAGCGATTCTCAAACAGGGTGCTGTGGCACCCTGGGGTGCCTTGAGATCCTTGGATCCCCGAGGTCCAGGGTGCTGCAGGGTGCCATGCACTTTTAGGTGTACAAACATGGTTCACATGATAAACTCAGACATTTCAAATAGGAATGAGTGGAGTTAAAAACCATTCTGTCTTGTTGTCACCTGAGTCCTTTGCATCAGAATAATTGCTCTACTCTTTTTCTTTAGTCCAAAAACACGTGAAAACTAAGAGCTGGCATTTTCTGAGGGGTCCCTTGAGACTAAAAAGGTTGAGAATGTGCATCAGGATGGTGGGCAGACAGTTACACCACAGTGCGAGTAGAAGATAGAGGCTCTCAGATGCAAAGGAGTGAGAAGGAAGCAGCTATAAAGGGAAGATGTCCCAGCATGGAAAAAGGTGGATTCGCATGGATGGACAAAGGCAGCAACAGTCCCGCTCCAGCCATGTCCACAAATACAGAACCACTGGAAAGAGACTGCAGCAAAAGAAGTGTGAATTAAGGAGCAAACACATAAAACCCCAGATCACCACTTGAATTATACAGAGGACCCTATGGCTAAGGACATGCCAGCAGAATTCTGGATATGACATTATGGATAAAAGTGGAGGCCGACAGGACTAAATGTGCTAGCGATGCAGATTTTTGCTTTGTTGTCTTCTGCATCTGCTGGAGAGGACTTCGCTAGCGGCTCTTCTCCCTCTGAACTTTGCGTTTTCTTAAAAGAATGCTTCAGAAATAAAAGAAGGGGAAGGAAAGGGCAGGGGAAGGGGAAAACCGCAGCAACTAACAGAAGCAATTGGTTTGGGTTCCTTATTTCATATGAGCCTGCACAACTAGGCTGGATAAAGTGAGGCAGAGGTGGAAAGAGCACATATTACACAGCCCTTCCCGGACACCTCTTCTGCCTCTACCCAAGCTTCCTTCCAGCTCCTTTCATTCCTATAGAAGTGGCTCTCTCAGAGGTGTGCAAAGCCCCCGTTTCAAACAAAGTCTCCCCTCAAGCTCCTTGTCCTTCTGTTAAGGATGTAGCACACAATGCCTTCTGCTGCAAGGAACAAAGGTCCGATTATGAGATTTCTCTCTGCCTCCCTGCTCCTACAGCTTGAGTTCAGAGTAAGTAGCAATTTGACCCATAAGTCTGCTTTATGAAATGCCTATCACAAATGACTACGGGACTTGGAGAAATTCCCCAGTTTCTCTTCATGGGAAGTTTCCATGTGGATCAACTCAAATTTAAAAACACAACTATGACATCTAGCGGGCATTTAGTTAAACGCATTTGTACTCTGCTGGCCACAAAAAAATTGCTGCCATCATAGAGAAGGAGGGGTAGAAGGGACCTCCAGAGCTCATCTAGTCCAAGCCCTTGCCTGCAGCAGGATCATCCCCATCCAAACCATTCCCTACAAACCATTCTCTAAACTCTACATAAGACCACCGCCAACCCTGCCGCAACATAGACCCAACCCCTGTAGGCAGCTGGGACTGCACGGGGCAGAAAGAGAGGAGGGCAGTCAGGGCTTCTGGCTCTTGAGTTGCATTTGTACTTATAGGCACATGAGCAAGGCCCACACTGTTGAATAACACCAATCCTAGCTGCCGTTTCAGTGGGATAATCCATATGAATAGGTAAATGGTGTTATGTTGCGGGTCAGTTAAGATTGGGCTGAACAGAGCATTTCTAACACAAGGGCAATGGTAAGAAATGGAAAATCTGGCATCTAATAATCCATCTCCTTACTCCTCTGCCCAGAGACATGATCTGCAAGCACAATACAGGGTAGATTTTTTTTTTTAAATCTGATTTTAAAAATTCAAATAGCATACTTTTTTTTTTTTTTTTTTTTTTTAAGATAAACCTTTTTGAAAATTCTGACAGTCTATGTCGACACCTAAATTTACTACATTAGATTAAAATATTTACCCTAAATAACAAATGCATTGAGAAATACATGCTTGTTGCCAAATATTTAAAGAAATCAAACCTCTGAGCTGATGGAAGTCATTAGACAGACACATGGAAGAAGGGCTTGATAAGTGCTAGCCCGGCTTTGTCAAGAGCATACGGAGACTATCTTCCTCACTCCAATGTAGTCAGCTAGTTTAGTTCAATGCATGGTTCACCCAAATGTATGAATCCAGTCCAGAATTAAAAAAGCAAGAAAGCTATTTTCCTCTGCCAGTTTAGGAGGAAAACCTAGAGACAAGAGTAGGAGATCTGTTACTTCTAAAATATTGAACCTGGTAACCAGTAATAACCACAACCTCAATTCACTAAGGTTAACATCTCCTTTTAAAATGAATTTTAATGTATTTTTTTCATTCTATATCCATCATACTTAAAGCAGTTTTTAAACTAAAAAAAAAACAGAAAACAAAAACCACAAAACAAAAAAAATTCCTAAAATGTTGTTCTTTCTACATTTTCATTGGATTTCAGTTGCCACCCAAATGAAGCCTGACACATATCACAAAGAAAATGTTCATCACCAATAAGAAATGCATCTTTAGCTATTTTCTAACATAATGCAATATAAACATTAGGAATCTGAATAACACATAATGGTCTATACTGAGTAAATGTGTATCGATATAGTGTAACATCCTGGCAACCAAAAAGAGCTGACAAATTGAGTATGCACGCTACATTTAGTTGAAAACATGTTAATAGTTACCCACCAGGGAAGATCAGGTTTGAGTTCGGAGACGTAATGAAAGAGACAAAACACAATTCCAGTTGACAATTTAAATCACTTTGATTTAACCCAGCCTCCGCAGTAGCATATACAATTAGAAGCTGCCAACTAGCAATGGCAGTCTTCCAGCACCCAGACCTTTCTTCTACTACAACCAGAGCAGACACCCCATCCTATGTCCTGGGCACAAATGCAGCCCTCTCGGGGTCTGTCAAACCTAGGCAAGCTGGCAGAACTGACCACGGTGGGTAGTCATTACGTGTCCCCCCCTTCCCACCCACTGTACATATTCTTGCTACTAGCAGAAGCTGAAAATGATTTGGTTGCTGATGCAGGCCAGACATAACCATTGCCAACACGGCCGTCACAGAAATCCACTGAGTCTGGGGGGGGGGAAGCGGGAGCTACCACAGTTTTTTTTAAATTGTGTTGAAAATGGCTGGAGTCTCCTCCTTATTTGCAGCCTGACTGTTTTCAGCACCATGCAAGAAGAGCTGCTACTGACAACCACGGTCAGCAAGGCAGAAGGGACCGAACTGCTGCTAGCATTTGAGCAAAAGTTGCATCCCTTAATCACAGCAGTAGGATCAGGTGGCTGCACGCAACCATCTCCGCCTTCACTTGCAACCCGTGCCCTGGCTAACCAGCAGCTCTTCCTGCAAATCCCATGTCTTTGTCTGTTTACACTGCAATTTGTGACTAAGATGTGAATGGGTTGCACTGTATGATCTTTTTGTCTTTTAGAGACGACAAGAGAGATGCCAGAACAAGGAAGTGGTATGAGACAAGAATTAGGAAAACAAATCCTACAGCGCCTCTGCAGAAACTATTTCAAGCATGTTAAGTTTCAACCACACAGAGCAGCATCTCCAAATTCCAGGAAGAGGTCATTCCAAGAATGATCCGTTCCATCCAAAGGATGTGCGATTAGTCCAAAAATAAGAAACAATTTCTCAAAACACGGCAGGCTCTTGCAAGCGGATGGTTCAGAACAAAGTTCTTCCTCTGCCCCGGGTACAAAAATATACACTTCTTATTTCCATCACTGATCTTTAATTTGGTAGGAAACCAATGCAAACCACCTTTTCCACTTTCTCTCTCTCTCAGAAAGGCCATTTTGGGGGTGGCTTCTACTACAGTTTTCTTCCAAGACAAAAACTGACTGTGATGGAGGGTATCCCAACACCACTTGCTAGCGAAGATAATTCATGATCTTCGAGGTCTCTTCCAGCCCTAACGTCTCTGCAATCTATGAAATCTTATCTTCCAGGCAGCATGAGGCACTTCTCTTCACCCCAACGATGTGACAGGGGTCCAAAAAGGACACAGATCCCATCCCATAGAGACCAGGTTAGCAGCCATAGTAACACAGCAAATGCTACTGTATTGGCAAACCAGACATTTAAAAAAAATCACAAAGCAAAGTCCAGGGAAAAGAAATCTCCAGTTTTAAAACAAAACAACCCCCCCCCCCCCCCCCCCCCCCCAAAACACTAGATTTTATGTACTGAATGCCATTTTGGGAACCTGGGCTGCTTGTACATGCACGGGGGTTTAATTCAGTTTAGTTCTCCCTAAATTGAAATGGTGAGTTTTTGAAAACGCTGCTTCAATTTAGGGAGAATGAAACCAGGCGAAACCTCTGTGGCTTGTACACCAGGGTGGGCGCCCAATCTTTACCGGGCTCTTTGGTGCCGGGTGGGGAGCAAGCTGCTGGCCGGCCGAGCAGTCCCTGAGCTGCATAGGAGGCCCCCCAGGCAGCACCCACCTGCTGACACCCAGCCCAGGCAGTCTCGGGGGCGCCACAGCCATGGAGGGAAGCACCAGGCCCCCGCACAGCTCAGGCAGGCAGGCTCCGGGAAGCCAAAAAAAAAGATCAGGCTCAACACTTTTTTTTTCTCCTTCAGTGGAGCCTGCCTTCATGGGCTGCTGCTGGAGAGCTGCGCGGGGCCTGCCAAGCCCCAAGCATGTCAGCTTCCAGCGCCCCGTGCACTGTTGCACTTTGTTAGGTAGCAAACTAAAACACCTCGCAAGTGTTTTATCTTGCTGTGTACCAAAGACATTTAAAGCAGAATACACTGCCAAGCGTGCAAACAGCAACACCATTAAAGTGGAATATGCCTCTGAACGTGCAAATGGTGCAAAAGGGCATTTAGGCCACTTTAAAGCCCAATTTTGTGGCTTAAATGCCACAAAACACCACATTACTCATCCTTTCTTGCGCTGCAACTGCATGACTGTTTGCATGAGCAGGATTTCCAGATGCTTTAAAAGTCTTTCTGGTGCATTACACTAAAACTCCTCGGACGCAGCTTAGTTTGGCTCATCAGGAATTAAAGCATCATGTCCATGGATTTGTTGCATGAAAACACAAAGGCACTCAAAGCCAAGCAATGAGCCTCTTTGTCCACCAGATGGCTGCGGCTTTTTTGTAGTTCACCCCTTCAAATTGCTTTCGCTTTCAAATTAGTTCTTTCTTTTTTCTTGTGAGGTTTGCCAGCTCCCTGCAGCACGAGCACAGGCATGGGTCAAGGGGCCCTGGGCCCGGAGGGCAGCGCTGGCCAGAGACCTGGCTTAATTCATTCAAAAACCTAATGCATGCAAACACTGATGCAACACCCCAAAGCTTAATTCTTTCAAAAGCCTAGTACATGCAAACACTGATGCAATGCTCCAAAATAAACACATTTAAATGTTATAAACCAATTTAATTTAATGAGGATTAAAACCTGTGGTGTGTACAGGCACTCTTGATTTCTGAACTCTCGGCGAGTCACTTGTGTATGTGGATGGGTGTGTTTCCTGAAATACGCACATGCAGACACAGTCTGCAATGTATGTGTATACCCCGGAATAGGAAATTATTTGGTTCAAATTTTCCCTTCAAAAGAATTCTCAGCGATTTCCCAGACCTTAAATTTTGTCAGCAATATATGTTTAAAATCCAGGGGGTGAATATAACACTGACATAATATGGCAGCTCTGAAGCGTTGTCTGTGTCTGCAGTGCGAGTCTAGCACAGCATTCTTCCCTACCAATGTGAATCTGGATGAACTACTTCTAGGAGTCACAAAAGATCATTCTTAATTATTTCCAGTTCAATCCTTGCTGGTCCTTTCCTGACTGGTAAAAACCCTAGTTAGAGTCCACGATGGTGGGGATTCTTATGATGAGGACAGTGGGCCTTGGGGCCACAGGATGGCCAGAGGTCTTGTATGTACATTTCCAAACATCATCTAGTGGGGGGAAAGATCACTGACCTCACAGAATCCAGTCTTTGCCCCAGCAATGTATGACATTGTATACATATAATCCACTGTAGGTGGAACACCGGAATAGAGCATAAACTGGTTTTCCTCCTTTGGTTTCTACCATATTTATAACAAACAAACAAAACTCTGAGCATGTCATGCAAGCCTATCAAACTGATTATGTAGAGGGTTTTGCTTCTAACTTCTTGTGAAACCAGAAGGACACAGGCAGCATTTTTCCAGCAACTCATCTGGTTTACAAGAATCTGATGTGCTTGATGGTGTTACTGAAAAGGCTGAAGACTGAGGGCATGCTTGTGCATGAGAGATGGGAAAGACGCCTTTGTATAAACTGTTTGTTCACAACCACACATAGCCGAGGGAACTCATGGTCAGAAGACAATACTGGGGCGAACAACTGAGCAGGATTCAAAAGCATTACACATTTATATAAGAAACAAGGATATCCTCCCCAGTGGTACTAGCTAAAGGAAAAAAAGAAGGAATAACTCTCCATTCTCAACCCCCTGGGCAAACAGCCAGATCACCAAATACTTGAGGTTAAGCAGCTATTTCCCATTGGTCATGTTGTTGCACAATTGACAATTGTGGTGGTTTTACACCTTCATTTGAATCACTGGAAATGAACAACAGCTGGAGATAAGATCAGCCATGGGTCTAACGCAGACAGGGCCGATCTTATGATAAGGTACAGCAGCAATGTCTGCTTTTTCTCAGGCTTGCAGTCACTGCTGCCCTCACTGGAAAGCTGTTCTTCCATCAGAGACACTGAAGTAATTGCCAAGGCATACTAAAAACTAAATCCCATTTCCTTGTATGCGTCTAAATGGCACGTACCCAGCCACTTTTGACACTGTAATTCAACTCTGCACACAAGCCCCATGTGCTCAGTAGGCACACTCAAGAGGACTGTGCTCTGCCTAGAAAAACATGACTACCAGGTGTCAGGTGCAGGAGAAGGTTGGGTTAAAAGGAGAGAGGTCCTCCTCCTTCCCTTCCCTTTTACTGCCAGTAGGTCTGATCCTATTTCACCACCAGGCAAAAAAAAAAACTCTCGTAAAACTTGCGTAGGTGGGTGTCCAACCCTGCAGTCAAGTGACTGCGTACATACCGTTTAGACGTGTAAAACAAGATTATCCTTAACAAAAGTGTCCTCTGTAGCTTGTGAAAAATGAATGACAGATGCGACTAACCACTCTTCCTTTCTTCCCTTTCATCCTTTCCCAGCGGACTGATGTACTCAGAAATAGCTTTCGAACGGGCTAGCTCGGGGTGGCTAAAAAAATGGATCGTTGAGTTAAAAATGCCACCAAGTCAGATGTGCTTGCTGAGTCGGACACTGCGAGCACATTGCCAGATGAGACGTGTGTCTAATGCCATTGGGGTCCTTTGTTTTTAAGTTCTTCAGGTCAAAGACCACATCCTTGTGCCTGAAGCCCATCCAGCATGACTAAACTCATTTGATTTCCAAGTTCTCCACTGAAATCCTCACACAGCAGCTCCTAAAAAAAGGGGGCTCATCTCCACTGAATCTGAACTAATCCACTGAATCTGAACAAGCCTCAGAGAGCTCCTTATCCCAGGAAAAGCCCCAACAAAACTTCAGCTTTATAAAATGCTTTGGAGCTTGATACTTAGAGCTTTATTTTTATTTTCCACTTACCACCACAGGTACAATGTCCACAATAACCGTCAGCAGCACTTCCCTTGTAACACTATACGGAGCTCAGTCCCTAGGGTACCACCACGCTCAGAAGGCTGCAAATGCACCTCGCTCTTTTAACGTGGAAGCGTCACTTCTGCAACTCTTCTAAGCATGAGTTACCCAAGACGCAGGAGATTCGAGATGGTTTTTCATACTTCAGTCTCTAGTGGAAGCTCATTCTGGACCCACTTCCTCCCAGCTCTGGAGAATGCTGCAGTTTTGCCAAGAAGAATGCCTTGACAGGAAATTCTATATTTGAATGGAAAAAGGCAGGCTTTTCACATTTGTGCGAGCAACAGCTGGGGATCTTTACAGTTGTCTCCTGCTCGCTGTGATGGGGAGAAAGAAACAGATTGACCATACAGATAGAGAACTTAACTCAGAGACATTTATGAAACACAGAACATGTGTGTGAAGCAGTGCCATGATAGTATGTTAAAAGGTTTTTGTTTAGCAGTTGTTTTTAGTTATTCAGTAGAAATGGCCTCTTTTGGTCCATTCAAGCAGCAGAGCTTCTTGCCCTTAAAAGGTGCGTTAACACCTCTGGGTGTATACACACCTACTAAGTCGATTTAAAATAAGGCAACTTAGTTAAGTCGACCTAAGTCACTTTGGAGCGTACACAGATACAGCCCCTTGACAGTGGCAGCTATCTTGTGAGCTATGTTGACATCAAGATAACCCACTTCAGCAGTGTATTACCTTGCACCACTTCTAAGTCAACTCTGCTCCACATACTGGGGGTCTTTAAGAGGAGGTTAGATGTACACCTTGCTGGGGTCAGTTGACCCCAGTACTCTTTTCCTGCCATGGCAGGGGGCCGGACTAGATGATCTGCTCAGGTCCCTTCCGACCTGACCAACTATGAAACTACGTGCGTATGCTCTGACAGTTAAGTTGACTTTAAAAAGTTACGCCAGCTTAACTGTCAGAAAGTTAGTACGTGTGTACATAACCTTAGTCTTCATCTTGATTGTTCTTATAAACCTCTTCTTCAGATTTACTGAACATTCAATCTACTTGTTCAAGTCTGAGGGGTCCCTTCCTACAGAGGAGGCTTCAGGTAAAGCTTTCAAGAGCTCCTATGGCCTTTCCATGTTTTTTGCAAGGCACCTCTCACAGCTGTGAGTATAACAGGATGAATAATAGCATGTTATTCATTTAAGTGAATGGGGATCTCTCAAAGCAAAACTAGTGAATTCAGAAATCTGTCCCACTGGGGTCCGGGAATTGTATTCAAATCCCACCAAGCCAGGCCAAACCAACCAGAAGGGCCTAGACATCTGAAGACAGCCCATTTGTCAGATCCTTATTAAAAGCAAGGCAGTGAAACAGGAGTCTAATCTACTTAGGGAGAGGCTCCTAAAAGGCCCGCAAGATTTTTTTAAAGCATGGGGGGTAGTCCTTACTGTGTGTGTGCTTTATTTTCATAAGGATTTTAAAACGCAAGCTGTGAGCTTGGTGGACAGTTATGATAGTCAAATTATTAGAAAGAAGCACTAAGGATGGACAGGTTACATTTCTGCAAGAAAATCAGAACACACACAGAAATGGTAGTTGAACCGCGTGCCAGCTGTATTGTTTCTTGTACCAGTGTTAAGGAAAAGACTTTCCCAATAATTTTTAACCTGCTTTTGTGCATTTTAACAAATATATTTTAACTATAATTACTAGGTATTCTTACTCTTTAACTTGCTGTACTCATTATTTCTGGTAATCTGTAATAGGAAGCTGTTTTACTTACTTGAAGAGAGGCAACTAAAATAAACACATATTTCTAGTTATCCATATCAATTAATTTTTCCAGCAAGAACTTAAGTGTACATAGATTTAAAAAAAAAAAAAAGAGCCCCTTATCTCCTTAACCTCCAAGTTCTTGTCCTTGAAACAAAAGCGTGGAAGAAACTGGATAGCTTCATTTTAACTGTTGCCCTCTGCTTCCTTTAAAATGTGCAACAGCTGATGTCAGTAATGATAAGAGAGCACAGCAAGCTCTTTTCCATTCATGCAATTTTTCTCACGCCAGACTGGCTACATATAGTGCATCCAAAACAGATTTAATGTGTCTCTTCCATAATCTGTGCAAAGTGAAACACAAAGAGCCTTGTACTTGGAGAATATTCACTAGTTATCTTCTATCCTGAATGACTAATTGCCATGGCTACCACCGCAGAAAATCTTTCAGAGAAGACAATAACTAATAAAACCATGGACTTGGTCCCAAATGTCAGTCAAACTGTACTGAAAAGACGCATGGTAGTAGAGAGGTGGTGGCTCCCGGGACTAGGAAGAAGCCCCCACAATGCCAGTACACAGTAGACTGGCACACCAACATTAGGCATCACCCATTCCATATAAAAACCGAACTGGAGACTGAAACAAGATCCAGGCTCCAACAAAATGGACTATTTCCAAGTATTTGAAAAGCTTCAAACAGCTGTGGCGAGGACGAAAACTCTCACAGTCCAGGGTAAGAGAGAAGCAGATGCAAGAAAACAAGTTCTCTTATATAACAGAAACAGAACAGGCTCTTCTGCAAAACTCTTAGGGCATGAATAGCACTGGCCGGGTTTCTCGGACTCGCTCCTTGTGTGAAATTATGTTCGAAGAAAATCCAGCTTCAAGGTATTTAGTTAGGCCTACCTGCCTGGAAGAGTCTCAAGAAACTAACACAGCCACAGCCAGTGTTTTAGGGCTCCAGGAAAACTTGGGATATACCCCCATGGACAACAGAGGTGACATCTCTTTCCCAGCCGATGATTTTTCAGCAAATTCATCCTCACTGCAGCATCACTTTGCCAAACTAAAGAAGCAGATGTCCAGACAGAAGACAGACTATGAATCTAAAATTACAAGGTAACGATTCTTAATATCATGAGCTTTTCAGGGGAAGGACTACCTGCTCATACTTGTACATTGCCAGCACTCCAGATACCTGCCTAGTGTCCTTCAAACTACTGGAATTAATAGACACAATGATGGTCCATAAGTTTCACTGTGAATGTTTCTCACTTCAGTATCCAGTATTTACCAGGGAGCAGGGTTTGACTCAGTACCACAAGGGTTATTTTAATGTCCTTTATTTAAAGTTAACAGAAACCACTATCGGTAGAGCAGATTAAAAGTTTCAAAACATTTGTACTTTGTCTGAAAAACTGTGAAGTCTACTGTGGATTTTTTGCTGTCTCTCTCAGTGGTGGTAGGCACAGTACTTTGGGAAGAGACCTGCTGATTTAGGACTACTACTAATATTAAGCACTGACAAAGTGCTTAATACAATCTCCATAGTAGCCCAAAGAGGCTGGCAAGAACAGTCCTCAATTTTCAGGCATGGAAACTGAATAAGGAAACGATTTGCGCTAGACTGTTTTGTGTGTCGAAGACACACCTGACACAAGAACACAGCAGCTCCCGGCTCCCAGTTCCATATGTAGGCAACTAAATAATAGTGCTTGTCTGCTAACATACAATAGTTAGAATAAGGGAGCATTTTGTATCTAGGATGTCAGGCAGTCCGTTACCCAAATCGCATATTCGTTTTAATAAACTGCAAATGGGGAAATGTATGTGCCCTCAAAGTTAAGAGAACAGGTAGAAGCGGCTCAACACTGAAGATTTTTTGGATGTTTCTGATTTACACAGGCCAGTCCCACTTTTTAAGGAGCTCTTCATTTATTCCTTCTTACTGAATTTCCTGCCTGCTCCAAAAAGACAACCCAAAGACAGAACTAGTAGCAGTTAAAAGATAGAAAATGTTGCCCTGTTTTGTGCCCTGGTTTATTATAACAATTAAAAAAAGAGGACAGCTTGGATGAATGTTACAGGCCTTGCATATATAAGCATTTAAGTTGTGTAATTTACAGATGAAGTAAGGGATCGGTGGGAAAATAAAGGGACCTGTTTCTCATTTTTTAATCATAATTATGTTTTGCCAAAAATCTTCCTTACAGTTTCAAACTGATATTCCCATTCGCTCTCCTTGAAACTGCTGAATTGCTGTTAAACGGATAGACTGCTAGTATTCAACTGCAGAAGCCTCACATGCTAAACATTGTGGTTTCCATCTATATGAATAGCAGAAAACACAAAAAACAGCAGAGCTTAAAGTAGCAGAAAGGCTGCATGGTTAAACACCTAAAAATCTGAAAAATACATTTTAGTTTCTAGGTATTTCCAAAGTATTTTTTTCAGCCTTAGACAGACAGGGCATGCTAGGGGCTTGACTACTTGTGTTCCACTGCAATCTGCTGTAGAGTGGTTTGTATATAAGCTCTTTGTGAAAAATGTAGTCTGCCTTATAACCCCTCCCTGACAACTTCTATTAGTGGAATGGCATTTGTTGTATAAATTCAAGAATTTGAGCCGCTCATGTTGGTGATGTATGAGAGTGCTTTTTATGTCATTCCTCAGGACATACGAGGATTAGAATACAAAAGTGAGAACGTCATTTATCTTTCAAAACGAAACGGACACACAACTTGGGAGCAGAACATTAATGCCCTGGGCCGCAGAAACAGGACAGATCATGAGAACGATGACCTGTCTGAATGGGAAAGAACATTAGCAAGGCATTGAAGGGTGATATAAGACAGCCTTCTTTGGAGACACTAAGTGCCTCTCCCCGTACTTCTATTTATAGTACCACGTGCTGAAAGCTGGTTTTAAAAAATGGCTTTATCAGGAAAGAGAGACAGGAAAAGAGTACTCTAAATTACAATGTCTGTCTTTCAAACAGTTTGGAGCAGCGGAACAAAGAGCTGCAGTTGGAGATTAAGGATCTTCATTCAAAACTGAGGCAGCAACGGAAATGGTACAGTCTGGTGGAGATTAAAATGCGAAATGCAGAGAGAGCCAGGGAAGATGCAGAGAAAAGAAATGAAATGCTCCAGCAGGAGATGGAGGAGTTCTTTGATACATTTGGGGAATTAACAAATGAAGTAAAGAAGACGGAACAAATTATTCAAAGTTTCTAAAACAACAAACGGGACCAGAGTTGACATTTGATTACAATTATTCCCCTTTCAATGCAATGAGGGTCCCAACAGCAAAAATAAGTTTGATAATACAAAGTAACAAATTAAACTATTTATCCAAGAGATGACACAATCTTAGTGTTTTATAAATAAGCTAGTAATGCTAGCTCCTCTTTCAACAAAGTAAATATTTCCTCTTTCAACAAGGTACATTGCAATTTGAAAGTCAGTGTTAAAAATAATTCCATTCCAATTGCCTACTCATCCAAAAACATTCATTTTTTAAAACGTGTTATATGTGTTCAAGACAATCCAAAACTGCAATTAAGGTGGCACATTAATAAAAGTTACTACCACGCTAAATAGAAAAAAAAAAATCTTTATCATTTGAGCTAGGGCAGAAAAGAGCTGATGACATTTCAGTCTATTTGTCTCCCTTTGAAGTAGCTGACAAGACAGCCTTATTATAGCTGCATTTATAAATTGCGAGTAGGTTCTCCAGTTCCTTGAATCATCATTAATTAGTGAGTAAACAAAATCAATTTAAATTAATGTCTCTGAAGACTTCTAACACTTCTTTTTTCCTAATGGAAAACCAAAACAATAAATCAATACAATGCATGTCTTGAACACAAAGATAACTTAGACCCTGTTTTATCTGAGTATAATCAATAAACACTAATAATCATTGTGATTGTCTGTTTGTTCATCTTAGGCAAAAGGGAGAAGTGAATACAAAAGCACATGGTAGCTACCAAATAACAGCAAAGCTGGACTCCTGTAGTGCAGTGCAGACACTGTTTGCATTCCTCCACCTCCACTGAAGCCACATAACACAAATATAATTCTCTATTCAGAAGCGGAGGAAAAAAAACTTCAACCTCCTTTTGATAAATTGATAACAGTGGAGAGAGAGAAAATTCTCCCTTTGTAACATCAGTTGTCCGTTTTCTTAAGGAAATGTGGATCATATAAAACAAGCCTCCTTCTTAATTTACAAAAATACATTCAGTCAATTAACTAACCTACTTGGTAAAATACAAAGGCATCTATTGGTGTCTACTGTCCAGCTCTCAAATAATTTATGCCATGTACAGATTGAACCAATAGAAAATACGGTTCTTACTGACAGACACAAGTACTTTAAGAAGCACAGATCCCGAGTTGCTCATTATGGTCCCTATGCAAAACATGTCATTTTGTTCACACTTGAAGCTTTTTCCTGACCAGTGACAGAATTATGTGTTTGGCCTAAAACGTGTGCTTATACTTTGCTGAACACTGGAACCCACAATCCTACTTACACACAGACCCACACTGAGTGCAGGGTGATGTTCACAGTTAAGTGTCACTGCGATGTCCATTAGTGTTTCCATTATTGTGTCCTTTAGGCTTCAACACTTTTCTTGAAACATCCTTCTCCTCCCTCCTAGAGATGATATCTTTGAAAGCTTCACAAACCATATTGAGGAGTTACAGAGTGAAAAAGTGTACTACTATGAAGGCAGAAAAAAAAGTGCAACTTAGTTAGAAGCATTTATAGATGGAGGCAGTAAATTTGGGTAACATCAAGGACAAATCTTATGGCAATTGATCTGAGGGTTTTGGTAACAAGAAAACAGGTTCAACCTGATCATGCCATTAACGGCTTAAAAAGAAACGAACTAAACACAAGGTCTTCCTTTACTTACTCATATATTAGATCAAGTTTTATTTTTAACACGTACAAGATGTTTGGTAGAGGTGCAAATAGATTGAGTCACTGCACCATTCATCTGCTGCCTCACGCTAGAAGACATGTTATTATATGCACTGAATGCCATGGGGTGTGGGTTGTCACCACTCTTCACAGGGCATAATGGAGAGGCTGTGACAACCAAAATACTTTAAAATAAACCAACAAACAAGATTTTTCTTTGGAAGCAGAGGTCAAATTGTCAGCTGGATTGGCTCTAAAATGGGACAGTTTCAGGTAGGTGGTGTTCTTTCTTCTTGGACAATCCAGCTGAGATCAGGTGTAAGCTGCCAGTGCAGAACATCTTGCAAAAGCTTTGCTTCACTCTCCATGATGGCTATAGCCTGCTTTGCTCAATTCACGTATCTCCCTCTATAGTCAAAACTTCACCCAGTGAATCAAAAGCACTGCAGGCCCTTCTCCATGAGCACAAAATATGTTGTCCAATCCAGTCCAAACGTGAGAAGTCAGTGTTCTCAGTCGTGCCCAACGAACAGGGCACTGCTCACTTTCCTCTATTGAAAAAAAAAAAAAATTCAGCGTGCATGCTCCAGTCGTTGGCAGCACCGCTGGCTGCTGTTGTGTCAGGGTGCTCCAGCTGATCAGAAAAAAATACGTGTGAGGAATTTCTTTCTAAAAATCTCTTTCACTTTGATCTCACCCTATTCATTTCCCTTTCGAGTGTTTGTGACTACTAGCTAACTGACAGCGAAAACACCTTATGATTCAATATCACTGGATGCGCATACTCTTTTTACTCTGAGGTTGCACTTTTATGTTGGGGTGTCAAAGATGGAAAGCATTAGACAAAGATGTCACTTTGAGTAAATGAAAAAGACTTCTCACATACTGTAAGTTCACATATTTATTTGAAATTTTACAGTGGCTTTAAGATGTTTTAAGATAAGACTTCTGGAAAGAAAAGAAACTTAGAAAACCGAATTTTAGATGAAGATATAGCTAGCACTTCAGAGTTAGCTACTGACAACATTCCTTATGAAAATCCTTCCTTGAATTCTAGCTTCCTTGAATCAGCTGGAGAACAAGAAAGCACGACTCCCGTCTGTAAAAAAGACACAAACCTTCTAATCTTCTTGAAATCAAAGTCCAGCATCAGACAAAATAGCCACTGCCATTACACGGAACATTTTCCTATTGCACAAGCATCAAGAATGAAATATGGCAATCAAAGCCTAGTTTAGTAGGCAAAATAGGCCACTTTATGTATCTATATAGTCAGACTTCAAAAACACATTTCTTCTGAAATCACATACCATATTGTAATTAAATTAAAGGCCATAAACTCTGAACAACAATGTGCTAGGGCTTGATGCTATTTTTTGTGATATTTGGTAAAAACAAATGATGGGAAGGGCATAAAACACACTTTGGAGGAAGTGAACACTTAAAAAAACTGTAAGCTTTTGAAAAAAAAATCCTAAAGAATTTAAGAGGTTTTAAAATATGATTAGGCAAAGTTAAAACATCTACACATTAAACACCTGACAGACAGCAGTCTCATGAAAATTACACCTACTCAAATTAAGCAAAACTCAAACAAGATTAAAAAAGTTGTGACAAACTAGAAAAATCCATGAAATTCTGTTAAGGCGGATATTCCACCATCAACTCATGTTGAGGAGTATCTGTCATTTTCTATAATGGCACAACTTACAGAAAAACATTATGATAAATGAGTTTCTCTGGACTCAGTGGTTTGTGTTAAAAACCATTTAGTCACTATATTATATTTAATTGATATCTTTCCTGAACAAAAATTATTCTAGGAAGCCTGTAAAATCCTTAATATTTATTCTATGGACCAGAAAGGGTTTGCTGTATACAGCAAATCATATTGTGGTAAGTGTATGTTATTTATTTAAACATCTCACTTACATGAGATCGGCAGATCTACCATCATGTAATGTAATGTTGGCCTTTCAAAGAAAAAAAATGTTATGTATTGCTAGGTTCTTGGGGGACTTTTTAAAGGGATTTTATTTACCCAGTAAACTAATGGCTCCAAAGAAGCAGTAACCTACCATGGAAATTTTAAGCATACTGTAAGAATTTATATGAATTTTTTGTTTGAAAACATTGAAAATGCACATTAGCCATCTTACAAGGTTTAAGCTGCCAGCCATTTAAAAAAATATACATATCAAAACTGACAACCATATTGCTAATCGCCTTCCAATTTTCCTTTAAAAAATTAGCACCAATCTAAGCATCTGAAATTCATAAAAAAATTGTGCACTCGCTTTTTAAAAATTACCAATTATTTCGTAGAAGACAGCAGTGAGTGTGGCACAGTGTTATTAGTCAATGTCATTATTCAAAACATCAAAGCTTCAGCTAGCCTGCCATGAGCAGGCTATGTTTGAACAGTAAATAAGGCTCTAGTTTGATCAAATTGTTCCCTGCTTTTGTTACGTTACACAAGATGAAGTGCTGTACTAAGGGCCTGATCCTGTAAACGTGTGCACGTGTGCGCGCACGTGTGAATAGCCCACTGGAGGAATCAGGGCCTAACGACTAATTAATCTCTGTGGAGCAGGAACTGACTTGTTAACGTGTTTGTAGAGCAGCTCTCATATGAAACCCCAATACTGGCGGGGGTGTCAGAGCATTAGCGTAATTTAAATACTAAATAGCAAGAACTAATTTCTGAAGAATAGTTATGGATCAATAACAAATTCTGGTTTCAATACAAGGACCTGATGTTTTTCACTGATCCTGATATTAGAACCAAGCAACTCTACAATCTATAAGCAAACACAATGCTAATCTAACTGTTTTAGATATATTTAGGGGAAAGATGCTTCCCAACTGTTATTTGAAAGCATATTAAGTTTTAGCCCATAAAACATCCAAAAATTTAAATCTCTGAAAATATTTTTATATTTAAAGTGTGACATGCTGATTCAATCTTAAATTGTAGGGTCACAAACATTAAGATTTAAAACACGTTAAACAACTTTATTATGTAAAACAATGTAAAAACAGAACATCATGATTGTGTTTTAGAAGAATCCTAAAGTGCTTCAAAACAGCAATTAAAAGAATTTATTATTTTATTGTGCAAAATTGCAAGCACCTTATCAAAAACTAAGCAGCAGCATAAAAGAGTAAAAACTTAAATATTAAATGCATTTTCTATATTCTGCTTTTAGGACCAAAATAATTTGCCATATTTTTGGTAACAAAGCTCCAAAGAGTACATTTTATTGTTTTAACTTTATACCTAATCTTTTTTTTAAATACATATACTGATTGAAATACTAGACCCAGATATATTTCTATGTCCAAACAGCAAGTCTGCGGGTCGAAACCCACAACTAGAATTTTAGCTACAAAAATAAATGTGATCATTTTTTAGAACATACATGAAATGGGTGGTTGTTGCACTTCCACTTTTCTCAAATGCAAATATTACGAGAAAAGATGGCTTGCTTAAAAATGCTAACATTGCTTAGCTCCTGATGTTTTTAGCGTGCAAAGTGAGTTAACAGTTCTGTGTTATTAAAGTTTACTTAAAACAGCTCTACTAATCATGTGAAGGACAATCTAAAATAATACACATTTAAGATAATGAACCTGAATATGTTTATTTCTGCCCTACCTCAATGTTAAAATGAACTGATGGATGGATGTTCATGGTGGAAAAAAAATGAAATTTCTAAAAATCAGGAATTCAGCTATGAGAACTTAACTGAAGTCCAGATTTTGCACTTGGATACAGGTATGCACAATGCATTAGCTTCAAATGAAAGCCACAGCGTATGCATGTCAGGAAAAAATTTGGTTCCAAGTACACAGTATCACTATGTTTAGCATCAAGCCCTGATAGAATCCATATTACATACGTGCAGAATTTACAGACAAAGGCTGCTCAGTGTTTCTTCACTTAAAGTATTTCCATCCTAAGTTTCACAACCAAAATGAAACACCTCACACTAACTGTATTGCTGCAAGACTGAACCTATATTCCAACATGGCATTATGTTCAGTAAAGATTTGTCTGCACCTGAAGAATTTTTCCCGTAGTTTATAATGCATGCCAAATCAGAGCAGTGCATTTCTATCACATTGAGATGAGCCCCTCAACTCTATTCTTGGAGACATTTAATTTGAACTTCTAAACCCCATCCTATTCCTAAAATAAGCTCATGCTAAAAATTCTATGAACCCAGATCCAAAAAGGAAACGGGTTTAATCTTTAGCAGAAGGTCATCTGAAATCTTTCCTTTGGAACAGAAATTGAAGGAGGGATCATACTCTGTTACATAATTTTGAATAAACAGACATTCTGTAAGGATTAAAAAAAATAATAATAAAACAAAAGAATATTCTGGTCCCTAACAGGTTTTTGCATCTTAGCAACAAACTAGTCAATGATTCTAGTTGAATTTGAATTCATTTTGTATTGCTTGATAAAGAAATTTAAATCCTTACCAGAAGCAAGATGCAACAAACTTCAAAGGCTGCTTGCAAATTTCGGTTTCCAGTAGTTAGACTGGTCTATTTTGTGTGATCTGTGCAGACAAAGCCTTATTTTGACATAGTTTATAAAAAAAACCAAAAACAACAAAACCTTTCATATCAGAGTATTTCCTCAAAGTGCATTCTACACACTGTCCATTCAGCTCTCAAAACAGTTGGCTTCTGTTTAGTCACTTTTGAGGAACAATGATATGAGCAAAGATGAAATGACAACTTTTTAAACATACTCCATTTCTGCAATGCCATTCAGCTACTCAGTGTTTACATATTTAAAATGATGTTTATAGTAAATAATATGAACATTATTAGCCAAATATCCCTCTTCTTTTTTCAGGTGAGCAGTTAGACACCTAAACTGTCACAGATTATTGACCACCAATTTTATTTAAGTCAATATTCTGTGATTCTGAATGTGTGTGAGCTACAGTATTATTAACATTATATGAAAAGTTTGTCATACAGAAAAGCAACATTCCTGTTTACAGAATCAATTGGGTAGTTTTTACATACACACATGCACACTCACAGGTATTTTTAAAAATATTAATATTCATAAATGCCAAAGTGCACAAAAATGGTTGACCGTATCACTCATATATACCTGGTTTATATGAGAAAGATACATTATCATACTGCAAAGATTATGGACAACATTTCTAACCTTTTAAACCTTTTACAAAATTACACATGTGACTATTGGTTTCCATCAGTGATAATCAGGTTCTTGTACATCAGTGAAATCAGATTCAAAACTAGATACTGAGTTTATTTAGCAGAGTCAGGACAACACACATGTAAAATCTGCTTGCAGAGTACATATGTTCTACATGTACATTCTCTATGTATGTGTGTAGATGCACACAGGACTGGACGTGCTGTCCTATATGCACTTTTGTTACTGCAAGTGCATATTTGACACAGGTTTTTCTTAAGCTATGGTTCAGTTTATAAACAACTGTTTCCTTCCATACTTGACTCCAATTTACAATATGCAGACGTTAAAACTTATGCATCTCATTAAGAAAGTTACTGTCCCCAGTGACAACTAAAGTTTCTAAGTATACCATAAGCAAAGAACAATGAAAATTAGTGTTAAATATGATCCATCTTTTACTATAATGAGGATTATGCAAAATGGCAGACAGACTCAAAAGCAGAATTTTAGACTAAGAGTACATTTTCAAAACTAGGCTAAGTAAAAAAGCTCCATTACTGACTCAAATGATGGATTTTTTTTTTTTTAATTATAACAACTATGAATTGAATCCAGTATGAACCCCCACTCTAAACGGGGGTTCATTCAAGGTATACAGAACAGACCAAACCTTGTAGGCCAAGGGCACTCAACCTTTTGGCCCCATGAGTAGTATGCATGCAGCCAATCCATAGGCTGAGTCATACTTCATGTGCTGGGATCAGGCCCCAGGGCCCCAGACTGCTCCCATGGGCAGGATCAGGCCCTGGGAACTGCACTGCTCCTGCTTGCTGGGATTGAGCCTGTGGCATTAAGATTAGATCCTGTGCTGCCCTATGTGCCCAATCTAGCATGCAGGGCCACAGTCCAGTCCATGGGTCTCCTCATGGATCCACTGCGAGTCCTGCAGGCTAAATGACACGGCACCGGATGCTGAATCTGGCCTGCAGGCCAGGAACTGAGCACCTATTATAGGCCAAGCTGCTCTAGAATGACAAGTTACACCAGAGGTAGCCCAAGCAGGTCTTGCATAACAGGCTGGAAAACCAACCCGATTTTGGTATCATCTTGAAATGGACATATCCAGTAGGACACTCCCACAAGCAAACCACAGATTATAAAATGTTCGGTGAGAAATTGTACAAACAGGCCTAAAACAAGACTACGAAACTATTAACAAATCATTTTCTTCTTACCAAGATACCTTTCTTGAGTACATTTGCTCCAAGGTACTGCTGGTTGCTGCAGCAGATTCAGTACGCTGCTTTAGAGATTTTAGGCCTTTAAGTCTCAGACGCAATAAGGAAGTAATCATATGCAAATACTAAAGACAACATTTTCAAAAGCAATTAATGGTTTTGGGTATCCAACTTGAGACATCTCAAAAAGGACAAGATTTTCAGACAGCGCTGAGGACCTACCCTCAGGAATAGAAAAAAAAAAATTGAAAAAAAAAAAAATCAGGCCCTTTAGAAATGTTTCATGCTTCACACCAAAAACAACCAGTCACTTTTTAAAATCCTGGTCCAAACAACTGAACCTATGTGAATTCAGTCAAGCATAGGTATCTCTGGAATGAGATAACACTTGTTGTCAAAACAGTGAGAGGCATCTTTCAATTTCAATGTACTTTTCAGCAAGATATGAACAGGATGGAAGAAACTAAGATAATCTGATGTTAGTAAAGCACATTCTATATGCTAGACACTGCGAGTATTAGCTCATCCAAATACCAAGGATAGAGAAAATACCAAATTGTGCAGTGGAGGGAGGGAAGAAAAAAAAGCATTTTTACCAAAGGTCTGCTCTGGTGACAAAAAGTACTAGATAGGCTTCTGTTTATATTGGGGGTCTGGTCTTGCATACAAACTTTGTCTGTATTTTTTAATATAAAAGAAATACAAAACTAAAATTAAACCCAGCGCTTATACTTAAGAAAAAAACAATATCCAAGATGCTTGATCTGAACTCATAGAGGCCTTTCTACCCAGTTTTTCTATTTTGATAGATCATAATCTAGACCTCTAACATTTACTATTGTAAATTCAATTACTTGAAAACTTTCCAGTGTATATTCTACTGTAAATTCAATTACTTGAAAACTTTCCAGTGTAAAAACATTGAAACATTAGGAAAAAATCTGCTTTTCAGATAAGTCTGCAAATGATATATATTTCTCTCTCTCTTCCCAACTATGTACTGGACAATTCAGTTCAGTTGCAGTGTATTTTGTTAGTTCAGTGAACAAATTGTACACATTCTTTTTATATAATCAAATCTTCAGTATTTATATTTATGAAAATGATATGCTTTGCTTCATATTGGACATTTTTCTTACTATTACAAAGTTTAACTTCACATACATGCACACAGAAAGAATCGTTAGCTAAGCATTTTTTACACTTGTGCACTCTAAAGCAAATATGCATTTCTGTGTTTGCAAATGCACAATTGTATAATATTTTCTAACTTAAGCCACTACTCTATTGCATATATTTTCTAGTAAGTCAAGATAGTGCAACGCAGAAGGCAATGTCTGTGTTATCTTAATCTGAAAATGGCCTGGATAAGCCTGTATTAAAACTCCTCCCTTTCCCATGATGCCATGTCAAAAAAAAAAAAAAAAAAAAAAAAAAGCTTCAGCTTAAATATTTCATTTTAACTGAAGATCCAGAATTATGTTTAATTTTGAAATAGAGATTAAGCTTATGGAAATAAACATAACAAACCCCATCAAATCAGTCAAAAGGACTACCATATTTTAAAAATATATACACTATAGAATGGTCCCATAAAAAGTGGGAAAAAATTCATGTAATTCTTGAGGTCACAAACTTCAAATTTCTCCATTGTCTCTGTCCTTTTATCAGAGTTCGTTCTGAGACAAAGGGAGGAATTAAGTGAAAAGTATCACAGTGTCCCTTTGTTCTTTAAAGGAAAAGTAACAAAAATATCGTTTCCAAAAGTTTTTACCAATTAAAAGAAAGAACCAAAATAATGTATTACCCAGAAAACAAAACAAAACAAAATTAGTACCTTTTCCTTTAAAAAGAGACATTGCTTCACAGGAATACCAGGGAGTAGTCATTCAAGAAAAAAACAACTCCTTCCTCAAGATCAAGTTAACTAAAATTTAAATAATTGAAAGACATTCAAAAAAATCAGAGTCATATTCACATGTAAAATACAAAAATGATGGGGGGTTTTCCTATAAAGTTCACTATTTTGTCTCTGCTAGAAGAAGATGCATAGAAGTATTGGGAGATGAGGACAGAAAGGAGGGAAAGGGCTC
Organism: Crocodylus siamensis; assembly: GCF_052110815.1. Lineage (NCBI taxonomy): Eukaryota > Metazoa > Chordata > Crocodylia > Crocodylidae > Crocodylus > Crocodylus siamensis. Next base: position 6,071,485 of record NC_143404.1, on the reverse strand, counting down.
AATAGTAAAAATAAAAGTGCTACAATGGAAGAAAATTTGCCTTTGAATACAGTACTTCAAATGTTCAATAGGTAAGATAACCCTCATACATATAACATACTGGTAGTTAAATAGAACAAATTTCTGTAGTCACACATTTAAGCAAATTATACAGAGCATACACATTCAAAAGACCTACTAATGAACAATTTATGTGTTACAGAAGTCTACTGAATGGGACAGAAGATTCACGAACTCATTTAGGAGGAGTTTATCTGGTATGAATCTACTGTAACTGCTCACCTGAAATAGGCTGAAACAAAAAAGCCTATTGTAGTGTTTAACTTGTAATTTTTTTCTTCTTTAGACATCAATTTCTTTTCATTCTACAACATTAAGCAGGCAGCCTTATAACAGCTGAGTAAAAACACAGGCATGACTTTAGTGGAACATGCAGAACATGGAGTTTCTCTACTTGGTTCCATTAACTTACAAGCAATTCAGGCCCAATGGAAGCAAGAGTTCTTTTCCAATCATAAGTCTGCAATCCTGGCTGATCATCGACATCCTTCAATGGGTCCTGTCAAGGCATCGAGGCTGCTGTCTGTATCTGAAGCCAACGTTTGCTCTGTTGACATGGATGAAATGTCATTGATAGATGATGACTGGGAAGGACTGGTGTTGCTATTCACTGCTGCATCTGTGCTAAGTAAACCAAGCATAATAAAATCTGAGGCAAGACAATATTGCAAATATAATCAATGATACTTTAGGATTCTTAGTATCACTTTTCCCACAGCATGCAGTACCTTACTGTTGTATTAGTTACAGGATTGTCAAAATTGATTAAAATTTTAAAACAGTCTACTCTGTGCAAAACACATGCGAATTATGTGCAATTTCTCTCCAAATGGACTACTTCTAATGTGTACCTTTAACAAGAAAATACCAACAGGTACACATTTTTAACAGAACTAAAAAGGAGTAAACAAGCATGCATCTATAGTACAGAAACGTTTCTAATAAGCAGAGGTAGTGTCTAAACAGTAGGAGACATTCTTCCATGCCCTTCTGACATTTCATTTGGTCATTTTTGTAGTTTTTAATAATTTCTGTCACTTTATCCCAGTGACAAGATGAGAAGATCTCCACCTGTTAACAGTAACACTTCAAATCAACTTCACTGGAAAATTTACCGCCAGTCCAAATAGTCAAAGCATGCAATAGGTATCAAACACCTCTCAGAACAGCATGGATCATTCATTTTCACAGACACATGTAAAAGAACATGGCAGCTGCATTAGTGTGGAGTGCTGCTGCCTAGGTCACTAGGACTTGACACTTTAAAGAGAATGAATTATTCAAAATGTAATGCTCAGCTTCTATTCCACAGCTGTCCAAGCAATGGCATGCAGTTCAGTCCAGATGGTCTAGCACCCACAAAAGACACGGGAGGGCATCAGGGTTCAGAGGCACAGGAGGGACACAGCCAACAATAACCCACAGAGAAGGAATGGCACTGGCAATAAATCGCCTGATTAGGATTAGAAGTCATATAGGATACAACCTGCATGGAGACTGAAGTAGGTTCTACAGGAGAAAAGAGAACCCACTTCACAGTTGGGATTGCCCTCTCCATTTTAGCCAGACTTCAGGAGCTTAACATGGTAATCCTCAAAAGGGACTACCGAGTCCAGTGAAGAACTGACTCGCTATACTGACGGATTTATTTTGTTCAATTCTCTTAAAGAGGATGGGGTCATATAGTGAAATTTAGCAAAAAATGCAACAGATGAAGAAGGCAAAACAGAGGCAGCAATCTGGGACTGTGAGCTGGTGATGCCCGCTGGTCTCACATGGGCCACAGCCACACTTCTTTCCAAGTCCTTTTTCCAAAGCCCTCCTCAGTACAGGAAGTCAACCAAAAAAAATAGCCCTTTTCCCATCAGGCTGTAAAACAAAACTTTGGCATTTTCTCATCTCATGCTGTCAAGACTTTCCAGCTTCCACAATCTCTTTCTGTCCCCTACTCTCTGTCCACTTGCCCTTTTTAACGCCTCCAGTCAGTTATGCAACCAGTGCCCTGATCCCCATTACGTGTACCACATCAGCAGGAATCCTGGTTTTCTCCGATTTAAAAAAAAACAACAACCCAGTTTTCAGTTAAAAAAAAGTAACCCCAAATCTGCATTTTTCTGTGATTTAAATCTAACACCACTAATATGTAGATGTAGTGGTGTTTCATTTTAATCATGGAAAAAAAAAATGTGGATTTGGGACTACTTTTTTAACTGAAAATTGGGGGTGGGAGGTTTAAATCAAACAAAACCAGAATCCATGCAAGCAGTGCACTTTAGGGTCCTTAATGCATAAAGCTCCTTTGCACCAGGGTTGAAAGTTTTAAAATGTTATGCTGAAGCAGCCTGGATTCAGCTGAAAATTAAGTTAAACAACAAAAGAGCTTCAAAATCTAAAAATTAGGACGGGGGGGGGTGTTTGATTTGGTTGAGAGTCTCAGAGCACTTTCCTTCAGAAAAAGATATCAGGTGCTAAAAACCCAGAAGGAAATCTCCCCAAGTTCCAGAATAGCATGTGGGTATGTTAAGGGAATGAATTAGTCTAAATGAAGGATTGAGCCAATCTGGCTTAATTGCTTCCAGTAGCCAACCTGGTTAAATTAATTTTCAGCACACTGAAGAATTTTTGTGTTAGTTGGAATAAAAAAAAGTTTTAAAAAATGCACCAATTTACACAGGGTTATTATATATTATATATGGAGCGCAGGAATAGTCAAAACAAACAGGTAATCAACCAGTAATGATTTCTGGGAGAACTACTATTCTTGTTGGCTTTCCACCCAACTCACAGCATAACCATATTGTAATAAAAAGTTAATACTAGAGGTTTCTCTCTAATGTAACCTTTTGGTTTTCTAACTGCTTTTTGGGTTTTTGTTTGCTGTTCAGGACATCCCATGTCAAATCTGCAACTTGGATCAAGGTTTGGAGAGTTCAGGGGCACTTGAATGGTGTTTCCCAAATGAAGTAACTACACTGTAATGACAGCTACAGCCTTCTGCTCAACAAGAGAATTGTGACTTAAAATTTTAGCTTGAAGGATTTTTTTTAATTTTACTTTATCCAGCATGAAACTGCACAAATACCACTCTGTATATTGTGTTAAGATATATGGGCCAAGAAAAGTGTCTTAGGTGGTTGCATCTCCAAAATGTACTGAATAAATAAGCAGCCTGAGAGACTAACAAATAGCTTTCTTTTTTCTCTTACTGATAGCAAACAACATTTCTATACTGTGAAGGAATGTGTTTATAATTTTGGCAGTATCTGAACTGATAATATTCCTTCTATTTTGCATTACTTTATTATATGTTTGGTCTACCCCACAGTTATGCCAACAGACAGGTACATAACTATAGGGCACAATCAGAACAATTATAAAATGTCACAGAAAAAAAGTATCGCATTGTTAAGTGCTGCTTTAGATCAAGTACATGGGTAAAACTGAAAAGTGGCTACACCTAAACACTGTTACAGGATATCCTGAGTTACTGTGCTGTCAGCTGCAGACTGCTAGATCTCTGCAGAGCAGTTTGCAAATTTCTCCAGAATGCCATCTTGCAGAACCTAAAAAGTTACTTTTCACAACATACAATCATTTCCTTTGCTCACAAATGAAAGCAGTGGCAGCTCCGCAGATTTTTTCCAACAGGCCCAACAGTTTCTTTTCAGCTAGCAGTTTGGAGATAAGGTGTTTTACACCCCTGTAACTCCTTAAACATAAAGGCTAAGTACAGACATTCAGGGGTGTTAGGGGGAGGTTAAAATCGATTTGAAATGGCTGCCCAATCTCAGGTATCTCAGGATGGGGAAGGCCAGCTGGGGGTGTTGGGGGTCCAACAGGATGGAGGGGATGAAAGATATATTTCATAAATATAGGTACTGCTCCCCCTACCCCTCATGGGTCACACGTGTCCCCCTAACTCACCAGCAGGTCGCATTTACCTCCCATCCACTGGTGGACCCTAATCCCCTCCACCCTGCTGGATCCCCACCCCCTCAGCTAGCTCCCCCCATCCTGACTTACCTTATATCAGGCATCCATTTGAAACCCAATTCAGCCTCCCAAATGTCTGTACTTAGCCAAAGACATCAAAAGGTGCATTTTTACAGAAGGTAACTTGAAACATTTCCATGCGTATATTTACCATAAAAAGCAAGTGCAATTCTCCAAGAAGAAAGACTTTCAAGTCTCTCATGAAAACCATAATATTTAGCTTGTGAATTCAAACATAACTTTAAAATATAGTCTATCCAACTGAAGTAAAGAAAGTAATATGAACAAACATCTTTCCAAACCAGAATGAAAGATGAAATGAAACTATTTTTCAACAAAGACACTGAAACTAACCAATTGTTTAAAAAATAAATGAGTCATATTTGAAGATGAGAAGCTTGAAACATCACTGCCCAAACTAGATATCTTTCCATTACAAAAATCATGAAAAGCAACTGTACTTGAGAAGTACAGATATGCTAATATATTTACTGAAATATGACTGCCACCTTAGGAAAAGCCAGAATCAGCAGCTGCAGCAGATGCTTAGGAAACAAATGCAAAAATACTTTTGTATAGTTACTGTACCAGGCGGCGGGGAGGAGGGGGAACGTCCTAGGGTTGCCGTGCTCTCCCCTAGCACCCCCTACCGTGCCAAGTCTGGGTTAAAGCACTCTCGTTCTCGCCTGCCACGTCTTGATCTTGTAAAAATTAAAGGGAGGTTACCTCTTGTCCTCCTGGTCAAGGTTCCTGCTACCCCGAGCCTTGTTTATATAACAGGGGTCCAAGCACCCCAGCCTTATTGGCTATGCGTGGCTCCAAATCACCTTTGTACCACGTCTCAAGCCTCACGGACCTACCAGACATTGTTTGGTCTCAGCTGCAGCCCTCGTCACTCTTGGTTGGGCTCCCAGCAGCCCTCATCACTTTCGGCGCCCCCTTTGTTCTGGGGCTTCTCACGCTGCCCACGCTTGGGGCTTCTCACTGCCTATGCTATTGTGGATCCCCTGTGAGGCCTACTCCGCCCCCTTCTAGCCTCACCCAGTCCTCCGGTCAAACAGTAAACAAAACGGAAGACCCTTGGCTATAACATAACTCTAAGCCATCTGACTCCAACCTTTCTCTCGCCACATCAGAGATGTTCTATCTGTCCCCACTGTCCCCAATCTCGGGCCGTACCTGTAGTTTGGCCTCTACTTATTATTCACTCCGGCAGAGTTCCTTCCTCCTGGGCTGCCAGCAGGTAACTGTCTGCCTGGCCTCAGCCTGGGAGTTATATAAGAGGCAGGCCCTGCCCCTTCCGGTCAGCTGACTTCCCCTGGCAACTAGCAGCTGGGCTCCCTACTTATTGATTCAGCAGTGGCAGGCACCTCAGTGCCCTGCTACAGTTACAAAAGATGAATGTTACAGGAATAATTATAGCATAATTTTTTTACAAAAAATATTACTAGAGATAACGTGAACTGCGTATAATAGGTTGCGCTTGTCTTTTATTTACCAGAATTATTATTTTGTAAAATTTGAAGTTTTACTTACAAATTATAGTTCCACATCTATAATGCATCAGGACTTGGATCATCAAGGTTAAAATCAAACCTCACAAGACTGACTTGCTAAAAGGCAAATCTAACAATCCCAGAAGACTATACGACATTGAGACCATGGTGTTCTGTTCTTTTTCAAATCAGTATGCATGTACAAGGCTTAAATTAGAGACAAGTGTTAGAGATTCCCATTTCTCCTTCTGAAGGAATAATAAATGTAAGCTTGGTTTACCTAAATAATAACAACCTGAATGCCAAAGAGCTAGCGGATATATTCCATAATTGACAGTACAATATTTTCAAAACTAGACCAAGAGAACCATGGCATAGATCAGAGACTCATAGGGACAGAGAGTTTCCCAAGTATTTTGAGAACAAGTTCAACAGAAGTCAAAACCCATGTGGAAGAAAACTTAATGCAGGACTACTTCAGGACAATGACCCAAGTATAACAAGTATCCATTTATCTCATCTGACAGTTCAATTTACGTTCAGAGAAGCCTTATACACTTTGCAGCTCTGTGGCATCAACTTATCATATAAGACTCATCTGCCTTTAAACTAAAATTCATCTTTTTACTTCCTGCAGAAGGAAGAAAACATACTCCTGGTAGCGCATTTCATAGCAAGGTAAACTGACTCCTCATGTAACTGTGAGACTGATTAGGACCAAGAGCCTTAAAAAAAATGACGGTTTTGGTATAATTGGATGTTTGAGTCTGAGCAGAATTGACACATGTATCAGACTTTCAGATAAAGGTAAACTATTAAACCAATGACTAACCTGAGGGTTGATCTTTTACCACACCATTCTTGCTTCTTTCTTCCCAATCCATTACTTCTTTGTATATTAATTCTTAAGAAAAATGGTAAAGAGGGACAGTTACAAAAAAGCAGTTTCAGACATCCCAGAACTAAGGCACAACTGATACCCAACTAATGCTTAATTGTGCTTTATTTATGGCTTTTGTGTCTATCATTTAGAATCATAGAAATCATAGAAAAGTTAGGGTGGGAAGGGACCCCAGCAGGTTATCTTGTCCAGCTTTATCATCCCTACCAAGGCTTTGTTTAGCTGGGTCTTAAAAACCTGCCAAGATGGAGATTCTACAACCTCTGTGGATCACTTGTTTCAGGGCTTTACCACCCTCCTAGTGAGAAAATTCTTACTAGCATCTAACCTAAATCTCCCTTGCTGCAGCTTGAGCCCATTGCTCCTTGTTCTGTCATCTGTCACCACTGAGAACAGTCCAGCTCCATCCTCTTTGGACCACCCTGCCAGGAGTTGAAGTCTGCTATTCAATCCCCCTCAGTCTTCTCGTCTCTAAACTAAATAAGTCCATTTCCCACAGCCTCTCCTCACAAGTCGTGTGTCCCAGCCCCCAAACCATTTTCATTGCCCTCTGCTGGACTCTCCAATTTGTCCACATCTTTTCTGTAGCGGGGGGCCCAAAACTGGACAGAGAACTCCAGATGTGGCCTCACCAGTGTTGAATAGAGGGAGAAGAATCACTGCCCTTGATCTGCTGGCACCGCTCCTACCAGTGCAGCCCAAGATGCCTTTAGCCTTCTTCACAAGGGCACATTGTTGGTTCATATTCAGTTTATTGTGCACTGTCACCCCCAGGTCCTTTTCTGCACAGCTGATGCTTAACTACTCAGTCCCCAGCCTCTACTGGTGTATGGAACTGAATTTACAGAACCTCATTTAGTAGGTAAGGACAGTTAAGAATAAGTAAGGTACAACTGACACCAGCATCACATTTTTTTTTTTAACTTTTTGTTCAAATTAATCCGTTTCTATTAATAGAATAGAAGTTGCTTTAGAAAAATGTTTTTTTACATAAGTATTAAAAAACATCTAGAATTAATTTTAAAAAACTAGATTTATTAATTCTTGGGAATTAATTTTTGTATTGCTACAACCAGCCTAATTCATTGATGGGTTCCTGTCAGCTGACCAGTGGAGCAGTTTTGTTACTTTAGTGGTAAAGGTTGACAATTTATTACCATAGCTAGAATGAGGTCATGTTTGACTGTTACCTTTCCATTCTTCAATGGCATGTTCTCTTTCTTCTAATTGTGCATCATAGATCTGAGGAGGAGGCTACAAAGAAAATAAAGTCTGAAATAGAACTGTGACACTGGAAGTTAGCGGTGTCATTAACTGCTGTGTCCAAAAATAATCCCAGGGAAATGTTATTTTTATTTCCTCATCTCAGGCAGTCTCCCTTACCAATACTTCTATCATACCTGCTTTGCATAGGTGCTTTGTGATTACATGCTCTCATAATTTTAAAGCTTTAGACAGGTTACTGGAATGATCTGCCAAAATGTTAGACTTATCTATTGAAACCTAAGGCCTAGAGGACTCGCAAGAAGCTTCAATGGGCTTAACCAAAAGCAGGTAACTTATACAATCCTGCCTAAGTTACTGCTGCATTGACAGCTATTAGGGGTGTGTGAAACAGATCATATTCGATTCAGATTTGGCCTGAATCAGTGGCAGTGATTCAATTTGTTGATTTAGATCACTGTCCCAGATTCAACTTGGTTGAATCCAAATCTGAAGATTTGATGCCGATTCAGAGAATCAGCAATTCGGCCATAGACACAGCTTTAAATGTTTTCCCGACATACCCCGGGGGAGGCACACCTGGGCCACAGGTTAGCGAGGATTTTGTTAGGGAGCTTCTGGAGGGGTTGGATGTATTCAAGTCAGCCGGCCCGGATGATCTCCACCCTAGAGTTCTAAAGGAACTGGCTGAGGTCATTGCAAGTCCCCTGGCACAACTTTACGAGCGCTCGTGGTGCTCTGGTGAGGTACCGGAGGACTGGAAGAGGGCCAACATGGTCCCCATCTTCAAAAAAGGCAGGAAGGAAAACCCGGGAAACTATAGGCCGGTTAGTCTCACCTCGATCCTAGGCAAGCTGTTCGAAAAAATTATGCTGGCACACATCCAGGAGGGGCCAGCAGGAGACTGCATGCTTAGGGGCAACCAGCACGGGTTCATCAGTGGCAGGTCCTGTCAGACCAACCTGGTGGCCTTTTACAATCAGATCACCAGATCATTAGATGCAGGGGTAGCAGTGGATATAGTCTTCCTGGACTTCCGGAAGGCTTTTGACACTGTCTTTCACCCCGTTCTCATTAAGAAACTGGGGGGCTGTGGTGTAGACACCCACACAGTCAAATGGGTCGCCAACTGGCTGGAGGGCCGCACCCAGAGGGTGGTAGTAGATGGGTCCTTCTCAACCTGGAAGGACGTGGGCAGTGGGGGTCCGCAGGGCTCGGTCCTCGGGCCCACACTGTTCAACATCTTCATCAGCGATTTGGACGAGGGGGTAAAAAGCACCTGTTCAAATTTGCTGATGACACTAAGATGTGGGGGGACGTGGGCAGACTGGAAGGATGCAACAGGCTACAATCTGACCTAGACAGGTTACAAGGGTGGGTGGACGAGAACAGGATGGGTTTCAACACAGACAAGTGCAAGGTGATGCACCTGGGGAGGAACAACCGGCACCATACCTACAGGTTGGGGAACTCCCCTCTTGTCAGCACGGAGGCGGAAAGGGATCTGGGAGTGATCATTGACTCCAAGATGAACATGGGCCGGCAGTGTGGAGAGGCAGTCAGGAAGGCCAACCGCACCTTGGCATGCATCCACAGATGCATCTCGAGCAGGTCCAAGGAGGGATCCTCCCCCTCTATGCGGCATTGGTCAGGCTGCAGCTGGAGTACTGCGTCCAGTTCTGGGCGCCGCACTTCAAGAGGGATGTCGATGGCATCGAGAGGGTCCAGAGGAGGCCACTCGCATGATCAGGGGACAACAGGGCAGGCCCTATGAGGACAGGCTGCGGGACCTGAACCTGTTCAGCCTCCAAAAGAGAAGGCTGAGGGGGGATCTTGTGGCCTGTTATAAACTAGTCAGGGGGGATCAGCAGGCATTGGGGAAGTCACTGTTTCCCCGAGCACCGCCAGGAGTGACCAGGAATAACGGTCACAAGCTGGCAGAGGGTAGGTTTAGGTTAGATATCAGGAGGCGCTACTTCACAGTCAGGGTGGCTAGGGTCTGGAACCAGCTTCCAAGAGAAGTGGTGAAGGCTCCTACCCTGGGGATGTTTGTTTAAAAGGAGGTTAGATGAACATCTAGCTGGGGTCATTTGACCCCAGTACTTTTTCTTGCCATGGCAGGGGGTCAGACTAGATGATCTGCTCAGGTCCCTTCCGACCCTACAAACTATGAAACTAGTCACGGCTTGTGAATGCTGAGATGCTGAGGCAGATGGAGCATCCCACGGGGCGGTGGTCCCCCACATGCTCGGCAGTGAACCTGGAAGTGGACTGGACTTACTTCCAGTCCACTTCCAGGTCCACCAGGGAGTGCACTGGGGGACCCCTCCAGCTTGGCAATCAGCCGTGGGGGAACTCTGGGTACCCCCAACTCAGGAGGCACCAGTCACTGAGCAAAGGGGGCCAAGGGGGGGACCCACGTGCTCCCTGTTGGACCCAGAAGTGTTTCTGGTCCATTTCCAGGTCTGCTGCCAAGTGCACTGGGAAGCCCCCTGCGCTCCTGTGGGATGCTCCATTGGCCTCATCATCGCAGCATTCACAAGCCACCTGGTACCTTGAGGTATGTAGAAAAAACATTTAAAGCTGTGTCTATGTCCGAATCAATTCGGAGGGCTCCAATTCGATTCAGAGAAATTAAAGAGGCTCCTGATTTGATTCAGATTTGGAGATTCAGCCACCAAATAAGGCCGAATCTCCACCGAATCAAATCAGAGACTGAAGCTTCGCTCAGCCCTACCAGCTATATCTCTGCAGTTAAATTAACAACAGTGGATGTATTCAAACCACCAGCAATGCCACATCATAGCTATTTACCAGTGGTGGTGCAATTAGCGCTGCCATTTCTCTTACAATTACATGTGTAATCTTTGCTAGCTTGGAAAATTCAGAGCCTGCTACAGACCTAACTCAAGACACAAATTACAGCCTCAATTGCTGAAGTGATATTTTAAGTGAAGTCTAAATGTGGATACTTACTGCTTCTGCTTCAGCTGGGTCATACCAAACTGTGATATATGGATGACGCAAGGCTTCATCTACAGAAATTCGTTTGTCAGGGTCTACCACCAGCATTTTGGATAATAAATCTCTAGCTTGACTTGCTGGAAAAGAAGAGGGAGAAAGCAAATAAAAGCTTCAGAGGCTAAAATGCTAAGGTCTAAGAATCAGTCTCACCATGCATCCAGGTTAAACAGGTCTCTTGTAACTTGTGCGATTAGCACACATCAGAATGAAGTAGATGGTAAAACGATGCATTTAGCTGTCCAAACAAAAGCATTAACTCTGTTAAGAGAAACCCTGAGAGCAAAACATTTCCTATCTTGTCACTTGTTTCTTATGATTAAAAGCATTATGTTTTATATTTAATAAAATTTTCCAAGCCATCCAAACCACATGCCCAAACTTTAATCTGGGAAAGGACTTCTATATGATGTTTTACCGTGGCACTGGGCCACAGGTGATATGATACTAAAATAAGTTTTAACTCATTTTGAAGAAGGTATCATTCATGTTCAATTAGATACCATTTGCAAACTGGGGTCTTACATTTAAAGAGACTGTTCACTGAAGTGAAGTTGACCATGTATAGTTGTAGCATACGTGTCAATATGGCTTTATGTCATTAAACCAAATTTCAAGTTCCTAACAATTCCAGATGTTTAACAATATGGACTTTGAAAATATATGCACAAATTTCAAGTCACCAAGTTGCCGATGCAAGACACAAATGTATTAAGAGTAATTCAGATCTAGTTTAATCAACCTACACATATCAACATCAACTAGAGAAGGTTTTCATTATAAAGTGTCTTTTACAAACAAGTGTTTTTTCTGTGAACATTTAAACCATCAACAGTATCTCAGGCTAAAATTTTGAGAATAAACTGGAATTTGGGGAACAGAAAAGAATGTATGCATTTAATAAGATATATTTTAATAGTGGCAGTAAGATACTTTGCAGTGTCATGTCCTGCACTTGTAGCACAAAAATGCTACTTTTAATTTCCTGCCTCATAATACAACATAGAGGTGACAGTATCAAAACACTGCATTATCACATTTATATTGCATGGCTAAATGGTATATACTTCAAGTGAACTAATTTAGAAAGACAAAAAAAACAAACAAACAAACTTACTCTTCAATTTGTCACGGTCAGATTCTGATGGAAATATCCAATCTGGGAAGAGTTCTTCAAATTTGATACCTGGATATTTCGGCCTGTTTTCTACATAATTCCTTACAGTAGGCTGTAGTTTCTTCATGAATTCTGCTGAAGGTGTTCCTAACTGTTCAATAACTTTATTCCACTGATCAATATCTGCAGGGTATCTTTAGGAAAATTCTCTGAAATATTTCAAATCTGTACCACATAATAGACCACAAAAACAGGCAACAACATATTTGTGTACATTAAATGAAAGTAATGAAAAATTGAAATGTAAGAGCCAAATGTGGATTAGCGCTTTTGTTCTCTCGGCACCAGCGTTCTGAGCTGTCGTGCAAAGAGTCAATCTAATATCTAAAATTAGACTTCTGACCCTAGTATTAGGAAGGACCAGAACTGCTGCACAACGTGTGAAGTATTACTCTCTACTGCTCTGTAATTGCTGCTAGCCAATTTTAAAAGGGGTATTAGACAAACTCCTGTTGGAACCTGCATAAGTCTTTAACTAGAGATAAACATCTCTAAAAGTAGGACTTTGTTGAATGGAAACTAGTATGAGAGAAAGAAAGGACTGGGATTTAATCTTCTGGACGTATACTACAGAATACCCCACATGGATGCTTAATAACAGGTACGAATATGCAACTAAACTACAGGAGGTAAGAATTTTATGCCACTTCTTTTCTGCTTAAATGCTTCTCAGTGAATTCTCATCAGAAAATAGGGTGCCTATAGTACAAGAGCTAGGATGCTGCTCTGATGCACTGTAATTACAGCATGTCACAGCACACCTGGTTAGTCAAGTTGGTCGGAGCGTGGTAATAACCACACTTCAGCCAACCTCTATATCTCGTGTATCACCATGCCTGTGCTTCAGAATGGGTGGTGGGGGCACTTGAACTAAAGCTCATTCTATGGAAGCTCATTCCACCATTTGGAAGCGCAGGGATGCCGATACACAAGACACTCCAGGCGCTTTAGTTAGAGCAGCTCTCAGAGTCGCTCCAATTAAAGCGCCCCTGCCCATCCCAGGAGCATGTGTAAAAACGCCCATAGTTTCCCTAAGAAAACTTAAGGAAGACCCAACTCAAACATGTCATAATAATTTCCAAAATGGTTGATCTGCATTTTCCACAGAACATCAGGTTTAAAGTGTGTATTTTTTAAATAGAGCTATTAAAATAATAGCAAAAAATATCAACTATATTCTTTTATTATAATTATTAAGAGTTCAAATGTTAGGTCACTAGAATTATGCTTACTAATTACAAATTGGACACAATGTCTGATACAGCTTCTCAACTGTCCCCCCCTACTATCTATTTAAGGCAGGGGTTGTCAACTGCAGGTATGTGTACCCCTGGGGGTACTTGGGATGGCCCCAGGGGGTACACTCAGCTGCACAGGGAAGCGGCACACAGCGGCGGTGCAGAGTGGTAAACGGCAGCAGCGGCTGCGTGTGAGCTCCCTGCCCCCTGCCATTCATCACTCTGCACCATCACTGCTTCCCTACACCGCCAGCTTCACGTCTGGCTGGCCATCAGCACCCCACCTCCCTCCTGCCCCCATTCTGGAGCAGAGTACTCAACAGAAGGGGTACACTCCTTAAAAAAGGCTGAAAACTCCTGATCTAAGGGTTAGTCTATACTGAACAATACCTGTGCTAGCTGAGGTACCTTAAACAATTTTCCCTGCTTCGCAGCATAAATGACAGCTGTGAATATCCTCTGTCATTGTTAATTTGTCTGACTTTAAAAGCACTTTGTTTAAGCATGTTCATTTCTATTGGTTGCTGAATAATCAGGATGCCAACGGAGTAAGCAGGAAAATTAGTAAGATACTGGATTAAGCTAGGAATTCCCATGATCCCTCTACATATTTAAATTGCAGAAAAAGAAAAAGATGAAAAGAATTTAAGCATCTGGTCTTCTCTGCACAAGCAAGGCACATATGGATTGGGTAAAGTGGATCCATCAAGAGTCTTATTACACACTACATAATAAGGTTTAGAAACCTCTGAAAAGAAGCACTGTAACTAGATTATTCTTCTATTATTTCTATCAACAAAAATAACAGAAGCAGTTCTTGAAACTTCAGTCCAGCCCAAGAAAAGAGACACACATGTAGCTAAAGCTGTTTTGACACCAAGTACATTCTGTATCACAGTACTCGAAGTATGTAAAATATAATTAGGGAAAAGAAATGCTCTTTGTCGAAATACCTATTCATTTTCTAGACTAGAAGAATTTATGATTACATTTCAGCACTACATCTTTCTAATCACCAACTTTGCGAATGTCCACTTTTATTTGGGATTTTTTATTTACTTGTTTTTTGTCATATCAATGGCTGGAGAATACAGCTCAATAAACAAGTGGCAGGACTTTGCATAGATATTTAATTTAGAATTGTTAATAGAAGTGTTTAAACATTTAGTCTGCAAAAGCTGTAAGAATTTTATAATCTGTGACATGAATGAAGATGTACTCAAAATTTACACACTAATACAGAGATCATTCTAGTATATTACACTTTATATTTCTTTGTTCAAATGCATCCAAATAAAAAAAAATGACATCAAAACACAGCAAACAAAAATTTGGAAAAAATCAGACTCATGCTACAGAAACGGAGAAAAAGAAAACTGCTGAATACACAGAAGGCATTTTTCTTTCCTACTTGGAAAACTGAATTTGAGAAGACTCTGCACGATTCTAGATTCAAAAAGTTATTTCTCCTTGTGACCATTACTAGTTTGGAAAAAACAGCTGAACAAAACTTCACACCCAGGCCCTGCTCTCAACGACTTCACTCTCCTATCTTTAGTCAAACATTAGAGGGAAAATGTAGTGACCCACCCTAATTTAATAAAGAGCAGCAGAAGATCAGAGTACCTGAACTAGACTTCTCTAGAAGTACCCCGCCAATGCTTAAAGTATGAAAATATTCTATGGTATAGGGTTGGGGCCTCTAAAAACTTAGGTTTAATAAAACTATGCCTTGTAACATCTGAAACCCAGACTGGGAGGGAGCCTGAAATTAATAAAGTGTGTGTTGGATACTGCCTAGCAGATTGTCTCTCACTTCAGTTTTTGGAAGCATTAAAAAAAAACAAAACAACACCCCACAACTTACAGAAGTACACCTGAGCCCCCGTTATATTTGCACCGAGTTATGATGACTTCCTGTAAGACATGTAGGCTTCTGATCCTCATCCCTTCCTCTATTTCTCACCACTCTGCTTTCTACATTTGAGGTAGGTTGCTTCCCAATGCCCTTTGCTAACTGAGCAGTGAGATAATGGACATCACAGCAGCAAGTCTTCCTACTCTCAGTTCTGGGGCTGGCACCACAGGAACGGTTAGCAGCTGAGAAAAGCAAGTAATGGGAAAACCTTGCTTAGGCCCTACAACCCTAGGAAAGAGCACACTGAGTCTGGCAAGCAAGTCGCTGTGGGGGGATAAAAGCAGAACCGTTAGAAAATACTGCTGAGCCTCTCAGGAATTTCCTGCTCAGGGCAGGGGGGTGGACTCAATGATCTAATAGGTCCCATCGGACCCTAAAATCTATTAAATGTATTAATTTCTACCTGAACAGGTGTGAAACTATGTTCTAAGGCTTGAAACGATGCAGAAATGGTTGGACTCTGAGGAGAGTCAAAGGCCCACTTGTGCCATTAGGGTGACTCCTTCTGCCAATGCCCAAGTCCCTGCTCTAAAGTAAAGAGGTTCTCAACAGAGCAGTTGCAAGAGTTTAACAAAGACAAAATTCACCTGCTGTTCCTTCTACCCCATTCTCAGAAACTAAAAAAAACATTTTACATAGAACAAATGAACAAACAAAAGGAAAAAAAATCTGCCTGAAGCAGATGCTAGGCACTGAAAATTCTAGCGGAAATGGCTAGCATTAGACAACGAAAAACAGAGCCCAATCATGGAAATCTTAAGACCTGGAGACACACTGGGCATTTATAATATACTTACATACACAGCTGGAGACACACTGGGCATTATACATACATTTTCATGCTCTGACACTATCTCCAGCATGTCGGAGCAAACTCGATTAATCAAGTCTACTCTGCATGCGAGCTGACGCGTACTTCACTGCATCGTGTGCAGTTGTATGAGCAGCAAAATGCACGTCGGCGCACAGAAAATGGCAGTGGTACGTTTTTGGACTAACACCTTCCATGTGTTTTAGTTTAAAAGCACACTGCTACCATTTTCTGCATGCTGACGTGCATTTTGCCACTTAAAACTGCATGAGAAGCGCCTGGCGCTGCAGCACAAGCATGTGCACAAATGCCTACAAATAGTGGTTTTATACATCAGTGTAAATTACCCCCAGATCTGAAGAACGTGCATAAAAAGTTATCTGGAGATACATGCTCACCACTGGTACTAATACAGGATCTCATTGTCAGGTGGGGAGGAAGCAGGTAATAGTCATTTGCTAGACAGAAACAGGTTATCACAGAATAGCTGAGCACATAACTCTTACACCAATGTAATTTAAGCCAGTGCAGTTTCACCTAATTTTTCACACTGTAATTTTATACTGGACTCAAGTTACACCAACCTAGGCTGTGCATTGTGTGTCTGCTCCTTAGGCCACAGCTGCCATCTCCCACTATAAGACAGCTAGATAGCATATAGTGTTTTAACTCTAGATTGGCGGAGCTTTATTCCCTCTTAGGTAAAAATGATTTACCTAAAACTTATTTAACAAGTATGAAAAAAAAAAATCCCTTGATTTATTAATAAATAAATCAAGACAGCAATCAGCACAGCCACTGAAGCATGCAGGTGAAAAGACAAAGAACATACATGAAGAATTGTGTTAGGTTGGTCTGAAGGCTTTGGAAGATAAAACAATAAATATACAAAGGAAGAAGAAGTGAAAAACAATTAATATTTTGTGATGTTAAATTAATATGGTCAACTGCTGAAGATTAGTGTCATGAAATTTAGCATTCAGATTAAAATTCTGGTATTGCCTACAGATGTAATAGAGGGTATACTTTTATAAAATCTAACCTATAAAAATAAAAAACCCCACAAAGGACAAATTATTTAATGATTTCAAATCTACAATCCACAAGCTCTTTCATTTTTTACTATTACATTGTGAGAACAATTAAAATGGAGAGAATGTAGTCTCCTGTTCAATTTTTATAATATAAACTTGGAAATAAGTACATGGTTTTTAATCTTTATTTTTTAAATGTTTTGAAATAGATAAGTTACTTTACTAAAATATATGCACAATGTATCTATGTGAAATAAGCGTCATCTACTTAACCAGAAAATTCATTGTTATTTTTAATGAATTATACAAAGATATATGCTAGTTAACTCAATCCTCTAGAATTCCACTGTCATGTTAAAATGGTAAATTTTGAAGCAAAAAAGCCAAATTTTAAAGAACACCTTTTTTTTTGAAGAAAAAAAAGAGACTCAGAAATTTTTCCATAACATTTAAAAATGAAAGGCCTTTTCTTTTAAAAGATATATATTACCTCCTGCAGTGACTAAGCAAAAACACTGTAGCACTGCAACATGCTGGTACACAAGAACCAGAAAAAAAAACTTAACTACAAACTGAAACAATTGAGAATAAACTTCTTCATTATGCAAACAGAAAAAACGCAATAAAGCAAAACAAAAAATTGTTAACAATATTTTTTAAGCTTTCAGCTCTAATAATTTAATTATTAGGAACCCTGCCAAGGAAATTTGCTTTTTAACCTATCAATGTCCTTTACAGCTACAAAATATGAAGTTCTTATATTGATAAGCAAGTGATCAAGCAGTAAGGATTAAGTTAAAAGGCGGTCAAGTAAATAGGAGAAAAAAATGGAAGTTCAGTGATTCGGTTAGTGACACTAATTTCATACATTACAGTAGATGCATTCAAAAACATGTAAGAAAATATTTTGGTTTTCTAGTTTTACGCACTTGTATATATAAACAGATGGAAATAATTGTGTGTCTTTGGTGGATGTGTAATGGGGTTCAAATATGACTAGGGAAGGATACGATCAGTGCCTTGGAATATCACACAACCTTTCACCAATTCTCCCATGATGCACCCAACTGACCAGATATCAACTGAAAGTAAAAATGAAATGATCAAATTATGAAGTGTCATGAACAAAAGTGGAAAACTTAACAAAAAAAAATTCTAGCATCTACAATAAAACACAAGAATGTGGACAACCAAACTGCTAACAAGACATGATTGTAATCAACAGTATGAACATCAACCCTGCTTTTTCTCAGACTTCTAATTAGTACTTTTAAAGTACTTCAAAATACTTATTGGATTTTACAATCCGTAAAACCACTGTGAAGAAGGATACAATCTCTTCCTGGGAACAGGACCTTATGGAGGACCATTTCTGCCATAATGCACCCAACAGACCAGATATCCACTATCATGTTAGGTGCAGCAAGGACAAAAGATTAAAGATTTTTTTTTTTTAAAAAACCACAGATTTTTAATTTGTAAAATTTACACTGCACATTTAGTCTTTTAGATTAGTGTACTACTCTACACTTTCCTGTCCCATTTAGGACAGACTCCACTATAAGTATATTAAATGTTTTTAAGCCACAACAACACATACTACACTCAAGGCATTATGCGCAATGCAGAACCCTTCGATACTGCTGACTCAAGAAATTCTATGGATCTCTTGTGTTACATTTCCAAAGATGTACATCTTCAAGATTTGCCCTCCACAAACCCCAGCCTGTAGCCATAGAATGTTAAACCTACTCTAAAGCTGGAAAAGTGAAAAGAGTCCCTGGGCTGAAGGTCCCAAGCAGGATGAGTCTTACTGCCTGCCAGTCAGTTGTGAAGGGAAAATGCAATTAAAGGATATTTTCCTTGACAACTGCTTTGTTGCTTGAATGTTTAAAATATCTTAGACGCATCTATTAAAATTAATAATAGTATTAATAATCAAATACCCAGAGAAAGACCTAGGATGTTATAAAACGTTGCCTAGGCTATAGAAATTTAAAGGACTTTATGAAAGATGACAGTACAAAGAGAACAGGATACATACAGAGGAGAAAACACTTTATAAAAGTAAGTTCACACTGATGTGGGTTAATCATTTCACATATTGGTTCTGTTAATTTTTTTAAAATGTTTAAGTATGATTGTTTTGTAAACAATGCATTTTTTGCAGGTGGAACAATGGTAGTAGGAATGAAGGACACAGGACCATGAATGAGCATAAGTACGAATAGAAAGGGGAGCAATAAAAAAAAAAAGGAGACAAAATGGTGAAGCACAGTCACAAAGAACAGGACAAATGCTATTCTTCCAGAGACTAACTCTGTATATTTCATTATTTCCATAACAGTACTATACATACTTTAACATTACACATCAAAGATGAATTACAGTCTAAAGAAATTAGTCTGAGAAAGCTTCACTATAGGTAAAGCATTTAATATTTCAGTCCTGTTACTTACCATTCTCTTTATATCCCATGCCAAGGATAACCTCTGGTGCTCTGTAATACCGTGTTACTACATACGGTGTCATCATAAAATTAGTACATGCTGTTCTTGCCAATCCAAAATCAAGGATTTTCAGCGTACAGTCAGATTTGACTACTATATTGCTGGGTTTCAAATCCTAAACGAAAGTTATTTTGGTTAGCTGTAGTGTCCAATAAACTAAAAGATAGCATGCATCTTTCCCTTAAATCTATAAGAGTCATCATCACAGCATTTCACATTAACGGCTTATATTAAAATATACACTTTGTCATGCCTGCAACCTTTTATAGTTGAATTATTTACAGATTACAGCCAACAAATAATTTAAACACAATATTACTGAGGTTACAAAGTCTTTATGACACAGAAAACAAAAAACAAGTCTAGTAAATTTGTTTGCTGTCAGAAATCAGAGACTTAGACCTTTCATTTGTTTCAGTGACGACTGTTTACACACCAGTACTGATAATACTACAGATAGATACCTTCTTGTGAAAGAAAGTAACCTCAAATATTTATTGTAAGACCATATTAGACAGCAACCTTTATAACAAAGGAAATATATTATCCTGAATAATCAGATGTTTTGAAACAAGACAGCCTCCCCCCTGCAAGGAACAATAACTAAAGGGTCATCATCAGTACCCTGTCATAGCTCACTGAGTCTAACAGACCTTCAGAAAATAAGAGTACCCCACACCTGTAAGAAAGCTTGGAGGCAGCTGGAATGTGTGGATGTAGTACAATTACATAGTCTACCTTACTGTCACATTTTCATCCCGATCTTTTCAGCAAGTTATGGAGGTGACAGTTTTAGAGTTGATAAGCTTTCTCATGTTTTAAGCACTTGAAGGATGAGAAAAAGCATGTCGGATTAGGACATGGAAGAGGTTTCAGACAGTGCGAGAGCAGAGGCGCTAGCAATCCCCGATACTCGTGGGGCGGGAAACCTCGCCGTAACAGCCCACCTGCTGCCCTGGAGGACAGGGTGCTTACTTACCTGTTACAGGTGTGCAACGGGGCCAGTTGGCATAAAGGAAGGAAGGAGAGGGGAGGCGGAACTGGAAGAGCCGGGACAGGAGACGACTGCCGGCGGAAGTCCGGAGTGGCGGATGCACGTGGGCACACGCCGAGCCCCCACGTTATGGAGCAAGGGTAAGGCCCAGAGAGACGGGACAATACGGGGTGGTAAGCCCTGATGCTAACAGGGAAACCAGGAGGGCTGGGAGCGTCTGGCCCCAGCTGAGACTGCTCGACGGGAAGCCCTGGGACGAGGGCAACTGAACCGGGCAGCATCGTGTCCGCGCCATGGGACTGAGGAGTCCAGGAGGAAAAAGGCCCCAG
Source organism: Crocodylus siamensis (assembly GCF_052110815.1). Classification (NCBI taxonomy): domain Eukaryota; kingdom Metazoa; phylum Chordata; order Crocodylia; family Crocodylidae; genus Crocodylus; species Crocodylus siamensis. The sequence continues at coordinate 6,050,779 of NC_143404.1, read as the reverse complement.
GCGGGCAGGAAGCTCCCTCCCAGAGGGGGGAAAAGGAGACCGCGGACCAGCAAAGGCGGGCTCTTCTGGAAGCAGACTCGGGAGCTCGGAGCCCGCTGCTCCCGTCAGAAACAGTGGGTTCGGTCCGCTCTTTACTGATTTGTTTTGTTGTTTCAGGCCTGGCTTCCCAACAGAGGGGAGACTTGGAGGGCAACACTGACACGCGAGTGTCGGACATCCGTGGAGGCCCAAGCGAGGGTGTAGGGGTGGAAGGAGCCCTCAATTACTTTGGACCCTGTGTGACTGGAAGTCTCATTTTTGGACATGTGCGTGTCAGAGAAATCACTGAACCAAAGAATCAAAGTCGTGGCAGGCGGGTTTGACGCGTATGGCTCCTAAGTGAGTACGCTTTCCGGCCAGGGATTAATCGGCGGGACGTGCACAGACTGGTGGACGATTGGACTCGCTGACATTTTTGGTGCATTGGTCAGGAAGTAGGCAGCGGCCTTCCTGAGGGTATTGCACTGTACCAACGGAGCACCAGACAAGTGGAGCGGCAGGCGAACCTTTGCACCAGTTAATGAATGTGGTGGTGCAGATACTACAGCAACAACAACAGCAGACAATGCAGCAAACTACGCTGCAGGAGCACCTTATGCAACAGCAGGTATGGGCTCAAAGGGGCTACACTGGGTGGCGAATGCCAAAGATGACACCGGAGGATGACCAAGAGGCCTTCCTAGAGATCTTTGAGAGGGCAGCTATAGCCGCTGGAGTGGAGAAGGCAAAATGGGTGGGACAGATGGGCACTCTGTTGATCGGACAGGCTCAGGCAGCATATAGAGCTATGACCAGGGGTGACGCAGTGGATTACGATAAGGTGAAGGGAGAAATACTTCACCGGTTAGGCATCACCCCAGAGAGACGTAGACAAGCTGTCAGAGAAAGAAAGACAGGCGAGATGAAAACTTTGCGAGTATTGTGGCAGACCCTAGCAGACCTGCTGGGCAAATGGCTCAGACCAGAAGCAGCTTCTAAGGAACAAATCGTTGATCAGATTCTCATGGAGCAATTTATTAATGACTTAGATGACGATACCCAAAATTGGGTTAGATGCCATTGTCCCACCTCCTCCCGGGAAGCCCTACAATGGGCTGAACAATTTGATGCGGCTCAAGGAAACGGGAGAAGAAATAAAGGGGTGAAAGGGACAGACTCCACGGCGTGGCGAGTTATAGTAAGCAAAGGGAACAGGCAGGGGAGCCTCCCGGGGCCTACCTGTTTCGCGTGTGGGAAAAGAGGGCATTTTGCCCGGAATTGCCCCCAGGAGGTACAAGTTGGTCCTCCTAAGGACAGGGATCCCCAGGACAATCGCCCGACAGTGGGAGACTTGCCAGAGGTAGAATCAACGGACTGCGGGGTCGGCTGTCATAACCGGGATGACATCTAGCCCTTGCCTGAAGTACAGGCATGGGTTGAAGGAGTCCCAATCCCGGTAGTGGTGGACACTGGCTGTGCCCAGTCACTAGTCCGACCCTCACCCGTTCGGTGGGAACACGCACCCAGATGTACTGGAGTCAGCATGCTGTGCCTCCATAAACAGAAAAGCTACGTTGATCGACGACTCCTGACGGTATGAGTGGGGGGGGCGGGGTCCAGAGGAGAATCCCCGTGGGGCTGAAAGAAGGAATCTTGTATCCGATGATCCTGGGCAGAGATTGGCCCGAAATATTTGATATCCTCGGGCAGCGGAGAAGGCTCGAGAATGGAGTAGGGGGATTGGTCAGCACAAGATGCAGGATGCCTGACAACCTGCAGATCGGCAAGTTGGCCCAGGCTGAACGGTTCCGGGGGGAACAAGAATCAGATCCGGAACTTCGCTCCTTTTGGGAGGTGGACGTCCAGAAAGACAGAGCGCAGGTAAGCCCCCCCCGTTTGCGAAAAATGCATCCCTAGAATAGAAGTAAAGAATGGATTATTGTACAGGGTGAAACGCAGAAGACTAGAAGGGGAGGAGGTGGCACAGTTGATTATCCCACGTGCCTTCAGGGAACAGCTTCTATGGCTGGCCCATAAGCACCCCCTCGGGGCGCATTTGGGGAAGGATAAAACGGAGGCTCGGTTGTCCCAATGGTATTTTTGGCCTCACATATATGAGGACGTGGAAAAGTATTGCCGCACGTGTGAAATATGTCAGAGGGTAAGCACATATAAACCTCAAAGAGCACCACTGCAGCTTATGCCATTGGTGCGGGAACTGTTCTCCCGAATAGCTCTGGACATTGTGGGCCCACTACCAAGGAGTGTAGCAAGGCATCAATTCATCCTGGTGCTGACAGACTACGCCACCAGGTTTCCAAGGCTATCCCGCTGAGGGCGGTGACCGCCAATAAGATAGCGGAAGAGTTGATGAACTGGGTGTCCAAGTTTGGGATTCCCCAAGAGATTGTGACGGACCAAGGGTCCAACTTTATGTCCGCAGTTTTAAGGGCATTATGTACTGTACTCCAGATTTGACATCTTAGGACAGCAGTATATCACCCCCAAACTCACGGGCTAGTCAAAAGGTTTAATGGGACATTAAAAGGAATGCTGAGGCGATGTGCTCAGGAGGTGCCCCAGAAATGGAGTCTGATGATCCCACCCCTCTTATTTGCGGTAAGAGATGCCCCGCAAGCCTCCCTGGGTTTCTCACCATTCGAATTAACGTTTGGACATCGCCCACGCAGCTTGCTGGATATTAGATGGGAGGGATGGGAAGCAGACCCTGGGCCTGGGAAAAAAATAGTACGTCCGAGACCTGAGGACCCGCCTATGGGTGGCCCAGAGTATCGCACTAGCTAACTTAGAGCAGGCACAAGCAAGACAGAAAGAGAGCTATGATAGTAAGGCTCAAACCCGTGAATTAAGAGTGGGACAGAAAGTCCTGGTATTGTTACCAGGCTCCACTAGCAAGTTTTTAAACACGTTGGCAAGGCCCATTCCCGGTGGTGAGGAAAGTAGGACCTGTTGACTTTGAGGTATTGTGCCCTGGGGCCAAACGTGGACGGCAGATATACCATATTAATTTGCTCAAGGAATGGCATGAACCTGAAGGGCTCCTGATCTCCCTGGAGTCAGAAACAGTGGGGCGGGGACAGCCGGTGGTAAGGAGCCCGGATAGTGACCCCAAGCAGGAAGTAGTGCCTCTAGGGAAGCAACTAGGGGCCCTTCAGCAACAGCAGCTAACGGGGCTAGTGCAAGAGTTTCACGACACCTTTTCTGAGCAGCTAGGAAAAGCCGTGTGTGTGGAACATAGGATTATTACTAAGGAAGGGCAGATAGCCCGAGAAAAGTGGCGGTGTATTCCATATCATAAATGTCTGCTGGTGAAGAAGGAGATAGAAAAGATGCTCGAACAAGGGATCATAATGCCCTCACGGAGCCCATGGCGGAGCCCAATTGTACCTGTGGAGAAGCCTGATGGGGGCCTGAGGCTCTGCGTGGATTTTAGAAAACTGAATGCGCTGACCCAATTTGACGCATTCCCGATGCCCCATGTAAACGAGTTGGTAGAGCGCATAGGCCAGGCGAAATTCATTTCAACACTCGATTTATCTAAGGGATATTGGCAGATCCCACTACGGAAGGAAGATCAAATTAAGACTGCATTCGGCACGCCCTGGGGACTCTTTGAATTTAAGAGGATGCCCTTCGGGATTAATGGGGCGGCAGCCACCTTCCAGAGGTTAATGGATTGGGCCCTACCCCCCCACCAAGGGTATGCGGCGGCTTATATTGATGACATTATTGTTTACTCGGAGACCTGGGAGCAGCATTTACGGGCCCTCAGAGCCGTGCTGTCGGAACTGAGACAAATAGGACTGACAGCCAATCCTAAGAAGTGCGCTCTGGGAAAACGAGAGACCCGATACCTGGGGTTCCTGGTGGGACAGGGCCGGGTACGGCCGCTGACGGACAAGGTGGCGATTATCAGAAACTATAAGGCACCAACAACGAAGAGACAGACGCAAGCAGTCCTTGGGCTAACTAGCTATTATAGACGTTTTATTCCTCAGTTCGCGAAAATTGCCACGTCCTTGGTAGAAACAACTAAAGGCCGACAGACGGGAGTAATCAAATGGACCGAAGAATGACGGAGAGCATTTGAAGAGCTAAAAAAGACCCTATGCCAGGAGGTGGTCTTGCATACCCCCAACTTTGCCATCCCGTTTACGTTACAGACAGATGCTTCAGCATACGCCCTGGGGTCCGTGTTATCACAAGAAGTAGACGGGGTGGAGCGACCCATCGCGTACGCCAGTCGCAAATTGAACAACCAGGAAAAAAGGTACTCCACCATTGAAAGAGTGCTTGGCCATTCGATGGGGGGTTGGATACTTCCTGTATCATCTCCTAGGCCGTGGATTTAAGTTAGTCACGGACCACGCTCCACTGAGATGGCTACATACGGCCAAAACTGATAATGCGCAGATAATGCGCTGGGCGCTGGCCCTTCAGCCCTACCACTTTAAGGTGGTCTACAAACCGGGGAGAACGAATACGGTGGCGGACTTTTTGTCCAGGTGTGAAGAGGAACAACCGGGAGCGTGTAAAAATAGGGTGGAAAAGGAAGAACAAATAGAAAGAACTCCTAACGGCGTCTTGAGGGGCGGGAAGTGTGCAAGAGCAGAGGCGCTAGCAATCCCTGAGACTTGCGGGGCGGGGTGCTTACTCACCTGTTACAGGTGTGCAACAGGGCCAGTTGGCATAAAGGCCATGCCGGAACGAAGGAGAGGGGAGGCAGAACCGGAAGAGCCGGGACAGGAGACGACTGCCACCCGCACGTTCTGGAGCCAGGGTAAGGCCCAGAGAGACGGGACAATACGGGGTGGTAAGCCCTGATGCTAACAGGGAAACCAGGAGGGCTGGGAGCGTCTGGCCCCGGCCGGGACTGCTCGGCGGGAAGCCCTGGGATGAGGGCAACTGAACCGGGCAGCATCGTGTCCGCGCCATGGGACTGAGGAGTCCAGGAGGGAAAAGGCCCCAGGCGGGCAGGAAGCTCCCTTACAGAGGGGGAAAAAGGAGACCGTGAACCAGCAAAGGCGGGCTCTTCTGGAAGCAGACTCGGGAGCTCGGAGCCCGCTGCTCCCGTCAGAAACAGTGGGTTCGGTCCGCTCTTTACTGATTTGTTTTGTTGTTTCAGGCCTGGCTTCCCAACAGAGGGGAGACTTGGAGGGCAACACTGACACGCGAGTGTCGGACATCCGTGGAGGCCCAAGCGAGGGTGTAGGGGTGGAAAGAGCCCTCAATTATTTTGGACCCTGTGTGACCAGAAGTCTCATTTTTGGATGTGTGCATGTCAGAGAAGTCACTGAACCAAAGAATCATCGAAGTCAAGGCAGGCAGGTTTGACGCGTACGGCTCCTAAGTGAGTACGCTTTCTGGCCAGGGATTATTGGCGGGACGTGCACAGACTGGTGGACGATTGGACTCGCTGACACAGACACCCTGGTCATATGGAAGAAATTAAAATGCAAGAGTGGGAAAAACTGGAACTCAAAGGGAGCAGTACTGGTCATGTAAACTAGGCACAGCAAACAGGACAACAGGGGCAACACAAACAGAAGCATAGAGAGCCTGTGAAGGGTTGCAATATCATAGAGACCATTTATAGATTTTACTTTTAATAGTAATATTACTGTAGTGTATAATTTTAAAAGAATTTTTAAAACAAGCTATTCCTTATTCTGTCATTACAGAGTTTACCTTTCGTACTTTTAAGCTCAGTTTTTCTCTCTCATTAATACAAGCTTTAGTCTTTTTCGTAGTTTAGTGTCAGTAGTTTCATTTAACAGTTTTTAAACTATTTTATCATCTGCAGAGCTAGTTTGCTTTTTTGAAGGCTTTGTTTGTGACATGACTGTTTATCCTTGAACTAATATATATAGAAACTGAACACCACTTGCAAGATAATAGTGAACGCATTTCAGATAAATACTACCTTTAAGACAGAGATTATTAATATCAGTGTCACAACACTACCTACTCTGTGGATGATACCAGCTGAATGGAGGTGCTTGATACCACACAGCATCTGGTACAGAAGGTAGGACATTCTTTCATGGTCCAATTCCATATGAATAACTTGACACAAGTTAGCATCCATCAGCTCCATAACTAAATACCTACAATGTAGGGGATCAAAAAACATTTTTCACATCAAGGATTTTAAACCTAGCATGAGAACAGATTTAAATAAGAGATCATGATGCACATCACTGATGTAATGAGTGTCAGAATGTTGATAAAGGAAAAAAATATCGAATGGTATACATTATTTAAAGTTTGAAAATAATTTAAAATAATTTTTGGTAATTTGTTTAAGAACAATAAAAAAGGAAGAAATGTACAACTCTGATATAACCATGAATTCTGCCAAACACAACGCATAAAGAGACTGCTAGTTTATGTTGCTTGTCTTGATGGACCCTAAAATCAAATTAAATTTACATAGAAATTGCACACAAGGAGAGAATATAGTGAAGTGTATCAAGCTGAGATTTCTTTTTACTGTATCCTAACTTAACGTAACAAAACTCTGGAAACCATGTTATATAATAAAAAGTAATAATTCATTTCCAGGTTAAAGTACTATCCTTTTTTTAAATCAGCAAGAGACTGCAGCCCCATGAATATTTAGATTAATAAGTCTTACTGCCACATAAAAGATCTAAGTTAAGAAATATATTCAGGTGGTATTTGATGCTGAAGTTATTGGGGGCTTCAGCTCAGAAAAGGATGTCAGGTTATCCATACTGAGTTACTAGCTAAGAGACAAAGAGTAATTACAGGAATCATAGACAATCTGGGCACGGCCCCACGAGAGGGAACGTGCGTTTCCCCAGGGACAAACAGCAGTAGTACTATGTGCTGCAGGCTGCTTGTTCCTGAGAAACACTGGTGCATGTGCATTCTGGTGCATGTCACACTACGCTGAGTGGGGTAGGGGAGGCTGGAGCTAGCACCTGGGCTAGCCCCAGCAGTCTCACCTGGGGGCCACCAGAGGCTGCAGCCACAGCAATCCAGCAGCGTGACGCCTACTTGGAAGCCAGAGCATGGATCTGGCTGGCCAGCTTCTGATTCTGGGTTGTGTATGCTGCCACCACATGCGCCACCCTGCTTTTTTAAGGTGCAGGGTTTTCTGACACTGGGATCTCCCCCCACCCCCTCCCGTAGGGAACACTTGCATGTGCAGTGTGCGTTCATCTGAACGTACCCTTTTAGTGCAATCTTATTATAAGCCAAATTATGCCCCCAGTACCATGAACTTTCTAGGGGTGCAAAAGGTTAAAATGCAATCTATGACTAATTCATGCCACGTTTCATAGTATATTAATCCCCTGATACTTACACATCTTGAAATTCTTCTAGTGACTTCTGTGGTGTAAATACATTTAATAAACTAATTATCTATAAAAGACAGACAAAAAGTTAAAAAAAAATTCATTAATATTTACATAAATTAAATGCTAAGTAAAATATAAGAAGCAAGCCACAACGTCACTTCAATATGAAGTCAAATGCATTCATTTTAGAATTCAGACATTGCTTACACTGTCAATTACTTGTCACTCAGAAGCTAGTTTCACTCTTGAAGTTGTTATTAACGTGCTTGACTTCTCAGTTCACATATATTAGCACAACACAGCAGCAGTGCTGAAGAACAACATTTGAACTTGTACATTTAAAATAAGGTACTAGAAAGCATAGATGAATTTCTCTTTCCCCCGGCAAACCAAAAATCTTTTTTTCTGAGAAAAGCAACCTCCTTGTGTGTGTCACTCAAGAGTCTGTGTAAATTATAAACATTTTTTTTAATCTTTAGAACAAAGGCTTCTAAACAGCACACAGATTGGGCGGATGCATCTCTGTCTGCTGCTAGGTTTCTGGAAATTTTCCTTAACATTACTGTAATCCTTTAATTACTACTTCAAGAAAAATTACTCAAGTCAATTTTAAAACTCTCATCAACCCTAGAAGGCTTTGGATCTAAGTCTTAAGTGCCTAATCTTAACCAGCAAGTGTTTCTAGGTCATTTTAAACTTCTACATGTGATATATTTTTCATAACATTCACAAAACTTAGCAGTTGTGTAGTAACTTTTCACAAGTCACTATATTTGCCTCTAAGCAAGCTACAATTCTTGTCAGTTTGCTCTTGGCTCCAGTTCTCTTTTTTAAACAAACTGAAATAGGGAAGGCAGTAAAATAGACATTTTGACATGGTTACATATGAGCTTGACCAAAAGGCAGAGTACTAATCGGATTGCACCTGTAGTGGAATAAGTCCAACTTTATGCTGGTCCAGTGACTATACTGATGGATTATACTAGTTTAAACTATATTGTTGCAAAATATTCCTTCCACCTTGGCCCCTCCAACCCACTACATGAAAAAAAGCCACGTGTACAAACTTAAACCTATGTTGTCCTTAAATATTACAGCTTACTGTTTCATTCTGACAAATGTCAAAGTTCTCATTATAAAGGACTGTGCTACCTATAACCAATTCAACAATTCTGACACAACCACCTTTGTCCATTATTTAGATTACTTTGACTCACCCTTGCTTATGACTAATAAGAGCATTATATGGAAAATAATTACATTCTTAGGAAAAATGACTTACGTTTTTGTGATTGACACATTTTAAAAGAACAAGCTCTCTGTAAGCTCTTTTTGCATGTGTTTGATTCTGAAAAGGACGACTCAGCTTCTTAACAGCAACATTTATCCCAAGGACTGTATCAAATGCAGCACTGAAAATTGAGAGAATAAATTTAAGCTGAAGCTTTTGGGGAAGAAACAAATCAAGGTCTGAAATCATGCACATCCACAAAGCTGGAGATATTCATTTAATTTTTGTTCAGACAAAGACAATTGAAAGAGTCTGCACATTCTTAGACAGGCATAAGCGTAAAACAAAAGCTCTGCACACCCCTCGTCCAAGCCCAAACACTTACTACCCTAAAGTGTTAGTCAAAATTAAGTTAAGCAGAAGATATGGTAGTGTGGCAGCTTATAGACCAGGGGTGTCAAATATATGGCCTGCGGAGCCATTGTATCCAGTCTGCTGGGGTACTAGAAGTTGGTCATGGGACCTGCTCCAGAGCTTGGGAGTCCTGGACTCAGCCGGTGGGGGTGAGCAAGAGCTGTGACACAGACCTGCTTGCCCCACTGCAGCTGTTTGGCCCTGTGACTGCTGGACTTATGCCACCACCATCACTAAATTTGCTGCTGTTGTTGCTACCCTATGGATCCAACCTAGGAGAAGTCTCACAGTCCAGATCCAGCCTGGGACCTCAAGTAAGCTTGATACTCGTTACAGAAAATCATCAGTTTCTGTAGTCTACTGTGAAGGAGTGGGGCCTAGGAGCAGCCGTGTACTCCCTAGCGCCCCCCCTACCATCACTTAAGGTGGACTCAGCACCCTCTGTTTCTCGCCCGCCATGTCTTTGATGATAATAGGTTTAGATGGGAGGCTGCCTTTACCCCCTGGTGAGCGGTGTGAGTATTACTACCCCTACTCCGTATGGGATGCCTCAGCGCACCCCTGCCTTAAGGGCAATGCGTGCCTCCTCCCCTTCAGCACGCCCCAAGCCTCGCAGCTGTTCTCTGGACGTTGTTTGGCCCCTCGCCCTCCGACGCCCTCTCTGGCGCCCCTTCGGGCCTATCACGCCTGGTGCCCCTCTCTGGCACCCCCGGGCTTACCACACTCTTGGCACCCCGAGGCTGTCCCGCCCCGGCGCCCCTCTCTAGAACGTCTATTGTTACCGGCGCCCCGGGCCTGGCACGTAGCCGCCGCCCTACCACCGGTGCCCCTGGGCCTGGCAACTAGCCGCCGTGGGGCTACCACTCAGCCCGCTGCCCCCTTCTGGGGCCTATGCCGCGCCTCCCCGCAGCTGGGGCTACAACCCCCACACACCGAGCGCCTCTCCGGCACTCGTCTCGCCATGCCCCTACTCACTGTGCCCCTGCTGGGCACCGGGAACCCCCAAGCTACTGCGGAGCCCCCGTGAGGCCTCCTCACACCCCTACAGCCTCACCTGGTCCTCCAGTATAATCATAAACAAACCAAGCAGTCAGCCAGCCGGCTACAACGTAAAAGGCCTACCGGCTTACAATCCCAACTGCGCAAGGGCCGACTCTCAGTCGCTACCGCTGTCCGGGCTCTCTCCCCCCTCGCATCATTGCAGCCAGTCACACTGCCACCACTGACTGCTGCTCAGCTCTCCCACAGAGCCGCAGCTCCTGCGGCTGCCAGAGGGGAACTGTTCCTGGGCCCAGGCCTGAGCTGTTATAAAGGGCCCGGCCCTGCCCCCTTCTGGTCACCTGACTGGCTGGTTACCACAGCAACCCGCAGCTGCGCTGCCCTGCTGATTGACAGCCATCCATTTCCTTTACTTAAGGCACAGGACTCTTCAGTGCTCCTGTGACATCTACAAAACGTTATATCACAAATATCTAATCCTGAGCTGCAGCTGCCTACCTCGTCATAATATCTGATGAAGTAGGGCTGCCCTATGACAGCCCATAGATTCATAATGTTTGGGTTGGAAAGGACCTCAGTAGATCATCAAGTCCGACCCCAAACATCCCTATGAAGTCTCTAATGTACCAAACTGCACTGCCTTCTGCCCAACTTCACGCTAACACAGCTAACTACCTGCCTCTAAGTTAAGGCAACCTTTCTGGAAACAAAAACATTCCTGGTTGCTTAATTTGAGATAAGTGAGTCTCTCACATAGTGCTGTTGACACTACTTCCACAGCAGGTCCATTTCTAATGCAATCATTAACTACAAGTTTCTAAAGTCTCCACTTCAGTCTAGAGCTCAAGTGCCTCAGTGCTTCACTCCCTGAAAAGTGAGATCTCTGTAAGAGTGCCATTGGCAACATAAAGGTGGTTTTTGAAACTTGGAAGACATGATAAATACATTTATAACACAGGTCACCAACTATGTTCATTGTTCTTAAGTCTCTCATTACATTAAATTACAGATTTAATAAATAAAAAGACTCACACATTTTAGGAAGAATTCACACATTTTGGGAAGAGAGGTTTCCAATTATAGCCTCAAACTAGCTTTTACTTCTTTGTGACTTCTGTTCCTTCCTAGCCTCCATTTTATGAGCACATTTTGCAAAGGAGGCTTGTTTCCAAGAGCCACAAGTATCTAATTCTCAGCTGCAGCTGCCTATATTCATGATCAGACTAAACAATGAAGAAACTAAGTATTAATGCACAGGTGTTATTCATAAAGAACAGCCATATACTCCAAACCCAGGCAGCAGTTCCGATTCTCTCGCTCAGAAGAGTGTAATATCATTCAAACTCTACTTCGACTGTTTACTTAGTGGTGGAAAGAAGAATACAGATATGTTCAAAGCTGTTAGGAGACGGGCTTTCCTTCTCAGAGTACACCCAGCAGCATGCTTAAGAATGTCATAACAGCACTGTATTCCTGTACAGAACAATCTTCCCGGAGGTTGCATCAGTACTTTGAAATAAAATAGTATGTGCTCTGCTTATGTGAAGTCACGGCTTCCCCTATCAAGAGGAGCAACACTACTGAAAAGCAAAAATGAGATTACAACAGGCTTCTCTTACAAGAGGAAATAAGGTAAAAACACAGCATGATTGCCCTGGTTCTATGACTACAGCCTACTTAACCCATCTCAGCATTTATACAAAATGACATATTTATAGATCTGATCTGTGCAAAGCCATCATTATCAGGTCATTTCAGCCATTTGTAGGATCAAAGCTTGAATACCTATACAAAACAGAATATGAAGTGGGAGCAAGGCAATTCAACAGATGGTTTAAACCTACTACTTCCGGTACAAAACTTTACATGTTTGGTGTTTGTTCATATTTACCTGACCAAGAAACCATAAAATAGTATGTGGAAAGTTCTATGCATGTCAGTTCTTTGACCTGTATTTTGAACTGGTTCAAAATGCCCAAAACTGTTTAACAGCAAATGCACTGGAATGACACTGTGTTACCAGTTCTCAGATTCAGCCACCAGCTGTGAGGCTGACCTAGTGGCACTGCTTTAGTCAGAGATCATTTGGAAATGTACAGCAAAATCTCTCAAGGAGGGAAGTGACTCAGTAGCGAGCCTATAACTCATTCCCTGTCTGTGAAACTGAAGAGAAGTAGCCTTGACATCATATTAGAAAATCAAGTCGTGCCTGCTGCCATCACAACCTAAGAGAAATAAAACTATACAGACTGCAGAAGGAAATGGATCAAAGATTTTATAATTAACCAGTCTAAAAGAATATTTGAACTTAAGTGTGATACAGAGAAAAATCAAGAACTTCAGTATTAAAAAGAAAAAAGCTGCAAGGCCACAATGCCTATTATAATCCAGTGTTCATTTTCAAATGCTAGATAATTTGGAATGTGTTCCTAATAAGAAAATTTCATTACATAACCTCTAAGACCACTGTGCAAAATGTATTTTCCCTTTCTTGTGTCCCCAAATTCAAGTTCCGGATTTCAGAGGAATTGTCAATAAGAAAGAGTGTTGTGTATATCTTAGAAGAAACGAAAACTGCTACACATAAAAACATTATTAAAAGTGGATTTATTTTACTCATTTGAGTTCCCTTACCACTTTGTTACTAATCCAAACACCTCCAAGTAAATTTTCTTCCAAATTAATGAAAAGCTTATGTTTATCATTCAATATCAGACAAGAGTTGTCTGGCACAAGATTAAGGTTACACATCTATTTGTGCTGTTTGCAATGTTAATCTAAATGAAAGGCAGTTACAGTTAGGGCACCAGCACTGCAATAAAATCCCACATTTTCCTTTCCTTGTTTAGTAAATCAGAACATGTTCTGCAGATCAGGAATACTCTTGTAGTACCAGGTGAAAGATAATTATTTTCTAATAATTTTTTTAATCAGTTACAGTAGGAAGTGCAATAACTTTAAAATGTGGCATTGAGCAAAATTTACATAGACTTCTACGGAATTCCATCTGATGCATAAAACATTCAAAGTAACAGTTTCTGCCCCTGCATAACACACGCACATTTTAAAAATCCAAGGGTTTAACTTCCTGCCTGCTCTTACCTATCTTCTCACTAGCTATTTATAAGTTACTCCTTTAATAGTCAGATTCATTTCATATAATTTTTGGAAATTTCATGCACAACAATTAATTTGCACATTGACAATTTCACACTGACTCTTCCCAAAAAAACATTTGCCAGAAATCGCATGAAATCCTGAAGGTCAACTGCAGAGCCAACAACACGAAGTAATTTACTACTGTGTTGCTCTGGTTACTATTAGGCAAGCATAGCTCTTCTCAATTGTGTCTTTATGAAATGTAGAATTTCCATCCTCATGATTAATTTGGTGTTGTTTCTTTGCTCTCAACTAGTCTGTGAAGGGTACTGTATACAATAAGCTTATTACATTACATGCCTAGGGATGATTCTCAGTTAGGTGTTTCTTCAACAGCAAATTACTTTGCTCCCACAGACAAGTTAATTTTAGAGAACTGAATTTAAGTTCTTAAGGTGTCTATTCTGTTTTGAAAAACATAGAATAATTATTTTGAACAGCTTGCTCAAGTACAGCCATTAACAAACTACAACATCTTCCAAACAGATAGAAGTAGGATATTCCAGATCATGCGCGCTCTCTCACTCTCTCTGAAGGGGCTTGATACAGGAATATTTGGGGGTACAGAACAAGTTGGGACACGGAAAGTCAGGGTCCAGGCTAGGAGAAGAAAATCAGGACGTGTAGGGAAAGAGCATTTGGGGAGAAGAGAGAAAAAGGGCCTCAAAGAAATTCAAGGAGATGTAAAGAATCTGGTAATTCAGTCACATGTATACAACGTGTGTGCGTGTGTGTGCGTGCGCGCACCCCAGAAGCTCAAATGCACTAACAGTCAAAAGGTAAAAAGGAAAGGAACCCTGGTGGGGAAATTTTATGCTATCTAAAATAAAGTACAGGGACATGTAACCAATCTCCTTACCTAAGGCTGCGAAGAAAAGCAAAAAGGCTCTCCAAAGATACTGAGATTTTTGAGCCTGTTCCAGTCTTTGTTTTGTATTACAGGCACTGAAGAACCAGGATCCTCCTATCAGCAAACATCAATGGACCTCAGGACAAATACGTTACTCTTATGTATTTTAATATCAACCAAAAGGGAAAATGGAACAAAGTTAACAGTGATTCCTATAAAATTTTGGGAACCACACAGTGCTCCACTTCACATTTTCTGAAAGTCTGATGAACTTCATGTTACTTGCAGTTTAAGAATGGATTTTGCATCAGCATAACCCCAAATAAGTTTCACAACTAGACTGGATTTTGATACGCTATGAAAGGTCTTTCTAAAATTAACATCGTAGTTATCATTATTATTAAAATGTTTAAAACATTAGAAAAAGAGTAAAATTGTTTCATGGGAGCTGCTATCTTCCCATAAGTTTGAGACTGACATGTGTTCTCTCTTGAAAATTATAAATGTTGATTTTGGCAAATTTTTGTTTCACTGTAATTTTAGTTTCTTTAATTTGTAGATAGTATTTAGAGGTTTCAGAAGATGCTGAAATACGGTACACTTCTAATTTATAATCAGCTGCTCCTTAAATCAAGTATACTCAGAACAAACCATTAAGTCAGATCATTCTTTGTCTCTCCCTACAGCTTGACCTCATCACTGACTTGACCTTGAGGAAGCAGTCTGGTTTGAAACAGCAGGGAAGTGGAGCAGATCAAAAATGCACCATTTCTAGAAGGAGGAGGGGAATCATTGCCATCTGAAATTCCCACATGCCATCTGGTACTAATATAAAAGGAATCAAAATCAGAACTGTATTGTCAGAAAGAGTTATAATAATATACCAAAGCTTTCCTAAACACTAATATCTAGTGACTTCATACACCCTGCATTTAACATGCTATTTTCAAGGAAAAAGAGGGATTTTTCCTCTAATTTCTCTGACTTACAGCCTATCAACAGCTGGGCAATGGCCTATTTCATGAAATAACTAGAGTGATATCCACAGCAGTTGAAAAATTGAAAATACAAGATAATAAATAAATTTGTTCTGTGTGTGTATGAGGGGATGAAAAAATTTAAAAATATTTTTATATAACATTTGATGTGAGAACCTGCCATTTTTTAAGGAACTATGTTACAAGAAGGTCAAAGACATGGGCAGATCAAGTATAAGAAACTGTCTTTTCTCAGAGGAGAGAACTGTAACATAGTTTAATTACATATTAAAAAACACTCCTCACTTCAATTTGAATTGTAAAAGCACAAAAATGCAGGTAGGATTTGAAGTATTACAGCCTTAAGACCATCTATAAAGTCAGGGCTAGAGTTCTTAGAGATGCCTCCAGGTACCAAGCAAGCTTTGCTCAAAAAGAAGGGGTTGAAAGGTAACCTGGGTGGAGCAGACAGTGGCAGCCTATTAAACATTTGAAGTTTTACCTTTAGCTGGCCCAAAGCTGTGGAGTTGTACAAGAGACTAAGGTTCAAGATCAGACTAATGATTCTCATGTCCTGGGTCACTGGAGGCTGGACACAAAGTTGAGGTAACACAGCAAGGCAGACAGCCAGCCCAACCCCTCACATAGCATCCCTTTCTAATTTACCCATGGAGTGACAGTGACACCGATTTGCCTCATCCTGCCAGAGAGGAGCCAGGCACTGCACTGATGGCTCCTAGAAATGAACAGGAGTGATCAGGAATAAAGGGGAGAAGAAAACAGGGAACCATGTTGAAGGGACAAGTAAAACCCAGAATCTCTCTCCCCATCATAACCTTACACTGTAACTTCTTACATTCCATATGAGGTTATGAACTAGAAATTAAAACCAAATGGTAATGAGAAGGAAATCTGCTGCCCATTTAATTTACGGAAATACCTAAAAATTTAGTTTGGTTTCCTAAAAATCACAATTCCATATTAGGCATGACAACAAACAGGTATCGGAGAACCTATTTGGTTCACAATCCTGTAGCAAGAGATAAAAGCATTACAGTTAAGTGCTATAAGTGCAGTTCTTTAAGCGGTTTATGTTTAAACAAAGCGTGTATTACTCACCAAACAATGCCCTGAGCCCCAGATCCTATGGGCTTCAATTGCTGGTAACGTTTTAGTACAGTGAATGTTGAGTCTGCGACTTGAACACTGTAAAATTGACTATCACATTTATTCTCACTCATGATGCAGTGTCATGTAGTTTTTTTTCCCCCAAGGACCTGGTACAGTTTTCAAGATCTTTAAACACAAAGAGATATTGAACAATTAGCTAAACAAGCAATTCTAAACAAAAGCGTTAAAACCTTTTCAATACATTCTGTGCATCAGTATTTTCCAATACACGTTGTATTAAATTATTTTAATCTGCAGATTTTTTGCACTATTTTAGCTTATTGCTAGGTAGAGATAGACAAACTGGCAAATATAAATGGACTGTTCATTACATGGAACTGAGATTCAACCAGTGACCTTTAAAGGGGAGAATATAAAACCTAAAGCTATGGCTATTATGCTATTCTATGTTGTATGTGAGTACACTACTTCCTGTAGTATTTGGTAAACATTCACATTTGCATGCGTCTTTCAAAAGCCAGCAACACAGATGAGGAAGTCAACAGCAGAATGAAAGACAAGAAAAGCTGAACGGGTGGCAAGTTGGAAAGCAGTAAGAAAAGACAAAACAGGGAGAAATGGAAATGAGACAAAACAAGAGCTGAAACTGCACTTGGTGCGTGTGAAATGTGTGTAGAAGGAAAGAGTCCTCAGCAAAGGAACTCAAGATGATCAAAGCAACAACAGAATGTTTAATTTTGCTGAATGCTGGATAGAAGTGAAATTGAAGGAGAAGGTAGCAGTAATCCAGCCAAAATAGAAGCCTGGCATGAACATGGGTTTTGGCAATATGACAAAGAGGAGCCAGGGGACTTCAGAAACATTAGAGAGAGGAGCTGTAAGGTCTGGCACTAGCCTGGATATGACGGCAGAAGAAAAAAAGAAGTAACTCCAAAACTCCCAAGACTGAATGAGGTGGAGGATAGTTATATTGCCAAGTGATTGAGAAACGGTGTGGTAAGGGAGAGTGTGGGAAACAGTTTGGGAGGAAAGTTTCATTTGCAGTTAAGAGGCAGCTGAAATTCATGAAGAGTTACTAATGCAAAGAAATTTGAGTCTGGACAAAGAGAGAAAAGGCAAATTAAAACAATGGTCATCAAATATTTTATAGCAGTGGTTGGCAGGTTTTTTAGGCTGAGAGGTGGGGTGGCCCAGTTTGGGTCAGAGGTGGGCAGCCAGGTGCTTGGACTCAGCTGCCACTGCCACTTTTCCCATATGGCAACAAGGGGAAAGCCTCCCCACACCCAGGTGCTTTTGCCTGCAGCAGCAGGGGAAATCAACTGCTGCTGAAGCCCCACATCTGTGGGCGACATCAAATGGCTCTGTGGGCCATATCTGTCCCTAAGCCATAGGCTGCCCACCTGTTTTACAATACGGACCAACCACAGATTAAGGAAGTACTGTCTTGACCACCCTCAACTATCCAACTTCCATTGCTCAGCTATGCAACAGCTATGTAGCAACTAAAGCATCTCGTAAATGGAAAAAAATAGCTGGAAAATATTCAGTGTACTTCTGATACCTTTTAGTGTGATTTAGCAGATGCAAATGAAGAGTGTTTACGCAGCAGAACCAATTAGATCTTAGTAGAAACCAACAAGCTTTTTGTATGCCACTGATAAGGCATGGACTACAGTTTGTGAACCAGTACATTTGGGTATCTTTATCATGCAGGTACTAAGAGACTCTGAGTAAAATCCTTATCTCATTGAAAGTCAACATAAATTTGCCTTTGACTTCAAGGAGTCCTGGATTTCCTCCTCAAGAGAACAGATATACTGGCATTTTCAAGATCCCCAATTCTCTTAAATTCCTCTCCTTCAAAATATAAAACTTAAAATTTTACTATGTTATTAACATATATAGAATATACAGAATGTACAGTGTGGCTGAGTTAATGCTTCTAGAATCACAACAGACAACTATAACAAGCAGATCTTTGACATGAAATTTGGAGAAAAAACAAATAAAGAAAGGAAAAAGCAAACAAGAAAAAAGAAACCCAAAATCAAAGCCCACTGTTGAATTCTTCGATTGGTTTCTTTTGCTGTTGATCAATATAAAAAGGCCTTATTTCTTGCAAGACCTATGACTACAGCTACCTGACAGTCCAATATGAAGCTTAATTATGGTTAATGTTCTATGAAAAAAAAAAAAAAAATCGCATTATGTGAAAATCATAAATATTTGGGTTTTCTTTAAAAAAGACCTGACTTCTCATACTCCTTTTACCCTTCCCTTGGCAAAATAACCACCCCCCCACACACGTGTCATAGTTCTATAATGTTGACCATGGAAAGAAAAAGTCTTAAAACTTAAGATGAAATGATAACTGTCCTTTTTCTTATTATTCTCTTTGACCAGTAACATGAGTGCAAAAGGAAGAAGCTAAGCTACAAACCCCTGCCTACCCCAGCCCATATACTGGGGTATGAAAGTCTCCTTTTTCTCCAGCCACTATGCTCCAAAGGGCCAGAGGAAAGACAAGGTTTTAAACTATACCCACTCCACTCCAAATCTTCATTATTTTACTTAAAAGGTAAAAGAGTTAACAACACAGGACTGCAGGTCTGGTTTCCCATGCAAATGCTGACAGCTCAAATCTCCGTGGCCTTTGAGATATGTAAAGAAACTGACCTAAGCACCTGCTTGGCAAGATGAGCCAGGGTAAAGAAAGGGTTACCGAGCAAAGTAAAGATCACAGCTGCATGTCCTAACTACAGCAACTGTCTGAGTAACAGGAATGGGACAGCTGTGCTATTTTATGCAATTCCCCAATGCAGGACATGAAAACTATGTTTGGGAAGGGAAGGAAGTGAAAAGTCTACAGCCTCCTTTGCCCTTGTCTTCACAAGGGAGACATAGTGTTGCTAACACTCATGAAGAAAATGGCAGCTTAGCATTTTCACATAAGTAAACAGCTCAAGTTAGAGACTAAAATCACCAGCCGGGTAATGTGACTTTTTCACATGGGTGAAAAAACATAAGCTTCCTTCCTTGGGGCGGATTTTACCTTGAGTTGAGGATATATTTTTTGTATTAAGGACAAGACTTAAAAAAAAAAGGGAAGTAGGAGGCTATCTGAGCTAGCAGTGCTCTCATTCTAACTGAGTTTGATTGCACAAAACCATACTAAAATTATTGTCATATGGAAACCAGGATAAAGACTCTTTGGGCTAAATCCACACAGGGATTTAGGTGTTGTAACATATAGCACCTTAATAGAGACTACTGCAGCAGGGTGCGGGGCCCAGGGCAAATTAGCCAGTGCAGGGCCCAGATGCTGGAGGGCGGCCGCTCTGTGGGGCCCCCCCAAAGTTTGGGGCCTGGGGTAGTCACCCCGATTCACACCCCTGCTAATTCACAGCCCTGAGTTATGGCAAGGTTCCCCATACAATATATAGGGAAAGACAGAGACCTAAAATAAATTCATAGAAACAAGCAAGCTGTGTGCAATGGAAAGGCCAGGACCAGGCAGAACCTAAGCCAAGGGTAGTTAAGCACCTATCTCCATGCAAGATTCTCGGTTGGGAACTGTCTCACTGAGTTAGCTGTCTGTACCAGGTCAGCCCTTTCTTATGAAAAATACAAAAGACCTTCCACTCCTAAATAGGACAATCACCTGAGAGATGTGAGCTGTTTTCAAATTCCATTCTGCCAATACAATGCCAGTTCTCTCAAATTCAAGGACCCTAACCCTAACCACAAGGTTATCTGATATTCTTGAGTGAGACTCCACCAGTATCTCCTAATGAAGTTAGGAGAATATGAAGTCCCTCACAGAGCCCAGGTCTCCCACATGTCTCATGACTGCTCCTAACCACTGTGCTATGAAGCTGTATTTACTTTTTCTCTCCTTGGCCAAATAAATGTTTAATTCATTATGCAAAGCAGAACAGCTGTGAAAAGATCTTCAAATATTTACAGTTAGAGCCTCCTCCTGGGCAAAAGCAGAGGTCTAGATCTGGCTTCACGCTGGGCAGAACAAGGATTCAAACAAGGTATCTGGTTCTCATAGGAATACTGGACGCAACTGGACAAATGAGCAAGAAGACCTGACCAACAGGTAAGCTCTGAGCTTGTCTAATGGTTCAGGCCCTGCAGGAATAAAAAATCAGTGGGGAAATCACCTAGATCCTCTTTGTGCAGGGGTACCAAGCTGCTTAGCAACAAGAAGACACTTTTGTGCTTGTCTACTACACTTGTGCTAGACACTTTAGCCACTTGCATGGTTAGAAAATTTTTTTGCAAATGCTGATGGTGCCTGCATATCAACTTACATGCTCAAGTTCCTTTGTGGATCTATCCTCCTTTGAATGCCTGACTTTGGGAAACTGGCCTTTATTTTGACTATGGTCCACGAAAGCCAAGGTATATCAATCAAAAACCTGACTATAGTATCACATACGCCACAATATGAACATAATGTTTCACATCACTAGATAAAAAGGAGCCCTCCGGAATTTAGAAATAAACCTTCAATTTCAGAAAAAGGTTTTCAGCACCTAGTATCATGATTTTACTTCATCTAAAAAGGACCAACACACAAACAGAAAACAGGCATCCGTCCTCCGAAGGGTGGACAGCAGCAACAACCCCTTTACAATGGGAATGCAACACACCTTCATAAATTAAAAAAGCTGCAGGATCATAATTTTGACCCAGCAGCCTTGTGTTAGTAAATTAAAAACAGGCACAAGATCAGATGATCCCATTTGAAAGCCATTTTGTTTGACAGAGATGTACGTTACATGGAAGATGCCGAACTTTAGCCAATTTTGGATGTAAAGCTTCATTGCTGAACAAAGAAAGATTTCTACACCTCCCTGTCTTTCCATCACCCGACACCCCCAGGGAAGGATCCATGCTTGATCTGCGCATCGAAAAGCAACTCCCACCCCCAGGAACGGACTCCCACCTTCAACTTCCTCCATGCAAAATGAAGTTTCTTTCCTACCTATGGGGACTTTGTACCATCTTGAATTTTCCCCGAGCCCGAGGAAGCTTGCAGAAAAAGACTGTTTGTTTTTTTGGGGGTTTTTTGGCTATTGCTTAGGCGGTCAAATGAAAGGTGTCATCTCTGAACCATGAGTTGCAGAGTTTCGCATTTCTTTTTGTTTTTACAAGCGCCGGTGACAATCACAGGAGGACTTTTATGGACTGCATGGCAAAGACGGACAACAAAACGCCATGAGCTCGCGAGCACGTGACGGCGTACACGCGTGACCCGTAACGGCAGGGTTGAAGCAGCGCTTCCTTACTAACCAGATGGGATCCCTGTAGATCTTCAAGTCACATCGGCTTACTTCGGAGACAAGCGGGCTACTGCGGTTTGGGAAGCGCTGCCCACGCTGCTCGGGACAAGGCGCTTCGACGCAGGCGACGGCGACGATGCAGGGGAAGGACGTGAGGGTGAAGCCCCAGGTTGAGATTCCGGCTAAGAAGGAAAACGAGCAAAACCTGCTAAGTTTATCAAG
Organism: Crocodylus siamensis; assembly: GCF_052110815.1. Classification (NCBI taxonomy): domain Eukaryota; kingdom Metazoa; phylum Chordata; order Crocodylia; family Crocodylidae; genus Crocodylus; species Crocodylus siamensis. The sequence goes on along the minus strand of NC_143404.1, from coordinate 6,029,135 downwards.
GCAAGGATGATGTCCCCGAGATGAGACGTGGGACCCGTCCCCGATCCCTACACCTGCAGCCCGGCAGGCGCAGAGGGACCCTTCTGTCGGCCCCTCGGGCAAGCCGAGCGCCTGTCCCCTCCGCGGCACGGACCGGGAAGGACAGGCTCCCGGGTCCCCATCGCCCAGGCGGGGAAACCAGCCTGCCGCAGCATCCTCCGCGAGCCCCAGGCACGGGCGCCGGCGTCCGCCCCGAGGCCCCTGCCAGTCTGAAGCGGCGAGGGCGGCTCCCCAACCCCTTGGGCCGCAGAGCGAAGTGCCCCGCGGGGGGCTGCAGGCCGCGACCGGGAAGGGGCGGCGGGCGGCGGCGACCCCGCGGCTGAGGGAAACTTTGCACCAGGCCCCGCCCCGCGGCCTCCCCGCTCCACGCCTCACCGTGCGGTGGCCTGGCCAGGCCGGGCGGGCGGCGCACGGGTGCCCGCTCCGCGCCTCCGGCTCGCAGGGCCGCCCCAGCCACAATGGCTCCCCTGCCCCTCGCAGGCAGCGCCAGGCCGGAGCCGCTGACGGGCGCGCGCGCCGTCTAATCGCCGTGCGGCGCCGGGCGCACTCGGCCAATCCGGCTGGAGGCGGGACCGCCTCAAGACACTATATAAGGGAGGGGACTGCAGTGGAGACAGGGCGGCTCCGGGTCGGGCTGGGCCTGAGCGACTCGAGCTGGTGATGTCAGCGCCCACGTCAAACTCTCCCCATCTTGGTGACGTTATCCACGTCAAACTGCCCCCAGCTTGGTGATGTCACCACACAGTAAGTGCACCCACCAAAGGGTGGGTTATTTACATGGCAAATCACCGTTGTCAGCTGAGGTGATGTCATCCCCCCATCCAACTGCCAGGCTGAGGTGAGGCAGCTCACTCCAAAACACCCGGGTGACGTCACCCTCCTCCATTAACTGGGTCACGTCAGTGCCTCTTGCCCCGGGGCTCCTGGCCCGCCATGGCAAGGAGCAAATGCTGGACGGGAGAGCGAACGGGGTCTTACCGGGGTGTTTCTCCCCTCTTCCGCTCCCACTTGCAGGTCTCCAGCATTTCAGACCCAGGAAGCGCCAGTTCAGAGGCTGAACCCCAAGTCCCATTTTTATTTGCAAAACATAATCTTTGTTTGTAGCTTGAAGGAATGAATGAGCCATGAAAGCTTTGAAGGAAATATTTGAGCCCCCACAGCTATTCCTTCTTCCATCCAGAAAATCTCAGTAACATGTCATCTATGCATTTCTTCCTTTTTCCTATACTTTAAAAACTTCTATTTTTGCTTGTAGCCCATTTCAAAAAGAACTGAACCTATTCTTTAAACCCAAGTAGGGTACTGTTTCCCATTTATTTATTCTGTCCTTACTTAGGATTTCCTATTTATTCTCTCCTTTAAGATTTCCTCATGTATTTATTCTATCCTTACTTGAATTTAATAAGTTATAAATTAAAAAAACAAAACTAAACTGCTTCCATTACTTTACAGTCTAGTCTTAGTACCGCATTTCATTAAAAGGCAAGAAAAGGAGTAGCTCCAAAGAAACAGCTCTCTCCAGGACTAGCCAATAACACCTCAGCTTTAGATAGGGATGCATATCATATTTTACTGTGGTTTTTTACCTTTCAAAGCCGCCTTTAAAAGAAAGTGAACCACCTTAAAAGGAGCTATTAGAAACTACTCTAGTACAAAAAGCTACTGCAGCACTTAAAGCCATTAAATTGTAAGTATTCAAACATCTCAATTTAAAAGCCAACCTGCAGGGGAATATATTGTATTTATATAAAGAAAAAAAATGTTTTCTACTCAAGAACTTGTGTGAACCATTAAGTCACCTACAAAAGCAAGAATGATGGTAATTTGTGTTTTAACACGACAAACCATTAGAGCAGTTCACTTATAAGCCTCAAAGGGACAGGGTATTACAATAGACTTCTTGGTGCTACTCCACAAATACATTCACGTAACGTACACATGAAGTACAATTTTTTTGCAGATAAATGTATCCATAGTCTGGTTTTTTTCATTTATTTTACTGAAGTTCAGTCTTTTGTATTGAAGTCCCTCACTTTTCTTTAAGCAATGAGCAAATTTAACAAAAGTTGATGCACTGTAAGTCATTAGTGTGTGCACTGCCTTTTTCCCCCCTTTTGAATATTGGAGGAAGAATTTGGAAGAAAAGGGGGGGAAAAAAAGTCACACCACCTTTCTGGTCTTGGCTTCTGAAGTTTTTGATTAAACCACTTAAAATTATTAGCAATGCTCAGTAAGATTAAAGTTGCAATTTCACATTGATCATCATTGCTTTGGGGAAGGAGATGATCAGCAGTTACTGGGCAAAAAAAGTCTCTGCAATTCAGTACATATGATACTTGTCCAGCTCCATTAGTTAGAAGTTTTTTGTAGCATACAAAACAGGTCACTGTTAGAGAAGAGACACTTTGTGCTCTTCAGGATGTCCAGCGAGAAACAAATCCTCTTTTAGACCCTTCCCAGCAAGAGAAGCTGGAAGTTCTAAATCCTGCTCATCAGCATGAGCGTAACCAGGAGAAGAATACTTTTAAAAGGGTTTGAACCTACCATCTCCGGTGAGGTTTTGCTTGGCACAGAAAGCATAGAAGTGTTATTATGGCCACAAATAATAAGAGGTGAAATACAAAATGTACCTTCCTGTTTAAAAATTGTGCGAAATGTCTTTTTAAACTCAGCCAACTCAAAGGAAGACAGAATATACAGAGTTAATAGTTCAACTACATCTATAAATTCAGTCTGTGCGGGAGATACTACTGCACCCAGAAGATGTAGCTTTTAGATTGATAAGTAGTACAGAAAAAGGTTATAAAGATGCCAAGTTTTTGTACAAAACAGGTATTATGGTTACATTAATCATGTGTATACATTAATAAGGAATAAGTTCAGATTGGGGTCGCCTTTGTACCAAGTACACAAATTTTAAGACAGTACTTGCCCCAGAGAGTTTTACAGCTTACTAGGTGGCAGAGGAAAGATATAGTAGGAAGAATAGGCCCATCTGTAATGTCCCCATTTAGGACATACAGAGATTTTTTTGACCAATGTCACCAGCAGCACACCTGAGATTTGGAATCATATTTTGAAACTTAACCAGGTGCCTTAAGTGCCTTAAGCGCAAGACTATTCCTCCATTTCCAAAACAGTACTTCATGAAGTGCTTTCATTTTTTGTATGATACAAAACCCATCGGTGAAGAAAAAACTCTGCATGTGGAGTCAGATGCAACTGTACTCAAGAAGAGGAAGGAGCTGGTAAAAGAGTACACATAAGAAGAGTTTACATGATCCATTTTCTTTAATTGCATAGTAAATAGATTGTACAATCTCCAACAGAAGTATAGTGATCCACTTGAAAATACCATTTCCTTATTTTGTTATACTTTACATGTCAAATGAATCAAAACTGGGACTATGTATGTGGTAAAAAAATTTAATGAGTTAATAATGTTGGTTGGTTAAATAAAGCTGAAGTTTGAAATCTATTTGGAGATATTCAGTCAAAGAAGTTGAGGTAACAAACAGTTAACAGAAAATGGCAAAAAAAGGTTAGAAAGGAGACCAAGAGAGAGAAAAACAGCTACAGGACGTCTGTACACAAGCGCAGAGGCTGCTCCAACGTGTCTAATTACACTGCATTGGAGCAGACTTGATTAAATGGAAGTCTCTCGGAGCATGGTAATTACTGTGCTCCAGCAGCTTCCTTCATCTTGCGCGGTGTCCCCGCACTTCAAAAGGGTGGTGCAGGCATTTGAACTGAAGCTCACTCGATGAGCTTTAGTTCAGGTGCCCCGCTGCCATTTTGAAGTGCAGGGGTCACTGATACACAAGATGCTGCTGTGCTTTAATTAGTGCGGCTCTCAGAGCCGCTCTAATTAAAGTACCACCTCTCCCCCACCCCCAGGGCATGTGTAAAAGTGCCCATAGAGTTCCAGTTCAAAGCTGAAATACAAGACAGTAACAATGACCCTATACACAAATGCATAAATGTTACCATGCTCAGGATATACATTCTGGGCATTAAACAACGCTACAGATGAGCAACGTACTAAAAAAATAATAATTTAAAGCTATACAACTGTACTTATAAATACACTGTTTTTAAAACTAGTTAAAGTAGTGTTGGCTAAAAGTGTTCACAGTTACTCTAAAACAGAGCTGTATATATATATATATTGCACAATAGTAGAAAACTTCATTCACTATACCATGTGTAAACAATGATTTGCTTTCTGTCTTTCTCTTTTGGCAATATTAGTATTTAGAGAAACATTTGCTGTAAGCAAAAGCACTTGGGTACAAGGCACATCAAAAAGCTTTTAAAAAACGGGTGTCAGAACAAGTTAAAGAACAAACGAGCCAACCTTCCTCAACACTTTCCAGTTAACAATATCATCATTCTGTGTAGAAAGTTGTGTACTCAATGAATAACAATACATTTGTAGAAAATAAATTTAGAAGTCTGATGACAAAAGTTGCAGGTTGTTTATTCCACGGTCACAGATTTGGCCAGGTTTCTTGGAAAATCCACCTGGAATGAAGAACAGATTTTCAGTACGTGACTGAGTAAAGCAACTTTCTGGATCTGTTGATTCAACCTGTCCACACATGCGTGCGCACACACCCTACCACCCATCCTCCCCCACACCCAACCACCCATCCCTGAATTAATTCCACACCTTATCTGTCCTAGCTAGCCAAAACACAACCTAGACATGCAAAAAGAGCTGGAGATCTTAAAATTTGCAAAGGTTAGAAGTTTCCTTGCAATCTGATTGCAAAAATATGGATTGCCATAACAGGGTACAACTCTCAAAAGGATAGGCATCAGTCTTAAGCTTATTCAAATACTTAGCATCGGTTAAAAAAAAGTATCAGACAAGTGTCACAATGTCTTTGAGTAAATTTTACTTCCTACTTTCATATTATTTACTGAAAAACAAAGGGAAATCTTCATTCCAGGTACTGCTCTCATTCAGTTTTACTACTGAACACTTAGTTTCATTTTCTCAGTTAAAAGAAGCTAAATATTTTTCAGGGGTTTTTTCTAATTAACTGATCTAGAATTTTAGTATATAGCTATTCTCTTGCTAGAAACTCTATGCAATTATTCCTCTCACATTAAGCTGGTGGAGGCAGAAGGAAGTTCACTGCAGTGGTTCTCCAACTGTTCAAATTGGAGTACCTAAAGATAAAAAGACACTTACATCATATCCTCTGAGAACAGCCAGGTGGAATGAAAGCAGCTGGAGGGGAATAACACTCAGAACCCCTTGGAGACAGTCAACCGTGTTTGGCAGCTCAATAGTTTTGTATGCATATTTTGAGCTTTCTGTGTCTTCTTTAGAACACAAAATGATTGGGCGACCCTGTAAATAAGATATTAACAATCAAAAAAGGGCTGACACCAAGTTGTTTTGGTGTGCATGGACGTTTGTAGATGTGCTCCATGAGGTGTGTAGTGGGGGGGGGAGGTCTTTAATTAGCACAGCTCCAAGAGCCATGCTAATTAAAAGCTCGTGGAGTGTCAAATGTATTGGCGCTCCCGTGCTAAAAAATGGCAGCGGGGTGCTTTGAACTAAAGCTAGAACAAGCTTTAGTTTAAAGCACCCCACCGCCATTTTTCAGCATGGGGATGCCAATATGCATGACACTGGAGTGCAGTAAATTTCCACGCTTCAGCAAACTCAATTAAAATTGAGCCTGCTTGGATGCGCTAAAATTACAAAGCATCAGAGCAGCCTCCCTGTATGTGTGTAAGTGCCCCACGTTGCTAAGCTTTCAAATGCATTCAATATATTTTGAACTTACTCATACAGATAGTAAGAATGATGATGACAATGCCTTCCTACTATTTATGGGAAAACAAGACCTTTTGCTTGTTGCATGGTATTTACAATTTAAAATGAAATTTGAACTTCTAGCACTGCAGATCACCAACATAATTCCACCTGCATTTTTAATTGGTCAGTCCTCATCACTGGCCTCCATCTTTAATACTACGGTATGAATCAAAGGGTGCACACTTGCCATCCTTGAGGACTAGACAAACACCAAGACATTGCATTTCTGAAGTGCCGTCAGTAGCAACACATTTCAGCATGCAGAACCTCTACCCAGCTGATGTTGTTCAAATTACCTGTCGAGCAGTGATCTGTTGCAAAGCATTCTGGCATTTGTTGAAGCAGGGATCCTTCATAATTACCATGATAACAGGCATTTGTTTATCAATAAGGGCCAGTGGCCCATGCTTCAGTTCGCCAGCCAAGATACCTTCAGAATGCATGTATGTGATCTCCTTGATTTTCTAGAAAGCAAATGCCAGAGTTACACTCGTGTCAAGTGCCAAATAAAAGCTTCAGAAGGCAAAACACAAATACCAAGTGTCTGTTATTTAAACATGGAAATAAGCTTATTTTTTTAAATAAATTCTTTCCAGTAGTTGGTTTTATCTCATTCTACAACATACAACAAAATTGGTTCCCACCCTTGCTTCCGGCAAAAATTGTCCTATTTTTAGTATCACAAGGAGGTGTCATTTGCTGGATCAAGTTTGCCTGAAATCAATAGGAATCGTTGCTCCTTAGAGATAACAGAGAAACAAGCAGTTTGTTTATTTTTAATCCTTTTTCTAGGTTACCTTGAATAAAGTTTACATTTTAGGAGCATTTGTGTCTTGAGATATGGTGATTAATGACCAGAAAGATATATTGTCACATCTCGCTATGCCTAACGAGAGGTTTACTGAAATGGTGCAACAACAAAAATAAATAAATAAATAAATAAATAAAAGGCCCATACACATTAAAGTGGGGAAAAGAGGTCTTCTACAGATGTTTCCTTCTTGCAGTTAAATTTACAAACAAAATGAAAAAAGCAATGGAAAGGAAACAAAAGAAGAAAAAAAAAAGAAAAAAAAAAGGGTAAAGCTTTAGAAGTGATACTCCTAAGCATACATACCAATGCTCCTTCCAGACAAGTAGCATAATTATAACCACGACCCATCACTAAAAGCGATCTCTGTTTGTACAATTCAACAGCCAAATCATGTATCTTCTCATCCAAGGACAAGACTTCTTTAATCATCTCTGTCAAAATCACATACAAAAAGGATTACCTTAACTGTCATTTCCTGCGTTGCTATTGCTTTATCAAAACTATATTAAGATTTGTTTCAATGAGGCAGTAACAGATAGGTTCATAGCTGCATTCATTTAAACTTCAAAGCTCTGCAGCTTTGTAAATATGCCTTGGACTCTCATAGATCTAAGTAGACAAAGTTCAGATATCTTTTATTAGACCAACTTAAATATTTGGAAGTTAGTCTATTAAAAGACAGCAGATTTACCCAAAAAACCTTGCCTGCCTATGTCCTTAGACCAGGGGCGGGCAAAATGCAGCCCGTGGGCCAGACGCAGCCTGCCAGGCCATTGCATCTGGCCCACGGGACCCCTAAAAAATTTAGAAATTAAGTATTAATCTGCCCCTGGCTGCCTGTCATGCGGCCCTCAGTGGCTTGCCAAAACTCAGTAAGTGGCCCTCCACCCAAAATAATTTCCTGCCCCTGCCTTAGACCAACATGGCTACAACCTACACCCTTGAATAGACCTAAGTGGCACTTTTAAATTTTCTCTTGGTTTAATGTATATCACTCCCTTTGTATTTCTAAGTGTAATTGTTATACTTCTCATCTTGATACGGGCTTAAAATAAGTTTTTTGGGTTTTTTTTAAATCAGCACTAAAAATAGTAAAATTTCCTTTAAAAATTATGAAAAAGGAACGTTGTATGCAAGGAAGGGGGCGGGGGGGCAACACCACACAACTGTAACTAAGAATAGAATATAAACTGTGTTCCAGTTTATTATTTGGTGTACCACCAACATCTCTTCAGGTGACGATGTATCAAATTTCAGAGTTTTACAACCATCAGTTTTCCAACATATTAAGCAAGGGCATGGGCATATGAACTATTATACTATTTCAACAGGGAGGAATCTCTTTGGGGTGGAATGAAAAGGAGCAGACTTGCCGCTTATAATTCTGCATCAGTTGAGCCATTTAAACTGTATCTTAGCTGCCTGCTGCTATCCTAGGATAAGTGAAAATAATTTGCAGCCGATTGGGAAAGAAGACATGCAAAATAACTGTAAAACATTAACTGAACTGCATTAGCCCCATCTGCTCACATTTCAATCAGTATAATTGTTTAATTGGTCCAGGACTTCAAATTTCCCACACAGAAAAGTATCTCTGACCAATAGAAAACAGACTTCAAACCATAAAAGGGTTGGGAGAGAGTGGACCAAAAGGAATATTCAGAGCCACATGGGCTGCTATTTTTAAAAATAGATTTCATTATTAACACCACTTCAAATTAGTTAAAAAATTATTTTATAAAATAAAAGGGAAAAAATCCCACCGCATTAATAAGCCCCTATCCTTCAGGCACCAATACCTGGAAGAGAAAACAAGCTGTGGGATTAGTAAACTGTCTATAAGAGAACAGTTACTGGAAACTGAAACATTAGAGCACTTGTTTTTTCAGAACTGAGACCAGCTGAAAGCAGGGAGAGCTGCTGGTTGTTGTAAAGGAGTTGTCTACATAACACTGCTAGCTTTTCATGAAGATAAGAAGATTTGTTTTTATCAAGGAAGTGTACTTCTTTAACAGTACTCATCACCACAGAAACAAAAGGAAAAAAACAACAAAAAACTGTAGAAGTCATTACACCTGGTAATGATTGCAGCCCCCTGATGATCTCCTGTCTCCTTTTCTGCAGGGAAATTCTGTCTTCAGACATCATCAGGCCAAACATTACAAGAGAGATGAACTGGCTGGTGTAAGCCTGCAGACGGACAGAATGTCAGTGCTTCTCAGAAACATATTACTAAAACATCTCACTGGCTTCCACAGAAGAAAGGTATAAAAGCCACTCAGCGAATAGTTACCTTTGTGCTTGCCACACCTATCTCTGGGCCTGCATTGATATGTACACCACAGTCAGTATCTCTGGATATTGAGCTTCCCACAGTATTTGTAATGCCAACCGTCAAAGCTCGACGTTCCTTACAATACCGCAAGGCCATAAGCGTATCTGCAGTCTCACCTATGGAATATGTACAGTTTATCATATACATTTAATACAGGACCAGCAAAAAGGCATCTTAGAAACTATATTATAGGGATACTTGAAGCTCTAACTTACTGAACCCCGTTTTGTACAATATGCAGCCAGATAGAGCATTCACACTTAGACCTAGTTTTGGCACCCACCAGTTGTTTAATTCAAGCTTGAAACTACCCCTGCATCCAATACACAGATCTGTTACTATTAATCCTCCTCATTTACTCTAAATTTAAGTATGGAGACAGAAATAAGCTTTGTTTACTGCATATACTTCTCTGCATGTCTCCACTCAGATGAAGGAGGAACAGTCAGAGTAACTCACCTGACTGACTGACAAAGAAGCATACATCATCCCTGAATACAGGAGTGTTTCTGTCCAGGAAGTCGCTAGCAAGTTCCACCATCACAGGCAGCTCTGTCAATTCTTCCAGCACTTGTCGAGTCTATAGTCAATAAGCAAAAAGCATTTATGAACATTAAGTATTAGAGTGAATAGCTATATTAAGGAAAAAGAAACAAAACAAACCAAGCTACAAAGTTACAGAATTTAATAGGAATTAATGACATCTTGCATCCTATTACCAAGAAATAAGGCAGCTCTAACTATTAGCTGCAACATCAAAAAGTGTTAATTTACAGCATGGCAGATAACAGTAGAGCTATTTTAATAAAAGGTGCTAAGAGGAAGCAAGATGCATAAAAGTCCAATTCCCTCACCCAGGGCTCAGTTTAAAAGAAAGAAAGAAAAAAAGTTGTTCTCTAAACCATAAAAACCAAGTATCCCCCATATTTTAAAGCAGGTTGAACTTACAGCTACTGCAGCATGATAACTGGTTCCACAACCAATGATGATCAGTCGGCGGCACCTCCTGATTTCTTTCAAATGATCCTTAAGACCACCCAACAGAACTGCAGCATCCCCAACAAAAGAAAAAAGTACAGACTTCAGCTACATGTATTTTTATTCTAATCGGGTTTTTTTAAGTCATCACATCGACTTACCAGTACTGCTCTCAAAATTCACTCTGCCTCTCATGGTATTGACAACAGATTCTGGTTGTTCAAAGATTTCTTTCTGCATAAATGCACTGAAGTTACCTATTTAGAGACACATTAACAAACAGATTTAAGTTGTTTTTCATTTCAATTTTAATTCAATTGAAGAGAGAACTTTTTTTTTTTTTTTTTAAAATGCCCAGTCGTATCCTGAGGGTTTCATGGAGGCTGTTAAGTCTCCAATATTTGCTAACGGGGACAGACTCTGGTATAATGAAGCGTGGGCCACTTTCTCAATTAAAGTGTTTTAAAATGTTAAAAGTCTAATTCAATTTATTTCAAAAGAAACTCTGGTCATTTTCTTGTTTGTTACCAAGATTCTGAGATGCCTTAGTAAACTTCTGAGGGATCAGTACAAACTTCCTAGCAGTGAGCATCTTAAGAATTATTACATTTAATTCTATACAATGTTTAAGTGTTGTAGGTATCTGCTATCCTGTATATAAAGTCACAGATTTAATACGTACAGAGGTAGAGCCTGAATCTGCCTAGCCTGATCTGGTCACAAGTCTTAAAAATTGCCAGCTCCCAGGAATTACTTTAGCATACTAGAAACGTAGGTACAAGGTCATTATGTGAGGATTTGGCAACTTTCTTGCGTGCCAATATCAGACTACCTACCTATAACTGTTATTTTTTAAGGTGTTCCGACTTACCCTTCATTATTTGCTGCAATTCCATCTGCAAAGTCTGGATGGCTCGAGAGGGGTCATCACTAGCTGAACGTTTCAGTCGATGGATAGAAAGTTTCCCATCAGTTACTGCTGCAATATCATCATCTTCTAGGAAGATTACTCTGTTGGTGTGTTCAATGATGGCACTGAAGAAACGTAAATAGAAAGAGATTTATATTCGGAACAATGTTTTAGTATGAAGAAGCAGTAAGATTAAGAAACAAAGATAACATGTGCTAGTGAGGGCTACTTAAGCTTATCTTGTCTCCCTGCATTTGATACACTTTAGAACAGCGCAAGAAAGGTTCCAGACTGACAGTTACTTATTGGTAACACATCATTGAGAAATCTGTGCCCTTTACCACCTTCAAAATGTCATTTTTCCTGCTTTATCAAGTTGATTAGTCATTAGTTGAGCTTTCCGAGTCTCCATAATAAAATAGTTTCCTACCAAATCACAAACATGTGGCACTGAAGTAATAGGTAAGATTTCCATTACCGTGTTGCTCCTAAATGACAAGCAAAAATAGTGTCATGTATTACCTTGCATCAGAAGCAAAGAAAAATTCTACTGCTTTATCTCCAACAGCATGAAGGTAGGTAGAACCATCCAGTCTTTTCATTCGGGTCTTGCATATATTCTTCACGTTTTCAATGTTGCCTGTTAAACGAAATGGGACATGAATCCGAGATAGACCAATCTGAAGTAAGGAACCTACCTGGTTGAAAAAAAAACTTGTAAACTATAAAGATAAGATATGAACATCTATACTACATTTACAAGTAGTCTATCCTTTTAGAAAGTGATGCATTCCCAGTGGGCATTTATAAACAATAAGATAAGAACGGGAACTGTTAGTAACAAAAAACCCTTCACTCAAAAGCAAATCAATAAATACCCAGCGTACAGAAATCATTAACTTCACTTCTAAGGGAGTAGCAATACACCTTGAATTTAATTTGATTAGAAAAAAATCCCGCTAAGGTTCTGTTAACTGTCATCACAAAGAGAATAACTGCTGTAACTTACAAATATTTTCACTTACATGACCGATACAGGACAGAAATCTGTTCAGTGGAAAGCTTGTATTTGCTGCGAACTCCAATGAGTAGAGGACTTCCTCTCCTATGAGCGCAACAAGGAACACATTAGCTATGACGTCCTTTGTACAGGGAGATCTACTTAAGATCTGCAGGGTTGGAAGGTCACACCACTTCCAACTTCACAGGGTGACAGATGTTCCCCCGCCCACCACCCAACTATGTGATGTTCCTTTCCCTGCTTTGGAACTGTAGAAAACAAAATAAGGCATATGGAATACTGACAAGATGAAAGGCTAAACTTGCATTCCCAATTGTAAGATCTGGCTTGGAAAGATGCATTTGTTTTCATCTTTACAATGCCTTTGGTAAAGCTAGGACACCATACGCTTGGACTTCTTCCATAACCCATGCAACGCAGTTTTTCTATCAGCATGATGCACCAGTTGCCACTTTAGTATGCCTTTACCCTTTCCTGAAAATTGCTTTTCCAACCAGAAACAGAAGCAGAGTTTAGGCAACTCAACACTATCATGAGTTTTGTCTTGGACTAGAGTTGTGTACCAGTATTTACATAATGTATTAATCCAACAGGCTTCTAGCCAGCTTGAATGAATACACCATTCACAGCTTTTATTCAAAATGAAGTCAAAGCACACCAGTCTTCTCTCCTTTTTCAATCTGCTATCAAATGAAAAAAGAGCTTGTCTGAAGAAAAGCACTTTGGAAACAGAAGGCAAACTGAGCTTCTCAGTGTTCTACAGCACGCAGGTGTACCATTGCATACTTCGTTATTTTACACTGCATTCATACATGCTGCATTAAGAATTTAACACCAAGTGAAATGGGTCAAGTCAGCCTACTTTAGCAATCATCTGACTGTTCTTCAGCTGTGATTACGAAATGATTAATTCATATTTTTCACAATTATTTCCTCAAAAATTACTTGTACGTTTATAGGTAAATCTTTCAGAATGACTCTGAAAGGCAGTGGTTTAATCCCTTGGAATTCAGCAGTTTTGGCAAGCAGGAAAAGCTCGTGAATTTCAAATCAGTTAGATTAAACAGCTGATTGGAAGATGTGCCAAGGGAACTGAGGGACAGTTCATGGTCCTGAACCCAGATGCTGACTAACTATGCTTAACGTGGATACAGAATTTTTATAACACACTAATGTCATAGTCCTCTGCATTTCATTGTTTTAAATTTTTGTTCGCAAATGATGTCTGATCAAAGGATTATTAATGTATATAGAAAATAAAATAGTCAAATGCTGGAATTATGGTTATTCATTCACAGTGTATTTCAATACATAGCACAAAAATATTTTTTGGATTTTCACTAACCTGGCAGCAACAGCTTCACCCAGATAATGGCTGCTCTTGAAAACCAAGGCAAAAGCACCTTCCTGGAAACCATACAAACAAAAGGAAAAATCCTGAACTGAGTTATACAAGTGAGTCAAATCTTCATTAATCTGTGGCCCCTCTTCCCAAAATGATTTTAGGCATAGCTCATTACCACTATCAGGAATTTCTTCCTGGCAGTCAGATTGTACCATTCAAAAGGCCAGCAAATACAGTAAAACAAGTAAAAGACCAATAAATATACCATGCATTATCCAAATAGTGAGATGAGCACTTTTAATAGGAAACCAGATTCTCAGTTTTACCTGCAAAAATAAATACTTTTAATACAAGTCTCTGTAAAACCCTGACAGATGCATTTTCTAGCTTTGCTGGGGATCTACAAATAGATATTTTTGTGTATTAGACAATAAATGGGCAATACTGCCCGTGTGTATGCTAAAGTTATAGATCAAATACTTTTTATTCCACTTTGACATCAAATGTGTGACCTGGCTCAGTTTGGGTTCTGTTGGGGTTGTTTTTTAAAAGAAAAAAAAAAACCCACAAAAAACCCACAAAAATGACAATACTACCTAAAAACAAAATCCTGGTGTTTTATGCAACGTTAAAAAGACCATTAAGATAAGTAAGGTTGATCTGAAAGTGCTCTACAACTCCGTGTGCAGGATCCAGTCATCAAGATAGCTAGGAAACATGCTAACAAGCTCACCCGTCCCCCAGTTCTGCCTCCAAGCAGTGGCTAAGCAGTACCAGGCTCTCATGATCCATGAACCAACATGCCTTGTAAACTCCAAATATAAAGTGCTGGGATTCTTTACTACAATAGACACTACTATAATTCAAGCAGTTTCCCTTTTATCACACTTACCAGCTGCTGAATAACTCTTTCCACCAATGCTGAAAAGCTGATGTCCTCTGTCTCTCTGTTGTCATATATATATTTGATTAGTTTGGGGATGGTTTCTGTATCAGTTTCAGATTCAAACTCATAGCCTTTGCTTTCCTGGAATGTGAGATATAATCAAAGACAAGATAAGCATTTTCTTCCTCAGGAAGGAAACCCTGGTGTTTTTCAGTTGGTGTAATCACACCAGAAGGTAATAAATCATTAAAACGGACAGCTTGGGAGGATCACACTAGGCTGCATTTTACCACTTAGCAGAGAAAAGATTCAACTAATCATAACCTCACTATTTTCAAACATATATAAAAATAGGAGAAAATAGGCCTCTATCCTTTTCCAGCATAAGGATCCTGTGCAACTCCAGCAGGCAACCTCTATTGCAACACCACTTTTAAATTGTATACAAAAGCGTTAATTCAATCCCTTCAGAAGTTAGGACAAATGGATAAACAATTATTTTATATCAGTATTTTAATTTTGGAATAAGTCGCAGTTATAAAACCTACCAGAAATTTTCTCAGATCCTTATAGTTTGTGATGATTCCATTGTGGATAACAACAAATTCTGAAAGGAAGAGTCAACAATTAAGAGACCAAAGTGTAAACTCCATGCACACAAAAGCATCTTAAATTGTTGTTATTGCTGCAATGCCTTCATAATTAGGGTGTAATGTAGCACCTTTGGCAGACTCTGTCCAACCTAAGAGTTACCATCTGCAGACCAACTTACTAAGACCCAAACACTGGAAGTGGTTTTATGGTCTCCATCATCACAGCATGGACGTTTCTCCCCTTTTCTTTTCCCTGACAGCCTACATGTAAATAAGCTTTATCAGTTTACAAATCTTATTCAAGTAGTATATCCTGTTTTTCAAATAAGAATCTGTTTTCCTCCAATTCTCACAGTTTTAAAAATAGAACAGATTAGATATTAATAACAAACTTTATCAATTTTGTTAGATGTTTATTCACAGTTATGCTAAAAAACTGTTTGTACGTTAGCCAGATTGCTGGATTGTTAACACTTTATACAAAGACGGCCAGAAACCATGATGCCATTTCTACTCCGCCATCTCAACTAGAGAGCATTTTTGTCTGGCTGGACACCTCAACCCTGTACAGACTTTTTTTTTTTTAAGTTAAAGTATTTCTGAGAAGATGTTTACTACTTTATTGTCCATCATCCCAACCCTCCGTACCCCAGATAAACTGGAGTTTGGTTTTTTTGTTTTGGGGGCAGGGGGAGGTTAGCTACAGAACATACAGTCAAGCGCCAGAAATTCTAAAGATCTTACTCTGGTACTTGTATGGGAGCTAAAGTAGCCAAATATTAAACAGAAGCAAGTTTTAGGATAGTAGAGAGAAAGAATAAATAATTTTGAATTTGGGCCTCACTATTTCTTCAGACCCACAGAAGCATTTTGATACCTACTACTCATCCACTTTAGGTTTTTTTGGCATAACTGAATCACTGTACCTGAGCTGAGTATTCAAGAAAAAACTAGAAATACCCCTCGTAAAGGCCTCTATGGGTACCGAGTTGTTTTGAAGATGAAGTGCCCTATTTAAGGAAATCCAAAGATTGATTTATATTTAAGGAAGCTTACAGGGCAAAGGCCATGTGTATCTTATCTTTGTACTACAACAATTATAAAACATTTGCTTTCATGACACTAAGCCTTGGATAGGTTAAGTGCCTGTGGGAAACATTTTGCCAATATGGAGCTATTTCTAATATTAAACCACTCTTTCTCCAGTCTCTCAGTTCTAATCCTCAAAGGCAAATTTAAAGATACCTTTGGTAGACAAACCTACAAGCTTCACTTCATAAATCTACCAGATTTAAAAAAAAAAAAATCATAGAGTAACTATAGACATTGGATTTACGGCACATTATAAACCTGCCTTCCATCCAATAACCCCACGCAACGTCTACATTTTATCAGCTACATTATATCACTTGGTCAACATTCCTCCCTTTTGTGCCCCCCCGCCCCACCTACCTGCCTTACTCCTATGGTCTTTCATCCCCTCACATTTGCATTGTCACAGACCTGCGTTTTCCATATTGGCTTCCATTCCACCCAAGAGAGCACACAAACACCAACGGACTCTACCTATGCCTAAAGAAGGGTATTTGTGCCCGAAAGCTTGCAAAGGACAAGTTTTCTAACTTTTTAGTTGGTCTAATAAAAATGTATCACCTTTACACAAAAACCCTCGTCTGCCTTAATCATAATATCACTCTTTCCAGTTTTGGGTCAATAGTATTCAATTTAGCCTGAATTAAAAAAAAAAAAAAATGGCTCTGCATAACAATCCAGTTAAAAACATCTGAACTATTCAAAAGAACAGTAAAATACACATACTTGGAAGTATCAAATGCAGTAACAGGAAAAAAACTAAACCAAACCAAAAACAACAACACCACCACCACCACCACACTATTTTTTCTAGATAATACTAATTCAAATATTGTAATAGGCTGCTAAGTTTGAAGTTTCTCATACTGTGCAGTAAAAATATAGTTAAATATTTTAGACCTCCACTTGGCTCAGTTGCTCTTCAAAATACCAGCTGACTAAAGTATAGTTACCTCCTGGATACTGCTGGCCCAATAAGACATTTCTCTGCATTAATTATGATACATGAGGACTCAAGTTGTGTTGAGCTTCTAATAAACCAACAGTGAATCATTCAAACAAACGTATATCCTTTATTATTGTATTCCATTTGTATCATGTTTGAGAAATAAGTTTCCCTTTCAATTATTACTCACAGAGAAGTTTATTTGAGCAGTTAGACTGCTTTGCCAAGTCAAAATACGTTCTCTAGTTGAAAGAAATGCCTGTTTGACAAGGTCACTGATGAATGAGTTTAGCCTACCAGAACTCATGCACACTTTGGCAGTTTTAGAGTAATCTAGACTGAGGTCTTTTCTGTCATAACAGATTCATATACAATTCCAAACTGACACAAATGATACTTACCATTCCCTTTACCCGATCTCTGAGGGTGACTGTTTACTACACTGGGGACTCCATGGGTTGCCCAACGAGTGTGAGCAATTCCAAAATGTGTTTCAAAGTCTACCTTTAGGTCCAGACCATCTTGTTCTGTGCAGAAGAAAATCAGTTTGTTAAACAGTCACACAAACACAAGACTAACAGAACCTTGTTGAATTTAAATTTCACCTGTAAAGATTCTGTCTAAAGTGTTTTGCAACTTTATTTGATTTCATGACACTAAGCCTTGGGTAGTTTTAAGTGCGTGTGGGAAACATTTTGCTAATATGGAGCTATTTTTCAGCCTATACTAGCAATTGTAAACTAGGCAAACTGACCATAACATTACAATATAAACAAATATTTATTAAAAATAGGACTCAAGTTCTTTGTAGGAGGAAGGAATCCATAGAGTGGATGCTGTGAAGAAGATGAACTGCTTGGAAATGCTGTACAATATGGCCAAAGCTCCGTCAGAATATAAATTCATACGCATGTCTTCTTGTGAGAGAGCTCAGATTTCAGAGGGCAGTGGTAGTTCAAAAATGAACACAGTCAGCTTAGTGATGAGCTCTCACACTATTGTACCTCCACTATACCCCTACTGCACAAAGATAAGCCTACTTTGTAAAAACTAGTGTCTCTGAACAAAAACTACTCAACAACCTAATGCTGGTTATATAATGCCATTAAACAGCTTTGTTTTTAAACCACAAAAATCAATAGTTTAACTTTTTTGCTAATATAGAGCTATCATCAGGAGTATAAAATCATAAAGGAATTTTAAACTCACTGTATAATTCTTCATCCAGGGCCTTTACCTTTCCTCTTTTCTTGACCAGTTTGATGAACCTCTCTTTATCCTCATTATCATTTCCATCAATGGCAACACCTAGGATTCAGAACACAAGTGTTTTTTTTAAAGGAAGGGAGTGCATCTTATTCAGAAAAATCCATCCTAAGATTAGACAGACAATCACATGCAAATGCAAAGGCTCTACAACAAAGTTAGTCTTCGAAGGGATGCTTCTAGTCTTCTACAAATGGCTATTCAAATCAGATTAAGGTTCACCTGAAGAGGCAATACAGGTTTAAATACCCACTGAAATTGACCTAAGTTTTGCCTGAATAAGGACCTCAGATTTTGTCAGTGATACTAACACTTCAAGACTGAAGTGCATTGATAAGCCTATCAATTGATGAGTCTCCAAACACGCTTCACATTAGACGTTCAACAAAAATTACAGCAGGTATCCATTTCCTTCATTCTGCTTGCTTCAATTACATGTTCTAAAACAACTAAACTGAACGTGTAATTACATCACAGGTTTCAATCTTTGCTCTTTCATGGCAATAGAATAAAATTTGGATGAGAAAATACCACACAAATAAAAATTCAACATCCAAAATCTTGGTTAGAAATGGTAAAGATCATCTTGGACTGAAGTAATGCAAGTACCGAGCAGGTGGAATCACATACATATGCATTTTTAGTACAAGGTGAGGTACCTGCCGAGTCATATCCTCTGTATTCTAGTCTCTCAAGTCCTTTGATCAGAGTCTCAAATATCTCCTTCCGAGTCCGAGGTACTCTGTAGTTCAGATAAGCGAAGATTCCTGTTTAATGAAATAGGGGACAAAAGAGCAGAAAGTCAACATTTAGGCTAGGAACAGAAATTGCACATAAACCAGTGTAAGTGATGGGAAGCCAGTTCAAATCTGTAACACAACAGAAATTCAGTGCACATAAACCGTTTTCAAAATCACTGAAACCGGTTTAAAATAAACCTGGATGGATGTAGCAGACTTAACTAATTTAGGTAGGTTTATTGAACTTAACTGATTTAGGATCTGTCCTAGATCTCCTCCAGATTCAAGTTAATTCACAGCCCCCCAAGCATCCCAGAATGCATCTCCCCTGCACGCCTCTTCCCCCTCACGCAGGGTGGGCAGGCTAGCCTTGGCCCAAGCGGTCTGTTCCAATGGAGCAGGAAGGCATGCTCTAGCAACCCCCCGCTTCTGGTCTGGGCCACTGCAGGCATGTGGCTGCATTTGCAGAATCAAAATGAACTGTTCACTTGCTTATCAGCTCAATCTATGCAGCTTAGGCTAACCTGTAAAGGCTGAACAGACTCAGCCTTGGGCTTTTTGACTGTCTGTACTTAGCTTTATAGTCTATTGGGACCTCTGCAGAGATGGATTTAAAGCTCTTTATTAGCTCTAAATATTAATGTCACAAAATTAAACATTCCTGGTTCTAGGGAATTTTTAGACTATCACTCTCTTCACTGAGATCTCCAAATAACAGTAGCAGTTAATGCCCAAACTGGAAAAAAAAAAATCTCCCAACTCCCCATGCAGACTGTAGCAGAGAATGGGAGCATTGTGACTGACTGCGTTTCCAGGTCTAAAACTAGACATCTCAAGGAGTATATTCACTGCACTAGCACAAGGCAATGTCTGTAATCAAGGTCAGGGCCCAAAATGCTCCAGGGTAGGGACTCTGAGCACAGGAACTATTTTTGAAAGGCTCCTGCTGAAAATGGTATGCAGCAGCCACTTTAACAGGGAACAGGAAGGGAGAACTAGGGAAGAAAACAGAAATGAAATCAGAAGTAAAGGACAGAAAGTAAGGGACAAAGGAAAATAGAAAAGAAACCCAAGTCAAGTACCCATTCTCAAGTCTCTCTTGCAGACTTAAGGAAGGGTGCAATACCCAAAAGGCTGTCCAGCAGCTCTCCCAACTATACACTTGGTCTAAAAAAAGTATCACAAAAAAAAAAATCCTTGCTTCTGCTACATTTCCTGGATCATCATGGCTCCAACCCTACTTAAAGTGTTAATGAATTTGATATCATAAACTATGTAGACTAGAGAATCAGTAAATCATTGTGAACCCTACACCAAGCAAGCATGTGGCAGTTCAGCTTTGAAGAGAAGGAACCGTTTGACTGGAAAAAACTGTTCTCTTTAACAAATGTATAATATCAAAGACTAATTCACATTATTCTGTGCTGAAGATTTAATGGTTTTACCTGTTCAATTAAAGCTACTGAGAGCACAAAAATGTTATTTATACCTCCAACTGGTTCTCCAAAACTAAGAAAGTCATAGTGACGATACAGTTGTTGAACATGTGAGGTCTAACTGATTAGTCCCCACATGTACAGCCAGTAACATTATTGGCTTTACTCCTACAACAGCAATTGGACAACTTTAGTGTTACAGGCTGCAGCAGTTTTTAGACTAACCTCAAAGAAACTAATTAAGTTTCAAAACTCCATCTCTGCTACAGAAGAGGGAAGCAAAGTACCTATTTGACCCTAACCATTTCTAAAGTGCCCATCACTTTAATAGCAAAGATGGCAAGATGTTCAAAGGCCATAACATGCTACAGTAGTTAAACATAAAAAAGATGCCTGAATACATTTCAAGTGCTGCTCTTCCACAGATTTCTTGGAAATAACATCTGCAGGCTTGTTACACATAAAACCACCCTAGATCAAGGATTTGCTGATCATAATTTCCAGACAGTTGCTTACAGTCCTCTAGCACTTGCTGCCTCTAAGGATCCTGGAAATTTAAAAATACAAAATGTCTTAATATCATTCCAGAATATTGCTCCGTACCTCTTTTCAGATCCAACATCACTTTCTAAGCCAGATTTCACAATACATTCAAAGACACACCAGGCTCATATATTCCAAGTGGCGTCTTTATGACTATACAAAGCTCTAGGAAAAGCTTCCTCTGGGAATGCCTTTACAATGCTACTAGTGTGCAGTAATTGTTAAAAGGATCCTTGTTTCTAAGAAGCTCTAGCCACACATCCACACACATGAACTAGGAAACTCAGACGCTACTAGAGGCTATTACGCTGAAAAGATAAGTGCTGCCTGGGTTGTCAAGGAACATATCGCAAATGTATTTATTTTTTTACTAGAAGGAAAAAAGTCTTACTCCTGACTTATCTACTACTGCCTCGTTCACATGCATACTTTCTTCTCAGGAATCCCATTTTTTTTTTTTGCCAGTTACTTAACTCCTCTACAGAAAAAAACCAAAAAGTTTAGCCACATTTCTGGTAGGTAGCTCCATCTGGAAGTTTAAGCCAATGACTAATTTCACAAGTTTCTCTCAAGTACAAATCTCGTTTTAACTGAAATTACTTCTGTGGCCTCCCAAACTGTTAAATTAGAGCTGCAGTTTCCATGAGAATTTCTAATAAAAATAAGAAATTATTGTGTAAAGTGATATCACAGCTTCATTAGATCAGGTAAAGCTATTTGAAGTGATGATGGCCTCACTTTACTAGCACAAATTTTAAGCAAGGAACTATGGCCCCTAAATCTTAAATATAAAGACAGAACTGGGTATTTTTTATATCCAATTACAGCTACTCAAAGAACATTTAATGGGGTACTGGTCTTTTGCCCTTAGACCTGTTATATTTGCTACATAACTGATACCAGTCATTACTGCAACGTGGAAGCTACTCGCTTCTGAACAGGTTTTCACAATCCAGAAAGGAGGCATGCTACATCTCAGAAAGCCTAGGCTCCATCTTTGTGCCTGCTTAACCTTCACTAAACACCTCTCCTTTCAACTCACCAGCTGTCTGGACTTTTTGCTTTCTCTGACTGAATGGCAAGCATCAGGAAAATGCGGGGGGAAAAAAAGGGTTCTGAGAGTCTTTTCTAGGAAAATGCCATAAGCAGCTTGTAACCACAAGATTTCACCTAGATCCAGGCACCCTACACTTTGGATCTGCTCTGTGATGGAAAAATTACTCTGGCTTTTAGCCAGGCCACTTATACATGTGCTCAGGTGGTGGGATGTTTTAAATCACAGTGGTTCCTGGAGAGCCACTGTAACTGAAATATCTCACCATCGTGTGTATTAAGCCCCTGCAGGTTTAAAACTGGCCATGGGATGCTTTATCTAGACCTCATTTGACAAGGTTTAGATAAAAGCACCCCAGCTGCCATTTTTAAATCCATTTTTATACACACGATGATGCGGCCCCACAAGAGCGTTTTAATCAGAACACAGAGCAGATTGGATTCATTAGAGCACAAATGGTAAATATGGGGGTGCCTACTTAGTGAAACAGCTTTAGAGCTGCAAGGAAGTTAAGAGTTAACTTAAAATTTAACTGACGGAGACCATCAGTTCAAAGTGGCTTCAGCAACTTTTTAAATACTGCACGTTCTTACAAAAAGCGTTTGTAAAGCTGTTTCCACTTACACAGCTGGAAACCCTAGGCAGCATTTCCCCAAATTCATCTCTTAAAAAGGGCCCTTACATGTTGATAAGTGTATGCATTCACAGTAGAAAAGTCTGAACTATCTTCATATGAAACCCCAAGCATTATATGCATGCGAAGGGATGCACAGCATATGCCAAGAAAGTTGACTAGATTTTTTCAAATGCTTTAGATCCCAAACCTCGCTCTCCGGCCAGGTGCCATCGTAACGTGTTTGGCGCGACATTGTCCAAAGCGCCTGGTCCCCAAAGACTGGGTGGTTTGCCACTTCATCCCGAGTCTGTTTTAATGTCTTACTACACGTCTTTAGCAGTGGTGACGCCGTCCCTTCATCAACGCATCCCAGATGCCGCAGATTTTGACAGTCGTTTCCAGTCTCCGAGCTCCACGGTTGAGACGGCACCCAGGGTTTGTTTAGCCGCCCAGCCCAGAGCGGCGCCTCGGGGACTGCCTCTGGAGGCCAGCAGAGCCCAGTGCCCGCACACGCTGCAGGGGAGCTCCAAGGCCCGGCTCGGAGCCGCTCAAAACAGACAGCACGCAGCACCGGGGGGCTGCTGTCAGAGCACGGGGGGGTGCAGGGCCTCAACACAAGCTGTCTTTTCCCAGCCCCACCACCACTGTTCACCCCTGCCCCAGCCACGCCGGCACCCCTCAGGAAAAACCGCCCTGGGCTCAGCCAGCACCCCCCGCCCCCGCGAGGGAGCAGAAAGGAGCCGGCTGAGCCGGAACTGTCAAACATGAGACCCTGGGCCCCCCTCTCAGAGCCGCGCTCCTGTCAGGCCCGGCCCGGCCCGGGCCCGGAGCCGGGGAGCGCAGCAGGCCTGGAGCCGGGAGCCCCGCGCCGAGACCGGCACTCACCACACATGATCCCGCACGGAGCCGCCACAAAGCCCGCTCACGCGGCGCCGCCACCAACCCGCCGCTTATAGGAGCGCCCGGCCTCCGCCTCCGCCTCCGCGGCCTCGCCTCGCCTCGCCCCGCCCCGCCCCGCGGCCCGGCCCGGCCTGGCGCCCCGCCTGGGAGCCGGGCCTGAGAGCCCAGGAGCGGGCTGGCTGCGGCAGGACGCGGGGGGCTTAGGCACAGCTCAGCTCCTAAATCCTCGTCTTTCTGTGCTGCTTCCTTGCCTCAAGCGGCGTTGTCCTCGTTAACGCCAGTCCGCCATGGAAGCCCGGCCCGCCCCAAACTGTCACTGGGAAGCCCTGCTTCACGGCGACGCTGGAAGGCTACACCCGGGAACGGTGAAACGCCTTCGGTGCGGGCAGTCCTCGACTAGCAGCCTTTAGAAATGGACACCCCGCTTCAGCTCCTGGCACCAGGGTCGACGGGACAAGGCTTGGTGCGAGCGATGCCGCCGCGTCCCTCGCCTCCTCTCCCGCCCGTCCACACTTCCCCGGACGCTTCCTTTCCCTTAGAAAGCAGACGGCCGCCAGAAACACCTGCAGCCAGGAGCCCTCCAAAACCTCCAGCAAGGTCACCTCAAAAAAGTCCCTCCGAAGCAATACGATTTCTATTTACAATATAAATGCATTATTGTCACTATATTACTCATCTGTAATTGATTGAGTACAAAATCCTGGGGTATTTTTGGTGGAAATAGGGTATTGGGCCTTGGTTCAGGAACCATTTATAACATTGTTCCTATGGGAAATCGGTTCCAAGTTACGTTTCAACTTAAGACACGATTTTCAGGAACCAATTGTGTCGTATCACCTGGATAAGGGAGATGAGATTGAGGTCATATATTTTGACTCCAAAAAAGCCTTCGATCTGGTATCCCATGATCACATCTTGGCCAGACTGGCCAGTTGTGGCCTTGGGTCCACCACGATCCGCTGGCTGGGAAACTGGCTCCGTGGTCGGACCCAGAGGGTTGTGATTGATGGCAGTCACTCATCGTGGTGCCCTGTGACCAGTGGGGTCCCTCCAGGCTCTGTCCTGGGACCCATCCTGTTCAACATCTTCATTAATGATGTGGACACTGGAGTCAGGAGCGGACTGGCCAAGTTCGCCGATGACACCAAACTTTGGGGCAAAGCATCCACGCCAGAAGATAGGCGGGTGATCCAGGCTGACCTGGACAAGCTCAGCAAATGGGCGGATGAGAACCTGATGGTGTTTAACATCGAAAAACGCAAGGTTCTCCACCTTGGGAGGAAACACCTGCAGCAGCCTTATAGGCTCGGCAGTGCTGCACTGGCTAGCACTACAGAAGAAAGAGACTTGGGGGTCATCATTGACCACAAGATGAACATGAGCCTGCAATGCGATGCTGCGGCTAGTAAAGCGACCAAAACGCTGGCGTGCATCCATAGATGCTTCTCGAGCAAATCCCGGGACGTCATTCTCCCCTTGTACTCGGCCTTGGTGAGGCCGCAGCTGGAGTACTGCGTCCAGTTTTGGGCCCCACAATTCAAAAAGGATGTGGAGAAGCTTGAGAGAGTCCAGAGGAGAGCCACGCGCATGATCAGAGGTCAGGAAAACAGATCTTACGACGACAGGCTGAGAGCCATGGGACTCTTTAGCCTGGAAAAGCGCAGGCTCAGGGGTGATCTGATGGCCACCTACAAGTTTATCAGGGGTGACCACCAGGACCTGGGGGAACGTCTGTTCACCAGAGCGCCCCAAGGGATGACGAGGTCGAACGGTCACAAACTCCTGCAAGACCGTTTCAGGCTGGACATAAGGAAGAATTTCTTTCCTGTCCGAGCCCCCAAGGTCTGGAACAGTCTGCCAGCGGAGGTGGTTCAAGCACCTACATTGAACACCTTCAAGAGCAAATTGGATGCTTATCTTGCTGGGATCCTATGACCCCAGCTGACTTCCTGCCCTTGGGGCAGGGGGCTGGACTCGATGATCTCCCAAGGTCCCTTCCAGCCCTAATGTCTATGAAATCTATGAAATCTATGTAAGTCTGAGGACTGCCTGTACTCCAAAAACTTCAGCAAAAGTCACAGTAAAGGGGAATTTTTTGATTTTAGATTGAAATGTAGTCCGTGCAAAACAAATTTAATTAAAAAAAATCTTTAATTATAAAAAAACCTCAGCAAAAGTCACAGTAAAGGGGAACTTGTTGATTTTAAATCGAAATTGAGTCATTGCAAAACAAATATAATTTAAAAAAAATCATAAGGGGGAGAGGTTGATTTGAAGCAGAAAGCTTCAAGCTAGAGCACGAGGAAGTGAAACGAAGTCCCTTTCCATTATCCCAGCTCTGCAAGAAATAAAGGCAGCACATCATGAGAACAAACATGTTGTTCCTCGAGGCAGAGCGGTTCAGTCAGCTGGCAGTCCCAGGTCTGCTACCGCCTGCCCTGCTGTGCGACCTCAGCCGAGTCCTTTGCCTCTCTGATCCCGTCTTCCCTCCATGGTTTGTACTGCCCATTTACACTGCCTTACTTTGAAGAGGGAACCGTCCCGGTCTTTCCACCATTCCTAATTTAATGAGACCCTCACCATAACCCAATTATTTTGGCAGTACTGTAGTATACTAATAATGCAGTTGGCAGATATTGTTCATCTTAACTAACGCAAACCTATGAATATACTTAATAGGCAGCCTACATTTCTCAAAAAGCATCTTGCACACTAACTCTCCTACAAGCCTAAGAATGTGCAAGCGTGTTTCCCTTGAGCAAAGCATTTGATAAGATTCTACAGGACATGCCCATTAAAAAATACCACCAGAGGAATGACAGTAAGCCAGACCCATTAGAAACTGGATGGACAGTAGCATAAAGATTGAATGTACTAATTAATGGTGAGGAGTCGAATTGCAAAGGGATATTGAGCAAGAAGCTGTCAGTCTGAGTTGTGTCTGAGGCCACTTAGCCTTGTCATTCCTAAATTAGAAGACAGTAAACCTGATTAGTGTATTGTCTGCACAAAGGAGCCACTCAACTAGGATGTGTTTATTTTAAAGAGGTCAGAATCACAATGGTCCTTTCTGACCTTATTTACAAGCATCTCAAAGTCAAGATAGCTGAGAAAGTTTCGTGTATCCTATATAAAGTCAGCAAGATACAGCAATTCCAGTGTACTCTGTAACAGCTGGGGACATGTATTAAAGAGAGAGAAATTTGAGCAATTTAAAAATAGAGCAATAAAATTGCCAAGTGGATTGCACATTCAGGAATGGGGGTGTTAAATCCAAGGGAAAAAAGACCTGGAGCTAAATTCAGACCAGGTCCTAATCTGACATGATAACAAGCAGGCTTGATCAGATTAACCAATATCATCCTTTATTAAAAACCTAAGCCAAATCTATACCAACATTCACAGAGTCAAGCAAGTTTGGCTAATTACTGTTTCTGGTTGAAACGCTTCATTTTATGCATGTATTCCCTGGTTTAGTCTGGGATCAGACATGAAAGTGCCCAGATGCTATGAAGGCAGCGGAGAAAGTCTATTCTTAGATTATTTGATCAGATCACACATCAGTAAAACAGTGGTAGCATTTTGAGAAGGCCTAACTCCCTTTTTGCAGCTTGAAGGGATCCCGGTATTCATCCAAATATCTGTTTCCACTTCATCCCAGCCTCCAGACAGCCTGCATTTCCCTATCGATAATGGTCTGTAAATACAGGGGTGTTCTGAAGAGGCAAGAGACTAAACATTCTTATTAGTTAATGTGGACAGAACGAGTAATAATGGGCGTCAACTTCAGAAGGGACAAATTAGGGTAAATATTAGGAAAAATTTAGGAAGCACAATTAGGCAATGGAACAAACTGTCCAAGCTGGTTTTATAATCTTTCGCTAGCAATATGAATGACTTGACACTGTCCTATCTTTATTTAAGGATAATGAAAACACTCCTTCTATGATGCAGGGGGTGGACTGGATGACGTTGCAGAGTTCCCTTCCAACTCAAACAATTCTGTGATTTTTAGCTGGGTTGTAAAGCATTGTTAATTATAATTTTTCGTATTTTACACTTGAAATTAGTGTGGTTGAATGATTACCATCACTTCTGAAAATTCATGCTCTCCTCTAACCAAATTTGTCCTCAGGTTTGTCCTCAGTTTGGCATGCATGCTGAGATTTCCTTGCTCAAACAACAATTTAGCTAAATATCACTATCAGATGGAAAGGGGGTGGGCTCCCTTTATTTAATGCACGTATATCCCCTTGACGTTATCGGAATTCTGCCACATATGGTGCAAAGTTTGTGGAGAAAGGACGTACAGGTTGGAGAAACAGGTGGGGACAGTGATGAGCTGGAGCTCACAGGAAGCTTCTCTTGCTCAAAAGCAAAAAAAGTTAAGAAGCTAAAAAGGCGGTGATGTGTGTATACACCCCACCATCTATCCTGGGCTTGACTGGTAGCCTGCTTTCATCTCCAGTTCTACCTATTCCTCCCAAGAAAAGCATATGGTGTCGGAATTCCTATTAACTAATTCTGGGTGCTCAGCTCTTAAAAAATTAAAATAGGACGAAAGAGTCTCCCGCTTGTAACTGGAACCTGATTCTGGAAGCTTTTGCTTTAGAAGGTATATCCATGTCAACTATAAAGTCACTTTGTTTAGGTTTGTGAAGTTACATGCAGACAAAACTAGCATAAGTGGTTCCGATGCTGCATAACACAATTCTGGAATTTGTCCCCTGGTGCAGTCAGGGTAAGAAGAAAGTCAGGGATTTAGAATCTAGCCTAAGGCATGACACTTGTTCACTTCACTGCCGTCTTCCTGAGGAAGGGAATTTCTCCGGGTAAGAAACTTGGACTGGATCCAATATTTTTCCCAAACAGCACACTGGGATGCTGCAGAAAGAGTACAGCCTCTCTCTTCCCCTGCATGCACTTGAGTTGATGAGTTCAAAGGGGAGGGAAAGGGCGGACATTATGATTCTCAGGCCAGTGACATGCTTTAACAGGTATTAACATGGGACTTGTTTGGGCAGATAATTGGTATTAATAATACATAATGGTATAATATCATTTCACAGCTTTAATTTTTAAACTGACAGTAGTTTACAGTTTGTCAGCATTCGTCACCCGTTTGCTAGACTGAAGTTCTTGATAAAAAAAACGTGTGTTTGTGTGTGTGTGTGTGTGTGTGTGTGTGTGAAAGAGAGAGAGAAGGTGCATGCTACTTCTGCAGTTTTATTAATGCACATTTGTCTGTAACCTAGAATAAAATAACTAGATTTTTAATCAATACCCTCTTCAGGGAGAAGAGCTTGACCAGGAATTCCTGGGTCAGCTCACAGAGGTAGTGAAGGCTAAGGATGTGGTAGTCATGGGGGACCTGAACTTCCCGGACATCTGCTGGGAAGAACAGTCAGCCAGGTCTGACCGCTCACGTAGGTTCTTGGCCAGAGTGCAGGACCTCCATCTAACCCAGGAGGTGCACAGCCCCATCAGGGGAGACGCCTTGTTGGACCTAGTGCTGGCCACGGGTGATGACCTGGTGAGGGGGCTGCGGGTGCTCGACCACCTGGGCGACAGCGATCATCGCCTGCTGGAATTCACCATCCAGCGCAAGGTGGCAAAGGCATGCAGTAAGGCAGCGGCCCTAGATTTTAGGAGGGCAGACTTCAACGAGCTAAGGAGGATAGTTGGAGAAGCGCTGAGGTCCCGGGGGGGTGGGCAGCCAGGTGTCCAAGGAGAGTGGTCGCTCCTTAAGGAGACGATCCTCCAAGCCCAAAGGAAGGTAATCCCAACGAGGATCAAAGGGAGCAGGAGAGCACACAAGCCTCCATGGCTCACCAAACACATCCGGGAATGTCTCCTTGCTAAAAAGGAGGCTTACACCCAATGGAAAGAAGGGGTCATCACCAGGGGGGACTATTCTGCAGTTGCTCAGGGATGTAGGGGGGCAGTTAGGAAGGCCAAGGCAGAGATGGAACTGGGACTAGCTTCCCAGATTAAGGACAATAAGAAGTCCTTTTTTAAATACATAGGGGGTAAAAAGAAGGTCCCAGGTAATGTGAGGCCCCTGCAGGACACGTTGGGAAACTTGGTCGTCACACCAGACGGCAAAGCTAACTTGTTTAATGATATCTTTGCCTCCGTTTTCCTAAGTAGGGACCAGAACAGTCACCTCCCTGCTGGGCCCCCCTCGGGCCCCGGGGGAGGCACACGTGGGTCACGGGTTAGTGAGGATTTAGTTAGGGAGCTTCTGGAGGGGTTGGACATATTCAAGTCAGCCGGCCCGGATGATCTCCACCCTAGAGTTCTAAAGGAACTGGCCGAGGTCATTGCAAGTCCCCTGGCACGGCTTTACGAGCGCTCGTGGTGCTCTCGTGAGGTGCCGGAGGACTGGAAGAGGGCCAACATGGTCCCCATCTTCAAAAAGGGCAGGAAGGAGGACCCGGGAAACTGTAGGCTGGTTAGTCTTACCTCGATCCTAGGCAAGCTGTTTGAGAAAATTATGCTGGCACACATCCAGGAGGGGCCAGCAGGAGACTGCATGCTTAGGGGCAACCAGCACGGGTTCATCAGTGGCAGGTCCTGTCAGACCAACCTGGTGGCCTTTTACAATCAGATCACCAGATCATTAGATGCAGGGGTAGCAGTGGATATAGTCTTCCTGGACTTCCTGGAAGGCTTTTGACACTGTCTCTCACCCCGTTCTCATTAAGAAACTGGGGGGCTGTGGTGTAGACACCCACACAGTCAGATGGGTCGCCAACTGGCCGGAGGGCCGCACCCAGAGGGTGGTAGTAGATGGGTCCTTCTCAGCCTGGAAGGACATGGGCAGTGGGGGTCCGCAGGGCTCGGTCCTCGGGCCCGCACTGTTCAACATCTTCATCAGTGACTTGGACGAGGGGGTAAAAAGCACCTGTTCAAATTTGCTGATGACACTAAGATGGGGGGGGACGTGGGCACTCTGGAAGGGTACAACAGGCTACAATCTGACCTAGACAGGCTACAAGGGTGGGCGGATGAGAATAGGATGGGTTTCAACACAGACAAGTGCAAGGTGATGCACCTTGGGAGGAACAACCGGCACCATACCTACAGGCTGGGGAACTCCCCTCTTGTCAGCATGGAGGTGGAAAAGGATCTTGGGGTCATCATTGACTCCAAGATGAACATGGGCCGGCAGTGTGGGGACGTG
Source organism: Crocodylus siamensis (assembly GCF_052110815.1). NCBI lineage: Eukaryota > Metazoa > Chordata > Crocodylia > Crocodylidae > Crocodylus > Crocodylus siamensis. Next base: position 5,998,599 of record NC_143404.1, on the reverse strand, counting down.
GTCAGGAAGGCCAACCGCACCTTGTCCTGCATCCACAGATGCATCTCGAGCAAGTCCAAGGAGGTGATCTTGGACCTCTACGCAGCACTGGTCAGGCCGCAGCTGGAGTACTGCGTCCAGGTCTGGGCGCCGCACTTCAAGAGGGATGTGGACAGCATGGAGAGGGTCCAGAGGAGGCCACTCGTATGATCAGGGGACAACATATGTTGTCCCTATGAGGAGAGGCGACGGGACCTGAACCTGTTCAGCCTCCAAAAGAGAAGGCTGAGGGGGGATCTTGTGGCCTGTTATAAACTAGTCAGGGGGGATCAGCAGGCACTGGGGAAGTCACTGTTTCCCCGAGCACCGCCAGGAGTGACCAGGAATAACAGTCACAAGCTGGCAGAGGGTAGGTTTAGGTTAGATATCAGGAGGTGCTACTTCATGGTCAGGGCGGCTAGGGTCTGGAACCAGCTTCCAAGAGAAGTGGTGCTGGCTCCTACCCTGGGGGTGTTTAAGAGGAGGTTAGATGAACATCTTGCTGGGGTCATTTGACCCCAGTACTCTTTCCTGCCATCGGACTAGATGATCTGCTCAGGTCCCTTCCGACCCTAGAAACTATGAAACTATTACAGAAGTGAACAGAGTGCCATGCACTTTGCTATTATAGTGGAACAAAAGATTTGTCAACACATTCAACTTTTAGGGGGGGTTAGTTGTTTTTTAAATATATTTTTTAAAGTTCTTATGTGAAGCTCTTTCTTTTTGAACACAAATTGCATGGAGCAGAGCTTGGCATTATTGGCCTTTTAATGCAGCTGCAAGCCAAGTGAGGGGGTAATATGGCAGAAATGCTTGGGAAGTTTGGCAGACTGGAGTGGAACATGGTAAAATAGCTTTTTACTTCAAATGATTTTCTCAGCCCTTGATGTAGTCCTTCCAAGTTAGGGCTAAGGGAAGCAGTATAGAGTAGTAGAGAGGTGTGTGTTACTAGTCCCAAGGCTATGCATATTTGTGGAAGGGATACAGAGTCTTCAGGGGGGTCTAATCAATACCATTTATGAGAATGCAAAGAAAAAAAGAAATGAAGAAGGGCAGGGGACTCCTACAACTGCCAGACTTGCTTGAGAAGAGATGCCAATTTGAGAAATAAAGAAGCCAAATCCCAGAGGGAAAAAAGCTGGAAAAGTATACTTTCTCCAACACAGAAAAATCACTTCCTTAAGCTGTAGTCTTTCACCAGCAAAGAAACACTCTCTTAGACAAGTTAATGGTTGGAAAAGCATAAAAGCATCTGGCTTAATTCATTTTGGGAGGGCAGCTACACCCAAGCAGACATTCACGCCAGAAGACAGGTCACAGCATCACCTCTGACTCCTCCATCGAAGAGCAGCTTTAAACTCTTTCCAAAGCAGATCTGCTTGCAGAGATTACCCTGGAAGAAGGCCCAAGCAGCACATTCTTTAGTGTATGATTTGGGTTTTTTCTGGTTCTAAGATAGCAATCCCCCCCCATTCCCCAAAAGGAGTATTTCTGGGGGGCAAGGGGAGGGACTTCTGGTCCCAAAATAGTGACCAGGGGGTAGGGTAACTGTCAAGGGGCAGGGCTACCCATGCGGCCCTTAAAAGCTCACCAGACCTCATTCCATGGCCCTCCACCTGAAGTAATTGCTCGCCCCTGGTCTAGGCTGTACTGGCTCACTCCAGGCTGCATCCTACGCCATGCACAGGTCTCTGGCAGGCAGTGAGACTGACCTCTAATCACACTCTTGTTTTTCGACCAACAACAGCAATTAAATGCTTTCAGCTGGGCTTTGAATAGGAACACTTTTAAGACTCGAAAAAAATGTTACCCTGCATGCTGTTTGCTTTCTTTGGGGAATCAGAAAATGTGGCAGGCAGGCAGATCAGGAGCTCACCACACCCCCGGGGGGCTGCAGGGGCTGTGCAGGAGTTCTCCCAGAGCTGTAGGCCCCTGATCTGCCTGCCAGATGACAGACCGGTGCTGGGCGCAGCCCGCACCCAGTGCTGGGAAGATCGGCGCTGCTGCTGGCTCCTGGTGGCAGCACCTGCCTCCTGTCATCCAGCAGGCAGATCGGGGGCCCACACCCCAGGGAGGACTCTGGCACAGCCCCCACAGCCCTCCCAAGGATACCAGTGGACCCCTGATCTGCCTGCTGATGTCAGGAGGCTGGTTCTGCCATCTGGGGCCAGCAGCAGCCAGGGCCGTCCCGGGGGAGCAGCAAATGGGAGGAACCATCGCGGGCCTCACACTTCGGAGCACCCTGTAGAGCCGGGTGCAGTGGCCATGCCGAGTATGTGCCACCGTCACTACTGCCAGCTTCGCGTCCGGCTGCTCACTAGTACCATGTACCACCAACATTTTCAGTACTCTAGCACTGAAGGGACATGCAATTGAAAGAGTGAAAATTCAAAGCCAATAAAAGGAAAAGTTTTCACACAATATACAACTAAATCTATGGAACTCATTGCCGCAGGAAATTGTTGAGGCCAAAAACTCAGTTTTAAAAGGAACTGGACATTGATATGGATATCAAGTATATCTGGAATTACCATAATGACAGGAAGGAGATATTAGACCTTGTAGGCCTCAGAACATGAGCTGATCTATAACCATTCTTGAGCAAAATGAGACTGAAAGTGGAGATCAGATCATCCAGCACTTTCCTACAGCAAGAACTGTATGCTTTCCTCCGAGACAGCTGGTATTGACCACCATCAGAAACAGGATACAGGACTAGACAGTTCCCAGGTCTGATCCAGCATGGCAGTTTGTGTGTTCCTATAAAACTCTGTCAAAGAAAATCAAATAGGTTATAGCGGCCCTGAAAAGTTAAAGTTTGTTGTCAGTGCATTTCTGCTAAGACATGAGACCTAGTAAACTGACAGATGATATTTAAAACAGTATCACAGACTTGTAGAATCCTGAAGGAGAATTACGTGGTCAGAGATATTACTTAAAAGAAAATGCAGTCTCAAGTAGATGTACTAATTGTAGATGGGCATAGTCCAGCGCTGGAAGGGAACGTGGGTGGATGCATGTTGCTAAGTATGGTTGTGGAGGCAGGAAGCATGCAGGGGTTTTAGGTGCTACGGTTTCCTTAGCTAGTGATTCTCTAGCTCTGCAATAGCTCTACTGAGGGGACATATGGACTAAACTGTAATACTGAATCTCTCACTGTTTATGTACCTCCTCCTCCAAAATCTAGGCTGAACTACTGTCAGATCCTGTTTCTGTTATATATTTAGCAGGGCTTTCATTTTTAAGGTTTGGCATTATACATATGCTTCCAGTACCATCCCCTGCAGCTTATGTTTTGTTTCCCTTACAACAGCTTGCGGTCTTGTTCTTCTTTTATCAGCCCATGTAGTGGAGAAAGGAAAACCTGGCAATGACTGTATAATAAGATTGCTAGTTTTCTCAGAATGGCAGTCAATGACATTCTTGTGAAATTCATAGTGTCGCCTAACATTACCCATAACATGATGGGCTTTCAGGTCTGCTGCAGTTCAAACAAGTATTGCTAAAAATCAGCATGTAGTCTTGGACATCTCTGCTGTGGTGAGAATGAAGAATTTCTACGTGGAGGACTTCCAAGAGGTCTTTTACCATCACTAGGTGCAGAGAAGACCAATTCAAATTCAGTAGTCAATCTGTGTTAGGTGTCACTGGATGTACTGGAGGAATGTCACGTTTTTGGCTGCACATAGCACACTATGACTATACTGGCAATATAAAATGCATTACTCTATGTCCGCAGCTGACTTCCTGCCCTTTGGGCAGGGGGCTGGACTGGATGATCTTCCGAGGTCCCTTCCAGCCCTAATGTCTATGAAATCTGTGAAAATGGGCACATGTGTGCAAACAGGCACACACACCTCCAGATGTGCAACATGTGCCCAGACAAAAAAACAAACAGACCACACTGCTTCATAAAACTGGGATTTTATCTCAGAACTGAATTACTGTAGGACGCAAGTAGTAAATTAGGGACTTTTCTACTGAAGTTCAGTTCTCTCGGAAACTCTTCCCATCTAAGCTAGCGGTGTTCACAGTTGGGGTCCCATGGGCCAGATGAATGGTGCAGGCTGTTCTGTGGACTGGATTGGGCCCCGTGCTACCTCCACCCCGTGGGCAGGGGTGCTGTAGGGCCCAATCCTGGAGCGTGGGAACTGGGTGGAGGCAGCACAGGGCCCCAGGGCAGTGTGGGGCTCCAAGCCACCCCCAGCTGGCTGAGATCAGGCTCTGGGGGGCTGTGCCACCTCCACCCACCCCCCAAGTGTTGAGAAGAAGCTATATGCCTGATATAGCATGCAAGGCCACTGCTGGATCTTGCCTCTGGGCTGGGGTTGAGCACCAGTGCCACTCCACACCAACTCCAACAAAAACAAAGGAAACCAGTGGAATTACTCCAGATCTGCAGCAAGGTGACAAGGTACGTTACCAAGGTGGATTGTTTTCCCTCGCTGTTGTAATCAGCTGCAGCCACATCACTCGCAATTCATTTTGATTATGGGTCTTTCCATCCTTGGTGAAGTTCAGCTGCATGGTTTACATTTGCACATGAAGCAAAAAAGAAAAAGGCTTCCCCAAGGCATAACCTGTGATTTTGTTAGGGATTTGAAATGGCATTTGTTGAAAAATCAATTATGATGAATTCTAGCACAGCAGGCATATTTTCCCATAGACTGAGATGCCAAAACGGTAAGTAAAGGTTTGTGTTTAATTCCAGTCATTCCTGCCCCCATGCTCTGCCATGTGTGAGTCTCTGGAAGGTATTTGGGACTAACAATAAGCTGACATGCAATTTGCTCAAAACAATGGTGTTGAAATCCTGTTTCATACTTACACAGAGGCACACACCAGCCTGGATAAGAAAATGTTCTTTCACCAGGCCCTCATTTCATTCTGAGCTAAAACACTTGAAGCATTATTCATTACTATCATAAATCAAGCATTAAAATTATAAAACCCTGGAGTATTGAACTGAACTGGAGAGGTCTGAAATCGTTTGCTGCATCAAGGATTTTTCAGAAGCTTTGGAAGGTGGTTTAAAAAAGAAGCATTCAGCTTCTTTACAAATCTGACTTTACCACTATAAATTGCAATGTTTTACTACCACTAACAATTCCCACACGTATTTTCCTAACAGTAGTTTTCTTTACTGTTAAGTAAATGGAGTATAAAGTTGCATTTGTTGCAGTAAGGCAAAGATTTACTTTTAGGTCATTCTATGGGGACCCTACCTAGCTATTCGTAGGGGATTCGGTTTATGAAATCATTAAAAAATAATAATAAAAAAGCTGGAAGAAACCTCAAAAGGTTACCTAGCCAACCCCCTGTAAAAACAGGATCATCCCCATTTAAACCATCATATACAAATATTGGTCTAACCTGCACTAAAAACTTCCAGTGCAAATCTCTAGATAATCTTTCCCAGCATTTAACAACCCCCATTGTTAGGAAGATCTTTCTAAGGTCTAACCTAAGTCTCCCATGTTGTAATTTAAGACCGTTACTTTGCATCTCCTCTCCTGTGGATACAGAAAATAACTAAACAGCATCCTCTTCAAAGCAACCCATTTTTATTTTAATTCCTTCCCTTCTCCCTTGCCAGTCTTCTCACCTCAAACTAAATTTACTCAACTCTTCCAGCCTCTCCTTTGGTCACATCCCCGACACCTATAGCCATTTTTGTTGCTGTCCACTGGACTCTCATTTGTCTACCTCTCTCAAACTGCACTGCCCAGAAGTGGATATGTTCCTCCAGATAGCCTCACCAATGCTGAATAGAGCAGGAGAATCGTGGTTTGCCTACGACATGCCTGTAAATACACCTGTTTCTGGAAAACCTGCGAGAGTACTGAGTGTTGTATCAAAGAATGCCATCACAGCAAAGGGGGGAGAGGGTACTTTGGTATCCTGCATTTGCTATCAGTGATCACCTGCAGATTCACCTGTTTTTGTAGTACTGGTGCTGGTTACCAAAGGAAGTTTGGCTTTCCTTCTTTTGGTCTGAATACTCACAGTTAAGGTGGACTAAATGTGTAGTCTGAAGTAAACTATCTGAAAGTGGGAAATTCAATACAAGTAAAATCATGTCCTTAACTCACCCCATTGCTGCGTTCAAGTATTGTGGATCATGTGACCCGATCCTCTTTCCTTGAAGTCATCCTCAGAGCCCCTCTAACTCCGATACTGAGCAAGTATTTTCACATTAGCCCTGTTTCCTTGGTCTGCGGGTTCAAACAAAACAGATTTGTTAATAAGGATTGACAGACTCAATTTCTTGCATGCTTCTTACTGCTTCTGTAAGGAAAAGAACATTGCTAGAGCTTGTGGAATGAGAGATTGAACTTTTTTTTTTAAAGCAGCATATTTACCCTACAGAGCACAAAAGTACATTGTCTCTGAATCACAGTCCAAGCATGAGTATGGGCACATTGTATAAATCCACACGGATGGACTTCTAACAAAGAAAAGATTGGTTGAATAGTATTCTGGAGGTTTCTACATCAGTAATCGGCACCATAGGTGTCCATATACAGTAGGACCAAATGCTGATCATCTCCACTGCTGTTGCCTTCAGCAGGAGTTGAGCACATTCAACACCGCGCGGAACTGGACACTTAAAAAAGTACACAGGGATCACTCGTAGGCTCTAAAGATCTCCTGCCTCTGCTGTTATTACGTGGGAGTCCAATCTCTGCTACTATACTGGATAGGGAAATAAAGGCTGACATCATAGCAACAGGCATTTGTTAATGTATTTTGTTTGCAATTCTATTTCTCACACAGGAATCCTTACCTGGCAGCCAAGTCTAACGAACTGATGTGTAGCAGAGCTGAGCAAAACTTTCTGGGCAAGATTTTGGCTGAAAAATGTACTCCCAACACCAAAACAACAAGAAAGGTGAGAATCAGAACATTTCACTTCCAAAATTATTCTAGCTTTTTAAAAGCAAATAGAATCCCTGAAAAAATAATTCTCAGTCTAGTTTGGATCAAAATATGTTTTATTTTCTCATTTTGTTGGAAACCACCCCTTCTCCCCCCAAATTGTTTTGGACCAGCTGATACTGAGCTACGTCGCCCTGTGTTCTAGTTTCGTCCCTAGACAAACAAGTTGTAGCAGGATTCAAATTCTGCCTTCAAGGTAGAAGTGTTTTAACTCCCGCAAGAATTAATTTAGGGGAGTCTATGCCCCATGCCATACAGAAGATTCAGTGAAATGACTACATGCTGCTCTCTGCACTTATAGGCTATCAGTTTCTGAAAGTCCTGTCCAAGCTACTCAGGGAAGAGATACAGTATGGCCTATACTCAGGGAAGTGGGGCTTTCTGACCACAACCATGTTTAACTGAAGTTGGCACCAGCATCAATTGTAGTTCTAGCATGTACACAGCCAGAGGAAATAACTCCAGACAACCTACGCAGCCTTCGGTTGCAACATTAGAATATGCTAAGATGCTTGGGGTAAAAAATGCAACTATGAACAAACTCAACTTATTTTCCTGCTCCAAAAATATGAGCAATTGCAGTCACGTGATACTGAGGTAAAATGGAGTTTATTCTCGAGAACCTGAATATGTGCACTTTTTTTAAAGTGCTACAAGTGCCACATGCTTGCTGCAGATACTGAGAAATATTCTCATTAAAATCAGTTCTGCTTCTTCATCTTTTTTTGCATTGCTCCTTGCACACACAGAATGAGAACAAGATCGGCCATTGCTTCTTTTCTGTGCCTGGGTACAGACATTCAAAAAGCCTGTGGCAGAATCGATCTGAGTGACATGGTTTTTTTCAAGCGTCATTAAGTGTCATGTAGATCGGGAGTGAACGGAACACACATTTGCCCTTTGGCGGGGGTGCAAATCGTGGACCAGATTCTGCCAATTTTAAACCAGCCTATGTGTGCTGAACTTTTGTCCTGTTACAGGCATATAGCAGTTTTGCGCGCTGAACTTCTCTTCTGATACTCGCCCGGTTTCCGATCACTTATACCGGTAAAAGTGTAATGTCTGTACCTGGCCTATGACCCGGTAGCCATATGCAATACTCCTAAAAGAGGTTATAAGAGAACAAGCACCAGGGCCTCATGAGCAGTTAGGCAACAGACGTCTGCTTTTCCTGCTGATGCCTCCACTAATTAAAAAATGAAGGAAGTCAAAAAGCAGAACCAAAAACGTTCGTTACACTCAGAATAGACTATTGTACAGCATTTTCCACGTAGCATCACTTGTTATTTAAGCTGCATCACACTAGAGGAAATCCCAGCAATGAGCAGGATTTTGGCCTTTCCCCCGAAAAAGGGAGGTGCTCTCTGCTGTGTTGCCATGTTTCAGTTTTTAAAAAAATAACGCTGATTTTCATCTCTGCATTATGTTGTTTACAGGTTGCCTCGGCGATAAGGGCACAACGTTTGAGTAACAGGCTGCAGCCCCGTGCTGACATTGTAGATGAAACCCCAGTGCTGACTAGGGGTAATGCTTAGCTGGTCCCGAGCACAGCGTGGCCCATCGCTGCCTGCACTCGTAGCTCAGCGGTGCTCAATACTAGGTCTGCTGCAGGCACTTTTCTTAAAAGACGGGTTGTCGAGAGACCTTGGACAGGCCTTTCCACTCCTCCTTTTCCACATCTGGAGTAATGGGGACAGTGAAGCTTACCCTCAGGATCTTTGATCAACAAGTGCTAAGTATTATTAGCAAAGACTGGGATTTTCAAAGGAGCTTAAAGGGTCCGGGTGCCCCAGTCCTGGGGAAGTTCACCTAACTCCTTTAAGCTCTCTGAAAGTCCCAGCCAAAGCAGTTTTGTTGTAGTCATTAGTTCTGAGAAACTTCTCTGGGATTTACCGGAGATCTAAAAGATGTAGAGGATTCGAGGTATGTGTGAGTCACTCCAGCGCTCCTGGCTAGGCAGCCTTCATCAGCTCAGGCTGATAAAACCTTTATAACAAAACTGCACTGCGCTGTGTAATTATATGCATCTCACGCACACAGTTCTCTGTCTCCAGCCCCTTTGCTTTCTCCAGCCCCTTTGCTTTGTCCCTCTCTAAATGTGTACAATGTACTTTACTGTTAATACCCGCCATAGGATGTCCATGCTGATAAGGGGAACATGGCCCAGCCTCACCTGACAGATCAGATAAGCAAGTCTCCAAAAGACCTAACTGGATGTGGGGGAGAATTTGGAGGCTTGTGTAGGCAATACAAAGCTAAACCATTCCAAGAAATGGGCTGGGTGCTGTGGCAGGCCCTGGAGCAAAGGTACGTGCAGGGAAAGAGCCCATGGCAAGTCTGGGAAAGAGCTTCCAGGAGCAGCTCTTTTCTACCAGGTCTGGCAGAAAATCCTGGGAAGAGAAGAGCCATTTCTGGATTGTTTTCCAGCAGGTGCTCTGAAAAGCAGAATCTTGTAAAAACACAGGCCCCAGCAGAAAGACAGGGCTGACTGCCATGGAACTGGTATTACCAGCTTTGCGTGTAGAAGCAATAAAGCTGAGACCCTAGAGAAAGAGGCCCGAAGTACACGATGGTGTAATGTCAGCCTTGACTGGATTGGGGTCTCACCCCTCTTGTGGAGGCTGTAGGATTCATGCCCTTTCACGTCTGGTGTGGCATTTTTACACGATTGCATTGCAAGCCTCTTCAAAGTTGTACCCCTGGGGTGCTCTGACCTATTCTCTCTAAGGATGCAGGAACCAGGGCCATTCAATAAGGATCCAATACAGTCTACTGTATTCAAAACTATGAACCATGATGTCAGGATTTGCTGATAAAGGATGGTGCTCTGTTTTGGATTCAGTGTCACAGATTCACAGAAGTTTAGGGCTGGAAGGGATCTCATGAGATCATCAGGTCCAGCCCCTCTGCTCTGGGCAGGAAAGACCGCTGGGGTCAAATAACCCCTGCAAGGTGGGGGTCCAGTCTCCTTTTGAAGTCTCCAGTGTAGGTGCCTGCACCATCCCTGCTGGGAGTCTATTCCAGCAGCTGTTCACATGAACCATGAAGAAGTTTTTCCTGATATCCAGTCTGAGACCTTCTTCTAGGGGTTTATGACCATTGCTCCTGGTTTTCCCCTGGGGTGCTTTGGTGAACAGTTGTTCACTTAGCCTCTGATGCTCACCCAATATATATGTAAACTGACATCAAATCCCCCCAAAGTCTTCTCTTTTCCAGGCAGGGCAATCCCATATCTGTCAGCCTTTCCTCATATGGCTTGCCTTTCAGGCCTCTAATCATACAAGTGACTCTTCTCTGGACTCTCTCAAGCTTCTCCACATCCTTCTTGAAGTGCGGCGCCCAGAACTGGCTGCAGTGCTCCAGCTGCAGCCTCACCAATCCCAAGTAGACCGGGAGAATAATTTCCTTAGTTTCGCTCGAGAAGCATCTGTTGATGCATGCCAGCATGTGGTTTGCTCTGCTAACTGTAGCATCACATTAGTAGCTCATATTTATTTTATGGTCTATTATGACCCCCACGTGCCTTTCAGATGTGGTGCTGGCTAGCGCCGCACTACCAAGCCTGCAAGTTTATTGTGGGTTTTTCCTCCCCAGATGGAGCACTTTACACTTCTCAGTGTTGAACAGCATCTGGTTCTGGTCTGCCCATCTAACTAATCTGTCTAGGTCCACCTGGAACGTCAGCCTATCCTGGTACATGGCCGCATTTCCCCAAAGCTTAGTGGCATTGGCAAACTTTGCCAGTGCTTTTCATCCCACATCCAGATCATTGATGAAGATGTCAAAAAGCACTGTCCAAGTACTGAACTGTGGGGGACACTGCTGGCTACCTTCTGCCAGGCTGACACAGATCCGTCTATTAGTACTCTCTGGGTCTGACCCCAAAGCCAGTTTCCCACCCATCTGACCATTGAATTGTTGAGCCCATAGTCCCCTAGTGTTGGCTTGAGAGCCTCATGGGACACCAAGTCAAAGGCCTTCCCAAAGTCCAAATAAATGACATCAACCTCATCTCCCTGATCCAGGTGGTGAGTAACCTGGTCATAGAAAGAGATGACGTTAGTCAGACATGACCTACCCATGACAAAACCATGTTGGCTGTTCAGAATTTTGCCTTCTACTAACTCACCGCATTCGGACTCCTTGCGAAATTTTTCAAGGATATTTTCTGGGACTGAGGGCTGGCTGATTGGCCTGTAGTTCCCTGGGTCCTCTCTCCCCCACTTCTTGAAGATGGGCACAGCATTGTCCCTCTTCCAGTCTTCTGGGACCTCTCCTGAGCGCCATGAATTCTCAGACAGGTTCCCCAGTGATTCTGCAATGACTTCGGCTAGTTCGTTCAGCACTCTCAGATGGAGTTTGTCCAGTCCTGCTGACTTAGATATCCAGCCTCTCTAGCTGTTCTTTCACCAGCTCTAAATTAATTGTCGGTAGATGATCATCCCTACTGTGACTATGTTGTGTCAGTTGCATTCGGCAAGCTATCCTTCTTGGACGGGTGCAATACAGATGCAAAGTACTTGCTGAGGAGTTCAGTTTTTGCCATGGTGTCGGTAATCAGATGTCCAGATGCACTGAGCAGTGGTCCCTCATTTCCACTGGTTTTCCTCGTGTTACCTATGTTACTTATAGAAGGACTACTTATTGTCCTTGATTTGGGTTGCCAATCCCAATTTGGTCTCTGCCATTGCTTTTCTAATTTGCCCCCTACAGGTGTGACCCAATCTGATGTAGCTCGCCTTGGGGCCCGTTCCTAGCTTCCATCGTTGGTGAGCCTCCCTTTTCTTTTTCAGAAAATCTGAGACTTCCCTACTGAGCCAAAACGGCCTCCTGGCCCCTATGCCACCTTTTTTTGCGCATAGGTACGGGCAACTTCTGTGCGCCGAGGCTCACGTCCTTGAGGAACGGCCACTCTTCATCCACACTTTCCCTGTGGTCTGTGATCCCGTAGGGCATTACTCACTAAAGTCCTTAGCTTTTTGAAGCCAGCTATTTTAAAGTCAAGAACGTGTACCTTCCTGACAGATTTCCCAGCCCTACGGTGGACAGTGAAAGTGATAGTGTTGTGGTCAGTGTTGCCTAGGTTACTCTCTATCGTCAGATCATGTACCGGGTCATCCCCCTTGGCCATAACTAAATCTAGGAGCGTATTTCCTCCGGTCAGCCCGTATACTTCCTGAGACAGGTAGAGCTGATCGATACAAGTCAGGAATCTATGCGACCGGTCAGATCTGGTCACAAGTTAAAACTGCTTAGTTTGTGTTTCTGCACAGGATTCCCGTGTGTTTCTTCCTGCAAAATAAGATCTTTGCAGGCAAATCTGTGCAGTTCCAACTCTCCAGTGAATAAATTAACACCACTCCCCTCAGCCCCCTCCACTAAGGCATCAGAGTGAACTGGCAGGTTTAGCTATAAGGAGCCATCACTGTCTTGGTACTGGACAAATAAGAATCTATTTGGGGGAAAAAGCTTCACCAGGAAAAACTTCATTTTAAGACTGCTTGAGTTCTGTCTCTTTGCTTCCTCAGTGGAGAAGAGTTCAAACTTACGCCCCTCAATTTGAGCTTTCAGTTCTGTTTGCTTTGACTTCTTGCAGCTAAGCCAGGGGATAAAAAAAAAAGTCAGAAAATTTCCACTAATGAATTCCAGACTCCTAGGCTGTAAAACCAGCTGCACTCTCTGAAGTTGTGTTGTCAACAACTGACCACAGCTGTACAGAAGGCAACAAAATATGAACAGGAACATTGCTTGAGCTTGTGGAATAAGAGATTGAACTTTTTTTTTAAAGCAGCATATTTACCCTACAGAGCACAAAAGTACATTGTCTCTGAATCACAGTCCAAGCGTGAGTATGGGCACATTGTATAAATCCACACGGATGGACTTCTAACAAAGAAAAGATTGGTTGAATAGTATTCTGGAGGTTTCTACATCAGTAATCGGCACCATAGGTGTCCATATACAGTAGGACCAAATGCTGATCATCTCCACTGCTGTTGCCTTCAGCAGGAGTTGAGCACATTCAACACCGCGCGGAACTGGACACTTAAAAAAGTACACAGGGATCACTCGTAGGCTCTAAAGATCTCCTGCCTCTGCTGTTATTACGTGGGAGTCCAGTCTCTGCTACTATACTGGATAGGGAAATAAAGGCTGACATCATAGCAACAGGCATTTGTTAATGTATTTTGTTTGCAATTCTATTTCTCACACAGGAATCCTTACCTGGCAGCCAAGTCTAACGAACTGATGTGTAGCAGAGCTGAGCAAAACTTTCTGGGCAAGATTTTGGCTGAAAAATGTACTCCCAACACCAAAACAACAAGAAAGGTGAGAATCAGAACATTTCACTTCCAAAATTATTCTAGCTTTTTAAAAGCAAATAGAATCCCTGAAAAAATAATTCTCAGTCTAGTTTGGATCAAAATATGCTTTATTTTCTCATTTTGTTGGAAACCACCCCTTCTCCCCCCAAATTGTTTTGGACCAGCTGATACTGAGCTACGTCGCCCTGTGTTCTAGTTTCGTCCCTAGACAAACAAGTTGTAGCAGGATTCAAATTCTGCCTTCAAGGTAGAAGTGTTTTAACTCCCGCAAGAATTAATTTAGGAGAGTCTATGCCCCATGCCATACAGAAGATTCAATGAAATGACTACATGCTGCTCTCTGCACTTATAGGCTATCAGTTTCTGAAAGTCCTGTCCAAGCTACTCAGGGAAGAGATACAGTATGGCCTATACTCAGGGAAGTGGGGCTTTCTGACCACATCCATGTTTAACTGAAGTTGGCACCAGCATCAATTGTAGTTCTAGCATGTACACAGCCAGAGAAAATAACTTCAGACAACCTACGCAGCCTTCGGTTGCTACACTAGAATATGCTAAGATGCTTGGGGTAAAAAATGCAACTATGAACAAACTCAACTTATTTTCCTGCTCCAAAAATATGTAGCACTTTTTAAAAGTGCCATATGCTTGGGGCAGATACTGAGAAATATCCTCATTAAAATCAGTTCTGCTACTACATCATTTTTGCACTTTGAAGTGGTTTATGTGCACTGAACTTCTGTTGTGTTACAGATCTGAACCAGTTTCTGATCACTTTATAGCAGTTTACATATCATTTCTGCCCCAAGCCAAATAGTCCCCTGGGTGTTAACAGGACTTCTTCGGCAAGTAAAACAGTGGGATATGGACACAAAGCCATGGTGTTAGTGACCATGAGGAAGATAAAATGTCCCCCTGTAGTTTCAAATGAACATTAGGCCTGTAATAACTCTGAGTGGAATTCGACCAGGATGCCAGGATCAGACTTTTAACCTTTTGAAAAATGTCACTGGATTGGAATCACAAGATCATGACCTCTGTTTTATGTTATATTGGAAAGACCCAGTTCCAACAGCACAGTGTTCCTACAACACGCTGGGTCATTGCTGACTCCACGAGAAGAAGTGCCATCGTTATGACTAAGCAGTAAAGACGCGGCACTGTCACAATCTCTGTCTCCCTTTACAGTGAGGGTTTTAGTAACCATCCACTCCAGGCACCACTTGTAGACTTGAGCTCTTATTCAGGCTGGGGCAAGAAGTTTGCTTTTTCCCTCTGCTGTTTCTTCTGCAAGGCAACTCTGAAAAGATATTGCAAGGGCTTCTTGGCAACAGGAAAAACGAGGTTTCTTCCAAATGGACTATTGTTCAGGGAAAAAGAAAATAATTGTGAAATCTCTTTGATTTTTGGCTTCCAGCTCCCTGCTAACTTTTTTGGAAAAGGATGGATTTTAAGGGTTTGGAAGTTTTTAGGTTTTTTAGAAGGGAAATACAGATGGTATTACAGAAACATAACATCATACTCAAAATGTTCGCCTTTGGGTAGGACACTTCTAAAAAGCATTCGCTCCAGTCAGACTTGCATTTGTTGATAGCTGTTCTCAAGCAAGTATTTCTTGCTCGTATAACTATTTCATGTGTGTATCCCTCTTCAGAAAGTGCTTCCAGAATGGGTCAAGCTGTTGGAGTAATAATATTGTGATGGTTTCCACTTATGGTGGACTTTGGATTGAGGTGCTTCAAAGAATAAACTCCTGTTTATCTAGGGTCTAATACTCTCTTCTGACAGTTTGCACTAACACATCTCAGCTCTGGTTGGATTAAGGACCAGTATACAATCATTCCACGTCTCATGTGGCTTGGCACAGCTCAGATCCCACAAAATACAAGCCGTCTCCGCAGCTCACTTCTATTTGAAGTGTTTTTAAAGAAGCTGACATAAATGTACAATGTTATATGTGCACTGCATAGTCCAAGTTTCTAACTGCTTGTAATACATGCACCACCCTCCTGCATACCTCTGCATTTAAGATTTTTGGAATGAGTTGTGCTGAACTTAACTAGAGCAAAGAGTTTATGGGTATTTGCATTAGTACCTGTGCCCATTTTAAAATTCAAGGTTTTCAGGAGAAGAGTAGCGAAACAGTGACTTCTACAGTATACCAAACCTATTTTTGAGTTCAGTCCAAAGAAAACCCTTAATCCTCCATGACTGAATTTCTAGCTAAGTACAGTCACATGAATGATGGTGGCTGGCAAGCATTACTGTTTACATGCTTTGGATGAAATGATGAAACTACTACAGTTTTATTTGTTCTTATACCATATCATTTTCTTGGTGACTTAAAAAAATGGTGGAAATTGTTGCTTGCTAGCAATTCAAACACACCAACATTGTTTTAGTTAAAACATTTGTTGGCTCTTTGCCTACATTTGGATCTTAAACTGCAAACCCCACCCGTCCTCCTCCTCTCTTTTGGACTTGGGTAGATTAATCTATTTAGGTATCTTTTCATATTTTCTAGAAAGCTAAACAAAAACCAACAACTAAACAAAAACCAATAACTGTCTTGGTCCACATGCAGCCATCACTGTATGTCTAAGACCATCAATGTCATGAATGAACGTTGTTCTCACATAATCCCCATGAGCTGGTGAAGTATCAGCTCACCTGCTGACATGAAACTAAGGCACAAGAGCAAATTAAGCAATTTGCACAAGGCCACATAGGAAGTCTGTGCCTGAGCTGACAATTGAACTTGCATTTCTAAGTGCCCTCTGCCCTGGTAACTCCATCCTCTCTCTCAAGATTGCTCTGGATATCTTCAAAACACTTTGAAACTACAAACAACTAGAAGCAACCAAACCTGCAAAGTCTGCACACAACAGAAAGAGATACAAAAGCATCTGACCAACATGTGGGGAAGCTCATGATGCACCAACTCACTTCCAGCTTCCTCTCCCTCCCCTCTGCCCTTTCCTGAAGCTTAGAAAGAGAGTGCTTCATAATACACTTTTAGAACAAGATCTAGCATGCATCCTTAGCATCAAGCCAGGGAAATATCCAAAGCAGAGCCTGAAAACAGCTGGATGATGCTAGGTGATAGCTGATTTACTATGTAACCCACACCAAATGTACAAGCCATTGTTAGGTATGTTGTCATATATGGTTTTAGTTAAATATGTGTGTGTGTGTGTGTGTGTTTTCTGCTGTGCTGCATGTACCCTTGTCTTCCATATTTGAGTATCAGATCTTGTTTTCTCTCCCCTGCTTGGGTAAGCTGGAAGGGAGAGGAGATACTGCACGTAGGCAGATACCTGGGGCTTTTGTTAGGCCTATTGTCTGGGGATTGCCTTGTTGCTCAGTGTAAACAGAAGGGCATGGGGGCCAGTCACGTAAGCAGGAGGCAGCAGACCCCTAGCCTAATTGGCTAACAGGGCAGTGTCCTTTTTTAAAAAATGAATTGGTTAAGAGAAAAAGCCGTAATCAGGGCAAGCCTTGGTTGGAAAAGCTTATGCGACGTCACGCCAGGTACATAAAACTTCTCAGCTAGGACGCAGGTCTCTCTTTTTTTCTCCTGGGGCTGCTGAGACCTAAAAATCTAGATTGGGAGCTGGAGAAACTGCTCCCCATGCAGGGTGGGGGGGCTCTCTCTTCTTCACTGAGAAGCGAACTGAAGCTATGCGAAGGGAAAGACAGTCTGTCTCAGGGCTTGAGACCCCTATTCTCTCCCTCTTCTTTCCCCTTCTGTTTGTCTAGGTTTCGAGTGGGATAATACCCAGGGGGTATTAATCCCAGGAACAGATTAGCGAGGGTTGGAGCCTGACAGTTTTGCTGGCGCACTTTGGGCCAGGGCTGAGAGCCTGGCACGTTTTAGTTGCTGTCGCAACTTCTTTTGGTTTCAGCCAAGCTGTGTGGCTGAGCCCCAGCTATATGTCTTGCTGGCAGTTTTGGCCAGAATTAACGGCCTGGCAGATCTGAGCTAGGCTTAAGGCCTTGGGTGGGATAATGCTGTGCGGGTATTAATCCCCAAAGCAAAGGGAGTTCTGGCAGTTCTTGTCCGGCATAGCCCTGGCCCACTTTCGGTTGATTCACAGCTGTGATGTCTCAGCATAACTGTGGGTGCCTATACACATGCAGCGACGCTGCTCCGACACACTGTAATTACACGCTCCAGCCGACTCCAGTGTCATGTGTATCAGCGTCCTCGCGGTGAACAATGACAGTGGGGGCGCTTTAACTACAGCTCGTTCGACAAACTTTAGTTAAAGTGCCCCCGCTGCCATTTTTCAGCATGAGGATGCTGATACACGTGACACTCCTGGTGCTTTAATTAAAGTGCTCCCCCAAGCACATGTATAAACAACCTCAATGTCCAGGCTGCAGGACAGGCCCGAGTCTCCCTTTTGTTGTTTTACAGCTGTTGCATCTCCGCGTAACTGTGTAGCCGAGCCCCGCTGTATGTTTGCTGCACATTTCAACCTGGCTTGGGGCCTAGCACATTTTGAGCCTGGCACATGTTGTTGCTTTTGTAGCTCTTTGTCCCAACCAAGCAGTGTGGTTGGGCGCTAGCTGCAGTTTCGACCCTTTTGCAGTTTGGCTGGCCCTTCTGTGAGTTCTTCTGCAGTTTTCTGCCCCAACAGAGCTGGGATTGGGACTAGGAGTTCTGGGGTGTGATATGCTGACGAAAGTTGTAGCTAACCCCTCAAAGCCACCATGTGGACGTGGGGATCGGCACCCTACAGCTTCTCAGGGAGCAACGAGGGGCCCCTTGCGACGCAGAAGGACCTGCACTCTAGGGCTGTGCAAAGTATCAGGTGGTGATTCGGTTAGAAGGAGATTTGGCCGGATTTGGTGGCCGAATCTGAGTCAAATCAGGGGACCTATTTAAAGGTCTGAATCGATTCAAAGCTCCCCAAATCTTCAGAAAATATTCGGAGAGCTTTGATGATTTGGGCAGCCCCCGGTGGCTGCAGCAGGGAGCTGCAGCTGACTCCAAGTGGGCAAGTACTAGGGGCAGGGGAGCAGGGTGGGAGACCCCCTGCCAGCCTCCCCACCCCCTACTCCCCAGCCCCCCCAAGGCTGCCCTGCCCACTCCAGCTCCCACCCTTTAAAGAAAAGCCCTGGTGCTCACTGGGTGCTGCCGGCAAGGGGGGCGGGGAGGTGATCCCTGCTGCCCCCCACTGCCCCACGCTGCATGGGGGGCTCTGCACAGGCCTACTGCGCTCCCCGCGATGCAGCAAACCCAAGGAGCAACTCAAAGGACTCTCCAGTGTGGGTCCCTCTCTCCAGCCCATTGCTGAAGGGCAGGTATATGGGTGCAGGCCCTTGGAGCTGCCTTTTGGGTGAGCCCCAAGTCCTGGATTGCTGGGCATGGGTGAAGCCTCCCCAAGAGGGCGCAACCTGTAGACTATGCCTTGTAGTTGGTAGTGTTTTAGATTGCATTTGGCATTTTCCTTACCTTTGTTTCCTGTACTAAATCTGTCCTCTGTGTGTGCACGGCTAGCCGGGAGGGGGTGTTGCTTATACAGGACACCCCAGCCAAATGCAACGATCCCAGATTTCTGGGAGGGGGCTCGAGCCACAGTGAAAACTTACTGGGTGCCCCAAAATTTGAACCCCGCTCTTGTTACTGCTGACTAGCGCCTGGCGGAAGAGTTACAATTATATCCTACCTGAACGTAGTCTTTGTGTTCAGACAAGCCGGGGAAACCGCGGCCGTTCCAGAAACTAAGCGGAACTCAGAATAAAGCCTGCTGTTTCTTCAGCTGAAATAAACTGGAAGATTTCTAGGTTATTCAGGTTATTTCACAGACTGGGGAGATCTAGGAGAAATCAAAGGCTGGTCTTTGTCCCTCTGTTCTGCCAAGGGTACAAACTGCAGCTGTGATATTACTAGGGAGTCTCCTGGTCCTTGATTTGACTGGGGAAGCTGGGATTTCTCTTTGAACCTAGCCAGCCAATTACACATGTGCAAAGTGGCTGCCAAAAGTTACCCAATTACCCACACTGTGCAATGAAATCAGTGACCATACATGAGGTGCAAGGCAGCAGCTTTGCTCACGTAATAACAACCGAGCCACACGCCAGCGGAGTTTAAAGTGTTTATAAAGACCGAGAGCAACTGAGCCAAAGCCCACCTTGGATCACCTTTTCTAAGAGGCACAAGTGCTTTGGACTCTCTTCCATTTTCAGAACTATCTTACGTGTTCAGATGGAAATTGGCCCTCTCATCTTCAAAGGAGACTAAGGTCCGTTTGGCCCTTCTGCAAACCCTACCCGTAATGAGACACGGCTGAAAGGGAATAGCTCATCTGCAAGTGGGAGAGCCAGGGCACTGCCTGCCTCATATGGCCTTGTATCCACTTCCCGCCACCTGGAGCTGATCCTGGGGAAGGAAGTCTGCTCCAGCTTCTGGTCACCCACACTGTAAAGAAGTTCGTCCTTACATCCAACCTGAATCCATCCTCCAACAGTTTATGGCCATTGCTCCTTTCATCTTCAAAAGAGACTAAGGTCACAGGGAGTATGCAATAAACTTTCCTTGTCTAAGTTTTCCATTGAAAAAAATGGTCTGGGCTACCTTTGGGATTCCCAAACCAATACCTAGCCATCCAGAAACTCAGGCCATGAAAGATATGCCTTCCATTAACAAGAATCAGGTGAAGCTACCACATTTACCGGGAGGAGAGGTAAAGAAATACCCCCATCAATTTTCTCCAGTAACTTTTCATGTTTGAGGAGCCAAAATCTGCAGGGTTTTTGGCAGAATCATTTTGCAATTAGGAATACTTGGTTTGTAAAATCCATTTACAATCCCCCTGCTCTGGGCCCTACTCCCCTCCCCACAAACGACAGTTCAGTAGTGAAGCCTACTGTACGGGAAGCCTATGGGGACAAGGTACATCCAGTGACAGATTTCTCTTGTCAAACTCAGACATTCTAGATGCCACGTGCAAAGGTTGCACAGGGAACAGCACAGCATCCAGTCACCAACATGCCCAGCTGTTAACAGCTGGATGCAGAGCTCCAACAATTACTTTTTGGGGGAAACATATACTTTATTCACAAAAGGGGCCAACAAATAAGCAAGGATGTGGGCAGAGAACATTATTTGTTCTGTCTTGTATAACAATGGAAGTGTCTGTGCAGAAACCAGCCCAGCAGCAGCCAAGAAAACACAACTCACTTTCAGAAATGCACCAAGCTAATGCTCAACTATTAACCAAATCAATCTGTTTGCAGGGTCAGCAAATCCAAAACAGTGAGTATGTTGCACAGTGCTGGAGAGACTCCACCTAGCTATAGCAAGAAGGCAGTTAAATTCTGTGTAAGATGCATAAAAGCATATCATCTGTCCCCTCAGTTTCTGTAGAAATTACTTACAGAAATGCTACTGAATTGGTTCTGGAGGCAGAAAGACTCAAGATTGCTACCTAAAAAGAATGAACGGTGCAGACTGAGTTTTCCTGGTAGCTTGGTGTCATACTTTGTAGACTGAAGGCTTGCATGGCAATATATAGCTCATCTCCTGAGCCTTTCTGTCATCAGGCAGTTGAACCTGGCAGGATCATTATGGCTGGGTCATACTGGCAGGTGGATTCACTTAGTTCAAGTCGGGAAATGAGGGACTGGAGTCTTTCTTTGAGGAAAAAGAGGTCTGAAGGGAAACTCGTGGCGTGATATTTGTGAATAACAATGCTGACATTTAAGGTCTATTAGTGGAATTGCCAGCAAAACTGAACAGGAAAGTGGTGGTTGTATGCACGGAGGTGTTACATGAGTGGAGGGCACCAGATCTGCTGTATGAGGAGGTAATTAAATGGAGAGAAAGGTCTGGTATTTTTGTTGCTGCCTCTTGCCCCTAACACAGCTAGCTTTGCTGGAGGAATAGGCGTGCTGGTATTCTGCTCCATGATTGCCAGCGCAAAGGAGCTGAATGCTCCTCCATAGAGTGACCATATGGATTTTACAGCAACTTTGATTTCCACAAAACTAGCGTTTTTGTCTTAATCTTCACCTTTCCGTTGAATCTTCCTTACAGTCCTCTTAGCAGAACCTGTTGGTAAAGCAAGCTGGAATAGGGAAGCTCTGCTTCCCATATAAATCCAGCCGTCTCCAATGACTGACTCACAATTGTTGTAGTGGTTTCTTTATTCCCTTCTCCATCAGACCTCTCCTCTCCTGGACCTCCTGCCTAAGGAAGTGATCCTCGCACTGTTGGCAATGAAACTGTTGTAACATATGACACAACCAGGAACCTCAGTGGCATCCAGAACCTCAGCCCCTAAGCAAAGTGACTTCCCTGCCGTTTTATCGTATATGTTAAGTATTTTTCCTGCAATGTGCACCCATACCATGTGCACCTGCTGCTTCTCTGTCATAAGTGACAGCAGCAATATTTAGAATAAAGCAAAAATGACTTCTGATCTGTAGGATTATGTTCAAGAAAGAGATGAGTTTACGCTGAAAATTACTTATTGAAGTCATACTTGTTTTCAGTGCCAGTGCACCTCCCACCTTCTGCCACCCTTCCTGACTCTGCTACATCATGGCTTTAATTACAAGCAGGAGCTGTAGAGTTACTTAGCACTTCTTTGCAGTATTTCTCGTCATTCAGATGGGTAAGGCTGGGGGTGGGAAAACTTCTTCCTGCTAAGAAATTAGTTGATTAAAACTGACTGGGGAGGGAAGAAAGTGCTTTGAGACTGGTAATGTATATACAGCTGTGTGACGGGATGCATCAGACGGAAGGTGAGCTAACGTCTGCCATGCAGCAGCATGATGCAATAATGGCCGTATCAACAACACATTTTAAGCCACTAAATATACTTCTATTTAGACTAAATAACTGCATTTTACTCTTATTGATAAATCCAGCTGGATGAACCCAAAGAGGAACGCTTTTGCCTACAAATTCAACACCCTGCTGTTGCCACCACCCAGACTGGGTAAGAATGATAAACCATTTAGCGAGATGCAGACATTGGGGAATTTCCCCATCAGAAATAGCTTTTCTTAATCATCTTCCACACTGCCAGTCTGAGGATCAGGAACGTCTAACAGTGCTTACAGAAGTTATCAAAAGGCACCTGACATTTTGCGCACAATAATACACTAAAAAGTAAAACGTATAGTCTGTCATGGGGTAGAGGGAGAATCCCTCCAACTTAAAAACACACTCCATGCTACACCTTATGGCAACAACGTTCATCTTGGTGACTTGCTGCTCTAGCAGTTATGTCCCATTGTTTTAATGGACACTCAGTTCAAACCAAATTGTGCACCCAGATTTTTCTCTAATTCCCTAGTCACCCATAGCTCCAGCCCTACGGGCCCAATAACCTGGGTGGGCAGAGTATATCATCTGGATATCTTACCTTCCCTACATAGGGAAGTATGTGGGTTTATAGCCCCTTCCCCGCTCCAGCAAAGGTCTTAGTCCAATCTAAGATCTGTGACAGGGAGGAGGAGTACCGGGGAAGACATGCATCCTCTCTAGCCAGCCACATGTAAAATCCAGAAGCGGGTTAATTAAGCCTAAGTACGCGGTCCCCTTTGTGCTTAGGGAGACACGGGGAGGGTCTTGGGGACAGCAGCAGCTGGTGAAGACACAAAGGAGGCACCAGGCAGACGCTCCATGAATGGGCTTGCTTAAGGCACAACACCCAAGACTAAGCCAGTTTATAAAAGAGGCAGTGGGGGGAAAAAAAGACACCACGCACTCTACATCCCCTTAATGAACCTGCCTCCCTCGGAGCATGCAGGGGGTGGTAATTAAACGCAAGTGTCCATTCTGCCCCGCGTAGGTGCAACTCGTGTTGCCATTACTGGAAGCCGTGCCACCCGACAGAGGGAAGAGGCAAGGAGAGCTGAAGGAGTTTTCAGTGTTTTTCCTTTGCTTATTGCCTCCCAATCCGGACTAATTTCAGTGACGCCCTCCTGCGTGTTGTCCTGTGTTATACGCTATTCTTGCTTTACTCCAGGTATTCAAAGCAGCAGATCATGAACTTGAGCAAGGAACAAATGTGCTTGGGCTTTTGCATTCCCACTGGAAATCTTAGGTCAGGGTTAA
Organism: Crocodylus siamensis; assembly: GCF_052110815.1. NCBI lineage: Eukaryota > Metazoa > Chordata > Crocodylia > Crocodylidae > Crocodylus > Crocodylus siamensis. The sequence goes on along the minus strand of NC_143404.1, from coordinate 5,975,238 downwards.
AGTGCCCATCCCACAGCAGTCAGCCATGAAGTAGTATCCTAAGTATGTGAGACATGACCCAGTCATCGTACCACAAAATAAGACATCCCCAAATTCACACTGGTTGTTTCAGCATCGCAATTTTCTTTACATTCAGCTTTGCTTAAGGCAATAGCCTCTGAACCTATTCTGTCTGTTTATAGACAGAATATAGTTGGGTCAATAAAATATATTATCAAACAAATTCAAATACAATATATTGCCAAACAAATTGTCTCCTCTATTTGGCATTTGTGAGGGCACATCTGGAGTAGTGTCCAGTTTTGAGCCCCCCGCTGCAGAAAGGATGTGAACAAATTGGAGAGAGTCCAGCAGAGGGCAACGAAAATGGTTCGGGAGCTGGGGGACAGGACTTGTGAAGAGAGGCTGAGGGAACTGGGCTTATTCAATCTGGAGAAGAGAAGACGGAGGGGGATTGAACAGCAGCCTGTAACTCCCCGCAGGGGGGTCCAAAGAGGATGGAGCTGGACTGTTCTCAGTGGGGGCAGAAGACAGGACAAGGAACAAAGGTCACAAGTTGCAGCAAGGGAGGTTGAGGTTGGATATCAGGAAAAACTTTCTCCCTAGGAGGGTAGTAAAACACCGGGACAGGTTACCCAGAGAGGTTGCAGACTCTGCAATCCCGGAAGTTTTTAAGACCCGGGTAGACAAAGCCTTGGCTGGGATGATGTAGTTGGGGCTGGTCCTGCTTTGAGCAGGGGTTGGGCTAGATGCAACCTCCCGAATTTTCTGTCATTCTGTGATTCTCAATCATGCTTCTCAGCTCTTAGATAGGGAAAGCACAAGCACCAGGAGCTGTTAGAGAAGGTAGTTGGTAAGAACCATTTGCACCTACCACAAAAAATACACTTGAAGGTAGTGACAAAAAAGTCCCTGGGATGTCACGTAAGACCATACCATGGTGGAGAGGACTGGTTAAGAGGCCATTACTACTCAATATAGACAAAACTGCAGGGGCTTATCCAGACATGGCTATTTTTTTAACTTTATTAAAGAATCCAATGTCTTAAGTAAGGAATCCTGCATTTAACGATACAGCCAATCCCCCCAGTGCATCTAAAGACAGATGTGTCTCCTCCATCCACAGTGCTCCCCGAACCCAAGTCAGTGTCCATGGTGGAGTCGTGTGTTCTCTTCTTCTCTTCCTTTCAATCCTGGGCGGTTCCTTTGCATTTCAGAGTTGATGTTACGCTTTTGAACGTCTTCATCTCTAGGTATAACCCACTTGTTAATTCACCCCTGCTCTTTTCTCAGCACTCTGCATAATACAAGGCTCTTTATCTTCTACCACGTCTGCCTTTGGATTTCAAATGAATTCCCAGCGTAGTCCTAATTGTTAACTCGTAGAGCTTGCATGGTAAACAAAGAAGTTTCTCAAACTTTCCTGTTTGAAGGCAGGAGAAGACTCTTTTTCAGCAAATTCCAGGAACGTCCACCAATTGCTAAATAAGCATCTTCTTTTTCCTTCTCCCTTACAGAACTTGATAGGACAATTTTCCAGACATGATTTTCGAGTAACCCAAGTGGAGAGTAATATGATATTTTTGAGGTGGGTGGGTTATATGCTGTTTCATTAATCACATTTCTCTTTGGAGTTACATCGTTCATTATACAATTAAATAACATAATATTTTACATAGTTGCATGAGCATTGCTGTCAAGTGACACAAACATTATGCAATAAGGGAGTGGCCCCTGCTGTTTTCATGGCAAATGTGAGTAAGTTTGTATGATTATTGGTGTACAACTATTACTTCGTTTCTGCTGCCAGACATCTTTTTCAGCTGAAAATGGGTGCGTCTGGATCATGCAGGAAACTTCCCTTGCATAACTCCGACACGTCATGTGGTCAATTATTTTCGCACCAATGACAGCCGTTGTAGGTGCCAGCTATCCCAGCAGTTTTCTTTCCACATTTGGAGAATCAGAAATGGGAATTATGACGAAAAGGTGCGAGTGGGCTGAGGTCTAGCTGATACTTCTTGGGAACGCTTTGGGGAGGCTGATCCACATGAACATACTTTGCTGTAAGTCGTTTCATAAGCAGGACATCTATATGCCCTTTTCATCCAGTCTGGCCCCGATTCGTTCTCTGGGACATAATGTTTCATTGCATGGGGCGAGTGTTGTCCACAGGTAAACACGATAGTTTTGTTCTTATTTTCGTTGCAAGCATGGCTGACCGGGCTAAAGGACAGAGTAAGGCTCTGAGAGCCAGAGGTGGAAAAAGGGTCATTCCAGGGAGGACAGACCAGAGAAAGGCTAGGTCTTGCGGGGGACAGAGGGGACGGGACTGGCACAATAAAGACTCTTTGTTTGGATGGTTTGTCTGTTGGCATTTGGACCCTTCCTTTTAAAGAAGGAAACACCCCTTCCTTTCTGGGAGCTGACCACACAGGTGGGCGGGGGGGATGCTATGGATCACTGGGGAGCCACGGTCGGAGAAGAGCCGTGTTCTCCAAGCCTGTTGTGAAACCACACTAGAGCAGGCTTTGGGGGGTCTTCTCAGGAGGGGGAGACTGAAAAAGGCTGTATCTTAGGGAGCCCTAGGAAAGAGCTTTCCCTTTCCCCTTGAAAGGGCATTGAACCCACAACAGGAATCTGTTGGAGTGAGTCCCTTTAAAACTTCCTTCATTTTGTCTTACCGATTAACTAGCCAAGGTGACTACAGAATAGGCAGCTGCCCTTAGTATTGTAGGTGGTAACTGAGAGATGCTTTCCAAGTAACATAGTTGCCCGAAAGTGTTAGGAAAAACTAGCAAATGTTAACTGTAAGCCTTGTACCTACTCGGGTTTTGTTCAAGCGTTTTTCTGCACTGTAAAAATTAAGGTCCATCAATGATGGGTTAATTTCTAGAAAGGGCAGGACTGGGCCGGATCTGCTGCATCTTCAGTTATACAGATCCAAGCGGCATTTCTCTTGTCCTGCAGAGAGTATTTGTGGAGAGCCACGCTGGCTATTTTGGGGACGGAGGGTTTCGGTAACCGGAGTCCGAGTGGGAATTCTTCCCTTGGATTCCCGGGATTTCTGCAGACCATAGTCCATTGAGGCAGCCCGTGTATTTGGAGGAGCAGCCGCTTCCTGTTCCCACTGAAGCTAACCGGGTTTGGCACTCACTTCAATGGGAGCTACAATCCATCTTAGGTTTCATTTTTCTCCCACAAACATGCTCAAATTTGCATACAAGCTCTTGAGTCAGTATTTCATAAGACATTTCAAATGAAGTAAAAGTGGATCGCCTGTAGTTCTTAGCCATGCAAAATAAGCATTTATTTCCGTTGTTAAACTGGAAGCAATAAGCTTAGGCTGCATATTTTCTTTATTATGCAGTTCAATAGCTCTGAAAAGTTGTGTGGTTTAGCTCATTTTACCCTTTGAACCTTAGATGGAAATGTCCAGTTTATGCTAGGAGAAAGCCAGACCTTGACCAAAAGTATTCATTTATATGTACATTTACATTCATACAAGCAAACAAGATGTGGCTAACCCATAAAAATGCTCAAAAATGTTAAGAATGATAAGGAAAGAGAAACAATATATAACTTTAATCTCCCCCATTTACAGTATGTAGCTACATCTGTGTTGGATCAGAGTTTGGCTCCTGAAGATGGACTTTCAGAATATTTTGTTCTAGTTGTTGCTACTTGGGGAAATTGGAGAATTTTCCCTTTTGAATATTCATGAACTTTTCTCTATATTGCTAATATCTCAGAACATTGATTTTTAGCATGGGCTACACATAACGAAAGGATACAATGTGATATCTGGATGAGACATGAGACTGGACCAGGTTGCCTAGAGTCGTGGTGGAGTCTCCATCCTTGGAGGTTTTTAAGGCCCAGTTTGACAAAGCCGGGGCTGGGATGATGTAGTTGGGGCTTGTCCTGCTTGGAGCAGGGAGTTGAGCTAGACGTGACCTCCTGAGCTCCCTCCCAACCCTCATTTTCCATGATTCTATTATATCCTTTTTTATGTGGGACCATAGGTATCTCTCTCCTCTAAATACTCAAATTTTACTGCATTTATCCAAAACTCATAATCCACAACTTCATAACCCAGCATGCAGTAGAAGTTCAATGGAAGAGCACTCCACACTGGGGAAGTAACACCAAGTGGGATACAACTTGGTCACGTGAGCCACTGAGACATCCCAGACCTTTACCGTTGCAGTACTTGAATATCAAAAATACTCAAATGCTTGTGAGTGTGGAGGCAACATTTATAACCACTTTTTGACTCTTAACTCTTCAAATTACAGCCCATCCATGGAGTCTGCTAGCCACTTCTCTGAGGCCTTGCTGGCCTAAATTACCAATGTCCTCCATTACCACTCTGCCGTATCCTGTGTTAAAGGGAGGAGGAGTCATTAAGGCATGTCTAGACTATTGAAGACCAGCACTAGGGAGTACCACAGTGAAGCATGGTACACTCACTTTGCTCATGCTATACCCTAAAATGCTGCCAGAAAATACTCTGGCGTGTGCCCAGAGGTGCTGTACCCCATTTTGGTTTGTGTTTTGAAATCCACCCTTTTAGACCCAAGTCCTCCCCACATCCCCAGGTCCATTCCTCTCAGCTTAAAACACCCACTTAATATTTGTGCAGCTTCAGATACATAATGTTCACAAGAACAAACTTCCAGGAGTTCCCAGGGACATGGGGATCTGGCGTAAGCCAGCCCATCTGCTCTTCAGTCAGTTTAGAGCCCCCTCCTCTTTTGTTGGGCTCCTTTCTTCACCTCTGTGCTAGAGTCCCACTAGACGCCTCTACCCCCTCTGTCGTGTAGATGCAAGTCCCACGACAAACTGCACATGCCCATAAAGTTATGTGGAGAGATTTTAAGTCTAGAGGCAGTTTTACCCTCTCTCATCCCTCAAGTGCCAGGTCAGATTCCCTTTCCTTTAAAACCCGATGTATTTCACAGCAGCTGCCAAAAGAGGGATTGAAGAGTAATCCGAGAAACTCCTCTGTCTCTGTGAACTCCCAAAATCTACGTATACACCAAGCAGACCGAACGATCATTCCAGTAAGCCAATGGGTGTTCCCTGCAGTAGCTTTCTGGCAGGAGGGTTTCTTGAAAGTCAGGGACTTGAGTAATTATGAAAGAATGTGTAAGACCCAGCAGGCAAATAACTAACAATGCTTTAAGCTTTTCGGATTGATGGACAGTCCAGCTATAATAGTTTATAATAAAATTGTATTTCCTATAGAAGTCCAGAGGTTATGCTGCTTTGAAACTACCACCTACTAAGCAACAAGGCCAAAGAGCTCACCTACTGACATTCTTCCTTTTTCTTGATCTCCTGGTTATTGGCAATAGTGGAATGGGTGAACTCGGACACTTTAAGAAATAACCATATCATGGAACTAGGTACTACTTTAGTACATCTGCTCCACTGTTAGTTGTAGTAACAAATCATTCCACCAGGGATTCATTCTTATTTTATAGTTTTACAGTTCTATAAATAATGATCAAACTAACGATGCAGCAAAAGTACATGCATTTGGTGCCGTGTCAGCATTTCTGTGGTTTACCGGTACGTCGTATCACTGCGATAGATGTTGGAATCTAGATCTGATAAGGAAGGTTGTTGCACTTTCCTTTTCCTTGTCTTGTTATTTCTCATTGCCCTGTACAAGCCCCTTATTTAGGAGATGGTTTCTGTGTCGTTTCTCTTTTTTTTCTGGTAGTGAAATGCTGCAATGTTAATTATTTATTTGGGTTTGTGGATTTTATGGTAATTCACTTCCTCTGCTTTGTAACTGTGCGCTCTGTGACTTGTCACTGTGCTCTGTTTTTGAAGCTGGAAGATAGCAGTTCTGTTCTGGAGTTACAGACATGATTTAAGTTGTTAGGATTCTTCCTGTGTGAAGGAAAATCCCCACCCATTCCAGACTCACATGGGTTTTCTGCTGACAGTTTAAACACTGGCAGTTCATCACTAACTACATGCCTTTCTCTGCATCATGCAGATTTGGTCCGAATCGTAAGGGTCTTAGGCACAGACCAGGTGCGACTGGTGAACTCTGAGACAGATGGGGCGGGTGAAGCATCACACTGGATCAAATCTTATTTTATTTTATTCATTCAATTTATTCACCATTTCAAATCTTATTTTATTTTATTTATAAAATGTTTGCTTGTTTATGAAAATAAAATGCTATAAAGCAGAACATCTAAGTTTTTATGCACCATGAGTTACACCCAGGAGCTGCACTTCTGTCTGTGCTTTTTCACAGCACAAGTCCTACCCTCCAGTCCTGGCTGAAAAACCCCAAAGCAAACTCCTTCTTTGACCTCTCCCGCTCCCATTCTGATCACAGCACTGGGGCTGAGAGGTGGTACCTAAGGCAGAGCCGAACAACATCATTAATCACTTGCCTATTGACTGGCAGTGTGAAAAATGCTGCAGGTTTGTGGCTAGCCTTTTACTACTGCTATCAGCTGGTCCTGGGCAGAGACACCCTGCAGGGCTTTGAGGCTACAAGACTTTGCTTATTAGCATGGTATTATCTTATGCTTTGATAATGATATTACTGAAGTGCATATACTGCAAAATCTAAATACAGCTTCTGTTTTAGAGCCTCTTCATTTCAACCCTCATGCAACAAGTGTTCAGATTATTGCAGGGTTGGGGCCTTTTAAAAGTGCAGCCATGCACTTCTGTTTCGTTGCAGTTATACAAGCGCTTTCAGGGGCCAGATGATTTGTCACTTCTGTATGCACCTCAAAGGGCAAATGTGCACTCTGTTCACCACTGATCTAAACTACTCTGCTTACAGAAAACCATGTAACTTAGCTTGAGTCCACCTCAGGCTGTTTGAATGTCTGTACCTAGCCACGAAGTGTGAGGTGTTTTTTTTGTTGGTAGCAGGAAATATTGAGGCTCACCAAGAGCATTTGTGAACACCCAGTGGAAGGGAGGAGCTATCACCAAAGAGGAGTATACCTCCGCTGCTCCGGTCTGTAGGGAGGCTGTTGGGAAAGCTAAGGCAGATAGAGAACTAGGGCTAGTATCAAGGATCAAAGACAACAAAAAGTCCTTTTTTAAATACATAGGGAGAATGAAGAAGGCCCTGGGTAATGTGGGGCCCCTGAAGAATGGGCTTGGCAATCTGGTGGTTGCACCAGAGGAGAAAGCAGACCTCTTTAACAATTTCTTTGCCTCTATTTTTTTGTGTAGGGACCAGGACTCCCCCGCTGAGATTCAGGATGGACTCAGGAGACACTCTGCCAGGCCCAGGGTCAGGTAGGACCGAGTTAGGGAACTTCTGGAGGGGCTGGACATGTTCAAATCAGCAGGTCCAGATGCTCTCAACCCCAGGGTGCTGAGGGAATTGGCAGGGGTCATTGCGGGGCCCCTGGCATGGCTTTACGAGCACTTGTGGTGCTCTGGCCAGGTGCCAGATGACTAGAAGAGGGCCAGTGTGGTTCCTATCTTTAAAAAAGGGAAGAGGGAGGACCTGGCCAACAATAGGCCTGTTAGTCTTACTTCGATCCTGGGGAAGCTCTTTGAGAAGACTATCCAGGAGCACATCTGTGATGGGCCAGCAGCAGGGATGATGCTCAAGGGCAACCAGCATGGTTTCATTAAGGGCGAGTCCTGTCAGACCAACCTGATTGCCTTCTACAATCAGGTCACAAAATCCTTGGATGCAGGTGTCACAGTGGACGTAGTCTTTCTGGACTTCAGGAAGGCCTTTGGCACTGTCTCCCACCCCGTTTTCATTAAAAAGCTAAATGACTGTGGCATTGATGCCTACCCAGTCAGCTGGATTGCAGATTGGCTCAAGGGTCGTACTCAGAGAGTGGTGGTGGACGGGTCATATTCAGCCTGGAGGGAAGTGGGCAGGGGGGTCCCCCAGGGCTCGGTCCTTGGGCCTGCACTGTTCAATTTCTTTATTAGAGACTTGGACGATGGGGTGAAGAGCAGCCTGTTTAAAATTGCAGACGACACTAAGATTTGGGGTGAGGTGGGCACACTAGAAGGGAAGGACAGATTACAGCAGGACCTGGACAGGTTACAGGGTGGGCAAATGAAAATAGGACGGGATTCAACACTAACAAGTGCAAGGTGCTGCACTGGGGAGTAGGAACCAGCAGCATACCGACAGGCTGGGGAACAACCTTCTCGAGAGCCTCCACAAGAGAAGGCTGAGGGGGGACCTGGTGACTGTCTATAAACTTACCAGGAGGGACCAGCAGGGTTTGGGAGAGATCTTGTTCCCCTGAGCGCCTCCCGGAGTAACGAGGAATAACGGCCACAAGTTGTTAAAGGGTAAATTCAGATTAGACATCAGGAGGCGCTACTTCACAGTCAGGGCAGCTAGGATCTGGAACCAACTTCTAAGAGAAGCGGTGCTGGCTCCTACCCTGGGGGTCTTTAAGAGGAGGCTCAACGATTACCTGGCTGGGGTCATTTGAGCCCAGTTTTCTCTCCTGCTCAGGGTAGGGGTTTGGACCAGAAGATCTGCAAGGTCCCTTCCGACCCTACATCTATGAATCTATGAATCTATGAGTCTCAAGAGAAATGCAAGAATTGTAGCTAAGCTGCACAAACCCAAAATATTGTTTGTTGAGATCCAAAGCCTCCTGTGCTTCCCTCAGCAGGGGAAAAGCAACAAATATTGTTCTGAATCTAGAAAAAACGAGGATTTGTGTTGAACTTAACAACCAAGAATACTTTGAGAGACCTTTCAGCTTCACTTCCCCCCACTGATGTCTCTTCTACACAACAACTGTGTTCGGGTTCCTCAAGTCTTTTTTCTTTTTTAAACTGCCCTATGAAAGCACAGCCAGCTGAATAACCAGTGCACCCTACATGAATAACACAAGCTCCTTTGTCTCCGTTGGGATCAGCATGATCCAAGGCATCTTCACTCCTCCAGGCTCTGACTCTATTTCTTACCTACCCCTGCTGAGCTTAAGCAACAAAAGGCAGGTAGGGATATTTCCACTATGTCACTGCCATGCTTCATTTGAAAAGTGTTTAAAAAACATGCAGGGAGCAAGGTCCATTGGGTGATATCCTGTATTAGACATAGATGGTCTGATAAAACATATTACCCAACAAATCTTTCATCTCATAGATTTCCTGAACTGTCATAGCTACAACACTGCAACCTCTTTTAATACATATCAAAGAAGAGTAGTGGCAAAAAGAGAACGGTGTGTGTATATGTGTGTGTCGATCTGCCCGTGCGTGCACCCCTTTCTCCCCCCATTTTCATGTAGGGCCATTGCAGCATTCAGGCTACTGTGAGTAACCAACAATTGACCTGGAATTCAGACTTCGCTGCAGTAAGGACTCCAGGTGATCTCCCTTAATAACACTTAAAGACAATAGTCAGTTCAACTGAAATACTTCCCCACTGGGACCAGGTAGAGACTTGCATAAACAGACAGTATTTCCCCAGGGATAAAGTCAAACAAAATCATTAATCACTTGCCTATTGACTGGCAGTGTGAAAAAAGCTGCAGGTCTGTGGTCAGCCTTTTACTACTGCTATTAGCTGCTCATGGGCAGAGACACCCTGCAGGGCTTTGAGGCTACAAGACTTTGCTTATTAGCATGGTATTATCTTATGCACTGGCTGTATGCTTTGATAATGATATTACTGAAGTGCATATGCTCCAAAATATAAATAAATACAGCTTAATTTTAATAATGCTGTTTTCATATTTCCTAACTTCTTTGGCATTGTATAGCTATGTGTTATGCATTCAAACATAGAAAAATGGGATAAAATACACCGTGGATTTACTGTAAATAAATAGTGCCACACCAGCACACTGTCTTTCTTTGATAAGAAAGCTGATTTCCTAGACAAGAGAAATATAGTAGATTTAATCTGTCTGGAAGTCAGAAAAGCATTTGATATGTCACCCTGGAGGAAATTATTAGCTAGCCTTGAGAAAAGAGGGATTAGTACAGGAAATGTAAGGTGGCTGAAGGAGAGATAGCGCTGAAAGGGGATGTATCAGACTGGAGATGGCTACCAGTGGAGTTCCTCAAGGATTGGTCTCGGGACAAAATTCAGTTAATCTTATAATTAAGGACATGGGCACAAAAAATAGGTGTGTGCTAACTAAATTTGCTGGTGACACAAAATTGGGAAGAGTATAGGAATCTCATACAGGAAGGTTTGGATGACCTTGAAGACTAGAGTTATGGAAACAAAATTAAATTTAGTAGTACGAAGTGCAAGCTCATATACTTAAGGACTAAGATAACTTTCCATCATAAGCTAGATGCTCAACAGTTGGAAAATACTGAGGAAAAGAAAGACTTGTTTGATCAACAGTGAAACACTCCCACGAAAAAGGCAAATATGATACCTAGATGCATACAGCTTGATATTTCCAAGAGAGAGGGGGAATTATTAATGCTACTGTGGGAGATACTGGTGAGATGGCATCTGCAACACTGTTTATAGGTCTGGTCCCTATTTTCAGAAAAAAATTAGCTCAAATCAAACTGAAGAGGTGTAGAAAAGAACTGGGTATAGTGCCTGTCTTACTTACACTACCAAAACTAAGACAAAGAGGGGATAAGATTACTCTATAAATACATAAGAGGGTGAATACCAGGAGGTATTTAAGATAAAGAGCCTGGACTCAATAATCCAAGAGGTCCCCTCCAAGTCTGTGGTCCTAGGGTCGTGTCACCAGTGAGGTCCTAGTAATTTATCTTCTTTGTCTGAAGCTCTCCAGAAGCTGAAATACGGTCTGAGAGCACATAGGGTTAAAATCCCTTAGCAGGAATTCCTCATCTTTAATTTATTTTGTTAGCCAAATCCTGCAGCTTATAAAAGGGCAGGGGCCACTTCAAGGACAGAACTGCTTTGTTGCTGAACCGGTCAGTGAGGAGCTCTGCACCTCCCAATGCTCAGCTGCGGCTCCCCCCGTCCCCCTGCACAAAGGGGGGCAATGGCGATCACTGAATCTGAAGCTCCTCAGATTCACTGGTTACAAGGCCCCGCAGCAAGCAGACCTAGCCTTTACAGACACCACATACAAAATCCACAGCCCCGGGGCAGCATTTAGCAACGGTGGGATAGTTTTACTGCTGCTTTGCTGCCTGTAGAAGAAAGACAAGATCTCTCTGATCTGGAAAGGGCAATTCTGACAGACGTCCAGAAAGAGTACAGGACTGACTCCGCTGCTGCCAAAGTTTACTCAGCCGAAGGTGAAGGGGCAAAGGTGGTTGTGTGCCACTTGTGTGCTGTAGGCAGCCGGGGACGAGGATGGTCCGCAGCCTGAACTCCCACTGTGCCCCCGCAGCTCTTCATGGAGCCAGGAGGCAATACGGACTGGTCGGGGCATGTGGCATTTCAGCCACACCTCATCCCTTCCTTTTGCCCCACACTTTAGAGTGGAAGTAATGTACTGCTTGCGGAGACCATTGTCACTCGTGTGAGCAACAGGTGCTGGGCCCTCACCACTTCTGAAGAGCGAGCCAAGAGAGCTCTCCGTGCAAAATGCACATACCCGATTTGTACAAGAGTCGCGACTTAAAGAACGCCTGTCTATACACATCTAAGAGTCATTGATTGAGTTTTCTTTAAATAATCCCCCAGATGCTGAGAAAAATTCCCCCATGCATTCTGAAGTTATTTCAGCCTTCAGCTCGGCACTGGGGGATGACTGCATAATGAGGCACAATTAGTTCCAGATGCTGCGTTTCCGGCAGTGGCTAACACACACACAACTTGAAAATTGCTCTGCTCCATGGGCTCAGACCATAATCACAGATTACTACAAACAGCGGAGGCTGACGTTTAGGGGAGACAGAGGCATTACCAAATCTGTGGCTTCACTGGCCCCTCGTCTCTCCAAGTTCAGAGAAGGCTAACGCTAGGTACAGCCTGAAGTAGAACTAATCAGACCTTTATGCATTTCTCTAAGCTCAATTTGGATAGGAAGAGCGCTAATTTGCTCTTTGGGGGAAGCGGGGCATGAAGATGCCTGCCCTGGCCAAGGCCAGAAGGCAGGGGCACCTCTGAACACTTCCCAGCATGCCGAAGAACCCGCCGGCTGTCACCATGGACCCTTCCCATGCCCAGCCCTCGACTCCCAGGAGAGCCCCAAAGCATATCCCACCCGCCACCACCAGCCAGAGCCCCAGAGTGGGTCACCATGGCATGCTGGGCAGCCTAGCATATCCCCCTCTGCCACCACTAGTTAGGCTGCCCGGCGTGCCATGGTGACCCACTCTGGGGCTCTCCTAGAAGGGGGTGGAGGGCATGTGCCCTGCAGCCAAACAGGGGTACTCTGTAGAAGGAAGGACTGGGCCCCTCAGTGCTCAGCACCAGCCAAGCGCTGTACAGTGTAATAGGCAGCACCAGTCCCAAAGAGCTGGCAGCCTCAATGGGCAAAACAGACATAAGGGAAGGGATAACACACACAAGCTGTGTGAATAAGGCAGTGCAAGAGTCATGTTAGCTCTACGATTTCAAAAAATCTGGCATTTTGCCAGGAGAGATCAGCTAAATGGAAAGATTAAGGAAGGGGAAAAGCCCAACAGAGGGGTGCGGGCCAAGGGGAGGGATCAAGGGATGGACTGATAAGATGAAGGAAAGGGAGAAACTAAGGATGCGGGATAGGAAATGACTGAAAAGCCAAGCCTGTGTCACCTTTTCCAGTTCAGTAAAGGGCAAGTGAGTGCTCAAAGGTTTCCATTCCTGTCTAAAGAGTAGCAGAAGGAGGGTATTCCTAGGGTTTTGTAACAAAGAAAACCTGAAGTTCGAGATTTTCAAAGGGTTTAAGTAGAGTCAGGAGTCCAAATCCAATGGGATTTTCCCCCATCATACAGAAAGGATTCTGCTTCATCCACATGTCATACTGGATATAGACTCCTGAAGGAGGAGAGGAGAGCACAACCCCATTGACAAAAAATGTAAAAGCCACGTCCCAAAAGCTGTTTCAAGACTAAAGGATAAGAAGAATGCAGAATACCAGAACCCCTGGATAGTTTATTTTTAAAAGCTGCATTGTGTAAGATGGAGTGCTGTGCCCAGCATCCGTGATATGGCACCCCTCAACCATACCATTTAATTGGCATCTTCAGGAAAACCTGCTAAACCAAAATGATATAATATAAATGGGAATCTGGCATACAGCCGGTGGACTCCAACAATCCCCAGGGGTATGTGCACTGTAAAGGGGCTCTATCTAGTAGGATTCCAGCAGAAGCTCAATGGAAAGGTTATTTTATTATAGTCATTAGTTTGCAATGGAAGCGCTCCTACACTTGCAATCAAATGTTAACAAGTGCCTTAGGGTGGGATTTTCAAGAAACCGAAGAGGCAGTAGGCATACATTCAATAGGATTTGGGCACCTAATTCCTCTAGGCTCCTTTGAAAATCCCAGCCTTAACTCTAATGCAGTGGCCTTTCCACTGTCATTCTGTCTTCATAAACTTCTGTTTAAGTTATTATCCTCTTAATTTCCTGTTTCGAAATCCTTTAGAGCTGCCAGGAAGGAAATACTAATGCATATCTCTGAATTTTCATTTAAATATTTAGAGGATTAAAAGTCATATTGATATAACTGGACCAAGGATTTAGTAGGTTTCTGTGTGATATTATGCCCTATTAATTCCCTTGTGCCTAAGTCATTAGACAATCGTTAGACAATCAATGAATCTTTATAAAAAAAGCAGTTGGACCCTTACCAATTCTGCAAATAGTAAGACAAGTTTATCTATATTGCAGGTGAATCACTAGTATACTCAGTAAAGAGGTACTGCTTTATAACATCTTTCAAACAAGCAGAAAGACTAACCTAAGACACCGTAGGATATGAGTAACAAGTCCTGGTAGTCCAACCCCCTGACTAAAGCCTGCATCACCATCATGGCATTAATTATTTCATCATACATGAATATTAACCAAAAACAGGTCAGTTGCTTAGTAGATGTAATATAAATCTCTCGTGGTGGGAGCCAGAGCTGCTGAAAGAAAAACCAAAGGAGCCAGTGTTAGATTCCTACAGCAGATTTCCTTCGTACATGAATGCATTTCTAGGGTCTTTGTTTCAAAGTATTTGTGTGTGGAGTGCCTGGTGATGACATCCAGTAAAACCACTACACTTGGTATAAAGCATCTAATTTGCCAGAAAACGCCTTCTCAAAGAGGAATTAAAATGCTCGCTTGCCTAACGGAGGCATAGGAAGGGGAAGTGGCTCTTTCAAGTCACCCAGCAGGTCAGTAGCCAAACCACGAACAGAATCCCACTCTCATAAGCCCCATCCCAGCCGTCTGCCCAATACAAACGCTGGCACAGGTCTGATTTCCCTTTAGATCCCAAGGATTGTTTCCTCCTTCTCCCAACAGCGTAACTCAGAAGAAGGAAAAGAGAAACAGATCCAAACTAAAACAATTTAAGAAAGGATCAAATCTCAGCCATTACCCACTTAAACTGAAACATATTTGGAGGCAGGATGGATTTATCCCTTGTCCTTTGGGAAGATTTCTTCTCTGATTTATGCTCTGTCCATGTGCACTGATTTAAATCACAGGAGAAATTGGTCCTTTAACTATTGTTTCCATTATAGGATAGGGAATTTCTTGGAAAGGAGTCTGGTGTCAAGATGTGTTTGCTGGGAGGGACCGTGTGGTCAGAAGAGAGTAAGAGAGGCTCATCCCCCAGGGGTAGTAGTGAGATAATTCATCCTCGTAACCAGTCGTCCAGCCAGACAACTCCGCAACAAGAAATCAAACAAACCGCACCCAGTCCAATTCAATGCGTTGTATTTCAGAGCAAAGTTAATCCAAAGTATGCTTGATCCAAAGTGCACTTTAACTCAGTGGCTTTGGAGAGCCTTGGCTCAGGCTTCTGGACAAGAGGTGGAGCAGTGGCTCCATTTACTTATAAATCCCATCTGCGAACGCAACACTCACTGAAGGAGGCCAGCTCCCTTGGCATGAAACCACTCTGAATGTTCTGGCCCCTTGTCCCAGCCAACATTCCCGGGTGTGATATTGTAGGTCCATAGAGAAAACACAATCACAGAGAGCTCCAAATTTTGAAGGCATTACTGACGCCATCTCTGCCAGGGGTTTCCCAGGCCACTGTCTCATGGTCAGCTCTGGTCCACAGACCTTTTGCGTATGCAGACCTGCTGTGCACATTTTCACAACTTCGGTGTGCAGTGCTGGGCAGCACAAATGGAAATCAGGAAACAGACTGAGTTAAATTAAGTTTTAAAGCAAGACAATTTTTTGTAGAAAGCACACAGCACCGCAAGAAGAGATTACATCCCTCCCCAGGCTCTGTAGCCAGTGAGGTGCATCATCTTCAGTGATGACTATAACTCATTACATGGAGCTGGTACATTGAACAGACAAAAGAGAGGGTTGGGTCACAAAGGACCAATTGTTTTTTTTGAACCAGTTACTACCTGAGGCCTCTACTAGTGATTGTTTTAGGTAAAGCTTGGTCACTACTGCTTTTGTATTTCCTCCAGTCTCAGATGTATTGACTCTTGACTTCTGAAAAAGGGATGGGTAAGTAGGTGATAAATTCAGCTCTGGTGGTAGGCTACAGAACAGCCTATGCACAGCAGTTATGGTGATGCACTATTGCCGACAATGATGTGGTACAGGGTAGAGATAACTGAGATACCTCTAAATCAACTGTTTTGGGTACCAGAAGCAACACCAATATGCTAGTGCAGAGCTCTGCATGGGCTAATCAAGCCTACTGAGAATGTAACCCAGCTATTATGCCTCTGGTACCTAAACTAGCTCATTTAGACTATCTCAGGTATCCCTAGGCTGTGTTGCATTGTGTCTTGTAGACATATCCGTAGGCATAGCATAAGGCAGACAAAGTTCTTTGGGGAAATGTGATATCTTTCATTAAACCAACTAAATTATAGTATCTATACTTGCATATATTTTAACTGCATAGGGAGATAGAATGGAGAGTCCTGATCTCCATGAGCTTTCAAAGATGATGGCCAGTGGCCCTGCAATCACATCAGCCAACTCTCTTAGCACCTCGGGTGCATCCCCATGGACTTGTATATGTCCAGCTTTTCAAAATAGTCCCTAAACTGTTCTTTTGCACTGTTGGCTGCTCACTTCCTTCCCAAAATGTGCTGCCCAGTGCAGTAGTCTGGGAGCTGCCCTTGCCTGTGAAGACTGGGGCAAAACAGGCATTGAGCACGGCAGCCTTTTCTGCATCCTCTGTCACCAGGTTGCCTCCCCTATTCAGTTAGGGACCCACACTTTCCCTGATCATCCTCTTGCTGCTGACAGACTTGTACAAGCCCTTCTTGTTACCCTTCATGTCTCTTGCTAGCTGCAACTCCAGTTGTGCTTTGGCCTTCCTGGCTTCATCCCTGCATGCCCAAGCAATGCTCTTGTATTCTTCCCTAGTTATCTGTCCAAGTTTCCACTTCTTATAAGTGTCTTTTTTGGGATTTAGTTTACTAAAGAGTTCCCTGCTAAGTCATGCTGGTCTTCTGCCATCCTTGCTACTCTTCCTGTGCATCAGGATGGTTTGTTCCTGCACTCTCAGTAAGGCTTCTTTGAAGTACAGCCAGCTCTCCTAGACTTCTTTCCCCCTCAGTCTGGTTTCCCAGGGGATCCTGCCCATGAGGTCCCTGAGTGAGTCGAAGTCTGCATTTCTGAAGTCTAGGGTCCTTTCCTTGCTGCTCTCCATCCTTCCTTTCCTCGGGATCCTGAACTCAACCATCTCATGGTCACTGCTGCCCAAGTTGCCATCCGCTACTACATCCCCCCAGTTCTTCCCTGTTTGTGAGCAGCAAGTCAAGAAGAGCACGGCCCCTACCTTGCCGCTCCAGCACTTGCACCAGCACTCTCCAAAAACTTCCTGGAAGTTGGGGCAATAAAATCCTAAAATAAGTTCAGTTAATATAGGACAGATGTTTCTTCTCATACTGAGAGTCAGCATTTTATAATAATGGAACTTGTTTCTTTTTTAATTAAAGAAAGGCTAGTGTTTGTGGAAATGTGAATAGGGATCTATGTTTGGCAAAGCATCTTAAAAGTACATTTTGAAATCAAGTCTGTTTTATTTCCAAACTCAGAGCCCCTCATAAGCTTAAATCTCTTGACTACTTTTACTCCCTTCATAATTAAATATTATATATCCCCTTATTGGCTGAGTTTGGAACTTATTCATGTATGAACACTCTGTTATGTCATTTGTTATGTTCATGGGTGGGTAAAATATGGGTAATACGGGCTTAGGTTCTGGTTGGATTTGTTTCACTTGCTTGAAGGCAACCAGAAACAATTTTCCGTAAGAGTATAACTTTTTGTCATTTTATA
Source organism: Crocodylus siamensis (assembly GCF_052110815.1). Taxonomy (NCBI): domain Eukaryota; kingdom Metazoa; phylum Chordata; order Crocodylia; family Crocodylidae; genus Crocodylus; species Crocodylus siamensis. Next base: position 5,957,893 of record NC_143404.1, on the reverse strand, counting down.
TCAGGCAGAACCATGAAGCTTTCACTTAGGAAGTCAGTGCAGTAAGTGAAACTAAAACACCCTGAAGATTAAATGTTATACATGAGCCAGTACAGGATTTCAGTTCTGTATGGTGCAATGCTTCATAAAGTTTTCTTTTCTTTACTTTTCTTTTCTAACAGTATTCTTAAAAACTGTCTGTCATCAATATAAGAGAATCAGACTACTTGTCCTCAGTAGAGAAGAATGCAGGTAGAAATGCTTTCAGCACTGCTCTGGTAAGGAAGAGCTCTTAATTTGTGCTAGGTTTAGATAACACATCTCCTGTGCACCTCTTCACTGGCAATTGATGCTTCCTCACATTAGGCAGGTATCAAATTCATGCGCAAACAGCTAAGTTGCATTAGCAAGCATATAGACATGCCAATGTGCTTGAAACTAACTTTAAAGCATATTTCTCAAAACAGGCATTCAACGTCTGTCTGAGGTTTTGCAAATACCTCCATCATGCAGACTATTGTAATGTAAATCCTGCCCCATTGTTAAAACAGTACCATGTCCTGTCATCAGTGCCCCAAGGTATTCTGTTCAGTCAATCAAGATCCACCTTTAGTCAGTCAAAACCCATCCTACTTGTTTAGCGTGTTGCCTCCGGACTGGTCAGAAGCTTGCAAAAACAATTCACACCTAGACATCCAAAACCAGGATGCTCACAGTTATCAATTATAACTTGATGGTCCCTTCCTCCCTGCTTTGTTCAGACTTTAATCAACCAAATATCAAGGAGGAATGCTTTGAAGCCACTAGCAATGCGTAGGGGGTGCATGCATGTGCATGTGCACTCCCTGAGATTGGCCGTGCCCCCCCCGAGAGTGGCCGCCAGGGAGTGGGGGGAACTGAGAGAAGTGCTGGCCAGTGCACACCCCCGCAAGACTGGTGCTGGCTGGGGAGCAGGGGCACAGAGAGAAGTGCTGGTGGCACTTCTGTTTTTTCCGGAAGCACTGCCAGCAAAAACTAGAAGTGCTGGGGCGCTTCTGGGGTCAGTGATAGACTGCTGCCCCCCTCAGTTGGTGACTGGCCGCTGAAGGACACCCCCCGCCCCCCGGCTATAAAAGCAAAAGAGAATTGCCAGCAAGGTGTGCACTCCAGGAGAGACAGAGAAATCACTACAACCTTGGACCCAGCTCATCACAGCAAAGGACTCTGCTGTGAAACCGTAAAGAAACTGCTTCTCGGCCCGCATTGGTGCGAAAACACTATCGCAGTTAAACCCAGGACTTTGGTGCCAGCTTATTTATTGAATATAGAAAAGAAGTCTTTTCTATCATTTAGTTTTATGGCTCATTCGTGGTACTGTTATTGCCACCTTTCAGCTATTAATCGAATGAGTGTCGTGTCAATCCTTAACTGCACTAGGTTGAAAGCATGCTTTTAACTGCAACAGATAAGACATAGTTGGGAGAGATGTTGGCATAAAGCAACTGAAAGCTTGCCTAACATCTGTCTCTGGGTTTATCTGGGGGGTGGAAATGGAGGCATAACTAGGGTTACCATATTTCCAGTATCAAAAAAGAAGACACCTGTGGGGGAAGGGGTATATGATGGTGGGGGGCAGTGATATGCCCATGCCCTGCCTCTGCCTCTCACTCCTAAGCCACAGCCCCCCCAGCCCTGCTGCTTCCTCTCACTCCTGATCCTGCCTCCCAGTCCTGCCAGTGCCCCTCACTCCTGACCCACAGCCCCCCATAACCTCTCAGCCCTGCTGCCCATGCAGCTTGCACACTTGCACACACACACACACACACACACACACACACACACACACACACACACACACTGTATCTCTTGCCTGTGAGCTGCCAGGGCCCACATGCAGAGCACATGATCCCCCGACAGACAGTCACCTTCCCCCACTGCTCCCAGCCCCAAGCAGCCAAGTTGGAAGGGCTGGGGAAAAGCAAAGGCAGAGCAAAAACCCGGACATTTGCTTGCCTTTTAAAAACCCACCCAGATGGAGGACAGGGGGCCAAAAAAGAGGACATATCTGGGAAAACCCAGATGTATGGTAACCCTCATCATACTAAGCAGGGTTTGTGTCCTAGACAAACCCTGCAGGAGAGCTTGGTAGGGGAAGCAGGAGGAGAGGGGCCCTGAGTGCAAGGGGGAGGGGAAGACGGGAGTCTAACCTACCACGTGGCCTCAAAAACAGTCCCCAGCTGCTGCTACCGCTGCAGTTATAGTACAGTCTGTCTTCCTTGCCTGTTGTACCTGCAGCAGCAGCACAGTGCCCATGTAACCGCCACTACCGCAAGTGCAACATCCTGGGGCTGCTTCCCCTGCTGGGATGCAGACTCTGCGGGGATGAGGGATATTTGGGTGCCCCTACTAAGTTGTTGTCCAGAGCTGGTGCCCCACTCAACCTCAGCCATCACCAGGTTCACTGATGACTTCTCCTGTTTGCCGGAAACCTGTCCTCCTCCCATCAAGGGGCTGCCACCACCGATGGAAGCTATCTGGCTGGTTCCCTGGGCGTGCAGCCAGGCAGTCATTTTAAAGAGCTGGGGAAGGAAGTTCCCCCACCATGTAAGAATGAATCATTGCGATTCTTTTCTTCAGCTGACTAGAAAGCAGAAGTGCCTCGTTACCGCCACTCCAGCTTCAACGAAGGGGTGTTGCTGGTGCTCAGCACCTCAGGAGAAGATCTAGCCCAAGCTGTTCCTAAAAAAGCCAGTGGGATGGCTGGGTACTCCCCTTACCAAGAGAAAGGTGTGGTGGAAAGAACAGCAGAGATTTAAACCAGAACATTCACAATGGGGTAAGAGAGGCCAGGATCTTGAGATTTTGTTCCCCAGACTTTCTAAAGAATAAAGGAGAGGCCAGGAAAAATTCCTTGGCAGGCTTGAGAAACCCAGGGAATGTCTCCAAAGTGATCTAAACTTGAGGAGGTGTTGATAGGACTTAGGAGATAGGCCTAGATAACCAAATATTATCACTACTCTGTTATCTTTGTGTTCTTCCACTGTTCTTAATTGAGTGGAGAGGGAGATGTGGCATCTGCTTTACACTTCCCGGTAGCTCTTCTGCATGCTTGACCCATAGGTTTTAAAATAAATTGAGTGTATGCACCTTATCTTTCTTTCAAACTTGCCGGCCGTGTTTTTAACCAGGGACAATGAAACAAAGGATAGTGATAGAAGTGACCTTCTGCAGCCGCTCTTGAAAAAACATCCTAGAAGATCAACTCTGTGGCATTATTATTTTCAGCCCTCATTCAGTGAAAATACAAATGACCTTGTGGGATTTTCCACTGAAGAAAACCCACAAAAGTCCCACAACCTTTTCCCTAGCTACAGTCAGTTTCCTGATCTGCAGGAGGCAGCTGAGGGCACAATCAATGGTGATGTAAATACTAGTGATGAAGGATGTGTGCATCTGCCAACCACATCTACCCACTCTTGCAAAGTGCTTTGAGATCCTTAGAGGAAAGGTGATATCTTGAGCGTGAAGTATTACTTCACTCAATTTTTGCCAGAAAAATAGTTCTTCATCCTTAGCTCCCCATTGGTGAATGTGGGATACAAATCATTTAGCTGAAGTGCCAAAAACACCCCAACCTCCACCCACGAGGCATCTTGGCATATCAGAGGCGGGGGAGCTGTGAGGGGCCCGATCCTCACTGCTGGAGCAGCCACACACGTGTCTTGGGGCGGACGGCAGGGAGGGCCAGGGTTGTGCTGCCCTGACCCCTTCCTCACCATGTGCTCCGAGACACGTGTGTGCCCGCTGCTGCCATGGAGCTGGTGCCAGGGCATCAGAGCCTGGCAGGGCTGTTTGCAGTCTGCCCAGAGCCTGGGCCGGCTGTGACAGGCAGTCAGGAGGCCCCACAGCCCTGGTACTGACTCCATGGAGGTGGCTGCCTGTGTGCATCTGGCAGCACAACCTTCATCCCTCTCCTGCTGTCCATCCCAAGGTGCATGTGCAGCTACCACCACCATGAAGCCGGGTCAGGGTTTGCAGCCTCCTGGATGTCTGCCACAGCTAGCCCGGGCTCTGGGCAGGCTGCAAACAGCTGCGCTGGACTCTGCAGCACATCGGCTCTGTGGCAGCAGCGGTTATGCATGCGCTTTTGGGTGGACAGCAGGGCTGCACTGCCCTCAGGTCCTTTTCTAGCTGCGTGCTGGAGCCGAGCGTGTAGTTGCCACAGCCGGGGCTGTTTGTAGTCTCCCAGCTGCAGCTGGCTCGGACTTTGGGTAGCTGCTGCCGGCCAGTGAGCCCGGGCTGCTTGCAGCCTCCCAGCCACCTGCTACAAGCAGCCTGGGCTCCGTGGCCGGCAGCAGCTGTTCAGAGCCCATGCTGGTTGTGGCATGCTGAGGAAAATGCTCTCATGTGCCATGCCCTGGCACACATGCCCCAGGTTGCTTATCCCTGCTTTAGCTACTTAGAATGAGAAAATGAAACAAGTGCTTTCAATCAGTTTCTAAAGGAAAAAAATTTGGGTTACTTTAACAGCTTTTACATTAGTTCCGTACTTAAGAACTAAGTGCTCAGTCTACTTATGTCTGACTTTGATACAGCTAAAAGCCTTACAGGCTAATAAACTAATTTGATCATATCACTGTATAATTACGTGTAAAGAATCTGCCCATGCTATCTAAAGAACCTGAGGGCTAAGGCTACATTAAGAGACTTAGATTGGTTCATACTAGAAAAGCAAAGACCGCAGTGTATTCAAATAGATTCCAGAACTTGGAAAGACGATGGAGTTAAACGATCTGCATTTAAACAAGGAAGTAAGGTTAAAAACATTCCATGCACTAATCTTTTTTTACTGGAACAAGTTGAATTTTTTTTTACTGAACTTTTTTCCATTGAGTCATCCTATCAAATTAACAAAACCCACAATAATGAAGTCCTCCCCCCCACCAGGTAGCCGGTTCTCTAATGAGATCTGAAAATGACGTTTCCATTTCCAAATTTTCTCTCCTAGCCCCTTTCTTTAATTTTCAATAGAATGGAAAAATGCAGAAAGTAAGGACCAGGGGAAACAGGATAGATGGGAAGAAAAAGCAACAAGACATTTTCAGAACAAAAACCATAGAAAACGTCTTCTAACATATTAAACAAAAATTTAGGTTTTTTTGAAGTTTTGGGGTTTTTTTCACAGTTCCAAGTTTTACCTTTTCAGGTCTTTCTGATTTCCAGGCTTGGTCCTGTGCCACCAAACTCACACTATCCAGGCCACTGACTCAGATAAAGGGATCTGTCTAGTGCTTGAGGACACGTAGCACAGGTTTCCCTCTGTCCTCTTTTCCCACGTATCTCAGTGTTATAGGAAGATCAGTGGATTTTGCTTCAGCACTTTACAAAGTAAGGTATCTCACATACTTAACACTGACTAAAGCAGCTCAGCTCCTGGGACTTACCTGAATGATGTACTGAATCTTTTCTAACACTGCTTATCTGTCTATAGTCTCTTTTTAGAAGAGTGTCTTTTCTACACAATTTAGGTCAGTGACAATCATTCTCATAGCTCCTAAATATTCCATCCCTAGTTGCTTTGCTAGCAGCGTAAACTGACTCCATCCAATGCAAATTCAGAGCACCCTGGTAATTGCACCCCACTCCAAGCTCTGCAAACACTGGGGAAAAAATTGACTATTTAATTTAGAGTTAAAACTTCAAGTCAATGTCAAAGCCCTCACCCAAAGCTTTGGGCACCCATGGCATGCCTTCAAGACCATAAGACAAGAGTTAACATGGGCTGGGAGTCATGAGTCCTGGGTTTTATTCTGGGCTCTGCTATTGATTTGCTGTCTGATCTTGGACAAGTTCACTTTATAAGCCAAGTCCTGGTTTCCCCTTCTCCTCATTTTTTGCCTCGTTAGATTGTGCCTCTCTGCCCTACCTTCTGCCTGTGTAGATTGTGAAGACTTTGGGACAGGAATCATGTCTTACTAAGCATGTGTTCAGCTGATCTTGGAGAGAGTATCTAGGCACTGCTGGAATAGAAATACAAATCAATTGTCTAAGGCGCCTTCTCCCCATACCACATTCATTTCATCACCCATTGTGTGTCCGTGCAATGTGAAATCCCCACCGCGCTTTCCCAGACAGAAAACCCACCTTCCGCTGCCCCGTGCCTCCACTAATGCTGGCTCAACAAGAAAGGCTTTGCAGCTGTGCCTGGGTCAACACAGTCTGACATTTCTGCACATAAAACTCAAATTCATTCGAATGGAATCCGTAGCTCATCTCCGTAGCCTCCCCTTATTCGCTTTATACAAACAAGCAGCGGAGCTATAATTTTGTATTTTTGCAAAGGCATGTAAAAAGAAAATGTGTAATGAGTTTGTGACTGTGTGGGAATTGGTGAGTATTTACCTTAAGTATTCTTCCACAGGGGATTACCACACTGTCACCCACAGGAAATACGGATGGCAAAAGCCTGGGAGAGAGTACGAAGGAGCTGAAGAAACACCTACATTCGGTTCTGGAAGAGGAGGGCTGTGGGCTGAGAGCAAAAGATGAGATTAAAGTGGATGGAAATAAAGAGCAGACAGGTCAAGTCAGATGCCTTATTCCTAAACATTTCTCATCCCCAACACTTTTTAGACAAACTGGTAATTAAGCTTTAAACCGCTTTAGATTCCTTATTCTTTCTGTGTCTAGGGGAAGACTTTATTTGTTTTAAAAGCTGATGGACAATAAACCCTGACCTTAAAGAGGACTGTTGTGCACTACAGCATTACATCTGTTGCTTTTATCGTGTCAAATTGCCATGGAAATAAGAAACACAGCCCTGTTTCACAGGGAGATGACATAGCAATACTTCTGCAAAACACAAACGGCATTTTAAACATTTTCCAATGATTAATCAGCAAGACTCTTAACAAATTCCTGGTCCACCCATTGCCCAAAACACTGCACCCATTTTTATTCGTTTGAAAACAATGCCCGAGGCACGTTTTAGCTGGATTTAGAGTAGTGTTTCACTGAAAATATTAAAGATGTGCCTGGTTCAGTTGATACCACATTTTCTTCCCCTTGACTTGAATAATAAAAGTATTTGCCATGGTGACCTGATTCTACGAGGTCTGCTTATCTGGAGGAAACCAATAAAACCTTCAGTCCAATCACCACTTGTCAACACTGCGGGAACTTCACAACGATTCAGATGAATTCACAATGATTGATTCAAACAATCAACCAGCCCATGACTTCTTTTGTTGAAGCCATGTGACAAAAAAGACATTTCTAAAAGACAGCAAGGTGCTCGTAAAGAAGTTTCAAGCAAAAGGCAGCTGTATGTATCAAAATCATCATTCAGATGAAGTATTAACCAATGTAGCTCTAGCTAGCCAGCATAATTCTCAAGTCTGGCTTTCATATCTGCTATTTTAGAAACAGCAGGATATCAGGCAGTGCAGGTCTACATTTTTTAGCCCAGAGGTGCATGCCATCGTGAGTGACTGGTACTAATGAAGACTTGCCCAAGATGCACATGAACTCCTGTGCTCCTCTTCCCTTTTTTCCACCCACCCACTGTTGAGCATGGACCGGAGCTGGCCAATCTCCCTGCAATTCCTACCAGAACAAGCATTTACAAAACAAAGGCCGCTTAAGTGATGAAGGCCCGGTGCTGGCAGTCTCAGCAGACTGGTGAGCCAGGAGAGACTTTCCTCCTTAGCAAGTAAGCTCATCAGCAACGATGAGACATGAGTCCAAAATCTATGGGAGAACCTGTCTGTCCTTCAGAGCATACACGGGGGTTGTGAGAAGGTACAACCTCAACATTTAAGTGAGTTAGGACCACTGAACAGGACCACTTTACCAACCCATGCAAAAGCAAAATCCAGGCCTTAAACCAGTGGTTCTCAACCTTTTTTGTCCCAGGACCCATTTGTAAACATCAGTCCCCTTGCTTCCAACCTGCTGCCCCCACCCCAGGCCCCAGCCCCCTCGTGTGCAGGGCACCGGGAGGGTGTAGACCATCAGGTGGCCCCGTGCAGCCCCTCGCAGGCTGGAATCCTGCCAGCCTGCAAGGCAAAAACCACAGTTTCCCGTGGTTTTTTTCTTTTAAAGGAGAATCTATTTTTTAAGCTTGTTCATGACCCTTTTGATAGATTCTCGTGACCACTTTTGGGTCACGACCCACGGGTTGAGAAATGCTGCTCTGAACTACACCTCAGATAAATCAAGCACAACTGAACTGGGGTGAGAAGTGTTAAGTGTGTGTGGACCGGAGGGAGAGCTAACCGCAACACCCAAGAGTGAGCAGAGGCTCATCTTTCAGTGAACTTTATCCCCGTCCAAGACAGATCACCTCTTCCCTGCAGCACATTCATGTACATGAACACTCCTTTGAGTGGTTATGGCAGTGTAAGAAAGATGTTGTAGCTGTAATGGTTCAGAAGAGCCAAGAAGTTCTTAGAGTGGTATCTTTTACTGGACTGACTGACTATGTGGCTTAATTTGAGTGGTTATAATTTTTTATTCATCAGACATTTTGCTGTCATTAAGGGGGAAAACATTAAATAATTTGAACTGCTCCAGATTGGGAAGAAAGTACAATTGTCACAGTTTAGCCTCTCAAGCAGTTTAGCCTCACTTTCTTAAGAAAGATGGTATCTTCAAAGGACAACTTAGGCATCTCTACACTGGAAATGTACTGCACTAGCCAGCGGTATCCTCAAACACACCATACCACTACTCCATCCGAGCTGCCTCCTAAGGTAGAGTCAGTATTGTCTTGTTCATATACTGCTCCTGGGGGGCGAATTAGCACTGCAGAGTGACAGTACCAATTAGCCTGCCCTCATGCTAACCTGCAGAACCAAAGAGCTACGCTGCTTCCAGTTCAGGAGGCTGCCTGCATGCAACACTGCAGCATGCTTGATAGTGCCACTGCCTTGCATAGATTTACCATGCAGATGTGACTTCAGACCATGTCCCAAGAAGCACAGGTAGCTCACAAGTTCTGTGATGCCACAGTGAGACTGCTACTGGAATGCGCACTAGCTACTTTAAAGCTTGTTTGGGTACTTTTAAGTGGGTGTTCACTGACTTGGACACCAGTATACATATACATCCACTGACTTGGACACCAATTTCTCTATTAGCATGGGCTACCCCTATTGAAACTGCTCCCTGAAGAACATAGGCAGACAAGATTCTTTGGATGAATTTGTTATCTTTTATTAGACCAACTTAAATAGTTGCAAAAAATATTCTTAGGAAGCTTTTGGGTTTAAAAACCCTTTCTTGTGCTGAGGAAGCATATGCAGTTGGTGTGTGCTCTTCCTGGATGGAATGAATAGTAAAGAGGTTAGAGGCTGCACTGCATGCAAGAAAGGTAGTCAGTGAAAATGTAAATTGAGGAGTCAGTGCATGAGACACGTTGCGGGGTAGGGGAGGGGGCAATGAATGTAGCAGGTAAATAGTGGAGAGGTACCTGGGGAGTCAGATGTCAGGCAGGTTATAATGTGTCATAAATCCAATGTCTGTATTTAGTCCATGACTTTTTGTATCTAGGAGGTTGATGAAGTGAAGTTCGTAGGCTCATCTGTGAAAAGTGTTTTGTAAGTTCCCTTTGAGGATTAGAACTGAGAGACTGGAGACAGAGTGGCTTTCTTGTATGAAATGTGCCCTCACAGGTAATTGGGTATTCTTGTCTTTAACAGATTTCTGGTGTGCGTTCATTCTTGTGCGCAGTTTTTGTTTGGTCTCTCCTACGCATTTAGGCTTCCAGACCGCTGAAGTCACAGCAACCTCTAGTGGTGGTGTTTGATCACTGCAGGTTTGTGACTGGATTAGCAGCCCCATTGTACAAAGTCTGGCATTTTAATTCCCAGGGGTTTGAGCAGTAACAGGTTGGTTTGGTTCCTACACAGTCCCAACTCCTGAGTGCTCTCATTTCAGATAGGAAACAAGACAAACTAAAAAAGGGATACAGATTGAGAGTAGACCAGACTAACCTGTTTTAGACCTACACATCTCTCAACAGATTTGTGCATATGTGCATGCACATATATCCAACACAGACACATAAGTTAGTTAACATGCAGGGCAGTAGTACCTAGAGAACCCAATTAGAATTAATTTCCCTCACCCACATGCATGTACTAAGGAACAACCCTACCCTCAAGAGTTTATAAATCTAAAATGGCACGGAAGATGGAAGGGGAGTTCAGTTGAATGGATAAAGAATACAGAATTTATGTATTAAAATACTGTAACACTGTATATAATCACAAAAAAACATGTGTAGAAAGGACTTCAACTCATTTAGTCCATTCCTCTATTCTAGCCTAGATCAAATATGTCTACATCACCCCCCAAAAAATGTTTGTTGGACCAGCTCTGAAAACCTGACAACAGACATTCCAGTGTTTCTAGGTAATCTATTCCCGTGTTTAACCACACTTAGGATGAGAAAGTTCTGAAAACCAAACTTAAATCTCCATTGTTTCAATTTAAGCCCAATATAGCAACATTTGCCTTTTAATTTCTTTTTGTTAATAGATCGTGGCCTCTCAGTTGGGCCATCATTGGCCAACCAATGTCTTACGCTATCCTTATGGATCAGGTCAGGGTGGGAGATCAACATGCAAGAGCAAGCTCAGAAGAGCAAGTTCAGATGTCTGAGTGAGATGACAACTGAACAGGAAAAAGCAGTATCATTGGTGACGCAGGAGAGATGAAGGGGAGAGCAGGACAACACAATAACGTGGAAGAAGGGAAATATATTGTGAAGAGCATGGATGGTATAAGTCACTTCCCTGTATTTAATAACATCTTAATCAAAGTTTGCCTTTTTTAAGGAGTAAAACATTTCACAAACTGGGCTTCTTTATAAAAAAATCCTTTCTTGGTTTCAAAAAACATAATACTGAATAAGCAAAAGCAAGCAAAGTAAAAGTTAGGGACAAAGTCAATATGGTTTCCCTTTGAAGACTGTAATAATTAAAGGGTTACTGTTTCTTTCCATTTGAAATAAGCTCCCTTATTGAAATCACTGCAACCAATTTTCTGGCTGGCATTTGCAGTGTCTGAATCCAAGAAAGATTATAATGTTCTTCATGCTGTACTGATCATGCAGAAGCTCTACGTCACATTGGTCTTAGTTCAAACTACTACTCAGCAATCATTGCCGTAGTTTTCAATATATAGGACAGGTTTTTTTTCCTCCAGAAAGGGTCTAAAACGAAGTTGTCTTCTGTGCTAAAGCCACTTAAAAAGCAACTGAATTCACTGTATCATAGAATCACAGAAAACGAGGATTGGAAGGGACCTCAGGAGGTCTCATCTAGTCCAATATCCACTCAAAGCAGGACCAGGCCCAACTATATCATCCCAGCCAAGGCTTTGTCTACCTGGGTCTTAAAAACCTCCATGGATGGAGATTGCACCACCTCTCTGGGTCACCTGTTCCAGTGCTTTACTACCCTCCTCGTGAGAGAGTTTTACTTTATATCTAACCTAAACTTCCCTTACTGCGACTTGAGCCCATTGCTCCTTGTTCCGTCATTCACCACCACTGGGAACAGCCCAGCTCCATCCTCTTTTGAACCTCCTTCAGGTAGTTGAAGGCTGCTATTAAATCCCCTCTCAGTCTTCCCGTCTCTAAACTGAATAAGCCCAGTTCCCTCAGCCTCTTCTCATTACGTCCTGGTCCCCAGTCCCTGTAATACAGGCTGACAAAGAAAAAAAAAATGCAATAAAATTTACATTAAAAATTTTTCCCCACAATTTTGTCTTTTTTTGTGGGTGCATCTTATACACCAGAAAAAAATGGCAGTTTAAATCTTTATTACTGTTGTATGCTAATCCCATATAAATACTGCTGTTATACTGTAGGTGCATCAATTCTTTATTGCTCATATAACAAACTGACCCAAATGAAGTACGAGATAGATTGATTGGAAACCAGACTACTGTATGCCTTAAGCATGCTAAATGGAGTCTCAGTCCTCTAAAATGTCTATGCCACTAAATAAGCAAGTCTGCCTATGTAGATACACCCAAATTTTGATGTGTTCCTTGGTCTAACCACATTTTGTAAATATATTTTAAATTGACTTTTTTACTTTTAAAAGATCCAACATGTCTTTCAGAGACAGTGGCCGTTTCTGCATGTGCGCTTTACTGTGGAGTAGACTAATTAGGTGCAGAGTAAAGCGTCACTGTCTATACTTGCAATGCTATTAGGCCGCAGTAAATTACCTTAGTAGTAAATTACCTATGCAGTAAATTACTACTAATTAACACTGCTGTAAAGTAGTCCTGCTAGGGACAGTACTATCTTACAGCAGGTAATTAACTGCAGTTAAATGCATCTGTAGATGATGACCAGTCAGCCCAGCCAGCAGGCCAGACTCCTGCCTACTGCCTAGCCACACAGCTCCACACTTTCAGCACCTTTCCGCCGCCCAACACCACCACCCGGAACCCAGGGCTGACCCCCCCCAGGACCTGGGCACTGCAAGCCTGGTGGCATGGGAGCAAAGTGCCTGGCCTGTAGGGCAGAGAAGCAGGGTATTGCCCTGGAGCTGCTGCAGCAGCTGGCATGAGGGGCTAGTCATGGTCTGCCCTGGGTAGGGTATGGGGAAGGCAAACTGCCTGCTGCAAGAGGCCTGCCTTACTCCACTGTGGAAGCAGGGAGGGATGGCATGCCCAGCAGTTGCCCATTGAAGGGGCCACCTGGGCAATTTACCATGGTCCCTGGGTGCCTGTTCATGTGTGAACCCCAAACTTTGGGCAGGCAGTGCATAGCCCCTGCATACAGTGCATGTTATCTCTGAAATGTTGCAAATTCTCACAATGAGCCTCTCTGTCCTTGCTCTGTAGAACCAGCTGCTGGATACAGTGGAGACCCACCTGGGGCTAGCAGAAAAGGGATGCCAAGGACGCATGCAGCCTCTGCAGGTGCACTCCACATGTGCCGGCTCTGTCAGCACTGAAGACAGGCTCGGACAGCTCTACTCGACCAGCGGGTCATAGTCTCCAAGGACTGGTTCATGGAGAGTCAGACCTGGCACTGTTGCCAACTCCACAAAGTTCTGTAGGATGTGGCAGACATGGAGTGGCCAGACTGTGAGGTTTGACAGGTGGAGAGTGAGGTGCACCATGCTATGGAGGCCCAGCACAACGTGGTGTGACTGGCAGTGGCTGCTGCCAAGGACAACCAGCACATCAATGACCGTGCTGGCCCTGATGATGTCTAGCACCTTGCCTGGCATCCAGCCTGTGGCTCCAGCCCTCCCTGCTGGCCCCTTGCAGCTGCCTGTGGGCCTGCCTCAGGTCCCCCAGGGGTCATGGCAGCAGGTGCAGTGCTGCCTGCAGTGGGCAGGGCCCCCAGTCCCTGCACCAGATCCTGGCCCCCCAGTGCCCAGGCCCCCTGCTTCACTCATTGTTCACTGCTTGCCCTAGCTTCATGCAGCCCGAGTGGGAAGTGGTCATAGTGGGCCCAGCTCCCCACATGGGCCCTGCAGAGGGAGGAGGGAAAGAGAGCTGAGCAGGCTGGAGAGTATGCATATTCTTGGTGTTGAACTGTAGGCCCAGGGTTTGTAGTCAGCTGCCTAGGCACCCTATTGTGGGGACTGGTGGAGGAGATGGCTTGCAAGTGCCTCATGGGTATGGTGCCCTGACCACCACTGCTGGGCGTGCAGCTCACCCAGGGCTTTGGGGGCGGGGGGGAGGGGGTCCTCGCTGCTGCTGCCGCAGCTTATATTCCCACTGCCAAGTGTCCTTGGCATGCCATGCTGCCTCTGCCCCGGCCTCACAGAACAGCTCCCCCCCGCCCTCATGCAGAGAGCCTAGGGGATGTTGGCATTGGCAAACTCGAGGTGGGCAGTGAGGGTGCACCAGCAACCCTTGGGACACCCAAAGGCGCACTCCACCAGAGCATGACTCAGGGCCAGGCATCAGTCTGGTGACTGGTGTAGGGGCGCATGGTCCATGGCAGCAGCGGGTACTTGGAAGGTCCCTGAGGAGGGGCGAGATGGCCACACTGCCCATCTGCATGCCTGGGACTCCAGGCATGAAGTGGCTGCTCTCCCCCAGGGCTGGCAGGGTGGAGTTCCAGAAAATCTGGACAGTGTGGGTGCTGCCAGCCCAGCTGGTGCAGATATTCATGATGGCCCCCTGGTTGCCCACCACGGCCTGTAGCACTATAGACTGGAAGCCCCGCCAGCTATAGTAGGGGCGGCAGGCTTGGGAAGCTTCAGAATAGAGATGGCTATGCAGGGAGGGGCTGGTGCTCCAGGTGCGGGCCAAGCTGCTGAACTAACTTGTGGAACGTGGGCCGGGTCACGCAGAACAAGTCCAGTGACTGCTCATCATCCCAGGCATGCAGGGCGATGCAATGCCACCATTCCTGGCCGATGGGCTAGGCCCAGAAGTGACCAGGCCAAAGCACCATGAGCTTGTGGGCGCCGGCCTTGTCAGTGTTCATGTCATTGTCGTCGGTATTCCTGCTGGGGTCCAAGAGGTGGACCAGGGGCAGCAATGTGGTGGGGCACAGGTTGGGCTGGAGCAGGGTGGGGAGGATGGGGCCAAGGGCCATCAGGGCCAGGCAGCTGTCAGCATGGGCCTGGAACACAGCTAGCATGGCAGAATGGCTAGCACAGCCCACTGGTCATCACTGCCAGGTGGAGGGCAAGGAGTGCCCATGGTGTGCTGGGCACAGGCTCTTGGGACAGCATCCTGGAGGGCTGTCAGCAGGCTGCAAGCTGCTCAGAACCAAAGCAGCACATGGCTGGGGAACAAAGCATAGGGCAGCCTTTTACAGAGCAGGGCTGGTGCCCAGGTGGTTGTGGCCAGCTGTGGATGGAGCCTGGCGCTCCCTCTGGCTGTTGCAGCATATCAGAGCAGGACAGGAGCAGCCCTGGTGTAAACTGCTCTGCTTCAGCTCAAATTGCTGCCATCCTAGGCACACACAGAGACGCTGAGTCTGGGAGCTCAAATTGCTCTGGAGTTATTGCTTCAAATTAATTGCATGCGTAGATGCACCTAGTAAGACTCTCACAAACTCTTTTCCCCCACAAAACAGGCATTTACTGGATCTCAGTATTAGCTTTGAGTAATGTAGCCAGCCTTAGGGCTCTGTACCAGGAAAAGACTGCACAGCAGAGTCATCTTTTCCATATAAATGACAACCACTAGTAATGCCACTGTTTTCTGATTAATCAGTCTAGCACTGATGGGAAAAAACACTGAAAATTTAGGTTCAAGATTTCTCTGAGATCCACAGTATGAGTCCTTGGTTCCAGGAAGTCCACAGTTCTCCTCATTGCTTCAGAGTGCAATTCAAACAAATCCAGATCTGAGCCAAGGCACATGGGATTGATGCAGGAGCCACCTGGTGAAAGTCTATAGCCCATCTCCAGCAGCAGAGCCAGATTAGATGGTCGGAGTGGTCCCTTCTGCCTTAAAAAAAACAACAAGTGTATAATCTCTTTGTTGAACAATAAAGCCAGTCAAGAATTTGCGTTCTGGCCATACAGAAATTCATTTCTGCTACCACGAAGCAGCACAGCAACAATCAGTTCTGGCTTGCAGATCATCAGGTCTGCAGATGCATGCTGAGCATCTCCTGACACTGTGAACTCTGACATTCATTCCCAGTTGGGATCTGACAGAGTCTCAGTTCTGGGGCCAGGCCCATTTTTTTTCATACTTTCATTGAATCAAGAAAGGGGGCAAGAATGTACAACAGAGGGAATACCTTTCCTGCTTTTTCTGTGTGAAAGTAGCAAATACTGAGCTATATGTGTTCTGAACCTGGCCAACATTAGGGGCCTACCTAGTTCATGAAGGCTGCCTCCGGATTTTGAGGTCCTGGCATGGAGTTGGGTACTACTTCTGGGGCAAAGTGTGGTGGGGCCCCTACAATTCTGATTGGCCAAAGGCCCCTGGAAGTTCCCCCCCTCCCCAGAGATAGGGACTTCCGGGGCCCTTAAGCCAATCAGACGCATAAAGGGGAGGATGACCTGCTGTGCTAAGCCACAAAAATCTCCACCCCCCCATCCCTCGTGCTTCAGGATGCCAGGGCTTCCCACCTCTATGTGAGGCTCTCCCACCCCATTTTCCTGCTCTTTCGTGAGCCCCACAGACTGGGTTTTTTCGTGGGGGATCTACTACATTCGTGGTTTCTGTGAAAATTGGTAATTTGGTAAGTCCCTAGTTAACATGGGTGCAGTTTGCATGTAAACAGTGTTTTGGGTTTGATCGGAAGGTTAAATTAAATTACAAATACAAATAAAATACTCACTTTCCTCACATGGGTTTCTTAAGTCCTAGCTCTCCAAGCATCAACTAATCTTAAAGCTAGTGGATTATCTCTTTATTCAGCTACAGAAATCCTGAGTTCTTTTTCATTTCAGACGCCCTCCTACTCTTCAATCCACTGTCCACAACCGCTAGTCCCTGTGTTTCATGCACACCATATGTTTATTTGAGGGAAAGTCTGGGATTCTTGCCATTGCTTCAGTAGGGCCAGGATTTCATCCCTTGTCTCCTCTCCTCTGCTCCCACCAGCTAGAATAACATAATGCTTTGACTGTGTTGAAACAATTACAGGAAACAAAGACCTTTCGTGGGTGTGACATAGGCCCTTTAAAATATCAAACTTTTAAAAATCACTTTATCATCTAATATATAGCGTAAAACACTCCCCATACCCTATGACACATCAAGTAATATTGCATCACTGAGATTAACAAAATGATGGGAACTGCTGTTTACAGAAGTCATTCATTTTAAATGTGGTAGCTAATCCTGCATGATCTATTTTGTTTCATGATTTGAACCAACAGTCTGGTAGGCTTCACTGATTCAGGAATTTCAACATTAAGGAAAAGAGAATGTTTTCTTTCCTAGTGCTTCAAAAGAGTGCAACTCCATGAAACTTTTAGAAGCAGTGAACTGGCAGAGCACTCAAACACCCACTTATATATATATAAGTCAATGAAACTTCTAGAGTAGCTAAAATTTTGCAAGTGCTTAATGCTTTCCTGCATCAGCCTCATGGTAGAGGGTCCCTGAACCACATCACCTGATCTGAGCCAAACTTTCACCACATCCTGGACAAGCTTATGCTTATCCTATGCTCCTTATTCATGTGGGCACCAATGACACGGCTCAGAGCGCTCCCAGCCGCATCATGAGGTGCTACAGGGATTTGGGAGCAGGGCTTAAGGGTCTGGGAGTACAGGTGGTGTTTTCTTTGATCCTCCCAGTCTTAGGGGATGGGCTGTGGAGGGAGAGGAGGATCCACGTAGCGAACCAAAGACTGCGGCGCTGGTGTCATCGGGAAGGCTTTGGCTTCCATGATCACAGCCCGCTCTTTGGCGAGAGGCGCAGCGAGCTGCTGGGAAGAGATGGCCTCCACCTCTCTCCCCTGGGGAGGAGGCTCTTTTCAGCCAGACTACCTGACCTGCTCCACCAGGCTTTAAACTAAGCCTGCTGGGGGATGGGGGAACTACTGCCACTGCTGGCCCACTGAGCAACCCTTGCAAAGCCAGCGGGCCAAGGCACTTAAGGGAGCCCACCCTTGCCTCAGCCCTGGTACAATCTGTGGGCAAGGCAACAGCCCCCAAGGGGACACTTGCCTGCCTGTACACGAATGCCAGGAGCTTGGGGAACAAGCAGGAGGAACTCGTCCTCCTGCTCAGTGCAAAGAATTACAATGTCATTGGGATAATGGAGACCTGGTGGGACTCCACCCATGACTGGACCTCGGGTATAGATGGCTATACCTTGCACAGGAGGGATCGTGTAAATAAAAGGGGCAAGGGTGTAGCTCTCTATGTTAAGGAAAGCTACATGTCCCTGCAAGCTGATGTTAGTGACCAGGGTGGACAGCTAGAGACCCTCTGGGTTAAAATTCGTGGGGAACATGGCACAGGGGACACAACGGTGGGAGTCTACTACAGACCTCCCACCCAAAGTCCTGAGCTTGACCAGGAGTTCACCCGGGAGCTGGCTGAGGCCGCATGCTCCAGGACCATGCTTGTCATGGGTGACTTCAATTACCCGGACATCTCGTGGGAGAATCACTCAGCAAAATCCGAGCGGTCACAAAGCTTCCTCTCGTGTGTGGATGACCTCTACCTGACTCAAGAAGTCTATGGGCCAACGAGAGGCAAAGTGCTGCTCAACCTGGTACTGGCTACAGGGGACGACCTAATCGGCAACCTAGTGATCGATGGGAAGCTGGGTGACAGCGACCACGAGCTGATCACTTTCACCATCCACCATAAAGCTGGCAAGTCAGTCAGCAACACGGAAGTCCTTGACTTCAGAAAAGCCGACTTTGACAAGCTCAGGAGGCTTGTCAGTCAGGCCCTAAGGGACCATGACCCCAGGGAGAGGGGAGTTCAAGAAGAATGGCTGCTCCTTAAGGGAGCGATCCTCAATGCACAAGCTAAATCTATTCCATCTCGAAGGAAAGGTAGCAAGAGGGCACAGCAGCCCCCCGGCTCTCCAGGGACCTAGCAGACCTCCTAAGGCTAAAAAGAAAAGCCTACAAAGGATGGAGGATGGGATTCACCTCCAAGGAGGATTATTGTGCACTGGTCCGGTCCTGCAGGGAGCAAACCAGGAAAGCCAAGGCTGCAACTGAACTCTAACTAGCTTTGAGCATCAAGGACAACAAAAAGTCCTTTTTCAGATATGCGGGGAGCCGGAGGAAAAGCAAGGGCAACGCTGGACCCCTGCTAAACCAGATGGGGCAACTGACAACTGACGCCCAGGAAAAAGCCAACCTATTAAATAGGTACTTTGCGTCAGTCTTTCATCAGTCCCATGGGACGCCCATGCCTGCTATGGGACAGGGAGATCCGGGTGATGGGGATCCCCTACCCTCCATCAATGCTGACCTCGTGAAGGAACATCTTGAGAAGCTGGATACCTTCAAGTCAGCTGGCCCTGACAATCTGCACCCCAGGGTACTCAAGGAGCTGGTGAGCGTCATAGCCCAGCCCCTTGCACAGATCTTTAAAAACTCCTGGCGCTCTGGTGTAGTGCCCGAAGACTGGAAGAAGGCCAATATGGTGCCTATCTTCAAGAAAGGGAGGAGAGTGGATCCGGCTAACTATAGGCCCATTAGCCTGACTTCTATCCTGGGGAAGATCTTAGAAAAGTTTATTAAAGAGGCCATTCTTAACAGACTGGACAATGGCAATACCCTGAGGGATAGCCAGCGTGGGTTTGTTGTGGGTAGGTCTTGCTTGACCAATCACATTTCCTTCTACAACCAGGTGACCTATCACCTGGATAAGGGAGATGAGATTGATGTCATATATCTTGACTTCAAAAAAGCCTTTGATCTGGTATCCCATGATCACCTCTTGGCCAAACTGGCCAATTGTGGCCTTGGGTCCACCACAATCCGTTGGCTAGGGAATTGGCTCCGTGGTCAGACCCAGAGGGTTGTAATTGATGGCAGTCACTCATCATGGTGTCCTCTGACCAGTGGGGTCCCTCAAGGCTCTGTCCTTGGACCCATACTGTTCAACATCTTCATTAACGATGTGGACATTGGAGTCAGGAGCGGACTGGCCAAGTTCGCCGATGACACCAAACTTTGGGGCAAAGCATCCACACTAGAAGATAGGCGGGTGATCCAAGCTGACATGGACAGGCTCAGCAAATGGGCGGAAGAGACTCTGATGGTGTTTAACACCAAAAAATGCAAGGTTCTCTACCTTGGGAAGAAAAACCTGCAGCATCCTTATAGGCTCAGCAGTGCTACGCTGGCTAGCACTACGGAAGAAAGAGACTTGGGGGTCATCATTGACCACAAGATGAATATAAGCCTGCAATGCGATACCGCGGCTAGTAAAGCGACCAAAATGCTGGCTTGCATCCATAGATGCTTCTCGAGCAAATCCCGGGACGTCATTCTCCCCTTGTACTCGGCCTTGGTGAGGCCGCAGCTGGAGTACTGCGTCCAGTTTTGGGCTTCACAATTCAAAGAGGATGCGGAGAAGCTTGAGAGAGTCCAGAGAAGAGCCACGCGCATGATCAGAGGTCAGGAAAACAGACCTTATGATGAGAGGCTGAGAACCATGGGGCTCTTTAGCCTGGAAAAGCACAGGCTCAGGGTGATCTGGTGGCCACCTATAAGTTTCTCAGGAGCGACCACCGGGATCTGGGGGAACGATTGTTCACCAGAGCACCCCAAGGGATGATGAGGTCGAACAGTCATAAACTCCTGCGAGACCTTTTCAGGCTGGACATAAGGAAGAATTTCTTTACTGTCCAAGCCCCCAAGGTCTGGAACAGCCTGCCATCGGAGGTGGTTCAAGCACTTACATTGAACACCTTCAAGAGCAAATTGGGTGCTTATTTTGCTGGGATCCTGTGACCCCAGCTGACTTCCTGCCCTTTGGGCGGGGGGCTGGACTCGATGATCTTCCGAGGTCCCTTCCAGCCCTAATGTCTATGAAATCTAGTCTATGAAATGTAAGCTTGGTCAAGAACGGTGTTAGGTGATGACTAACGTACAAAGTTCTAGGACCCGTGACCAGAAGAGGAGGCTTCTCCTGCTTGGTTTTGCTTCCTCCATCCTGCATTCCTATATTTTAATCATCTCCACTTTCTTAGCAACTTGGGCTGCTCCTACCCAACTCCCAGCATTTCTTTGGAGTTGGGCCAAACAGTTACTTCACCTGCTGATTTAGGTTAGGATTGTGTTTCCTGCGTTCTACTCTGCTAAGATACCCGACAATAGTCAATCAGGTTTCTCCGAGGCTATGGGAAAAAACCTTCCTGAGACACTCTCATCCCAGTATACTAACCCTTCAACGCAGAATATAAAAAACCCTCTAAAAGCTCAAATAAGAAGCATTTAAGTACAATAAAGGCAGGACTTGCAGTCATTATTCAGACACAATTCCGTCTGAGTGAAGGTTTGCCCATATAAAAGAAAACTGCAAGATCTGGCCCCCTTAGGGTAATTCCAGAAATATAATTGACTAATGGAAAGAAAACTCATCTTCCTCTGGCTGACCAGCATTAACCTAGCCCATAGCAAAATTTCAACTTATTCTTACTGGTTTCAGCAGATCATATACATTTTAGAACAGAACCAACCTACTGGCTCTGCATCTCAAAGCAAAAAACCCCCAAAAGCCAGCTTAAGAACTCCATTTTTTGCAGGGAGTTTATGTAGGATCTGTAAGCAGCTTAGCTGTGGGATGTACCTTTCTCATCAGTAACGTTCTCACCGCCTCAACCTACATAGAGTGGCTGGACTCAGGGTATGTGTGATGTCTGCCATCCTGGCTGACACGCAAGTGAAGATCTGTACCTGATCATGTACAACGGGTCTAGATGCTCTCCACCCCAGGGTGTTGAGGGAGCTAGCTGGGGTTATTGCAGGGCCCTTGGCATGGCTTTACGAGCACTCGTGGTGCTCGGGCCAGGTGCCAGATGATTGGAAGATAGCTAATGTGGTCCCCATCTTCAAAAAAGGGAAGAGAGAGGACCCGGGCAACTATAGGCCCATCAGTCTTACCTCAATCCTATGGAAACTCTTTGAGAAGCTCCTCAAGGAGCACATCTGTGATGGGCCGGCTTCAGGGATGATGTTCAAGGGCAAGCAGCACGGTTTCATTAGGGGCAGGTCATGTCAGACCAACCTGATTGCCTTTTATGATCAGGTCACAAAGGCAATGGATGCAGGTGTCGCCATGGATGTAGTCTTTCTAGACTTCAGCAAGGCCTTTGACACCATCTCCTACCCCATCCTCATTAAAAAACTAGGCGACTGTGGCATTGATGCCTACACAGTCAAATGGATTGCAGATTGGCTCAAGGGTCGTACTCAGAGGGTGGTGGTGGACGGGTCATATTCAACCTGGGGGGAAGTGGGCAGTGGAGTCCCCCAGGGCTCGGTCCTTGGGCCTGCGCTGTTCAATTTCTTCATCAGCGATTTGGACGACGGGGTGAAAAGCAACCTGTTTAAATTTGCTAATGATACCAAAATTTGGGGTGAGGTGAGCACGCTAGTAGGGAGAGAGAGATTGCAGCAAGGTCTGGATAGGTTACAGGAGTGGGCTGACATAAACAGGATGCGTTTCAATACTGACAAGTGCAGGATGCTGCACTTGGGCAGTAGAAACCAGCAGCACACTTATAGAATGGGAAACTCCCTTCCTGAGAGCACGGAGGCAGAAAGGGATCTTGGAGTCATTATTGACTCCCAGATGAACATGGGCCGACAATGTGACGTCACGGTTGGCAGGGATAACCGGACCTTGTCGTGCATCCACAGATGCATCTCAAGCAGGGCCAAGGAGGTGATCCTCCCCCTCTGTGTGACCAGTTCTGGGCGCCGCACTTCAGGAGGGATGTGGACAACTTTGAGAGGGTCCAGAGGAGGGCCACCCACATGATCCAGGGACAACAGGACAGACCCTACAATGAAAGACTGTGGGACCTGAACCTGTTCAGCCTTCACAAGACAGGGCTGAGGAGGGACCTGGTGACTGTCTATAAACTCACTAGGGGGGACCAGAAGGGTTTGGGGCAGACACTGTTTCCCCTAGCACCCCCTGGCATAACAAGGAATAATGGACACAAGTTATTGGAAAGTAGGTTTAGATTAGACATCCACAAGAACTACTTCACAGTTAGGGCAGCTAGGAGCTGGAACCAACTTCCAAGGAAAGTGGTGCTGGCTCCTACCCTGGGGGTCTTTAAGAAGAGGCTTGATGCCTTCCTGGCTAGAGTCATTCGAGTCCAGTTTTTCTCCCGCCCAGGCGGGGGGTCAGACTTGAAGATCTACAAGGTCCCTTCCGACCCTACTTCTATGATTCTATGAACCCATGTAGAGCACAGATTGACAACCTATGGCTCTTGGGACAAATCCAGCCCATCAAGTGATTGCATCTGGCCTGCAGTTAGGCAGCAGGCCAGCACTGTAGTGGGGTGGGAGGTGGTGAAGTGGTGGCACATAAGTCAAAAACAGTGGCCCACCGTCAGACCCAGCTCCATTAAAGTGGCCTGCCTGACCCTCTACGCTGACTCCTGCATTAGAGGTTTGCACATTACTAAAACACATTGTAGCAGGATCCTTTTGCACACCAGGCACCGGCTCTTGTAGGTGAACAAAAGCAGTGTTTCCCTTTGACTCTGGATATAGGACATTCATTGGAGAGCATGGGTACCTGCTGAATGCAGACTACAGCTGAAGATGCTTCATAGGCAAAGTTTGTCAGCAGTTTATGAGCTCAGTGAGATGGAGAGAAATGCCTCTGTTGAATATGGGGCAATATTTACCTGACAGGGCTTGCACAGTTTCTCAGTGCATTTAGGAGAGGAGAAAGCAGAACAGAGATTCATCTTATAAATTCACCAAATCAGACATACACAAGCTTGTGTGACCCTGAGCTCACTTCCATGTGCACAGCATGTGATGAAGTGCTTTGGTACAAAATTATTTACACCACCTGGCATAAATTCCAAGATTGCTCCAGTCCTGGCTTCTGTTGCTGTGCAGTCATGTCTCAGGGGCTTCTTGTGTTGCAAGCATGCAACTTTCCCATCGATCCTTCCCTCTCAATAGGAATCCTCCCAGGAAAGAGTTCTTACAAGAGGCTATCCCAACCCTCAGTACAAACACCCCTAAACTGTGAGAAAAGCTGGACACGGATGCAACATTCAGCCTTGACCCATCCCTTGTGTGTTTGTACAGAAACTTGGATGCCATTCTGCAGCATCTGAATCCAGCCTAAAACAAACTGTTTGTTTTTTATTTTATTGAGGTTATGAAATCAAGAATGGAAAGGTCCATCAGGAGACAACTCTGTTAGTATGAACCATCTGTGTTTCAGATAGGGTGGTTCCTCCTCCGTCATCACAATCGAGGATTATTGGCAAGACAGCGAGCCTACATTGCAACTGTTTGCCAACACTTTTCTATCGCACATCCTCAGAGGAATTTTAATAACCAGTATTAGTATTTGTAAAAGCACCACCCTTCAGAACCGAACAGCGTAACCATGCAGCAGAACCTGGGTGGTGTGCAAGGATTCGTTGATGCACTGCAGACTGCTCTCCTTTTAAAAAATTCAGCAAACAACATAGTGCCATACGAAAATCATGGTTAATGACAAAATGGGCTTTTCCCATTTGGTTTGACAAAATGTCCTTTGGCAAATGTCCTTATACCCACTTCACAGCACAGCATTCTAGCAAGTACACTCTGTTTTCATATGTTTTACAGAAGTGAAGTGTTAGCTCCCTTCAGGACTACTCTATGACATTTTCATTGAGTGACAGACTTACCATGTAACTGGAAGACAAACTCAGCACCTGTTTGGAAGGTCTTGCTTTTCCACCCAGAGTCAAACAAATTGCCAGATATGGGGTCAGGAAGGAATTTCTTCCCCAGATCAGACTTGGAGAGGAGGGGAGCGGGGGTTGTTTTAACCTACAGGATGGATCTTGGTCCCCTTCCTAAGATCATCAGACCATATACTAACTTAACAATGCTCTGCTTAGAGTAGGAGTAGGGAAGTACATGCTTGGGCTCTTCAGCTAGGGTGATGCTGGGGCTGTTTCAACAATGTTTGAGAATATAGTTTGAGTGGCCTCTTTCAGTCTGACATCCCCCTGCTTTTACATCTTTTAGACTGGTATCTAGAGAGGTGGCATTAGAGAACACAGATGCTATTTAGATCAAGTGAAGCACTACTAACCTTCCTATGGGGTCATGAGACTAACTCTGGCAGGAAAGAGATGAGAGTAGGCATGTACTGAAGTCAGGAAGAAGGGATCATATAGCTTGAAAATGAAATGTTTTGAACAACTTTGGGAAGACACACTGCTGCTTGGTTATAACATGCTGCTTTGTCCTTATGTTTTCTCTACCAGTTTCTCTGTTTCCTGCACATCAGTGGCCATAGGAAAGTAGGTCAGTTTGCAATAATTTCATTTAAGAACATGTCACTGAGTGTGCTGGATACACATGTGAGTTACTGATGATAGCCTAACTGTAAAACAGTTAACCATGCACTTCTATCAGAAATAAAAGCTGTCACAAAAAAGTGTTTACACTAAACAACCTTGGGCTGCACATATTAAATGGATCCACACACTCATTTTGCCAAGTGTTGTGCATTTCAAATAATGCTACTTCCTTCTATCCTTCCTGCCTTAGTTACAAATGAAGAGGCACCTTACTGTTAAATCTAAAGGCTACTTGCCATAAGAGTTTATCTTAAGAATTTACATTGCTTGTGCTCATTTTAGGGAAAAGGGCATCTAGTGCCATCTGGTGGCCAGATACCCAGTGACATAAATTAGCAAAATTGCCCCTACCAGCTTAGTCATTAGACTTGTTGCATATCTATTAAATACACCACCCCCTTGTTCACAGGCAAAACCTCACCTCCAAGAGTTTTACATATCACTCACAGACATAGGCAATTAAAAATAAAGGCAGGACCTGCAGTCATTATTCAGACATAATTCAGTTTGAGTGAAATTTTGCCCATATAAAAGAAGATTGCAAGATCTGGTCCCCTTAGGGACCAAAGCTGAAAGATTTAGGAAAAAGAAAATATAGTGCTTCTCAAATGAATTACTTGCTTAGTATAGTTGCTCATGAGCAAGTCAAAACTGGAAACACCTATTTTTCCCTTGCCCTTTCCTTCCCCCCAGAATTTTGACTCAAACCAGGATGTGTTTGGTCCACATACAATCAATCTGTATATGGGCCAAAAAACCTTACTCTACTTGAGCAGAGCTACACCACACTGCACCCAATTTGACTTACTTCTTTTCTGTATTTTCGGTCTTTTCTGTTCAGACCTGCTGCTTTTCCTCACCAGTAAGGGATCGGGCATACTCACTACCAGCCCCATAACCCCCAAGAGATTATTCCTCACATAGCGAAGTCTGCTTTATTAGACACTTGGTAACTCATCGTCACTACGGCCTTCTGAGTGCACTGAATCCCCGCTATGGTCCCATTGCTTTGTAAACATTTTGGTGAAATAGTCACTTGTTAAAAGCATAGTCAGTCATTTCAAAATGTACACATCCTAAGTCACAATGGAATTTGCTCCTGATATTTAAGTCAGTTAAAAAAGGTACTGACCTATGTCTTCCATGGCACCTGTCAACCCAATACTCTTCAGATTTTCCTGACTCAACAAGAGGTGAACAATCAACTGTTCAACTTCACAGATTCGTTCTCTGCTTTGGTGATGAATAAAAAAAGTATGTGTGCAGAGCAAAACCTTCGATTCATTATTTTACTCCCTTATGCTCATGTAATTCTTTTGCAGAGAGTGCTCAGAATCGTTTCTTTCAGCAACAGTAGGGAGGGGATAAGCAAACCTTTTATAGAGGTAGTAGTGACTTGAAGAAAGACCACATGCAAGATAAAATGTATGGCTTCATCTTCCTCATTCTAGAGAAAAGGAAAACTTGGAGCCATCAGGAAGATGCTCATCCTCCAAAGAAACACCCCAGATTTTTTTCATTCTCTGTTTTAAAGAAAAAAATAATTGCATGTCTGTGCAGCTTAGGACAGGTCTAAAGAATATGACGAAATGAGCATATGCTACCACCTACTGGTCATTTTGTAAAGAGAAGTCTCCATGGGACAATTCCTGTGGTTCACAGCACCGGGCAATTATTGCTCTAAATTGTGGGCAGAAACTCAAGCAGCAAATTATGGGTCAGGATAATATTATGACATGGAAAGAGAGGTAAACGGCATCCTCAAGAGAACAGTGAAGTGGCACTGCTACGCAGTCAAAATTAGGAAATGTTGTGTTGTTTTTTTTAAACAACTGACTCATTCAGATGAATGAAGAACAGCACTAAGGGAGCAAGGAAAAGATAGGGCTAAAGAAGAGTAAAATCAAGTACTAGAAGAATTGCTGCATGAGTCCCAGCCCCAAATGGGAAACAAAGCGCGCTTGCAGTGCAGACACATTGGCGCAGGGAAGGGAATCGGTACTTTCTACACAGAGCTACATACAGTAACTGTCCTGCAGGCAGTCTCATTCAATCACAGTATCAAACAGCTGCCATCGTTTCAGACCGTCAGGCATCATAGTTAGGGACCTACCAAATTCATGGGTCTTGGCAGCCAATTATACAGCTGTAATATGGTTGGGGTCCCCTGATTTCACAGATGCATCACAGCCTGGGCTGCCACTATGAAGATGGAGCAAAGCAACTGCTGCCCCGCCCCTGCCACATGCCTCCAATTGGCTGAGAAGCACCACAAGTCCCACCCCTCCCATGCACTGATTGAAAGCCCTAGCTGGAGCTGCCTGGCTTGTTAATTAAGTAATTATCACCAGAGATTCTGGCTTTCCCTGATAAAAAAAAATCCCAAATTCTCTGATTAAAAACTGCAAAATCCATGATTAAAATGAAAGGCTCCTCACTCCCCCGGCCCTGCTGGTGATCTCTGCCCTCCTCCACAGCCCCGCTGATACCCTTCACTCCCCTCCATAGCCCCCCATCCCTGGTTGTGCCACTCACTCTACCCTCCCCCCACAGTTCCCCCACCCTGCTGGTGCCCCTTGCCCCCCACCCACAGTCCCCTGTCCACCCAGCCTTACCAGAGGGGGGCCCCCCAGTTGCCAGGGCTAAGGGGCCAGAGACCCGGGTCCACAGCACCTTGCCCCCAGTAGGAAGCAGGGGCTGCTACAGAGAAGCAGAGCACAGAGCCCAGCTCCACCTGTTGCCTACCTACTGTGGGCTTGTGTGTGTGCGCGTGTGGCGGGTGGGGAATAGCTCATCCCACCTGCGCACTCCCAAGGGGGCAGGGAGGACCCATGCCCCGCCAGATCTGTAAGCAGGGCAGGGGCAGGCACAGGCTGCCTGCTGCGGGCTTGGACTCTGCCCTGCTGCCCTCCCCCGAGGCTTCTGCAGCCCAGCAGGTACAACCCAGTGCTGCAGGGCACAGCAGGGCCACGCAGGGAAGATCCTTGCTGCTGTGAGTTTCACGCTACCCTGGCCACGTGCCTCCTGCATGTGTGGCAGCACTGAAGGGCACAACCCCATGCCGCCACCCCCACTGCTGCCATGTGCACAGGGGATGATGCATCACCAGGACAGCACGGAGCTCACAGCAGCAAGCAGCTTCCCTGCTGCACTCTGCAGCGGTGGGTTGTACCTGCTGGGCTGCAGATGTCTTGGGGGAGGGCAGCAGGGAAGGGAGCCTGAGGCCGCGGCCTGGGTCCAAGCCCCAGCCCCAGGCTTGCCCAACTTCCTCCCTCCCTATGGGGCCCTCAATCCCTCCTCCTCCCTCCCCCATAACTGATGGGAGCTGCTCTCCAGGCTGCCCAGCAGCCACATGCACATAGCGCTCCCTGCCTGACAGCTTTCCTCCCATTCCCTCCCAACCTCCTTGCAGGCTACACACAACTCTGCCAGCCTGCAGACAGCTCGCTGCAAAACTCATGGGTTTCTCCAGTAGAATGAGAAATCTGTGTTTTCCCCCAGTAATGGGAAAAAGCCATGGTTTTCTCCATTTTTCCATGGAAACAGAAAACCCAGATCCCTGCTTATCATGCTCTTCAAGGGGCAGAGGGCAATAATTACTGAGTAAAGTTTCAAGAGAAGGGGATTTTTTATGGGCTTTTTCCCTGCTTCCCCTCTCCCCTTCTGGAGACAGAGAGATGGAAACTTTTCCTGCCTCTTCCCCACCCCCTTCAAGAGATGCTTTGCTGACTCTTTGCCAGCTTTTTGAACATAGCCAGTTCCCCATGCTTTTTCACGAGGAACCAGTTATTTCACAGAAGACTGCCAATTATATGACTTGTGAAATTGTGTATTTGGTAGGTACCTAATAGTGAATGACAGCAGAATATACACCGAGTATGTGACACAGTAGCTACCTACTTTCTACACATTCTCACTCCTTCCCTCCCCCACTTTAAAGCCAGAGTCTTAAAAGGTGACTAATTAAGAAAAATGGATAATAGCTGATCATAATCTTCAAAAAACAGCATTATGTTTCTACATTGTGAACGCAGAATGCCCTGCACAACAGGTCACAGGGAGAGTTACAGCCTTTTGGGCACTATTACATAATGATATAAAATAAGATTATGACCAAAAGATTTGGTTTATGACAGCATACTCTGCAGGATGATCACTGTTCCTCACAGATAATTGACCAGACTCCTGGTAACCTGGCAACTAATAAAGATCTGGCTCCAAGCTTTGTAACCAGAACTATGAATTTCCTGAGGATGGAAGAAGTCTGCAAAGCTAAAGAAACTAAATGAAAGATGTATTAAACAGCTCATAAAACCTAACATAAGTTTTCTCTTCTGCCTCCATATTGAGGTCTGGGGTCCTAGCTAAATAGGTTATTATCGTGTATAAATGGATATAGGTTCAAATATTCTGACTGTTTTCTTACTGTCCAGTGCGTTTGTTTCTTTAAGTGGCCTTCACTTCACTTTCTGGGAGATACAGAAAGAACCCCAATTACTTAGGCTAGCCTTTTTTTTTTTTTTTTTTTTTTTTAAATGAAGGTTAAGCCAACCAGCCTGGGAACAGAAGCTTGAGTAGTTGATCCCAAGTATCAACTACTTCAAGGAGGACAGGCTATAAGCAATTCCACAAAGTCAAGCTGAGCAACCCCAAAGTCACACAAAGTTTATGAATAGCAAAAATATTAGGATATGTACCCAGACAATACGTAAAGAGAAGTTTTGGGCAAAACTAATGAATTCCTTAGTTTGATCAATCCTAACAGCAGGTTTATTAAATTCAGCCTGGAATGGGCTGTAACTTGTATGCCATTCAACTTGTCTGGTCACAGTGTACATTGAAACTACACTTCATTACATGTTTCTTTAGAACTGCCTTGTTTGGAAATGAAGTGATTTTTTTAAAAGAATGTATGTGTCTCTACTTTCACAAAAGTCTCTCTTTCATCCAGTCTGTTGGTGCAGTTAACAACATACCTCAAGCCTCTTCCTTTCTAACAGTAAAGTCAGGAAAAAATGCTCAGAAAAAACACAAAAGGATACAAATTTTACACAAATATGCTCAGATTTTGCCCCATATCCTTAGCTATCCATAAGGAAAACAAAGCTGAAATAAAAATGAGCAGTGATACAAAACAGAGCGTCCAGATTCTTTTCGAGTATTTTATAAACCTTGATGATAGTTCAGTTCTATACAGCATCCCACATCTATCTATAGTGTCAGTCCAGGAAGAGGATGTCTGTTTAGTTAATTCTCATAGCATGAACTCTTACTTCTTGCTAGTCTCAATCTGTCACATTCAACAGTCACATGCAAAATGCCACTCTCCTTGCCAGATGTCTCCATGTTGTACTTGTTGAGCACTTGCCAGCTCTGCAGGAGTATGGACTTCAATGGTACGACAGAATAAACATGTGCATTAGTAAAGAGTTGTTGCATTTTAATTATTCCCTTCTAGTCTTGTTTGGATTTTTGCTTACAGTTTAAGAATTTTGGACAGGAAGAAAACAAAAAAGTTTCCCTAGCAGATCAAACCACTGGTTCATCCAATCTGGTGGGCTGCTTTTAGTGACATAAGTGCCCAACATTTCAGACAAAGGCAGAAAAAACTTTATGCATTAAGTCAATTATGTAATAATGTCAATGTGGAACAAAATCTTTCCTGACCCCTGCAGTGGTCATCACATTACTTTGATTTTTTTCTGGCAAGTATAGCTATTAACACGACCAGTCATGCAATCTTTTATAGTCTGCCTGCAACAACTGATGCTCTGCTCTTTCTTTTTGCACCAAATGAAAATGCTCCTCCGTCTCCTGTTGAATCACCACCTCAGCATTTCATGAGTGTCTTGCAAATTTGTGCTTTCAGTTCCAATGTGTGCCCTTTGCAGGGGCTACAGCACAGAAGGGCCCCTTACACAGAGCATTCTAGGCAGACGTGCAAAGGATTTTAGGCTACATCAATGAAGTAGAGGGCAGAAGGTCAGGAAAACAGTGTAACCTATGAGGACAGATTTCAAGAAACTGAAGGGAAAGAAAACAGTTTGAAAAATGAAGGTTAAAGACACCTGGGATCTCAGAGTGAGGAACTCAGCTAGGCAGCAAGAAAGCATCAAATCTGGATGTTTGAGTATATATTTTTTAATTTCCTCTGGCCTTATCTTAGCCATGTATTTCCTCAAGTGTAATATCACCCTTCCTAAGAAAGGTTAAAGTCAATTCAACCAGAAGGAAAGTATTTATACAATTAAAACCTAATTATGGATTACAAAACTAAGTTCTGCTGTGCTTTTGCAACTGCAAGTAGGAAAATTAAGTAAAATGCTTGTGGTGTCCAAAAATATGATTTTACTTCCCAGATATTATCTTTCCCTCTGTTAATGGCTCTTTATGCCCCAGAACTCACTTCAGTAAGAATGACCTTTTTATATAAAACTTCCAATCAGCTAGCTACAGGCCAAGTTTAATAATAATCTTGAACATATCATGACCAATGTGTAATAAGGAGCAAGAGGAAGGTTACTTCTACAGTGACATGGAAAGTATACAAAAGCCAGACATTTTTATGCATAATTTATTGAACTGCCATAAAACTCACTGCAAAAGACATAAAAGGAACTTCTGGATAATTTAGTATAAAAGAGTAAGTCTTATCTAGCATAACAGATCAGTGCATAAACTGGTTTTGAAAAACTGAGTTATCAATTTACAAACAGTAGTCAAAACATAATTCATCGTAGATCCCCACATCATGGCTTACATTAGTATGACACTATAAATTCACAGAAAATCCTCCGTGACAACGTACAGATCCAATATTCAGAAATCTATCATGTCCTCTAATTACAAGGATAGCCTGCCCAATAAAGACAGGGCATTACATATGCACATAACATTCTGTTTACTGAAACAATTGCAGCTTGGATGACCAGTGGCAACCTATAGAAAATGGCAAGACAGTTGAGAACTGTGAAAAGCAATGAAATAGCAGGGAGAAATTTAAGCAGAGGTGCTTGTCTTTGCTGGGAATCAGATCAGACCCCAAGTGAGAACTAGTGGAGTACACCTGATTTAATGCACACACATTTTCTCAAAGACAGGGTCTCTTACAGCATAGCATTCCAGGATTTCAGTGGTCAGCAAGAGGAAAAGCATCACCCCCTAAATCACCAACAGCATTTCCCCCAGCACAAAGGTTTCCTTGGAGAGGTCTCATTCAAGTACCAGCCTGGCCCAGCCCTGCTTAGTTTCAGATGTAACAGGACCGCACCCTGAGATATTTCAACATATGTTTAAAATCCCAAATGTTTTTGGCTTAAAATAAAAGCTTTACCAATTTGATGAAGCCAATGATGGTAAGAGCTGGGAAGCTTTCACAATGAAGAATTAAATTACTCTGGAGACAGGGTGTTAAATAAAATTGTAGTGGCACTCTCATTAAGAAAAAATACATGCTTTTTACTGTCCCCAAGTAAATCCCCCAGTACAAGGAATCTACCCACTGATAAGTAGTTTGTCATCTTGGTCCTTTTGCACACTGGAACTTCCTGGCCATTATATGAAATACATCAAGATCATGCATCCTGTGTCACCTAAGGGAAAAATGTTATATGGTAGAGACAGAGATGGGATCAGGTTACTAGTATTTTTCCTATTATTAAAGGAAAGCACTGAAAGAGAGAGTGAATAGAGATTAGCATTATAGTGGATTAAGAAAGCGTGCAAATATGGGCACAAAGACAAGAGATAAAAAAGATGTCTCTGAACAGGTACCATGGCATGTTGTTAAAACTCCCCCTTTGTGATGTTAAAAGTATTTTCATTCCACATTCTATTTGGAAAATTATCACTGCCAGACAAACTTAGTAATATTTAGCACTTATATAAGCACTGTGTGTTGAAGCATTTTAAAAGGTTAGAAGAATGCAGCTAAGATTGGTTAGGTGTCTTGCCTGAGGCTACTTAACTAAGAAAGTGATAAAGCAACAAACTTTATTTGGGTTTTTAAAAGTGCCCCCCATCCATTACTCTGTATGTTATATTTTTTTAAAAAGCAAGTGATAAAATCTCTGCAACTGTTAAGAGCACTGTGCAAATTCCAGTCTTTAGCAATATATGACAAGATTCTGTAATGACAATCTAACCAAACTTTAAATGATTTTGAGCTGCCAAATAAAAGCAATAGCTGGGTGAATGCAAAGCTATACAAAGTTATCCAAATGATTCGATGCTTAATATGAATCTTAGCAAATATTTCAGTTTTTCCACACTCTAGGGTTATATTTAGCCAAATGGGGTTGCAGGAGGTGTGATTAAAGATAAAATATCCATTTGCTAAACTGCAGGTGCAAACAGCATGGTTCATAAACCTATTTCCTTACTGTACAATTTGCTTCCCAGCCTGAGCATCAGTCTCAGTTCCTTCTTTGCTTAGTGCTGCCCAAAGGTGTTTCACTCATAACAGCATCTCCCCTATGAAATAAAGGTCCTTTCAAGAGCTTGTGCCTAAAGTACTTCTGTAGTATTGGGGCTGAATATCCATTTTAGGTTACTATCAGAGTCAACATAATATATTAGCACCACTTTAAAATACTTAACTGAAATACAGTCTTATTAACACACTTAACATCAATGGAAAGCCAACAGAATACACAAACAAGCCCACAAAGCATCAGGCTGGTGGACACATGGGGCTTACACAAACAGTCAAGCTAAGCCCTAGCATGTGCAAATTTAACTTGCAGTGACTTTAGTAGGAATGTGCTTGCTTACCTTAGGCATTAATTTGGTCTTCACTATCTTTTAAGGGTCCAAGAAGCCAGAAACATAGAAACACCGAAAAAACCCCATGCCAAACAGGTTTGATAGGTGTGGCCACAGTTTGCCAGTACATAAACGTTTATGGAACCATTCAACATATTTAGTTGGAGCTTTTATTTGATATTAAAACTCTGAAACTTTGGGGAATGGAAAGCCAAGACTGCACATTCAAATATCATTCTTGATTTAATAAACAGGCAGCAATTTTATCTCCAAAATTTGAAACTATAAGCTGAAGTCCACCAAATGCAAAAGCTTAATGACTACTGTTCTCCTGCTGAGCTCACATATGTACCAGTTCTCACCAAGAACCAGTCCTGCTCTCCTTTCTTAGTGCTCTGAGCTTTGCTTCCATATTATTTCTTGATTTCAGCCTATCAAAATGGTTGCCTCTTTGAAGAGTTAGGAAGAGCTAGGAAGAGCTGGACAGTGAACCCTGAAGACAAATCAGGGGACTGGGGTGATAATTAGTAGCCAGAAAACACAATGCAGAAATACAGCAGTATATTTAATGCAATTCTAAACCAGTTTCCTGCTGTTCCTCACACGTGGCTTTAGCGTGGGGAAGAATGAGTGTTTTTAGCATCAGGCCCACACTACAAATTTGTCAGTAGAGCTATGTGGCCTATGGGTACAGAAGAAAAATCAAACCTCTTAGCTGACACAGCTGCAAAACCTCTGGTATGGATGTAGCTCTGCCAATAGAAGAGTGTTATTCGATGGCTAGCTTGTTTCGGGGAGGGGGTTAGCTACACCAGCAGAAAACCTCCTTTTGTTGGTATATGCTACATCTACGCTGGGGGGAGGAGGAGCGTGCTGCTGACATAGCTATCCCAGCGTAACTAAAGCAACAGGAGCTTGGTAGTATAGACAAGCCCTAGACTAATTGCTTTGATGCTGTAGTATCAGATGTACTAGAAAGCATCAGCAATTAAATGCTCCTACAGACAATGGCCTAATTCAACCATGAATCACTCTCAAAGCAAGCTCCATCCTGTGCACTAAGAGTACTACAAAAATGTAATATCTATCTAGGCTTGGCAGAATTTTATTTTTTTATGATTTTGATGGATAGCATCAATGTTTATTTTTAAGCATTTGCTTCAATTTTTATTGATTTAAGTTTTCAGGGCTGTGAGAAATTAGAGATGTGGGGAACAGACAGTTTATTAATGGCAGTATACTATTATTATAGTGCAATTTAACTGCCCACCACAACAAACATTACTGTAGGACTGCTCTCAGCTGAACAGAGCTGCCATCAGTCCTGGCTCAGCCTGCCTGTAGCTCCCTTATTTGTTTTGTCACTTCCTCTTCCTTTGCTCCCAGTCCTCTGGGGTTTCTGGGAGTTACAGTTCAAACTAGTCAGAAGTTCTATAGGACTGCTTCCCCTGTTGTCTCACACACCATCAGCCAGCATTTTCCTTATGTCCCCCTTCTATAAATTTTGATTATTAACAATGGAAATATTCTTTCATCAGCATGCAAGAAGTGAAATCAACTTGTATCAAGGTTTATCATTAAAAATCAAATCCCACCAAGCCTATATACAACTGAACCCTGTATGAGTAATCTGAATTCTGGCAGTAAGTTCTGAGACTTGACTTTACAAAAAAAAAAAAAAAAAAAAAAAATCAATGGAACACTTTTTTGTTTGTTTTAATTTGTTTAATAATTTGATACAATTCACAGCATTTGCAAATGAGCAAAATGAAAGTTTTGATCATCTAGAATCATATTGACAAGGCCTTAACTTGGATCATTAGCAGGGTTGGGACTAGTTCCATAACTTGGGTATCTGCCAGTTGTGCTAACAAAGTAACCAGAAGCAACAGAAGGCTCTAGGTCAGGGGTAGGCAATTATTTCAGCTGGAGGGCCACTTAATGAGTTCTAGCAAGCTGTCAAGGGTAGCCCCACCCCTTGACAAGTGCCCCACCTCCTGGTCCCATGGGATCAGAAGTTCGGCCCCCTAACCTCTGACTTTTGCCACCATAAGTCCCTCCCCTTGCCCCCAGAAGTAATCCTTTGGGGGGGGGGGGGGGGTTGCTATCTTGGAACCATAAAAAACCCAAATCATATACTAAATGTCAAACATCTACTATAACATATTCTAATTTTATTTTTTAAAGTATTTTTGTCCTGATTTGTGCAAGTTTGCATAACATATATAGAGGTGATTCCATAATAGCTCAAAAATAAAGACTTACTCTTGTATATTGGGGGGTTGTGAGGGGGTGTGACTATGTGGGGGGTGCGGGTGTATGTATATGTGCAGGGGATTCTGGGAGGAGTGTGTGTGCAGGGTGCGAGTGTGCGGGGTGAGAGAAAAGGTTGGGGGTGGGGACCGAGAGAAAAGGTGGTGGGTGGGGACCCCTCCCCCAACATGCTCCCTCCCATATGGCACACAGCCTGTCACAAGCGGCAGCAGTAGGTCCTGGAGGCACTCATGGCTTGCACATGCACAGCCACCTGGTGGTGCACAGGTCCAGCTGCACATGGCAAGAAGCAGAGTCAGGCTGGACCACCTCTATCACACAGGGCTCCCCAGAGCTCATGCACAGTTCCCAGGACTCACGCACCACTAGGGGGAAGCCCCACACCATAAAGCCAGCTGCCTTCTCCACTCCCTGCTTCCCAGTGGAGTCCTGGGAGCTGCACATGAGCCACTGCAATAGAGACAGGCCAGCCTGGGTCCACTCCTTGCTGCCAAGTGCAGCTACTGGAACTGGCTGGAGCTGCATGCTGCCAGACGGGCCTGAGCAGGCCATGAGCACCCCGAGGGCTTGCCACCTAATGCTGCTAGCAGTGGGGACAGTGCAGCATGGGAAGAGGGTACCTGGGGAGGTCCCCACACCTTCCCACCCTCTCTCACACCCACACCCATACCCAGCCCACACAAGCTCCTGCTGAGTGCAGGCTCCACACTCCTGCCAGCTCCAGCCCCATGCTCCCACTCAGCTGCAGCTTTCCCCTGCCAACTGCCACTTCCCTACCTGCTGTGTGGAGCAAGTGCTGCAGCAGGGACACGGGGAGAAGTTGCTGGAGGCTGGGGAAGTCAAGCAGGTCCCCCGGTGGCTGCAGCAGTGGCCCTGCCTAAAAGTTGTGCGAGCTGGCCAGGGCCAGGGCCCTCCCAGGCATGAGGATGGGAGTGAACCCCAGGGGCTGGGTGGGGTACAATTAATTGTTGGGCGCCCATAAATCAGATGGGAAAAAAAAACACCTGGTAGGCCAGGTCTGGCCAGCAGGCCGTATTTTACCCACCCCTGCTCTATGTGGACCTGCTGCTAGAGGGTGATGAAACATACATTTGGGTCAGTGGGTTTCACAGCCATCTACTTAACTGCAAAGGACTCTGGGGGTCCAATCCAGTTTGTGCACAAAAATACACTACAGTGGTTACAAATGATCCTGCGCTCACCCCACCCTCCAGTCTCCCACAAGCCTTTCCAGGGTCCTTTTCTTCTCTGCTCCTGCTTATTCCCCCTTTCCTTCCCCACCCCATTCCATACTCCTCTGCATTCCAGTCAAGCTGCTCCTCCTTCCTCTCCACACTGACTGGGCACCGGCAAGTCATCTGCAGGAGACTGCAGACAATGCAGCCTCAGCCAGAGCATGCTCCCACACTCTTGCTGGATGGTGCCCATGCAATCCAGTTAGTATATGGGAGCTGTGAAGGGCTGGATGGAGCCTGCTCAACAATTCACAGATTGTTAGGGGCTGGAAGGGACTTTGCAAGATCATCAGGTCCAGCCCCCTGCACTAGGCAGGAAAGACAACTGGGGTCAGGTGACCCCAGCAAGGTGACTGTGCAGGCTCCTCTTGAAGATTTCCAGGATAAGTGACTGCACCACCTCTGAAGGGAGTTTATTCCACAGTCTGGACACCCTAACTGTGAAGAAGTTTTTCCTAGCATTAAGCCTGAAACGGTCTTCCAGGAGTTTGTGGCCATTACTCCTGGTTCTCCCCAAGGGTGAACAGTTGCTTGCTGAGCCCTCAATGTACTCCCCTGATGTAGCAGTAAGCTGCTACTAAGTCCCCCCTTAGCCTTATGTTTTTTAGGCTGAGGCTCAAGTACCTCAGCCTTTCCTCAGATGGCTTGCCTTGCAAGCCTCTGATCATATGGCTGGCTCTTCTCTGGAGTCTCTATCTGAGGTTTTTCCACATCCTTGTTGAAGCACGGCACCCGGAACTGGACGCAGTACTCCAGCTGCAGTCTCACCAATGCCAAGGAAAGCGGAAAAATCACCTCCTCAGTTTTGCTGGAGATGCATCGATTGATGCATGCCAGAGTATTATTTGCCCTACTGGCTACAGCATCGCACTAATGGCTCATGTTCATACTACAGTCTATTATGATACTCAGGTCTCTTTCAGTCATTTGGCATCACCAAGCCTGTCGGTGTGCTGGGGGCTGTTCGTCCCCAGATGGATCCAGCACTTTACGCTTCTCAGTGTTGAATTTAATCTGGTTCTGATCCGCCCAACGGTAGATTCTGAAGAATTAGGAAGCCAAACAAGTTTCCCCTGCGCACCTGGAAATGCATTTTCACAGGCTTATACCTGTACCAAATTTGGGAGTTTACTCAGGGGAAAAGCAAAGGCACCCTCCATATCACATCTCTTGCACCGCCTCCAATCACCAAAGCATTAAAGCTTTGCAAGAACAGGGCTGTACGAGTTTTTCAGAGTGGGCCAATTTTTCCACCCCCTTAACTTTACCGAAACATTTGCACTGACACTTTTCAAAAACCATTTTTAGCCTATGACGGACACCCAGCATGATGTATTTCAGCTTGAATGGTTAAAAGGTGCCGAGCTAAAAACTGGATCTTATAATGGCATTGGACAGCCTCAAGTACAGACAGCGCTCTCGGCTACGAGCACTCATTTATTAGCCCCTTTTCTTTTCGAGAAGAGCTCTTCATAATGAATGAGAGCAAACCAATTGCAAACTTCTTGCTTAAACACAATGATTAACTTTTGCCTTAATGCAGGAGTGGGCAAAATGCAATCCCGCGGGCAAAATGCAGCCCACCAGGCGATTCTATCTGGCCCGCGGGCCCCTACAAAATTTAGAAAATTAATGCTTATCTGCCTCCAGTTGCCTGTCATGCAGGACCTCGATGGCTTACCAAAACTCGGTAAGCGGCCCTCTGCCCAAAATAACTGCCTGCCCCTGCCTTAATCGGACCCTGCCGCATCTCAAGGTGCTCAAAAAGCCCACGGCGCCCCACATCTCGACCGCCCCACATATATGGGTGAAGTCATCAGCAGAGGGATGGGCAGGTCCATCTTCCGACCGGCAAATTTAAACCCTAAGGTTTTGAGAGGTACGATGGAAAATTTCTGCCAGAGGATG
This sequence comes from Crocodylus siamensis, assembly GCF_052110815.1. Lineage (NCBI taxonomy): Eukaryota > Metazoa > Chordata > Crocodylia > Crocodylidae > Crocodylus > Crocodylus siamensis. The sequence goes on along the minus strand of NC_143404.1, from coordinate 5,918,756 downwards.
TATATACACAACGCCCTCTCTCTCTATGGAAATATATTTTAATAATAATGATTTAAAAAAGGTCTCCTTTCGCCGCCGCGGTGCACAGGAGACGGGGCGCAGGTGCCCCAGCCAAGGTAACAGCTGCCCCCCCTTCAGACCAGCGTCCTCCAGGGACGAGGGAGGCCAGCACCGGGGGGAGGACGAGTAAGACTTGGAGCAAAGCGATGCCCACCACCACCTGCAAACGTCCCCGCGCGCTCCCTCCTGCAGTTCCCCGACACTTACCTCGCTCCTCGCCGCCTCGCCGCGCCACCACAGGCCCGAGGCCGCCTGAGGAGCCCAACGGCCGCAACGGCCGCGAAGGCGTCACGTGGCCCGCGCCGGCCAATGGCGCGCGAGCGGGGGCGGGGCCTGGGGCGGGGGGAGGGGGCGCGGGGGGCCCCCGCAGCCGCCGCCATGATGCTTGTTTGCTTTCAATGAGTGTGAGGAGGAGGAGGCGGAGGCTGGGGGGAGCCGCTCTCCCGTCCGGCCCGCGGCAGGAAACAAAGAGCCAGGCAGGCGGCGGAGCGAGGGCGGCGGGGGAACGGGGATGCTGCAGCCACAGGTACGGGCGGGAGCCGGGGGGGGGCCGTGCCCCCCACCCCGTGGGAGGGGGCGGCCCTCATGGAGGGGGGAGGGGCGATGTATTTATCGCTGTCCTGAGCTTGGATATTGGGGTGCGATGGGAGGTGGTTGACCCGATGGAGAAGGCAGCTGGGCGGGGGGGGCCACACTGAGAGGAAAAGGGGTGCAGGGGGGTGCCTGTGGGGACACACCACGACCTGGGAAAATGACATCTGTCTGCTAATTGTCCCTCTCCCAGATTGCCCCCAACAGCTGGAAAAAGGATGCATTTTTAAAAAAATATATATATCTATACGTTTATGTATGTACATATAAGCTGGTGGTGAGGAGCGAACAAAACTGGGGCCTTGACAGGATCTGTCTCCTGCCCTGGGAGAAGCTTGCACTGGCGCTGGCTGCTGGAGCTGAGGCCTAGCTGGCGAGGAGGAGGCCACAGCAGCGACCGCCAGTGCTTTCTGCCTGGGTGAGAAATAGAAAGGGAGAGCGGTGGCGAGCGGGAGTGACAGTGCTGCCGTCCAATGCAGGCAGCTGGGGGGGGCGGGCTCACAGTGACACACAGGTAAGCGACTGGGCCGCGGAGACCGGGGGACACACGCATGCAGGGATAAACAGAGGGATTGGGACGTGCGGCCCTTGGGCTCCTGCCAAAAAAGCAAGTTTGTTTAGTGTGTCTCGGGCAGGGCGACATGTGCCTCTTTGGGGGTGGGAGTGATATTGGGTGCTCTGCTCCGACCTGTGACGAAGCTCGCGCGCCTCTCGTTACTCCCGTAATTGGGAAGTTGCAGGGAGGGTGGGGATTGCCGTCCTTTGTCACATGCTGGCACAAATGAGTGGTGTGTAAACATTTCTGAAGTGGGTACGAGACCTTCTAGTGTCTTTCTGCTTTTTTTAAAAGCCCAATACAGTAGTTGCTATATATCCAGCTACCTGGTTTTGAAGCTTTTTAAGGCTAGTTTGGCCTCACACTTAAAAGCCTGTTTCTTCAAAATCTACCTGATTCTTATAGGTTACCTGACCTATAATGTTGACATGAATTGTAATCCCTAAGTGAAATGCATTATTCTTTCAATATGAGAAGTATGTATAAAACAAACTTAGGTGTTCTTGTGTAATAATCTGAGGTCGAAAATTATTTTTATGTCAATCTTAAGCAAATATTTACTTTATAATCACAGTTGAAGCTCTTTGGTTACCATATTTCAGGGAGTTATTTTATTTAACAGGATTTTACTGTGATAGGTGACAGTTGCACAGAGTTCAAGGGATTGAGGAATACCTGTGGTAATTGTTACTTGCAAAGGTTTGCAAGCATTGACTGGTAATTGTATTGTATCTTGCATTTTTTTTTTCATCCTAGAGCAGGTCTCGTAATTGGGAATTTATCAACATTTCCACTGAGGTAATTTTACAGGATTATCCACCCTGTGTTCTTCCTGCTGGGTCATCTGGACTCTGGAGTTTGCAGCTAGCAATGAAGCCTTCTGTGGGGGTTTATTCATGCTGTTACTGAAATGGAGCCATTCACATTTGGATTAACTCTTTATTTACTTTTCACCTGAATCACTTGGATCTGTCCATTTGCACGAAGGAGACTACAATGCATCTCTGTTCTGTTGCATATTGAAGTTGAACTCCGGGTGCAGTCTTGATGTGTTCAGGCTGGTTATTTTGCTTGAATTTTAGAGGAAGAACTGAAATATAAAGCTAGATGAGACTATAATACTGCATGGGCAGGTAACTATTTTTGACATTTTTGACACATGCAGATCTCTTTATTAAAGGAAAAGTATGTAGTGCCCCTGAGTTTGAAGTGGAAGAAAAACCATTAAGACCAGGCTATTCCAGAGGTGAACAAGAAAAAAGCTGTTTTAGTAACCTGGTACATGGTTTTGTTTGGAGAAAGCCCCCTTGAAAAATAGGAGGACCACTTCCAAGGCTGGCTGAAATGAGATTCACAAGTCTTTCACTTCAACAGAAAGCATCCTTCTCATAACATAAACAGAAAGTAGAAAAAATTGTAGCTATACAGCATATGACAAAACCTAGGGCGGCTAAGGTTTTTTGTTCAAAGTGCATTATTTATTATTTGTATTAGTCTGGTGCCTAGATGCCACAGTCATGGGCCAGAACTCTGTTGTTCTGTACTAACAGAACAAAGATATTCCCTCCCCTAAAGCCCATTTCCTCTGTTTTCTCTTCCAGCAGAATGCTGAAGTCAACAAGTATTCTGTTTTTCATCCTGTCATGTAATCTTGGATGTGTGTGAGAATTGAATAGCATGTAACATGGCATCCCTGGTTCAGATGAAGCCAAAACCCATGGATTTTGCATGTGTTGTATATCAGATACAGCATGATCAGATCAGGCACAAGATGCTTAAAACATATGCTCCTAATCAGTATTCTTACTAGCCTCTTTTGTCAAGTGAATATGTGAAGGAAGGCTCGTTTTTATTGTTAGTGTCTAGGCATACATCAGATATTAGTTATTGCTTTCTCCATAGACTTTTTGTTCAGCAGGAAAAAAAAGGGTGATTATGTAGTGTCATGTAGAAAAGAAAATGGTATAAAGCTTAACACCTAACAAGAATATCCATATAATTAAAGCAGCAGACTGAGCTGCAATATCTAGATTTTTTTCCTCATTCTAATGTAGTCTTTCCTAATTCTGATGTAGACAGTTTAATATAGGCACTGCCCTAGGTCAAACACAGCATATCTTGTTCTTTAATCTATATATTGATAATTAAACATCCTACAAGGGAGTGTGTAGGCTTAATTTAATAATCATTGCCAAATATTGACATGACAGATGCTATGTAATCTTTGGAAGTCTCATACTAAATTATTCAGAGTAGATGCAAGATGAACCAGTGTTGCTTTGAATCTAGCCATTTTGTATTCTCTTTCCAATCCAGTTTTCATGCTTCCACTTGGAGGTATAATCATTGTACAAATACTACGCAGGATCATTAACATAGTATTAAGTCATAGAATTTCTTACAGGTTACCACATTTTAGACTGTAAGTGTCCAGTTGGCATGGAAAGTTGGCCCACGTTTTTGTAATCGCACATACTGTTTTCATATCAAATGAATTTTTGTAGCTAAATTTAAAACTTGAAAAAACCAAACAAAAAAAGACCGACAAACCTGTTAACTGCTTGGACACAATGCATGTTAGCTACCTCACTTGGAGGTAGTTTGTTACTAGAACAGTATTGATATGTATACATTTTATGTTTGAGAACTGGAAGACTTTCTGTATTCAGTGCTCAAGTATGCCTTCTGTAAAAGAAAAGGAACCAGGCAGTGTTTGAGGAGGAGAACAAAACCTGCAGATAGTTTGAGGCTTTGGAAAAGCAATTGTTGGACTGTTGAACAGCACTAGTACTGTAAAAGAGCACCGAGGAGATCTGCAGACTAGGCTCTTGCTGCAGAATTCCAAAATTGTTGGAGGGAGGCTCTGTGTTGGCTGGCTTATGATTTCCTTTAGAGTGAGAGACTAGGTATTGTTGCTCTTCTCTTGTGCACCTTTATTTCTTATGAGCTGCTAATGCTTACATAGTAGGATACTTGGTCTGCAGGAGCACCTTCCTGCTTGTAGCCTGTGGTGGGGGGGTTGACTATCAGTCCCTTGACTGCAGCATCTCAAAGTCTCTCTCTCAGCTCTTTCCTTTCTGCTGTCATTAAGTTAAGAAGCAATGCTTAAGAGTTGATTTGAGGCAGCACACTAGAGGGGTTTATAGCATGTGCTACAAAAAAAGGCTGTATTATTAGTGTAAAGCCATCACCTGTTGTGCTGCCCCATGCCATATAATTTCTAGAGATTTGCTGTATGCTTTAATTTAGGCTCAGTGCATTGCATATTACAAAGAATCTGGGTACTCTTACTGCTGTGGCTAGTTTAGGAAAACTTAAAATGACTAAATTATGGATCCTGCAAGTTGATGCGACTTCAGTGAAAGTCCATAGAAGTACAAGGATCTGCCTGTAGGATCAGAATGAAAATGCGACATTTAAATGGCTGCTCATGAGCAGACATTCTTTCAAATTTTTTTAAATCATGTGCAAGGAACACCTACAAATATTGTAAGGCATGAAGTTAAACCAAAACAAAAAGTAGGACCCAGTGAACTATCTGTTGGTAGCAGACCCAAGATTTTTAGCACGGTCTTTGTGGCAAACTGTTTGACCATTAACACTTTAAAGCTTATGAACAAAAGATTTTTTGTGAAAGTTATATATGTAGCTGTATTCCACAGAAAGCTCTTAGGAAACCTTGAGATTCAAATTTAACTATGGCTTACATTTTTCAAGTTATTCTGACATTGGTCACCCATAATTCAAATATGTTGGCTTAAAGACAGATTTACCAATGTATTTTCATATGCTTTTCTTTACAGAACATAGATCTAATGTTTTCTTCTGAACATCCATGAACTCTTTAATAGTTAAAAAGCTTACAGTAATTATGCATGAGCATATTGCCATCTATCAGCTAGCATTCTCGAAGTAGAAGTGGGCTAGATCCACACCTTGGACTCAGGATATTTTTTGGGCTGCACAATGTGGGTGTGCAGTTCAAAGTAATGAAGTCCCATAAAATAAAAAAAAGACCACTGTAGAGCTTGGCAGTACTTGCCTGCTGTACTGCCAGCTTCATGTAGTGATGCTGAAGTTAGACTTCTGTGTTTTGTTACTGCCAATGCATCCTGAAGTCTTAACAAGTTACAGTATTCTTAATTAAGTGACTTATAATTGAAATTCTGTGACCCACCTTAGGCAGGGGATCAACTGCCCATTCTCCATGCACCACAGTGAAACAGGTTGTGTTGTATGATTTCTAGTGTGGCTTTTATCTAATTGTATTCTAGTTGATAAATGCTGGTTGTCTGAAAGGAAATCTCACTCATTTTTGGAGAAGTGCATAGCATGTGCTCTGTTTCAGGAAATTATGTTTTCATTTAATTTTGTAAATATTCAGATGCTGTGACTTCCTTACTCTGTATTAAGGTATTTTGAAGAGTGTGCATGTATAAAAGATATACTGTGCATATGTCACTTAAAGGAGAATTTTCATATGCCTGGTAGAATTCTTAATGCAAAAGCTAAACATATTTACATGAGGTCCGAGTGGGCACATCTACATGTTCATTAACGCGCATTAGTTACTGTGCATTTAACTTAGTGCTTGCGTAATGAAGTATTAACTAAATGCACAGTAACTACAGTTACTGGGCAGTAGCACTGGCACATGGGTTTTTAATGACACTTACTGCACAGTAGCCTAAAACTACTGCGCAGTAGTGTATTAACACAGTTTTTGCTTGGCACGCTACTGGGAAATGTTATTAGGCTATGGCGCATTAAGCATTTCATGTAGACATGCCCAGTGTGTCTAAATTCCGCCATAAAATCAGAATGGCTTCTTATAGGCCTGTATATAATGCTAACCTGGGTATAAACCACTGACTTGAGAGTTGAAATGAACACAAGAATTCTAGTAGTGTCAACCCCACAGGTTGCAATGCACTGCACTGGCTTGTTAAATATCTTAAGTCCAAGATAGCTTGGTCCTAGACTTTTTAAAATGCTGGAGGTGAAATGGAACATCCTTACCTTGTGGTGATTTAGTTCAGTGGTCTAGTTCTGAAGGCAGTGTGTCCAACTCGCTGATTAAAATCCAGTTTATGGGTGTTCAAGGAATTCTTTATCCTCCCTTTGTCTTGACTATGGAGAAGAAAGAAAAAAAAAAAAAACACCCACAGGGAAGGTATTTAAACTTCTAGATTTGGCTCGTTAGAAGATATTTGTGTGCATATTTTGACAGAAATGGGATTAATTTAGCTTTGGGTCTTATCTGTTTTGCAGCTTTCCTCAGTCATGTGCTTCCTAATGTGGCCTTAATTTGAAACACTGGAAAGCTGATGGCAGAGTGTGCAAGGTGTCCTTACCTTTTTCTGGCAAACTTTTACTAGTCTATATCAGTAAGTCAAGTCATTAAAGGATTAGAAATGAAAGAATACTATTACCATTTATTCAGATAATGCACTGTTCTGGGGTCTTGTGTAGCTGATGGGTACATATTGGCCCATGAAGAGTTAATCCATACATCTGTAAATTTAATTGAATTTACAGCTGAGAGCTTCCATTTTCCCATGATCAGATCGGGTACAAGATGCATAAAAACATATGTTTGTACTCAGTAGTATTCTTACTAACCCCTTCCTTCATATGCATTTGGATTTGTAGTATTCAAATGTTTTTTTGGGTTTTTTTTAAATATATTTGGTCATATGCAAGGGGGAGTGCTCAAATTTTGTATAATGCCAAACAGAAGCTTTAACTTGGACTGAACTGTGTGTCTAATCCAGGCAGTTCTAACCATCTTGTTTTTCCAGGGTTCCATTTTTCAAGGAATGGGCTAGGCTTTTTGAGCCATTTTTGGGGTAGAAGTAATCTATGCATACCCAGATCACTTGCATCAGGATGTGGCTTTTTTGTTTAGATAGCTGTTGAAGGTTAGAAGCAGAGGGTATGAGACTCTTGACTGTTTCTATAGCATGAAATGCTGGTGTCAGTATTAAAATATGTTGCATCAGTCTGTGGCAGCTGATGAGGATATTTTATAAGTTCCTATGTTTAGACACTTAAGGAATTTTCTTTAGGAAGGTGATCCTGATACAAGACCAGGTTCTGAACTCCTTTTTCAAACTCCAGTTGAGGACAACGGCAGTTCTGCTGAGTAAGAACCAAGAGTCTATTTTTGCCACCCTTAATCACACTGAGCTGTATCATACTCTGCATGTTAGTCCCATTGAAAGGCAGTGTTGTAACAATCAACACTTGTGTGTGGCAACCTCACGCTTTGACCCATACCACGAAGAAGTTACCCTTACAAATACATAAAGGTAAAATGGAATACTGGGCTTTGCAAGTAAAGGTTGTTATAGTGTATGGTTAACTGAATTGGATGGGAATAAAGACTTATTAAATAACCCAAATACAATGGAATTTGCTTTGAGCTAGCCCATGTAAAAGGCAGTAGGATAACTGAACCTTACACAGATCACCCTATCTGACAAGCTAAGAAATAAATATGGGTATTGTAGTTGAGTTGCAGAACTCCAATTACAACTTCTCAGAAAGTTGAAAATGGAGTTTTACTTTCTAGGGGATTCATTTTTAGCTCTTATTTGCATCTCTCCCCCACCCCTTAGTATGTATAAATGCATGTACATACAGTATGTTGGGGGGGGGCAGGGAGAGGGTCCTCCTGCCTTTACATTTGAGGAGGTCTTGCTCACCTCTTTAGGTGAAGAAATGCTTTTCTTCCATAAACAGCTCAAAGGTTGAACTTCTTAGAGGGACTATCTTGCTATATTTTTCTTTAATGCTTACCATAATGGGGTTCTGGCTCTGCTCTAAGGTTTATTTGCTCTTTCATGATGCAAGTAAGTGAGACTTTGAAGTTTCAGGCTATGCAATAAAGTATTTATATCAGCATTAATAATGTCTCCACAGTTGGGATTTAGTCTTTCAGTATCTATATTTGGGAGCAAAAGTGTTGCTATGGGAATCAGTGTGGGTGTTCCTCCTTCAGATTTTACAATTTGTTTTGAATTAGTGTTTCTGTATTTAATATACAACAGCTTTTACTATAGGCATCATTATGCGTGCTACTGATAATAAAGAAGCATGCAGTCATATTAATTATTTAGGCTAATTCTACCTTGATCTGAGAACATTTGAAAATACTTAAACTAAACAGACATTGTCCACAATTAAAAAGCAAGTTAAACTCAAATGAGTAAAGATACAGGGCCAGAACATTGTGTTGTAAACCTATATAAAAATACTGTAGTGTATGGGCTGCAAAAATTATTCTTAAAGAAAATGCCAGGTTTACTAGGAGTGCCCCAAAATGCAACTCTTTGTACATAACACTGACAATCTAGAGTATTTTATGGTTTTGATCAAAATTGCCTGTGAAAGAACATACGAGAGACTAGCCTCAAAGGGAGGCAGGAAGCCAGAATGAACCAAGAGATCCGTTCTGCAAAAGTTAGCATAAAGGGACAAACAGAAGGTCAGCAAGGACAGGAAGGCCCTTCACCTAGGTGTAGAGTTCGCTTCTTCAGTTCTCTACTACCAGTGCCCCTCTGAAGCTCATTGAGGCTGTGAATGAGGGGCCCATCTTGGCTAAAAGGGCCAGTTGAGGCTACATCAGGCAGGTAAACATAGCTCTTCATTTGTCCTGGCACTAATGAAATAATGGTAAATAAAATTACTTTATTAAACCTTCCAGTTTTCAGAGATTTCTTTAAAATGGATAAAGAAGGGTTGTCTATATTAAGACTAGGTTCCTGAAGCTGCCTTCTTTACAGATAAAGGGTAACCTGAATTCACCAGGGTGCTCTAAGCATCAGAGAAAATAGTATTTTCCAATTGGAAAATACTAAGCTGTGTGGCAGGAGCATTTATTTATTTACATATTTGTTTATAAATAGATTAGATTTTGAATTCAGCTTTCCTGACCCTTGCTGAATCCAGCTTAAGTTGTGCTGAGTAAGGATCTTCTGGCACTTTCATCTACAAGTGATCTGAACTTGCCCTAAAAAGGGTGTCATCGGCAACCTAAAATGGCAGAAGACTAATTAGTTGCAAAAATTAGCTAGATTAAAAAAAAAAAAGAGTGCCTCACAGAACTTGTTGCACATCTTTTTCAGTTTGACAAAGAATAAAAATAAAATTATATGGTTAGTTTAACTTGATCATATCATTTAGGTAGTTGTATGTATAAGTCATAATGCAGAAGAAAAGTCACAGGTTTTTTTTCTCCGAAGATTCATGCAGTCCAGATTGCTAGGAGTTTGAATTTACATGTCATTGTGAACTCTTAGCGCAGTGATATACATGAGTGTATCTGGCTACATTAGGTCAGCAAAAGAGGAAGTGCTGCTTGTGGTTTTGAATTGGTCCCCATATAACACTAGTCTTCTGTCACTAAAATAGTGAAACAGATGCATTAGTTCAAAATATAAGTATGCTAGGAGGCCCAAAGATGTGGCATTGGTAGGTACCGCACACTTCTGTCTTTAATGAAAATGTAAGAGCAGTGTTCCCAGGGCTATTGTAGTAATTTAAATATCAAAAAACCACCATATCCATATTTTTAATACGATTGGATTATGCCAATATCTAAGTTCTAAATTTGATCAGAGGGATCTTGTATGATCCTAAGATGAAAACATAAAATAAACCTGGAAGGGCATCACACTTGTTATGCTCTGTTACAGTCTTGTCTAGAGAAGAAGCAATAAACAGATGAAGATTGCATCAGTTTGATTTACTGGTAGCAGTTGTTCCTCCTGGCACTGCTGCAAAAATGCAAAACAGGTGAAGCTCAGAAGCCATCTACACTGGTCATCTTAGTTTGGGTAGAACTTGTTCTTTTGTTCTCGCTCAACAAGCGATGAAAATACTGTAATGTGAACATCTCGCATCCTTCTCTGTTAAATCTGGCTAAAAATGTTGCTAGATTTTGAAAAATGAATTAATCTGAGTAAAGACAGACCTGCTACTAATTGCTTTTTGAAGGCATGGACATAAGAGAGAGAAAGGGGTTCTGTAAGATCACTCCAAAAACAAAGGGGAAAGAGACTGAAACAAGGACAGGAGGTCATGACAGAAAAATGATAAATTAAATTAGGAAAGAAATAGCTGTCAGAGGGAATCGCTTGATTTTATGTAGGAAATCTGGCTGCCCTTCTTGTTAATAAGACTAGCTTATTAGAATGATAGCAAAAGAAGTTACGTCCCATAACATTAAAGAATTCTGTTATTCCTTTTTGCAGGAAAGTGAGCAAAACTCCATTTCAGATATTTATTCGGAGAGATTAAGATGATTTCCAGAGCTGGTATTTTAACTTCAACATTTTACCTGTTCTTCTCTTCAGAATACTGTTAGCATAGGTGAGGTGTTAGGCAAATCAAGTGACCTATTCCAACAATGCCAAAAATGTCTTCTCTAGTCAAAATATAAATTGCAGTTATTTAATAGTACACCTTTATAGTCTCAGTTGAGACCAACACAAAAAGAGTTACCAGTTTTTTCTCTCCGTTTAATACTGCAGTTTGGACAGCATTGCTATATTCAAACAGCATTTAATAGATAACACCCAAGTTGTGGGCAAAAAAAATTGAAGGATGTTAGCTATTGAGTAATCATGTATGCCTTAAGAAGTTCTGTTTATAATCAAAATGTTTCTAGCTTAAGGTATCATGTGCTTTAAACATGGTTGGCCTCTAGTTTGAGGAAGCTGTATTGTTTTGGACTTGACCACTTCTAAAGTGCAGGTGCACATCTAAATTTGGCTGTTGCTCTTCAGCCACATGCTGCAGCAGATACAGCTGCAGACTGCATTTGAGGGCTGTTTCAAATAGCATTGCTGCTTCTATACTACTGGTTAGATAGAATCCAAAACTAATACCGTGGGGGGGGGGCAGGAGTGAACAAGTGAACAAAGCTTTATTAAAATCGTGTGTGTACTAATCTAAGTAACCCTCCAATAGAAGTGAAACTCTAGGAGGAAGTCTCTCAGATACAGAGCCTCCAGTGTTTGCAAGAAGCATGAATAGATTCATTTAAATGTATAGTTTAATGGATTTGTCTGTCATTTAAAAAATAGGGTTTGAATGTATTAGATCGGGGTCTATAGTCCTGTTTAATGTCTGGTTGTGGCATGACTACCTGCCCTTCACCCCTCTTTATTAATTGTTTCTCTGAACTCCCCATTCTCACAGTATTTTCTAGTGCTGGAGATAATGGTCTACAGAGCACATAGCCAGTCCATTACTTTTGCCCTCAAGCTAACATAGCTAAAATCCTGACATAGTAGAAAATTTACAATTACACTTTATTAATAGAAGTACTTGTAATATTTCAGATTTGTTTATTCTAATTTTTTGCCTACATGAGGGCAGACTGAAGAACAGAAAGTGATAATTCTTTAATTGTAGGCCTACTATCTTTGGTGCCTCATTAAAATTTATTTTAATTTGGGGGAGGAGAGGGGCTTGAGGGTGCTGTGTTGTTACGAGACCACTGGACCTTTCCTATACCTGTATGTACATCTGCACAGATACTTAGTCCAGAAAGAAAAAAAAAAAAACCCAGCTCTGGTCAGTGCCTACAGATTCAGTAACTTAAGCCCTCATCACTTAAATAAAAATACATAGAACCCCTGAGCTATTATATCAAGCATGCTTTCATGGAAAAAAAAAACGCTTTTTCAGAGGTCATCAGCTGTGGAAAGAACCATTTAAATTATAAATGTACAGCATAATGAACAGACTTTTGTTTTATGCATCTACTAGTCTTCTAAAAATTGCCACTTCAAACATCTGAATTTCTATAGAATATCATAGGTTTTAAATACTAGTCATTATTCAACTTAACTGTTTTTCTGCATCAAGTGTAGTTATGGTCAGTGTATGTTGTTCCCTGCCAGGCTCAATATCTGTTAAATGATGATGTCCTTCCACTTGCCCATCCCCTAATTGAACAACAAGTGAAATTAGGGTATTGCATGGGAGCTTCTTCAAAATGCTAATAATGAAGGGAACTTTGAAGTGTTAAACTTATTATGGTGTTTAAAACTCCTGCTTGAGGAATGGGTAGAGAGCTTAGTCATTACAGGGGAATGAGCGTTTAGATTCTGCTTGTGGAAGAAGTATGCTTGAGTCTTCCAGATCATGTTTTTAATAGTAGCCAAATGCCATATAGCACTTATGAAGATGTTTACATTTTAATTAAAATGTTGATCCTCAGCATTCAAATCTCTTAGATGTAATATTTGGTTTTTTGCAATGTATAGAAAATATTCTCTACATTTACAGTGTGTGATTTGCCTGCCTTTTTAAAGAAAGAATTGTGAGGGGGTTAAACAAGTCGCTTTTACCCTTTTAAGTGAAGACCATCATTTTTCATTTGACTGTACGTTGTTAAACTCTTGCCATGACCTTCAAATGATCTAAAAGCGATGTACTTTGAGTTCAGTTAAGATTCTAGACTTTATTTAATGTTACTGTTTAACTAGTGCATGCATGATGGGGGTGAGTAAAACACCTTACTTCACACTTGTTGCTGGGTGGAGACAGATTTTTGCCAGATGCTCTTAAGGAGGCAAAAGTACTGCCTTGATGCATCTTTACCTTAAAATTAACTAGGTAATTGGTACACAGATATGAAAATCCAGATCACCTTGCATTGCAAAAAAACCACAAAAACAAAACAAACAAACAAAAAAAGTGTAACCACGTACTCATTGGTGTTATGTTCTATAGAACTTTAAGTGAGCTAAACATGTGCCACTCCAATTCTTTCAAAATAAATTATGGGAGAATTTCTGCCCTTCTGGATATGCAGGAATCATAGAAAGGCCATTGACAGCTATCAGCCCTCAAGTGCACATCCTCCTGGTGAAAGGAGCCAGATACCAAACTGAGGGAAAGCCTCACTTGGACTTTAGCCCACAGCCCTCAAAGACAGCTAGTTCACCATGACTCAGGTGAGAGGATTATGTGCATGCACAAGAGTGGGGTAGGAGCACAAGGCAATACAATGTAAGGGATGCCTGTGTGTGTAACAAAGCTGGAATCTGTTTTCAAAATGAGTTTGCATTATGTGGAGAATTGTCTGAGTTACACCAAGCACAGGGTTGCAGCATTCCTGTTCATCAGGAAGTGGCCTAGTCTGAGCCTCCAACATGAGTATTTGAAGAGACCTACTGTGCCTCACATGTACCATCACTCTTCCTTTGAAATATTTGAAAGGTAAAAGGGTTTAATATAATCACTAAGTAATGCATATTGAACATTTAAATGTGTATCTTTCAGCAGTAAGATGGTAAGTAAAAGTGTATTTGTGGTTTTATTTAGACCAATCCTGACAAAAGATACCTTTATCTGGTGTTTCTTTGAATTTTGCCTTCTTATATTTGTATTTTGCTAGTTGTATTTTTGATTCACTTTTTTTTTCCAAATTAAAGATGCAATGAGTTTGGGGCAGTGGGCAGTAGGAAAAGGAAGGCAACAGATAAAAGGGGAACCAAGCCCTGTCAAAAAAAATTAAATCTGTTGGTGCTCCTGGGAAAGATGCATATTAAGTTAAAATAACACAAATAAGAAGATTTTGTATTTTACATAAGGTATCTGCTTGTAGCAAAGAGAGGTAGCCAGGGAAACCTCATTTCCCAGCAGATGATACTCTAGGCATTACTCATATATTGATGGATAAGATGTAAAACTAGTACTTACTAAGCATCCATCAAAGTAAGTCTTAGAGAAAAGTGAATTAGATCAAACAATAGAGTTAAAGATTATATTTCAGCATCCAGTAGTGCTTTTCACTAGCTCACAAGTGTCTGAAAAGTATTCAGGTTGAAACTTTGACTGCTTTGTTTTAGTTAGTGTTATGTGGAGAATTTGAGGAAACCTTCAGGAATTGTTAGTATAAGCACCCCCTCCTGCCCCTGCCCAAAATATAATTTTGGAGGAAGAGCACCCTTTCGGATTTCCTTTTAAACCATTTGCTTTTAACGAATTCAGGATTTTGCAATCAAAATATTAAAATACCCATAAGTGATTTTGTATATGTTTAACATGCTAGTTCTTATTTGCATCTTTCTGGTACGTAGATGTACACCTAGGAGATTTGCTTCATTTTCAAAAAGTTATATTACTACTGCTCTTTTTTCCTTATCCTTTAAAATATCAGATGTATTAGTTACGGTTTGTTAGAAGACCCTCAAAGGTTTTGGTTGTCTAGTTTGAAGTTTTACTTAGTTTGAAGGAATAGTTATTAAATCCATAAGACAGACCTTTTCTGTAAAACCTGTTAAACCTTTGGTGTTCAATAGCTAGTGACAAGCCAGGTCCTGAATAGTCTGACTAAATAGCTTCCTCCTGAAACAACTCTACTATTGCCCTCCTGTAGTGTCAGGTTCACTGGTTCTCAGGTGACCAGAGTCTTCCAGGATGGACACAGCCTTGAGTTATAATGTTAAAGGCATGCAGATAGAGACATGACAAATACCTGTGAAGCTTAATTTATTCCATGATAAAGCAAATCCTAGTATTGGTACTTACTAGTATAAAAAACAGCCATGTCTCATAGTAACCTGGCATACCTACTATGGACACTGGTGTACTGTGCTGGCAAAGGTACGCTTTGTCCCTGTACAGTAAAATTAGCCATGCTAGCAAAAAAAGCTACAGCTAGAAAGGCCATTATTCCAGTATACTTGTGCATCTTTTCAAAGGGCTTTTGCCAGGAATATTGGTCAGTTCTTTCACTTCTTTAAAGATCTCACCAGTGTACCTACTCTGGTAGAAGTCTGAAGTGTAAGTCTACTGGTTTATGTCTGGGACTGGTTGGTTGTAACCAAAACCTGCCATGTATTGCTTTCTGACTGCTTAAAAAAAAAAACAAAACACAAACCAAAAAACAAAAAAACCCAGAACTTCTGAAACCTTATTCCCTGTATCCTCTAGTGTGAAAGTCTAACCACATGTGTAATATCATAACTAGCATTATTTAGAACAGGCTTCTGTCTGGCCACTGCTCCTTCTGCTGCTGTTAGGGTCTCTTACATTCAGCTTCCACCATTTCCTGCCCCTGTCCTTTGGGGAAGGGGGAAGGCAGAAGAGGGCAAGGCACAACAGTCTTCACAATCTCTGGCACGTGGTCCCTGGCCACTCAGAAGTTGGGTGGCCCCAATTTACAATCGTTACCATCTCAACATGAAAAGATAATATCAGCTGCATGGAGGCAGCTTTATCCTTAGAGAAGTTTCTGGGCAGCCGAGTACCTTATTACACCTGTTCTGGGCATACATGAAGAACTTCAGTCTCCATTAACAACAAGCTCTTCTGACAGACAATAATGGCCTAACTTTCAGAGTTACTGAGCATGCGAGGCACTGCAGTGACTTCAGCAAGAATCGCTGGTAGCCAGCATTTCTGGGAAAGAGGCCAAAATTCTGTCCAAGTTAGTTAAACGCATATTACAGGACCTGCAGGTAGCACTGCCTAGGGTTAAGTTTGTTTGACACAGTTATAAATCCTGTTTTCAGTTGTTTAAAATTGTATTAAAATTTAACCATTTGGACCGATATCTTCATCATGCCAGATATATCTGCATTTATCAGTTTCAGCTGCAGCAGTTATTAAGACTTAAGGCAACTTGGCAAATCATTTTCTCCTCAAACAAATAGTTTCACGTAGAAGTTTCAGGACCACCATTCTTTAAAACAGGATTGGGCAACCCGTGGCACACGTGCCACTAGTGGCATGGGCAGCCTGTGTGTGGGGCACACAGCAGATTGAGGAGGAGACAGATAGCACAGTAGCAATAGGCCAAGAACAGGTAACAGAGCAGGTAAGGAGCAGAAACGCAGGCAACAGACTGGATCCAAGGGGATTGGAGTGGCACACTGGCCAGAAAGGTGGCCCTCCCTACTTTAAAGCAAGGGCTTGAAAATTAATTGAGGTTATTTGTCTAATTCCATACCTCTGTGAAAAGTGGGTCTTGTAAGAAGTCTCATACAACAGCGGAGACTTGTTATTTGGCACATAAAGTTCCATCGGTACCAACTGTGTTTCCTCCCATTGTGACCCACACCTGGTGTGCTAGCCCAATGCTGGCAGGGCACCAAGAACTCCAGTGCAGTTGCTCTTCCCTGCAGCCAGGAGCTGCCATGGGGTTGGACATTTTGGTGAGAAAAGGCAGACTGTTTCCTGAGCACTCCCTCCCAATATAGCTAAGGCAACAAGGCAGTCAGCCATACTGGCATGCTGAGGGCTCAGGAAGATGGGAGGATACAAGGGGGAGTTATAGGGAGGTTGGATAGGTGCACAGCAGGATGGGACTGTGGCAGGCTGACAGAGTGGGCAGAAAGGCCCATAATAGTGCATGCTCCTTTCCAGGAGGTAGAAATGTTCCCAAGAAACTCAGGTCTCTACAGTCCTGTTAAGGAAAGTCTGTGAAATCTACTTCCAGATAGTGCATCTCCTCTTCTCATGACAGTTAACAACCTACTACTTCTACCAGTGAGTGTAGATGGTGGGTTGTGTTCTGGGACTGAATCAGGATAGTCCTGATAGTGAGACATCTGTAGTTCCTTGTAATGGGGCTTTCTTGGGGCCAGTCTGCCATTGGCCCACCCACCTGTTTCTGGGCCAACCACCCACCTCCTCACTTGTCACTCTTTGTTGTTTCTTAATTGGTTCTAATAAGGCAGGAGGCTGCCCATTCTTGCCCCAATGCTAGGGGGAAGCTATCTGCAGCTCCATTTCTCTCCTATACCACAGCCCAAGGCTCACAGATGGCATCCAGGTGACAGTGCTCCCAGCCTACAACCAGACCAAGCTTAGCTCTTGTTGTTAGACATCAAACACACACATTCATACCACCCACCTCTCACTAGGGCTCCCTCACACTCCTCCCCCTCTCCCAGGGTCTCTTCCACACATCAACAACTTATACCACCTTGTTCCCTCAGAGCAGGCCCCTTCAGCCATAGGCTTTACCTAGTAAACACCTTGGGTGGCAGATACCATCTTTTGGGCCTCTCCTGTGACCCTCACTGGGGTAGTAGCCAGCCAGTTACCCAACCATGGCCACACTTGCCCTAGCCCCTCCCAGGGCAGTTCTATACCCACTTGCATATTGGGGTTCTACATCTCCACCCCCTCTCACTGGGGCTCAGGTGGCCATAGCTATGCCTGGCCCCCTTGTATCCATAATGTTGTGGGGGCTAGGGGTTAAGGCACCCCAACCCACCTTTTACCAGGGTGGTAACTGGTCTGGTATTTTGCTGGAGGCCCCCACATCACTGGGAGCCCCACCAGGCCACCCACTCCCAACAGGGTGCAGTTTTAGGTTATGCCCAAGACTAGGAACCACCAAACCATCCCCCTTAAGCACCTGCCCCTACCTTCAAGATGCTTTGTACAGCTTTTCAACCAAGTAATGCTTCTACCTGGCCTGCCAGTAGTGAACTGCTCTGTTTATATAGGCGGCCAGAGTTCTAAAATGGCCACCGCAATCAAGCACCTGCTGGCTGTTTGGCTCAGCCCTTAAAGTGGCAGACACCAACAGTGCCCTGCCACATCCCCCATGCCTTATTTACTGCAGAAATTGTAAGGTTTGTAATTAAAGCAGAGTTCTCCAGGAAGAGGAAGGGCAAGGTTTGTACAGGATTGAACGAAGGTTAGGGCTGCACTTCAGCAAGGAATATAACAAAAGTTCAGTAATTTTACCCATTTTGAATTGAGCAATAGTCTTCAGAGGGAATCATCTGATTGGAGATTCATAATATGTATAAAAATGTTGCCTAAAAAAATGCTGGCCTCTCCTAACTTTTAGATGTTCGACTTTTCTAAAAATGTTAAAAAATACTGACAGTGCAAAAACATATATATTTTGTGGTGTGTGTGAACAATGGTGAATGGGGAAAATCATTGTGAGTTATGAAGTGAAAGAAGCAGCAAAGAATATTTCAAAGCATATTGTCATTTTATTTTGCTACTGTATTTGTAATTTAGTTTTACTTGGATTTTACTTTGATAACTATACCATGGTATATTTTTGTAAGAATTAATACCTCACTACAAATCTGTTAAATGCTTATTAATTGGGACTATGGGGGATTACTTATGTAAAGAGAAAAGATTTCAGTTTTTGTTTCTAACAAGGTGCGAATTAGTAGGCTTTGCTGTGCAAGTTTCTTGAACTATTACTCGAAGCTTCTGACAAGCAAGCATGACAAGTTTACAGTTGTGATTAAGACATCAGCAATACTGCACAGATAAAGCATAACATTAAAGTCTACATAGAGCATAACAGTCTATGATACCAAATATCTGCTGACAGATTCCTAAGTGTCTCAAGCCACTGACTAGATGTTCTAGTACCCAAGGCACAGAATTTTACATGACTTGTTAGCAAAAGGTCAGTTTGAAACACAGTCATTCCCTTGAAATGCACTTAGTTTCTAATTAGAGATTTAAATTCCAACATTGTAGTCCTCTGTAGGTTTGAAAAGCAGTTTTGAAAATTGACCCTGGATTATAGGAATGGCAATGCATTCTCCACTAAGTCTGCCCAGTGTATGTATTTCATCACTTTATCTGCTACATCAGAAGTATGAACAAGTTTCTGTAGTCTAAGCTTTGTAGAGCCCTTACAGGTATTGAAATGATCCGTTTTCTATTCCTTGTGCATCAGCAGAGCTGTTTAAGTAAATTACAAAGTCAGTTATATCTGTGCAGACGTACTGATTGTGGGGTTGTACAGATGTTGTTGAGAGCATAATTTAGCTTAGCAACTTTTTATTTTCATGCACTGAGCATATATTTGCAAAGGAATTAGTGAGAAACTTGAAACCTCAGGATTTCTTTAAGCATAGAATCATGGTTTCTTAGGATAAATTATTTGGTCTATAAAACTACATTCAAGTAAGAAAAAAGTGTTTTCGGTAAAACTGTGTTGTTTGGAACTTTATTCTGAATGAAATAAGATATTAAATAGAATGATAGGCTTTCAGACTATTTTTATTTTCTTTTGCCATTGAAACATACTCTGTGATTGTTATGCCCAGTGTTTGCTACGTTGAGTAGAATGATAAAAGTTTAAAAAAACTTGTGACAAAATAACATTGAGGCTTCCTTTTTATTTTTCAGTGAAAGATTTCCAAATTTTAATTCTCATTACTTTGAATGAACAATCCTGACCATATTAATTAATCAAGTCATCCTCAACTTTTTTGTTTCAGTTTTTGATGGCTTCATCAATACGGTGCAAGATAAAATAAGAGTTTCCTTCTTTCAGAAGGAAAGATGCAATGTTATAGGGGATTCTAATGGCAGATTATAGACAGATTTAGCTAAATTAGTGCAAGTATGTGTGTGCAGCCTGCATCTTAGTCTGTTAATCTTAGAAGCTACAGGAGTCTGTGTGCTTTCAGGCAGGATCGGCTCCCCCCGCCCCCTTCTTAGATTTGTCAAATGACTTGAGAAAGGGTTACTTTGGTGTGAAGAGCTGGAAATAACATGGAGTAAATGGGTCATGCCACTTAAAAGGGAGAATACCTCCAGAATAGGGTAGTATTTTTATCAAATGGAATAGTATAACATAACTGTTCTTTTACATTCTTATTTGAACAGGAATGCCAAAGGAAAAGTACGATCCACCTGATCCACGGAGGATGTACACAATTATGTCCTCAGAAGAAGCAGCAAATGGAAAGAAATCACATTGGGCAGAGTTGGAAATAAGTGGTAAGAAATGGATAGATGTGTGGTTATTGAAAGTTAAAGAAATGAAGATTTGGGTTAATTTTAGTACATTATGCTAAAAGCAAGTGCTTTATATTTGCATATTCAAACTCTAGTAAATTGTTGGATAGCGTGGATCAGACCATACATTCAGAGACACTGTATGAACAATCTCTTTTGGTTTATAGAGTAACTTCTAATGATGCTACATAAATGATATTTAAATCCTATACTGTACACTTTTAAATGTTTCCAGGAAGAATATAGGAGCTCTTTTCTTATGTTGGGTGAATTAGGAACAAATTGCATTCTCCCAGAGTGTGGGAGTTCTGGAAAAGACTGCAAGGATCACCTTATGGCATTTCCAGCTAAGCATCCTGTAAGAAGAAGGGCTTATGGAGCAAACAGCAGGATTGGATCTCTTGGTCCTGGAGAGTCTGCCCCTCCATGCTGTCAGTCTGGCCTTGCTTCAGGAGCTACATTCTCCCTGTGTGCACAGAATTCCCTTTCTGAGGTCACAGATAACCCAGTTAAATGTTATTGCCAGGCATGGATATATGCTTGGACATCTGCCACCAATGTATAGGAAAATGCATTAAACAACGGTCCTATCCCTTCCTGTTTAATCCCACCATATCCCAGTTCCTGCCAAGCATGCCGTGTGCTGTTTTCTGTGTGCTGAAGAGGCGGGGACCGTGCTGTAGATTTGGTTTTTGGGGGGGTTTTGCTTGTTTCCCGAGCCAGGATTTCCCTCTTACTCACAGTTTCTTGGTAGAAGTCTACAAAATAAAGTGTGGTGGATTATTAATTTGTGTTAAGGAACTTAAAGTCTTTTGAAGAAGCATTGACAAGCATTGGAAGAATACTAGTATTCTTTGAGACTTGTACCTTGCTACCCTGCAACAGAAAACTCTGACATTCTAGCCCAGTAATAAAACTCTTATTTTGGCAGAAATATTCAGGAAAATTGCTCAAGTCAAGCACAAAAGGCATAAATGTTTTGAAGTTTTTCTGGTGAAATTAAACAACTCTTATTTATAGGCTTTGTTGTATTGACTCCTGGGTAACTAAATATCATATTTACTCAAAATTGGGACACAATTTCCCGCCTCCCAACAGCCTTGGGATGGTGGAGGGTGAGCCTTGTCTTAGATTCAGCTATCAGCTTAGGGCAGGCAGTGATTCAGTTCTGGCTTTGGTCCCATGCTCAGAGCCAAAGGAGGATCTGAGCTGCTGCCTGCCTTGTGCCAGGGTGGCTCATGTGGCAGGGGAGTGTGAGGAAGCCCTATCCCTGTCCTGAGGAGCAAAAGAGTGGTACTTTTTTTTCATATAATATTATTACTGTTATTTAATTCATATTGGATAACATTGGAGAGAGTTTAACACAGGGGTTCATACAGGCTGCAAAAAGCCTGTAATGTGACAGTAAGCTTATTTTTCTCTGACGTGATGATTTTCTGATATTTCCTGTAGTGTCCTTGGTAGAGTTTAAATGGAGGGTGGCAAGTCATCTTGCCAAAGAAATTTCTCCAGTGATCAGCTTATGATACTTCTAGTTCCTAGCACACTGGCATGCAGATTTGTTGACTCTTCTTAAGAGCAAATAAATTAATATCCTTCCTTTTGCACAGCCACTCAAGGCATGGTTTTTGAGGTTATGGCAGAAGCCAATACAATTTAGCAACCCCTGTTTTCAAGCTACTAGCCTTTAGTCATGCCCAAACAACACTTACGAATGGCAGAGGAAGTGTCTAAATCTTCTTGGCTGGATTAGTGGAATCTTTTTAAAAGCTTTTTAATTTAGAAGATTGTGTACAAATAAGGGGCGTCCCTAGAGAATCATTTTTTCACCCCAAAGCAAGTTACCCTGAAACTGAAGATATCAAAGAAAAGTGCAGTTTTTCAATTGAAATATTTTTTTAAAATACCAAATCTTTGTTCGTGTAAAATCTGTATGTTGCTTTATGCAGTATTTTTAGGAAGGAGAAGAATTCCCAAGACCAATTTTGGCCTTGGAAGGGCCTAAGTGTGTTAGTCAAGGTAATGTAAAGGGAAATTTTTTTTAGTTATCAGAATGGTATGGAACAAAATACCTTCTAGAAAATCTTCCTTTTTACCCATGATTCAGAAATTTTTAAAGGCCACCTAGAACAGATATTGTTATAGAATATGTGTTGATGTTGAAACTACATGTTTAAAATGTCCTGCGTTCTTTGTATTTTCCTGGTGTATTTGTGACTCTTTCTTTCTCTTACAGGAAAAGTAAGAAGCTTAAGTTCATCGTTGTGGTCGCTGACCCATTTGACAGCTTTGCATCTCAGTGACAATTCCTTATCCCGTATTCCTTCAGACATTGCCAAGCTTCACAATCTGGTATACTTGGACCTGTCCTCTAATAAAATCCGCAGTTTACCAGCAGAGCTCGGAAACATGGTGTCACTCAGGTATGTAAATTAAACTTCACATTCATCTGTGGTCCTGGCAGGAACCAGTCTCCTGTTTTGGCACAGTTTTGTATTGCAGCTAACAAAAAGCCAATGTATATTTTTTCCTAGATGTTGGAATAGTCCTTTGCAGCCCTAGTAGTGCCTTTATTGTTGCCCTGCTCCTCAGTTCCTTTGTGCAGCTGTATACAATAACCTTTAGGAGGCCTGAACGTGCACACTTTGCATACCTCTCCCAAGTTAGGTTTATTCATACAGTCCCCCTGACATATATCCCTAAGCCCTTACACAGGCTCTCATCTCAAAGAGCCTTTGACTCCCAAAGAGATTGGTGAAGAGGTGGTTCTTTATTCAGTAAAGGAAAAAGACTGTTTCCAAATAATTTTATTTTAAAAAATCATCTCTATTTCTTCATCTTTCATAGACATACTAAGTGTAATAACTTATAGGCTTGCAGTTTTATGACATATGTGTCTTTCATAACAACAATATCTTTTTCCCCTTGCTATTCATGTACTTATATTTCTGTACAAATCAAAATATTCTAAAATAGGGGTGCAAGATTTGTTTCCCTCTGCTTTGCAACATCTAGAAGAATTACAACGCTGGGGTGAAATTAGTTACTATTAACATTTACATTTGAAAATGGTTGTCTTCAGTGTTACAGTTATTTGGGGTATAATTGGGCCTAAAATGTTTCACCTAGTTTGCAGAGTCCTTTTTTCTATAAGATGGACCTCTGTGAAGAGGTTATTGTATAGTTAACAGCACTTGACTCCCTGATGTTCAAGGCCATGGCTAATTTTGTGAAATCTAAGAACTTCTCGATGTCATGGAAACTTTTTTTTATAAAGCTGCGGTGGCAGTGAAGTTATTTAATGATATACCTTAGTTTGGGTGACAGACCATCTCTCATTTCGTAATATTAACAATTATATTTCCCCCAGCGTTGGAAATAACCACTTCAATGGAAAGGTTAAATTAATTGTTTGAAATTGACAGTGATGGATCAATAAATTTAAAAAGAAGTTGGTCTTAAAAATATTTTCCTGTGATCCCTCATTAGCGGTGGGAATTGTATCCAAGTACATCATTTTCCCTCCCCCACCCTCAAAAAAAAAAAAATAGCTCAGTAGTTGTCTTGTTCAGAAAATGTTTATACAGTGTTACTTTCTCCATCATCATACCAATAACGTTCACTAATAGTCATTTTCTTCCCTTGCTTTCTTGGTTATTCAGGCATCATTAACTTACAATGTTAAGCTTACGGAAACATTCTCGAGTTCATCCGTTCTCTTTTCTTTTCATAAAGTTTTTTCTTTTTAAAAGTGTTGAGTATACTTGGTGTTCATGAAAGTGAGGTAGGGTAGCATTAGTCAGAGACATGAATGGTAGAATAAATATTGTACAAAGTTCCCTAACACTTCCTGATTCACTTTGGTCCTGAATATACAGAACTTCAGCTATTGCAATTTTAAGTCTTTTCTGAGCAGAGGATGTTAAATCTTGTTATGGCTATGAAATGTGCACTGAATACCTAGGATCAAACCATCAAGCAAGTTTGTGACATGAATATAATATTTGAATCCAGGTCTCCAGACATGAAAGGCTAGTGCATTAACCCACTGCACTCTCTCTGTCCTCAGTAATTGCAGCTGATCCATGATTTCTTTTCACTGGGGTGAAAGTGAAGAAAAATCCGTAAGTGCATCCTGCGTGGTAGCGCTCTGCAGGTCTCAGTCGCATGGTAGTTTTGTGTTTCCTGCTGGCTCTTACTGCAGACACTCCCCATAGGTTGTGGCATAATTTCTAGACTAATAGAGTAACTTCAACATTGAATATGGCTAATATCATGGACCACAGAGATAGTGTGTACTGACATACCCTAGAATAATCTTAGATTCAGTAATAAGCCTTTCAACTTCCATGTCTAGGAAATCTTTTTAATAAAGAGGGATTTTTAGTCTTCATGCCTGAGGCTCCCTTTATCTCCCTAAACTATGTCCCTTTCTACTAAATTGTAGGAAAAGATATTCTGATAACTTTGGGAGAAAATAAATAAGCTTTATGTAATGGAAATGATCCGGTTCTAGTCTCCGGAAAGATATGGGGGGTGGAGAAATTATCACAGCTTTTTTCTAACTCAACTGGGGAGGGTTCTTGCAGTTCAGCTTTCAATGCAGAGTCTTTTGAGATGCTTGGATAAGCTAATAGGTCTTGTCTAGATCCTCTCTGTTGCTTAAAAGGAGGGAGCTCTTTGAAGGCAGGGAACATTAGACTAAACAGAGCTGTCCTTACACAGTCTGAAGTGGGGAGAAGACACAGTAATACCTTCTGCTATGCCACTCCAAATTCAGTGTTTTTCCTCATTAAGAATTTGAGAGCTATATATCTTAATCATAAAACTGTAACCTAGGTGAACACCTTGAACCAAGATCTCACCCATCCTTTTATAGTTCAGCAATACTCTCAAATGTTCTTGGACACAAAGTCATCTTCATAAAGAACAATCCATTTCTCATCTTCTAGACTCGCACACACTATCATCCCCAACAGCATGGTATAGTTGACACCTGTTAGAAGGAACATGCTAGTACCTTGTTGCTTTTAAGTTCTGTAGCTGTTTTGGGGAATGTCTGAATACATGGTATGAAAATTGTTCCAAGGGGAAACATTGCTGGTAAGCAGTTGTTGCTCTTACCAGGTGTTGCAAACAAGCATCAACACTAGTCATTTAAATCTTTAGTGGCTGAGAATAGTGAGAGGCTGGTATGCTGCTATTCACAGTAGGTGTTGCAGTTTGAAAAACTATGAATGAAGCAGGTGGATCAGTGGCTTTCTTCCTAAAAAGTCTACTTTTATCTGTTCTTTTCACATTTTACTAGGAAAGGCTGGGAAACCATAATCTGACAGAACCAGATGGGTAGCTCTCCCTAAAGGTTTTTAGGGTGATCAGTCATAAAAACCTGCTTCTATGAGCTCTTAGTGATATCTCGACATATTCGGTAAAGTTGACATCTTCATTGAAAATAGGATATCAGCAACACATTCCACGGGAATGGAAAAAGGAGTCTTCATTTATGTGTGTGTGTTCCAGCCAACTTAATCAGGAGAAATACAAAAAGAAATACGTTTTATCTACCATAAATAATGTCTTGAAGAAATCTAAAATGAACTATTTCAAACCTTGATGTACTTGAATACTTCCTGCAGTTATTGTACCTCACATCTTTAGCACTTTGAGGGATCTGCAAGCAGCAGAAGACTTTAACTATTATACCTAAATTGGACCATCACAAAAGGCTTGCTAATAAGTCTATAGTTTCTCCAGACCTCAGGACATAACTCTCCACCCATTTGTTACTCCTAAGTTAAAAAGTATACACTCTTCTATCAGTAAGACTGTGAAATAAATAATGAAATATTACCCTTTGTAGACCAAAGAGATTTCATTAAGAACACAGACATTTTTGTAGTGGTATGTCAGCTGATACTAACTTTTGTTGATAAAGTAATGGAAATATTTGGTAAAGAATAGTTAATTGGTAGATTTCAGTTTTCTGGGACATGTTCAGTCACTCCTTTCTGTAAGTAACATACAGATGACGATTCGTGGCCAGTAAGCCAGTGCTCACCAGAACACTTAACCAAGAAAGATTTAGCAGCGCACTAACAAGGTAGCATAATAGTACTGTTATGGCACTGGGCATTTTGTCTGTTTGTGTATAATCTTGTTCCCTTATTTGGTCTTTAATCATAGCTGAACCATTTGTGGTCCAGATTGTCAGAACTGTTATTGCTTCATTACATGTAGTGATTTAATGCTTTAATTACTGTTAACTTTTAAAAAAGCTCTTGACTAAGTTGGACTTGCCAACAAGCAACTTCCTGCTCTGTATTTCAAACTTAATGTGCCTTTTTTGTGAATACAGCAGGATGCCCCTAATCTTTGCTGACTGTTTAGTCTTCCAGTTCTTCAGAATTGTGGCGTGCTAGTACACTTTGTCTTTCTTGTAGCTGAACTACTTCAGCTGTAAACTATTGATAATAAATACTGCTTTACTTCTGACTTTATGTGATTCTTATTTTGTGTACAGGGAACTCCATTTAAATAACAACCTGTTACGAGTTTTACCTTTCGAGCTGGGAAAACTGTTCCAGTTACAGACGTTGGGTCTGAAAGGTTTGCCTTTTTTTTCTTTTCAGCTACTAATAATTCATATTTGATCTTGTTCCTGAGCTACAACTATTTCAAGGTGCTAATTCATAAAATATGACTGAGTAGCAGCTCTTGGCATTAGCATATCCTCCTCTTAAACACCTTGATAATTAATGTTGCTGAATTTTAAAAAAGAATAAAAACTACCTCAGAGAAATTCTGCTTAATTTCCACTGTGAAGAATTGGGAGGGAGGATTTTGGAGAGGTTTAAGTTAACTTTCTGTCGCTTGCTTGGGAGATGGATATAGTTCTGGGTTTGTTTGGTGGTGGTGTTTTTTATGCTCTTAAATCTGGCCAAAGTGAACTTTCCTTGAAGATATGGAACTTTTCATCTCAAACAGGATTAGTTTCATAGTTTCTAGGGTCAGAAGGGACCTATGCAGATTTCATAGATTTTCATAGACATCAGGGCTGGAAGGGACCTCGGGAGATCATCAAGTCCAGCCCCCTGCCCAAAGTCAGCTCTAGTCCGACCCCCTGCCAGGGCAGGAAAGAGTACTGGGGTCAAACAACCCCAGCAAGATGTTCATCTAAACACCCCCAGTGTAGGAGCCAGCACCACTTCTCTTGGAAGTTGGTTCCAGTCCCTAGCCGCCCTGACAGTGAAGTAGCGCCTCCTGATGTCTAGTCTGAATTTACCCTCTGCCGGCTTGTGACCGTTATTCCTGGTCACTCCTGGCAGTGCTCGGGGGAACAGGGACTCCCCCAGTGCCTGCTGATTCCCCCCCTGACTAGTTTGTAACAGGCCACAAGATCCCCCTCAGCCTTCTCTTGTGGAGGCTGAACAGGTTCAGGTCCCGTAGCCTCTCCTCATAGGGCCTGCCCTGTTGTCCCCTGATCATACGAGTGGCCCTCCTCTGGACCCTCTCCATGCTGTCCACATCCCTCTTGAAGTGTGGCGCCCAGAACTGGATGCAGTACTCCAACTGCAGCCTGACCAGTGCCGCATAGAAGGGGAGGATCACCTCTTTGGACCTGCTCGAGATGCATCTGTGGATGCATGACAAGGTGCGGTTGGCCTTCCTAACTGCCTCCCTAGGCACCTAGTTAAAATTTTGTATAGCGTCATACTGTATGTTCTGTGCACAGAGCTGCTGACTTCAGTGAAAGGTCTACACTGTCGGAAACACTGTATTATGTGATGCCTACAAATGGCCTTAAAGCTCATAAGTCAAATGTTAATATATTTGACTGGACAGTAAACCTCCACTATTTTTGTAAACTTGAGACCCTTGTTATACAGTGGAGCCCCATTTAATTAAACAACCTAGATTTCCTACTAGATTGGCCCAAAGAGACTATATTCTGGCCTTTAAGTACTGGGCAGAGTCACATTTAGCTCCCTCCTGGAGAAGTGCAGGCAAATAGGACCTCTGAATCAGCTGTCTCACCCATCACCAATGTGTGATGAGGCACAAGGCATGACAGAGCAAAACTTTCCAAACTCAAATGCAAGAGAGAATCTAGTTTAGGACTACTTCCATGTCTAAATGTTTCTAGGCTTTGAAAGTGGGATTTTATTTGAAACTGAAAAAAGAGTTCTCAGTATTCTGTGGTTGTAAATAAAAAAAAGAAGTTAGACTTAAATCCCTCCCCACCCCCGCACTCCTCCATATATTCATCATTGTTCCAGTTTAATTTTATTTTCTGTATTTCTGTAACCACGTTTGCAGGAAATCCACTTACACAGGATATTCTGAACCTCTATCAGGAACCAGATGGAACACGAAGGCTACTGAATTATTTGCTTGATAATTTGGCAGGTACTGCAAAAAGAAGTAAGTGGTCATTCCTAAAATTATTTATTTGTGCCATTTTAAAATAAACGTGACTGTTTCACTTTGTATTTTCTCTCCTTCTCAAAATGTTCCGATAGTTTCAACAGAACAGCCACCTCCAAGATCTTGGATTATGTTGCAAGAACCAGACCGAACAAGACCAACAGGTAGCATTGCAATAGCGCTTAAGGTTTTTTTTCTTTCCTTATCTCTAATGTAATTCAGCCTTTCCTTCTGCTGAAGAATTTCTTGATAACTTAGAGTGAAGCAAACCATACTAATTGATAACAAACGGCATAGGCATTCCTGTAGCAAGCTCATATTTGCCTTTATTTTATAAGTGGAATATTCCCTCTAAACTGAAGTAGTGTCTAAATGTTTTAAAGTAGCTAGTCAACTGAAAATATTTTAATTAAATATTTAAAGAATCAAGGAGAGTCTGGGAAAGACCCTTCCCTAGGTATAGCATTAAAGAAATTACTTTCTTATTACAGATTATATATGGTCTGTTATAATCAGATGTGGGAACTTACAAATTTATTGGCATATTTAATGTGTAAATTATCAATGTTATAATTTGGTTAACTTGTATGTTGCAAATCAATAGAACAGGGTATATTTTAAACCCTTAAAAGAAACTATAGCTTTAGTCCTTGATATTTGTAAAAATGGATGCTGTCTTCATTTTATATTTTCCTTCTATCCAGAGAAGTTTGTATGTATATCAGAGCACTGCTATTATGACAGAGAAATGGTCTTTTGATTCTGTAACAATTCCCCCTCTAGTTTTAATTTTCCCACTGCGCTCTGGTTCTGGGCTTTACTACAGGTAGTACTTATGTTGCCATTGTCCTGTTAGCTTTTAGTATGGTGGTCAGTCTTTCAGGACAGCTTCCTTGATTTAAGGGAAGCTTGTGTTAGGTTAAGAACCAGGCCAGAACTAGCAACGAAGTGTCTATGTGAATATAGCCTCTCCCCAGCTGGGAACCTCTTTGTCCTCACTTCTTCGTAATGTAAGATCCCATGCCCTGTCCCATACAAAGGTGTAGTGGTAGGTAAGCAACTTGAATTGGAACCTCTCCAGCAAGAAAAATGCTGAAATATGGTAGACCAGTATGGAAAAAGCGGCTTGCATGGGTGAGCAGTCCTTCTGGATGCGGGGGTTAAGGAGCTAGAGATCTTAGGTTGAAGAAAAGAAGAGTGGAAACTAGGATTAAAGGGAGGCATGATGAGAAAAAAGGTGGGAGCATCTACTCTGTTGTAGAATTGGACACAAGTGTAAGGGCATGGAGGTTAAACTAAGTGCATATAAGCAAATACTGTCTTTAGAGGGCAGAGTGTATTTAAAAATACCTTGTGCTTGATGCGATGACGATATAGCCTTCTAAACACTTCAGAAATAGTCTACCCCCTAATCCTATGTTTATGGGGTGTTTTGTTTGCCTGTCACATAAGCCACTTGGTCCTTTGCTGGAGAACTTGGCATGATCTTTGAAAGACCTGAATAATAAAGTCATCACAGTTTCTCCTCTCCTATTCAGAGTAAGCACGAAGAGCTGCAGCTAAAGTGTGGCTTCTCTGTGACATTGCTATTAAGATCTTCCCAAGATTTTCCAGCAAAGTGCCAAGAAAAGGTCTAATAGCTTGTATATAGGGCTGCTTTAAAAAAAATCTTTTATTTTTCCTGTATAATGCAGGAGAAGGCAAGCAATCTTATATTTTTGATTTGCGTTTTACATTTTAAATACTTTCTCTTTTACTTCTTAAACACTATGTTAGAGTTGTTCATGACCATTTAATCTTACTGACTGTTGTTTGTGGCCTTGAACCTGTATCTGGCACCTCTTTTCATGACCTTCTTGTTACTTCTCTCTGTCCTTAATCTTTTTGCCCTTCTCTCCCATCTCCCATTGGTAGGTCCACTCGGGCAACCTTTAGCATGGACTCATTCCCCAAGATTTGCTTTGCAGCATGGACTCATTCCCCAAGATTTGCTTTGCTTATGCTGGCAGATATCCTGTCTTGCTGGACTAAATTTAGTGTCTCCTTCCACTGTGTCTTCTTCCAAATAGAAGAACTCCCATATTCTTGAATCCACCACCTACAGTCACAGTTGCTACATCACCAGCCTCCTGCCTCCTCCTTCCCCATCTATCTTAAGCTGCTGTCGTACAGAGGTTGCTACTTCTCATGCTGATCAGTGTTGTCCCATTGTTTCCCCGTGTGCTTCTCTTTTTGTCTTATACTTCAGTTGTAAGTTTTTCGGGTCTATTCTTTTTTCCCCTTTTCTTGAAGAGAGCTTTAATAGATTTAATCTTCAAAAAAAAAATGTGAATAAGTTGGGGGGGGTTTGTTTTTTTGTCTGTTTTTTTTAAAGTAAAGTTCCTTTGTCTCTTAGTCACTATTTATATTGGTCATATGTGGACTGTCTTTTAGACTTATTCCATAATAAATTTTATAGGCTCAAGTCTGTAGGGTTCTTTCATTTTAGAAAGAGCATTTGATGCATTTTTCCACAGGGGAAACTGTTAACTTCTGTATTTCAGTTAAAGTAAGTTAAGCAGAAAATTGATAAACTGTTGAAGAAAAGAGCAAATAATGTAATTGTACACTTTATTAAAATTTATTCCGTGTGTAAGTAAAATTATTGTTCTGCAGCCTTGTTTTCTGTCATGTGTTACAACGTACTTTGTGATAAATATGCTACCCGGCAGTTATATGGCTATTGTCCATCATGGGCACTGAACTGGGAATACAGAAAAAAAGCCATTATGCAGGAAATTTTGAGCTGCAATGCTGACATCATAAGTCTTCAGGTAAAAGAGAGCTTTTTTCCTCTTGCATCCACATGTATTGGTTTTGACTCTCATAATTTAAGTTCACTTTAAGTAAATGTTATGTTTTAAAGTCCTCTTTAAAACAAAGCAATATAAATTTAACTTAGAATGTTGTTATTCACTGCTTGACATCAAAAGCATGCTTTAACAACCTACACGGATGGAGTGCTAACCAGCAATTGCTGATCAAAGGCATATTGGAGTGTGTACATAAATGTGAGAGAGTGGTGGCAGTTTCAAATGAGACACGAGATAATCATAACTCTGGGGATTATAGAAATTTTAATTTGCTTTTTCAAAATAGCAATATAGTTATCTCCTCCTAGATGCATTCCTAGTATATCTATTTTCTTAAAGCTAGCTTGGAGGTGATTTACAGTTATTTCTGCACTATTTAACCTCTAGAAGGAAACACTGGTCGTCTGTATTCTGGAAGTGCTAAGCTGATGTTATGTACTGTTTTGTAACTTTACAGGAGGTTGAAACCGAACAGTACTACAGTTTTTTTCTAGTAGAACTGAAAGAGCGTGGCTATAATGGGTTCTTCAGTCCGAAATCTAGAGCCAGGACAATGTCAGAACAAGAAAGAAAACATGTTGATGGTTGTGCAATATTTTTCAAAACAGAAAAGTAAGTGGTATATTTCATAAAAGTTTGTCGTTTCCTGTTTCCTGTCTCAGTTTCTTTGGTCGGACCAAGGAAACTGTGAAGACGTGTCCGGATGACAGTTTCATGTTATGGTGTCATTGGGAACATGGGGAGAATGTACGCTCTTGGTGTGCTCTTAAGTCAGAGTCACTTTTGTATATATGCTTCCTTTCATGACTCTTGAGCTCTGTGCAAAATATTCCTACCTCTGAAAGGAATAGTCTACATCAGAAGCATCATGTTGGACAGCTCGTCTGAAAAATGCTCATATTAACCATGGTCTTGTAATGCTTTGTACTGTACAGGAAGAATGTAATGAAATATAAGCCCCATTGCAGAGATTCCAGCAAAGACCCTCTAGAAAATCTGTTTGAACTGGGTTAGAAGTAGCACGTCTGGAGTTTCACCTGGAAAAGCAAATGAGAATTTTGCCCTTGAACATAAAAATTTCAATTCTAAATGCCTTCAGTCTGAGATGAGAAGAACAGATTATAGCCTTTGAATATAATGTTGGTTCTCAAGTAGGTAAAAGGACTGAGCCTGATCATTGTTTGAGAAAGATGAAGCCCCTGTCCTATATATTTCTTTTCATAGAATCACAAAAAATGAGGGTTGGAAGGAACCCCAGAAGGTCATCTAGTCCAGCCCCTTGCTCAAAGCAGGACCATCCCCAACTAGATCATCCCAGCAAATTATTTCTTAAATATAAACCTAAATGTTGACACCTTTTAAGTAGTTGTGATGCATAGGGGGTGCATGTGCACCCCCTGAGTGCTGGAACACCCCCTGATAGCAGCATTCCCGGGCAGGCGAGAGCGCTGGTGCCCCACCCTGAGAGCGCCAGCCAGGGAGCATGCCAGAAGTGTTCCCCCCGCGACCAATCCTGCTGACCCAGAAGTGTCAGTGGCACAACACCCTCCACCCCAGTCTGCAGGATAGGCCACAGGGGGACCCAGTCACTGACTGTCTGCTGGGGGGACAAGTGCTGCCCCTCCCCACTTGGGAGGCACCAGTTGCCCATGCCTTTAAGGGACTTCATTTTCAGAAAATGGGTACAGTTCAATGCTTTCTGAAACTCAGGGGCATCTCTTAACAGGTCTGGAATAAAACACCTAAAATTGAGGTATCTAGAATCGTCAATCACTTTTGAAGATCTAGACCATACTTACACAAGTAAATTCTGCATCCGTAAAGTATTGAGTGCCCTGGTCTAAGTCCTGATTCTTTTTATAAGAGTTTTTTGTATGTTCTTTCATGTCCACAAATCACTGCAAATGCCAACCATAATACCCTCCAACATATTAACAAGTGTTTTATCCTAGTTCAAATTGATTTGTATAGTAGCACAAGAGAGGCAAAAGATTTTATTATACCATATATTTTTCCTAAAGTCTTAAAGAATGTGGGAGGAATCAACAAGAGCCAGTTCCACGCAGTGATCGCTGGTAATGTCTCTGATGGGCTAGAGCTCCCAAATAGATGAAAATGCCAAAGCGCACACAGATAAAGATACGCACACCATTTTCTTCATACAATAGAAGAAAGAATGTGGAAAAACAAGGCTTTTTATTTTAAACTTGAAATTAGTTGAGTTTAACGTGGAGCCACAGATAAAAATAGCTAGTGAAAACCTGTCTCCTGTCTTCACTCAGCATTTTATAAAGGAATAATTTGACTGGCTAAGACTGCGGTAACTTAATATAATTACATTGAAGTCTTAATTGTCTGCTTAAGAAACCTGTACAATGTTCTTTCAGATTCACTTTGGTTCAAAAACATACTGTTGAGTTTAATCAACTAGCTATGGCAAATTCAGAAGGGTCTGAAGCTATGCTGAACCGAGTTATGACAAAGGATAACATTGGAGTTGCTGTACTGCTAGAGTTGCGAAAGGAATTGATAGAAATGTCATGTAAGTCATCATTCACCTCATTTTTTTTTTTTTAAATTGAACTAGGTATTTTGCAGTCTACAATGCAACTTTTAAGTGAAATAGGAAATGAAAAAATAACATTCCAAAAATACACAGTACCTACCTGTCTACAGCTGTGTTGCATTTGGGAGCAATGTTAACTTCAGATAGGATTTGCAAATCTTTTTTGGAATGGCAAGTGTTAAAACAACCTTTTTTTCTTTTAAGTACCATAGACGATTAAAGGTAGGATACTTCAAGGATTATAAGGATACAGGAAACTTGCAGTATTCTTTCTTGAGTCTGCTGCATTTGAAAATAACTTAGAAAACATTGAACTATTCTTGCTTATCAAGGTGTGGTTGGTGGGTATTTTTCTGGAGAGGATTAAGAATAATTGGAGATAAATGTGCATGATTTCTCAGTGTGATTTTTATATATAATCAACTGTAGTGGCCTTTTTAAATCTACAGGTTTTAATTGTACCATGCAAGTCTTGTTCATGGCCCTCCATCCCTCACGACCACATTAGTAGTCTTAGAAGTTGTTGTAGCTAATTCTCCCTATTGGCTGTACAGTGAGAGCTGAGTATTATCCTCTTAATTTCTTGGCTGTGTTTAGAAAGCACATTTAAGGGCGTGGTTTCTTTTCTCCTCCAAACTTCATTTTTAAAGCTGATCAATTAAACTGGCTGATGTGGTCACATCTTTTAAAAACAAACAACAAATTTTCTGCTTACAATACCAGGCAGTTAAGGTATTAGCTTTACCTTTTGCAGGTACTGCAAATATAAATCTTTTATTTCTAATTTCAGCTGGAAAGCCACATCTTGGGATGGAGAAGCAGCTAGTTCTTGTAGCTAATGCACATATGCATTGGGATCCTGAGTATTCTGATGTGAAGCTGGTTCAGACTATGATGTTCCTCTCTGAGGTAAAGAACATTATTGATAAAGCCTCTCGTAGTCTCAAACCTGGTGTTTCAGGAGAACTTGGAACCATTCCACTTGTACTGTGTGCAGATCTCAATTCTCTGCCAGATTCTGGTAAGAACAGCAATATTTTACTTTTTTTTTTTTTTTTTTTTTTTTTTTTAGACCATTATTTAAGGGGTGTATGAAATGTGTCCATTGTCTTCCTATAAAAGAAACTCTTTAATTGTGTAAGGAATAAGATGCTTCAGGTTCTAAGATACAAAAATAATAATGAATAATGGAACAGTGTGTTATCCCTTTTTCCAGTTAAATTGTGACTTTGTTGACCGTGTAGTGTAGTAGGCATCTAGTATTTTTTTGGAGTGAAGAACCATTATCAACATAAATGCAGTAAATTTACCATCCCAGAGGCAGCAACCTAAAGCATGCTGCGCTGCTCAGTAGTGGTTGCTGCCTAAACCAGGAGCAGAGTAGCCACCTTCACATGGTTCTTGGATGGGCTAACCTTTACTGCTGAGTGACCAAGTAGCCTGCTCTTACTCTGATTAGCCCAGTTGCATGGACATGACTACACTGCTTCTCGTTTTGAAAGCAAGTCTCCAAAGCAGAAGAGCATGCTTGAGAGGGTGCCTTTACCAGGGATGTTAAGTTTGCTATGTAGACATAGCTGTTGTGGGATTGTTGTTCTCTGGAGTGAAAATGCGAAAAAGGTCTTAAAATATAGATCTAAAATAACCAGAAATAATTGAAAATTTACAGTCCAGGGATGAAGCATGCACTCACTTCCTTCCCTGGGTAGCAGTTAGATGGAAGGCAGCCTTCTGAATACAGTCCTCCCATGCTTCCTCTTTGTGCAGACTTTATGCAAGAATTTCTCCCACCATTACTATTCCTTGTATGTGCTTTTGACAAATATTTCTCTGTTAGGTTAGAAATTTTTCAGACCTGATACTGAATTCCTCTGTTACAGATACAGGGTTCTCAACATGTCTTGAGATCCCACTGCCTTCAGAAGTAGCTTTGACACCAATTTACAATATGCAGAAATATGCACTTTTGAGGCCTTCAGCTTTAAAGCACCCCTTTAGACAAATACTATACATGGCTTTAAATCCTAAAGTATTGAGGAGAGATCAGAGTCCATCAAAACAGTCATCAGCCTTGGAGCAGAGTCCCAACTCTCCAGAGATGTGGACACTTGATGCCAGTTTGGTTTTGAAATAATATTACTGTTTTAATCTTTGGATTTGTTTTGTCTCTAGAAGTATCCTGGCCCTGGAGTAGGGTTGGGCAATGCTGGGTGAGGGGTTGCAATAGAACTAGCTTTGATAGACTGAAACTACTTCTACCCTTTGCTGATGGATTCAAGCATCTTTACCATTTTACTTTATTAGTCTGTTTCTATCTGATAGATGCCTATCAGAAAGTTCCTATTTTCTTGACCGATCCTTCTCTGTCTGTGGGTTAGGCGTAGCATATACATCATTTTTTAGTATTGTAATATTTACATGGACTGCACTCTAGGCATTTAATTTGGGGCTCATTTAAAGTATAGACCCAAGTGCATGAAAACAGCAGTTTCTGTTCGTGCAAACCTACTAAGTCTGTAAGTTCGTACCTTTTTTTCATGTTCCTGTTAATAGGTGTTGTTGAGTACTTGAGCACTGGTGGCGTGGAAACAAATCATAAAGATTTTAAGGAACTGCGATACAATGAAAGTCTGACTAACTTCAGCTGTAATGGGAA
Organism: Crocodylus siamensis; assembly: GCF_052110815.1. Taxonomy (NCBI): domain Eukaryota; kingdom Metazoa; phylum Chordata; order Crocodylia; family Crocodylidae; genus Crocodylus; species Crocodylus siamensis. The sequence continues at coordinate 5,882,289 of NC_143404.1, read as the reverse complement.
AAATGGAACAACGAATGGAAGGATCACACATGGTTTCAAGTTGAAGAGTGCCTATGAGAATGGCCTAATGCCTTACACAAATTATACGTTTGACTTCAAGGTTAGAAATTTATCATTGTTTCCAATATTTTGAAACCATTTTCTGTTGCAGGGCTTAATACAAGTTTTCTTTAAATCAGTGTTCTAGGACGGGGGTGTTGGACTCAGAGCTCCTCAGGGGCCAGATTAGCACCCAGCAGCAGCGAGGCAAGCAGCATCAGGGGGCTGCTGGGGGTTAATGCAGCTGTAACTCACACCCATCCGCAGCAGGTTTCCATACCTCAGTTTTCTGTGGCAAGCCCTGTTCCCAGTCACGTCCCGGTAGGAGTGCTGCAAACCAGATGCCGCTGCATCCAACCCACAGGCAGGATATTTGTCACCCCACTCTAGAAAAATAAATTCTGCTGGCTTCTAATTCTTATGTAGGTAATGATTAGCTTAACAAATTTACAGTCACCCAGCAAACACTAATTCTTTCATCAGACTGAAAATGAAAATTGTTTGCCATTTGCAAGGTAATAAATGTATTCTGAGTCTTGACAGTTTAGTTTTCCATGTAAAACAGATTTTGTACTTAGTATCTTTTTTAATAATCCCAATTAAATAAAACTGGAGGAAAATAGCAGTTAAGCTGCTAACAGATTATATATAAATAATTTACCACTTCTCTGTGTTTCCCTCTCTGCTGTGTTGCTACATGAGAATTGTCAACATTTCCTTTCTCAGGAAAAGCAAAGATGGTTTTCTTCCCCTCTTCAAATATGGGGAAATGTGACTTATAGCCTTACGGTTGAGTGTGTTAGAAGGTTTTCAATTTCTCTGTCTCTGGAGAAGAGTTAATATCAAATACCGTTTTTAAAATACCCTACAAAAGAAAGAAATATGTGATTAAGCACTTGGCCTAATGGCTGTTTCCTTACTTTGTTCTTAAACAATTCATGGACAAACTGTAAGAGTAACCGGTATCATTTTAACTAGTATTATTCCCTTATGTGAATTAAGAGAGCTATTTGTAGGTGAAACTGCAACCTTATAACCACTAAGAAACGAGAGGAATGATTCCCACAAGAACAAAAATACTTGCCTGTTGTGGAATATAGTTCGATATTAGTGTTTTGGCTGTAGTAAAAAGACCCTTGACAGCATTCTAAGTTTGTAAGTCCTCCATTCTGTAAAGAAGCTTCAGGTTTGGTGCCAAATCACTGGAAATGGTATTCGGTTGAGTTGAGAGCTAAATTTTGGCCACCAGAAGTCAAAAGGAGTCATGTCATTGTCCAGGATTTAGCAGATGCAAAGTATCAGGTCCAAAAAAAAAAAAAAAGACCCAGAGGCAGCTTTGTGGTCTTGCAAAACAAAAGAATAAGGTAAAAATAACATCTTTGTGTTCAACATACCTGTTATGACGGCATGTTATTGCAAAAGAGCTCTGTAAATGGAACATCTGTGGACAAGTGAATGGGCAGTGTTATTACAGAGATCTTAATCATAAGCCATTCTCATCTCAGTGTTTAAAATATGTTCTTCAAGAATGAGGATGGAAAAAGTCTTTCAGTGGCACCAGGGATTATCAGACATGTAGGGATTCTGAAGATGCTCATAAATAGTGGGTGAGAAAAATCTGACATGAAATCCCTTCAAAGAAGAGGGATGACAACAGAAGCAAAAACACAATAATCTTTTATGTAACCTTTCCATGACCCATCCTGCGCAACTCATAATGCTGGCCAGAAAAGGGGAAGCAGAAGCAGCTTAGTAGCACACTTGCCATTGGGAAGGAGTGGTATCACTTTCAAAATATTTAACTTCCAAAAAAACAAAGTTTTTGAAAGAGCATTTGTATTTGGTAGCTATTATATATCTGTTCAAAAGTTTGGGCTTTGGAAGTGTATTTGGCCAAAGAATGGTGTCCTGATTATGTTTTCTCCCCTTCTGTTTCAGGGTATTATTGACTACATCTTCTACTCTAAACCTCAGCTAAACATACTTGGCATTCTTGGACCTTTGGATCATCATTGGTTAATAGAGAACAATATAAGTGGTTGTCCACATCCACTCATCCCTTCTGACCACTTCTCACTTTTTGCACAACTGGAGCTTTTGCTGCCTTTCCTGCCCCCGGTAAATGGAATCCATCTCCCAGGCAGGAGGTAGTCAAGTACATCTTAGAGGGTAACCTCAATCAAACTTGTAAAATTGTAAAATCTGAATATAGAGGAGTGAGGTATGGCCAACAGGGATTTTTTCTTAATGATCTTAATTTTAAATCTAATTATTTGATAAAGATATAGTAAAAGCCAGGTGCTATCAACAGACACAATTCTGAGCCCAATATACTTTGTATACTGTTAGACAGGGATTGGTGCGTTTGCGCCTTTCTTTAATTTGTAACAATTAATCTTCCTGTTTGTTCTATCCAACGTGACATTTTTCATGCCTTGAAATAGGGAATTATTAAACAATATATTCTCTTTGCACAGATATCTGTAGCACTACTTTTTTGAGGCCAGTAGTAACATCCGGAGAACATTCTTCCGTACTTCACTCCCTCCTTTTTCAGACTTGTTTGTAAAATACAGAATTTGAATTTAGCCTTTATTGATTGTATATGAACAACAGAAGACCTGATTTATGAGATTTTGTACTTTAAAAAAAATCAGATTTGGAAAATGATTGTATTGTAAACTAAGGCTAAATTTTTATGTTTTCATGTGTTATAAAGGCCAGCTTGTAAAAGAAGTTGCAACAGGTTTTCTCTGCTAATGATTTGCACTGTTAGGGTTTTGTTAGCCCTTTTGTACTACTTTTTATTTTCAATTGAGAACACTGCTTTTTAAACCTGAATCTGTAAAATGTTACAAATATTACCGAGTACATGCATTTCTGGTTTTCTAACTTAAAAACCTAAGTTCCTGAAGAACAGATAAGCTAAGCAGTGAACAATGAGTAGATCTGTGTGGACTGAAAACTATCATTGATGTGTATTCATCTAATCTTTTTTTTTTTTTTTTAAATCTCTAATTTTAAATAAAACTAGGGATGTTTGTGTAAAGCTTTTTAATTTCTCTTGTCAATACTTCTTGTCCTATCTCCACTGTGCCTGCTTCAATTTGTTCTCAACTAGCACTGCCTGTGCATGCAGAGAGAACCTGTTCATCTTCTTTTATCTTTTTTAAATAATGTTAACACTTGTGAAAATTTTATGAAGATACTTTTGTATAAGCTGTGGCATCTTGTTTTCCTTTGTGAAGCATTGAAAATCACACTTTTTTGAACATGTTCAGATTATGGGTACATAGTTTCTAGCTCTAATACCTATGCACTGCTTCTCTGTGTCATTGCACAGTGCTTTTTTCCACTAAGAAATGCTATCATGTGAATCTTCTTCAGTTTAAATATGTTTCTCAGTCTCAGAGTAAAAAAAAATTACATTTTCAGTTTATGAAGCAGTGTAAATTAGATGCTTTTTCAGTACAGGTCCCCAAGACAATTCTTCAGATCACTTTTAAAGTGTCCAACTCATATTTTAAAGTGTCAAGTAAGACTTAAAGTTGTAGTATATCCTCAGTGCCATTAGTCTCATACAGCCAAGTATATAACAGCTAGCAAATATAACTCATCTTTCTGTCCTAAAAGGGAGAACTTACCCACTCCTTAACTAATACAGCTTCAATTATCAATGTAATGAGAGAGAGCTTGGTCTAACTGCTTTTGTTTCAACTGCGGGCAGGGAAGCAAAAGGACACTGAGCATTAAAGAAAATGTTTTTGAATAGTGTGCATTTTTTTTTGTATACACAACATGGATTTTGGTAATAATGATTCTAAATTTTATGAAAGAGAAGTCAGCACTTAAACGTGCACAAACCATTCTGTTTTAAACAAAATTGAAAATTACAAATAGTTCAGATATGTAAAATGTGTGTTTTAAATTTTAGTAGGAAAAATCTTGATCTTGAATCCTTGTCTGGGACCTGATTCTTTTCTTGTTTTGTTTTTTAGTTGTGCAAACACCAAACATGTCCAGTTTATAATCAGTACATTGAAATGCTGGTAGTGTTGATGTAGTAGACTTAATGCGTAGTGTTATTTTTTTCTGTTTGTTTTTTTGGGTTTTTTGTAAAGTGTGAATAAAAAGTGTTTTACTCATGTTTCCTTAACAATGTGTTGGTAATGTGCATCATGACAATTTCCAGTGATGACTTGCTAAATTGGCACGTCAAACTGAGCAAACTCTTTATTTTCCTGATGATCTGGATTATATAATGGGTCCAGAAAGCTTTACAGAAGGGGAAGGGAAGCACTTATTCATTTTGTATTTCTTAGAGGGGAATAATTTACTTAAATAGATGCTGGAGCTTGAGTGCACTTGTTAGATTCTAAAGGTTTGAGCTTTACACAATACATTTTTCACCTGTATTTGTTAGTCTTAAATATATTTGAATTTATGGCAGCATATTAAAACTTTTATGATATATTGTGTCTTTGGAGACTGTAGTGTTCTTAACTAGACACATTGCAATCTATGAATTACTTTTGAATAACTTTTTCTCCACCTTTTTAGATGAAGCCTTCAGGCCAGCCCATTGAATGCAATGAACAGGTTTCATTGACCTCACTGGGTTTGAAACACTTGTAAGAGTGGCTCTGAGGCCTACTAAAGGAGAAATATTTTGAATATATAGGAAAAGACCAGATGCGCCAAAAGTGAACCAAGGTAAACTTTTATCAAGCAATTTTAAAAGAGAATATTTTCTTGTGTCAAACAGATCTAACTAAAACATCTCAATTTCCAGCTATAACAAACAAAATAATGCAATAAACCATCTGCCTTCACTAAATGCAGAATGTTTGCTTTGTAAATGCTCTACAATATGATTATTTGCAATACTTTTATTTTAAGGTGGCTTTGGATGTTGCCATAATATACCTTCAGTGTTCTTGTTGTAAAAATACATAGCGAAAGTCAGAAAACATTGGTGAGTTTGAGGGATTTCATTCAAGTTATATTGGATATTCTGGGGCAGTTCTTGCCACTTGAAAAAGTACTGTCTGCCATACCTTGTGTAGTTCTTATTTACACACACAAAACAGTTCTGTGCATCTAAATTTTTAATTTGTGGTATTTCTTAAACTAAAGAAGTGGAAACAAATACAAAGCATCAACATGCATATTGCAGCTTCTTAACATAAAGAAGTAGGCAATAAAAAATCTCCAGGGGAAGGTGTTTGTAATTATTTTGTCCCTTTGGCGACTTCAAAACATTTTAAATTGGCTAGCATTTTGACAATAAAATCAATTTACTTTTACAACTACAGTTTGCATACAACTCTGATCTAATGTTAACAAATGAGGGTTTTTTTTAATAAATTCATCTAGGATTTGTGCTTAGAAAAGTAGCTTTAAGGTGTCAGGTTTGCTTTTTAGCCATGCAATAAAAGAAACTATGTTAAAGACAGAATAATTACAACATTTAAAAGAAACTCATTACAATGTAAAACTTACAGCTGTTTCAATTAACTGCTTTAGTAGTGAGCCTTTTTCATCCAGCCAGACACAGTATTTTTAGTATGTTAACTGCTTTTTTTTTTCCTTTGGTTGCATAAATTTTAACACTTAAGTGTCTTGGAATGTTAAGTAGTGTCCAAAATAGAATATCTTAGTCTTTATTCACAGTACTTCTGTATAATGTGTAATGCACTGGACTAACTCTTGTTTACCATTCATGTAACAAAAACCAGCACATTATCTGCACTAAGCTCAAAGAATGTTGCATTTGTCTATAGGCAGCTCTTCAATAAGATAAATGGGAAACTGAATATGGTCTGATGGTAAACAAGGGCTTTTACTGTTCTCTTCAGTGGAACTTTCTTCTTGGTCAAATTTTAACTAGCTAGTATTATATTTATATATACAGGGTCTTCTTTTTTTCTTTACCAATGTATTTTCCTACTCATAGCTGACCAATAAATCCAATATCTGTTTCAAAATTTTTTGAAGTGTAATTTATATTTAACCCAATTTCTAAACCTTTCATAAATTGTGTGAATTACCCAAGTAAAGTACAAAATCTGAAATTCCTTGAAGACTTAATCCTTTTGTATAGTAATCTGCACACTAGGAACCAATTCGAATCGTTCCCGTTGGAGAGGCATGAACTGGAACTCAAGATACTGCTTCCTTCAGAATCTGGAACTCTATCTTCAGATCTGAAGTGTGGAGTTTGCCTTTGTTTCTGTACTGGGTTGCACATCAGCCCTCCCATCTTAACACCGTGTCAACGTGGAAGATGTTCAAAACCATATTAGTAGGTTAAACCAGCGGTGTTCAACCTTCTAGCTCAAGTGCCACGCTGTGGGCCAGATCCCATGGGTGGGGTTTGTCGGTGGGCCTGATAGAGCATTGGGTTGGTGTGTGGGGTTGGTCTGTGGGTGTGATCCTGCATACTGGATCCAGCCAGAGAATAGTCCTGTGTGCCAGCATAGCATTCTGCTGCCACCACTCCACTGTCCTATTTCAAGACCCATGCAGAGCTGAGTGGGCTGATGAAACAATCCCACAGGTCAAATTTGGCTCATGCACACACAGCCTGGGTTAGCACAGTACAGGCCTCCCTACTCCACTGTACTAACAACCTTCTCTTCTCTGCAAGCCAGGTTTATCTGTGGGGGGGGGGGTGTTGTGAGGATCTGCAAAGCAGCAATTTGCCAATTAAGCTGAAGTATGTAAAAGGGATTTCAGTGAGTGAAAAACACAAGAGGTAAGTGATTCTTGGGTCGGAAAATACTGTTTTAAAGAACATGCTTTTTAGAGAAAGATTGCTTCAGTTTAAAATTATAAAATGCCTAAACATAAACGTGTACATAAAGATTTTGTTACCTTTTAAGTTTCAATTTTTATGGAAAAGTTCCTCTTCTTTTGATGCTTCTCTTGACAAAATTTACTTTTTGGTTTCCCAAACACCTTTATGAGCTATTGGACAATTGAACATCCATTAATAATCAACTGGTGACATTCTGGAAGTGAAAGTAAGAAAATTCAGATCTTTTTGATGTGAAGGTCTTTGTATATTTCTGATATGTCATCTATTTTAAGTTATTCCTAGTGCAAAGATATTTCCTAAAGCCTTCAAAAGGTACAGTTATGTACTATTTCATTGGCCTTACAGATATTTCTCCTTAGACAACAGTAACAGCAGATCTCATTCAATTCTATTTACCGCAAGCATATATCAAGATTAATGCCTGGAAACGTCTGAGCTAAATCCAGACACTCAAAAAGCCCACGGCTAAATCGCTTCAATCTTTTCAGGGTAGTCTAAGCTGTGTAGATTGAATGGATAAGCAGCGAACAGACATTCACCTTTGATTCCAGAAATGCAGCCACGTGGCTGCAGTGGCCCAGGCCAGAATCCAGGGGTGGGCGCACCAGAGCACACCTCTCTGCTTGGCTGAAGCAGACAACTTAGGCCAAGGCTAGCCTGCCCACCCTGCAAGGGGAGGGGCTAGTTTGCAGGAGATGTGCAAAGCATCCTGGGATGCTGGGGGACTGTGAGTTGACTTGAATCTGGAGGGGATTTAGTGACCTGGATGAGGTTGTAAAGAGTACCCTGTTCAAGTTCGCTGATGGCACCAAGCTGTGGGGTAAAGTGAATACACCGGCAGGCAGGGACCGCATCCAGGCAGATGGGGATAGGTTAGAGAAGTGGGCGGATCTGAACAGGATGCAGTTCAGCAAGGACAAGTGCAGAGTGCTGCACCTAGGGAGGGAACCAGCATTATGGCTACAGGTTAGGGTCTGACCCTCTCAGCAGCACAGAGGCAGAGAGGGATCTTGGAGTCAGGACTGACTCCAGGATGAATATGAGTTGCCAATGCAACGAAGCAATAGGCAGAGCCAACCGCACCCTGTCGTACATCAACAGGGGCATCACTAACAGGTCCAGAGAGGTCTTGCTCCCCCTCTATGCGGCGCTGGTCAGGCCGCAGCTGGAGTACTGTGTCCAGTTCTGGGCGCCGCACTTCAAGAGGGACATGGGGAACCTGGAGAGGGTCCAGAGGAGGCCACTCGTATGGTTGAGGGCCTCTGTGGCCAGCCCTATGAGGAGAGGCTGAGGGACCTGAATTGTGGCTGCCTACAACCTTATCAGGGGCCAGCAGCAGGGACTCGGGGAAAGTCTGTTCACCAGGGCCCCCCTTGGAGTCACTAGGAACAACGGCCACAAGCTGAGGGAGGATAGGTTTAGGTTAGATATTAGGAAGAACTACTTCACTGTAAAGGTGGCCAGAGCCTGGAATAGGCTTCCCAGAGAGGTGGTGCTCTCATCTTCCCTGGAAATCCTCAAAAGGAGACTGGACAGGCACCTGGCTGGGGTCTTATGACCCCTGCCACCCCCAGTGTTCCTTCCTGCCCATGGCAGGGGGTCAGACTCGATCTGTCTAGATCCCTTCCGACTCATTGATTCTATGATTTGGGTCACGTTCAGTAAACTGATTTAGCCTAAATCAGTTCAGTCTGATACAACATCCATCCAGGTTTATCTTAAACCAGTTGCAGCCATCTTGAAAGCAGTTTATGTGCACTGAACTGCTCTTGTGTTACAGAGGTGAACCGGTTTCTAGTCACTTGCATGAGTTTATGCATAATTTCTGTCCCTAGCCCTGATGTTCAGGATGGTTGGTAAGGCTGTGTAGGATACTTGCACCAGTGAAATGCTTGCTTCAGTTTTGCAAGGTAGATTGTCGCTTCCTTATTTTCCAAGGGCCAGTCTGGTCTACTCAGGTTCCAATTTAGTTGCACATGATCAATTCCATTGAAGGCCATAGGTTTGTACGTGTATAATTGAGGACCCAGTCTGACTTGCAGTGCTTTTTTTCTACTGGTGCTGAAGTGAGAGAAGGGAAGAGTCCATTCTTCTTCAGTTCAAGGGGTAAATTTGAGCCACCAGTTAAAATTTTGCTAACTTGTAGTGAGAGCATTTGAAATATAAATACAGACACTTGTACTGCCTTTTTTAGTTGTATTTCAAAGCAGAAAAACACTCTTGCAGCTTATATTAAATCCATTTACAATGCAATATGTTGACTTTTCCCCCAGCAGTCTGATGTCCTGTTTTCTTGCCAAACAATACCACCCCGTTCAGGTGGTTCCCATTGTGTTTATTTTCAAACAACATTTGGCTATGAAACTGTTGCAGGCTCCAAACAGAATTTATGAATCTAGCCCCTGGCTTAAAAATGTCCCTTAATAAATGTTATCCCACTCAGTATGGAAATGAGACCTGGAAGATTAATCTAGACCTATGCAGTCCTGCCACTAGATGGTGCACATAGTACAACTGTTATGTATGTTATATTAGGCAGTGGTGTATACTGTTTTTTTTTCCTCATCACTAGAAACTGAAGTACATATTAAACAATTACTTCCTTGCTGCTGCAGTAGCAGGACATTAGCAGTGCCCTCCTCTCTTTCCCCTTGCTTCACCTTATGGCATGTTACAGGCCAGAAGTTCTTGGTATTTCACTGGCTTTGGCTATGCTTTTTAAATGTGCAGAATTGTCCTTTAAGAATATATTTGCGTTAAAATGTAGAGCTGGTGAAATCTTACATCGTTTCTAGCATTTGCCAGCAGCTGTTGCTGAGTTGGCAGGTGTTTAAATTCAGCCTGTACAAATTCTGCTTTCTTGGAAAGAGAATTGGAAAAGGCATAGTTACATAGTTTAGCAGTGGTAGAATCATTTTAATGCCTTTCTTCCACCATTTTAAATCTGCTTAACTTTGTTTTAAATGATAGGACAGCTGGTCAAGTGTGAACATGGACTCTTACTTGACTCTTCCTGACTTGATACTTATTTGGAGTCCAGTTTACTAGCAAAAAATGAATTTTATGCAAAATATCATGGAGGTACTAAGGGTTCTTCCTGTAGTAAGAGTAAGATACAGAACAATTGCATGCATCCCTGCAACTGATAAAGAACAGGAAAGAGCTGCTCATGCCTCCCAATACTAGTAATGCTCGGACAGCTTTGGCTTCATTATCTTACACTAAGCTAGATAAAGCCATTGTATAAACACCGTGTGCAGGGTCACTCTGACCACGCACAGAGTAGTTAATTCCTGCCTGTCAGTGTTCGGCCTCTTCCTTTTGACTTTGTCAGTGAAACTATAGGCACCTTCATCACACTTGAATGATTTCTTATGTATTATTCCCCCAAGTTTAAAAAAAAAATTTTGGAAAGTTCAGCTAATTTAAATCATTCCAGAGCTTGTCAACAGAAAGTGTCTATTACCCTTTTTTATAGATGTTAACTTTCTCTAAAATAACAAAACAGACAGGAAGATGCTTTCATATTTATTAAATTCAATACTAAATCTCATGTTACAGAAAATAAAAATGCAGTATTTGGTTCTTTAATGAACAAGCCCCCTTAAACATCAAAGGGTGATTTGCAGTACACTGTTGTCCTTTAAAGATAAAGAAATAGATGTAATGTAGATAGATGTGTGTATATACAGATGTATGGGGGGGGGTGTAGAGAGAGAGAGAGCGAGAGATACTATGTCAACCAAAGGCTTAATTGCACATTTTGAATCATAGCTTTAACTTAGGAAAGACTCCTATGCTTTTGCTCTTTGTGTTCATTTTCTTGGTGAAAAATCAGATGTTGGGTTTATTATTTTTCTTTCCCTTCTTCCTGTAAAAGAAAAGAGTAACTCTCAATAGTCTAAAGAACAGTTTTGACCCAACTGGTAACCAACTATCCTGTGCAAAACCCTAGAGCTAAAATTGTAGTCTTTGCATTGCCTTTCTCCTATCCCAGTATTCTCACTCTGAGTATGCAAACTTAAATGGGTTGGAGTCCATACACACACAGACAGTCAGTCTCTCTCTCTTTCTCTCTCCAAGCCATATGGTCTTATACATGTCTAAAGTTCTTAGCTGCTGTAATAATACCCTGACCCTAAACTGTCATGGTATATACATATTATTTCTGTAAAACTTTGGACACAAAACAAGGAAATATAAAGTTCAGTTACAGAAGATGGAGTAATCTTACCTGATGAGCTGCTGGAAGATTGTTTTAATCTGTGTTGCTTTGGGATCCAGGCATATTTGTCTGCCAGTTTTCAAACTTACACTGGAAGAATCATTTTAAAAAAAGCCTTTTAGAATAATGTTTAGAACCTTTGATCATAAAATTTTATTTTCAGTTATAGTAAACCTGAATCGTACATTATTTCCACATTTTCACAAGAGGTAGATTCAGGGAAGATTTCTATGGTCTTGATTTGTTTGTGACCGAACACAATTTTATCTGTAGTCTGAAGGCACAGGCATCTTGCACCTTTCATGTTTATTCCTGTAAATACAGAACAATAGCCGCATCAGTTAATGCAGCTTCTTTGGTAAGCACATCAAGTCCCTAAACAAGTTGAAATCCATCTTGGCTTAAGTTTCAAACTTTTGGTTAAGTTAAGTTATGTGTTTTTAGTTATCTGCTCTGTAACAGTCAATTAAAATATGAAAACAAAGCAAAGAAACTTACTGTATGAAGCAGTTAGAGTGATGAATGCAAGTATAACAATTAGCTTGCACGCCATCCCTTCTGTGAGATCTTTCTTCCTCTTCTGGGTAAGACTCATTGTGTTGACAAATCTAAAGCTCATGCTGGTAGACCACAGAGCCAGTAGCTTAAATACGTTATGAATGTAGTAGCATCCGATTCTAAATGTACAGCTGTGGAAATGTCAAATACGGTAAAGTAGAATATTTTATTTTTATCCAGTGTTCATTTAATGGAAAAACATATTTTAAATGTATTTCCAGTATAGGGCGAGATTAGGCAATAGTGTCTAAAGATTAGGCTAGTGGTTTTCAAATTTGTGGTCTTTAGATTACCAATGATCGGTGCACTTTATTACCAATAGGATTCTTTTTGCCAGAGACCCCCAGGGATTGACATAGCCCCTCATCCAATATGGTATCAAGTAAACTTTATTAGTAACCCCTAGAAAATATTACAGGTTTCCTTCTTGTAATACGACCTGACAAATCTATCGATTCTTTTTCTCAGCAGTAATCATTGGGGGTACTGGGCTTCGGGTCTTCCGCTGGGAGCGTGATGTTTGGGATCTTCCATAGTCCAGTGCAGGGTGCAGCACCTGTGTCTGTCTTCCCAGAACCACTGCATGCTTGTACACATTGCTTTGTATTAACTAATTTTATAGTTTCATACTAATAATTGTCCGATCCCTTGGCATAAAGGCCTCCCATAGTACACTGAGCCTATCCTACTTTTGGTTATCTTTCCTTAGAGGGAAAGTGCTATACATTGTTCACCTATAATACTCCAAATACAGCACTTACTTCTTCCAGTGCCTTGTAAGGCACTCTGTTCAGTTTTATTGCTTAGTTCCAAGAAGGCCTGGACCCTTGCTAAGAGCCTTAGCATGACTCAGTTTCCCTGCTATATACTTGTGTCTAAAGAGACCTGGCTCTTTGCATGGCTCCCATTCTTTACTTCAGACCCCAAAATTGGTTTAGAAACATCTAAAAATACATTAAACAAGTTTCAGATGTGTTAATGTCACATAACTGATTTCTACAGTTCTTGCAGGGATGGTATTCAGACCCATAGGAGAACATACTGGAGCATGGAGGAATGAATCCAGAAAATGAGACTGCTCTTGGTTCTGGAGTCATTCCACTTCAGTATGTGTGTCATGGAAGATTTAAGTCCCCAAGGGATGGAGAAAGATAACGAAAGTCCAGTGGGGAAAGGAGCAGGGAGAGTCTAGGGCCTGATGACTTGGGGAAGAGAGGTCATGAGCTTCCTTTCGGTGTTTAGCACTGTGTCCAGGAGAGCAGAGAGGAGTCTGACCTGGCCTGTAGAAAACCAAAGACTCCTGTGAGCTCTAAATGGTTTTTAAACCACTGTATGTGGCTGTAACAACTGTCATGCGTAGTTGCCAACATAATTGGCATGTAATACAATAGTGCTGGTACTGCTCCCACTGTAACAAACTGAGAGCTGCAGCCTTCCTACTTAGGAAACTCATGAAAAAGTAATGACCTGTTATTCGTGGTGTGTATGAGTGAGACAGCTGCCATAGGCTGAAATTTCATTTTCTGTATCATTCTAATTTAAGCGTGGCCTACCCGACAATACTTGAGACAGATTTCAAATAACATGTGCCTAAGCAACTAATAAGCATCATCCATGCTCCAGCTCAACCATTAGATTAGCAGGTGCACTTGCACCAAAGCAAGGGGTTGTACTTGGCTGCTACACGCAATGTATTTACATTGAGACGGCTGGTGAGGGAAAAATAAACTTGTCAAGTGAAGAACCCTTTTCTGGCAAGCTGCATTTGCTACAGATTCATTCTGCAAATCCTGGAAATGTTTCACAGCACAGTCCTGATCCAAAGCCCTTTGAAGTCCATAGTCTAGAGTTTTGCTTTGACAAGTGAAAAAAACCCAACAAAAAAATCTTCACGCTGCTGACTCACCGTTGAGCAGAAGTTCAGAGGGCTGGCTGGGCCAAGTATAAAATCACAAAAATCGCTGCAGGAAAACTGTTCTAGCTGTCTACTTTGCTCAGGGTTTTGTTTGACAACTGCTCATTCACTCCCCTACTAACTCTCTGATGCCCTAGCATGGATGGCTTATGTCCTGCCTTTGTGCTCAGCAGCATGTGTGTCACCACAAGAATGCTGGACATACATTTTGGTGTTGCCTTCAGTAATACAAAAGAAATAAATTCATGAGTCACATTATGAAAATGCAGTGCCATCTTAAAAGAGGATCTTCCCTTTCTCGTTGCCCAAAACCCAGCAGCCAGTTTTTGTGGGCTCAGTGCCACACCAAATTGCATATTAAGATGTTCCATTCTTCACGTGGCTCTGTAGACTTCTTTTACATTTCAAAATAATAAAATAATAGCCACAGTAGAAAAGCCAAAGCAGCCAGCATTGCCATACTCCAGCAATCGTTCCATAAACCCATCGAATATGCGCAGCACGGCCCAACCCTGAAGCTTTTGGATTGGTGTGTAGGCTCAAATCCTAGCCCGGTCCCATTAATGTCCATGATCTTTTACCATTCATCTGCTTTAGCCGAAGCTCAGGATTATACATTCTTTTTTTAGACTTGCAAGATCCAGCGTTCTCCCTTCAATTAAACCTTTTTGCCTTGTTCAAGAAGATGCACTGGGTAGTCCTCTAGGTGGTGGGAATTCAGAGATGCTAGAACCTCGAAAACAAGCTCTACAAACACAGGTTATATCGTGCTGGCGCGGTAGTTAGAGCAAGCATTGGTCAACACACTTCCTACTCTCGTCAGGGCTTTGCTAAAGCATTGGCCAAAGTAGGCTTCACTGGAGCAGCGACCAATGTATGAGCTGTTTAGACAAGCTTCAGCTGGGACGTGCATACCCAAAGCTGGTACAAGATAACAGAACGAGACGAGATGCGCAATACTCGTCAAGGAGGAGAGCCAGGTACATCGAGCGTGGGAGGGTGCAACACTTGCATGATAAGAAATAGGAACACAGGGATCAGGATGCATAACAGGTTCGGGGCAGCCTAGTTACCAGCAGAGTATAAAATGCACTTTATGTTTATTAACATGTGTTACTTACTAATGTGGGCTGGTCTGTATATAAAAAAAGCTGGGAATCTTGGCACTTTTACTGGCGGGGGGGCGTAGTTTGTGTTAATACCTTGTCTCAGGCAGCCACAGGCTAGAGGGAGAGAGAGCACTTTAATGTGTTTTACAGTCAGTAATGATCTCTGAGTCTTCACAACTGAAGACGCCTGTGGTCTTTCTTTGTATGTGCTGCGATCTTCAGAGACTAGAGTCAGAGATGCGCGGACAGTGTGGAAGAGAAGCTTGTTGATGTAATAGAAAAGGATTTAAACATAAAAAGCACACAGCCAGAGCAGGGTCCTGCTTACAAGAAAGAGCAGAAGCAAGGAACACAAGCTATGCTGCACTGGGGTCTTCACTTCTACCACAAATGCATAAAAACTTGGCTTCAGATCTCTACAGGTCTTTTCTGTAGTTGAAGACTACCAACCCTATGATCCTATGACCCCAGCTGACTTCCTGCCCTTTGGGCAGGGGGCTGGACTCGATGATCTCCCGAGGTCCCTTCCAGCCCTGATGTCTATGAAATCTATGAAACCCTTTCAACAGATCTTGTTGCACCCTGGGATTTTCTTGAGCATTTAAAGCTTCAGCTTACCGGTTGCCTCACTCTGCCAAAGTGCTGGGGTGCTGTTTACAGCTCCCTGGAGCATTGTTTTGCTGATATTTAAAATAGCGGAGAGAGCTGCAGCCCCACCAGACACAGTAAAGTATGCTTTTGGCAAGAGGAGCCTTTGTGCAGTGCCTATGTTTTGCTCTGCTTCTCAGCTCCTAACCACTTCAGAGGCTGAAGGCATTTCACCTCTTTTTTAGTGGAGCAGGGAACTGTAAGTCACCATCACAATGTCAGTGAAACTGAACCCCAACATTGGGCCTTAGAGGCAGCGTTTCCAGGAGTTTTGGTGGGGGCTTGAGTCAGCCTGGCTCGGAGCCCACTGCCGTTCGCTCTGGGGTGGGGGGGTACTTGTTATCTCCCCACGTGTGCCCGGCTGGCTACTGGCTGCGCACCCACCTTTGTTTTCCCCCTTCAAGACCCCCAGTCTGCCGTCAAGTCCACCTGGCCCTTGACCCCGTATCAGTTCTGGTTCGTCGTGGGCTTTTCCTCCTCCCCCTTTTTTCAAGGCCCGATGGTGGTAGAGGGATTCCTTCTCCCTCTCCCAGGCTGTGGGGCACAATGGCAGAATGACCCATGGCTCACACAGCTGCTGGGCCCCTGGGGCTTCCTGCACTCCCCAGCAACCTGGCATCGTTTGCACACCGGCAGGTACATGTGCCTGGGCAGGGGAGCAGCGCTACCTGCGCCTTGCGGCAGCCCTGATTGCAGGCTTCCCTCGGTACCACAGGTGTGCACTGCTCAGTGCCCGTCTGTGACCTTAAGCCCATACCCGCTGCCCGGCCACAGTGAAAGCCCTGTGCTTGATGCCCCTGCTTGGCAGTGGCCTGGGTGCCAACAGCTATCCCACATTCCCTGTTCATGACTTCTAGCTCTTGCAAGCCACTTCCTGTCTCTAACACCCCGCTCCCCACCCCAAACTGAGCCAGCCACAGACGGAGAGGCAAGGCACCCACAGGCTGATTGCTACAGGGGCTCTAAGGACGTGGGAAGCGCCGTGAGCTGTGGCCGCGGGGGCTGGAGCTCGTGGAAGGTGGCCCTCTGCACCAAGACTGCATGTCTGTGTGTGTGCTTGCGTGTGCACATGCATCCATCCTTTATTTCTTAGGTCTGCAAGCAACCAGCACTGCCACTCAGTCATGCATCATATTGCACATTGTGATTTTGCAGCAGCATTTCAACCATTTGCAGCAGGGTGGCATCTGTGTTGCCTACCTTTGGACCAGGAGAGCAGCCCTTGGCCTTCCCACAGCCAAAAGTCCTTGTATGGAAATGTCTTCCTTCCTCCCTCCCTCCCTCCCTTAGAGGATGGGCGCAGTTAGCACTGTTTTAGCAGTGATGATTCCATTTTAGCAGCATATTATTTATTTTCAGTTGCTTCCTAGACAGGGTGCAGCCTGTTGTCTTGTGCAGAGCCTCGATGGGCTTTTAAATGCGGGGATATCTCCTTTCCTTGCAACCCGCTTCAGACTGACACTTCCACCTGCACTGTGGGTATCTGCATTCAAAGCTAGAGGTTATCAGTTGTTATGAATCATTTCATCTTGATTAGTCCCTCTACCTGTCAGCTTCCAAGAGACCAGGTCTGAAAGAAGAATACATTATGATACATTACCTTTGTTGTAAGTATTTTGCTGTATTTGCCAGCTACTTATAGTTTTATGCCTGCAGTACCTAAACCAAACGCTGGTCAGGAGATGTGAAAACCTTCCCCCCCCTTCTCCCTCCACTTTATTTAATAGTCCCCAATCCATTTCATCGGCTTTAAAATATCCTCTTTCTCCATGCAAAATGCCACCACGCTTTGCAACTGTGGCTAAGTGATGCATAAATGCAACAGAGGGATCGCTTTGTCTAGCAATGAGATGCAGACACTGTCTCTGGGGTGAAATTTTGCAACTGTATAAATGCACAGAAACACTATTCAAGGTTGTAGATCAGGTACTTAGGAGCACTTTATGTAGCTGATATACCTGAGGGAATGATGTTAAGGTAGGTGCCTGACTGAGAACTTGGACAAGGCACTGCTCTCGTAGAACAGGGCATGGTGATGGTAATGACTGAGCAGAAACTTTCTCACACCTGAAAAGCAACTCCGGCACTGTCTGTCGATACCAGATGGGAACATCAGAAATTAACACCCCCTCCTGGAGTCCTGGTTCTTGTAACTCTCCCTTTTGTGCAGTAGCATCAGCCATGTTTTATTTAGCTTCTGAAATCTGCTTCACATTATATAGATGCTTCTTTCAAGCTAGATGTAGTTCTCATTTAACTTTGCTCTCCCATCCACCCAGCTCACCCCCTAGGACAGCTTGTAGCCTCTGTTTGCATTCATGGACTATTTTTCTACTGAAATCTCAGAAATACAAATTCCAGTAGTTTATATAATGGAGCCAGACATTTTAGATATGAATGGGACGTTTCTAAACTATGAAACTAATATATTTTTTTTCCTTGGCAAGCATTCTTTAGGTTTAGCACCTATATTGGTATGGTTAACACTTCAGACGGTTAAACTTCCTCGGTTACTGCTGATTCATGGGTTTTCCAGCTCTATAATTTAGAGAAAGATGCATATCTTATACCTCATGGTAGATAAACTAAGCAGACTTGTTCCCCTTTCCATATCCGTTTTCTCCTTTGTTTCCTCAATGCTCAAATTATGCACGGTATCTTTCCATTCAATGTTCAGCTAGATTTTAACATGCTATAAAGACACACAAATGCTCGTGGCTTGATTTGCTGGTTTGTGATGGTCACTGTCTATTTAATAACGTGGCCAGGAAAGTAGAAATCCCAGGAAAATTCAAAAGTAGATGCCAGAATGTCCTTCCCTTATGCAAGTCCGGGAAAGACTATCTTTGGGTAACTCCATTCCCCTGAAAAAGGCCCCAAACTTCCACCCCTGCAGTGCTGCAATCCTTTCCTGCCTCCTCCTTGAAGGTCCATGATAAAGAGAACCCATTGGTTTTACGAGTGGGCATGGAAGGAGCTACAAACTTGACTTTCTCCCTGGCGTTATAACGTTATAAGAGAGAGCTCGCACCAAACCAGCTCTTAGTACTGAACTAGAAATAACTGCCAAAGGGAAAAAGGTAAATAACAGCTAGTTACAGGGATGTCTCAGGCACTGCAAAATGGGCTCCAAAAGGGGTTTTCAGGATTTCAGCTTTGGAGTTCGGCACTTAAGTTCCCTTTAAAGGCCTATAGTTGTATTTTGCAGCCAGCTGGCAATCTTCAGTGTGTACTTGTGATTGAACCGTGTGAACTTGCTGCCTTTGGGAGAAGGGTGAGGGGGGTTTAGTTTCTCATTACAACATTTTCAGTAAGTTTGCACAGACTGGTGGTTATTACGTTCCTATTAGTCATGTGTTATCAGAAATAGTCAAAGGGGTAAAAAAAACCAAAAACACCCCCCACACTCAACCCTGGTAAGAAGAGTATGAGCCATAAAGACAGTGCTGCAATGTGCAAATGCTTGCATGCTACATAGATCATTGCATGCTAGTGCAACCACTTCAGTGGCTTTTAGTTTGCTGAGTGTTGCCTATTAGCACTAATGGTTACATTGCTCTGTAGGGAACTTTGATTTGAAGAGATGCTGCAGATTTTATCAGAATCCATAAACTACCCTAAGAGAGAGTTGCTTCCATTTTACAGGGAGGAAAACTGAGGCCACGAGGCTATGACCTGATGAAGAAATCTTAAGTTGCACTTCTGAAGATGCTGGCTCAGGCCATTAGACCTCCTTATGATGCCGGCAAACCCTTCAGCCTCAGAGGCAGGGCATCAAAGGAGTGGGGGGATAAAACACAGAGGCTGGGATTGCCGAGTGTCCAACAGGAGTAAAAGCAGTAACGGGAGTAGGGTGCAGACTACTAGTCTCAGCTGAGCACCGTCGAGTAGTGCATTAAGCAGCCTGATTAAACTCTGCCATGTGTTGTTTGTTCTTTCATCCTCCCCCTCCGGGGAGAAGCAGTGCAGTGCATTATGTATTGAAAAGCTGCTTTTTTTTTTGCGTTCTTCCTGCAATCATTCCATATTATATTTGCTTGCAACCATTTTTCTAGGATAGTAAATGTGGCTTCACCTCTATCTGGTAACTCAGATCCTCAAAAGGATGTTGGCAAGTCATTCCCCTCGGGGCGGGCTAGGCACCTAACTGCCCAGAGGCTCTGGGCATATTGTTATTTATTTGTAAAGCGTCGGTATCTCGAACAGGAGATGCTTAGACCTAGAAAATAAGATAAAATGTTTCTAGTAGCGCGGAGAACAGCTGCCCTTTGTGGTTTAAACAATGCAACTGAGTAGAAATATCAGTATTGCCAACTCTCGTGGTTTTTGGTGTTCTTAAAGTCTGTGTTTCGGGAACGTGAAAAACTTTGCTCTTGCTTGTAGATATGTATGTAAATATAAACATATATAAAAAAATCCCAAAGTTTTCCACATTCCCCAAGCACAGACTTTAAGAACAACACCAAACAATCCTGAGAGCTGGCAATACTGAGTATGCACTTGACTAGTCTTGTGGGTGACCTGTCGGTCCATCACGTGGCCTGTCTTCATGACGAGACTTGACGGTTCATGGTGCACCAGCATTTCTGCCATGTGAACCGACAGACAACGTCAGCTTTAAAACGTAAACTTTGCTTTGAAAGGAAACTGCAAATGTTAATGACATGACATTTTGGAAGTGGCTGCACAGATCGTTTTGAAAATGCTTCTTCATTTCTGTTTCCAAAGTGTCAAAATTGCTGGTGGAACGGGCAATTCCAGGTTTTGAGCAGCTCTGTGTTTTCCCCTCTGCCACCTTGTAACTGAGTTCTGTAAAGAGGAGTTGACATAAATCGCATCACCCCTGCTCTTGAGCTGTCCGCTAGATTGATTAGCTGTGGTCAGCCAAATGTCCATGAGTTTAGAGCTCTGTTTATTTGAATCCCCATGTTGAAGCCAGTGAGATTTAAATGTGCTTAAATGCTTTACTGATTCAGTGCTCAAGTAATGATCGGTGTTAGATTGGGAGCAGGTAGATTACATCTGTTCTCCCATGCAACACACCACCTAGGCCACCAAATCATCTCAGGAAAGATTATTTTGGTGTCCCTGTAATACAGGTGTTCACGTGTGTGTGTGTGTACATACAATATACAAAAGCTGTAATTATTTAAAAAAGGGAGATGATGGTTTTTACAAATCCCTTTTATTTACAATGAATGCTTGCATCTCACATTGCAATGTGTAGTATTTAGCTGGATTTAGTATGAGCTTCAGGTTCATCAGGCGTTCACCACAAAATGCACGTATAATACAAACTGCACAGGAGAAGTTGAAGACCAGCATGAGAAGAAGCAGGTAGCTTATATCAGAATTGGTTCATATCAATTTTACCAGGATATAATATAGATTAAAAAGAGCATCTCAAGAAAAATGCCTTATACTCAAGGGCTTCGTTTGAAATGTGTCATTTTCGAAGCAGCTGTCTTCACTTCAGAGATTTCTGAAAGAGAAAAGCAAACACCCAGCTCAGGCAATCTCCACAGCATGGTTTCCTACCAAAGACTCTCCTTTATCTTAAATGCTTTAATTATTCAAAAATAAATGCAGTTCTGACGAAGGTACCAGACGGATGCTTTGCCCATTCGCAGGGATAGGACAGCAGAGAGAGAAACTGCAAACGTGTCTGATTGCAGCACAAGTGTGTCACAGTCAAGCCCTGGAAAGGCCAGGCTGAGAGCACGACTTACACCACTGATCATGCAGACGTGCATGTGTGAACGGCTTCCTTGGCCTCAGTCTGACCACGCTCATGTGTAATGTTAACTGCAGCCACAGTTTGCTGGTTCTTGCTGACCTGAATCCTTTGGCTTTGCTGGTGAAACTTCTGCTCGTAGAGTTTACAGCTGACATCTGGCTTTTAATACCATTCATTCCAGTTGGAGGCATGAGCAATTTTCTTTTTTAAAAAGACCATCATAAAAAGAGACACAAGCCCCCATTTAGTCACAAGTTTCCTAAGTTGCTTAAGAATCGGTGCCACTTTCTTGGCTTTAGGGTTCAGACAGTTGCTGGATCCTCTTTTCTGACTGATACTCTAATAGATTAAATTGGATATTACGAGATGCAGTGTGGCTCAAACTTTTAATATGAAGCAGGAGGCAAAAATGGCTTTTACAGGAGCTGCTGGGAGGGAAAGGAAAAAGGTCTATATTTTTAAATCCTGCAATCCAGTCATTTTGTTTTGCAGATGAGTGCGCAAATAATGCCCACGGTCCATGAACAGGTGTAGGTTGTAACCGTGTTGGTCTAAGGACATAGGCCACGGTCCATGAACACACCTGGGCGGGAAGAATTTAGACCATATTGAACAAGGGTCACTGTTATAGTTTCAACAGTCAAAGGGCAGCAGGTTGAATTAAGCCTCTCGGAGTTGCTGTGTTTAAGGGTAGGTTTCATCCTCTTGGATACGTTATGGTGTAGTGTTTTAACGCGTTTGTACCAGTGAGATGGAAATCGAGTGCGTAGCACTAATTGCAAGTGAGAAATGTCAGCAAATGTCAATATGAATACTTTAACTGGAGCAAGGGAAGAGAGCTTGTCGGTGGAAAGAAGCTAAAGCTTTTCGCATCCCCCTGCTAGCACGTCCTGCCTTGCAACAGGTGACGTGGTCACCGTCTTGAAATCCAAGAGAGAAGGATTTTGCAAATAAAAATTTGGGGGGCATTCGATGTTTTTTTAAAGTGTCTGGCAGCCAGAGAGAGCAACAGCGAGACTCTGTCCACGGCAGCAGCGCGCCACTACGCAGCCAGCGGTGGCAGCACCACCACGCCGCTAACCGTTGTGAGCACAGCTCACTCCCCTTTCCTCTTGCTGATTCAAGCGTGTTGCTTGCTGGCTGCAGCTATTAAGTAACTCCAACTTTGCCCATTCGCAGACAGAGGGGAGGGCGAGTGTTAGTGGTGGAAAGCCCCGTGCCAAATTTAAGCCCGAGCGGGAGCATGGCAGGAAATCTGGTCAAGGTGAGAGCCCGTGTTATCCGGCCTCTCAAACTTTGCAGAAGCAGCTATGCAGTGTCTCTTCCCCCACAGTTTATCGCTTGTGCTGAAACTAAGCATTTTGACTGAGACCGCCCTATTCCCCCGCTTCAGGTTCACGGAGGCAGGCTGGTGCTTCATGGAGCTGGGATTCAAGACCTGTTCCTGTGTCTGTGGCACGGCACAGGGTTTCACCACAGCAGGGGACATCACAGGCCGCTGTAACTCAGGGTAAAAACAGACACTGCTGAACCAAAGTGGATCCACTGTGCTGGGACACGTCCCACCACAACTGATCTGCTTTAGTGGGCGACACACCTCTCTGCGTTGCTCATCAGGGCCCCTGCCTGATGCAGGACAAGGGGCAATGTGCTCCCCTTCCCTTGGGATTTCCCGGTGCTTTGCTGTCCCGTGTCAGGTGCTGGGCTGACCCGTGTTTCATGCGGAGGCATGGGGAACCGGGGAGTCCCCAGGCGAGGGGAATGCATCCTGCACCTCTGTGTGACAAACGGGTCAGCACGGGTCCCGGTATGAAGGCGCCGGGCAAGTAGGAGTCCCTAGGCCCTCTGCCTCCATGCTGGGACCTGCGTGGGCTTTTCCTGCTTGTGGAGATGTGCCCCTGGAGCTGCCTGGGGCATCCCTGTAAGTGAGGAAAGCCAGGCAGGTGCTCCAGGGACTTGAGGGGCCCGATCCCACCCAGCGTGTGCGGGATCCTATCCCCCAAGCTCTATCGCCACAGAACAAATAGACATCAGCTGCCATAAAGCAACACGAGTTATTATTAGTGTCTTTTGTCACAGCACTGATGTGGCAGACAAAAGGTAGGGACGTCCATTTGCTTGGCATGTTCGCCCACGCGCCACGTCCGGTGACATCTGTTTCTACCCTCAATGTCCCCACTGCAGCAAGCTTTGTTTCATATTTCCGAAGAAAGGGAGAAACAGCAGCTGGCCATTGGCTCCATCCATTAACAAAGGGAAGGAAATTTCTGCCTGACATCTGCAGAGAGCCAGTTCAGCCTTCAGGGGAAACACGAAGCTTTATTTTCCTTGCATGTCTTTGACTTGGCTAGCAGGGCACCAATGTCCACGACTGTAAAACAGTCTAAGCCCTCCTTGAATCCCACTACATTTTATCTTGCTGACATTCTGCAGCGATGAATTGCATAAGCTGACCCGGCACAGCAGGCAGGAATAGTTCTTTCTGTCTGACTTAAGCCTTCTGCTTTTTATTTCCCGTTACTGTGGCCTCATTCAGACAAGACACAGGGAGTCAGGACGTGTTCATCCATGCACAGGAGCCAGACCGATGCAGGGAAGTGTGCCTTTATATAAGGGTTAGTATGGTCCACAAGCGCAGGAAAGACAGCGCTCCTCTCCCTGTCATGCCCATAAAGAGTGCAGACCAGCGATAAATCAGACCCAGGATCAGCAGCAAGAGGACTAACCCCCAGCAGGTTCACCAGTATCTTTTGCTCATGGGTGGGAGTGCAGCCCAGCTTCCCCATGTCGCCACAGGTTGCAGTTTTGCACCTGTAATTTGGGGGATCAGGGGACACAGTCAGCTGCTCAGACTGCCAAGCAGCACCTCACTTGGGGTCCACGATGGGCGAGGAATAGTGGGTCGATGCTGGTCTCAGAATCAAGTCCGTTGCCCGCTGCTCACATTTCTTGCCCTCGAGCCGAACACACCAGCGCCTCCTTTTACGAATATGTTTATAAGGGACTTGTCATTACTGGACCAGCCCACGGCGGCACGGTCGGTCAGCGTGTGTAGTACTGACGTGAAGCACTAGCTTGGTGCAGACGTGCTCTGAGCAGGGTTTGAACTCGGTTTCCCGTATTCATTTCTTTAAGCTAGCTCTAAGCACCCTTACCAATCCTACTCTAGGACTTGCCTGGATCATAAGGTTCAAGACAGGGACCATCACATGCCATATATTGGTCCAGTACCTAGCATAAAGGACCCCCAACCTGGGTAGCTGCTAGGCATTCAACTGAATGCTAATTGCGGCCTGCTTGTACAGCGCAGGCTGACGGGGAAACGTAGAAAAGTGTTGAGCAAAGTTATTAATATTAGCGCTAGCATGTCAGCAGCTAGCAACCTGGAATCGATAATCTCTCTTGTTTTGAGGTGAAGAAACAGGACCTCGGCAGGAAAGATGCGATAGTGTTTCCGCTCAGCCTGCCGGCGTAGGTCCACGTAACACACCTGGCGCGAGGGAGGGACAGGAGCGGTGTTGGGCAGCACTCCTGAGAAGTGCCAGAAAGTCTTCTCTTTCTAAAGGGATTGTGGCAAAGGGAAAAATGATTTAAGTATCAATCAACTTGGGGACTTTTCTACTTGATGTCTCACCTATCAAATCTGAAGCAGGGGCTTCCCGCTGCTGGTTTTGCTTCACAGTGCTGCTGACTGCAGAGGCTTTCTGTCGCAGAGAGGAGAACTAGCAAGTATTTTCTGTAAGCCACAGGGGTAATGCAAGCAGACATTTGTGGTTAACACCCATCTTTGCTAAGCTTCCTGTGGTGCTTACTGCAGGCAGATGGTCTTTCCAGTAGCCCGGGCAGACTCACAAAACCTGCCGGAAACGATCGACAGAACACGAATACACATGAATTAATGAGCCAGCCAAGAAACTAACCATTGTTTCAAATGGATGGGGGTGTTCTAACGATGCCCGTTAGGAACCTGATCCAATGACAGGCAGATCCCCTTTAACCTCACGGGGTTTGGGTCTGCTGGGGGGCATGCCAAAAATTGTCCACCTTCACCTCCTGAGATATGGCCCCATGTCACGGCCCTGGAAAGAGCTGCATCTGGCAGGCATTCATTCTGGAAAGGATATCAGAGCCAAAGGCGTGTGTATTTACACCCCACCCATTACCTTCCTACCCCCATCTCATGCTGGAGTTGAAAAGCCATGCTCCAGACAGAGAAAAGTACTGGCGCTTCGCAAAGACACCAAGAAACCGGTATTGCAGTGCTCTCGCCCTGCGCTAGAGCCTGGAGAGCGACAGGCAAAGGAGCCGGCCCTGGTGCTGCGTGCGGGGTTTGGTGCGCAGTAACGAGGTTCTTTGGGATTCGCTTGATTCTTCAGATACATTAGCTCGGGCCATTTGCTTTCCTTTTTGTGTTTGTTTTCAGTGAGTCTGCAAGGAGAAGAAAAAAAAAATGTTCCCTGGCAGAAATATTTGTGGAAAGAAGATAAGACAGTCACTAATAACGCTCTTGATTTGGGGCACAGGAGAACAATGCACTCCTTTCAGAAGCACGCAGCCGAAAGGTCACGTGGAAGACGCGGGCATCGCCTGCACGGTGCCGTCCGCATGAGGATGTGGAGGTCAGACGTGTCATTATTCTGTGCCCGTGTTCCTTGCACTATTTTTCCCCTTGGATCTCTGTTCTGTGCACGACTGAGTGGAGACTGCAAAAGGGCTTTGCCCTTAATCATGCTGCTAATAGCACAGCTGGGGCTTTCACTCACTAAAGCCAAGTAAATCCTGCCCAGTCACCAACTCCTCTTTTCCTGCCCTAAAGCTATTTCACCTTCTTTTTACTCCACTTAGCACAAGTCTCCATCTGGACTACTGGTAGCTCATCACAAATCTATGTCCTGAAGAAGCATCAGGGCAGCAATTAGGCACAATTACACTGTTACTCATTTTGAGAGTCGCTTCTCCTAAGAGCTTTCTCTCGCAATTTCCAAAGCAAATGGTCCTTTGGAAATTAACCCGCCGCTTCCAGGGCTACGTGGTTCGCCAGCCGAATACTGCTCTGCTCTCATTGTAAATTAGCTGTGCTCCCCTTTCCAAAACTCTGTTTAATGTGCAACCTTTCCTGCCTTCTGCTGGACATTACCTGCCCCTAACTGATTAATCTTTAGCTCTGTGTCCATCTATCTTCTGCTCCGATTTCTGAGCTTGGAGAATGCAGCACACCTTGCTCTGCTGCTCTCTCACCGCTCCCCCTGCCTTGCTCCCTCACCTAGGTCGCACCGTGCTCAGGTGCAGCGATTTATGGTCGTTGCCGCCTCACCTGTGTGCTGCTCTGCAGGCCGGAGGAGGGGCGCCTGAGGGCACCGGTTACCTGCCTCTGGGCGGTTGATCTGCAGGCAAGGCGCCTGACTGGTTCCTGTCCCCTGGGCTGGTGTACCAAGGCGAGGACGCAGGTGAGTCCTAGGAGCTCGGGGGGACAAACTGGAAGTTGCTAGGAAAAGAAATGACTGAGAGGAAGAGGCAAATGCAGGCACAGCAGATTGCTGTGGGAACGGCCGTCTCCTTTCTAGCTTGCTCGAGCTGCTCTCGGGCAAGAGCAGCAGGCAGGCCTCGCCACACCCAGGGGATGTGCTGGCTGGGCTTGCAGTGCCAGACTCACAGACCAGAGGGGCTTTCAAGAGTCCCACCAAATGGGCGGGGGAGGAAGCCTTAGAGAGAGAGAGTCTGCAGACCTGGGCTATGGACCTACCCCCCAAAAGCCCAGATTCAATTCCTGCAGATTTGGGGCATCTGGCTCTCTCTCAGCCTGTTAAGGGATGGATTTCCCCCCAGGACAAAACCAGCTGGTTTTATCCTAGGTCAAGAGCTGCCATTCAGGTAGCTCAAACATAGTTTCTAAAATGGAGATGGGCTTTCTGGCTGGAGCGCCCTGGTCGCTCACCCGCGAGGCGAGGGAAGGTGTTGGGCACTTCGTTACCTGACCGGCCTTCGCCTTCAGACGGGCAGGGAGCCGATCACAAAGATTAGGTGCTTTTGCTTTGCAAAAGCGATTGCGGCCGAGCCGAAGAGCAGAAGGTTTGAGGTTGACTGAAGTCAGCAAAACCGAGTGCCTCTCTCCTGGGGTGTCTCGGTGCTGTTACGGTACCGCCTCTCACGTCTCGCTCTCTGTGCACCCTCACCCTCTCCCACTCTTCCCCTCCTGGTTCGCACCTGCCCCCTGCGTTTTCCGCTGCCATTTTAATGTTCCCTCTCTCGTCTCCTCGCCTCCCTTTGCCTTCGTGCACGCCAAGCTCTGGGCTGTGGTTGTTGCTGGCGAGGTGCCCGAGTCAGCGTGGCAGTGCTAAGCACTGGCGTGCCCGAGGGCCAGATCCTAGAAGTCACTTGGACGCTGCAGTGGGACTTGGGGGGAGTTTGTGTCTGAGCTAAACTAGGCTTCTGAAAACCCCCGTTCTGCAAAAGGACCCAGTACCTACGGGGGAAGGCTTCTTGTCACAGGTTCACGTGGTGAATTATAGACCACGTCCACTATAGACCTCAAGTCTCCTAACTCCCAGCCCTCCTTTTGTGCCGCATCTTTATAGAAAGCAAGCAGCGCAGCACTGTTACCACGGTTGTCTTATTCTAGGCAGAGGCACACGTCTTTCCAGCTTCCTGTCTACACAAGCCCTAACCTGAATTGCCCTTACAAGTTGGTGAACTCCTTTATAGTCCCAGCTCCGTCTGCTACAAGGACAGGGTCTCGCTAGGTCAGCTCTTTGACTTGTTTTCCCCGTGGATGAGTTCTCATCTTCGAGATCCCTGCTGAGTCCATGAAAAGCAGCCTCTTCTCCCTTGTCATTATGGCTCTAGAGACCTGGCTGCTGCTTAATGCCACCTCTTGCATTCACCAGCCAATTCCTGTTGAGCAACAGCAGCCCCTGCTTTCCACCTCCCACGGCCCCAAAGCCAGCCTGCCCCAAAGGAAGGAAACTGGGCCCAGTAGCTGAACGCAGTTGTGCACTGCTACATGGTCGAGCAGTGCACAACTGGGCACCTGAGCTGCTTCAGCCTTTCAAAGATGGGCACGCACGAAAGGGAGTCACCAGCAAAAACGGAGCTGTGCCTCCATATTGCATGTAGGGTCATGCATCCTAACTGCCATGTTGGCAGCGTTTGCATTGAAAATAGCAGGCACTGTACCGACAAGTAAAACAATTAGGTTGGATGTTTTTTATTTGCATCTGCTCTCCAAAGCACTGATGATACATGCAGTAGCAACAACAGATTTGCTAGGCATTGCAGCCTCATAAATATTTAGTTGAAGAGTAATTACAGAATAAAGCTGGGAGGGGGAACGGGAATGACACAGAAAGGACACGGTATCTTTTCCATCCAGATGGTGCCTCAAGAAAACGGTTAGCACATACAGAAGGGGAGCAGGACACAAAAGAGAGAGCGGGACAGTCGGGCTGCCCTCCGGTACCTCGTCCTTGTTGCACGGGTCAGGAAAGCAATGCAATATTTCCCTCCTCCTCAAACTCTCTCCCAGGGCTCCAGTGGGCACCGAGGCCATCGTGGGCTTTCCATATGGCTAAGATGTGCCACTAATACACTGCACCGAGACACGGATCAGACCTTGCCCCCTTCCTCCAATCTACTTCGGTTTTGTTTTTCTGCAGAAATAAGTTTCTACACGTTTTTCACGAGCGTAGCTTTCCAGAAAGGTTTCCCTCCTAAGCAGAGCCAGCAGCCTGCTGCCATCACTCCCCAGGTGCCAACCAATTCACTCCTAATAACCCAGCGATGAGAGCTCTGCCCTGCACTTCTCTGCCAGGTGGGGAGGGTTATGCCTGTCTTTGAGTAAAGAGAGGTGCATTTGTATTAGCCTGCCTCTCATTTACAGTCTGTGACGGCTGAAATGGCAAATCTACAATTGATTTTGTTATGGAAGTTTTCCACCTCCAAGTCACTAAGTGCCCTGGCAATCCTCTATAGGAGTCATTAGGCTGCAACACATCCATTTAGAGCCTCATCTACACAATGCAACTAATACATCTAAATTGCTCTACAATCAGCAGTTGTAATTAATGGCAGGTTAAAATAAACTGCTTCTACATGTCTCTTGAAAATATTGCTTGAAGCAAAGGCACTGTGAAACATTTGTGTCGATTCACACTTCCTTAATGAAAATGCACGTGCAGGACAGGGGCTTGATCTCTGGTCAGCATTCAGGAGCTTTTCAAATGCTTTCCTGCTTCTGCCATGGAAAACGTAGTGGTGGGCAGAGGCCTGTGCTCTGTTTTAGCAGAAATCCAGATTATTGACTCCGGGTTTGTCTACACAGGAGAGTTATTACAGAACAAGAGGGTGTGATATTGCAGTGCACTAGCTCCTCTGCACGCACTCCCCCTGTGGACACTTATAAGCTAAAAACAGAGGTCCTATTTCTCCCAGGACAGACTTTTATGCCAGTACCCTACAGATGTACATGCCTGTTGTGCCACTTCAAGTACCTGTGAAGTATCTGAGAGAACAACTGGGGCCTAGTCCGCGTTAACTGCCCTTCAAGCCGGGTGTATAAATGACTGTCCGCATGGGACAATCAGACCCAGGATAAACCGACACCTGTTTTTACCCCCCGTGCTGTAACCTCCTTCACTGAGGCTGTCTCTGTCCATCTCCTAGCAGATGTGGCATGAACAACTGCTGAGTTGCTTTGTTTTCAAGGATAGGGGCTGGTGTACGGAGAAACACAACCTGCTGATATAATGCACTTGCACAAGGCCTTTCTTCCCCGAATCTTGCAGCGCTTCATGCAAATATAGGCCAGTATTATTAGTAGTGCAGTACAGATTAGGAAACTGAGGCACAGAAATTAAGCGACTTGCTTAAGGCACTACACTAAATAAGTGGCAGACTTGCATTCAGAGCCAGGATCCTGCGGTTTCCAGTCCCTGGAAATGCACCTCCTACAGTACCATGGCATTTGCAGTATTGATTTGTGACCTATTTGGCTTCTTACACGCTACAGGTGTGTTCTGTAGGTGATGCAGGTGTATCCAGCAGTGGGTGTGGAAAAGCTTTATACATGCATGCGGAGTAATATAACGCTATGAAAAGAGTGAGAGTATGTGGGCTGCTGGGTTTCATGTGGCTCCCTACTAAGACTGAAAGAGCAGAGCATTTTCACTGCACTCTAACAGCAATGCAAGGCCCATGTTAACACGCCTGGCACAATGAGCGCCTGGTTCTCCAATCCCTTCCCACACCGCGCTCTAATGGAGTGTGTTCATGAAAGGCTTCTTCTAATTTTTAGAGCATTTCCATGGAGACCTATTTAACCCACAAGACATCAAATGGAAAGAGAGCACAGTTGCTGTGATACACACCAGGCTTTTTCAAAATCTGTACTCCATCATCAGAGAGAGCATATTGCATACTGCCCAAGTATCCTTCACGAGTTTCCTTTCACAGTAAAGCAAAAAAAAACCAAAACAGACTTTTGTTTGCTGCTGTATTTCTTTAAGAGGGCAAATCTGATATCTTTTATTAGACCAACTCAACTTTGAGTTGGTCTAATAAGATTTACCCAAAGAACCTTGTCTGCCTATGTCCTTCGACCAACACGGCTGCAGCCTACACCCCTTTAAGAAGGCAAATTGCTGCTAATTGTCTGCCAACAGATTCAGTCTTGGAACATCATTCGATAATTACGACATGAAGCAGCGCACTAATCCAGTAGCGAACATTGAAGTTGTTGCCATTGAGCGGTCTGTGACGGTGTCTGCAGTGCTGATAAATGAGGGGTTTGTTGCCTTATCGTGAAGGGAGGGCGTTCCCGGGTGGTGGAAGCTGTGATCATAAGTGGAGCGCGATGCAGGCAGGAAGGCTGTTATCCACCTTTGGCTACGTTCTCTGGGTGCAGGACAGGCACGAGCAGTGGATGCCGCCGATCAGATGCAAGATGCTGTTATAAACTCCTGCCTCCCACCGTCACTTGCTGCTTTCTTACGCTCTCCCCTCGGAAAGTAAAGGGTCTGAGTATCTGAACCGCCTCTGTGCTCATCTGTGAGAGATGCAATGGGTCCAAATGTGTCTGCTTCCTCTGCAAACCTATTCTGCGGCCCTCTTCTCTGCTTAATGAATGCGAGCAGTAGGGAGAATTTCCAAGTAGCAGCGCCCACCATTTCTTGCAAATAAGATTACGGCTCAGCATCCTTCTCGCTCATACTTCTGCAATGGCCGGAAGCAGGCAGGCTGTAACCTTTGCTTCTTTCCAGGCACATTTGCACTCGGAGATCCAGTTATGGATCAGGGCTTTTTTAGCTACGTGAAAGCATTCCAGGTGTCTCTGCTTACCAAGAGCCTCTCCCGTCGCTTTTTTGGTGTAGCTGGAAGAATCCACCTCCACTTTTTCAGCGCTGTCTGCTGTTTTGAACAGGCTATATTGCCGCCTTAAAGAGCATCTCAGAATCTTGTTTCCTGGAAATTTCTCTCTGGTTGGCCGTGGCCATATCCGCTTACTGCTAATTAACATGGTGCAGTTTTCTTTCCGAGTCTGATCGCTTCCTGGTGCTGACCTCTCGTGGTTTTTCAGGGATTTCAGCTCTGGGAAGCGATCCCCTCTCTGGACTGACCCAGGGGAGGGAAGCCTCGGAAAACTGAATATCCTGGGCAGATTTGGCTTCTTTGTAGGTTTATCTTGAGAGTCGACTAGATGGGTTTCATCACTGCTGGCATTACAAGGGCCAGTTTGTGAGTGGTCTGTGCTTAAGCTTTCACTGGAGACAGGACCCTTATAATGATGAGGTTTTCCTGCTTGTGCATATAGCTTTTCTAGAGGATCATCCCTGGAGCAGGGGTACGGCTTTCCCTCTTCGCAGACTAGACGGACTGTTTCTAATGACATGACGTTTGAGATGATGTTGGTCAGTTTACATTTGGGGATTGCTCTCGGCATCGCCGCAGGCTTCGGGCACTGCCAGTCTTCTTGAAGCGTTGTCTTGTCTCGGACCCTCGGGCGGTTTTCGGGTATCGCGGGGAAGGTGGGTCTTGCTAACTGGCAGATGGATTGAAGGTAATCTTCACTGGAGCACAGATCTGGGTTGGTAGACAAGCTTCCCAAACTTTTTGCATTGCTGCTTAAATCCTCCTGCATTTCCTCATGGGTTTCACATATGGTTGGGAGAGGCTTTGTAATATTCAGTCTGAGCCGGGGCGCCATGGCTACAAAAAAGGTACAAGACATAATTGGCACATGCAAATGAGAAACTCTCTGATACAGGAACTGTAAAATGAATACAATCCTCTTCCTATTCCTTTTTTTTGTAGTGAAGAAGCAAGCAATAACATACAGGGGAACCCTTTAAAAATACAGCTGGTAAATTTTTTTAATCGGGGGTGGGGGGGGGCCTGACAGGTCATGAATAAAATATACTAAATGGCTAATTATTCACGTGGCAAATGATAAAACAATTCAGTAAAGAGAATCACGCAGCTCATCCCCTGACAATCAGACAGCCCAGCCCTACATGCACCTGCTGGTTCAATATAATAGGGACCTACTTAATTCACAGTTTTGTGTGTTTTGTGGGAACACTGAAATCCGGGATGGTCCGTGAAATCTGAAAAATCAGCAAAAAAATAAAATAAAATGCCCCCGCCCCCAGTGGGACCAAGCAGTCCCTCCTCCTCCCTGGGCTCTCCACCAATCAGCCCCAAGGCGCAGGGCCGCCGCGAAACACCCACGACATTGGCTTTGCACGCCCCAAGCAGGCTGTGAAAAACCCTTTGTCTCGCCACAATTTAGGTATGTCCCTAAATACCGCTGCCTGGGCGACAGGAACAAGAGCATCAGAAGAAGCTTCCAGGTAATCCTGCTCCCCGCACCGGATACGGCGCTCCCGTTTATCTGCACAGTGTGGCAGGGAGTCTTGCCTGGGGGGACGTATGGGGGACTATAGGATTGGGGCCCAGTTAGTGGAGTCCATCTTTGTTCACGGATAGGAGCTGGTTCTCCACGAAGTGAAGTATTGCACAGGGCAGTGATATTACACTTGGTCTGTTCCCCCCCAGAAATGACAAAAAAATGGTGGTTCAAAAACCCACCCCTTTTCATCAGTGCTGCCGGCTGTGCACCAGTAGTTACGTCGGCTCAAGGGCAAGAAATTCAAGACCATCCCAAGCTGAGTGATCTTAGTTCCTGCAAAGTCAAGACTCTTATTCTACTCCTAACAAAGCCAATGCAAATGTGGCCTACCTCATTTATTAACTAGCATCCCACCCTGAAGTGGTTTCAGTTCCTAAAGTACTGTTTCTGGGGTAACTCTTGGCTTAAGCA
The DNA here is from genome assembly GCF_052110815.1 of Crocodylus siamensis. NCBI lineage: Eukaryota > Metazoa > Chordata > Crocodylia > Crocodylidae > Crocodylus > Crocodylus siamensis. Next base: position 5,848,925 of record NC_143404.1, on the reverse strand, counting down.
TTTGCTTGCAAAAATGCTCATATAACCCAGATCCAGTTTTTGACTTCCAGATTTTTATGTGACTACTTAGTCAAAATTGCACTGCTCCATTGTGCTTTCTAAATGCATACGTGTGGAAATAGCTATTTATGTGCATGAGTGTTGTGGGCTTTTTCTTCTTCCTTTTATTACTGGAAATCAATTCCAGCTTCAGAAACCCTCTGCAGCAAGGCACAGACCACATCTGAAATGCAGGGGCTGTGCCCTTCTCCAGCATACAGAGTAGAAATTGCTGCATACTCATGCTTTCTGCTCTGTTGCTGGCTCTATTACAGGTTTCATTTCAGACAGCTAGAAACATCAGCCCCGTCTGGACCTTGCCAATGTAACTTTTGTCTGTGCAGCACGCTGAGAAGGCTTTCTGTTTTCATTCCTCATTCTTCGATGCCTTTAGGTGAGAAATCAAGTTCTCGTGTTGCTCCCGTTGGAGTCTTTCCCATTGGGAGAAATGGTTTGGATCTATAAGTGCCAGGCCCCGGCAATGCCCCTTTTTTTACTTGGTGTTACTCACATGCCCGCTCCGTCCGTCGAGGGGCACGTTTGCAATAACACCCCTGTCTGGGTCTTCCTCCCTCTCCTCCCTTGCCTATTTGCAAGGATTTCACCTGATCTGGCTAAACGGCTGTCACAGTCACATCAGCACTGCAGGGCTAGAGAGCTGCACGGCCGAGTGCTAGCACATGACCTTGTATCTACTGGTTTGGGCTGGTCCCGGCTACAGCAGGACCTGGGCTGTCTCCCTGCAGGTCTCTGCTTTCTCCTGTGTTGGAGATGCTCGAAGTTTCAGCAGCTCTCACCCTTAGGATCCCATTTCAGCAGCCTCCAGCACAAGGCACAACTTCCAGCTTTTAAAGCACCCTCCTTTTCCTTACCTGAACGTCTCTCTCCTCTCGGAGCCGGGCGTGTTTCTACTCCGCAGTTCCCGAGTCCTGCACCCTCCTCGCTTCCCGGAGAGAAGACGAGCTGTCTAACACTAGACCGTGCATCAGGCTTACTGCTTCCAGTCAGCTGATTCTGCTGCTTTTTTTTTTTGTTGTTGCTGCTGCTAAATATAGCCTGCTGGATCCCTTCCCCTTCCTGCAAATCCTAATTTGATAAATGCCCCGTGTCTCTGAAAGGACAGAACAGAGTCAGCGAGGCAGGACAATTGCATTACCGGCAGAGCAGCCCCTACAGCACATCGCTCCGGCTTTGGGAACGGGCTGACGTGTTGACATTTTTCCAAGGGCAAAGTGGAAATGCGGTGCCACGTCCACGTCCCCGAGCCACAGCCGGGGTGCGGCCAGATGTGCGCCGTATCGAATTCCTCCGCGCGTTCGCAGGAGGTTGGTTTGATTCTCGGGGTAGGAAATGCAGGGGAAGGAGTTACGCTTCCTGGCTGCCAGGGCCAGGCGGCATCGCCCCGGGGTACTTCCAGAGCCTGGAGGCTGCACTGATTGATGCTGGCAACCTCGGGCCCCTCAAGGGCACATCTGCTAGAGAGAGGCCCCGGGGCTCCTCGCGGCTGTACAGGCACCGGGGACGTCGAGGCGGTTGTCAGCCCTCCTTTGGTTGTCCCCCCGTCGGGGACTCCAGGGTGCCGGCAGGCACTTCGCGGTTACTTCCATCGCAGCTTTTAAGATGTGATCCCCATCTTCACGTCAGCGAGTAACTCGCGGGGCGAGGCATCCAGAGAGCTGCTGGCAACTGGGATCTGAACGGGCCGGCCGTGCTGGCGGCAGGCGCAGCGGGGACTGAACCAGGGGAAACCTCCGCAGGTTGCTGTAGCATGAAGTAAAGCACCCACGCGCCGTCTCAGACCCGTAACACGCACTTTCCTGAGACCTGCCCCAGCACAGCACCTCTCGTGCCATTTATGTCGCACGGCCTTTGACTCCAAGACTAGCGCCACTCGCTACGCTGTTGTCTGGAGAAGTCCAGGCCCTGCCAAGTGCCCAGAGCCCTCCCCGCGCACTGGAAAGAAGAGCTCATTTTACCGGAAACCTCAGCACCGTCATGGTGATGCTCAGTGGGGTCAAACCACGCGGGGAGGTTTCCAGCCCCCAAATTAGCAAACATCTTCTGCACTCTGGGAGGGGCAAGCGCAAGCAGGGAGGGCAAGAAAATACTGTTTTAGCAGACAAGAAACCCAGTCTGGAAATGCCACAGAACGTGTGTTGAACAGCGTGCCGACACGCTCAGCAAGAGACAGAGCCATCCTTTTAGTCTGTTCTCCATCGCCAGGGATCCTGGTTTTCTCTGATTTAAAATAAAAAAAAAAAATCCCCAATTTTGGGATTTAAAAAAGTAACTCAAAATCCACATTTTATTTTTTTCCATGATTAAAATGAAACGCCACTAATTAGTCTTCAAAAGGAGGCTAGATAGACACCTTGCCGGGGTTGTTTGACCCCAGTGCTCTTTCCTGCCATGGCAGGGGGTCGGACTCGATGATCTGCTCAGGTCCCTTCCGACCCTACTGACTATGAACCTATAATGTATTGATTGAAACACCACTAATGCGTACATCTATATATTGGTGGTGTTTCATTTTAATCATGGAAAAATGTGGATTTGGGGGTTTGTTTTTCTAAAATCTGAAAATTGGGGACTTTTTTTTTTTTGATGGGAGAAAAACAGGGTCCCTGTCCCTCACTATATTAAGCAAATATGCACTCGGGGGAGCTAGTGTCTCCACTTGGAGGAGGATCTTGAGGCTCGTGTCTGAACTGCTGTGTCTGAGGATTGGATAGAGGAGAACTACAAGTGCATTTATATGACCCCGGGTTCGTATTATCTAAAACGAACACTAAGCGGCAAACTTCACTTTCCTTCTGCTTGCAGGAGACAAATGCTGGCGTCGTTCTGTAGATAGTGGAGTAGACCGCCAGCGGGGAGGCTTCAGATTTGCTTTGGATGCCGTGAGGAGTAGCATTCATGCCAAGCTTCATTTCTGCAGGAGTTTCTTCTTCTGAACTTTTGTATTGTTATTCGGGGAGGACCGAAGTCCAAGCAGATGGCCCTAAACCCATCTTGTGTCTCACTAAACCTGCAAATGATCTTTTCAAAGCAGACAATATCTGCCGCAGAGAGCAGCTAGCTTTGTAAATCGTCACTCAAAAGCTCTTGCCTCATCTTCATAGTCCCATGAAGCGCAGATGAGTGAAAAGGTACGGATGAATTAGCCCCTCTGCACTGACTGTGCCAGTGAACTTGCCGTACTTACATACAGCCGTGGGCTGGTGGCTGATGAAGAAATGTGGCTGATGTGAATCCAGGGCTCCTTGTCTATTCTTCCTCGTATGGTGCCTCTTCAAACAGGGCTGCCATGCAATTCCTCCGCAAACTTTCCCTTCCTCTTATCGGTGGAGGCACACATACATCTATCTGGAGCCGCTTCAAAAGGGCAGCATCTGGTACTTCTAGTTGTTTGGTGCGGACAAACTAGGAACGATGCATTTCCTTCCCCGCTTGTCCCATCATACCGATTAGGACATAACCACAACTGCCCCTTGGAAACATTCCCCTCTGAAACGGCTCCAGATGTAGGTGTGTGTCCATGCCCGATTACTACCAGTAGCCAGGATTCATTTGGCCTTCCCCCCAGGAGTGAAATGATGGGTAGTAATCTGTGTGGGCCCCACACAGCAGAAAAGCCCTTGTGCACACGTGCAAGTCCCAGTGACGTCCATGAGACTGTCCTGAGTGGCAGTGGATGCAGGAGAGCAAAGTTAAACCATATCAGATTTTAAGCAAGCTTTTACTAGCTTTATTCCTGCTCTTTTCACCTTGTGTCAAAACGCTGTTCACCATTGAAGGCAGGCTGTGATTAGCATAATGTTTTTGACATAACATCTGTTAGATAAAGCAGAAATATTTGAGGGGAAAACAGCATCTGGCATAGATCTTAAATGTGCTTTTGTTTTCCACCACCTATACAGACAGAGGACTTATTTCTTAAATCAGAGGGAGAAAAAAGCAACTCCTTACATGTGCTATATGGATGAAATATATTGATATATAAATTATGTAAGTTTTATTTTGAAAGGTTGACAGAGGACGCTAGATCTGGAAGGCAAGGGCATTTGGAGAATGAGTCTTTGTCTTAGGCCCTGTTGACTGGACTAGCAATTCGATATCATCTATTTCCGAATTGTCTCCTCCTAAATACATGAGTGTATTCTGGAATTGGATCTCCAGGTGAGGAGTCAGAAGAGCATTTCTGGACAATCAATTCTAGACAGTTTCCCGCTAATAGATATGGTTTGTCAAACTCTTGCTGCTGCCCCCACTGCTTTTCAGGACCCCTTCTCAGGATCAGAAGTGTAGGGCTGGAGGGGACCTCGGGGCTCAGTACAGACAGTCACAAATCCTGAGGCTGAAATGATTCAATCTTCAAAGGTTAGTCTCAACCAGGGGTGGGCAAAGCCCGGACTCCGTTTCCCAGCGGCCCCTCAACCACCCTCAATGCAAAGTTACGCCTTACAGACTAATGCATCACCAACCAGTGGATCTCGATCCACCGGGAGATCTCGGAGCCTCTTGGAGTCGACCCGAGGCTGGGGTGGGAGCTGAGTGCCCGCGTGCATGCATGTGCCCCGGCCCAGCAGGTCAGTCCGTGGGGGAGGGAAGGGGCAAGGGCTGGATCGAGGCCCCCGCAATGAGGGACAGTGCCGCAGAGGCAGGCGCAGGGGTAAGTTGAGTGGGGCCCAGACAGGTGGGACTTACCTGTTGGGGAGGCGCACCCCCAAATAATTTTTTCTTGATCTGCCCCCCACTTCCCTCCCCACAGACTTACCTGCTGGGGGGGGGGGGGGGGGGTGATGGCAGTGCATGGAGCTTTTGGGTTGCTTTTAAATGCCAAAGGCGCTCTCCTACTTAAAGTTTGGAGACCGCTAGACTAACTGAATCAGAGATGCATAATCTTTCATAAGCAACTGCAGCTTCATTCTGGGCACCTCTCCACGTTCATTAACGTGCTGTAGTTACCGCACATTAAGCTTAGTCCGTGGTTAGCCAAGTACTAAATGAATGTGCGGTAACGCCAGCGCACGGGTTTTTAGTGACACGTATTGCGCAGTAGCCTGATGCTACTGCTCAGGAGCGTATTGGCACCGTTCCTGCGCTGCACGCTACTGCGCAGTGTTATTAAGCTACTCTGTAGTTAGCATCTCATGTAGACGTACCCTCTGCCTCCTACCTGACTTCAGACGAACATGGCTAATGACATTTCCCCACCCCACCCCGCAATGAGAGTGCTTTCTAATAATCCCCTCTACATTTCCCTTGCTGCAATTTAAGACCATTGCTCCTTATCCTGTCCTCTGCAGGCACAGACAGTGTAATATCCCTGTCCTCTCCGCAACGGATTTCAAATACCCGAAGGGTGGTTATCAACCCACCTCACCCTTTTTGTCTCCAGATTAAATAATCCTAGTTATTTCAGGCTTTCCCTGTAAATCCCATTTCTCTGCCCGATTCAGCAGCTTGTTGTGTGAGCAGGCCCATTGCTTTCGGTGCGACTGCTCTCCAAACAGAGAGCGCTTGTAGGAATCGGGTACCAGGCCTCTAAACAGTATTGTACTACATCAATTTGTGGAGTCTTTGCCGTTGCCATGCTCCCCTCCCTCTCCCTGGTAGAGCTTTAATACTCTAAAAATAACTATTGCTTCTTAAATATCTTGAAGCACGGTATGTTATTTATTACAAAACTCTGATTCAGTGGTCATAAAATTGCATTCAAATCCAGGAACATGGAAAGAGGTATGTAACCCCAGTATAGACCACTGATATTCTCTATCTTTCCCTTCTCTTTTGTTGACTGAAACGTTGCTAGGAAAAGATATTTCCCTAATCACCTTTATGGAAACGCTCTTCTGTACCTTACCTCCGCCACAGCCCTCTCTGCCTTGCTGAGCGGGTGAACCTCTGAACGTTTCTTTTGCGTCTTCTTGAAAGCGTCTGATGTTTCTCTCGTGCCTTTTTGAAGAAAGCTGGTGAACCCCCCCTTGCACTTCTGTATTTATACCCGTCAGACTGAATGCAATGAATCAGCATTCCTGTGTGCGTGGAAAACCGTAACCAAATGGGATTAGCAGTAAAGGAAAACAGCAACGGGCCCAGTGCCTGGACCGCGGACTTCCCGGCCAGCCGTTAGCCCTGCATAGCTTAACTGAGCCTGCGAGTGTTTCCGTGCGCGGTTGTGCATGCGTCCAGTTTTTGTTCCTCTGCTTTGAGCAGAAACCAGCTTCCCCCCCAAATGACGGGGGGGGGGAGCTGCCTCTGGCTCTGATTGAGCTGGGGACAGGGGGAAACGTGAAAACGGTTTCTTAACCCCGGTGGTTTTGCCACGGGCGGGAACTCGTTTGCTTGGCCAAGGGCTCGACAGACTGAGGTCCGACAGCTGCTGAGTGTGTTAGATGCCCTCCAGGAAAGTAGTGCTCAGCATCAGCAGCTGGATTCCCTCATTTACTTCTCCAGAAAGTCTGGGTGTAACCTACTCCCTCGCGGCTTGTTGCGGGGGTCGGGCTATGTCAGCGGACACCTCCCTTTGGCTTAGCCCACTCAACTCTCCGGGCAGCGCTGAAGGTGGAAGTCTGGCAGGGATCGTACATCATCCCTCTTCGAAAGCCCTGCCCTGCCCTAAACGCGTGCATACAAATGATTTTAGGATGACTCCTGAATTAGGCTCGCTCGCACGCGTTAACTTAAATCGGCTGCGTGAATGTGCGGAGAATCAGACCCAGAGTTTACGACTGTGCAGCCGTTAGGGCCAGCGCTTGCTGTCTTGGCACAGGTAGTCCCATTCGAGCCAAGAGGTCAGCTAGCCAGACAGACAGATCACGGGGCTGGATTTTTCTAATGGATTTAAGAAGATAAGGACCCAGGTCCTTACAGGTGTCAAGGTGCCTACTTGATTTGAATGGGAGCCGGGGCTGTAAACAGTGAAATCCAGGCACTGGGACTCAACTCTTGGCCCCCTTTTGAAAATCCCAGCCTACGGAGTCAAGGCTTGAGCACACGTTCGGGGGAACGGCGCTGTGGTCATGTAACTGCTTAGGACTGAACAGAAATATTTCCAGTCAGACCTTTATAACCTAAAATATGCCTTGGCAATGATTTCTCATGTGCATTTTCTTACCTGCTTTCATTCTGCGGCAGCGACGTGAAAAGCAAGCCAGGTCCAGACCGGGGTTTGACAGGCAGTGGTTGGTTACAAGATTCAACACTTTTTTTTTTATTTTTCCGAAATATGACTCTTTGCAAAAGGGGAAATAAACTGCTCAAAGCTCCTGGAGGTGTGGGGGGCCTGGCCTGGCAAGCAGGGCCTGTGCAGGGACTGGAAGGGGGGCTAGGGGCTAGGGGCCACGCTGGCACATCTGCTTGCAGGATGTGGGCCAAGAATAGCAACCCAGGGTGACGCAAGTCTTGCCTGGCGTCGTCAAGGCACCGGCTGAATTGCTCTCCGTACAAATGCATGTCGAGGCATGTCTCAGGAGCAGCCAAGCCCAGCAGAACGGGGAGGATGGGGCAGCGGGGGACCTGCCGCATTGCCCTTTCCTGGCCGCTGGAGTCAGAGCTCACAACACACAGCTTTTCAGCACGACCTCTTTTCCCTCTCATTTCAAGGCTTTCTCTAGCGCCGCGGGCACCAAAACGTCGTTTTTGTGCCAAAGGATCACAGAGTCTCGGCCCTGGAGCCTGAGCACGTAGCACACGGCTGGGGCTCCCCGTCATCCCCCTTCCCCACGTGCAGGGACTGAGTGGGCATGTCTAAACCGGCACAGGAGCGCCGCGGCGGGGACGCCTCTGCTCCATGGGTGCTACCTCCCAGCACCCGTGATGCAGCTGCCGTGGCGCACAAACCTGGGAGGCTCGCTGGGGCAAGGCCCGGCGCTGCGTTGCTTTTGCTTCGGGAGGCAGCGCGCGGGGAGCGGGCCAGGAGCGACTTGCCGCAGCAAAGACCTGCCCGGCGAGTTCGTTCGCAGGGACAGGAGGAATCTGCCTCTGCAGGTCTCGTGCAGGCCGGTCGGCCTCGTGCAATTGCTGCCGTGAAACCACCCCGTCACCGAGTGACCGCATCTGCCCGTCAGCGTTGGGGGCTCTACAATGGGAGGACCAGGCCTCTGGCGGCGGAGGGCACGTAACCACGGTTTGGTCACGATCCGCTGGGGCTGGGAGGAGCACCCGCTGGTCCAGAAAACCTCTGCTCCGGGCCCTCCTGTATCCCAGAGCCACGAGGCAGCCCAACATCCCACTGCAAGTGGTGAATCTAACACACCTCCCCTTACGTTTTGGCAAGGGAAGATAGTAAGAGAGACTAGGGCAGTAGCTGTGTCTGCAGCCCCTGCCCTGGCAGGTAATATTGTTATGGCCCCTTACCAGTGCTGTGCTCTAGGCGTGACTGCTGAGCCGATGACAGCTGATGGCTTGACTAACCAGAGTCCAGGGGCTCCTTTACTTGACTTTTTTCCCTTCCCAGATCAGTGGGGTCTGGCTTCGTATCCCTGAAATCTTGGAATCCATCAGCGGCAGCGCTCGGGAGTGATTACCTCCCGGACCAAAAACACCATCTGTTTCAGGGCAGCGCTTCCCACGGTTGTATTGGACGTGCCAGCAGAAGCCGGGGGTTCAGGTAACACATCAGCCAGCATGAGACCCCGGGCACGTCTGTGAATTGGAAACACAGCTACCCAGATCCTCTGGTGGGAATTTGAACGTGATTTTTTTTCCAAAGGTTGTCTGGAAAACAGAGGCGTTATTGGTGACTTGTCAGAGCAATGGGTGTTTGAATGAGAGAAAAGGTACTGACTGTGTACGGGAGTGTCGGGAATAGGCCGAGCTCTTCTACCAGATGACTCCAAAAACGCGACGTAGAAGGGACGCTGCTCCTTCTGCATGAGGAGGTGAGCCAGTCTCCATGGGGGGCTAAGAGGATGATCTTGGGCTATCCCACATCTGCCTGCTACAGATTGCTTGCACCTCCCTCCGAAACAGTCCTTACTGGACCCTGTCTCCAAGTCCCGACGGCCCCCCGGGTCCCATCCGGAGCGGCGATGCCTGCTTCTAAGGTGTTGAGCAAGTAGCTCACGTACTTGTTACTAACATTTCACATGAAAGAAAAACTGTTTTGACCTGACTTATGCCCATGCCAGATGACTTACCTTTGTTAATTATATTAGCACAGGCCATTAACCTGTTATGCATGACAGGGGACAGATGAAACAAAGGCATGGCTGTGCAACATCCACGGGCTGTTTGATATTAACTGCGTGGGACGGGATTAGGAATCTTTTACCGGCAGCTCTCGCTCTGACTGCAGCTCACACATTAACTCCTGCCTGACGCTTGCTCGAGCACCGTGGTTGTTGCACACCACGGATAGCCCAGCACTGCCATGCTGCTTGTAGAGGCTCTGGGAAGGCAGCGGTTCAGGATGAAGGCCTTCATCTGAACATGATTGCTGAAGCACTTGAAAAGATGACATATGACAGACAATTTGCTATGTGGGGAACAGGCCCAGAGTCTTGCTTGGAGCGGGGATCCCCCCCCCCACGATTTTAGGAGCTCACATTTGACTGGATCTCAGTGGAAGTTGCAAACCCTCTGCTCTGGATCTTAACTTCGAATGTTGGGTTGGGGTGATGGTTTCAACCCACAACTGTAATGCAGGGCCTTACTTACTCAGCCTTTTTTTCCCCCTGAAGAATTCAATCCAGTCTGACCGTTTGCAATGTTCGAGACCCAGCTCCTTGCTTCGCGTGGATTTCAGTCACTGGGGAAGAAGCAGCAACAGCAGCTTGAGGCTGGTAACCGGCCACCGGCACGCCAGCCAACAGGTCGCACCGATTCTGAAATCAATTGGATGTTGCACCTTCTGGTGCATGGATGATTCAGTAGCCAACTGCACAGCGTGAACAACTGCACAAACATCAGGTCTACCGCCTGGTAGTTCACAAAGGAAAAAGGAAACAGCCTTGCCTTTGCTGGGTGAATGATTCCTCGTGAATCGCTTGCCAGGCTTTAAGTTGTTAACGGCTCGAACTGCCTGACCTAGGTGCTTCCATCCCTCCGAGCTATCTGTATTCCTCAGCACGAGGTTTTGTTTGATGAAACTGCATGGCCAGTTGAAATCAAACCCGCACTGAAAATCCTGCGGTGTTAATTCTCCTTAATCTTGCCTTCTGCTAAAAGCCAGTCCTCTTGGCTTGCTGTAATTATCCGAAGTAGTAAGGCCATGCAAAGCTTCGGTAGCCGAGTCATTTCAGAGGAGATTCGACCCGATTCGGGGACTGAATCTCCAAATCCAAACTGAATTGGGAGACCAATTAGAAGCTTTGAATCGATTCGAGGCATCCAACTCAATTCAGAAAAGATTCGGCCATAGACTAAACAGGCAGCTGACACGGCTGCCTCCAGCTGCTCCGTCTGTTGGTGTTGGGGGAGGGATGGATTGAGGCTGGGACAGGCTGCTCAGCCGGGGGGCACAGGATATGGGTGTGGCGGTGCTGCGAGTGGGGACTCTGCCCTGCTGCTGCTTGTCCAGCTGTTTTTGGGGGGGGGGCACAATGCAGGTGTGGCTCACCCCAGGCAGAGGGGGCAAGCAGCAGCAGGGTACAGCCCCCTCTCCCAGCGCAGCCGCACCTGCATCAGTGCTGGGAGTGGGGAGTCTGTCCTGCCGCTGCTTGCCAGCTAGCATGGAAGGACGGGTGCCCAACTGGCACGGGGAGGGGGCGCAGTATGCGGGTGCAGCCGCGCTGGGAGCGGGGGCCATGCCCTGCTGCCGCTTGCCCCCTTCCACCTGGAATGAGCCGCATCCTCATCCGCCCCCCCCGCCCAACACACACGCTCACCCGGGCAAGCAGTGGCAGGGTATAGCCCCCACTCGGCGCTGCCGCACCCCCGCTGGGCAGCTTGTCCCAGCCCCGATCCTGCCCTCCCCCAACCCCACCCCCAACAGACTTACCAGCTGGAGGCAGCTGTGTCAGCTGCCTGTTTAGTCTATGGCCGAATCCCCGAAGCAGCGTTGAATCTTTTGGATCCGATTCAGCTGAATTGAATCAGGACAGTGATTTGAATCTCTGAATTGTATCACTGTCCTCCGAATCAGCCGAATCTGAATCCGAAGTGAATACTTGCTGCTCCGCACAGGCCTACGAAGTAGTGCAAAGCCTTTGCAAAGGTCAGGTGAGGGGGGGCTAGGACTACCTCTCTCTAGGATGGAGTTAGTACAGGCTTCCCTCACCAACCACAGTTTTGCCAGCCATGGTTTTGAGTATACACGCTTCAGAGAAGGGGGGTGTACAGTTGGCACAGCCCCCCCGGCCCTGCTCTTGCCTCTCACTCCTTCCCCTGCCTCCCCAACAGCCCCCACAGCCTCGCTGGTGCCCCTCACCCCCCAGCCCTGTCGGTTTTGCCAACCAGGGGAACTTTCAGGAACCTACCCCCGTGGTTGGCAAAGGAAACCTGTGTCTTCTGTTCGGCGTACCTCTAGTCTCCTGTCCTGGATTGAGCGCGGTAGGCCCACACTGCGCTCAGATGCATCATCGTAGCACAGATCAGCAGGCTCAGGCTGGTTTTCATCTCGCCGGCTCCGCTACCCAGGTTGGTGAAACCACAGTAGCAGACTTCAGGTACGAGCCTCCCTGCGCTGCACTGGGATGCCCAGGCTGCTGTGGCTTCACTGCTCTTGGTACCCAAGTCAGAGCAAAGTGAGCTTGAGTGCATCTACCCAGGCTACGATTGCACCCCGACTGCAGTTAAGACGGGCCCTGGGTGGCTGTAAAGAATTTCAGTCTGTTCCCCTTCGAATACAGGTGTGTGCTAGCGCACTGCTCTCACTCGCTATACCAGGCCTCCATCTAGTGGCAGATGGCTTGCAAAGCCTGCACTCAAAACCCCTGTTAACTAGAGGATGGGTAGGTGTGTCCCGCCTAATGCTGAAACCTTGCTCAGCTAGCCCCGATGCATAAGCACCGAGGAGGCAACTTTATGCAGCCAGGCCCTTGCAGGGCTCTTCTGGTGAAGCCTAATGATGTAAGCAGGTTCGGTGCTGGGAGGTCTAGGCAACAGTGGCTCATCCTGTGGTTCTCAGCCAGGGGCACAACATCGTCCCACGGGGACTCTCATCATCTGCATCCCTGTAGCTAAGGCGCAACATCAGACCGGCAGCGCATCTGCGCAGGAGGATTTGGGGAAACGCTGAGACACCATCTTCTTCCCCGCCTCCAACCTATTCCGGAAGGGAGCAGCTTAAACGGGAGGTCCCCACGTACGCTACTCAACTGCTAGACGGTCCTGCTACTTTTAACAGCTGTTGCAGTTCAGCCTCTGTTTTTATATCGTGGCACTTTGCCTTTGCATAGCATTTCCCCAAAGATGTAAATTAGGAACGACCTGAGGCTTGCAGCGCTCTGGGGAGCACAGGCAAGTAACGCCTAGTTTGCAGAAAAGGAAATGGGAAGGTAGGGCCGGATTAACCCTTCAGTGGGCCCTAGGCAAACCAACTCGTGGGCCCAGGCTCGGCAAGACCTCCCCCCCACCTCCACCTCCCCACCCCGGCTCTGCTGCCCGCGGGAAGCAGGGCTCAGAGCGGCCGCTAGGAAGCAACCGCAGTGGCAGCGAGGCCTGTGGAGGGGAGGGCAGGGGAAGGGAAGGGAAGGGAGGCAGGTGGAGCCCACATCAGGGCCCTGGTTTGCTGATGCATTAATCCAGCCCTGGGGGACGGGGGTAGATGCCAGGCCCTGCCCCAAGTGCTCAGTGCCCAGAGTTGGCCCCAGGCTTTCAGATTTCTTCTAGCTCACCCTTTGTTGCGGCATATCGCAGCCCGTGGAGTTGTTTTGATGGGTTTGTGGAGCCAGGCCTAACTTTGCATTCAGGACAGACCATACACGAGTACTTGCACTTTGCGGTGACTGCGGGAAACGAGATGAATGCAGAATATCCTAACGAGACGGAGGATTCTGCCCTCGGCAACCATTTTTCATGCTAATGTTTCCTTTTCTTCCCTTGCCAAAGAGCTTCGTGCTTTAATGCACCGCCTGTCTACAGCCGAGTGAATAAAGTGCCACAGGTAAGTTATTCAGTAAGTGAAATCTGTTCTGAGAATTGCCCCAGCCCACTTCAGACTCTCCTGCACGCCTTCATCTTGGTCATTTAAGCAAATGTCTTCGGTATGCGCCTGTCTGATTGCTGGCTGCGATCATTTGCTGGGTGGCGCGGGAGTGGTGCTGTTCATCTCCCTGTGGACGGGCAGACCTCTCAGGGGCAGGTATCCAGTGCAAGTGCTCGTCCTTGCACTGTTGTTCTCTAATTGCGCTTCCCAGAGACATTCCTGGCACCGAACTCATTTGTTAGCATCTGCAGTCGCAACCGAAATCTTCGCTCTTGCTCAGAGCTGTTCTGTAGCAACTCTCTCCACAAAGACTTTGCAGCCTCACTAGACAAGCCAGGGAAGGAAGAAGTAAGAAAGGGTTGGATGGGAAACCGTTTTCCAGTCCTGCAACACTTTTTTTTCCCCCTGAGATTTCACTGTTCACTGAGCTGTGGAAGAGAGCCAATTTTGAAGCCTAAAGATTTTTAGGTTGAATTGGAGCTACAAGCATTTCCAAACATAGCCATCCCCTGCTCTGCTTTCTCGGGGCCAAACACATTGAAATTCAGCTGCGTTTGTATGGAGGAATTCTGCAACACGGTAATAAGTCAGAGCAGCTCGAACCGCAGCTATATATTTCATTTCAGTTTCTAGGAGGATGCGTCTCAGACCCTGTTTAATATTTAAAAGTGAGACAGTCAGATTTAGAACAGAGTAGCAACTACTTCCTTGAGCTATTAAAAACATCCTGAAGCTCAATGTAATGAGGGGCTGCTCTGAAGCCCAGAGGAATCAATGAGCCTTTCCACGGACGTCTTTCAGCAGGAGGCTAAAATCGTACCAGATACGTAAGGATCAGGGGAAGACCGAACCCCAGCCAGAGTGTAGTTGGGTAACAAGGGCATCGCCAAGGGTCATGTCTCCCCACGTTCAGTCAGGGCCCTTGAAACCTCAGATGATGCTGAGCGCGCAGGTTACCCCGACTAAAGGACATGCCGTTCTGCACTGCGCCAGCTTGCCCTGTGCCAGCTCCGGACCGACGAGGACAGTGGCGCTGCGCCAGGCCCTGCAGCAATGCCCGTCTGCCGGGGGCTGGACCTGCCTATCGCGCAGGTGCTGCAGGGAGACGCCTGGGGAGGCGGTTCTCGAAAGGAACAATTGGGCTCTAAACCTCGTTGAAAGCAAAGAAAGAAAAAAGAGCCCAAAGAAAAAGCAAATCGCACACACAGCTCAAACTGAGGCCTGGATGACCGAAGTGAAGCATTTGGCAGTGCGCGGAGTAACCCACCCACTTGGGGACTTGAGCAAAACACCTGGGACCTGGTCCTGAGGCTGGCGGAAAGCAGTGCAGCCCGTCTACCTATTCCAGCTGGGGTTTTGGTCCGGAGACTTCAGCGCCTCTTGGCTGGGATCACGAGAGCCCCTGGCAAAAAACTTCTGCCCTGCCCCGATCCCCGTTAACCAAGCGCAGGCTCTAGACGGGGAATCAGCGAGTCACCGGAGCACGAACATACCTGGTTTCCTCCCCCACAGAGTGGTACTTCGGAGATAAGGAGTCCAAGGGAAGTCTCACACTTTGCAAAAGACCAGACATCTGAACTTTAATAAATTATAAATTTAGAAGTTCTAATTTGTATATACATTTTAATATACAAGGCATGGCTATTGATGGCGATTGCTGTTAAGGCATATGTATTGTAAGTGAACGGCAGTGCCATACAGACATTCAGATGAACGTAGCTAATGCTGTGCACTGTAGGTGAGTAAATAAGATATTAAATGCATTATATAATAAAATAAATCATAACCCTTTGAGTACTAGTAAAGCACCACTTCAAAACATTTTCTGTTTCTTAAAGGATTGTAAGTAGGTACTGTGAGAACCTAAATATTACATGGAAGGTGTTTAAAACCAGGACTAAAGTATGAATAATAGATTATAACAATTCTTCAGGGAATACTAAGCGAGGGAAAAATGGGGAGTTGATGGAGGCCAACGGAAATACGGTTGGTTTAGGGTCTCTCTTAGGCTGACCCTTGCTTTTTAAAAAACAGAACTTTGGAAAAATAAGAAAGATGTTAACTTGGAAAGCTGATCTGCTTGTGCTCAACACCAGGATGCACAAATACCTACCAGGAAATGCATCACTTTGCTGAAGCTTTCAGACCAGGGAGCCTCTACAGGAGAACCAGATCTATACGGAAACAGATTCTTGGCCTCTTCCTGGGTGTTGTGTTGAATTAAATTGGCACTTTGCCCTGTATTTGTGATGCATCAAAAAGTAGTACTTAGGCGATGGATCAACGTTCCAAGGACGTATGCTATAATTACGCTTTTGCCCAATTATAGTTATACACGGGAGGCGGCACTGCAAAAGGAAGCAGCTGTCTAAAGTTTCACAAGCCAATAAGAAATCCACGTATTGCACCACATGTAAAGGCACAAAGAGTAACCAGAGGAGAGGTGCCAAGCTGTTTGTTGCTCTTAATCACTGATCTCTTGGTCTGTTTAACATGTGA
Organism: Crocodylus siamensis; assembly: GCF_052110815.1. Classification (NCBI taxonomy): domain Eukaryota; kingdom Metazoa; phylum Chordata; order Crocodylia; family Crocodylidae; genus Crocodylus; species Crocodylus siamensis. The sequence continues at coordinate 5,833,294 of NC_143404.1, read as the reverse complement.
ATGGCTTACATTGCTAAGTTATCGGGCTGAGGTTGTGACGAACACGTTGTTCTCTGTGGACTTGACGCGATGCGCTTCACGTGGCCGAGGGAAGGGTTCTCACAGAGAAATACTGTCGAGAGGGGACGGCGCGCAGCCGTGTCCCAGCAAGCAGAAGCGGGGGTAAACATGCACGGGTTGGTATTTTAACCCTCTTCAATTATTTGGACTGAAGAGTTTGACTCTGGCACAGAAAAGAGAGAAGATTACAATGTGGACAGAAAAGGAATGCAGTGTATTAAAAAGAGCCAAGGGGGGAAAGCCAGGTAGAGTGAAAACCCAGTACGAAGGGATGAAACGAGTCACAGGTCTGATTTCTATACACAGATGAAACATGGCGTGCCGTTTGGGGGGGAAGCCAGAGATGCATCTGCACCAGCCTGGCGTCCTGCGACATTTGCTCCTGCTCAGGACAAGTTCATGGAGGGCTCGAGCTTTGTAAGAATCGGGGTCACCGCCGGCTCCTTTCCCTTTAATGGAGGCCAGTAATGGGTGACTGGTCACCCGCTACAAAACCTCTAGGCACTGGCTCCTAAGGAGCGATTTTTTCAAAGAAAGCAGAACACCACATTTCAGCTCCAGGGCAAGAAGTTACTCTCACGTTCCTGGTGGGAGGCTGGCAACCATCACACCCAGTATCCCCTCCCCACCCGCTCTTTGCAAGGCTGTGGGTGGGGACTGGGCACGTCATCTTCTCTGGCTGGCCAGACTCTGTCCATGCACTGAAAAGCAGAGGAAACCACGTTGTACAAGTCAGCTCGAGCCTACAGCAGAAGGAAGAACTACAGCTAGAGCAGGGCCACAGCCCATCCAACCCAGACCCTTCAGGGACTCCCTGCTCCTAGCTGTGTCACTTGATAGCACACTTGGATATGCTCCTTAGGTGTACAGCCAAGGTTCATGGCTTCTTTTAATCCTGTCATAACCTTATAGGCCAGATGGTAATTTAAAAGGGATGAGTATTACTTGCACTGAGTTGTAACAGCCGAGCAGAAGAAAGATGGAAAACATGAAACGCTTGATATTCCTGCCAGGGAAATGCAAATCCAGCTTGGCTTGTTCTGCATCTAGATTTCCTGTGTAATTGCAGTGATTCAACTACTTCTTTCTTACTTTTTCCTTTTCTCCCTGTTCCTGGTACCGTACTCTTTTAGTTTATACACAGGCAACCAGACCCCTGCAGCACTGGAAACAGCTGTCGCTGGAGCTTGCCTTCACTTTGGACGTGACTGACTCCCTGTTTTTCTGCATGACAGTTTAATATTAAGCTTCCATTTGCTAATCTTCAGCTGTGCACTCCTCTGCTCCGATCCCAGTCTACGTGCCTGGGCCGCCATCCCTGAAAAACTGTGCAAAGGGGTATTGGCTGGGGACCACGCTGGAAAGCATCTGCCCGGTGGAGTTTAGACTGTGCCCACTTTGCAGCAGGGGTTGTCTACTAATGTGCACGTACCGCGCCTAAAATAATGGGACCCTCATTTTGGCTGGGTTGGAAGCACTGCTGTCAGAAGCAAACATGCTCGATGACGGTAACGGCCCTCCTCTCGCCAGGGCACGGCACTAAGCGTGCAGATACAGGGACAACTCGACCTCTCCGTGGGTGCACACTCAGCCCGAGCCAGGCGCAGAGACGCCATTTTGTTGCATACTGAATGTGCGGCCAAAAAAAAAAAAAAAATCACAAGCTTGGTAGAGTCCCTGAAATCACAACGCTTCCTCCCACGGTCAGCCGTGAGCTGGCAGCCACCATTTCCTCCCACTGTCTCTCCGACCTCTCCTCCATCACAGAAGAGGTGCATTGGTACGTGCAGTTTTCTGAGTCTTGCTCTTCCCTTCACCGCCAGAGCTGGGGGTTACCCTGCTCCAGCGTCTGTAAGAACATCAGCCCGCCGGGATGCAGCGAACATCTCAATATGCCCCAACTCTGACCAAGGCATCACTGAGCGCTTGCCTGGATCCGAGCCGTTACTTCAGCCGGACGGCACGTGCAAGATGCCTGCCCCTGCCTACCTTAGTGGCACACGCTCTCCATCCGGCGCGGTGGGAAGAAACAGCAGCAGTTACATCTGTGCCGCCTGCGAAGGCAAAGTGTGGCTCTTTGGAGCATCTCCAAGCCTGCATTTATCAGCTCATGCCGTGGGGGGTCCTCCCTTCAGATCCAGGGGTCTCAGGGTTCATGTCCTGCAGAAGCCCCGGACAGGATGGTATTTCCGACTGATATTTGTATCGCTCCCTGAGATGATCCCTATTCTAAAAAAGCTCTTTATCTAGTCCCTGAATATTCGTGGTCTTGTCGGAGCACCTCGGAAACATTTGCTCAGCTTTCTCCTTGCTCCAGCCCGTGAGGATGGGCATGTGAAGGAGCTGAACCAGGGAGAAGTCTGGCACTTGGACTCATAGTCCGAGTAAATTATTTTGGTTAAATGTTGGCTTTGCTCCCTTCATAGCTGGGTTCCCCTCGTGCTGCCAACAGTTCAGTGCAGGGGGCTGTGCTCTGCCACGGGAACTGCTGCCTATCCGGCCGTGGTTTTTCAAAGCAGAAGCTGGGTCCCTGTCCTCAAGCGTGCGGGAAGAAGTCACTTGTGCTTTGCACTGCAGTAGTGGCCTGGCTGCCAGCAGCTAACCTGGGGACATGTTCTGGGGCATCTAACTTCTGTCCAGCCTAGCTCTGCAAAGGCCACTGCAGGCTTGCAGCTCCCACGAGGAAGGGGGAAGGGCCGGATACACTGCTCTGAAGACCGGAGTAGCAACCTGAAGGAGACCGTTTGGCCACTCATTTTTCACAGACACCAAGTGAGGATCTCGAGGACTCTGCCGCCTGCCACGTATTGCTGACCTCGAAGAGAGGTGAGGAGGTGAGGCAAATATGCTTCTCGTCCCCATCGCCTTAGTGGTAAAGTCACCTGAACCGCTCCTTGGCCCAGCCTTCTCGACATGGCAGACACACTTAAAGCCAAAGGGGCCGCGTCCACACGAGTGTGGCTGTGCTGGCTGCGGCGCCGCAGGCGTGTCTGCAGTGTCACGGACCGCACGTTCGGCTGTTCTCCACACTGCAAGGGGGGTTGATGCCTGGATATCCCGGGGTCAAAAAAAATTTGCACAAAACAACAGTGGGGCAATGCACGCAGGGGCAGCACGCGCCACTCAAAATGGAGCCCGGCTGGCCGGAGCCACGCTCCAGCCAGGCTCCGAGTGGCAGGATCGCCCTAAGAGGCCCCCGGTGCTAGCCCCAGCCTCCTCTACTGCCCCGGGGTAACTTGCAGAGAGCACGTGGTACGGGTGTCCCTGGGGACAACGCATGGAGGCACAATGTGGGCCACTGCTACGTGTCCCCAGGGGAACCAAACGTCCACGTTCGTGTGGACGCGGCCAGGCCACGTCGTGTGAAACCCTCAGTTCCTAATGTACACGTCGCTTATCCTGCAAGGTAACTATAAGGCTATAATTTCCTTGCAATACATGCTGGCATTCAACAGCGAGCATGGCTTTACCGAAAGCTATAAACCAATCCATGCCTGTCTTCTAGCATGAGCAAAGGAAAACACAATGCTGCGGTGTATCAGCTTGTGGAAGACCCTGAGGGGGAAGGAAGCACCCAAAGGATTGTCAGGCTACACGGCGCTAAGATCTACGCTGGCTGACACCGTGTGTATAAGGAAAGCGTAACGAAAAATCAGTTGTTCACTTCGGCAACAACAGAGCTGTCCTAAGGAAGCCTTGATAATACAAAATATTTTCCTCCAGGATAAAACTGTACTGTGGAAAAAATGTAACAAACAGAATTACATTTTCTTCACAAAGCACCAATAGGAAAGGAAATGAGAATCCAGTTATTTGCAGTTAAAGAGCGTGTGGGTAAAAGGCAGACCCAAGACATGCCAACTCTGACCACTGTGGCTGTTGTTACAGGAATTCAGAGACCACAGAATAAAAATCCTTGTAAACAGAAGTGCCGGGGCACCGGCCGTCTATGCGGGATAAATCCAACCGCACACTGGGCGCATATGTTTAGGCTCAAACTTTTAGAGAAATCCCGTAACACTTGTTTATGGGAACATGCAAAATCCCTGTGGTTATGTCTGGGCATTTATTTAGTGTTACCCAGACCATGGAAAGGTCCAAATTAAGAAAGGATACACAAGCACAAGCCCAACCGAAACCAAACGAGTAGTACCAGTACAGTCCACGGGACCGTTTGGTGCTTCAAGTCAGGCGTGTCCTTGCGTACGGTCCTGAACCAGAGACGAATTTCGTGCCTGATCTTATCAATGCTTACAGGTCTTGCTCTGGATGTTTGACCACTCGTGGAGACAGTGGTAGGTATTGGGGTCTGCTCTCCGTGCTGAACGCACTCCCAGGGGTTACACACACGCGCAGAGAGATGAACAGAGGCCGTTAATAAACCTGCCGACCTAGCCTAGGCACCATGGTTCGTATGGATTCAGTGAAATACTGTATCAATATGACATTAATACTCTATAGCACCCTGTAAACCTGCCATCGTTGTGTTTATAAAAGCATTTCTGACACAATCTGACCGCTCCATTTCCCGTAGACTTTGGAGGCTGGCATTTCTGCCATAGCACCACTCTTTCTTTTTTTTTTTTTTTTTTGTCTCTATGACATGGGCATTACTATGGTTGTTGGTAACATCTCTATAAGAGAAAAAAAAATGTTGTTTGTGCCACGTTTCCGTTTTAAGTTATCTTCCTAAGAGTCTCTTTTTTCCTCTTCTCAGCAATCAGCTCTTGAATTCTTTGGTTCCTTGTCTTTTCATAAGGCAGTCTCCTTCGCGTGATGATGTTATGTTGAGAGACGTCGTTATCCAGCCCGACAATTTTATAGGGCACATCTACCGCATTAATTTCCGGGCGGTCGTCAGTTGTATTGGGAGGCGCGGCCGTGCCCCTGGATTTGGGGACAGGAAGAGGACTGGCCGTGGGCTGTGCGATGGGAGTGGCGAGGGTCGACAGGAACTCCTCCTCTATGACGTTCGTTTTATCGATGCTGGAATCGGTTACGTTTCTGTCCTCTGTTTCGTTGTTATACAGGTTACAGGACTTGCAGCAGAGCTTATTGTAACCAGGAATTGAGCAGTACCGAGAGAGGACCTCCATACGGCAGAACATGGACTTGTCTCCTTGGCACCGCTCCTCTGAAAGAGAGAGAGGACAAGTAAATAAAGCGCGCGTGACAAAGAAAGCTCGTGCCCACAGAAAACATTTAAAGCAAGTGCCCTAAAAGTCAGAGGAAACCAACCGCTGCTGAAGCCGGGCAACGGGGACAAGGTTTGGAGTACAAGCTGGGACAGGATACTGTCAGACAGGCCCCTTTAGTTATACTGGAGCTAAATCCTACACCCACGCAAGTGAGGCGATCACAGAGCCCGATCTGCATTTTGCACGGTGGGCTCCGAGTCCTGGCCTTCACGTTACCCGAGCGCTGGATTCAAAGCCGAGCTGGAGTCGTACGGCCTTCCTAGGTGGCCATAAAGCAGACCATTACCAGGACTACACGGCTCCTGCAAAGTGCCTTGAAGCTCCTCAGCCACTAAAATGAGTAGTATTTGCACAAGGAAGTCATTGCGCCTTCACCTGTCTAACGCTGGGCTGCAGCACAACAGCAACGCTGCTGCGGACGAGGATGTAGACAGCCAGTAACCTCAGCCATGGGATTATTTAAATCTGAGCTTCTGAAAGCCAAAGTCTTATCTGTGCATGGACTGGATGTTCCTGGAACTGAAGTCATTTCTTGGCCCTTCATGCCGAGGATGGTATCTCCTGAACCCCTCCCTACGTGCAAGATAAGACTCTGGCACAAACCCTTTACGCCTTTACAGAATCCCTTTGAATCCTCTGAACTTATTCCACAAGCACACACGACTCCTGCCAACTTCCCAAAATGACAGGGAGGCTCCACATAGTCCTGACTTGTGTAAACCGGAGCAAAGAAGTGTAATAGCAATGAGAAACAAAGACAGTTCCCAAAGCTGAGGTTGGAGGGACTACTACAATAGCCCCCAAGTACCTAATGCCCCACAACAAATGTGCAGGGCTAGGTTTGGTGACATTCAACTGCACATGACAAAACTCAGCATAAGGAGATGCAAGGGGCTTTTCTTATTCCCAAGCATTAATCCAAATGTAATCTGAAATCACTGGCACGGACCCTGCCGGTCTGTCCGGCGACAGGGGAGATGCTATGAATCCTAGCCGCTGGATGGTAGGAGCCAGCAAGGCTACAAATCTCCACCGGTTTCCTTCTGGTGCAGCCTAGGACAGCAAGCCACCTGCCGCCAAACGCCTGGGCACCCCAGAGCTACAGACACTGTCTGGTTTGATGCCGAGAGCCAGGAGCTAGTGGGAACTGCAGCAAAAATGCAGCTAAAGTTCGTACCCATCCCCCAAATCATTGTGGACGCCTGCCCTCTACTAGGAGTCGGTAAGGTCACAGGTTATTTTCTCAGCAGCCCCAGTGCCCCGTGGTGGGGAGCAGCATCATCCCATACTCCAGTGCCCGGTACCGCAGAGGGGGCTGGGCTCTGTCGCGGTAAAGCGTGTGCCCGCCTTCGTTCAGAGCACGCGTGACTGCAGGGGTGTGCTCAGCCGGGGGAGCTTAGCATTACCGATATCAGACTTTGGCAGCTCAAAGCGAAATCTGGTCAAATCTCGCGGCAACACTGCATCAAACTACAGCACGGGAGCAGGTTAGGAGATAGTAAAGTGAGGCTAGAAAGCAGAAGTGCGGTTTCTTCACTCATCCTCAGCTAGGGTATGGTAGGTGTTTAATTGGCAAACATATCAGTCTAGCATATGCTAATGGTTATTGCTCTTGCTTTGAAAATCTAGCAATGACTGACAGGATTAGAAACACTTTTCTTGCAAGCAGCCCAGTTTTGCACTGACTCTCGCATTTTCTGTAGAAAAACAAACATACAATTCCTTGAGTCAATGCATTTTCAGAGTTTCCAAATCTCAAATCAAGTAGGTGCCCAGAAGACAACTCCCTTCGGAGCAGAAAGACTGTGCTTGGGACGCGTGTTCAAACTGGCCTCTCCAGCTGCAGGTGCAAGCTTTTGTGCACATGACTGTGCCACCGTGCAGGCACGCCTTGCATTGAGGCCCCTCTGAACACTGTGCCCTGCGTTTCTCTGGCTCTAATTCAAACTTTTCAATATTTTTTGCAAGCTACTATTTCAATTTAGGTTCAACAGGGCTGCTTCTGTTTGGGGCGTATGTTATACGAGGCAGTAGAAGCATCTTTAGAAAAATGCCTTATTTTTCCAGGAAAAAAAAAAAGGGTGCAATGCTCACCATAAAAAGCTACCTAAGAATCAAATTCAGTTATGCAATAGCCTTCAGTTCCATATGATATTTTATATTAACAAACATGAACCTCGTAACTCAGGAATGACATTTGGTATTGTCGTTCCAAACCAAAGTCTCCAGGTTTGCTGCACTTTTATTAGTTTTATTTGCAGTAGGCATGACAGGCTCTAAGTAGGTCTTTAAATCATCAGTAAGAAAAAAATAAGTTTCACAGTCACTTTGGTACACATCAAATTGGTCTCATAAAAAAATATTGAAAAGCAAACTGAATTGGCACATCTTTAATATTATGTTAAATACATACAAAACACTAATAAAATATCCCTGATAAACCAAAGTGCATATAGACATAGTGCACAATGCCCAGATACCTTATTGCACCATTCTCTATAGCCACCCATATCTTGTAACATCACTAAACAGTTGTCTAGTTAAAGGTAACAGTCATGAATATATTTATACAGTTAAACACCAATAATTTTACATAACAGTATTCAGTGCCAGATACGTGTCTTTGCTTTTTCACCTTGTCAGGTAAATTGTTAACATGTTTCAGGAAATCATCATATTCACAGCAAAATTTAAATATGTGATCACATGATAATGACAAGTTTGAAGTGCTACATTGTTGACGATCCAAAGTGCTATCTTCCTAAGGGATATGAACAATGGAGTAAGGTAGCAATGTGCTGTGTTAAGTCAAGGACTGCTGTCTGAAAAGCGATGTGCTTCTACGGTTACTGGATGTCAAATGGTTTTTATGATTCCAAATCCTCAGTGTAAACACGTGAGGTACAGCAACAATGCCAATTCAACGTTGAGAAGTTAAGTAATGACCTTTTCTTCACAAAATGAGCATGGACTGTGCAAATTAACCATGGATTAAATCTGCTTCCTTCTAATGTCATTAAAGTAAAAATGCTGAATATGAAGATTAACTCGTGGTACCAATGTACTGTTTGTATTTAAAGCTGGATCTTGTAGTTAATGCCATCTACATTTCAACACTTAAGGCATTTTTCTAAATCTTTTTTTTTTTCCTAAGCAAAAAAGCAATAAAAATTGAGGTAATTCTGTCGTTGTTCACACTGTTATGTTTGCCAGTTGACACGTCTATTGAACACACACGCACACACGATCGTACCAATCAAGTCAAACATGCATTTGGTGAAAAAAGACCAATGGATGTAATGATCAGAAGTAGCCCAACGTTGAGCAGGGTGAGACATCATATGAATGAAAATGTCATATTGCCTGGACCACTTAAACTCACAAACCTTTTGCACGAACCACTTGCATTTTATAAAAAGGGAAAAAAAAAACCCTGCAAAACTGGCAAAGCTGTGTGAAGAAAAACAAATGTCGCAGCTTTTGAAATAAAATATTGAAAACACAAGCAGAGAAGTTGAAAGAAAGCATACGGCACAGGAGCAGCATTTAAAGTACAAACAGAAACGGAGCTACTGGTAAGTAATGAGCCCGTCACAGTAACGAACACAAATTTTAGGTCGGGAATACACTGGAGCAGCACAGGTGAGCAAGCACTGGCACCGGGACGGAGGATGGAATGAAGCGATTCTTTCATCCAACAGACTACCCTGTAAGAAAAACTGAAACTAGAGCGTTATGGGACTTAGGGCCATTAGATAAAGGAGAACTTTAGCACTACAAGGTGTCATTATTGTGATGTGATCACATTCACAATAAGTTCTCAGTTTTGCTATCAAACTGAACATCATGAACCAGTACGAGCCTTTTTTCACCATCACCAAGCGACAAGCAAACTGATCCCAGCTCCCTTTCAGAGGACTGCAACATACTGTGGAGATCCTACTTCACACATCCAGCCAACTTGGAGACCTCCACCACCAGGGCTACAGCAGCTCCAGAGAAGAAAGACACCGTGCACCCAGGGCACAGCGTGAAATAAAGATTCAGCCCAAGATTTGACTTGGAAAAGTCAAGGGAATTTTCCATATAGAGAGAGGAAGAGAGCAAAAGGCAAAGTCCACATTTGATGTGGCATGCATTTAAGGGCAAAGGCAGAGTTATAAATGGGTCTTTTACTTGAAGAGATTTTCTGGATGGGATAGTCCGGATCTGGTCTCGACAGCCATTGTATCATGTAGGTTTTCTTTGACAGGTCGGAAACATTTCCTAGAATAGAGGGGGAAAAATAAGTCAATACAAGATGTGTTAACAAGAAACAGATTTACAACTAAATCGCCGTATACAGCTTGAGCTGGCTCGGAGGATAAGTAGAGCGTTGCTATGCTGTGTAATGGGCTGCAAGTTCAAGGCCTCCCATCCTGTGCTCGGAGTGTGATGGCAAGCTATGAAGGAAGAATGAGAAGTACTAATTTCGCACGGCCTTTTAAGGGCCATCAGATCTGGGCCTAACTGCTCCGCTTAAAGTCTCCGGGCTGGGATGGATAAGTGAGAGCCTGGTGATCATGTTAGAAAAGTGACCATATTCATACTTGCAAAACAGCAATGCGAATGTTGAGAACTAATTTATAAACAATATGAAGTTGTTCATTAAATCTTAACTGTTATGATTTTAAAAATGATCCTAAGTAATACATGCAAATGGCAGACAGGCTGGTGAGGACAGACAGGTATTAATATTTTAGCCTAAGCAGCCAACAATTTATGACCCAGCAAGGAAGCCGGCTCCTTGTCACAGAAGGAACAAAGCGAGACCCTGAGCTGTCATCACTGGCGGTGGCTGAAGCAGAAGGCCCATGTCTGCATGGCTGGTACTGCTTTTTTTGGGTATCTTGTGGAGAAGCCCCAACACTGACCAGCAGCAGATAACAGGTTTCTAACCAAGGGGGAGCTGTTAACCAGCAGCTTTGACACCTTTTACCTCTACTGGAGTGGGCCCTGTCCTCCTGGCTTCCAGCCTGCACTGGTGGGTATCCCCTGTCCACACTGTAAAGTTTTCAGAGGCATAGGGAGTGTGGCAAACTACCCCTGGCAGGTCCATATGGCAGCCGCACAAACAAAACTCTTTGGAATCATCCTGCTCCCACCGGCACTTGATTTATGGCCCACATTGCTAAGCAGCAGCTCCCCGAGCAGGGGTCTCCTGCAGGCATGCAAGTTCAGTTCAAGAATTGCAGCAAATGCAGTTGAATTTTTTTTTCCCCCCCAAATTGTACATGTCAGACACAGAGACAAAGAGCTGAGCACTCACTGGGGCAGGGAGGTAGTCTGCAGATCCTGACAGTCTCAGGTTTATCGTCTTTGCAGAAGCCAATGGCATTGTCTCTTGTCCGGCACAGAACCTGGCGGTCCTGCGTGCCGTTCCCACAAGTCACTGAGCACTGGGGGGTGAGAAAAGGCATCAGTCAGGTGTTGATTCATCTTTCACCTATTGTGTACTGGGTCTCTTTTTGTCTTGAGCTGCAGCAGGGGCTGCAAATAATTTGACTTGAGAATTTTGCCGGACATTAGATATGTGCATACATACACACACAGCACCAGCCTGGAGACCTCTGACACACCAGCACACATGAAAAAGTGTAAAATCTTTATGGTGGGAAGCACATTAAGTCACACATGAAAACTGCTGCAATGCAAGACATTGCTTCCTCACATGTATCTTAAACTGTATTAATTGTGCTACTTAAACTCGGGATGAATTCTTAAAACTTAAGTATTAGTAAGTATTAAGTTGAGTATTAATACTTAAGTATTAATTCTTAATACATAAAGCTCAGGATGAATTCCTCAGGTCCTATTTATGTGGTAAAGATCTAACATGTAAATGCTGTGCTACAATGCAGCCCCTCTTTGAAGCAGCATCATGAAGAAGTGCACGACCAACTGGAAAGATATCAAAACTCCAAGCGGCAAGACTTGAACGCAATGCTGTGGCACAGCGCTTACTCCCTGCTCGCTATCTGGTGACGGCAGAGTATTTGTCAATATGAACAGACCAAGACTTCCTGGTGCAGGTAAATGCTTTGCAAGAGGGAAACGAAGTACAAGGAGACTACATGGCTTGCCCAAAGGCAAGCAGCAGGAGAGTGCAAGAACTAGGTCTCCTGACTCCTTGCACTTGGCTGGATTCCTGCCACATGAAAGTAAGCAAGGGAGAGGAACTCCTGTCCATTTGCTCTCAGTTAGAAAACCTTTATCAGACTTAAATTGTTTCCTCACCCTGCAGGGGCATTTCTTAAATTAAGATGCCTGACTCCCGTTTCATTTCAGCGAGGCTTGGATGCTCAGCTTTTGACAGTCCTGGCTGTCGTGCTTACTTTAAGGGAGGGGTGCAACTTGTATAACCGAAAACCCCCAGACCAAACAACCAACAAACATGCTGGACTTTTGAGCCAATTAAATCAATCTAGCAGAAGAGTGCAGGTGGCAAAGAGGACCGAGAGGCCGGAACGGCTGCTTCCTTCCTTCCTGCAGCTGGCACCACATCCAGAAACTCTTGGCTCTCCACTGTCAAACAGCGACCCTTCAGGATGCGGCTGCAGGCCGTCTCCCCTGCTGTCCCCACTGACCTGGCCTCTCCTGGTGAGACGTAGGTAAGCAAAGGCTGGCCAACTCAATGCCTGGCGGTGGCTAGACAGGACAAGCTGCTGAAGACTCTTCCTCCCACCTTACACAATCTCATTGCAAAGCTGACAGAGGCTTACCAGCGACCAGGGTCCTATCCTCCACTGTGCAGGGCAGAGCTCGCGATTGCAGGGCCTCCTGCCCTCCGGGCGATCGTTGTTGCAGTATTTGGTGTGAACAGAGCGATTAGTGTTGTCGTGCAGTGGTTGGATGCACCGTACAGAACGGACTTGATAGCCATTTTTTCCGCAGCTTTTGCTGCAGGGCTCCCACTCTCCTGTAACCCATCTGGTTTAAAGAAAAACAGGACGAGTGAGGCACAATCCTCTCTCATACATTAGTCATGTTAAAGCTGTTGATTGAAAGAGAACTTAAAGTTTAAGTTTACCCGAAGGCTGATTTTAGCAAATGAAAGCATTGAATGAAAATAACTAATGGTTCTGAGAAGGCTAAATCAGCCATAATGCTGAAACCGCCTAAAAGACCCAAATCTGGGGACTTAAGTATCTAACTCCCATCTAATTCCTCAGGAGGAGTTAGGCACCTAAAATACATTAACGAAGCTGGACCCACGTGGCTAAATATGTCCAAGCAGTGTCTCCTATTCTGAAAAGAGGATGCAACACGGAGCCTCGTGTCTCGGTGCTGGCACTTCTGGCCGTTGTAGATAGGGTTGATTTATGCCTTAACATCCCACGCTAAGTTCCTGAACAGGAGGAATCTGTTTCATTAACTTAATATTTTAGATCCAGCAGCTTACAGTTCATGCTATGGCAGATTTGTGTTGTAAGGGACCTTGAACGAATACCCCATAAAAGTAAGTTTTGTACATCTTTATATAAGGGAAGCTTGAACTCTGAATTCCTTTGTATGTCAAGAGTTAGCCATAGTCCGACAGGTCATAAACTTTGTTTAAAATGTTACCAGGCACCAAAAACCATGGACCGAAGAGACAGATGTTTTGCAGCCCATTTTAACTTACTTCTCCCTCCCTTCACTTCTCTCTGCTCCATAGGTGATAACTGCCTACTTCTTTTTCATGTGGTCATATTCATTAACATAATTAGATTACACTGAAGGCACAGCAGCATGGCATTGCACAGACTAATTAATTCAGAGAAGCCTAAGGTCTCATAAGCAATAGCTTACTTTGTCAGATGCTATGAACTAAGGCAATTGTTGCAACATTTACTTAGCTTGGACTCTGATTCTTTTCCAGAATCAATAAAAGGCAATTGAAGCCCAAAGGCTTGTCTTATCTCTCTCCCAACTATACAAGATAGCACCTTGCAAACTTAACTTTCTAACTAGGACAGTATTAATTAGGTTTTCTTTATCACTTGAGATAAATCTTTGAATATAAGCCTACTTTGTTTGATGTATTCTTGGTTAGAAGTTGTTTTTTTAAAGGAGCCTACTTTGTTTGATGTATTCTTGGTTAGAAGTTGTTTTTTTAAAGGAGTGCATGTAAAAGTTGGGACTGGAGTTCTCAGGCCGACTAAAGGACTCAAAACACATAATTCATATTGATTTTCAGGGATATTTGGGTACCTAACCCCTTTTGTTCCTTGAAGATCATTGCTATAAACTCTTTGAATATCTTCAGACAGATCCCAATTATCCCATATTATGTATACGGCCAAAACTGGAAAGCTATTTTTCATAAGCATAGCTCTGTACAAAACTGGCCACATCCTGTTACCAGGATTATTTCCATGTAGGTGCACTCTTTTTTTTTTTGGAATTAGAGGGGTGAGAATTGTGTCCTACCTTCTCATTACAGGCATTACTATTTCTAATCCAAAAACCAAAGCATCCGGCCACTTAGGGAAAGTCGCATCTCATGGTGACATTCCAGAAAGACTCTAAAAGACCAATATCAAAAATACCTAAGCAGATTAAGAAGGTAAGTCCCACTGGGCGTAGCTACATGTGCGTTAATGTGCCTTTTCTAAGGCACGTTAAATGTAGTACCTCCAATGTGAAGTACGAAATTAATGCGCATTAGGCTGTGCTAATGCATAGTAGCATACTTGCACTTTTTTAGTGACACGTAATGCGCAGTGGACCATTTTACTGTGAGTTAGTGTAATTTCATGGGGCTTTATATGACACTAATAGCAGTAAAATAGTTCATTGCACATTAAAGTGCATGTGCAGACATCCCACCAACTTACTCACAAGGCTATATTGGCTTCCAGGGGAACGCGAGACTAGACCTACAAAGCGATTAGCAGATAGGCATCTTATCAGTGTACAGTATCAAGCTAGCTTTTATTGAAAGCCATTGGGACTTAGGTGCTTAATCCAGGTAAGCACTTTGCAAAGTCTTCCTGGCACCTAGCTAGCTTTGTAAATCTAGATGCTTTTGAAAAGATTATCATGGCCTGCAATTTTCCCCAGCTCTATACAATTCACCCTGGGAATCACAGGTCACAAGTAAGATTCTAAGCAAGTTTCAGATAGTAAATACTGGCTTGCAAATATTCTCCTGCAAGGACAAGTAACTCTACCTGCAGAGTGCAATACAACAGTTCTGCATTAGGTCTCTGGATACCAGCCATGCCAGATGTATATTTTGCAGATGCTCTGAATTTAAAAGAACAATTTCCCTGCAGCTTCCCTAACAGTAGCTATTTGTAAACCTCTAAATAATTCATGCTGAAACCAACAGGGAGATAAACCACTGAAACAACTGTTGATAGCAGATGCAAAAGAGTAAGTCTTATAGATGAGTTTACTGCTTCACGTAGGGCGACAGTTCCACCAACCACCTAGAAGGACCATGAAAAATATGGCCTAATTTGCCAGAAGACCAAAGACAAGAGCCAAGCTGTTTGTTAGGCAATTATGAAGGCTTCAAAGCAATATATCCATTCTCTCTCAGGAGCCTTCTAAACCCCTGCAGTAATATTGTAAAAAAAATGGAGTATTAACCTCTAAACATCTTGCTTTGTTCAGCATTCACTATTGTACAAAGCATATAGGCAGCACAGTTACAATGGGATGATAATATGCAGACTCTTACAGATACATATTCCCCTCTTGATTCAAATACATAGCTCCCATTAATGGTAAAAGGAAATCCATAATGGACAGAGGAGAAGCATACTTTCTTTAGTAAATTCAGAATTAGCACTACTGCAATCCAAAGGCCCCAGTATCGCCTCTTGCCTATGGAGGGAAGGGTGGAGCAGGTGACTGGGGGGGGTCACAAAGGAGAGGAAAGAACCTCAAAATACCAACATTTTGGAAGATGCTCTGAATGTGTCCATCTCTCCTGGATCCAGACTCTGGTCCACCCTGAGATACCGTTTCCGCACCAGGCTCAGTTTAGAGAGGAAGTGGTTTCTTTTCATGGGGAAGCAAAGCTTGAAGCTGAGGCTTAGATAGAGCTGATCAAACTACGTTCTGCTGACAAAGTAATATCTTAATAGAGTTGTAACAGAAATCACAGCTCACTGTGAGCAGAAGTGACATATCCCCTCATGTCATGGCAGAAGACGACATAATCACTGTAAAACTGAGTGCTGCAACGCGCTGATTATATAGAAAGGGGCTCTCTAAATAAACTAGCTATCCCAAGGGCATTTTAGGAAATACTCCTTTAAATACTGCAGCTAAAAGCGAGCTGATGGGAGGATATTCAGTTATAAAATATCTCGACTGAAATGGCTACTTCCTTCATAGATTTCATAGACATTTGGGCTGGAAGGGACCTCGGAAGATTATTGGGCCCAGCCCCCTGCCCCAGGGGCGGGAAGTCAGCTGGGGTCAAAGGGTCCCAGCGAGATAAACGGCCAAACATTTCTTAAAAGAGTCCAGCGTAGGCGCTTGCACCACCTCTGGGGGGAGTCTTGCTGATGTTTGGATATTCACCTGTTAATACTAAAATTACGGGCAATGCTAGTATCAGGTAGCACAGAGAAATAAGACAATGGGGGAGAAACGCGGGGAGAAAACAGACATTCATCTTGGAAAAGTCCAAGAAAACGCAACTGGAGAAGAGCCATCTGAAGCACAAACACTATCAGAGAGGAAAGCTGGGAAGCAGCGTTGTGGAAATAGCTAAAGACGAGACAGAACACCACGTCAGACGTAGCTACTTGAGAGTATTTTGCCCAAAGGCCCTTATGTCCCATTTTCAAGCACAGCTCAAGGGAGTTGGGCTCAGATGAATTTGGTACCTAAATATTTTGGGGGATTTGCATCTTGGGCAGTTAAAATGGGACTGAAGTACACGTGTACCTACCACTGGCAATGAGGCCTGTCTGGAAACCCCCACCATGACTGCACCTAAAATATAGCATTCGACTTGGGGCACAACTTCCCAAGGGCTGTAGAGTCAAACTGGAGGGAGCTTAGTCAGAGAGCAACAAAAGTGACCAGGAACTGGTGGGAATTTGAGATTAGATGCTGACTGGTACACGTGATAACAGACTATACATATTTATGGATCACCGTCTCTGAAGATGGAGCAGCTGCATTTAATGTGGATGGCAGGTACAACCTGGCAGAATGGGATTTAATTTAAACGAAATAAATTTAGGGCATTTTTCAATCTACATCTGAGAGGTGCTGCACCGGGGAGCAGCTTCGCTAAGGACTCCTGTTGTTAGGGACACTTCAAAACTTTGCCTGCACCACGCAGGAGAAAATATGCTGCAGGGAGGCATCCTGCAGGGACCTGAAGATGGACCGATAACTTTGTATAGCAATTTCCTCTGCAAACTTCTGTGATTTTATGAGATGGCCCAGAGAAACACAGCAAGCTCCTCAAAGCACAAGGTCATTTTGTCTAAAGTGATTTCTGGGACAAAGATGCTCCAGGGATCGTGCGAGGGAGCAGAACCTCACAGCGTTGGTTTGTTTCTGCTTCCCTTAATCTCGCCTGCAGTGCTCCATGCTAAGGACGCCTCTCCAAGATTTGCCTTTCCATGACAGAGGGTGAGAAGGTGAGGCTGGTGTGACCTGTTTGGAAAATATTCTGTTTGGACAGACCTGACATGAATCCATGCCCCACCCAGGACAAGGTCCATCCTTGGTACTTCCAGTGCCAAATTATAAACCAGAGGAGTAAAACTAATCTAATTAAAGAGGATTCCTAACCAAACCCCTGCATCACAGGATTCCCAGACCCTGGGGGTGTGGACCCAGATCCAGATCTAAATTTTGAAGCTGACCATTTTTCCATAGGGCTATGGCAATACTCCAAAATCAGGCACGCGCCAATTCAGAGTCTTTAAAACTTGTGTCAGGATGCTGTGGCTCATGCATCTTTCCTTTTTCGTATCCTTGTGACAAGGTATTTAGCTGAATTCAAAGATTCATTGGAAAGTGCCAGGCCATGCTGCAAGCCCTTCTGCTACAGCCTTAACCTTTAGGCTGTCAACCACGTGCCTTAGCACCCACACCACCCCAGCCCTGGCTCATGTAACTGCCATTTATTTTAATTCATAGCTTTGCTAGCCAGAGGGGTATTCGTAACTAAGTAATAGAAGAGTTTTGCCTTCTCCAGAGACCCGTCATTATTATTACTAGGTCATTGCTTCAGTTCTGGTAAATATATTAAGCCCTGATCTTTGCTGTGTTCATGTAGCACAGTTCTTGGCTGCTGCTTCTCTTAGCTTTTCCCGTGGCAGGGTTTATGAAACCTTGGCTGGTACTCTTTAGTTATTTATGACATTTTCTGGAATCTAGACTTGGTTCCCAGAGATAAAAGCTGTAGATCAACTTCTCCTTACGTGTTGCGGTAGCAATAGGGGCAATATGTGACATGTGACAGGGTTAACTTGCTGCCAGTCAAAAAAACACCTGTAAAATGTGAATAAATATGTTCATAACAATCCACTATGTAAAACATGGAAGTGTGAATAATAACCCCTTACCCAGAGGAGCTGGGATTGGAATAAAAGTCAGTAGAAATGTTTCAAACAGGTAGTGGCATGAGCCAAATATTTTCACCATCTTAAAAAATACGCCGAGAGCTTTCCTGGTGTTTGCACTAGAGTACGAGATGACGTTTGTTCCCAAAATAACTATTCATTTTGGTTTTAGATGCTTAAATTCATACTTCATAATCTGAACTTCATACTTCATAGTTTGAAATTCATACTTTGAAAACCAATATAATTTCTATATAATTTCACTCTTGATTTTGATGTCCAAGAGACGGGGGCAAGCACAAGTGCCTGGATCACTGCAGCGGTATTTTTCCAATTCAGCCTATTTCAGAACCATTGTTCCTAGCAACAGCATTTCGCCAAGCAATGTGTTAGCAACGATGCCGCATCACTGCGTATAAAGAAGGACAAGGGCCCAGCGTCGGCAGGGGGAAGGTGCTTGGGGATAAGCTGAAAGCGCCGAGTTCCAGTCTGCTACAACTGTGAGCAGCTGGCTCCGGGCTGCGAACGATCTGGACGGACAGCAATGCTTACATTGGCTGGGAGCATTCCTGCAGGTTGCACACTCTGCGAATAGGCTTTGGCTTCTGGATCAGTTCGCAGTAATTCCGGTGAACCATCTTGTGGTCAGTCTTCCTTCGGCAACCGTATTTCGTGAACTGATAACCTTAAGAGAGACACTCCTCTTATCTCCAGCATTTGAAGTTTTTACACACAACTCAGACTGTACTCAAACTGTGCACGAAAGGGATAGCAGGACAGCCTGAACCGAAGGCGTTGCTTTGCTATATATACAAAAAGCTATACATTTGGCACCCCAGAGCAACCAATTCCCGTTATCTTTTCACAATGAAGCTGCAATCACAATTAGCAGACTCCTTTGGAAAGAGGCATCTTGGCAGTCCAAGATCCAAAGGCTCAGTTGTGTTCTCTATACTTGCACACCCAAGCAGGCACACAGGAGGGCAGCTGAAACGCCAGGCCAGCTCTAGAGCTGGACTGAGTATCTAGGCCAAGTGCTTCCTGGTGCCTCTTCTCAGTGCAAAGTGCAGACTGCCAGGTGCAAAGGACTCGGGAATAATCCACCAACGGGTAGCGGCTGTGGTCGGTTTGCTACCTGGGTGTTTCATCAGCCCAAGGCCAATGCTTAGATAGTCCACAGAATTTCTCGCTAACACAGAGAGGAATCAGAAATGAACACAGAAACTCTTACACCAGCTCTGACCATTGCCAGATAGCTCATCTCTAGAAACAGTAACAGATGCTTATGTCAGCCACAGATGAGACATTTATAAAATCAACTGCCCGAAGAGAAAGTTGGTCCTTGCCCGAAGCAGTTTGTGTGCTGAAGCATGGTGGTTACTGTGATTTATTTGTCTGACACTCTTCTAAAGGGACATGCTGTTACACTCCTGGCTTATTAATATCTTGTGGCAACAAGTCCCACAGATCATGGGGTTATGTTTAAACCCCCCCCCCCCCCCCCCCCACAACCCCCTCTCCTTGCGTCAGCTTCCAGTTTGTTACTCATTTCTTTTTACCTCCTCCACAGGGTTTCGAGCACTGGGACCATTTTTTCAGAGCCCATTCGTACGAGACTGAATCTTCCAAAACGTTGTTGTTATCTACGTTTAAGGAGTCTTCATGGATCATGTATTTGTAAGTCAAAGAGATCTTGGTATTGCCATGTGGAATCACCTAGACAGCAAAACAGATGGAGAGCAAAAGCTTTTCAAGACTGATTTTTGAAGTCACCTTAAATAATGGTGCCACGGATACAGAAGTGGGACCAACTTTTCAGTGTATTAAGTGCGTTTCAGCCACTTAACGCATCTTTTTTTGTACTTGTGGCCCTGGGGTTCTTATACTACACATTAGGAAAGGGTGCTGTTACTCTGAGCTGGATTGGCTTTGCAGGGCTGTACGTTCCCACCTTCCAGCCTAACAGAAAGAGACGTCACAATAAAATGATATCTCTGCTTTCACTGAAGACAAAGACTTACTCAAACTTATTGACTGTCTAAAACAGGCAGAAAGAATGTCACTGAAGACTAACTGATGCAGGTGGAAAAATGCAACTCTGTATGATATCAACACAGGCCTTCTCACAGCTTCCTTGCAATAATAAATTCATTGCCAGATCAAAGTGTGGTTCCTCATGCAAAATGGACATCGAGCCAGTTTATTTTGTGGCTTGAAAGATGGAACCAGGTGTGGAATATGGTGCTGTTCAACACAAGCAAATGCATCAAACCTGCCCTTGAAGAAGACCATTTTTATTCTTACCGGAGGACAGACTTTCAGCCGGTACAAATCAGCACAGTGCAACTGGCTCCACTGGCCCAGATTTCCCGAAGCGGAAGATCTGTATTTGTTCTCATGTCATTTATTCTTTTACAATGAACAGTCAATGCAGTTTGAACTCTCTCTCAGTTAAGACAGTGATATCACATAAACCACTGAAGCCCTCTCTCGTGTCTGACTTTGCAGGGCACATTGCTGAAAGTGGGGCAAGGGCTGGGAAAGGGTAACATGCATTTAACTACAATAGGCTGCACTGATTTTTCTCTTCATGTTCCCATCGCAGCTGTGATTAGTAGGCTGGCTATCCTTTAGATAATGGTAATTTTCTAGGTCTTCCACAGGAAATAATCAGGAATGTCAAATGCTTGACATATAACCCTGGAGCTACTGTATAATGCAATTCTTGTAAGTGATAATGAACGAGAGGAAAGGGATTAAAATACATCTCTTTCTATCTTTTTTACTCTTACAGCAAATGTCTTCCCATGATTCACAAAAGGGATCTCTAATACACAAGAGTGCTATGACTCAGCATGACCCTGACGCTACGAGCCGCAGGACAGGGTTTCATTTCACTTACCAGAATAACTATCCCATTACGCAAAGGCCCCATGGTCTGCACCATCTCCCTGCCATCATCGTTCCGGTATTCCCACTCCACGCCCATGTCAATAAAGGCCTTCGAATCTGGCACATAGTTGTCTTCACTTAATATGAGCTTCCCCGTTTCCCGATTCTTAATTGCTGGAAATAACACAACAAATGTGAGTCTGCAAGGGGAACCTCATGGCTGAAGCTGGCAGGGAAGGTGCCAAGCAGAGCAGTCTGCTTTTTCCCATGCACTCTCACTGGATCAGGAAGGATCCTTTTGGCTTTCACTTTGCACCCCTTTGCTGCCTTTTTCTGGCAAAGAGACACCTACTGTTGTTTTGGGCCTTGTGCTTATATTTATTTCGCTCCTGTTGGCTTTCAGGGATGTGCTGCCTGGACTGTAACCTGTTCCTCCTTCGGTTCAGCCGCAAGTTCAGTTGGTCACCTTGTGCGGACATCAGGTTCCCCAGCTGGAGACTGAGCAGCCAGGTCTGAGGTGAGCCCACTCCACAGTACATATATGCTGCCTTGCGTGCCCTCCCTTTCCCACCAGCTCAGCAACTGGGGCTTGAGCATGCTGCACTTGGACACCAGGAGTCACAGGCTGCTTCTCTGGGTGCAGGTCTGTAACACCTAGGTACAAGCCAAGCAGTCATGCACTCCTCCATCACTGCCCCACATGCTCAGCTATCTGTTGCTGTCTTCTCGCCCTCCCGTGCTTCGACAGGATCGCTCTCCCTGCCACTTGGTGCTTGCCTGACCCAAATTCTGTGTTGACATTAGGAGATAAAGGATTTTGTTATGCACATCTGAGCCACTCCAGGAACTAGCAGTCCCTGAATCCCAGCCCATGCTCCCTGGCCTCTCACTCAATGCTTTGCTCTGTCTTGGGTCCCACGTAGGTGTTTGCATAAGCCTATGAGACAGAAATAAGCAGAGGGGGGCCGCAGTGGCCCACAGAACAAGCCTGGTCTGATTCCTGGTCCAGGCAGGGAACGCCAACTCGGTGTCAGCTCGGGAAGTGTTTCCTAAAAAGAAGCTTAAATGATTCATGGCAGAATCAGCAGGCCATTTGCTGCGAATCCACTTCCATTTAATAACTGCCTACGAGACATTGCTTCTCATTGATCCCGTTGCATTGTAAGGAGAAGGTTTCAATTACTGTCTAAGCTTTGTGACTGATTGGGCATCCTTGCATCAATATTATTAACAGTGGGGCAGAATCTGAAAGAGCTCAGATGCTACCAGCCTTGGATGCAGCAGGGAAACAAGTGACTAGGAGACGCATGTCGCAAACTCTGCATGTGAAGACAATGCGAATGCCAGCCTACCCCATAATAAAATTCACCCCTAAATCAGCCACAGATGACCCCCCTCCCTTCTCATCCTGTGCCTCCCCACCCCACGATCAAGCAACCCTCCTGCTGTGGCATAGAGGAGCAACACGTGGGGAAATGAGGATCAAAGTTTTCAAACATGCATACCTATTGTGTACCCTGGAAGGGGGATCCTAAATGCAGGCAGGTGCACACACGATGAGTTTGGGGAGGAGGGGGAGAAAGCAAAATCAAAATACGCCTCTACAGAAAACAATATTACTGCTGACAGCATCATTCTTATTCCAGACTCACCCAGGTTATGAACAGTGGCATCTGTTTCTTGTACAAGTAAATGCCTCGCACCAGCGGGAATTTCAAACATCTTGAGGTGCCCTTTATTGTAGTATTTAAAGAGAATGACTGGTTAGCATGACAGTCCTCACACTTGTCTTCTCAGCAAATAGGTTTATTTGATCAAGGACAGGAGCTTTAATACCAGCTGGGCCTAAGCCAGGGTGCTTAACAGACCCTTGTTGGAAGAGGAGAGACAAGTCCAGTGCACTAATGCCCCCCAAGCGCCACATGCAGTGCAGAGGAGAGAACATCTGCCCTGGCAACGACTGGAGATAAAATATCATCGCAGTCTTCCACTTGGCCGGATCAGACAGAGGAGCCACATCCATCTGTGGAGACACCTCTAACACAAGCCAGTCCACGGTACTCTTACAGAGGACAGTGCCACTCTTCATGCCAGCTGAGATGGGCACGGGCCCCGTTTGGGCTTAGAGGAACAACTGCCTGACACCGACCTTATCTGCACACTTCAACCACCAGGTAAAGCCTGGGGAGCATGCGCTGGAGTGAGCAGAGCTTGCAACTATCAGCGGCGGTGCTGGCACTGTTGGCGAGAATGAAGATGAGAAGCCCCTGAAATCCCTCCGTGTCGTACGCCGGCAGCCAACTAACCTGGCTTCTTTGGTGCCCTGGAAAACGTTCCTTTCACCACCTTGCAGTGGGAATTATCTCCTCCACAAACTCCACACTTATCTTCCTGCTTAGAGGAGCCTATTACCCTGTCGCAGCCGACTTTCTGCAAGCAGAGAGGAAAAACCATTTTACTTGTTTATCCCAAACTAACTCAAATACTCCTTCAATTCAGACGTCACAGAGGGTTTGCTGCATTCGCTTAAAGATGATAGGGCTTCCCCAGAAGCTCACTTTAGAATTGACATGTTTTTAATGCTCACGTTTCTCCTTGTTACAGTCACTGCAGCTTTGGCAAATTTTGATACCGTGATTCCTTAAGTCCTGATTCACGAAAACTTCGCTTTTAAAGAAGCACCATTTCTAAGGCAGCTGCTAATGTTCAATATTGAGAAAGCACTTCCTTAAATGCAGTAGTTGCACAAGTACCTTGCCGAAGTCTGTCGCAAAGATGGGGATTTACTGTAATTTTCTGTAATTTTTTTTTTAATTGCCCAATCAAATATACAGAAAATGTACAGCAGCTAGATTTTTAGCATCACTTTCCTCAAAAAGGGCTGTATATTCGTATCTTAATGTACGCTCCACCCCTGCCAAACCCTCTGAAGGAAAAGCTTTCACTGAAAACTAATTGCAATAGTTCATCTTAAAAACGCTGCATATATTACTTGTGTAGGTAGCTGCTGTTGGAATTGAGTCACATGCAATGTGATGGCAACTGTGAATATCACACATAATATTGTGACAATAATTCTAATGAAATCTCATTATTGCCCAAAACATTATTGCGCTGCCTTAAATAGTCGTTCTTGGAGAAGAACGTTCAACCTTCTGCTTTTAACTGTTTTTGCGCAAGTCAGGCTTGAAAAACGGTAAGAACAAAGGATCGACATTGCTGTGCTTACCAAACAATCCCCCCGCACGCAGATGCTGTAGGAGTCTTTATACGAGCAGCGAGTCCCATCGTGCGCCATTCGTTTCATGTACACAACATCCCCAGTTTCCTTGGACTCGCAGTACAGGTGGCATCTTTCTTTAGCTAGAGGAGAAAATGCCCTGTTATTGTGCATGTGAAGCCGGAGCAGTTCTTCCGCTTAGTTTTTGAACAGCACTTTGTATGACGATGGTATTGGCCACTGGTCTGAACCTTGCCCTGTGCTCTGGAAGGGCTCAGTAAAAGATCAATTGTTCTCATTTCCCAAGGGCTACAGGGTCTGCTGGATGATGCAGAAGAAAAGGATTGCTGCTTCACAAAGGGTGCATCCTGCATCATGCAATCTGGTCCCTATATTTGGCAGTGGAGCCCCGCCCCGTGGGAGGCCGGGGCGAAGGGGGTGTTGGGGTGGAGTTTGTCAGTCGCACTGTACGAAGAATGGGAAAAGCCGCCTGAACAGCAGCTGTCCGACACAGCTGGTAAAACTGGCTTTCAAAGAGGCTAAAGGAATCCTGCACCAGGCTACCTCCTCCTACGTGAGAAGCTGCTTTCCCACAATTGTAATGACTGTATTTTCAGTGGCTTGAGCCATCATCAAAGCAAGACCAAGAGCAAAGTGATATTTTATCACCAGCGTGTGGGCAAGCAGCCAGCTGATTGCATCTCTTCCTCCTAGGCGGGTCTGGCCCCAGCCAAGAACGTGCTGCTGGAATACCGAGCTCACGGCTGGAGAACCCTTGGTTCTCAACCTGCCTTCACTCTGCTCACTTCTCACCCATGGCTATTCGTTTCCCTGTTCCCTTAATTAGATCCTAGGTGGCTTCCTGGGCAGTGTACAGTGTTAGGGGCAATAAAAAAGGATGCCCCATTTTTGCCACGTGACTAAAGCTGAAGACATACTTTCCATAAGTTTAAAGACTAACGAGTCTTTCTTGCTAACAGCGCACACTGTGCCCTGGCCGCAAGCCCTGCGTGGGGCACAGTGTTGCAGACAGACAGCTTCCTATCACTCCAGGGGAGTTGTAGTTTGCTGCTGTCCCATACAGCTGTACACCACTGTCCTCTCCCCCGGTCGGGGAGGGTGGGGAGGTTAGAAACCAACACTCCTCCAACTCTCAGCTCTAGCCTCTCCGTTTCCTGCTCACCGAGTGGAAGGGCAAGTGAGTAGCCAGTGCAGGAGTCCCAGGGTTGTGTGGATAAACAAGCCAAGGGACAGTCTAGACCAACAAGGTCTGGGGGGTGCGGGATGCCAGGCAAGGTGGTTACTGCAGCTGTATTGCTAAGCCTTTTGTTGTTAGCTGAACATAATGGCTGTGCCTAGCCATGGGAGAAGCAAGGGAGACCCTCTCCTCAGGCAGGTCTGCTAAAGCCAGCCTCTAAAGGATGAGCCCAATAATGCACACCCTCTGCCCGTCTGTGCATCTGCCTTGCTGACAGCTACAGTATCCTGGCTGGCAGTAGCCTGGCTAAGGTGCCATTAAAGCAAGGAGGGGACTTGCTAACCGTCAGCATGCTCATACGGGAGCCAGTGGTGCTTCCTGTTCTGGTATTCGAAGTAGGGATCCCACTGCTTGCACTGCTCCTCCCTGAAATCTTCCAAGTCCCTGGGACAGTCTTGGGTGCTGCAGAGCTGGAACTCGTAGCTTGGTCCCACGCACGTGCGGCCTCCGTTCGCTGGGCTGCGGACACGGAAAGAGACATTAGCAGCTCCATGCAGGGGGGTTGCTTTTATTCACTCTCTCAAGGCCTAGTTCAGTCCTTAATTGCATTTCCCTTGCTTGCTCCGTGTGATTTATGAGGAGCAGATGCTGCTCTGGTGGCATCACTACCACTGACTTCCTGTCAAACTGAGCAGTCCGGAAGACAACGAGGAAACGTCTCCCCTCCGTCTCTGCGGGAAATGGAAATGCACAGGAGCCCTTTTTCAAAGGACATGTTCAGTAAGACGACAGTGGGAAGAGTCCCGAGGTCCGACTCGCTTCCCACCCAGCTCCACGCCATGCTGCATTATTTTAATGGTAATTTAGCACAACTTCCCCACCAGCATCCCTTGCACAAGCATCCATGTACGCTGAACTCACTGTGGATTGTCACACTGCCGGGTCCTGTACTTCACCCCTGTGCCGCAAGTCCGGGAACAGGAGCCAAACTTACTCCAGGCTCCCCAGTTCCCATCCTGCTTCAGGATATCTGGAGTTAACCAGATGCAGTGGCCTTTAAAGCAGTGCTGGAAGAGAAAATGGCAAAGGGTTGGCGTTGTGGGAGACACTGACCCCGCAGCCAGGGTATCGTGATGGCCCTGACGCTGTGGCCCACTGCCAACTGCAGGCAGCGTACAAACGTCTTCATCTTCCTAGAACAACAGGACCTCGCTCGCGCTTTGGCCTGCAGTCCCAGCCACCTGTGCTGACTTGAAGCACAGAAGTCACCGTGTCCAGAAGTGTTTTCTGGCCAGCCCCTGAGCCTCGTGCTGCCTGGAGGGCGAAACCTCCTCTGGAGCTGTACGTCTGCATCTAACACAGGTTCTCCTTTGGGACAAGCGGGAGAGGCCTCACCACACTCACTCCATTTATGTGGCAGTGAAGAAGGCTCTTTCTGCCACGGGGCCAACACGAGCATCTTGAATGCTGCACGCTAAAGGCTGCATGACATGCTTTGACATGCATGATTACTGCCAGAAGAACGGCAGTATAATTAATGCCGTCTCCCATTCGACATGGTCGATGAGTGTTAACTAATGAATCTTCGCAGCGTCCCTATGAGGTGGGTGGTGAGATGCCACTCTGCCAAATCTAGAGATGGAGAAAGTGAGACACACTAAGTCAGCAGCAGAGCCAGGACTGGGCGTTGGGATCCCCCCCGACTCCCAGCCCTGCCCACATTTCCCCAGGAAACCCTGAACATCAGGGACGCGTCCTCGTGACGAGCGCACTGCAGCAGGAGATACTCTCCTGAAGAAAGGGGTTGGTCCTGCCGTTGAGAAGCAATTTTTTGCCCCCTCTCCAATCTGATTTCAAACACGGAAGTGAGGGTGTTTTAAAGCCAGGCCTTTGCTAAACTTTCATGAAAGGTCCACACTTGCTTTTCAATGGTCTCTTTAGTTTCAGCCCCTAAAGCCTCTCTGCTGCCTCCCTCCTGAGAGCACATTACAACAAGCTGATCCTGAAGAGCCAGTTCCTCTGGCCTTCAATCAAGAAACTTTCCTACTTAAGTTAACAGGTGTTTTTTGCCTCAAAAATCCCAGAATTTGGCCCCACAAATGATTTCTGCTTATGTAACAGTCACGTGGGTGAAATGCAAGGGCCTGAAAATATTCTTAGCGCAGTTAATTACTTTACACTATGCTGACATTGCTGTTTGTTGGTGTTAATGGCTGCTGTCGGGGTAAGAGGCCTGGCTCGCGCACACACAGATGGCTATAACAACAAATGCAGTCATTCACTTTTCTTAACATCCAAGTCAACAACAAAATTTTACACAGCTTAACAAGCCTCAGCATCCGAGAATCTGGCAGGTGGTTGGAGCAGAGCATATGGCTAAACGCATGCTGCCAGCAAAAACAAAACAAGATTTATGACACGAAAGCCTCTTGGTGCAGAGAGTGGCTAGTGATCTGGAAGTCAAATCGAAGAGGGATGGATAATCATTAATAAAGTCCATTTAAAGAGGAAATAATTAGTAAAACTGTGACAAGATACAGCTTGCTGTTCTGCTGAGCTATTTAGTATACATATATTTTATTCTGTCTGTGATTTAGTTATATGACAACTTACAAAAGTGGAAGCAAAATTAGAGAGACCATCGCTCCATTATAGCTACACAGTACGTTCGGTCAATACATAGCTAGGGGATAACCTTCGTTGTGCAGGAGCTCGAGTGTCAGTAAGACAAGAGCCAGATTCCAGCGCGGTTACTGACAGCCCATAATACCTCATTTCTCAAGTGCCTTAAAAAGCTGTTACTCCAGTTCCCTAAGCATCACTTAAAACCAGCTGGGCCGATGTTGTGCACAGAAGGGAGCAATGTCTTAGTCCTACAACTCCAGCGTACCTAGCTCCCAGTCCAAGGCTCAGGCGTCTAGCCCAGGGGTGGGCAAAATGCAGCCCGGGGGCCGGACGCGGCCCACCAGGCCATTCTACCTGGCCCGCAGGCCCCTAAAGAAGTTAGAAAATTCATATTTCTGTGCCCAGGCTGCCTGTCATGCGGCCCTCGATGGCTTGCCAAAACTCAGTAAGTGGCCCTCTGCCCAAAACAATTGCCCGCCTCTGGTCTAGCCCATATGCCCTTCCGTGGAAATGAACACAGTGCCTTGGTGCAGATGGGGGGTAAAGCATGTCACCGAACCATTTATTGCTCCCCTGCTAAGGGCTGCAGGATCCTGGTTCACTTGTGACCCCCACATCCCTGCTTCCACCTCTAAGCTCCTCTCACGCTTGCTGAAAGCAGCTGGGGATGCAGAGTGCTGGATACACCTAGCTGCTGAAAAGCATCACGGACCAGGTGAATTACCACTTAAAAGGCCATTTATGGCAAATTTTCTCCAGAGCAGTGGCACTGCAGTGTCCATATGGCCTGATGGGACAAGATCTAATTCAGCAACGTGAGAACTGCAAAATACTGACATCGTGTCCTTGCCATGCCCTTCCGACTCCCACGTGTCTGCCGTCCCAGAGGCCTGCCGTAGCTTGATCGGCGCTGGGAGCGGGGTTGGCGCCTGTGAGAAAGCAGGGCCAGGTGGGGGCACATCACTTCCGTGGAGCACAATCTGCATAAGACAGACTGCATAATAATGGCCTGCAATGAAGTGAGGCCTTGTTTCCACTTAGAAGAGAGAGCAAACATGGCAATGCTGTTCCCCATTTTTCATCAAGCAGTGTGTTTGGGACTGGACCCGCTATGTGCTGGCAGGTTCATAACATGGGAGACTAACCCTGGTGCACGGTGTGGACCCTGTGGCTCGGGGGAAAGGTGCTGTGTTGACCTGCACTGGCGCTGCGGGTCGTACGTGGGGTGCCAGTCTCCACACCATAAACAGGGAAGATGGAGTTTAGCCATCAAGAAACACGTGTTTGTGCAAAGTGAGTCATCCCCTGCTCTGCCAAGTCTGGCTGGATATAGGAAGAGAGGTGTTTGCACGGAGGTGCTCTGAAACAGCAGCCTGCTCTGTACTAGACCTTCGCAGGGGAAGGGTGCAAGGACCTCAAATGGAAGTGGTCGGCTCTTCAGGGTCATAACAGAAACCGGCCCGTTTCCTTCCCAGTGCTAACGCTGCTAAGGACTTAACCAGCTGGAGCACGGCCCAGCACAGCCATTGTTCTAAGCAGAAGCAGAGAGTTTCATTTTAATTACGAAGCCGATATTAATGCTGAGATTTTTTTTGGCAAGAAGAGAAAGTAAAAGCCGGGGAAATATAAACGGGTTTCTTTGTGGAAGGAGAAGACTGCTTGTCATCTTGCCCATTTTTCAGGCAAAGGGACAGCCAAAAACAAGTGCAGCTTCCAGGCCGGAGGCTCCAGGCTCTTACAGTAAAAGGTTCCACTGCTGTCTTCCGCTGTTCTCTGATGCAAAGCGGAGATGCCAAGGAGGAGCGTCTCTCTCGGGGATCTTCACATTTCCAAAATCGCCTTCAAGAAAAGGCTGGTAAATCTGTATCTGATCCAAGTGCCGGGAATTACCAAATCCTAGATGGGCAACCCTTGTTACTCAGCCAAAAAACCTTTGCAAGGTGGACCCACAGTCTGTATGCATGGTACGGGCTGGATCTGCAACCCACCCATGCTGAGCTGAGATCCTTCCAGGGAGACGTTTAGTTATTCATTTAGGTTTCCCAGCACGGCTGGGCTGGACCCGTCTGTCCCATCTGTTTGAGCAGAAACGTGTTGCAAGGGAGCGCGTGAAAGCTGTAACAGCCCAATGGGCTCTGCAAGCCAAGATCGGTTTTTTCTGACCAAAGAGTCAAGTATTCTCGCAGCTTCGAACATAGCACACGCTTCTCCATCTGTCTCTTGTCTGTCAGAAGCTGAGGTCAGCTTTCTCAATGGGAAGTTATCTGGACTGCTTTAAGTGCATACGAGCCTTGACTGAATCCTTTTTTGCTTTGGTCCATTAAAAAAACCCTGGAGAACGAGGAGCAGCACAGAGATCGGCTGCTTGGTACCAGGGACAACACCAGCCTGGTCAAATGTGTGCCCCGCATTTTGGCTCCTGTTGAGGTCCAAGAGTGACATTAAGCCAGCGGGCACCAAGTGATACCAGGGCCCTTACCTCCGTCACAGGAAAAAGGAAGGGTGCCAGATGGCGTATTTCTTGCTGGCGGGCGTAGCGTGCCCTTGCCTTGCACAAGATCTCTTCTTCCCTTCTTCTGAGCAAAGTCAGCTTTTCCAGCCAATAGAAACGTTCTCAACAAAAATGATCGATTTGGGGAAAGACAGGAACCGAACAAAAACTGCTGATGTATTTACAGACGTTCCAAGCAGTGGGCGAAGCCTAAAGCTAAAGGTGGGGCCAACTGAAGCAGATGCAAGGAAATAAGCCATCAGCCGGGATATTATACTGTCGCAGCCAAACCCTGGCATGAAGAAGATTTGAGCTTTGCATTCTTAACCCTTAGCCCTTGGTCTTACAAACCAGTTCATGGGAAAGGCTCAAATCCACATTAAGGCTCCTTTCCTCCAAAGACTTGTGCACATGCGTAGTTTTACATCCTGGAGCACTTCCATGGAAGCCAGGGGCCACGCTGCATCTAGAGGAAGCACAAGATAACCCGTACGGGCCCAGATCCCATCGCTCTTCTGTGCCTGGCGCCCTCGCCGGAGTGCCGGTGCTGGCAAAGCCGAGCTCTCGCAACAGGGCAGGACTCTATGAGGCCTCGCCTTCACATTTAACACAAAGGAAATATTTCCATTTCAAAAACAGGGCTTTTTTCCATAGCAACATTTCCTCTGCTGAGAGGGGGCAAGTCAGGAGAAGGTTTTAGTTGTTCCTGGAGACAACCAACAGGCACAATCCCATCAGACAAAATGCATCTAATCACCTGTGTTTCTCCACTTGCCCAAGGAAATCCAAGAGGCTGGGAATGGCAAAACCTCTCTCTTCTGTGAGATTCTTTGAAATGATCCTTTTGAAGTAAAACTAATATGTAAAAGACCCCCCTGAAAACTACGCCTGAGTTTTCACTAATTTTGCTGGATCTTGAAGCCTAGCTAAATATATTGGATGAGAGTGTCCTCTCTCACTCTTCAGTCTAGGGTTGTTTGTTGCAGCCGTGTTGGTCTAAGGACATAGTTAGACAAGGCTCTTTGGGGAGATGTGATCTCTTTTATTAGATCAACTAAAAATGTTCGTTGCAGGCTTTCGGGCACAAACACCCTGCTTCAGGCATGCAGAGACTCTGTATGTCTAAAGCAGGGTGTTTGTGCCTGAAAGCTTGCAAAGAACATTTTCAATTATTTAGTTGGTCTAATAAAAGATGTCACATCTACCCAAAAACTCTTTAATCTTAGAATTCATGCCCAAGATACAGACTGGGTATAAGGCACCAGTGCAGTTATCAGGATGTCGCTTGCAATACAGCACCGAAGTCGAACACCTTTTAGTTATTTTGTTTCTGTCTATAAGGGATTCTTGTTTCCTTCACGGTTTCTTCAGCAAAGAAAAGAGCAGGCTGCACGGGAGTCCGTCCCTTCAGTGGAGATTGGAAAAGTGCAGACAGCTGTTATCAGAGCTCTGGAAACCACACGTGGGGACAACCTCTGTCTCTGCGCTCTGATTAGTCTCCAAAACAACATCACAGGCCTTTTTTGGACATCAGTTCCTTTAGCTGTTGCAAAGCCAGGACATTTCCCTGTCACACCAGTGGTGTTTAGATTGGCCCCATCTTAAAATACACATGGAGAACTGGTGGTATGAAATCATGATAACTGCAAGTCTCAGAAGAGGGATCGTTTGAGCTAACATCTTTCGTTGATTATGAGTCCGTTCCATTCTTGTCTCACATTATTCCAAAGCAAATATTTAGACCAAGTTTCATGCATTTTCCTCTGCTTTGCACTGTGATGAGGTGTCAAGGGAGGCGGGACCTATCTTTCACATTGAAGTAAGCTGCTGTCACGCTGGGCCACGGGCCGCCAGGTCTGGGGTCACCTCAGGGTTGGAAGAAGCCAGGGAGCCAGAATCCAGAGGGTCAGGCAGCACGCGGGGTGGCGGGGCAAGCCGGGTCAGGGATCTGGGAGGTCAGGCCAGAGCCAGGCTGGGTATCCGGAGGGCAGGCAGAGCGCGAGGTCGGGAGGTAGCCAGGTCAGGCACCCACGGCACCCATCACTCAGCAGCAGCATGGGCTGAGGAACAAGGCTGGACCGTGTTGCCCGGAAACTTCCTCTTCTGGCTCGGGGGTTTCTCCTGGGAGGGGTGACCCTGACTGGCCCCCCAAGTGGCAGGGACTGGGTGTGTGGCTAGGCCCAGCTGGAGGGGTCTGGCCATCCGTGTCCACCCCAGTGCTCCGCTGAGGAAGTGGCGGATCAGGAGGCGCGGCTGTGCCAGGCAGGCTGAAGCTCCGGGTTCAAGGCCGCAGCCTGACAGGCAGGGCGTGACTCTCATCCCTGTGTATGCATGATCATATGCCTTACGGTAAGATCCGGTACAGAAGAGGGGTCTTAGTATTGTCCAATATGTGAGAGGAGAAGTCATGCATCAGACAAAGACCACCCAAATTAGGGGGCAGAGGGTCATGGAGCTCATTCTGAAATGGCAAGTATCACCGCCTTCCCGATAGACTCGGAGCCGTGGAATTAGACTCACAGACAAGGAGGGTTGGAAGGGACCTCAGAGGTCACATCTAGTGCAAACCCCTGCTCCAAGCACGACCAGCCCCAACTATGTCATCCCAGCCAAGGCTTTGTCTACCCAGGTCTTAAAAATCTCCAAGGATGGAGACTGCACCACCTCTCTGGGTAACCAGAGAGAAAAGAACAACTCATGATATTATGAAGAAAAGTTTAGCTTGATCTGTTGAATGCTATTTAGCAATGTAGTTTTTTATTTTATATAATTCTTCGAGGCTTTCTTGAAAGCTACAACATGTGTATTTACCAAAAACCTAGAACCACTTCTCTGAGGATAAGGTATTTACTGTTGTGTTGTCTACTGATGCTTCACAAGGTGTCTTCTTGGAATGGAAAAAAAAGAACTGGCTGGTTTGGTTTGTGCAATTAGTTGAGATGTTGGATCCTGAGTCTGAATCCAAAGAAATTTTTTACAGCTGAGTTGCACAATATCCTGAAAAGTCTTTGTTTTTAATGGAAGCACTGACTAATCCTTAACTAAACAGTTGCAAGGGAAAGACTGCTATAATTTGCTAATGTGTTTTGTTTCTTCTCATTTCTGTCCAAAGAACTAATAAGAAGTGATGGGTTGGTGAGGAAGGGAAGCTGGAAAAGACAGAAGAATTATATTTGACTCTGACTTCATAAGAGCATTCAATACAAGTCAATCCATGTGAAACAAGGCAAGCCCAAGAAAAATAAACTTTATTGTCAGAGCAAAGTTTGGTTTTGGGTTGTTTTTTTTTTTGTTTTTTTTTTTTTGAAGAAGCTTAGTTGCCGCAGGGTAGTTAACTGGGAGAGAATATCTAGTTCACATGCAGACTTTCACCACAAATATGAGGCCAAAGAAGTATCCTACTAAAATAGTGTCTCTTTCTGGCCCATTTGGCCCCATACAGCCAAAGAAAGAAAATTGAGGCTTTGTGATATCTCAAAGCATCAGCCAAGATACAAATATTTTGGAAGTGGATATTGGCCAACATGAACTATTATGGCTTGTAACAAAGAATGACATGAACAATACTTGGACACTGAAAAAATGGCGCCTATAATACACTTCTGACAACAAGTCTTACGCAGAGCGGCACGGACAAAGAAAGACAAACCAAAGGTCATGGGCCCTGAATGCACGTATTGCCAACCACAAGGGTTCAACACTGCGCTGGGTGGGAAGGAAAAGAAGGGATGCAAGATATCAGAAGCGATAAGCACTCTGCTGATTTTTGATTGTGGAAGAAGGTCACTCGCAGGCAATACAGCAAAGTCAGCTTCAGTATCATCCGGGGGAAACGTGAACACCGCACCCCTGTTAAGGAGGTAGGTACCATGCGTACAAGTATGGAATGAAGGTTTATAAATAATGGAACAGGGAGCTCATGCAAATAAAAGTTGGGCCATGCTTTAAGTCCTACTGTGCTGCACCAAGTCCTACTGTGCTGCACCAAGTCCTACTGTGCTGCCAGATGAAGCGTCTCGTTATTAGAAGCTGACAAGATTCCAGAGACACCGAGTAACGAAGAAAGGCACGGAGAAAGCTGCGCAAATGACAAAATCCTGCTGAGTCCTACAACCCCTCGCTTGAACTAATTGTTTGCTGCAGTAAAATATCGAGGATAAAATGCTGGATCTGTTGAAATCAATGAGATTTTTGCTCTCAGCTTCACCACAAGTACACACAGTCGTGCCTGCTGTTTGAAAAGGTGCCGGCGTGGTACAAGAGCGACACACTCGGCTCTCTTTCTACCATATAACCACCTTCTCCTGATAGCTACTCTACACGACTCCCAGACTGTTTCCCATGCTCTCTCTCTGTGCGCCTAATTGCATTCAAACTACTATCATCACAAATGTGAGCACATAGGAGTCAGAGTCAAAGATAAATAAAATACACCATATTTCTCACCAAAACCACAAGGTCATTTGGTACAGTTTGGTCTGGCGGTTCTTTCCAATCAAAGTCCTGCGTCAGTGAATGCCTCCCTTGTATTCAATTATTTTGACATTCAGATATTACACTATTTTGTAAAAACAGCTGAACAGGTATCTCCCAATGAAGATTATCATATTTTCTCATATACAGCACACAACTTTTCCCCTCCAAGAATGGCTGCTGGAAATTGAAGCGCGCATTATACATGAGTAAATACAGCAACAGTTGTTTCTGCTGCTTAAGCTCCAGCCTGGCAAAAATGAAAGTCGAGTCTGCATGGGATCCACAGGAAGTAGAGCAATGAGGAGGCTAATAATATTAGTTATGATAATCTACAAGGAATGATCTTTTTTCTTCATTCTACCTTTCAAAAACGAGATGTGTATCTTACTCCAGGGCCTGGTTTAGGTGAGAAAATACAGCATGTTCAATACAGGTACTCCTCACTTAACGTTGTCCCGGTTAACGTTGTTTCGTCATTACGCTGCAGATCTATTAGAGAACATACTCGTTTAAAGTCACGCCGTGTTTGGTTATAAAATTGTTTGGCCGCTGCCTGCTAGTAGGTAACTACTGTGACATAACTGGATTCACTTCACATCGTTTTTCCTAAAGTTGCGTTTTTCAAGAACGTAACGACGGCGTTAAGCGAGGAGTAGCTGTGTTCCATTCCATTAGCTGTATTAATGGTAAAAGTTGTATGTTTTGCATTTTAACCACAGATCCAGCCCTTACTTCACTGAAAGCACATTTTTAGGTTTGACACTTTATTTTTAAAGCTGTATTGATGCATTTCAGGAAGAAAATAGGCCTGTTCTGAGCAATCTGGGAAGAAGAAGATGAAAAAGACGAGAGAGAGGCATTTACAACTCAGAATCACATCACATCTTCATAAAAAAAGAAGAGATTTCAAACCACAAGAGCAGCTGCTAAAATGATTCACTTGTTGTATAACTTATGTTGTCTACTGGGAAACAGCTTCATACTTTCAAAAGCCTTTAGAAAAATCCTTTCCAAGTGGCAACACTCCCCCAAAGGATCCCTGAGAGCCTGATCCAAAGCTCAGCACAGTTCATGGGAGGATTTCCACTCTGTCGCTGGGGCTGGAGACCAGACTCCTAAGGTTTATAAAAGGGCAAATATCGATTCCTCAAGAGTAGGGTCAAGCAAAGCGGCTTCTAAAATTTTGTAACAAGCCTTTGCCATCTGTATGGTTCCCTGCGCCCCTTCCAAATCTCCTAATGTCTTTCACTTGCTGCAAACCAGTGAATAAGCCCTTCTGCACTTTGTCCTTCACACACTTCTCTGGCTTCCACCCTCATAAATAATCATGGATATTGTCATCTCAGTGACTTCCAGTAGGTATCAGATTGCTATTATCCTTCTGAATATGTCAGAGGACTCAGTGGTTACAGCCGCCCAGTTTCAGTGTCACAGCCACTGTTGATTGTGTGCCATCTGATGCTGCCATGTAAGGATGTATAGAAACTGCAGAGGAGGGACGTGAGGCCAAGAGAAGGCTCCTGCGGAGAGGATGAAGGAAAGCCCAGGGTGGACGTATCGGAGACCTGGAGGAAGGGAACCCCAGACTCCACAGTGAACGCCACGCTGCAACGTTAGTCAGCTTAAGCTCCCGCATCTGCTGTGCTTCCCCTTGGACCTCCATCCCTTCCCCTGGGCCAGCTCGAATTCTGAGTTTCACAGATGTCAGGGGCTAGAAGGGACCTTACAGATCACCAGGTCCAGCCCCCCACACTTGGGCAGGAAAGACCGCTGGGATCAGATGACCCAGCAAGGTGGGTGTCAAAACATTTTTTGAAGATCGCCAGGGTGAATGACTGCACCACTTCTGGGGGGAGCCTGTTCCAAACCCTCGGCACTAGACTTGTAAATACTTTCCTTATGTTTAGCCTGAAGCGATCCTCAATCAGTCTGTGCCCATTATTTCTTGTCCTCCCCAAAGGGCCTTGGGGAGCAGATGCTCCCCCGGGCCCTGATGTGCGTCCCTGATATACATATAAGCTGCCACCAAGTCCTCTCTGGGTCTTATCTTCTTCAGACTGAACAGTCCCAAGTCTTTCATCCTCTCCCTGTATGACCTGGTCTCTAGGCCTCTGATCATGCGCGTGGCCCTTCTCTGGACTCCCTCGAGCTTCTCCACATCCTTCCCGAAGTGTGGCGCCCAGAACTGGATGCAGTGCTCCAGCTGTGGTCTCACCAAGGCCAAGCAGAAAGGGAGCATGACATCCTTAGCCTTGCTCGAGATGCCTCAGTAGATGCATGCCAGGTTTGATTACCTGTGCCAGCTATGGCAGTGGTTCCCAACCCTTTTTATACCGTGGACCGGCACGGGAGCGGGGCAGGCACATGGAGCTGGCTGCCTCCCTCCTGGGGCTGCCCCGCCGCCCAGCTTAACCCTGCATGTGACTGCTGGCAGCGGGAGCCGCTCACCCGGGAGGACAGCCGGGGGTCCGAGCGGGGGGCTTGTGCCACAGCCTGGCAGCCAACCCTCTGAGGCCCAGTACTTGACCCCAGCCTGGTGGCTGGGAACCTCTGAGCTACAGCACCGCATTGGGGAGGCATTAGATCAACCGTCATCTCCAAAAGCGTGTTGCTGTTTCCATGGCAGCATGGCTGGCATTAAGTATCACCAGTCATGTCAATATAACCATGCCCGATGAGAGATCATGCTCAAACGACTAATTCCTCTCTTGTCTGTGCTACCCCAATTTGCAAACAAGCACCAGAGGATGCACTGATGCCTAGGTGCCCCAGGGACTAGATAAATGCCATACAGAA
This sequence comes from Crocodylus siamensis, assembly GCF_052110815.1. NCBI lineage: Eukaryota > Metazoa > Chordata > Crocodylia > Crocodylidae > Crocodylus > Crocodylus siamensis. Next base: position 5,795,772 of record NC_143404.1, on the reverse strand, counting down.
TAACTCAACAGTAATCATTACTTCCAGATCTTGTGTGGCTACAACCTTGTTTGCATTTATGAGTTATAGTAACAGCTCAGCGGACTGCTATCACAGGTAGACCTCTACAGCTCTGGTGACAGCCTGTTTGTAACCAGACTGGGGCCCAGGATGTCCCAAGATCGAAACCAGCCTGCCCCTAACTTTCTCATGGCTCTGAGCAAAACACTTGAGCTGCCTTGCTCAGTTTCCCCATCTCTATCATTCTATTAAAAAGCTTTATTAGGAGAGACAGGAGGATTCATTAGTCATGGTTTGTGAAGATGTAAAACACTGAGTGCCAAATATTACAAGACAGCTTTTCCACTGGCTGACTTGGAAAGCACCAGAATATTAAGCTCTTCGTTTGCATTTGTTTTTCTAAGCCATAGGCCGGAGACCAGCCAGACTCGTCACGCTGCAGACAAAGGTGCACAACCGCACACAAGCTCCACCGCACGCTCAGATGCTGCGGCTGATCTCACCTTCCCAGGAGCACACATTGTCCCATCCAGCGGAGGTCCCTTCTTCGTCTTGCAGAAGTAGGGGTTATCGGGATGGCTGCACCACAGCTGCTTGCAGGGGTCGAACGTACGGAACTACAACACAGGGAAGTCAGAGCACGTGACACAAAGCGCCATTAGACACAGGCTCTCCTGTATTATATTCTTCCCCCTCTACGATGGCTAGATGGTGTCTCTAAGTTTAAGGACTATTTAAAGTCCATGGGGAGTTGCACAGGCGTGGCACTTCTACACAACGACATCATTAACTCTGATGGTGAAAGAAGGTGCAATGGAGTCATGCCAGAGATGGAAAGCTGGCTTCATCTGAATGGTACAGGGCAGAAATGGCAGGGGCATTTACCCATCCCATCTACCAGAACATGCACGCCCTCTTCTCAGATTCTCCTGCTGCTGCTGCTTCATGGAGCGGACGCTACTTAAAATATTCACTGGGCAGGAAAAGGAGTCCATAGCCCAGCCATTGTGTCACTCACGTGGGAGGCAGCAGATCTGTGTTCCAGGCCCCGATCCAATGAATATTTAAATATTTTCTACAAAGTGGAACAGAGTCAAGGAGACACTGAGAAGGCCCTAAATGCCCTCTTGCCTTAGTGTTCCTGGAAGGCAGGAGCTCTAATGTCTGCTGTGAACCAAGGGATTTACACCCACATCTCCCGCATCCCAAATAAGTGCCCCTCCCAGTGAACTATTGGGTCTGCTGCCTGGGGACAACTTGCTTTGCTTCGGTTAAAAGACCCCTGAAATGCAATGAAATAAAACATTTTAATTTTCGCCAGGGTTAAAACAAGGGAAAAGAGAAAACATTTCATGTCGGTTTGATCCAAACACAAAAGTCGTTTTTGCCAGACCAGACTCAGCGGGGCCGTGTGTGTACGCAGTATTACAGCTGAGTCTTACCAGAGTCTCCTGTTCATTCCTTGGAGACACGGCTCCTCGCGCCTGTGTCTGCAGATGGGGTTTGAACCAGGACTCTTCTGTGCTAGCAGCTGCTGCACCAACTTCACGCTTCTCTGTGCAGTGCCGTCATTTCTGTCCCACTTTTAGGAGCCAGAAGTGAATGGCAAAGCTCTACCAGATATCCCAAGTGATCATCTTCCCCCCGAGCCACCCCAGGCATGAACTTACCTGCCATTACATACATGCTTTACATTTGGCTACTATATTCCTGGTAACAAAGATGCAGTTGCCAGTGAATACCTGCACAAGTTTTCCTGTTCACCTGGAGCTCCCTTGCCCCCATTATGAATGATGATGCACCCTCATTTCCAAAAAGAAAGTCATATAAAGACAAAGCGTCTCGCCACATAGGAGCAGCAAATGTGAGCATTAAGCAAGCAAGAGAAGAAAACAACTGCCATTTCTCGCGGGCGTAGGTGGGAGCTGTGTGGAGTTATGCGAAGGGGCCAGCGATGGTCCTGGCAGGCTTTGGTTCTGAAATATGGAACTACTTATGAAACTAGGGTGTGATATATTTGTCAGAGCTCTGACTTTTAAAGAGTCCCAACAATGTTAAAAAGGAATTTCCCTGTCAAGAAGTTCATCCATTATCCCTGGCTTGCAGTGAGCTGGATGCAATGTCTCTCCTTGAACATCTCACCCTATCGTCTTTTCTAAGGCCATCTCAGCGACAGTTGCAACACTCCTGGATGTGGGGCAGGGGAACTCAACTGAATACTCACAGCTGTGCACATCATGTAGCCCAACCCAAAATCAAACCGGCACTGCTCATTCATGGAGTAGTGAATTCCTGGCAGCTGGGGCAGGGACGGCCAGTCGTGCTCAAAGGGATCATCACGCAGACAATCATAAGAGCTGCAAAAGGCAAGAATTACAGTCACAGATGGGAATGGGAGACTTCAACAGTCATCCTGGTTTCCCTGCGGTGTGGGTCCAACCAAAATACGGCGTGCAGTTTTCCGACTGGCTCGCAGAGCAGTCGGGACTTTAACAGGCCTGTGTGGTTCCTGCCGGGCTGTGCAAGACCTGAACGTGGGGCAGAGAACTCTAGCTGTCTCCTGCCATTTTGGTTTAGCGTCCAGGTAAATGACTAACTCCTCGAGGTCTGTATGGGAAAGCAACAGAGGAAAATTCTTCCCAAATGTGCCTGAGAAGAAAAGAAAAGGTTTAATTACATTTTCCCTTTGCAAAATGTCTTCCTAGCTGTTGTCTTTCAGGTGCAGCTTTAGAGGCAGAAGGCAGCCTCGGAAGAAGGCTAGCCAAGAATACTGCTGAGTGCCACCATGCAGTCCTGTGCCGTGCTCCTGGAGGAGCAAGTCCCCATACGAGCAAGTGTGCCTTTTGGTCTGTGCTTTATTAAACAGCAAGGGCTGTCCTGTCTTCGTCGTCATTCTGACAGTTTTGTCCCCACTTCCGAGAGCCTCACAGGCTTTCCTTTCTCTGTGCAGGGGACACGGGATTCTTCTGCTATCTTAAGCAATGCCTGTTTCTGCCAATGCACTTGAAATATGTCTGGGTAAAAAACCTAGTGCACGGAGGATCCTGATGGCATCATTAATGGATGAGTCCGGTATAATTGCGAGTTAAATTCAAAGTTACTATCCCAAATGTCATATGGCAGACAGGCTCTCTGCTACACACATCAGTGAATTAACATATCTAGACTATCACAAAAATAGCTCAGGTGTCCTCATTAAATTTAACCATCGACCTATCTGTTAAGCTCATTTCTTTGCTCTGATGGTCACACTTGCGTTTGCCTGCCATTATTCATCGCATCCGCACAACCCTTCATTATGAAAACTGCCAATCAGAAGTCCATCTCAGACCTGAGTCGGTGCGTTTGCTGCAGGAGCAAGGCAAACTGCTCTGCATTTGGCAATTATTCAAGTTGCCCTAATGATCCCTGGGGACGAGGGACAGAATTATGCATCTAGATCTACTTTTGAACAAAACAATGCTCCTGTTTTAGCTGGGAGCTGTTTTTATTAATAGCAACTCTTTACTACACCTGCATTTAAAAAAAAAAAAAATCAGGGCTCTTAGCCAGATGGCAATTATTTATTATGAAGCTTAAAGAGACACTATTAACTGAGACATCACACTTCTCCTTGATCATTTTTTAGGTACTGCTGTCAAAAGGAACACCTAAGATATTAGCACTTCAAAATAATTGTGAAAAATCAAGACTGGTTTCTTTGCATTGTCTAGTCGTTCTCCCAGCTCCCCCTATATGGTCCATTAGGAGGTTTTCCTATGTTGTTTGTTGGCATCTCTCATGCAGCAACAAGGCATATATGTACAGATATAGTCATATAGGAAAAACATGATTAAATATCATGAGTATTGGCAGGGGATATGGAAGGAGTGGCTCATGTACAAAGGAAAGAAAAAAATATAGAGCTGTTAAGAGGGGAAATGAGGTAGCTTTTGTGTCAACAGGGTATTTAAGAGAAAGGAACCACAAAAAGTAGACCTGAGGGCCATAGCCTTCCTTTTGATGCCCATTGAAGCACAGGGTGGCCCGTGAACACATCCAACACCAGAACTTTCCCCTTAAAGTACTACAGTAAAATGCAATGGGCTTGGTACAACTTTGGTGGTAGGAAACACCTCTGTTGCTACCAACCAGAGGTGCCACCAATCCTTCAGTTATTTTTTACACTGATGAGTGGCGCTCAAACAAGTAAGATAGGTTTTATGTCCAGGTGGGAGGAAAGCGAGTTGCTAATGGGAGCAGTAATAATATTTACAGGTCTGGGAAGAGAGCCGCACAATATCACCCTTCTGTAATGGCAATGACGTGGAACAAAGCAGCTGTCAATGTGAGCATTAACTGCCTGCAGTTCCTGGGAAGGTGTCTCACACTTACCAGGTGGGGGGGGGGGGGGCTTTCTTTTTGGTTTGATTTTGGTAATCCAGGTTAGTATTAAAAGTCCAATATACAAGTGTTGCATTCAGAGATGCTGAAAATGCTTCCTAACCAAAGAGGAGAGTCAGGTTAATAGCTACTCACTGCAGATAGCGGTTTAGCTCTTGCTGGCTACAACGAGACCAGTGGAAGCGATGGAACGCAGCCTGCACGAGGGGGGCCATGATGCTCCCCAGCCGGACTTCATCCCCGCACCTGTTCCCCTGGCCGTCATGCTCCATGCCTAATCTAGAACAGAAGATGGGAGAAGTGGCAGATGCTCATCAAGGGTGAGAACTTAAGTGGCTCAGGTCCCTAAGTCCCATTGAAAGTCAAGGAGACTTCATGCTCCTGAATCACTTGGGGCATGTCCACATGGAGGAGCTGTTGGAAAAGAAGCCAGTAGTTCCCATGTGGACTCTCAGACCTTTGTGAGGACAAGGAAAACCCACATGGAGAACGAGTGTAGAAGAGCTCCCGAGCTGTAGCAAATCCAGATTCCAGGCTACTTCTCATTTAGACAAATCTTTAGGTTCTTTTAAAAAGGTTACCCCAAGTGACAAAGAGCAGCTTTTTATTACCCTTGTCTTTATTAAAAATACTTTCCCCTTGGCGCTTTATTAGGATTTCTACTGCAATCTTCTCTGGCCAATGTTCGACTAATATCAGAGGCTCCTTTCAGGCAACACGTGGTTGGTCACCAACACTATGGTAGCATGTTGTGCCTCTACATGTTTTCAAAAGCTAAGAGGCATTTTAGACATATACTGTCTAATCTGCTCATAGGTTTCTTTTAACCATAGCTCCAAAAGTGCTGAAAACAAAAGTTAGCAACCCAAGGAACAAATTTCATGTAGGCATCAATTTTGTGTCCCTCTGATTAATATGCATGAATAATAAGATTCAACGATTCAGGCAAAAGCTCCTAACGTAAAGCACAGTAAAGCCTTCAATAATTGTCGAAACAAGAAACAGAAAAAAGTGCCTGCTGGCTTTCATAGGGAAAAGGTATAACAGAGTGAATCTGTTCAGTGAAAGGATTTATGAGATTTGTTATTCTATCGGTGGTGAAGGCAAGTAAATGTGTGTGCTTTATTAATAAATAAACCAAGTTACTTTAAAATTACAGATCCACCAGCTTGTTGCATGCTCCAAGTTTACCATGGAAACAATTCATGTCATATCCTTTATATAAAGTATATGGAATGAATGTAGCTTCAGGCCTTGGCCTATGTTACTGCATAGTAACTGGTCATGTGGCTTGTATGCAACATTATAGTGTATTACTAGAAGCTGATGTAAGCAGAGTACCGTATTTACCCCAATACAAGATGACCCTGAATTTAAGACAACCCCCAAATAATTATATAGATGTATTATAACTTTCCATGTATGGAATCTAATTACTGGAGGATTAAATTCATCCCTCCCCCACTACTGCAGGTGGTGGGGGGAGAGGTGAGGAGGAGGCCAGTACCGGGGCAGACAGTGAGGGGACAGACAGTAGTGGGGACATGGAAGGGCAAGTGGTGGGGGGCAGGCAGTGTGGAGGTGGTAGGGCAGGCAGCTTGCCCCCTTTTACCTGCCCTCCCTATTTACCCCCTGCTCCCGCCGATCAGGTCCCAGATCCCCCCTCCCGTGCCCCACCTATTCCTTGCTCCATGCCACTTATGCCCCCCTGCAGCCTCCAGTCCCAATGCCCCCTTCCCCCTCTCTCTCCCACACCCCTCAATCTCCCCCTTATCTTTGCTGCATGTGGGCAGGCTCTGACCCTGCTGCAGCCCAAGGCACTGAGCATGGCTCCAGCCCATGCCGTAGCAGAGGAGCAGAGCTGGCATTGCTGCTGCAGGGCCAGGCTGCGGTGGGGACAGAGCCTGCAGGCATGAAGCAAAGGTAAAGAAGAGTGCGGCAGAGGGGGAGAGAAGGGGAGGGGTGGTGTGGGGGAAGCGGGGAGCAGACTAGAGACAGTGGGGGCTTGAGACCGTGCAGGAGGCTGAAGGGGTCCAGAGGCAGCAGTGGCCCTGGCCCTGGCACAGCTGCCTGCCCTCTGCCTCCTTGTACTTGATTGTAAGGAAAGGGGCCTCTTCCCCCATGTTAGATGGGGAGAACAACTCACCGTCTAATCAGATCAGTATGGTCAGTGTATGCAAGTTACTGAAGATGGTTTTCATGAATCTTGGCTTGTAATGAATCAAGGAATTCACATTCCTTAATAGTAAAAATACTCTGCATTTCTCCTAGGCGACTACAATGCATTGATCAGCTTTATCTCATATTATTCCTGGGAAGAAATATCACTTCCCTGTGACAGCTAGGTATTCCCTGACCCAGAACACCTCAGCAGCTGGCCAGAGATCACACGGGAAGTCGTTGTGAGAACCAAGACTGGAATCAAGGTCTAATGCTTTACACTTGCCTCTGAGCCACAGGACCACATCTTCCCAACCCCCAAAATATTTCCCAGCATCTGAATGGATAAGACCTGTTAAAGCACCACTTACACGTGTCCAGTTTCATGGGCCACCACAAAGGCAGAGGAAAAACCGTCTTCATGGTTGAGGGTGCAGCTTCGTACGGGATGACACATTCCAGTAACTGGAGCGTAACCTAGGACAGAGCATGTAGTGCGGGAGGTAAGGGAAGACAAGCAAGAGAGTGTGCCTGCAAAGCCTCACTACGGCGCCCGCCTGTCATGGCATCTCGCATGAAAGAAGAATTTCCAAAAGTGCTGCCGGCGTCGGGGCTCCACACAAGGAGCGGGCAGTTCGCCGGGGCGCGCACACCCAACGAACACTTCCCATCAACATGTTCCAGCCCCACAACATTCATATCCTAGCTGTTAGTTAAGCACCAAATGACTATTAAGGGCCAAATTCTGTCCCGACTTACACAGCGGGACAGCTGGCGTTGTGAGCCAGACATTTCCGGGCCCTCTTCCTATGGTGAGATGAGAATGATTCTCCGGCACTTCCACTTGCTCTCAAATAACGTAAGCAACCTTCTTCTTTCAGGAAGGCAGGCTAGTCAATCATGAGATGCGTTTAGACAGTAACTGGATTTCAGATTCAACTCTAGGCACAAATGTTTTTGCAGTACAACTTGTTCAACACTGAACTACCTGGTAGATAACCAGTGATGTGCCTATAAAAGACAATGCCACGCTGGGAATGGCGCTGGTGAACAGGGCAGCCGTATTTCAAGAATGCACAGAAACCAGACTCTATGTCAATCAAGTATTATCACACACACAAGAAAGCATATTAGTCTCACAGATCAGCCATGCAATTGAAGTGCTTCTTTTAAAGGTAACAAGAGACTTCTACTCTGAACTTTTAATTAATGTGCTCCCTCAGCTATGAAATATAGGAAGAGAGCCTGTTGAACAAATTACATTCTTGTCATGGTTCACCAAGAACGCAGTGTAATCTCCTTCTGGGCCATCCTGCATCCGATCTCATACAGCCAGGCAAGGGGAAAGGTAGGGAGGGAATAAGGACCCTGCCTAGTCTAGTGGCAGTGCACAGGGGCACAAGGAAATACCAGTCGTTAGGGAGTAAAAAGAGAGTGGCACTAACCAATTTAGTGTTAGAGGGCAGGAACTGTAACATCCACCCCTCTGATCAGAGCTGTTCTCATATGGGCTCAGATCATATCCAGTACCCTGCAAAAAGGTAAAAATGAGCTACTCTTGGTGACGCTGTTCCTGATCCTTGTGGCAAAGGACATCTGCTATAGCACAGTACTTCTGGAAGTTCCTGCGGAAGTACTGCAATCACTGCTTTGCAGTGGTGTCTTGGGGCAAAAGCTACCCAACAGCACGTCTGGGACTATTCGAGACCATTTCTAGAACAGTCAAGACAATGCACAATAAACCGATCACCTTAAACAACCCCAATATCACAGAGATGGCAACACAATGGGGACTGAATCAGAAACGAGGTAATCTGAAGTCCAATGGTGCTTGGCAAAATACTCAATGCTGAAAGGTAACTATTAGTGCAAAACTTTACTTTTGTCTAAATGGTGACAGAAGCAATGCAGTAGTCATCAGGGTTGCAGGTGACTACCACTTGGCATATGCCTACCTTGCATGCCAGATGGGCCAAAATCCTGTCGTGTGAGAAAAATAGCGTGGTCGTGATATTCTGCGTGTCCAGTGTCAGGCTTCTGTTGCAGATAGGCCCAGCGACATACGTTCTCCAAACTCTGAGAAGGGTTTCCAATCTCTATTAAGCTCATGGACTAGATATTCCAGGAAGAAAAGGACCACAGTGATTATTTATGTCAGTCAGCCTTCCCTACAGTGTTCCCTCTGAAGAAATATTCTGGCATTTGCTCAAACGCTATACAAAACCCCCATTCAGATGGAGGGAGAAATGTATTATACAAAGACAGCATGAAAATATCACATCTAATACATGTCAGTTATGGCATCCGCACATATTTTATCTTGCCTGGATGAGCTGCGGGACAAAGGGTGTGAGTAATTTAATAACATGCAGTATTACTTTGTGTGCCACATGTTGTTACCATCTCTTTGTGTCATCACAGTGCCTGTGAGCATCACCCATAAACCTGCACCCTCCTGGGCAAGGGACTGAGCCGATACAGAACGGCCCCAGTCCCAGATGTCTCAGATTATGAAGGCAAGAGATAACAAATGGATACAGATGGACAGGAGAGCACAGGAGCACAGAAAGAGGAAGAGGCCCCCCACTTCGTATTTGCAAACTGCCACTGAACTGTCCCTCGTGGTAGAAAACCTGGTGTATTCCCTCTGTCTTTTTTTCTGAAAAGAGTTACCTTGATGATGATTGTTTGTAGGAAAAACTAACTGGGCAGTACTTAAGTCCTCAGCTTTCTTCTAGTCATCCCAATTTGTGATAGAGGTGTAATAAGGAGATATCGCCTGTCCCACTGCTCTGTCTTCTTCTAATGATGGCCAATGATCAAATGTTGAAGCTGATTCTTTCAGATCTATTTTTGATACCATTTGCCATGAATTGTTGCTGGCCTGTCTGTCAACCCAGATGGTCCAGATGCTCTCCACCCCAGGGTGTTGAGGGAGCTAGCTGGGGTTATTGCAGGGCCCTTGGCACAGCTCTACAAGCGCTCGTGGTGCTCGGGCCAGGTGCCAGATGATTGGAAGATAGCTAACATGGTCCCCATCTTTAAAAAAGGGAAGAGAGAGGACCCAGGCAACTATAGGCCTGGCAGTCTTACCTCTATCCTTGGGAAACTCTTTGAGAAGCTCCTCAAGGAGCACATCTGTGATGGGCCAGCATCAGGGATGATGCTCAAGGGCAAGCAGCACGGTTTCATTAGGGGCAGGTCACGTCAGACCAACCTGATTGTTTTTTATGATCAGGTCACAAAGGCAACGGATGCAGGTGTTGCCGTGGACGTAGCCTTTCTAGACTTCAGCAAGGCCTTTGACACCATCTCCCACCCCATCCTCATTAAAAAACTAAGCGACTGCGGCATTGATGCCTACACAGTCAAATGGATTGCAGATTGGCTGAAGGGTCGTACTCAGAGGGTGGTGGTGGACGGGTCGTATTCAACCTGGGGGGAAGTGGGCAGTGGAGTCCCCCAGGGCTCGGTCCTTGGGCCTGCGCTGTTCAATTTCTTCATCAGCGATTTGGACAACAGGGTGAAAAGCAACCTGTTTAAATTCGCTAATGATACCAAAATTTGGGGTGAGGTGAGCACGCTAGTAGGGAGGGAAAGACTGCAACAAGATCTGGATAGGTTACAGGAGTGGGCTGACATAAACAGGATGCGCTTCAATACTGACAAGTGCAGGGTGCTGCACGTGGGCAGTAGAAACCAGCAGCACACTTATAGACTGGGAAACTCCCTTCTTGAGAGCACGGAGGCAGAAAGGGATCTTGGAGTCATTACTGACTCCCAGATGAACATGGGCCGGCAGTGTGAGGTCACGGTTGGCAGGGCTAACCGGACCTTGTCGTGCATCCACAGGTGCATCTCAAGTAGAGCCAGGGAGGTGATCCTCCCCCTCTGCGATGCTGGTCAGGCCGCAGCGGGAGTACTGCGTCCAGTTCTGTGCGCCCCACTTCAGGAGGGATGTGGACAACATGGAGAGGGTCCAGAGAAGGCCACCCGCATGGTCAGGGGGCAGCAGGGCAGGCCCTACACTGAATGACTGCGGGACCTGAACCTGTTCAGCCTTCACAAGAGAAGGCTGAGGGGGGACCTGGTGACTGTCTATAAACTCACTAGGGGGGACCAGAAGGGTTTGGGGGAGACACTGTTTCCCCTAGCCGCCCCCACCCCCGCATAACAAGGAACAATGGACACAAGTTATTGGAGAGTAGATTTAGATTAGACATCCGCAAGAACTACTTCTCGGTCAGGGCAGCTAGGAGCTGGAACCAGCTTCCAAGGGAAGCGGTGCTGGCTCCTACCCTGGGGGTCTTTAAGAAGAGGCTTGATGCCTACCTGGCTGGAGTCATCTGAGCCCAGTTTTTTCTCCCACCCAGGCGGGGGGTCGGACTTGAAGATCTACAAGGTCCCTTCGACCTGACTTCTATGATTCTATGAACCCTGAATAAATTGCTCGAGTTGGTTCATCCTCTGGAAGGCAGATCCTTCAGTCAAGGATTCTCTAGGGGAGGATTGCACAAATCTCTGTTCCTTCAGGTCTCATGTTCAATTTGGATGTGAGGCTGCTGGGAGAGTACATTAGGTGACATCTGCTTCCATGTCTCCATTTAATCAGGTCTGGATGGTACGGTCACTTATCAAATGTTCAGCCAACGTTGAATTTCGAAGGCAGTTAACTGGCTGAAACGTGTCAAGGGGATGCTTGCTGTTTGAGCAAGCAACTGGAAAGATTATGCCCATGCCAGTGCAGACAGTAGAGTTTGAGATCTTTCACTGGGCCTTTGAATGCCACAGGATGTCCAGTTCAATGCAATGGCTACGTGAGCTTGCTTTCAGGCATGGACCTTTCCATCGTTACCCACAATTCTCCCCTCAGCAGTAGATTACTTCAATCCATTCTACAACTGGAAACGTGTGGCTGCCCACCCACTTAGCAGTATTTCCTATCTTATGTGTAGTGACCTGCTGAAATTGTGATTTTGTGGAAATCACGAAATACGGCATAGCCTGCACCAGCAGGCCAAGTCCGCCAAATTCACAAAATTTGTGAAAAAATAAAAAGAGAAATAACTGAGAAGGTTGCCTGTCATGTGGCCCTGCCCCTCTCCCCCTCGGTAGCGAGGGGCAGGGCCGTATGATGGACAGCCTGTAGCCAATCAACAGCGAGGGGTGGGGCAGCCATTATCCTGGGCGACCCTTTGCGTGGGTAACCCGCCACCCTTCTCTAGTGGGGTGTGCAGCCAAGCCCTCTGGGAAGCCTGTATTTTATTTTCAGTAAGTTTTTTTTCCCCATGGATTTCACGAAATCTGTGGGCGATGCTCCATTTTGTGAGTTGTGCAAACTCACAATCGCAGTAGGCCACCAGGGCCCCTCCACCAATCAGAGGCATGGGTGGGGCCCCACCACGACCAGCCCACTCATACAGCGGCCAGCCCTGCAAACTCCCACAAAATCAGCTGGCTGCCTCCGTGACTTGGGTAGCCTCCTAATCCCATCTGCACGGCGTAGCTCCTGCTTCAGTGATTAAAAAGGAGTTAGTGTGTGTTAGGTGTTGTGCAAAGGACTGGACACAAAAAGGCCTATTAAAACCCAACCTCAACTCAACATTTGCTTTTTTAAAAACATATTCTTTTTTGCAAGTCCTTCAGGCACAGCATATTCAGCAGTGTTCATTGTCAATGCTTATGAAAGCTTACTCTGTGTGGGATGCTATAACGTGTGTGACTAATTGGCCCATCCTGCGCCTTCCAGAATTTGTAAGAAATACACATGTGAACTCTGGCCTTCCATTTGCAAAACTAATGTTTCCAAGGCAACATTGTTACCCCAACAAGAACAACCACAATTTAGCTGCATGCACTCTTCTATAAGTCTTTATCACATAAGGTGAAGTAAACATAGAGCAAAGTCTATGTTTTGTGCCAGAAGTAAAAGAAAAGAAATATGTTTTATGTTTAGACCCAGGGATACATTTGACATGTCCTTTAATGCAGTGCAGAGAGAAGGGAAATCCACAATGGCTCGTGGAAAAACAACTGGAATAGGTAAAAGCCTGGCTTGCCAAACTGATTTCTGGCAAAGCAAGGCCGTTGCAGTGCTGCAAGTTTTGACAATAACAGATGAATAAGCCAGCCAGACAGGCCGTTTGGATTCAGATACCAGAATGCCTTACACAAAAGGGATATGGGGCAATTACAAGACTTGAACTATAATCCTGCAGCTGACTACTGCCAGTTATAACTTCCTTTGGAAAGAGGACTAACCACCTTATTAAAACAGCAAAATGACTATGCTGTGTTTAATTCGTGCCACTGCACATATTTGTATGGTAACTTCAAAGCAAGCGCGGACTGAAAATCAGGCCGTGAATTCCCGGCTATTTTTCAAGATGATGGCAATAGTCCGATTGATGTCTATGGGCCTAATGTTTTGGCCCCTGAACCTTGAGGCATTCATCGGTGTAGTCCAAAGATAAAAGCACTAGGCAGGACAACTCCACCCGGACCTTTCCTCTCCAAAGCTTCCAAAAGAAAAGCATGTCAGAAAAGCCAATGACCGTTCCTCCCAGGACATTTCACAAAGCACAGGAGGTTTTGAAGCAAGAGGCAAAAATCTCAAACAAAACATATACAGGCAAAAATGCTTCCTAGCAATTCTGTTTCTCATAATTATCTCCTTTCATGCTTCCTCTCAAATGAAAACCATCTTATATTTTATATAAAAGTGGGATTATCAGGAAACAGAAGATAAAATGCCGGAGCAGCACTCTGCTCTGTTTAAGGGCCAGCATTATCCCCCACTACTTATTTGACTATTGCCAAAACAACTTCTTTATAGCAGCTAGCAGGAATGGAGGTAGAGTGGGGAGAAGTAGTAACTCCAAACAACCAACCATTAGTAACTAATTTGCCATTCCTTGCCAACAAAAAATGGATCTCATTGTCGTGGCACAGCTACAGCATGGGATAAAAGAGCTAAGCTTGGCACGATCAGACACAGATGCTCATAGCACACTTCTGACCTGCACGGATTCTGCCACTGAGAACAGACGCAGCGTTTTGAAACGCGTGCCGCTGTTACTAGCGTTGTTGGCATCTGCTTGTTGGTCACTAAAGCTTCAGCTGCTGCGTAGCACAGGGGCGGGTGATTATTTTGGGCAGAGGGCTGCTTGCTGAGTTTTGGTAAGCCATCGAGGGCTGCGTGACAGGCAGCCAGGGGCAGATAATTATTAATTTTCTAAATTTTTTAAGGGTCCCGCGGCTTGGATAGAATGGCCTGGCAGGCCCCCAGGCCGCATTTTGCCCACCCCTGAAGTAGCAAAACCTGCAGCTGGGTCCAATGCACCTCAGTGCCTTAAAACTCAAGTAAGTTTAGGAGCTCGCCTTCAAGAGAATGGGACACATGAAACAGGTTTACATGGAACAGGGTGATCTGGGTCTGTGAAGTGCAGGGGGAAAATTACCCTACTGGAAAAGACTAAAAATCTAGAAAACCTGTAAAATGTGCTACTTATTTCCAGTCTCTATTACCTTGCCACAGACACAATATGGCTCTGGAAAAGTGACCTTAAGGAGCAAAGCGTCAGCCTTTTTCTTCCTACAGGGTCAAAGCTCAAATACACGGTGGCAAATACATTCACAAGGAGGGGTACATGCTTGTCAAAAATGTGAGCAGGGAGGCTATCAGCCATGCCAGCAAGGAGAAATGAAATAACCACGTGAGAGTCCCAGAGTCCACAGTGCCCAGAGTAAGATGCAATTACACCGTATTCAAAGGTCTTCAAGCATGAGTGACATTTATCCACTGGTCCACCCCTCGTGGTCACAGGGTTGCATCATGCAAAGAGAAACCCACCTAATTTAGAGAGAGTGCTTCTTTGGCAATTAGTCAGAACTTCCAAAACTCAACTGGCCCATACCATCATGGTCTTCACAGACCTCGTATACCAATAATGGTCTTCACAGACCTCAACAAGTCCCCCTCCTACGCTTACGGAGCCACCTCTAGAAAGTTAGAGTGATTGCTGCCATCCTACTAAGGAAGGAAATTCATGAGAAGCATGGGGATGGTTTTATGACATCAGTCGTGTGCTGTGGCAGATAAAGGCAGATGTAGTAGACGGGGTGCAAGATATGGTATAGAGGCTTCCTGCAAGGATCTGATGGTCCCAGAAGCTGAGATGCCAGAGATGCTGCATAAGTCTATACAATTTCCCATTGGAGGCAATAGGCGAGCATTCCCCAAACCAGGTAATCCCAAGTGTTGATTAAAATAGTCCCTGTGCAAAAAGAATGGGACTCTAAATAGGAAGATGAAAGCAGAACAATCAGGACTCTGAGGGCGCGTCTACACAAGGCACTTACTGCGCAGTAGCCTAGTAACACTGCGCAGCAGCGTGCCAGTCAGAAGCTGTGCTAATACACTACTGCACAGTGTAGTTAGGCTACTGCGTAGTAAGCATCACCAAAAAAAAGTGCGTCGGCACTACTGCAGTTACTGCGCATTTAGTTAGTATTTCATTAAGCACATACTAAACTAAATGCGCAGTAACTACTGCGCATTAATGAACGTGTAGACACACCCTGAGTGAAGGAAGTGTACATCTCTGTTTAGTTTGGGAGCGCAGAAGGGTGGAGGAGAGTAGCACATGCCAAGTGGAGAGGTAGGTGTTACTGGTGGCTAGGGACATGCCTCTGCTGCTGGAGGCTGCAGATGCTGCAGCTGGCTGAGGGCTAGAAGACATCTTTCCCAGCAGAGCAATGGAGAATATTCTTCAGCTGATTGAGTCCAAAGTTGCCAGTGGAAAGAGAAACTTTCCTTCTCACTGCAGCTGGAGAAGCAGGAAATCTTGGGGTACTGCAGCTAATACCAGGGGATGTCTGTGGGGACGAGCAGCAGAGACAGCTGGGCCAGCTGTTAGCCCAAATTCTGTCTATGGAGCAATCCAAGGGGACGACCAAGCTCTGGAGAGAAGAAACATGCCTTTCTTCTTCCCGTGCTCTCCCTGTTTCTCGTCTTTCTGCCCTTCCTTTGTTCAGTGGAAACAACAGCTGAAGAGGGCTGAGCTGCAGCCTCCATCTCTGCTTATGGGCTGGGGAGGTACAGTGGAGCAATAGGAAGTGGCTTATGTGACTTGGTCTGGAGAACTGGATGCCTGCCTCTCTCTTACTCCCTGTTTCCTGTTTGGTGGAGTTACTGGCAGCATTAAACAGTATTTCTGAAGAACAGCAATATATGAAAACTGTCAGTAGTGGATTCAGTAATCCTTAAAATATTCTTGGAAGTGTAGAAATAACTTGGAAAATGTGGAATACTGGAAAATGTAAAGGTGAATATTATAAAAAAGAGAGAAAATTAGTAAAAGTTTATCCAAACCTTTCAGGAACAGTCCAACTGACAATATCTGGGAGCCGCTGATGTCAGGGGCGTGACCAAATTTTGGTTAATTGAAGGTTTTATTTAACTGGCATTTTAAATAATTGGGTTGATTGCACTCTGATGCTAATGAGAGGGTGCTAGCTGACAAGAATGCAAGGAAGTCTGGCTGCTCTGGAGCGTGCTAGAAAAAAAGACCTTTCAAAACTCCTCCATTAGATGGTGCTCCAAGAGTAACAACCGACGCGGCTCCGTCACTCCCGACTGGCAGAGACTCCCGGCAGACGAGGGGAACAGCTCAACTTGTTACACTTCCAATTATCGATCAGAAAAGTGAAAGAGCGGGCCTGCTCCTGAGCCCATCTGAAATCAGTGCTTCCCCTTCTTAAACCGATAACAGATCGACTAAAAAAAACAAACCTGTTCAAATTATTTCTACTTGGCATTTCCACCGTTTACCACATATTAGATGAGATTATTTATCCCCTTCCGTCAGACTGCACAAGACGAGTGAAAAATAAATAAAAGGAAGTATCTGGTGTCCATGGGAACAGCGTTAACAAAAATAGCTCATTCAGCAAAGTGACATTTTGCATTTGAAGGATTTCTACGGGTTTGCGGTGGCGGTGGCTTGCGAGCGGTGCTGGAGAGCCGATTCCACACAAGCAGCAGCGGAGCAGGAAGACCGAGCGGGGCCTGGCATCGGCCAGAGCGGCGCCCCTCGAGGTCTCAGCAGAAACGTTTGAGAAATAACACGCTACGAGTCTGACAGAAAACGAGAGCGATTCCTTCATTTCCGCAAGAGGAAGGGTATGCCCTTCCCCTCCCTGCCTCCCCCCGATACCCAACCCCGGAAGGGATGCAAACCGCCGTACACAGCGACACGAGAAGAGAGGTGCGACACACAAATACTGCAGGCCCTGATCCAGCAGCTCTGTCTGCAGCGGTGCGGGGATCCGAGCAGGGGTTGCAAGCCCTTCAGGTTAGGCAGCTTCTACAACAAACCTATGCGCTCATCCACTTGGCTAGTCTGGCGGAGGCCCTCAGTTCTGCAAGCTGCTGCTAGGGCCGTGCTGAGCCCGCTGCCTGCAGCGGAGGTCTCAGGTGTTCAGCACCTCGAACAACAGATTCAAACCCGCAGCAAACTCAAGGGCCTGGGCGGAGGGCAAGTGAATCCAGCCTGAGTCCTCCTCTTTAGCTCAAAATTACGGGAACTGGAGAAGGGGTGCTACACTCGAAGAAGTGGAAGCTGGTGTCAGGTTGGACGTGGCCTTCTGCAGCTCCATCCCAGCTACTCTCGCGAAGAGTGGAGAGCAAAGGAAGCCGCTCCAAGGAAAAGGCTGCTTTCCAGCCTGCCTGGCCGGGCAGGAGTCGCAGTGCTTCAATGTGGAAAGGCCAGTGATAGCAGGACAAACAGATCACCACTGCAGGAGGATACTGGCTGCAATCCTGCCCCCACTGAGGCCAACGGGAAGCCTGCCAGTGACTCGGGAGCATTGACTTTGGACTAGAAGGGATCACATAGGTCACCATACCCAGTTCCTTGCTACCACCGACAGCCATGAGACACTATTTGTTTTAATCAAACTCCACATTTAAACCAGGTAGAGTTTACAACCCCCCCGATGATCCAACTTGGAGGCTGCTCCAGAGCATCAGGGCTGCAATGTCCTTTACTTTACTCAGTCCTCCTCTCCCTGGCGTTTCCCCCCCAAACTGAAAACAAGCCTACTCCCTCCCAGCACTCATCCTGCTGCACTAGCAAAGGCTAGCCTGTGGCTCGCACCCCACTAGTGGCACAGGCAGCCTCTGCGTGTGGCACACAGCAGCCGGGGGTGGTGGCAGGCAGCGGAGCAGTGGAGCGGGCAGTAGGTTTTCGGCGGCTTTTCCTGAAAACGGGTGACCAGAATCATGCGATCTCCTGAGAGCCCTGTGCAATGGCAGGAATAATTCCTGGTCTCTACTGGAAAAATGAGGCCCGATACATCTTACGACTGCATTTGCCTTTTCACAGCCACAGACTGGGCACTCACAGGCATCCTCTTACCAACTAACGCACCCAGGTCTTCCTCCGTCGCTGTCGTTTCCGACTTATGAGCTCACGGACAAGAGTTTGCTCAGGTTCTGGACTGCGTGCAGAACAGTTCAAGGGAAAATCTGTTGTAATTTTTTTGTTAACATCTCTGCATAGGACACCTGTTATAAGTAGTGTATGTCTTGCTCCCCCCTGCTGTTTTGAACACCACCTCATCATATTCCCCATACATGCTACATTTATATAAAGTCACTATTGTCTGATGGACCGAGCATGGGGCCGGAAGCCAGGAATTTATGACACGTAGTCCCAGACCCACTAATGACTTTGTGCGACCTTGGAAAATTCACTTAACGTCTTTGTTACTCAGCACTAAAATCAGAATAATGATCTTTACTCACCTACCTCAGAGGCGTTTTATGAGGACAAATTAGTTCATGTTTGTGCTGTGCTTTGGAAATATAAAATAATATCTAACTGCTAAGAATTATTACAGCCAGTTGTTTTCATCCATTTTCATGCCATGCATCTGTGTCTGGTGGTTGCTGTTTCATTTATGATGAGCTTAATAGCAGATGGAAGCAGAGCTTTCTAACGGGTTCATGCATTTAAAATACTGAACTACATTTCCCCCAAATTTATCTGTAATTTGCAGAGTTTGGAACTGGCCTCTTGATCAAATCCCTTGTGGCAGAAATAAGCTAAATTTTCTTTTTTTGCAACGTGTTCTACTTTCGCAGAACCCATTCAGAAAGTGGAAATACAGGCAGCTCAAGTACCCATCCCTCCAGTCAAAAGCTCTCTATTTTCTCTGTTGTACTTTACATACGGAAGTGATGTCTTCAGGAAAAAAAAATGCATGAATTTTCACACTAAACTGAATCCAGATAACAAGAGAAAAGAGAGAAAAACTTAATTAGAAAGAATTAATTGGGAAAGATGCATCCTGTTGAGCAGTTTGCCGGAGGCCCCCATTACAGTCGTGGTGCTATGGTTACGGTTGAAATGGCACATCCTCCCAAATAACCTGATTTTACATCAACAGTAAAGAGGAAGATCACTGTTTGCCCTATGTGCCCACTGGGGGAAGAAGTGAGGACGAAACGCCCCACGGCTCACAGCACAGGGTGAAGTGCAGCCCTTGCAGGCGAGTACCTCCTGACCCACTCGGGGGGGCAGGGCCCGGGCAGAGTCTTGCCACCACGTGCCCCAAGAAGCATCGGCTGGTGCAGCACAGAGGAGGGCAGTCACCAGCTGCTGGCAGATTAACGGGGAGTAGGGAACAAGCTAGCTCTCGAGTATGTCTGCACCGTGCCACGCAGACCCACTTCTGAGCCACAACCTGCTCCCTGATTTCTCCAGGAGTGGGGCAACTGTGTGCCACCCTCCTTCAGATGAGATCTGAAAGCCAGCTAGCCCTGATCCTTCTGGACAAAAACCAAACATTGCCTCTCTCATGCTCAGTTTATGCGCAGAAATGATAATTTAGGTGCAAGGAATATGTTAGTTCAATCAGGCTCCCTGATACTTCAAATTCAACTCATTAGATAGTTTCAAAATATTAACATAATAGAGCAATTTTCTCTCGCTCTCACATGGAGCCTCTACTCATCTAATTAATAAAAATTTCAAGGAACTTGCATTTACAGCTGTGTTTATTTTAAAATATTAAAAACAAGTGCACTTCAGTGACCGCAGTGCCTTCAGATAACTGCTATTGAAAAGCTGGTTGCTATGCAACCTAAAGTATTGTCCATATTATCCTCACCAAGAGATGACATATTGTATGAAATAAAATAATCCTCTTTAAAAAACAATACAGTAAAAAGCTGGTTTTGGGGGGCAGAAAGGGGAGCTTGCAATAGCTCAGAGCTCTCTTGCAAGCTCAAAAGAAAGACGGTGTCTCTCTCCTACAGCTACACGCCATCAATTACTGAGCCATAATACAATTGTGATGATTAGTGATATGGCACGGGTGACAATACATATAAATTGCTTGGAATAGAGCAAACAAGCCTGAAGATATCAACTCTAAGGTTTCTTAAGCAATAGTTTACTCAGAGCAGCTGCTGGGATGATATTTCAGAGAACGAAGCCAAATAGGCCATTTTACCCAACGTGGTCTCAGCCTGTACATGTCCCATTTGTCCTAAAAAGCCCTTTTATTTTATTTCACAAGTAACATTTTAGTGTTGGTGAAATAAGTTAGATGGGAGGAGACAAAGCATCTGTCTGCAGAGGCAGGGGGCTCAGCTATACCGCGGGGGAAGCAATCCCTGCCCACCCATCCCAGCTCTATGTGCATCAGCTCTGGCCGTGAGGTGGGGAGGATGCCCTGGGGGGTCTCCCTGGCACTTTGCTCAGGATCTCGGGTCCTGGGGTGCATGACAGCAACAGCCACATTTTCACAGCCCCACTCGGCAGAGCGGGTGGAAATTACGGTGTAATTTCATTGACTTAATGTTTGTTTTTTACGCTTCCAGAATGGTGTGAGGCGGCTGTGACGTGAAGCAGAGGTATGGTGCTCCTCACGGTGAACGTGGCATCGGAGTCCAGCTCCAAGCCACTCCCCAGAGCAATCCTTACACCCTCTAGTTACGTTGGATCTCAGCTTTCCCGTCCCTAAGTGTATGGACCATGGAAATTGTTTTACAAAGTGGCAGGTGCAAACTCTTTTCCTCTTAGCTCACCATTTTTACATCACCTCACTTGTCCCAAAGCAATTTAAAAATATTATGCCCCCTTGGGAGACAGGAGAGAGAGAGAATCACTGCTTCCATCTACAGAGCAGCTCAGTCGGAAAGGGGAAGGCCAAGCAGCGGGGCAGTGGCATTGCCCAACTAGACCACAGGGCCTCCTGAGCTCACTCCTTCGCTCCTGTAAATCAGCACCAGTCTACTGGGTGCGGCTCCAGGGAAGCCGTTTCCACCCCCGATTTGACCCTCCTTTTTGCGGACACTATTTAGATTACCTGTCCCACCGCAGACTGGGCACCACGGAAGAGCGTCAGCGCTCACACAAAGGAAGCCGTGTTTTCTGGTTCTACCTGGAGCAGCTGTGGGCACCACTGAGTGCAAGAGGCTTTGGCAATGCTCATCCCCAACCAATGAAAGTTAAAAACGTTGTTATAACTCTGCTCCTGTTTCCATGGAATTAGATGTTGGTTAGGCAAAAAAATGGGGTAAAAGTACTAAATACGTTAAAAGCGCTTCACTTTCAAGCCCATTTGCCATCTCAGTGTCCTTTCCTGGAGGTTTGCCTGAAAACAGCCCCTTTCCATGGAAACAGCAAGAGAACAGAAAGGAACATCTGTAATTCTTAATGTGGGTTTGATTCAACCAAGTGCTGAGCTCCCTGGCTCCAGGTCAGAAATGCACGTATTTAACTTTGAGCATGTGTGTAGTCCCATTAAAAGTTAAGCACAAGCTTAAAGGATTTGTTGGGTCAGAGTCAGGGTTCAGCAGTGTGTGGAATAAACCCACAATGCAATTATTATATTGGTATAGCCATGTATTCCTGCTTGCTTATATGCATTCATGCAAATAGTCCATATTGCATCCCTCTAGTGGCCAAAGGGGTCACCACCCACAAAACTTGCCAGGAGTTATTCCAAACAGACTAGGTCATCATACTGCCAAACCAAAGTGCTAACTTATACTGACATAAGTAGGGGGAAAAACATTTACTAAATCTCAACTATTTGCCAGCATGAAGTATGTATGATAAACGACAAGTACAAACATAAGCTCTCTATCATACGTTAATGTTACATTCATAGACATATAAAGGCAGTGCATCTACAGTTTATATATATAGTTGAAAATATATTAAACTACGGTATCATATTTCACAAATGAATCATATAGTTCATTAAAATTTCTCAGAGACTTTGAGCTCCATTATTTAAATGAGCCTTTACTTACTTTCCCGTAGCTCAGCAGGATTATCCTCACCAAGACAACGTTAATGTGAGCACCTAAGGATTCATCGTGGTAGATTTCATTAACCTGCAAGAGAGCATTGACATGTTTAATAATGACCCCGTCAATAAGTAATTATGGTAGTAATGATGAAACATAACCTTCTTATACACCGTCTCCCAGATATAGATCATCTGTGCTCATTAGTAAAAAAGAGGTATTTCTGTTGAAGTGAGAGAAGACTTTCTTCCTGAAATTATGGGGCCCTTCTATAGAGACTCCATATGGACTTCAATCAGGAAAGTTCTTGAAGTCAATGAGCATTTAAGCAGTTGGTTATGTGCTGTCCTGAACAGGAATGAACTTAAACACAAGCACAAGAACTTTTTTGATTTGGGTAATAATTGACTGAAATACTCCCAAGGATGAGAAACCCAGTACAGCACCATGTTGGCACAACTGTGCGTCAACACTAATCCAATCTCAAACTATACAAGCAGAGAAAAACCTACAAAGTCCTAACAACTATGACATATTTTTGTGTTACTCATGAACAGAGGCAAACCATTTAGGTGCACCAAAAAGAAAGCTAGGAATATTTTAATGGCCTGAAATACAGACATACCAGGAACAAACAAGAACTAACACTCCAAGCAGCTGCAGAAAAGATAAACTGTTAAAGACACTGATTTGGCTAATCTATGATGAGAGGCATGCAAGATCATTATGGCCAACTCATGTGCTTGAAAATGTCTTTTTTTTTTTTTTTACTTTAGAAATCGGAACAAATACATAAATAAATATCTGGAAGGCAAGGATGTTCCCTTCCGTCTTCGCCCTGATCATTTTCTTCCAGTAAATCATGACTCTGAGCTACACTGTTTCATGAGCTGGAGACAAAGAATCCTTCACATGTCATCTTTTCTAATTATGAGTAATATATAAATCACAAAGAAGTTCATAAGTTTAAGTATAATTTTATTAAAAACAAGATTGCGAAAACATTGGATTTGTATCAATGGGTGTAGCTCCTTAGGGGACTACATCAAAGCACAAATCACTTCTGAGCTCCAGAGAAATAATTAGATGCTGCAGTGGTAGGGTTGAATTGATCTCGCTGCCATCATGGTCCAGGAAATAAGTGAGAAACAAGAATTTTTGCAGGTGATGTCTTTTATGTATGGTTAGGATAGGTATTTGGGTGAGACCTGAGGAAGGGTACCGTGCTATCCTACAGTTTCACTTCTTTCTCTAGGTCTATCCCAGCCTTGCAGTTGGGCCCATAAAAGATATCACCGCAACAGTTCTTGCCTCTTGCACAGATTCTTTAGTGCAAGTTAAAAAAAAAAAAATCATTAAATATTAATTGGGAGTTTTCCTGCATGCTGGGTACTACTTACAGAAATAATATCTCGACATTATGCTTCCAAATTCAAGCTTAGGCACCTAATTTTCCCAAGTTGCAAGCACCTGACCATTTCCCAGGCAGTGATTGAGATCCGCTTGCTGCTCATTGCCCTGTGAAAGTTTGGTTACTTATTGGTGCCAAGATGTGAATTTAACCTCCTTTATTTGAAAGGTGTGGCTTTCCTTCCAGAGACTTTTATAAAGGCTGATTACATGCTAGGCTATATTCATACACTTGCCTTTAAACAAACCATTTACTCCGAGCAAAACTTGTGTGCTAGTATTGCTTTGGGCTCTTTACGCCACCCACTCAAGGGCATTATCTTGATGCGGAGGTACTAATTTGCCTCTTTGTGCATTGGAAAAAGAATACATGCGTCACTGATAATGATCTGAAATATGCACTATGTTCGTATAAAGCCTCTGTGCACAGGGGATAATATATATGACATGTAAATAAGCATTTCCTTAGTTCATAATTTATAATCTGTATGGTCACAGACTCCTTCTCACTGCTTTCCAGAACCAAGCCTCAGTCTTTTCTAACAATAGTAGAATAATATAGCAACTGTATCACAACTATGTGCCAAAATAAAACTTGGCGTGAAAATCCTGACAGAATAATACTGCAACACTGCTTGACAGTTCATGCTCGGAAACTCCCGCTCTGCCTGCTCTGATGAAGGAGAAACCCTGCACAACGCTGTATCGCGGGTATGTGACATCTTGCCGGGCATGAATCAGGTAACACGGCGTGCTGCTGCGTCTGGCGCTTCAGACAGACATACAGTGTGACCGGGTTACAGTTGTAGGAACTATAACTTTGAAATTATGGACTTTTTACTCCCATGTGGGAAATGTCTACCCATATACATCCTAGAGCTTGTTGAACGTCTGCCCAATGGGAAACTCCCAATGTTTCAAAATTTGTTTTCGTTCCAAATGGGGGGAAAATCCCCAGATACTCTGAAAGATCTCCTGGAACAACATATTCAAAAAAAAAAAAAATTATTTCAGGTAAATGAAAAAATTCAATTACAATGAAATTAAAATGTTTCGTTCTGATTTCTGAACTTTACTATTTAAAATACAAAATAAATTTTGGAATGAAAAAAAAATTTGAAATTAAAAACATCAAAACTTTCTGCTAAGGTCTAAAGGGAATGTGCTGACCTACCAAATACTTGTTTTCATTTTTTTCCTGAAACATAATTTTGTTGCAACTGACACATTTCCATACAAAATGGCATTTGTCAACAGCAAAAGTTTCCATCAGGAAATTTTCAGTCTGATCTATTAACAATTTTTTGGCACTGTTTGCCTTGATCCGCTATAAGGGGGTGGCTACTGGCTACACAAGACAACACACTGAAATAAATGCATACTTATTTTCATGTATAAGCTAAATGGCATCTGCTTGTTTCCATGTGCTATTATAAATGAGATCCAAGTGTCTGAACACTGAAACAGATGTGCTCTCAAATGCTTACGAGAACTGCAGATATGAAAAGATTTTCTCTTCAACTAGAGCCTTAGTACCCCACCTGCCTTATCATTACCAGGACTGCAGTGCTATCTAATGGAATTCACCCTGCGTAACACATTACCAGCTCCGGGTCTCCGAGGCCTTTGCTCAAACTTATAACAGCTAAATTAAAAGCAAATAGAGTCATTTCAACATACAGCCAGCCGGATAGAAAACATAAGCAATGTATCTAGCTGTCCAGATAAGCGCATGTAAACTTGAGTCCATTTCTTACTGATTTTGTAGTGATGTAATTCCATTTACTTGACACATCCCGGTTCATACCCCCATAAGGGAGATCAGAACTGTGATTCCTGCCTGTCTTTACATTGGCGAGGATCAGGTCCTTAAACGATGGCAGTGCAAAGGAAAAGGAAGCAGGCAGACAGCTTCTCCGACTCAAAGCTCCTGCACTCTGGGGCTTTGCATTCAGACGTGCACGGTGATTCAGCATTTAGAGAAGGCAAAGATGTTGGATTCGGGCATCTCAAAGAACTCAAGATTGGGCAAATTATTTTGAGGGAAGGTCTGACAAGTCACAAAACTACTAAAGGTCACAGACCATTTTTCTATTATCTAACTCCATAGTTTAAGTGACTGGCAAGTTAATTAAAAACCAGACTTCTCTGTTCTAATCTTATGGGACGTCTTGGGCTATGCATTACAGATAGATGCTTCTCCTCCAAAGCCAGGTTGGCACAATTGGTTGCCCTCTGTTAGAGAGATAGGCTGTGTTTATTTTCCCCTTCCAACTCCCCTTGCTTGCTTGAACCAGAGACTGTAGCTGAGCACAGCCTGAACAAGCCAAGCAGTTGCAAAAGATGCACTATACTCTGTTTATATTAGCTTCAGGAAACACTGATAGGTTTTTAAAGTGCTTACCACAAAGAAGCTCTAATCCTGACGGGGGCTTTTGAGCAATACTGCAATATAAATAAATAACAACAACAGGCCTGAAGCTTTGCAGGCCTCGCTAAAGGACAGGGGAGCTGCAGATAACTTTGCAGGATATCCAAGTGAATGGTTTCCATGTATTTTTGAGATGACCCTCAACAAAAGCAACACATATTATGGCAAGTAATGCACAGATGTATTTGTACAGTTGTAAAGAAGCTTCCCGATTCATGTCATGGCACACGTTACATGCGTGCGCGCACACACACACATAAATAAAACAAACCACTGCCCCCTCAAACTCACTGAACACAGACCATCAAAAGCCATCAGAAAATAACTAAAGCTAGGGACAGACATTCAAAAAGCCTGAGCCTGAATTGATTCAGTCTTTGCAGGTTAGTCTAACCTGGCTATGCTGAATCACTTTGTAACTGCACAGACATCCCAGAAATGTAGGCACATGCCTGCAGTGGCTCAGGCTAGAAGCCCAGGAGTGCTAGAGCAGCCCTCCCTTCCCTTCCACAGGGCTGAGCTGATGGGGGTGTGGCCAGGCCCAGGCAGCATTTATCAGCATTTTTCACCCCATCAGAAAACAAACAGCTTCTCTCATTAGTTCAAACTCTTCTTAAACAATGAAGGAACGGAGGGACATTACCACCTCAGGTTTGCTTAGCTCCAAAAAGCCCTAAGCAGACACTGCTGTCTGCTACAGCACAGACTGTAGCCGGCCTGTGGTCTGCTAGCTAATGCTGTGCATCTGTGTAAGGCAGAGGGGACTTAGCAGGGAGTGGGGAGGGGAGGGGGAAAGTAGGAGGGAGCAAGGCAGATGCTGCTGTGCCTCCAAGTCTCTGCTGGAGCTGCAGCCAGGGAGCAGAGGGGAAGGGCCAGCCCTGCTGTGGAGCAGAGAGCCCTGCCCAGCCCAGACAGTTTGCTGGGATGCCAGGGGAGTCTGGCTTAATTTAAACAAGCAAGGTTCAAACCTGTCAACCTCAGCTGGATTTGAACCAGCATCACAGTGCATCACATCTGGCCACTTTCAAGATACTGCAAGATCCAGTTTATTCATCTGATGTTTCAATACTGCAATACACTGATGCACTCAAGCCACTCAGCCTTCCTTATTATAAGCAGAAACTACATTTGCAAGTGTCACCTTTGCAGTTATCCCTGTATTTCTGCTTCTGGGGACAGCGTGGAGACAGATGTCAGGGCTGCATCCATTGCAGCAGAGGAGCTACCAGGCTGCTGGGATACAAGAACTTGCATCCCCACAGCATTTTTAGAACATGGCCTACAAAGCAGTTTATGTATCTGGATTATAACAGTCTTATCTGCAGATACTGGGTGGCTGGAGGACCATTATTGCCTGTTTCTGCATAACATGAATGCTTGCTTTTAATTCTGGAATGCGAAGCCGTGGTGTCAGACAGAGAACAAACCCTTTGTCCTCCCCGCCCCATCCTGGCATCAACATTATTTTTCTGTTTTCCTTCTCAAACAGCACCACCACTTTCCATCTCCATCTCTTTTCCTTGTGCATTTGAGGACGCCAAGTGGACGTCTCCAACATGAACATGACTTCACTGCAACCCCACCAGGAATAACCTGTTGCTTGTTTCCCTGATGGATCAAGCTGGCCAGAGAGGGGTTGAATGACTTTCTCAGGGCCATGTTGTAAGTCTGTGGGCAGAGTCCATGACTGCCATTCCCCTTCTTTAATCATTAGCCGGCATTCTG
Organism: Crocodylus siamensis; assembly: GCF_052110815.1. NCBI lineage: Eukaryota > Metazoa > Chordata > Crocodylia > Crocodylidae > Crocodylus > Crocodylus siamensis. Next base: position 5,768,335 of record NC_143404.1, on the reverse strand, counting down.
ATTTCCTCCAAGAATAAGCCTTTTTTCCCCTGCAAATCCCTGTTAAGCATCATGAGGAAAAAAAGAGTAATGAAAGCGCACAACACTGATGAAACTTAAAGGTCAAACTGTGATTTCAGACTGGGAAAAAATCTACTGTTCTCCTTGAACACAGAGGCAAGGGGGACATTTTGGAAATACTTGGCAATGCATACTGCAAAACTGAGATTAGAATTTGGCATTTTGTATATAAATATCAGGTTGGCAATTTAATGTACCTTAGCCTGAGTGAGTGTGCAGTGGATAAGACTAAATCCAAGCTAGCTGCTTCTGATCAAAATGAAAAACAATCCACAGAACAGATGTGTTGGCAAGCAACTAGTTAGCTTAGTCTTATAGGTCTCTATCTCATCTTTGACAGTAACTTCGGCTTTAGAAAGGTCATAGGCTTTTTTCTAGTTTCATGACCAATTTATTTTGTTCAGTTCCTCCCTTAGGCTTTTTACATGCCCTAGCTTTCAGCTTGCAAACAACAGCATGGAGATGTTTCTCTAAAGATTATAAACTAAAATTTGACCACAAGACCCTTATGTAAATGGAAGCAATAAACAAGGAAGACGGGTGAACCTCGGAGATTTGGTTCAGCAAAGCATCCAAAAATGTGGATGCCTGTCAAAAGCTTATCTAAAATACCCGCTGCACAAATGGAGTTGCCACCGAAATCCCTGTGCAATCTCCATCCTTCTACGAGCTGCCGAGGATGGGTCCTTTGGGTAGAGGCCTGGTCGCCGAGCGCCCGGTTTACTGTATTTACTTTGCTGCCTGCAGAGCACTGCAGTATGCCATTCATCCCAGAAACCTGTGGGGCCCTCACATCACGAACATGGTGGGAAATCAGGAAGCCTAGCTCCTACTCCCCAGACTTTATCAGGAGGATCTGAAAACATGCTCAGATCTACCTGAAATGGTGCAAGTTCTGTGGGACTCTCCTTTTGCCTCTGTGCAGCATTCAGAAGCATAAGGCCCCATTTTCAACTGGCCACAAAACACCACGGTAAAATAACTAATAACACCTGACACTGAGACACTCCAGACATTAAGAGAAGTCAGATCTGGTTCCAAACTTTCCGATAATGCTTCACCTCAAGATTTGGGGTGAGCTTGTTTAGCCAAATGCTTTGCCTCATCCCAAACGACCATGCCAAAATAGCTTTTGTTTGTTATGTAATCCAAACCAAAGCTGCTCGGTAACAAAGGACAGGCAAATTAGTCCACTACATATGCGTATACAAGGCGCAGATGAAGAACAGAATTCGATTAAAAGCATAGATTGAGGAAGAAAAAGAAAAGCAACAAATCTGGATTGTTTAGACTGGCTTATTCTTTTTTGGCACTCTGCAACCTGAAATGGACTGCGTCCATTAAGTGTTTTAGACAGTTGTCAGTGTGCAGAGGGGTAATATGGTGCTGAGATAAGCCTTTCTTTAGAAAACACCCCAACCCAGATCTTCATCTGTTCTCAGATTACACCTAACCTGTGACACCAATGTGAGATTTCCATTTAAATTGGTCCTGCATGGGTAGGAGCTGAAAGACTGTCCAGTCCGGGCAGCTGTTACTTATGGGAAGTGGTCAAACGGGTGAAGAGAGCAAGTTCTTCAGAGTAGCTTAAGTTTGCACAGGCACGATCACATTTCATTGGAGGTCTTAACTGACCTTAGCTTTTCCAAGGTTTGCTAGTTGCTATAAATTTCCAATATTATTCATAACAAAAATCACTCTATTTAACGATAAGGAGAAGTATACAGCTAATCCAAACCCCGGTGTTAAAAATTACACTACAAAACCATGGAGGAAACAAAATTTCTAAGAGGTTAGAGAATAACATTTCCCAAAAGATCCATTGGACATCAAACTAAAAACACAACTTCTGTACTTTGGCAACCAGATACCAAAAAATCACCATGGCCACAGTCAAAGGCTGTACGTCTTCCAAGTAAAAGATATGAACAGAGTAACAATGGAATAATTGTCCATACACGCACTGAAAATACATACAACCTGTAAGTTCATGATGATACACAGCAATACACAACGTTGGAGCAACGTTTGTAAAATTGTTAAGAGTCTGTTACGACTTAGGGAGCATTTGCTGAACTAAAATGATTTGAAATAATGGGTATCTTTGTATGAACATTATTAGATTTTTTTTAAAACTACACAGATCCAATCCTTTAAACTACTACTGAAATATACTTCCTGCCCTAAAAATGCTACTGAATTTAAGTATGATTCTGGGGACAGAACATGCCATTATTTCAAATTATTCAACTGCCATCCCTCCCCCCTCTTCCCAACTTGAATTAGACAAGTTGCAGGATTTCATCAGCTGGTTACAAAACAATGATATTTCTGCTCTTTCCACTCATTTGGGGTGTGCAATTCTGTATCTGAAAATCTTCTTTCTTCATCATGCAAAGTTAAATATGCTAAATTCTTACATATAATAGCAGTATTATGTGCATCCTATTAAAGAGAAAGGGTAATACACTGAAACACACCTATGGGCCAGATTTTCAAAGATATGTTAGGTGCCTAAAGACACAACTATGACACTCAGCAGATTTTTTTCAAAAGCCCCTAGCTGCCTAAATCCTATGGATTTTATTCATTTGACTGAAAATTCATGCCATTTGTTCACTTCCAGTGGAAATCAGTAGGACTTAAGCTCCACAAAGGCTAGATGTTTAAAAACTGGTAGGCTCTGAATGCCTGCTGATTTCAGTAGGAGTCAAGTACGTAAAAACTTTTAAAAACTAGTTTAAGCATCAATGCTACTTTTGAAAATAGGAATTTGGCTCCTTAGTCACTTGGGCCCAATTCCTAAAGCTTATGTAGATGTCTCCTATTTAGGTGCCTCTCTCCCATTGAAACTGATAGCCATTAGGTGCCTCTCTCTGAAGCTTAGGGCCTTAGGCACTTTTTACAAATTTCTGATCAAACAGATGTATAGTAGTACAAAAGCCAACTCCTGAATATTGCAATACATCATGTGTGGTTCAAAGGTTTTGCAGTGCAGTTTTTCTTTGGATCGCTTTTAAAAAGCGTTTGTTCATAAAAGTCAGAAATCAACGGGTGTACACAGTTTCAACACAAATACTTGCAAAGACATTGTAAAGAGGAGACATGCCAACATTACAAAGCAAGATGCTTGAAACAAGGGTTGAATACTTGTAGAGGAATGAAGAGAGTCAGATAAATACACTGGGACAAAGAGGAATTAATGAGCCAATGCCAGGAAAAGGCACGACTTTTAACAAAGAATGCAGGAGTGGCAGATTTGAAGCTGAGAGGATAACTCAAAGTCGTGTTCAGGTGGCTGGCAGTGACCCTCGTGGACTGCTATGCTGAAAACATCTCGAAAACTATCTGATTTCATGAGACTGAAATCTTAAAAAGTGGGAATCTTGTGAGGTCAGATACACTAACTAGATTTTTGCCACTTCAGGCAATCTCTTATCCACCAAATAGTGTCTTGGGTTCTGGATGTGAACCCAGACTCAAAATTGCATTTTGGTCTAGAGGAGGAAACCCTCTCCATCATCAGCGGTCAAGGGACAGATGAGAGAAAATGCTGCCAGAGTGATATATTTTTAAGGACAGAAATGCCATCACCAGGCATGCTGCCAGCCTAAATGGGCAACAGAAGCAACATTAACCTGGAAAGCATTTTTTTTCTTAAGCAGATTATGATGTGATTTTACCATCTTGAGCCGCAAGGCACCGATTAGCTACCTGTGTCAATTTTTTTCTACAATACCCTATTAAATGAGAAGTATTTCTCTCTTTAGTTTTATGTGGAATACAATTTCTTTCACAAGAAGCAGTAAGAGTCTCCAGATAATGGATTTTGCTTCTTAAACACCTCCCAAAACCACAGTGAAAATGGAAAATGATATGGCTCATCAGACTTGGAACATTTAATGCGGAAGTGAAACGACTTTTCAGGTTCTCGCATAGATTCTACAGCAGCAAGATACTGAAAGTCTCTATCGAGCTACTCTGCTTGCCTCCGAGAAGTCCCGTCTTCCAGGTGATCACCATATGCAACAGTTACAATAATAATTTTGAAGGTCACTTATTTCACCGATGTATAGGCGCGGTCTTTTGAGAGGCAGAGCTATTTGCAGGAGAGTGTTGTACAGGAAAGAACCACTTCACGGTGCACGGAAGAAAAGAGCTCAGGTACCAGGCAACAAACTGAGGGTTTTCATCTGTTCAAATGAAGGGTTTGAAGAGGTTCTGATAGTGTCGTGGGGCGGCATGGACATACATGATTTTGTAAGAAGAAAAGTGGAAAACAGCCTGCTTTGCTCTGTTAAGACTCCCGTAACTTAGTCAGGCTATAATTGGCTGCAACTCAAAGTGTGAAAAATTCTCTGGCGTTTGTCTCCACTGGTTATGGGACTGTGACTTCATTTCCAAATTATGGCATAAATATCAGAGTAGCTATTCAAGACACCCTAGGCCCTGTTTTTTCTTGCTTTATAGCCTTTAGGTGTGGACTCCAACTTGCCACTTAGCCAGCAAAAAACAGATTTATTGAATAGTCATGACACTGGGCCCAAAAACTTATATTGTTTTGTTTGGGTTGGTGGTGAAGCCCCACCCAGGCTCTCTGGGAAAGGTTAATTCGGGACAAAATTCTGCTCAAATCACTTGCATGCAGTGTAACATAGCCAGGACACTGCTGGAGCTCCTTCTTTCCATGCTCACGATATGGCAGGTTAACAACATGCATGTGGTGGTACCCGGTCTCTCGTTGGACTGCCTTCGCCCTCCCCTGCGTCACACCCCAAAGAGTCTCTCACTCGTGTGCAGATCCATCCAGAGACACCAGATCTCCTTTACTGCTCTGGCTGGCCATCAAGCTCTCCTGTAGCTTCTGCTATAGGTCCAAGAAGCTACTAGGCTCTCCATAATCTGTTGGGGTTAGTTTTTGTTCTCCTCTCTGCACACCAGGCACTGCTTGCAAATACAGTAGAGCAGAGCGAGCCCCTTGGGCTCAGAGGATTTTTCAACCCCTTTCTCCTTTACCAGGGGAAAAACATACCCCATGCACACGGGATGTGGCATTTGCCTTTCAGGAAGGTGTTCAGCATGGAGGATTCAACTGCATTTATTTTTTTAGAAGCCGGGGTCTTGATTTCTCCAGTCATCCAGTAACGATTTTCATTTGCCCAGCACGACTCTTTGTAGGTATTTCTTGAGAATTCATTCATATTCATTCATAACTCAAGATGGGCATATGCAACACATGGAAGGGATTGCCATTAGGGCTTCTCAGATTGTCATACATTTCATAATATTCATTTCTTGTCCTGTTTTACATCATGAGCTTCATATGCTGCTCCACTGCAGCGTGTAGTTAGTTCCTTGGTATTCATGGTTAAGTGTCACTACATCTCTTTCTTTGAAAGACGCACCAAGTAAATAACACCAACAGTTACAACATAACTAGACAGAGAAAGGTCATCCTGTCCGTCTTTAATTTCTCTGCATCCTCTGCTGACCATGATAAGTTTATATTTTGAATTTCTGTTTGAAAATGTCAACCACTAGAGTTTCAACTACCATGTGTCTAGACCTGCCCCGCCGGGGTGAAATGACACCGTGTTTGCCAGACCTCAGAGCTGTTGCTGCAGATACCATCGGTGGAAGCGCACTCAGTGGGAAATGCAACCAAAAAAAGTGTTTGCACAGATGCAGCCGACACGTGCCTTAATTGGTCTGTTGTACTGTCTGGTAGTTTGGATAAATCAATTTGCTGTGGTGTTTCAGTTATCTGTGACGTGAAAAGGGTTTACCGAAAAGATGTTTTCCACCAAATTCCTTAGTGCTGAACAGGCAATTCGACAGGCAATCCCCACTTAGCGCTCTTAATTGGTTCCTGAAAAACTGAGCATTAAGCAAAAGTTTTTAATGACCCAAGATGGTGACCACGAGCAGTATAACAAAACTCGCTGAGCGCTAAGTGGAATCAGGTATCAATTTACAATGAGCGTCACAGCGAAACAGCGCTAAGCGACGCCGTGTCAAGCGGGGGTTGCCTGTATTCTGTATCCTCTAGTTTCATTCTCTTTCCAGGGGAGTCGATAGCAAAACGTCTTCTACCTCACTGAGATGAGGGGCGAGCCAAAATCACGACCATTCATATTACCTGAAAATCTGTTAGGCATTTGGTTTCACAAGGGTTAAGGCCTGAAGGGACCTGAGATTGCCTAGTTCAGGAGCGCTCAACCACTGGCCAGACCTGGCCTCCAGCGCGGTGCCAGCCGCCCATGGGGCTCCCTGAGAATCTGTGGGGAGCTCACGGGCTACGGCCCTGCGTGCTAGGTTGGGTGCGCAGGACAATGTGGGTCCCAATCCTGGCTCATGGGGGGTGGATGGGGCAGCACAAGGCCCCAGGACCCGATTCCAGCTGGGGCGGGCATGGGGCCCCAGAGCTCAACCCCAGAGTGTGCGACCAAACACCACTGTTTTACTTGAACCTCCTGTATACCACCACAGGTCCAAAATGTGTAGTTACACCTAAAGCAGCGAAGTCTCCTTTCTTCTAGGAACAGGGAGAAATTCCCAGTCTCGTGGCGGAGAGTCAGGAGATGCGAGTTTTCATCTTCCTCTTGCACATACAATAATTAAAAGATCTTTGGGAAAATCAGCAACCTCTCCATCCTGCGGCAGCAGTGCCACGGTGTTCACTGCATCACAGAAGCAGCGATTTGGCTCGACATCACCTACCGCATCTTGGCACTGCAGTAAAGGCCCCCGGGAACCAGCAGAAGTGCGAGAGGGATGAATAGGACTATCCTGATGGCTCCTCAGAAAACCCCCCCAGAGGAGAGCCCTGCCTCCTGAAGCCCTGGGACAGCTCAAAGCTGGCCATTCTTCGGACCTCTAGGCAAGAACATTTCTCTGAGGCCTCAAAGAGACATGAATCGACCTCAGGTCTGAGGACAGAACAACCACTGCTTGTGCCGAGATCCCAGGGGATGCGGGTGCGAGGTATATCTTCCACGCTCTCTAAACCGGTTGCAGAGACAGCATACCTGAGACTCGCAATTTTGAACCATCTGTGTGCTGGACTGCTTGTTTAAATTAGGAATAAATATATTCCAGGGCTGAACCTTTTATGCCTCCCTTACAATTACTGCGCACCGTATATCTTAAAAATAGATTTAAGTGACATGATGAGTAAAGAGTCCCATTTAATCTATTTCAGCATGCTCACCACATTGCTGTTAGGCTTGTTTGGCCTCTGTTAACTTGGAGACGTAGAAAACCATCTGTTTCAGCTGGAGACTTCCCCCCCAAGACTCAGAGGAAATAAACCACATGGGTAAATTAAATTCACCCTGTTGCTGCCTTGCACTGTTGAAATATATATTTACAGCCATCAGATCAACATCCACAAAGTACCTTGAAACGCTGTAATTACTGTATTTACTAGACTCCGAGACAAGGGCTTCCCTCCCAGGCAGCACCAGGGAAAGAAGGCTCATCGTGGAATAAGTGATAGCCGGGGGCAGGCAGGCGCTCAGCTCTGGCTCCAGCCCTGGGCTTCGGGGTGCAGCTAGAGCTAAGCTACTGCCTACCTGGGGCGGAGAAGGCTCATTTGGTAGGGGATGCAGTCTCACAGCCAGGGGAGTGCACAGGACACCATAGATATGTGGGGAGAACAGGGGAGACTCGTGTATGCAGTTCAGGGGGAGCACAAGGGAGACTGCACAGCCTGCTCCCCCGCAGCTGCCCCCAGCTCCAGTCCCTCTGGCCCTGACTTGGTCCAGCTGCGAGCTGCTGCTGCTTCTCCCTGGCTGGACCAGGCTGAGGCCGCCAACGCCGCTGACTGCCCTGGACACAGAGCAGATCTGCAGCAAAAGAGATGCGGCAAGGGGGCTCTGGCATATCGGGTGGAAAGGGGTGGAGGAGCAGGGGGTGAGGGGCAGGCAGGGAGAGCAAGGGGTGGGGGTCTGGTCTTTTGCCCTGTCACAGCAGTGGGGGTACAAAATTAGGACGACTTGCCAATAATTAGCTTCTGTGCATGGAAAATAACAACACATTTATAATTTTCTATACATATAATCTAATTTTTGGGCAGTCATTTTAAATTCAAAGTGGTCTTGGACTCGGGCAAATACAGTAGTTCAGCTTTTCAGGTACAGGTACTCATCACTTAACGTCGTCCCGGTTAACATTGTTTCATTATTACGTTGCTGATCTATTAGAGAACATACTCATTTAAAGTTGTGCAATGTTTGATTATAACGTTGTTTGGCCGCCACTCGCTAGTAGGTAACTACTGTGACATAACTGGATTCGCTTAACACCGTTTCGTTTAAAGTTGCATTGTTCAAGAACATAACGACGTTAAGAGGGGAGTAGCTGTATTTATAATGCAGCTGTAAAGTGTCACTGGTATCTAGAGAACAAAATGTCAAACCAGAGGTTTGGGGGGTTTTAGTCCACTGGTCACAGAGTAAAAAAACAGCAGCAGCATTTTAGATATTGTTAAAAGGATATAATTCAGAACAAAAATAGAGACAAGAGTCTCTAATTAAATAACAGTCTACCGGCTAAAGAACGCACCCAGTGTTTTATTTCCTAACTACAGACCTACTTCTATAATCTGGAAAGAGCCAAAAAGTTAAAGAAAGACACCATCAGGGCACTACTCTGTCCATGTCCAAAGATTATGGTGTCAGACTCTCAGCCTTGTGGGTAGAAGCTGCCCCACTGTTTTGAAACAGATCATTAAATGGTTATTGGGCCAGGTAAGAGGCTGCATCTGTAGCCTAGTGGTTCGTGGACCTTGGATGTGGGCGACCAAAGCTGGTGCTCCTAAGTCAAACGCAGGACCTGAATCTAGGTCTTAGAAAGGCCCTATCCACTACACTCCTGGCTGTTTTGAGGTGATTCTTGCTCTCATTTCCTTGCAAAAATATTTCCAAAGCTTGTTTCCATTCTGTTGCAGACATACACGATGGCTGAAACCTTGAAACAATCGTTACAAAATGCAATTCCTGTCTTCTGGCCAGTGCTAGTCAAAGGCTGAATAAGGTCTTGTGTGCCAACACATTGTGAAAGGGCAATGTTTCTTCCCAACTACACAAATCGGTAGTCTGTCGGGCGGAGGGCAGTTCTAAGAGCAAATACCTGACCAGGTAAACCGAGACATGCCAACAATGGAACAAATGTTACATCAATTTCCAGAGATTTAAGTAATGCATTTTACTGGAGAGTGAACAAAGACATGGTACAGGGGTTGGAGACCTGAAGTCAAGGAATGAGATGACTTAACTGGATCTTTAAAACTGTACAGTCAAGGTTGACAACACTGTATTATTAGCACAGTTCTCAGTGCTATGCAAAGGGAACCAGCATTACAGGAATGCAGGTCTAAGACGATAAAGCTTGTTCTTCAGCATAAGCCCCACAACTTGACTTCACCTGCCACAACTCAGCAAAATACTTAGGCTCCAAGGGTCGAACTAGCTCACAGTTTGCATCTTGGCTACTTCTTTTTGTCCCCACTTTATGCTTTTCTACAGAGGACATGACTTTTGCTTTTGGAATATCTATTTCTGCACTGAGAAAGAGGTATGGGATCATACTCAAATGATTTAAACAAACTACAACTGCATTTCATTTCAATCCCCAGCGCCGCTGACAAGAAGATACTTACAATATTCATCAGGGTCAGGAGATACTTCTGCACATGTTCTTTGCCATGGAACTGCACAACCGAGTCGTCAACTCCTAGCAGAACTTCAATGTTGTAGTCATCATCGGTCGCATGCCTCCGATGCCTCCTTCTGGAGTTATTAACTCGATTTTCAAGAAGGTTTAACATACTGTCAAGATAATCCAAATTACTCAGGTCTGCCCCTGAAATGAAAGAAAAACCGACCATGAAAAAAAAAATAGCGTGCTTTTGTTTTCATTCTCATCAATACAGAAATATATGCTTTAAAATGAAGAATCAGGAAGGTAAACTCTGTTTCTAAATACTCTGATAAGTTTGAAATAACTTCATTAGCTTTATTTAGGCTATTCTGTATTTAAACTGGTATAGCTAAAAGAAAAAGCTGGCCTAAAGAACATTTACGTTGCAACAGATCTGAATCTTTTCCATATAACTTCTGCTTCTATTATTCTGTCCTTTTCTTATGACACTGTCTAAAGCAGAGACAGCTTTTTATATATGGGTCTATCCCACAATGCAAAATCATCATTATCATCAAAGAAAACAGGATAGTGCTATAATGTGCTAACATACCGACAGAACAATTTGGAGCACTACCTTTGTAGGTGAGAAGGTATGAGTATACAAAGATTATTCAAGCATCTGGTGCTAGAACACAATCCTTAATTACATACCATGCCCCACAAAACACCCCACTTTCATTAGTCTTATTCTCAAACTCCAGAATCAGACTTCAATGAAAATTCAGTGACACATATCACCTTTCTGTATTCATCCACAAACAGATAACCCAACCTGCAGTTCCAATGCATTACACCATCTTGCAGATCAATCCAGGAATGCCAGGCATATATTTTTTACAAATCATAAAGGTTTTAGAAGTTAATTACATTCAATGATAATGTGGCCATGGATTTTTCAACAACTTTTAATCTTTGATTGATATCATGTTGCATGTGGCTGTATCGATGTACAATTCTCCAGGTGTGACATTAGGTGGCATTAATATGCTTAATTGTTTCTAGTACCGCTAATGACTTAAACACAAATTCTATGACATGATGGGATACAGCTAGTAGGTCCACTTAAAAATATTAAAAATGACTATGAAGAGACAAATATCCTGGCAATTAACCCTGTAAATTACTCTTACCACTACTACGGTAGTGTCAAGGAGCCCCGAACAAGAATCCCTTTCACTATTGTGAATGACAATGACTTGATTACAGGGGATAAATATTTTCACAGAGAGAAAATACTAGTTACTTAAAGGCTCTTCAATCCAGGCAAAAAATGCATAACAAGAAGTAATAATCAGAAAGACAAAGAAAGAAGGCATAAATTCTTAATAGCGAGGGGATTAATCATTGGAACAAACTGTGAAGCAAGAAGCAGATTCTCCAATTAAAGGAGTCTTCAAATCAAGACTGGAAGCGTTTCCGGAAGATCGGCATTAGACAAGTACCGAACAGGCCACTGTGCTCATTACGAGCGTAATCCTATGGCAGCAAAGGTGCGAGGTGATCTTGCAGTGCCTTCTGGCCATTAGAAAAATCTCAGAATCAGGGCCCCATCTCGCTGGCCACTGTACAAATACAGTAACGGCACAGTCCTGCTCCCAAAGAGCTCACAGTCCTGGCTGCAAACATGCAGCAGATTCACAAACACACACCGGGTTCTGTACCTCCCTTCGGCTGTCTCGGATGGAGACTTCCTTCTACTGTTGCAACAGTCTCAATGACAGCTAGCCAACACAACCATCACTGCAATTATTGCCCTGAAAACCGCCTTGGGTGCCCAGTCTTGGAGCAACTTGAAGTTTTGGAAATGAGACTGGTCAAAAACATTGGTTCAACCTGAAAACCCCACTCCTCATCTTGACCCCCAGGCTGACCATGGATAGGCAAACTACCCCAGACTCCCGGCTTGGAAGGGACGTCCTTACCGGCCTCTGAAAACCTGCCAAGCAGCCTGGTGTCACCTTATGGCGGTGTTCATTCCTCCATGAAAGCTCTAGCATTAACCTTTTATAGAGACCAGAAGTAATCATTTACCTATCACAGAGGTCTCATGAGATTTATTATGGAATCTGGTGGCAGTCATATTTTTATTCTCTATCAGGCCAATTGTAGTTACTGTGCAATTTGACTGTAAATCTTACAAGCTCTCTTGGAAAGCCAGACTAGCTTAGCAATGGCTGCAGGTCATGTCCTGTTTATGTTGCACACAAAAACCTATAGTAATAAAGAGCAAAGCAAAAGCTATTAAATGCAAGAGTGAGAAACGGTTTCTCTCTACCGTTTGGCAGGTGATGGAGATTGGCTCTCTGTGGGCCTGAGCGCTTCGGTGCGAGCCAGGCTGAGAAGCCTGTGTTGAAGCCCTCGATGACAGGCAGTCGTGTTTAGCCTCCAATCTGTTATTTTAGGGACGGTTGTTCTGTCAGGGCACTTATATCTTTTAGAGAAGCGTCTGCTTTTTTTCTCTCTTTTGTGTGTCAAAATCAAAATAAAATTACAACTCCTAGTACAGAGGCTGTGTTGCTGCCAGAAGGGATGCTTCATTGGACCCTACCTTCATTGAGCTTTGCAGGCAGTTTTTTTGTTTCTTTTTTTTTTTGCTGAATTCCCTCTTTACTCTTCCTTTCCTCATTTTTAGGCAATGCTCTTTATCTACCTAAAGGCTCCAGATGAAGTTGTCTAGTAGGTTCTCAGCGTAGGGTGACCATACGTCCCAGTTTAGTCAGGACAATCCTGGATTTTGGAGGCCGGTGCTGGCCGGCTGATGAGAATTACAACGGGTGTCCCAGAAGTGCCGGGGCATGGGGCGCAGCACGGCTGGGAGCACCTTGCAGGCATGCACCGCTGCCTGCCCGCACAGTCCTGCCCCTGCTGACTTGTGAGAGCGTGGGGTGAGGAGGCCGTGTCCCAGATTTCCCAAGTGATGTCCCAGATTTCCATGTGGTCAGCCTACCTCTGTCTCCTCATTTCCAGTGGGAAGCCAAGCAACACCTTTAAACACTTCTTTGGAACAAGGAATTCGCCTCCAATCTCATCTCTGCTTCCTAAGATGACTATAGCACTTGCGATCCCTACCTCCTAGGATGTGGGCCAGCATCTTTCCCACAGCACAGCAAACTGTGCTGCACCACGCACAGCATCATCCTCCAGCACCAGACCAGGCACTGCATAGGCCTTACTTACAAAGTTTGCATCGTGGTAACAGAAGACTCTTGTTTCTCATTCCAGTCTTTAACTTAGCAGGACTCTCCTGTTACACCTGGGGATGATGCCTCCTTCTACATCTTAGGAGGAGGCATTGCCCCAAGGTGCAACAGGAGAGTCATGACAGAAAGAAGAAAAATGAAAAGAGTATACTTAGGACCAAAGTATACCCAGCACAGCAAACTCTTTTCATTTTTCTTAGCGGTAAGCAGAGGAAAACAGAGTTTCAGTGATGGCAGGTAGTAGAGGCCATGTTTGTTGGACCCAAGTATACCTGGCACAGCAGAGTTTTTTCATTTTTTGTCCTCCTGTCATAGTCCTGGGGATAGTGCATTTGCTTAAATTTTCTTCACGATGAAAGACAGATTACACTTACACCAGAATCTAAACAAATCTAAATAAATCAGTTCCTACATTCTGCAACAGATAAAACAAAGAAAAGACAGCAGCACTTGCAGCAAATAAAAATCCACGGGCAGTGGATGAAGCCTGCATTTTGTCTTGTATCGCATTGGCCGAAGATCCTGACAGCTGACATTTCGGCTTTCATTAATTGTATCAACAACTGTGCTGCTTGATCAAGACATCCCTGTTGTGTTAATGACTCAGCCTGAGAAATGAGCACACACATGCACACACCCTGCCCTCCCCCCCCGACACACGCACGCCCTGCCACACACAGCACTACACCAGAATCTGAACGGTCTCTTCACATTTCCCACTGCCATCTCCCTCCTAACCAACTGCACGGCGTAAGCAATCACATTCACAAAGTTACCTGGGGCTGTATTGCATTACAGTAAATTATCCCAAGGTCTCTCTGTGAGGAGCTCGTTTGCAGCACCTCTCGCCATATCTCTATACCAGCCACTAATTATTTGTGCCAATTTTGTTCTCCATATCCCCCGAGCAGACACTTGACATTTGCAAGAGATCACAATAACCATTTTCTGAAAACCTCACCTTGCTCCTGCTAGGAAAGATTCACACGAGTGAAAATGAAACAGCAGAGAAAGTTCTTTTCTTGCCTTTTTTTTCCGTCAATGCACTTCCAAAGCAATCGAGGGACAGCGACATTGCTATAATTCACCTGCAAATCCCTCATAAAACTCTTCCTTTCTTTCCAAGCCAGCTAGAAAAATCACAGTGGTTTCAATGACTTCTCATAACCCTGCAAATCCTCTCCCAGGTTAATATGATGAGTGTCTGAGCAGTTGATAGAAAGGTAGGCTGGTCTCTTGAACAAAGCCCAGGGCTGAGACGCATGCAACCTGGACTGTATTCCTGGCCATGACAGAGACTTTGGTGAGATCCTGGGCAAGGGGAGGAAGACCAAGCCCGAGGAGCAGGAGATGCCCAATCCAGCACAGTCCTGCAGGAAGGGCTCTTGCTGGTGCTCTGTACCGCTGCCTGCCCGTCATGCAGGGCGATTATCCAAACTCCTCGCACCTGGCACAGCCCAGGTCCCTACACTGATCTGTGACCCAGGTGAATCTTCCCAGCTGTCGCTCCTTGATGAAAGCCCTGGAGATCCCTTATTGTGCAAGACATTAGGAGTTTATCCACTGCAGTAACACTGACCCTCTGGGATACTCAGCTCATCCTGTGGAGGAAGTTTCTGCCCATAGGAGCTCTCAGTCTCTGACAACACTATTCTGGAGGGATTTCTCCACTGATTATTCATTTTATGGCAAATGCTTTTCACAAACCTAATTACACCACAACCACTGACCTTCCCATAGCTGCCGTGGCAGTCAGAGCCTCTCACAGCTGCAGCAGGTTAGAGAAGCATGACCTCTACTGCCTGTCTTCACCGAAACTCTCCTTTCCTCTGTGCATTCAAGCCACTTCCCATAACTTGACCCGCTGCCCCGCAGGTCTCCATTCTTTCTTTTCAAGTGTGGTGGCACCTGCACCCTAATGGGGCCACAAAATGGGGTACATGTGGTTTACACTGGGAGCCTGAGGGAGTCAGAAGAGGCAGGATGTGACCGTCGCATTTGAGACCCAGTTGCAGACTTTTGCTGAAGCCTGGGAGCGAAAGCTGGCCGAACACGGGCCACAGGCTGGTACCTCGAGGCAGAAGGGGTGTGACAGGACAGTGCAGGTGCTGAGCATTAGAGCACCTGGAGCAGGGGACCTGAGCAACAAGAGCATCCTGCAAGCCTGCAGAGTACCCCACCCCTTGAAGCCAAGAACAGCCTCCTGGCATCCGATGTTTGAGACGCATATGTTCAACACATCATGGGGCATTGCCAATTTGAAGGTGGCTGCCCAAGACCACCAGCCAGGATCGAGACGGAGGGGGCAGACTGAACCCCTTCCACATATGCCATTCACTGACAAAGACCTTTAATGCCTTCGCCTGTTCCCCAGCCCAGCGATGCCAAAACCACTGTCTAAGAACATCTTGCCACCTTTCAGCTCTGTATTGATGCAGTTACTGTGCACGGGGTCTTGCCTCTCTTTCTAGCATACCATGGCACTGGCACTTCTTAGCTCCCTATGCCCCAGGCTGATGTCGCCTGCGTGACTAAGTGCATGTTCTAGACTGCATCCACACGCACAAACTACATATCCACGTAGCTATCATGCACGGGGTCCTGTATCCTCTTCCAATTCTGCAAAGCCATATAAATAACTATGATTTTTAACAGCCACTAATAACATTCTTGGAGAATGGCAGATAAAAAGGCCTAGGTACATCTAGGTAACTGCTGCAGGAATGCAAGAATCTCAGTAACGAGATCCCAAATACCTTTTGTTGTGGACCCACAAGCACCCACAGCCTGACTTACGCTAGAGCTCCCAAAGGAGCCCTGGAGATCAGCTCCTTGCGGCTTCAGCAGGGTGGCTATCAGACGCAGACTGGTTGTTAAGCGTGCAATCAGCCCCATGTTTTCAGGTTGGATTTGAGGAAAAGCAGTTCAATTCTAAGCCAATATTTCTGTGAGGGTCAACCAAAAACAGGGTGTTGCAGCGTGCTGGCTGCTCCAGTGGTCATGGGTCAGATTGTAAGTCGACTTGCATACATGTCAAGTGTCATTTTATGATTCTTTTTGAGTTGAAAAAGACCAATTTCTCATCAGAATAATATGGTATTTGCAGTGTTTCTCGCTCATTTGCTATTCACTAGCCTTTTCTTCTTTTCCAATAGCTCTCATTTCTTTCTGTTTGTTTGTACAGCTCTTCCCTCCTACGCCACTGCCCTCTCTCACAGTATTTTGTTTTTAAATGTCCCCAGCCAGTCTCTTCTCTTCCCTTTTCCATTCTTGCTTGGCCACATTGACCTCTTCATAATTCATAAATCCCCTTTACAAAGCATGGTTTGTATTCAGACCCTTACACTGTATATCATGCATAAGAAATCTGGACAAATCCAAGAAGATGAATTACAACAGAAGAGAGGTGCTTTAAGGTGAAAGCAAATTGGAAAGTGCCCCAAACGGGGAAAAAGCAAATCCGACCCTTTTTGTGCAGTGGAACAGTACCTGAGCGCGCATTCAAACAGGCTGTTTGCACAGTGAACTCACCCACCCACCTCTGGAAACTGGAAAAAAGGCATTTGACCACACTTAAAAAAAAAAAAAAGCTCCTATGATAACAGCTCTTGAGTTGTGGGGAGGCAGAGCAGGGGCGTCCTGTTCCCTAGTTCAGGAAGGTACCTAAGCACACACCATCTTTAAGCAGTTTTTAAACCCAAAACTGAAATGGCCTAATTAGCCATGCTGATGGACGGGCTTAATTAGCCCACCCATGCAGCTGTCCAAACCATACGATCGTATTATTGCAACCCTTGCTCTCCCTGTCTCTTAACCTACAGTATTTGCCATTTCCAATCACATCAAATTTTAACCTACGGCCTGTTTCAGCTTCCACTGAAGTCACTGGGAATCTTGCCACGGACTTCACTATAAGCAGGTTTGGGCTCTCGCATTTCATCCTGTGAACTGCTCCATCCCCGCAACCCATCGCTTAAGGACAATCAGCGTGCAGTGGGAGAGGTTTTACTTTAATAACCTGCTATGGTTATCTGGAGGCAATGGATGAAAGTGTTTCCAGTTCAGGTATTTGAGCCTGTATAGCATAATCATTTTAGATCAGGACAGCTGTGTATTTGAATAATACCGTGCATGTTGGTAATTCCCTTTTTGCTCTCTTTCTCTGAATTATTAGTATGCTGCTACTGCGGCTAAGAATAATAAAAATTTGACACAACACAAAACTTCTGTCTCCGTAGGTACCACGTGGTTTCCAGGCAGGACTGGAACAGCACGGCTTCTTTGCTCCCGACCTGCAAACCGCTACAGATAGGATGACTCCACCTTATCTGAAGCTGTTGGATAATGAGCACCAAGCTTAGATTTTACATCACGATCCCCTGGTATCTTCTTCATTTTCATGCTTGTTTCTATGATTTTCTCTGTCATTTCCACGCCTGCAGAATCAAGTCATTTAAGCACAGACATAACGTTAAGCTGACGAGCTGCCCACTGAGCTCGGGGGCACTATTCCCATGGTCAACGTTGGGCACGCACTTAAGATCCTGGCTGTCTCAAGACTGTAAAGACTAACAACGCTTAAATGCAAGACCAGGGCAAGTCTGGAAAAGGCTCGGAAATGAAACGCTGCATTTTAGGAGGATGAACTTACTGAACAGTGACAAAGGCCCACTGGACGCTGGCAAGCAGCCAGACAAGTGACACCTGGGAATACACACAGCAAGTGTTGCCAAGGCGATACCTCTGGCATATAGCAACTAAAAGAAAGGATGTTTCAATACTGAAAAGAAAACGTGAAAACTGAAATTAACTTCTCCAAGGCTGCAATTACAGAGCGCCTAACACAAGCATCACATTAAAAACAAAAGGCAGCAATATCAGGATTGGGATGAAGAGCTAAACTGTTGGGATTTTTTTTTTTTACAAAAATGAAATATTCTGAAATATTTTGTTCCAATAAATGTTTTGTGTCTACCGTTTCTTTACACCTCTCATGTTATTACAAAGATATTTAAATAAAGTCAAAACATGGTTAAGCTGGCTGAAATAAAACATTTTGATCATTTTGCAACAAATAAGTCCAGACAAAAATCAGCATGGTCTTGAAAAATTGTGATTCGTCAGATCAGCGTCCTCTAACAGAAAACAGTTCTCTCCAAAATGTTTCAGCCAGCTTGATTCACTAATGCAAACACATATTGCAGTATCTGGCCCTGACTGCTAAATGAGCAGTAAAATATGTATAGCTCAACAATTAAGATTAAACCAAATGAGGAGAAAATACTTATCTGTAGGAATTAATTCCTGGGTCAGACTTCCATTTTCAGTTGGCAACAACATAATCGACTCATTTTGGAAAACGGATATCTTGCATATATTTTGCCAAGTCCTTGTAAACAAGCCTGGATTTCTGAGCTTGTGACATGCGAAACACATCACCTGACTTAACTCATTCCCTGGTTTATATGGTCAGAACACAAATGCTTGCAACTAGTTGAATTCTGCTATTTCTGCCCCCCTAAAATATTTAAATACATATGTACTCACATATAAATTAGACCTTTGTTGTAAATTAACCACGTTGAGTTGTAAAAGGAAGCTCTAAGACTTTGTCTATTATTTGCATAACTAAGCATGAAGGGGCATAATTTACGCACATACATGGTGATGAGCGTCACGGAAGCATTTATACAATAAAATAAGCACCATTTTTATGGAGAGCTATCACCATGTGAACCTGCGGTTTTGCAAATATCCCCACTGCAGCTATAGCACAAAGCTCGCGAGTGGCTAGTTAATGCTGGTGAATCTGGGCTGGCCAGTACAGTCAAGGGGCTGAACCTGCTACTGCTTCCCCTGTCCAGCACTCACAACCTTTTGCTCCTGTATAGCTGCCCTGGGGAGTCTGTACAGGTGGGAAACGATTTCTGCCCCTGGTCAGTCCCCACACTGCTCCCAAGTGCAGCGCCCTTTCGCTCCAGCTTTGCTCTTAGGATCAGAGTTTGGTCCTTAACTTCTTTTCCCCCCCACCTACGATCCTGACACCGGATGGTTTGGGGTAGTTGACTCAACTCCTGCCAGGGAGATGCTGGACTATTCAGTCCACATTCCAGCAAAGCTTGATTAAATTACAGAGAATTAGGACATGTAATGACCAGGCTGGGTGACCCCGGCACTGCGGGCGACGTGTCTAACAGTCTCATTTGCAATCTGAGCAGAATGAAATGCCAAACCATGGCACAAAATCTGAATTACATCATGTTAATGTGATCTGTCAGTCCTCTGCCTAGAAATGATCTATTCTGCAGCAAAGGGAAATCAAATTTCACAACAGCGTAGAAAACATTAAAGAAAAATCCTACAAATAATCAAGACACTCTGATTCCTACCATGGGGGAAAAAAGCACAGAAATGCACATGACACAGCAGAACTTAAAATTAGCCAAGATTATAAAAGGTTTACTTTAAGGCTTTTCAGCTGTACCTGCAAAGAAAAAAACCCCAAATTCTCATAATATTTTGTCAACATTTTTAAAGTCAAATTCTATCATTATGTTTTAAAGGAAGGCATCTTTATGTGGAATAGAAAATCCTAGCTCGATGGCTACACAATGTAAATCAACCGACTAAGTGCTTTAAGCGTCAAATGCAACACACACAAATATAGATTCGACAAGACTTCACAGCATGCGTCTCCCCAATGAGTTGACTCCTCTTCATCCCATACGATGAGCTGCTTCCAAGCCTAATGATCTTTTATTAGACAAGGCTTCATTAATAATCACCTGTCTCCAATTTTTTAAAAAAATGGATGGAGGAAAAGCTCAGTTTCCCTAGTCAGAAACTATGCGCAACGTCTCCTTCTTGCCCTGTTCAATAAGCTTGTGATAAGTCTACCCAATACTGTGACCAAAATGCTGCCATCAGAATGAAGGTATAACATCACCTGAGCAACTGAAAGGGATCTGTGCTGTATCACACTAGCAGTTCAGCCTTTACACCGACATTATAGTGCAAAATGCTCTTGGGTTGTTACGCTTGTGGAATTTGAATCAGAGTAATAATGAGGTCTAATTTCACCCAAGGTGTGTTCGCAACCTTAGTGCTAACGCTGCAGGCATGGACCGTCTGTGGTACAGAAGGAAATGAAGTTGAGTAAAGAGAAGGAAGACAAAGATAATTCTGGGGAAGAGATTTATTCTCTTTAATGCCAAACCATTTTAGAAAAGTCTGGAAAGCAAAAGCCATTCCATTCCCCAGCAAATCAAAGGGAGGGCTATTCCCCAGACGTTTCCGATCGTTGGCAAAGTCTTCTATTGGCATTCATCTACACAAAGCATATTTGGAAGGCTGAATCTGTCAGGTGCTAGAAAAGGCAAACTGCTATAAACACTGCTTTGTTCTCTTACAATGTGTGGGTGTGAAATCTGGACCCTAAAGGCAGCAGCTGAGGAGTGAGGCTTTCGAAATGCAGCACATATCAGGAGTGTGTGTCAGAGTACGAGAAGGAGAATGAAAGGAAGAGCAATGTGAAGTACAGATACTAAAATGCTGGAGGTTTAGCGTTTGGTTAAAGTTAAAATAGTGCAAATACAAAATAGGAAAAATGTCTATGTGGAAGTGTTCCCGATACAATTCTCCTACAAAAATTAAGGTACTCAGTGAGCCCCAGGTACTTGCTCCTCAAACTGTAAACGCCAGTTCATAGGCACGTGACTATCAGGTTACACTATCAGGTAGCTTCAGGACAAGTTAAAATGACGTGGCTTCCAAACACTACAGAGACCAATGTATACGCTTACATGGATCAGAGCTTTAAGTCATTTGGGGTCTCTTTTCCAACTTACTGGAAATTCAAAAGAAAAAAATGCTTTTGGTCAACCCAAAATTAAAGTTTTTTTAAATTTTTGGTGAAACAGAAAACGTTGACAAAATTTCACTTCAGGTCAACTGAAACATTTCATTCAGCTCGTACTGCAACAGATTTGGAGGATATCATGCAACAAAAGTGACTGCGAATCAAGAAGCTAAATGCTTTCTTTCCAAGAATGTTAAAATAAATCTTTCAGTGTTTTTAGAGCTTTGCTCCACAGGAACAACGCGCACAGGCGACTGTGGCATTGATGCCCGCACGATCCGCTGGATCACAAATTGGTTAGGGGGCCGCACCCAGAGAGGGGTGGTGGATGGGTCATATTTGACCTGGAGGGACGTGGGGAGGGGGTCCCCCAGGGTTCAGTCCTCGGGCCCGCACTGTTCAACTTCTTCATCGGTGACTTGGATGAGGGGGTGAAAAATACCGTGTTCAAATTCAGTGATGACACCAACATTTGAGGCACGGTGGGCAGGCTGGAGGGGAGGGACAGGCTACAACTAGATCTGGACAGGTTACAGGGGCGGGCGGATGAGAACAGGATGAGTTTCAACGCCGACAAGTGCAGGGTGCTGCACTTGGGTAGGAAGAACCAGCAGCATACCAGCAGGTCCAAGGAGGCGATCCTCCCCCTCTATGCGGCACCGGTCAGGCCGCAGCGGGAGTACTGCATCCAGGTCTGGGCGCCGCACTTCAGGAGGGACGTGGACAGCATGGAGAGGGTCCAGAGGAGGCCACCCGCATGGTCAGGGGACAGCAGGGCAGGCCCTACAAGGAGAGGCGACGGGACCCCAACCTGTTCAGCCTCCACAAGACAAGGCCGAGCGGGGATCTAGTGGCCTGTTACAAACTAGTCAGGGGGGACCAGCGGGGAATGGGAGAGTCCCTGTTTACCCGAGCACCTCCCAGAGTAACAAGGAATAACAGCCATCAGTTGTTTGAGAGTAGGTTTAGGTTAGATATCAGGAGGCGCTACTTCACGGTCGGGGCGGCTAGGGTCTGGAACCAGCTTCCAAGGGCAGTGGTGCTGGCTCCTACCCTGGGGGGCTTTAAGTGGAGGCTGGATGAACACCTTACTGGGGTCATCTGAGCCCAGTATTCGCTCCTGCCCAGGGCAGGGGGTCAGACTTGATGATCTACTTCTGACCCTACATCTATGAAACTATGAAAGTATGAAAAGTAATTGCTTTGGTCTCATATAAAATACATGTTTCATCAAAAACAGTTCCAGCCCAAAATTTCCCCCAACTTTCCCAGGGCAGCCAATTCCAAATAGGATTTTTATTTTTCCCTCTCCACGTGCTATTGATCTACTTCCATTGGCACAGATGTCATACCAGAGCATCCGTACCTTTGTAGGTTTATTTATTAACTGCAGTATCAGTTTCCAAGTCACTTCAATAACTTTTGACTTCTTCATACAAGATAGAAGTACCATTCCTCTCTCTTTCAGGATGCCTTGCCATGTAATCTAATTAAGGGAATTGTTGTATTACATGAATTACATGTGGTCTCATGTAGTACTTCTGCCATGCCTTGAAGAACATTTGTAAAAGGGCAAAGTCATAAACCACTGCATCCCAAAGCAGAAAGAGCTTGCAAGAATACAATTATGTGTAAAAAGCCCCGATTCTTATTTACATTAAGGAAAATTTATGGTGCTCAGGCAGTGTAGAGGGACCTTAAAGCAGGAATCAACTGCATTTGTACTCACTCTGAGGCCCCTTTTACTACAGCACTATGGAGTGGCATTAGTATGAAAGAGAATAGGACCCTTATCCTTGAAGGTGAAATTAAGAATCTGAAAATCAGGTGATAAGAACAGAGGAGATTCTTTTATTTAAGTGACAATATATTGAAAGCTTAACTGAAAAAAAACCCTTGCATTTTAGGACATATAATCCAAATGGGGAGAAATATCACTTTTGAGCTAACATACATACATACATACATACATTTTTCCAATCAGAACTTCTGCTAATGTCTTTTCAACTAGAGACGAGGATATTAGCAAATTGTTACAACGGCTGTATTTGGTAGTCCAACAGCAAACCCTGAGAGATTTTTTAAAATTTCCCTAAACTCTCCCAGGTGTTACTAAACCCAGTTGAGAGTAAAAAAAAAAAAAATAGGCAAGTTTGTAGCTACAGCTCTAGAGAAGAAAATAACTATTAAGAATAAATGCACTGCCCTAAGGCTTGATCTATGCATTGCTTTATGAATCCTCCGTGGTGTATAAACAAGTCTTAGCTTCTAACCTGTTATGTCTTGATAATGAATGCACTCTCCGAAGCCACTGCCACAACACCGTTCACTGCACTAATCGCCAAAAGCCAAGCAGAGATGCATCCAAATGAAAGTGGGACAGGCTGCCATTATCTAAAAAATTTTGATTATTTCATAGATTTCATAGACATTAGGGCTGGAAGGGACCTTGGAAGATCATCGGGTCCAGCCCCCCGCCCCATCATTAAAACACATATGATAAAGAGAGTCAGTCACTCAGGACCTGAGGGCTGCAGAAGGGGTTGGTTTTTCATACAAGTTTTGCGTTGGATCATTTGAAGGTATACCACCTCTTTTTTAGCTAAAATATTTGCCATGCCAGGTGCTGCTCTTTTACACAATGCTAAAAAGGCCAAGTTAAACAGTGGGTAGGAAATTATTTGGGGCAAAGTCCAAAGCCACTCCCCTAAATTAACAGCTATATTAATATTATTAACATTATTATTATTATTATTAACATTATCCCCTAAATTAACATCCATATTATTTAAATATAAAAATCTTTCTTACTTATTTCTTCCAAATATTAAATGTTTAGATGAAGACTATCGGTCATGTCAAACATAGGAGGCATTAGTAATAATTACTTCTTCAAAGCTACATTAATATGGTTGAAAAGGCTCCTTTGACATATTCTATCTATTTGCCTACACAGGTATTGATAATAGCCTCCCTTTTTGTTAAAAATGAGCATCTTAATCACTACAGAAGTTTTCTACCTATGAAATTTAGCAAAATAAATATTATTAACCCAAGGCTTTTAAGCCAAAGAACAAACTTCCAATCTCTGATCATAGTAAAAGCACAAAATCTATGCAGTTAAATTACAAGTGTAAACTCTAATTACACTACTTTGGATAAATGTACTGGGAAAGCTACCGAGCTGCACGACTGCCTATGTCTGGTATGGAAAGGTCTTTCTCCGTCACCCTATCTATACTGTTCTTTTGAGCAAAATTTGAAAGGCTGAATCAGTACAGGAAATTAATGACTTTAAAGGGGTCAGACAAGATAGCATTTAATTGGCTCACAGCAGTTTTATTAAGGAAAGACCATAGTCAATAAAGACTCTGCTTGGTTCAGTGCACTGGAAACACCCCTATATCCCCCAAAATTGATTGTTTGAGGCCTGTATGACTCTGCATGGTCTCCTACAGCCTGGAAGCCAGACAGCATATTTATTGAGCCTGGCACTAATCAATACCCATCATTTCCTCCTCTGTTTTCAGCCTTATTACAAAAATGATACCGCCAGATGCTCTTCTCTGTCTCAGCCTCAAATGAAACCACAGCAGCAATCCTACCTAGATATTTTTTACCCACTGCTTTACTAGACTCATATCATCTTAGTGGTATGCTTTCTGCAGTTTAAAGGGTTAACATTGTAACCCTCTTCTATTTCTCTGTTAGGAATAGTGACTGTTGATAAACTAGAACTGTTCCAGCCATGTCGAGGGTCAAACTTTCCTTTAAAGTTTCTGAAGCATCCACCTCCAGGCATTTTTGCATTTCTGTTTTCCACCCTAGATCTGGTGGGTAAAAAGATCCCAACAAACAGAGCTGGGCAAAAACTTTGGCAACAAACTTATTTGCCAAAAAAGGCAGTTTCCATGGTCCTAAGACTGCATTTATGATTTTGACCCAACTAATTTTGGCTGGAAAAAAAGGCTTTCGGGCTAAACTCAGAAAGCATTTGGTGCTGGGTGTCCACGCGATAAAGCAATCCTCTCATTTCTTCCTCAATGACTCTTAAGTGTTTTATACAAAGTGGAGTACCTTCAACAGGAGATATAAAGGAGAACCCCCTTAGAGCACACTGTAGCCCGATGGTTAGGCCACTCATTTCTGACTCGGAGCAGGGATTTGAACCAAGATGTCTTATCTCACAGGTGAAGGTCCGCCAGAAAAATATCAAACCCTTCCATCGCTGAACATGCTGGGATTTTCCTTTCTAACCAATATACTCATAGGTAGTCTCATAACCACCAGGTTTGCCTTTTCCAGAAGCTGCCCACATCTGTGCTATTGTTCACTTCTAACCAGATAAAGAATATGTGAAGAGCAGATCATTATCCAGGCCACTGTCGATACCCGCAGCCCCTGTAAGAAAATGTTAGGCATTATTAACTACGTGCACCCAACTGTGCTGTGAGAAAAGGACACTGTGAAAAAAAACTACAGTGGAAGAAGAGGAAGAGGGAAGCTGTTGGCAAAGGAGAAACCTTTTAAAGTTGAAATGATAAAGTTTGAGAGTCTGGTTGCAGTATGAAATTAGTAAAGCAACCATTACACATCTCATCAGTCTCAGCTTCCTCTTATCGCTAGCATACGGCTGTTGGAGAGAAATGCTGCGGCAGTACGTGTGTAGCCAGACCACAGTGACAGAATTCAGCTGGCTCAGCCCGAAAGCCTTTCAACTTCCCATGCTTTTAATTGGTGGGTGATCATTACGGTATTCTGGAAAAGAAGGGATTGAGAGGGAGAGGTGGATAACGTTGTCCTACCGAGAAGCCTTCAGACACTGGGTTCCAGCACTCGCACGTACGTTTCAAATAAATGCTCTCTTTGCTATTTTTCCCCGGCAGTACGTTGGCTGTCCTGGAATGTAATCTTGCTCCCCACAGTAACAGAATTGATGCTAACGATGAGGTCAAGGAGAGGAATGGAAAAGGGGACGTGGCGTTTATGTGCTTTTGCTCATGAGACTTACAGACCGTTCCACTAGAAATACTTTGAAAAACAAGACACATCCTACAAGCCGTCAGTGCTCTGCAACTGAGAGAGAACATCTGCATTAGGATAATATAAATGAAGAGAAAAGTCAGTGAAAGATAAATAACTCAAACAGTTGCATGCCAAGACTTTTTCTTAATATGCACAAATCACTGTGCAGTTTCAGCTGAAAGCCATTGGCATCAGAGAGACAAAGGAAACTGCTTGAGTTTTCCCCTAAGAAGGGTCAAAAATCTGCAGTCTGCAAGGAAAACCAGTAGATTTGACAGACTTGTGCTGGATTCATTGAATCACAGAAAATGAGGGTTGGAAGGGACCTCAGGAGGTCACATCTAGTCCAAACTCCTGCTCAAACCATGACCAACCCCAACTATACCATTCCAGCCAGGGCTCTGTTGAGTCAGGCCTTAAAAACCTCAAAGAGTAGAGACATCACCACCTTTCTAGGTAGCCTGTTCCAGTGCTTCATCCTCCTCCTAGTGAGAAAATGTTTCCTAATATCCAAACCAAACCTCCCTCGCTGCAAGGGAGCAGTCAGCATTCCTGCTTCAGGGTGCAAGGATGTAGAAGTGTTCAATCAAAGCAACCCCATCCCATCGGATAGGCAAGACCTCCCCCTGGCTCCAGGACTTCAGGAGTTGGATCTAGCAGACAAATGCTCCAAGACTATCGACACAAGGCAAACATGTTCATGGGACACTTCAGCAGACAGTGTGACATTCTGGCTCTGCTGAAGTCAATGACAAAACTTCAATGGAGCCAGGATTTACACCACCTGGGGGCATAAAAGTCTTCCAATGATGAAATGAGCCTCCTTCCTAAATACAAGTCAAAGAGAAACCAAGACAGATCTCCTATGCGTGCACTGGAGTTAAATATGTACAGCTCAAACCCCATTCCCATCACATGCTGTTTGGTTTGGTTTGTCGTTTTGGCATTTCTTTGTGAAAGCGAGTGACTTTTTGTTACATTTTTGACATAGCTGATTGCTTCTCCATTGTAATGTGCATTGATGTTTATGCTGCCAGAAAATGGGAACACGACAGGGTGGAAGCAGAGTGCTAAGACAGAGACACTGTCAGGCCGTGGCTCTGAACAGCCGCTCATCCTGGTCTGCCACCGCCCTAGTAGCATAATGGAGCAGACTCGGGTGGCCCGAACCCTTCATCTGAGCCCAGCCACCACCCGCTCCCTGGCACTGGAGTGGTCAGCTAGGGTCGGCTGACCATTCCTCCCTTCCAACAGACACCCCTGGCCCACAAGAAGAAGTGTCCAGGCAACAAGTCTTGCCCTGGTACCTAAGCCGCCGCACCCTTGGCTTGTGCAGGTACCGACTCTCCGATGGACACTCCAGAGACTCGACCTGGCTTGCCCACAGACCCAAGCTTGGCCTGACCCATCTCTGGTTTGATCTCTTGGACGCCTGACCCAGCTAGCCTCACGACCTCGCGCTCTGCCTGGCCGCCTGCATCTCTGACCTCACTCCTCGGACAGGTCTCCTGGCTTCCCTACACTCAGACTCCGCTCAGGTCTCGGCTGCTTCCCCTGAACAGCGGGGTCCCTCAAGGCTCTGTCCTTGGACCCATACTGTTCAACATCTTCATTAATGATGTGGACATTGGAGTCAGGAGCGGACTGGCCAAGTTCGCCGATGACACCAAACTTTGGGGCAAAGCATCCACGGCAGAAGATAGGCGGGTGATCCAGGCTGACCTGGACAAGCTCAGCAAATGGGCAGACGAGAACCTGATGGTGTTTAACACCGAAAAATGCAAGGTTCTCCACCTTGGGAGGAAAAACCTGCAGCATCCTTATAGGCTCGGCAGTGCTACGTTGGTTAGCACTACAGAAGAAAGAGACTTGGGGGTCATCATTGACCACAAGATGAACATGAGCCTCCAATGCAATGCTGCGGCTAGTAAAGCGACCAAAACGCTGGCTTGCATCCATAGATGCTTCTCAAGCAAATCCCGGGACGTCATTCTCCCCTTGTACTCGGCCTTGGTGAGGCCGCAGCTGGAGTACTGCGTCAGTTTTGGGCTCCACAATTCAAAAAGGATGTGGAGAAGCTTGAGAGAGTCCAGAGGAGAGCCACATGCATGATCAGAGGTCAGGAAAACAGATCTTACGACGACAGGCTGAGAGCCATGGGACTCTTTAGCTTGGAAAAGCGCAGGCTCAGGGGTGATCTGATGGACACCTACAAGTTTATCAGGGGTGACCACCAGGATCTGGGGGAACGGTTGTTCACCACAGCGCCCCGAGGGATGACGAGGTCGAACGGTCACAAACTCCTGCAAGACCGTTTCAGGCTGGACATAAGGAAGAATTTCTTTCCTGTCCGAGCCCCCAAGGTCTGGAACAGTCTGCCAGCGGAGGTGGTTCAAGCACCTACATTGAACCTTCAAGAGTAAATTGGATGCTTATCTTGCTGGGATCCTATGACCCCAGCTGACTTCCTGCCCTTTGGGCGGGGGCTGGACTCGATGATCTCCCGAGGTCCCTTCCAGCCCTGATGTCTATGAAATCTATGAAACATGGGTGACCCCCAGACCTGGCCACCCATGGCTCGGCATGACAGACATTAAGCTTGTACCTTAAAACACTGGTGCCGTCATGATCTCTTGTGCATTGCCCAGAGAAAGATTTGTATGAGGGTAACAAAGGACAGAGTCGGCTGGATATAACCGCCTGTGCTAGAAAGAATATGCATACTCTGGAAAGCTTAAGCAGGGCTTGAATTGATGTTTAATTGTAGGGGAAGGAGAGCTTTTGCCTTGTTCGACTTTTGCCATTCATGCAGGTCCCAAGGGCTGCAGGCACTGTCATTAGTCGAAGGCGTAATGCTATTCCTCAAGGAATAAGGCATAGTCAGTCGAGACTGTACAAAGTGGAAGATGATCACAAGGTAGGTAACGAACATCTTGAAGGACTGACAAAAATACTAAGGATGAAGACGCAGTCACGGCGAGTCTGAATAGTAAGAAGGATCAGATCTAAAGCAGAGCTAAGCCGGGGGATTTCAAGTTGGCTGTTCTGATCAGGAGATTATTAGAGGCTCACAGGTAGCAGCTTCAGCTGCCTCCAGAGTCAGGCTGAGCGGATATCACCAATATGACATATGCCTAGACATATGCTCAGGGTAGTGGGGAAGGCGTTTTAATCAGAGCAGTTCCTGGGCAGCCGCTCTAATTCAAATGTCTCACCATCATGTATATTAAGCCCCTGTAGGTTTAAAAATGACCACAGGGCACATTGTTTAAACCTTATTTGACAAGGTCTAGATAAAGCACTCCAGAGGCCATTTTTAACTTACCAAAATAAGTCAACTGATCCCTGCTAGTTAACCAATGCCACAGACCTGTGTACTTCTGTGAATCCTTTTGCAGCCCTAGAGAGAGCTGCAGTAGTGCTGCGTGGTGGACCAGACATGCTACATTAGGCATGCAGCTATATGCCTATTTTGAGTACAACAGCAATAACTACATGTACAAAATAGGTAACAAATATGTGCAAAAATTGTATATAATTGCCCATGTTCAAAAACCAGCCAAGTTCTCTGGTTCACTCGGGTATCTCCATACTGAATGGACCTATTCAAAATGTATATTAGAACTCTGAAAAACAAATCGGGATATCATCTTTATGCATTTGAAAAACATGACACGCTGTCATGGCAAATCTCCTTGTACTTTGCCCTCCTTTCTACTACAAAGTGAATTAGAGCTCTAATTGGCCTTGTAGCAGCTGCATACACTATACACCGACAGACAGCATTTCCATGGCCATTAAAAAAATTCCTACACTGAGTTTTTTGTCCATGACCTGGCTACTAAAACCCTATGTTACACATAGCAGCACGTTAGGAAAGAGAAACTTGGATGGCCTGGCAGGCTAGGATTTTCAAGTTTCTGCTCAATCCAAGAACTGCTGCGCTTGCTCTGTGGTTCTTTGGAGGTTTACGGAGTTGTGTGCCTCTCCGCACTGAAGGGCAGATTTCAGCCTTATGTCAGGCTACAGAAAGCCACTCTGGAGGTTTTAATGTTGAAACCGTTCAACTCAACTGTCATTCAGGCTTAACATGCTGTGCTACCATGTCCAAGGAGTTAGCACTAACCTGTCGATCTGTTGAAAAGCAATAAAACAAACTGTTCCCATTAAATCAAGGTTAATTCTGCCGCTTGGTACTGTTGTGAGTTATTAAAGCTACTCAAAATGCATAATGGATGTGGCATGAAAACTTAGCTAGACAGTTTGAGTAGATAATGTGCCAAGCTTATAACTTATGCCAGTACCTTATTCAGACATCCTGGGACTATGTATTATCTCATAATCACTTAAAATAATCATCTATATTATAGGAGCATCTACGAACCACAGCCAAGGATTGCTCTCTCTCTCTCTCCACCACCAAATTTTACTAGGTGCTGTATAGAGAAGTATCACGGTTGAGTTTCTGCTTACGAAGTAGACATAATGGGGTTCTAAGCTGCATGGCCAAATAATCAGACTTTCTTTTAAAGGCATGATATGATCTCCTCTTCTCTGCGTAGACACCTACTTAACTACAATTTATTTTTAAAAAATGGTTTTTTTTCTGTTTGCCCACATTGGCAAGTAATAAACAATGCAACTGCCTATAGACACATTAACAACTCCACCATTGTTTCTTCCAGTACTACACGCCCCATATCTAAACTTCAGCAAACTGGAAATCAAATGAATGCTGCCTTGCGACATGCCCCGAGACTCACTATACTGAGCACCTGGCAGAAACACTCATGACAGACAACTGTACAGAAGAAGGGGAAGACTGAGGTCAGTGCACTGCCAGTTGTGTTGCTCCATTCAAGTTAGGAAATGGCATCAAGAGTTTAGGTGGACAGGAAAAGCAGATTGCATGGAAAAGCAGATGGAAACGTCACAATCTAGAAGGACCAAATTTTGCCTCAAGTAACTAAACTATCCCTCCCTCTCCCCCAGTCTCTGCATTCTTGCATTTGCTTTAGTGATCCTCTTCCCATTTTTGAAGAATCGTATACCCTTTTACCAGTCCCCAGGGTGGATCCAGGTGAGGGGGGTGGAGGGAGGAGTGCAGTTGCACCCACCTTTGATTCCTGTTCCACTGAAAATTTAAAATAAATTGCCCAACAGGGACAGTCCTATTTCTATATAGGTGCAGCTGAAGGAATCAATTGACATCATGGCTCATTATTATCTACCCGTTTCCTGCTAATCTCTTCACCCCACAGGGGTTAACAGCCCTCAATCTCCCACTAATCAAGCTATCCCTCTTCTACCATTATCCTGTCTGTTCAGAGGGGCTACATGTCTATCCTACTGCTCAAACAAATTACTTAAAAAGGTGCAAAGGCAAGCTTTTCATGCCCTTCCCTCACAACATGGAGTTCCTGGTGTCTGACCCTATGAAGCCATCTAGTAAACCACCACTGTTTCAAAGTGAAAACAAGTCCAATTTTCTTAACTCATCCTAATGACTTAGATTTTACACACCTGTTAGCATCTTTCTTGTCCCATGGCATAGTCTCCAGTGCAACATCTTACTTATACATTGATCATTGGGACATACAATATGCCAGGATGGATTTAAGAACTGCCTTGCAATACTAAGAGTATCGCTTTTTATGCATTCTGTTTCCCAGTGGTCTTGCGTGATATATGTTCCCCATCGCTGTCCTGTTCTATGACCTGTAACATGCCTGCTAATGTTGGATGCACAGCTTTCTCAAATGCTTTTTCAAAATCTAAGTATACTGCATCTCCTGATTTCCTCTCATCTCTTATGGCAGTAATATCCTCAAAGAACTCCAGTAGGTTACTTAAGCATGACCTCCCTCACCTGAATCTATGCCAGGTGGCTGTAATGAAACTGTGCTTTCCACATACTCTCTCACCACATCACTGTTAGATGGTTTCCAAAGTCTTCCTCACTGCTCTAAAATCCCTGGGACTTTCTATCACTGCACACCTAGAGCAATACATAGAAAGACAACCAAATCTAGGTTGTAGCAGTAGGATAGCATTTGGGACATTAGAGACCAGAAGTCAGTTGTTAGTTTGAGCATGGGAACAATGTCTACTCCATGAACTTCAAAAGGGACTTCATCATTACTACTGACCTTCTGGAAGGCATTTGGATACTAGAGGAACAGGAGACCCTATAGAGGTCTCAGATAGATGTATTCAGAATAGGTTTTATGAAGAAGGATTAACTAGGATGAATGAACTAAGGTTCGGAAAATGTGGTCCTGTCTATGCCTTAAATAATACAAGAAAAATGGGATTCCACTAATGCATTTTGCATGTTCAAACAATTCGCACTAACTCAGTATATTAACATCTCTTCTGTTTTCTTCTCCTAATGATTTTTTTAAATCATCCTTTTCTCTTTTATTCATAAGTTCTTTGTTGTGCACAAATGAGCTGCCGAGCAGATTTCCATGTTTGCCGGGGGGGGCGGCGGAAGGGGGGTGGTTTGGTTTTGTTCCTGTTGCTAATTCCATTCTTCTCAGCAACTCCTTTTATGAGAGCACTTGTAACAAAAAAATTATTTCCCAATTTTAACCTCTTTCATTTATGAGCGCTAAACATTGCCGCCCACACACCCTGGGTTTCTAATGCAACCCAAATTTGCGTGGTTCTTTTGTTTCCTTCCTTCTTTGAGGCAAAACAGGCCCATGCCCTGACTCCACTGCCATGTAATTCAGTGCCAGTTTCATCAGCATCTTCAACAGGAGCAGACAGCAGCATCAAATACACCCTGAAGCCTGCAAAAAGAGCAGGACAGAAGCAGCTTTGCGTACAGCTCCGCTGAGGTCAGTGAGACAGTAACCGTCTGCGCTTCTCCCTTCCCATTTTGTAATGTGACGTCTATCTTGAGGCATGACCTGAGGCACTGCCTAAAATTCCTACCTATTTTAACACAGCAAGAGCCCTAACGCAACAGCAGTGCCTTGTGTCCCCTAGACTCACCAACAAGCAGGACTTCCCAGCACCACTTTGTTTCAATACTCTTTGCCCTCGCTCCTCACTCAGACCACATCCATATGCTACCGAACTACTGGGCGAGTGCAGAAACCTAGCGTGTCAGACAGCAGATCTGCTCTCCAAGCAAATCGCGCCACCAGCACCCTGATGTAAAGTGCTACAGCCACAATTCAAAGAATGATAGCTCCCAAAAGCCTCAGTCAGTAGGAGTGCTGCTGTTTTGGGAATGATGCAGGCTGATTGCAAGAAAGCTCATCACCCCAAAGAGCATGCAATCAAAAATACAACCACAGGCAGCAGCTAGAAGGAGAGGGCTGGGATCCAACACATATGCAGACATACGCAGAGGGGTAAGGTTCGGTCTGACTCATGCCAGCTTTATTCCTCTGTTGTAAAACCATTTTAAGAGATTTACATTGGATGTTTAACTCTTGCCAGTTTTAGAGAAAATAATTTACATTTTACCTTTATTTCTGCATTAATTTTGTACTTCAGTTTATAATTAGCATCAATGTTTTCTCCTTTTATTGCAGGATCAATAGAGCCGGGAAGAGTGATCTGGGCTCTACCCGGACTGACACAACAGCATTCTTAAACACATCGCACTGCAGAGCCCTTGCTGGTGCTGACGATCGAGCAGGACAGGATCCAGCCTGACTTTGCGAGCGAGTGGCGCAGCCATCAAATAAATCTTTCTCCTTCTGACCAGCATGAATCTGATCGGGGAGCTGTTCTGAGATGACTCCACAGCGGCATCTGTACAAAGCCACTTCTCACAGGAAAACTGCACCGGGGCCTCAATCGGGGTGCAAGAAGAACCGTTCCCTTGTAAACTGCACTGCGTCATCGCACGGGGAAAGAAGGCTGTTGGTCTTCGGCTACATTTACGTCATGTTGTTGGAACAGCGTGCACCAGCGCTCACTGTGCAGCCTTTTGCCTGCCGTCTGGTAACCAGGCATCACAGCAAACTTCACCTGCATCTAGAGGCTGCTTTCAGAGGGCCTCCTCTCTGGGAATAAACAGATACCTATTTTGGAGCAGCATCAGCTGTGCCAGGATGTGTCCCGGTACAGTGGATCCACTTCAGTGGTGTCTACAGATGCCTCCAGGGTGGTTGTCTTGCACGGTTTGACCCCTGCGGCTTCCAGGGCTTCAGGGGCCTGCATCCAGACGGGGTGCCACAGTCTGCCTTGGAGGGCACTTCTGCAAGCTGGGGAACCTCAGGTTCCACCACTTGCAGAGGCATGCTTCGAGCTGGGATGCGCCAGCTCCATATGCATGGCCCAGGAACCACCCTGCAGGGGAAGTCCCAGGGCTTGCACCTACAAGCATGGAGGGGAATCTTGCACTTGTAGATGCACACCTTGGAAATCCTTCTGCAGAAGGATACCTGAACCATGCAGGACCGGGCCCTCGGGGACCTGGGAGCTCCTGCTCAGGGCAGCTGGACAGCAAAGGCAATCCTGGCCTGCCCGTGTTCTCCTGCCATGAGCAAACAGACATCATCTGTGAAAAGTTGGCACAGCCATTGCTAGGTATGGTCATGCTCACAAATGTGGATATTCGTGGTGTGACAAAGGGCTGTGATATCTGTTCACTCAGGTTTTGTGCCACCATAAGCACTTATGACAGCACAAAGGCAACATCAGCCTGCAGCCTAATTAGTTAGACCTGTTTTACCCCATTATAACTTCAAAGAAATCAGTTATTCCAGGTGCTCCAGTTTTATATCAGCATAACGGACAAGAATATGTCCCATGGTCTTTAGCATCTGTGGGTTTCTTAAATCCATAGCGCCCAATCTGACGTTATTCACATTGGTGGAAATAAAAGGAAATGTCATTCAAGTTAAAGGAATGACATCACTGTGAAACCAAGAGGAAAGAAACATCAGGTCCAATGTGAGCAACACGGATGAAACCACAGACAGGGCCTGAACCTGGCAAGTTCGGTCCATGAGCAGCACCTCTGTTAGGGCAATATTATTTGCCCTCAACTAGCTGACAACCTGCTGAGCTAGTTTAGTTAAAGTCACCCTTTTTACATGCGTGCTGATTGGAGACCCAAGCACACGGGTGTCATTAGTAATGATGGGCAAAAACAAATAGTTCAGGCCAACTCAAATGTTTCTGTGCACCTTCAGCAGAGAGGTGCTTTAGGTACTCAGAGGTGAAAACCACGTGGACGTTATTTGGTTACCATAGCATCCCAAAATGTCAGCACATCAGTACATACCATCAACACATGCAAGGTTACACAGGGTCTAGGGAACCCTTCCCAGAAACCATCCATGCCAAAATCCTTACAGTACATAAAAGACATTTTGTAAATAAACCGAATCTGTCCTGTTAAAAATACCCTTACAAAAATCAACACTACACTTCTACCATAACACCGTATTGCTTTGCATCAGATTTCTGGGATACGACACTCAAATAAGAATCTGAACTAGGCGACTCCTTCTAAATGAGCATATCTGTAAAATCCAGGGATAATATGTCAAACACATCGACAGCCAATCCCTGCTGATGTGAAATACAAAATAGTAATTCAGACCTTTCGTATAATCTGCAAAATGGCTTTTGAGAACGTATTGAGGGTTCTGTTTCTTACTGGAATGAGATGGGTTAATTTTAAAAGATTAAAAAAACAACCCTCCAGAGTGGAAATTCATGAACATTGTGACTTTCTGACAAAGTACGCTTCTCTTTTCAAATCTAGGAGCTGGTAAAATTTCATGAAGCGGGAACTTTTAAGAAGCAGGAAGCAGAATGGGAGCTTTTTACCATCTTGTACCATCTATACTTTTCCCAGAGCTTGATGAAGGGACTTTGATCCCGAAAACTTGCAGAAAAGGACAATTTCCTTGTGATTTCCCAGTTGGTCTAATAAAAGGTATCATTTTGAAACCAAGAGCTCTAGTTTTTTGTAAGAAGCAGGAAGGGCAGTTTGATTCAATATGTCTGACCATTTAAACTCAGAAAAATCAATCATCATACTTTTCTACCACACACGTTATTAGTAGCATCCTCTGATACGCCTTATTATTATTGATGATTATTGTTAAGAGAGAAATGGCAATTCTGGCATTTTAAGCCGGAAATCACCACGCCATTTTTAGGGGGTTTTTTACATAGCCCTGCTAAATCACCACGTGGCCGAGTTCCTTCCATTAAGAAATGACTCAGCGTATCGTAAGGGACCTGACGATTAAACATCTCAAAGTCATAATGGACATATTTGGCAGCTGTGATCTTAAGGTTCCCTACAGTCTTTCAACAGATTTTCCTTAACACAGCTGTCTTGTGCCTTGCTCTTCCTATCACCCCTAAGGGAAGCGATCACTTTTGGCTCATGAAACATCCCCAGGCAAAACTTGCAGCCACAAACCTGAATTTTTCCTTATATTAATTGTCCCAGCTTCAATATGCAACATGACTCTTCAGCTACCTCATACAGAATTTTAATCGTGTGTGAAATATTCAGTCTTCATAAGTCCCCTTCTTAACCTTCGATACTGCAGGGAGCCTCTGCCAACAAACAGTGCCTCTTAGCTACTGTTCAACTTTCTTTGTAATTCACTTTCTTGACCTTTGATCGCGACATTTTCACCTCATTTATTTATTTGTCTGCACTGAATACTGAATCCCTGCAATTACTTACACGTAAACCTTTTATCACAACTTTCCTTCAACTTGGTCAGAAAATACTGCGTATCAAATAATACCGGATCTCCCATTTATCAGCTGGATTAAAGAAGCAGCGCGCCAGTAGCAGAGAGCATCAAACAGGGCATCAGCCTGCTGTTTCAGTTCTCAGGTCCTGAGTTCTTCCACTGATATGCAAAGGTCAAGATCTTGCCCTCTGCACATAATAAATGTATATAGGGCCATGCTCATAATCCATTTTTCAGTCAGGCAGCTGAAAGGAAAAATTGGAAGAGTGTGGTTCAGGTTGAACTGAATTCAAAAAATGTTTCTTTTTGGGGCTTTTTTCCATTTCACCCAGCTATCCCACCTCCTCAATGGCCAACGCCTAGAGTCATTCCTTTGGTCCTGCTCTGTCTCGGTGACAGCTCTCTCGTGGGGAGGACAGCTCTAGCAGGAGGGACTGAGGAGGTCTCTCGGTATACCCCATCACAGATGTTCCCAAACTTTTTCTTATTGCGTACCCCCACCAGCATACTTTTTATAGTATAACCTCTTAAGTACCAATTTTTATTATAATGAAAATTAAATCTGCCATTACGCAATTTCTTCTGCGTACTCCCCAGAGATGGGCTGCGTACCCCCAGGAGTCCACATACCCCTGCCCTTTAGGATACTCCACAGAAAGCCAGGAGACTCTGGTTTAAGTCTAGTGTCTGCCTGGCTCTCCCATATCCTGAATGAATGGTCACATCTCTATGGCATTTGGCTCTGTCCTTGGACCCGTATTGTTCAACATCTTCATTAATGATGTGGACACTGGAGTCAGGAGCAGACTGGCCAAGTTCACCAATGACACCAAACTTTGGGGCAAAGCATCCACGCCAGAAGATAGGCGGGTGATCCAGGCTGACCTGGACAAGCTCAGCAAATGGGCAGATGAGAACCTGACGGTGTTTAACACCTAAAAATGCAAGGTCCTCCACCTTGGGAGGAAAAACCTGCAGCACCCTTATAGGCTCGGCAGTGCTACGCTGGCTAGCACTACAGAAGAAAAAGACTTGGGGGTCATCACAAGATGAACATGAGCCTGCCTGCAATGTAAAGCTTGAGAGAGTCCAGAGGAGAGCCACGCGCATGATCAGAGTTCAGGAAAACAGACCTTATGATGACAGGCTGAGAGCCATGGGGCTCTTTAGCCTGGAAAAGCGCAGGCTCAGGGGTGATCTGATGGCCACCTATAAGTTTATCAGGGTGACCACCAGGATCTGGGGGAACGTTTGTTCACCAGAGCGCCCCAAGGGATGACGAGGTCGAACGGTCACAAACTCCTGCAAGACCGTTTCAGGCTGGACATAAGGAAGAATTTCTTTCCTGTCCGAGCCCCCAAGGTCTGGAACAGTCTGCCAGTGGAGGTGGTTCAAGCACCTACATTGAACACCCTCAAGAGTAAATTGGGTGCTTATTTTGCTGGGATCCTGTGACCCCAGCTGACTTCCTGCCCTTTGGGCGGGGGGCTGGACTCGGTGATCTTCCAAGGTCCCTTCCAACCTTAGTGTCTATGAAATCTAGAACTTGACCCAAATTCAAATTTCAGGATCATCAAAAATCACATTTTTGGTGAATTTACTCATCGCAAAATAAAGGAAGAAATACACCACCCCGATTGCATTTCATATGCAGAGTGCAGTACTTCCAAATGCCACTTATTGTACGAGTCTATGGTAACATGGGGTGAGTACCTCTACCTGCCTAACTGGGAGCTCCCGGGAAGTTGAGGGGTCAGGGTGATGCGGCTACGTCAGGAGGGAGCTACATGGTGGCAGAAGCCTCTGCTGTTCTGAAAATTTGTTTTCCAGCCTCTTTCCTCTGCAACGCCCCGCCCCCAAGCCCTGTCTTAAATACCATAAAAACCTTGCATGCATTTTGAAGTGAAGCAGGAGCAATATTCAGAAACCTTATCACTCTAAATACCATTTAAAAAAAAAAATTTAGTGGCACTGAAGGAGTTGTTGGACCTCAGCAGCTGTCACTGGTTTTTGATACCTAGACTTCAGAGATTTTCAAATAATATGTTGCAGGCAGAACAGCTGCTCTCCCATTGTTCTTCCAGCTTCCAGTTCCCCGCTTCGGAGACCCTCCGCTCTGTCATCTGCCATGGAGACCAGTGGAAAACTAATCAAAGCCTGCGTGTGAACTGCAGTAACCTTGTCAATAATTCTGAACAGTGGATAGGTGATCAGCCCTGCAAGGCGGAGAGAAACGCAAGCCAAAGCTACTTCTAATATGTTCAGACGGAGCTCCAGTTCTGCTGTGTCCACAGTTGCTGTCCAGACAGGCGTGCACCACTATTTTCTTTTAGATAATAAACAGATCAATACCCAGGATGATTACTTGTTGGTGGCCACATCTGATTACACTGAAAAGATGCTGGTCGCTAATACTGGCAATGTCCAAAAGCAGATCCGGTACGCTGTACGCAAGGCTTCTGGTCTGGGGAGATGTTCAGCAGTTAATATAAACTTGCTTGAGAGTGATGCATCAGCAGGTTCTGCACATGCTCCTATACAACCTTTCCTATGGCATGTGGGTACTTCTGGGACAACAGCACAGAGCTATGCAAAACTTACTCTGCTATATCCAATCCGTCTTGCATGTAGTGTATTTCTAGCCCTGCCCATCAAAAAGTCTTGCATTCACAGTATTTTCGTCATAGTCAAAATCTCAGATTTCATGGATAGTCTTGGTCTACGGAAATTAATAGGAGTTTTATCACAGACTTCAACAAAGCTACCCTATATTTCCTAAACCACACTACACCAGAATTATGAACATGATCATTCCTAATCAGACCCCTTATGCCAGAGATATTTCTAAAGGGGGGAGCTAGATGAGAAAGGAGTTTATCTCAGGACTGTGTCTTGAAATGGTCTTTCCAAAGTCCATGAATTAATAGAAGGTAAGCTCCTCAGGAAGCTCACCTGAATTTCTGCACAGTACCTGATTAACAAAAGTGCAGCTGAAGTTCATCAGTCACTTCAACAGGTCACAAACACAAAAAGCAGACCCAGGAAACCTAACACACTTAGACATAGGTAGCTGCTTCACCCTGGCTTGGAAAGAGAGGAAAAAACATTACCATCCCCAGAGGTTTTCAAAAACTATTAGTTTGAAATGTCTCGACCATCTGATTATTTCAAAGCTGAATTCCAGCTCGTTCCAGCCTGACACCATTGCAGAATTTCTCATACTATGAAAATAACAAGCAACTTAAGTTCTCTCTCAAAGCACGCTGCAGAAAGAACTGTGTCCATAAAAGCACAACCGGGCCCCTTGGATGTCTGCAAAGCCCAGACCCCACCACTGCTGTTTAAGAGCTGGGCCCTGGAAGAACATTGTAATACTGTCGCGAAGTAAGTAATTTAAGCAAGTGGAAGTTCCACGCCGATTTAACTGTTACTAGTATTTGCAGTTCAGCCTCTAAAACCAAACAGGTTAAAATGCATTATTTTAGCAGCATTTCTACCAGACGGAAATGGTAACGTGCAACACCCAAGCCTAGAACGAGATACACAATTTCGTATTTTCAGGGTCTATCATGCGTGTAAGGTCGGTGTCTGCATAGCTCCCTGGATCTGATGGAATCAAAGACGGTGGCTCCATCGGTAAAGCTGAGCTGAAGTTTGCACTCAGGGCAGGGATTCTGCCACTTTGCTACATGTGATGAATTTTGCAGACTCTCCCCACACTGACTCCGAGTACAGAGTGAATGTGCTGAAGATTTACTAGTAAACCGGTTGTTTAGTTTATGACCTAAAATTAATCTTATTTAAAACAGGGCCTTTAAGAAAAATACTGTACCTTGCATCCTCATGTTTTGGTTCTGAATGATCTTAGCACTGGCAATAATACAAACTCCTTGAACTTCCCATTTAGTCCAAAGTCACTGAAATCTCATACACTGGCTACAGCCTCTTTTTTTAATTAAATGCTTTTTTCTGTACTTTTTTATAAATTAAAATCATTGCAAAAACTGAAGAATAATCTTGTAATGATGCTGACTTAACTGTAAAAGACTTGGGGAGCTACTTAAAACACTCTCCAAATGTTCTCAGTGGAGCTGAGGCCATGTGCATGTCCTCTGCTGAAACAAAGCAGGAACCAGCTCTCCTCCTTCCAGTGCCAATGAAGCCATGCCACCCTCCGACAGACGATGGCCTCTAACAGCCTGGGGCTCTTTCCTGAACACTGCTACCAGGCACAGCAAAGCGCCGGCTGCTTTAACTGAGCACTTCTAAGCCTCAGCATGTTTGGATCTCTTTTCAGTTCAAATTCAATACTGAATTTTCTCGGCTTGTTATTTCTATGTTGGGATAACTGCAAACATCCTTGTGATGTTCCCACATGTACATTACTCTCAGCCTCAACTCCACTTTAGGCAGGTTTTACCTGGGAACACATCGTTACCAATTAGATGGATTCTGGTCTCATTATGCCAGTGTAGACGGAGTAACTGCAAATCAGTTCAGGGAGATCAGAATGAAGTTCACTGTATCTTAAGGTGAACTTCATTCAGATTAGCAGCACTATTTCACACAGGGCGGCCTCTTCCTAGGCATCGTTTGTCCTACATTTCTGTCTTCTAGTAATAAATCACTGCAGTTTAAAGCAGCAATGTGTCGGGAGGACAATGCTTCACCAAAAATGCAGAATGATGGTCACTGCATAGCTAAGGAGAGGCGCTGTATTAAATTGGCCTCATATCTCCTTGTAAGTCTGACACCACAGGAAATAGAAAGTTGCCTTCATAACAGGACAGACAATTTATGTGTTGTTTAAGATAATTTACAGTACAGCATGGTGCAAAGATTACATTCAACACAAGATTACATTCTCCGCGAACTGGTGTTGGAAAGCTACATGGTATTTTTTTTTGCCAAAAACAGTCAATTAAAAACAGTGCTATAGCAAAGCACAACAATGGCAGACTTCAGGCTCTGTTAAATAACTCTTTTAACAAACTGTATTTGCAAAGAGAGCAGTAGCTAATCATCTTAGGGACGGTAACCCAGGTCAGATAACTCTTCTTGTACCTTGCTGTGCAAGCAGCGGCCAGTTGCTTTATATGGTGTTCTCTATGACTTTATTTTCTAAGAAATTTCACGGGCCTATAAGAACAGAATTTTTCTGAAGCAGGGATGCTTATGCATCGGGTCAGGAGAGCACCTTAAAATAAGCTATTTTTATTTTATATTCATCAAAATGATCTTCCACGTTGGGCTGACAGCAAGAATCTGAGATAAAGTGGGAAGTCCCGCATTCTGATCAGGAGGCGGATGATGAATAAACAAGGCCTGCGAGGAAGCCAGAAGCATTTATTCCAAATGCACTTGGAACATCACTGGGACTACATGCAGGTGATAAATTGGTTTTTGCAGCAGGCCCTGAAGGTCAATAGATGCAAATGACTTTGAAACAAGACAACATGTTAATTCTAAAGCTGGGAAGCCATCACAGAGAGCATCCAGCCTTGCTACTAAATCAAGAAGCTCCAGCTCAGGTGCCTCCACTGTACTATCAGTACAGGGTAAGAGATAATCTTTTAAATGAGTGGTCTCCAAACCATTTAGCACTTAAAATCCAACACTGTACGCATTGTTTGAAAACCAACAGGCAGCCCAAGCCCGAAGCACTGGTGTATTCTTACTACACCGGGGTGGGCTAGATGCAGCCTGCCAGGCCATACTATCCAGCCCACGGGGCCCCTAAAAAATTTAGAAAATTAATATTTATCTGCCCCTGGCTGGCTGTCATGCGACCCTCGATGGCTTGCCAGAACTCAGTAAGCGATCCTCCACCCAAAATAACTGCCCGCCCCTGCACTACACAGTGGGTGTGTCTACATGAGACATCTAATGCAGAGTAGTGTGCCAGGCGAAAATCATGTTAATACATTACCATGCAGTAGTATTAGGCTACTGTGCACTAAGCGCCACTAAAAAAAACCATATACTGGGTGTGCCAATTCATTAAGCAAGTACAAAACTAAATGTACAATAACTACGGCACATTAATGAATGTGTAGACATGCCCAGTGGGCAGTCTTCTGTACCAGCATTCGTTTCCAAATGGGTTTAAGGAGGAGATCTGTAGTAGTAACAGCAATAATAGCAGTGGTATAAACACTACCACCTTCCTCCTATAAAGGGCTGTTCATCTATGTCCCTTAACGTATCTTGCAAAGGGGGTCCCTTCACTTCTTAGTTCTGAAGTAACTTCACACCGGAGAAGCTTTTGCGAATATCAAGCGAGAACATTACATCATGACTCCCATGCTATGCTGTTCTGCACAACATGGTAAAAGCTGTAAATAATGAGATTGCTTTGTGGGGTCTCTTCTTTAAGCATTAATTCACAAACACAGCTCAGTGATGAGGTAATGATGTATTTTCCTGAGTTAATCAACAGAGGAGCAGTGGTAAATACCAGAAGTGACTAGCCTGAGAGCACAAAAGCAAGGATCAGCCACATAATATTTGGGAGTTTCTTCTGCCTAGTCCTGGGCTTAAACCAGGTTTCTTTTTCATGCTACATTATTTTCAGATGCACTTAGGTCCCTATGGTTTAATCCAGGAAAAACAAAAAGTAGCAGAGGAGCAAACAAGTGGTAATGCAAAAATAACAAATAAATTTTTTTTTTAAAGTACGTCCTTTAATTTAACTTAGGCTAAAGGAAAAACATCACCACGCCCCTACTGAGACTTTGGCTTTGTCAGATCTTGTTTTGATGGTCTCCAAACCCAGAAAAGCTTCTGAACCCAATAAATAAGAACACAACGAAGTAGGGGCACTTGGATGATACACTGAAGAAGGAATTAAAAAGATAAACATTTCTGGCGAAACACTCACAAAATGCAAAAACATTCTGAAATATTTGTCCTTTCACTGAAGAGGCATGCAAGCGGCTGGGGGCTTCGCAGCATTAGCCTTATAAATCTGGTCGCAATCACATGAAACCATTAATAAATCCTGTTGTTGCTCCAGTGTGGAGAAAATGAAACAAAATCTTTGAAGAATAGGCTGTAAGAGAATAAACATGGAAATCAGGGAGCGGTTGAAGAATCCCAAGGTCCCAGCATGCCACCGATGGAGGGAAGGTGTGGGAGCAATAGCTCCCGAACAAATTATGTGGAGCTAGGGCTGTCAACCACCTCCTGCTGGAGATGTGAACTCTTGGCAGAAGATCACAGAGGTAAGAAGTAGGAATCTGGAAGGATGAAAATAACCATTTCCTCTGGACCTACGAGGTGAAAAATCTGCTTCAACAAAGGCTGGCCAAGATAACATGGCAGAAGGCCTAGACATGCCTTGTTTATGTCAGCCCGAGCTTAAGAGCTTTGGCCTATTTTAAATAAGTTGCTAAAAAACATAGTGCAGAAAGGCTCTGGAACCAGGAAAAGTAGGTACTGGAGCAGCAGACATGGTGGTTGTCTAAAAAGGATTGGCTGCAAGGCTGTAGGGTGTTACTGTAGCAGTATAAATTATACTACAGTAGTCGACCTACTCTTCCTATAGGAAATGGAT
This sequence comes from Crocodylus siamensis, assembly GCF_052110815.1. NCBI lineage: Eukaryota > Metazoa > Chordata > Crocodylia > Crocodylidae > Crocodylus > Crocodylus siamensis. The sequence continues at coordinate 5,724,238 of NC_143404.1, read as the reverse complement.
GTTCCATTGCAACTTCCATCTATTCGACTTCCCAGTACATTCAGAGATCTCACCTTCAGGCTGCCTATACACGTGCTTGTTCATGTTTTAATTACAGCATGTTGGAGCAGACTTGTTTAATCAAGTTGAAGCAGTCCGATCAATCGAGTCTCCTCTGCCTTTTAACTAAAACGCTGTAGTGTCACCTCACTGTCATGTCTACTAAGCCTCCATGCATTTTAAAATGATCACGAGGGTGCTTTAGCTAATCCTTGTTGAATGAAGGTTAACTAAAGCTTCCCACAGCCATTTTTAAATGTGTCGGGGTTTAATAGACAATGATGAGGCATTTTAATTAGAGCAGCTCTCCAGGAACCATATACAAACTATTATCTGATAAGCTGAATACATGCATATTGTAAAGTATCCCATTTATGAAATCCTCCCAGAGCATTACAGGCATTGTTTTCTAAGGGACATACTAACCAAATCCATTTAAAAGACTGAGTTTTCATTCGGAGTCTTGTAGTTACTGCTCCTTTAAAGAATTGGGCTAGAAACCAAGTCAGCAGCTGTATCAATGGCAGGGTCAGCATTTCCCTGTATGTGTTATTTTTTCCTACCTGCAGATGTGCACGTGAGTACTCAGGGGCTTGCACTGGGAACAGCAACCTGGTTTGGACGAAACAAAACTCATGCGGCCCTTCTCCCAACCCTTGAGCTAAATCTTTTCTGAAGTTTCAATTCCCATCCTCCCAAACAATCCTTCTTTCCTGCTTTCACCTTTAAATAACCCTGCACTTCCTGGTTCCCACACATAGCATCCAAATATTGCAAGGGAAGCTTTCTATGCGGCATATGCAGCATGGCCAGAATCGAGAAGCCCCAGAAAAATCTCATGGCAAGTCCCTTAATAGTCCATCAAAATTTACACATTCAGCCTTGCAAGCTTGAATGGTTTTGGGGAGTTTGGATAAAACTGGAAGGATTACTGAACTTTTGAGCACTACACGAACTGAACCACAGAATAAAAATATTGAGGTTTATTTATCACTGATTAAGGAGTTAACTGACATTACCAATGCTTACCATATGTTCCTCCCTATCACTTTCCAAGAACGACAAGAGGCCTGCAAGATTATTTTGCACATGAGCTGAAACAGGGAGAAAAAATACCTTATGCCAACAGAGTTTCCAAAAGGAACAAACACATTATTTACTGGGATGCAGATTTTAAGTCACATGATATTTGCATAACTTTAATGTGAAGTACCAACTATCAGCCATTTTACTAGAATAGGTCATTTCCCCTCATTGTTAGCCCTTTGATTCCAGAAAACTTTAATTCAAATACATAAACTTGCACTGAAATGAGAATTAGTATGCTCCTGTCCATCTCACTACATGAGTACATGTTTACAGTTTTCCTATTTCCCCCAAGGTTTTAGATTTTTACAACATCTTGTTGGCTATATTCACACCAACATTCTTCACATCTGAGTATGCACTGGTATCGCAGGATGTTTCCTCTGATGCATCTGAAGTGAAATTTGCTTTTGTGAAGGGACCCAGTGCAAACCCACACCCCTCTGGATTCCTCAAAACAAGGGAAAAAATAAGACTACCATAGTGCACAAATCTTATGCTGGATGGCAACAAAGAGGATAAATTTGAGCCTCATTGGGCATGTCTACGTGTGTAATTAATACAACTGAATAAACTCCTGTGCAATTTGAGCTGGAGAAAACTAATCCTGATGTCACTATCTACACATGCGTTTAAGTGCAGTAATTTGCTCTGCCATCAGCTAGTACCTGTGTCTAATGGGACTATCCTACACCAGAGTAAATTAATCTACTGCACCCTAATTGCAACACACATGTAGACAGTGACATTCTACTGCACAGTACAGCACACATGTAGACATGCCAAATATAGATTAATTACCAGATTAAAGGCCAAGACCACATGCCCTTATTCATATTATGGAATCACAAAGTTCGAAACAGCCTGGAATCAGCTAGTCCAAACACTGCGTAGATGCAGAACTGTTTCTGAACCAGGCCAAAGAGATGCCTACGCTGCCTCATTTTACAAAAAGGAAAAGCATTCTTGTCATTAAGCATATTAGGTGTACCACTGAAATCAGTAGTACAACACGCACATTCAGATGCTTGCATGTAGGTGTGATAAGACTACGCGTTCACTTTGTTGTGGCAAAATAAAATTTGAAACCACGCTAAATTGGAAGAAACAGCATACATTCTGGACCCTGCTACATGTTACATAGCTTGTGCAATTCACTATTTAATTAAACAATAAATTTAGACCAGCCACACATGCCAAGTAATTATTACACCATAAAAATGACTATTGAGCTGTAAAAAGAGCCAACCAGCTACAAAGTTAGTGCTTGAAAATGTTTACCAACTCTATAACTAATTTCTATCCAGCTTTAATTTGTGAGTGGCAGGGCCCACGGCATTTCAATTATGTCACAATTTTTATTATTTTGAATACTAAAGTTTATTAAATCAGCCTGTTTTTAAAACAGCCTGCCCTGGATGCATATACACATTCATTCATGCACTGTAATTTTGGCACATTAAGTTTGGTACCTGTAACAACAGGTACTAAATGCGCTGTAATCGGTGCTCCTGTGCAGCAGCATCGATGGACACTTTTTTTCTGACAGTAATGCCCAGTAAATTAATTTTACTGTGCATTAGCATGATTTTTGCCTGTTACACAAATCAGTCAACCCCGCTTCTAGTCTTTCATGTAGACATGCCCTTGTTAATTAAATAGCATAAATATCATTTTGAGTTACGTCCTTGTTCTCAGTAAGCCTATCAGCAACATGTGTGTTGACTTCAGTAATGGTGTGGTATAAGACGCCCAGGTTCAGTCCTGCAAGGTGATGAGACGCCTGTGAGAACGGGATAGGTTGGAACAGAAATGCAGTATTTTGTTCAATTCAGTTCACACTCAGCTGACTCTAGTAGGAAGCACATGCCCAGCATCTTGCAAGATGGGGCCTTTTATAGGGGATATATATTATTTATCACACTAAAAATGTAGATAGAAATCTGCCAGCAAGTAATTTTTAGCACAGATCCAGCATTTCCCCAGTACGGTTTATTTTGGAATGCCATGTAACAGTGTGATACACTTTAATAATGCAATACTGGCATCCTGCTACAGCTGTACACCAATATAGTTTTATCTTTAGCTGGGAAATCTACTATCAGTTGTGTAAAACAAAAGAAGGGCATAGATAAGATTTTGCAGGAAGCAGATTTCCATCTACTGGGAAACAGTCAGAAGAGGAGGTGGCTGCCCAATCCATAGCTTAGTAGCTTATTTTTAATGCAGGTGTTAAGCTTGATTTTTGTCCTTGCCATACAAAAAGTTAGAGACAGATATAAAATTGTGGTACTTTAAAACCACAAATTTTTGACCCCAGCTGACTTCCTGCCCCTTGGGCAGAGGGCTGGACCCAATGATCTTGGGAGGGCCCTTCCAGCCATAATGTCTATGAAATCTATGTCTATGAAGAAGAAAAAACTCAAATGGGAAAACTCAAAATGGAAACCTTCCACTGACCCCGATCAATTGAAGAGTGATGCCAATAGAGTTCCTCAGGAAAAAGGACACATGACCTCAATGTTACGATAGTCTAATTTAGACATCCTAATATCCTAAGCCTGGAAGATCATATACAGCTGCCAAAACATGAACAAAAGTTACACCATTTGGGCACCCAATGTAAATGCCTTATGTCTTCTTGATTTGCAGCACCCTGGACCTTGCTGATATCTCCCAAGTTAAAATTGATGACCACCTTGAAGAATTTAGGCCACCTGTCTGGGTCCGGGATATCTGATCAAAAGAGAATAAGGTAAGGATACGTGTGCTAAAATCCTAGGCCAACCAGACTGCCCCAGCAGCACGGATTGCCTTCCACTGATTGCCAAAATCAGTTCTTTGTTTCAAGCGATATTTAGCTACTTGAAATTATGTCAGTGGAGAAAGGCTATTTGAGAAACGCTAAAGTGGAGATGGACTGGAGGACATTGTCCCTCAGAACGATTAGTAGATGCATGAAACGCAAGTTTGTTTGCTTGAATGCAGGATGAAAGCAGGGACTAGTGGTGAAAGGAAAAATGGGAAGGGCAGGCTCACCAACAGAGGTCTGGGATTTTCCAGAAGCAAATAAAGAAATAAGATTAAAGAGAAACAATACTTGGAGATTCCTACGGTAGAAACACTGCAAGGAAATCCAGGGTGCATTGCTAACCCTCTGGGCTGCCCACTCGCACACCGTACAGGTGGCCAGAAAACTCGGGCTGTGATGAGAGTTTTCCTCAGCTTGAGCCAACCGAGGACCTTTGACTCAACTAGCAGAGACCTGCGTTTTCACAGTCCAGGCTCTTATTCGTTGTCCAGGACATGTGAACAAGTAAGTTAAGTGATGCACCCAGCTACAAATTGACTGTAGTGTATCACCGATTGCACGACTTCGCTAGTTTAGCCAAAAACAGCAGGCGTTCCTTACCTAAAATTCTCACCCACGATACAACCGTTTCAAAGAGGCTAAAAGAGAAAACCAAAAAAATTGCTTGTTTTAGAAAAACATCTTGCAGAAGACATACATTTTCCAATCGAGTGTTAAAGGTAGCAAAATTTTGTCCTTGAAGGGTTACTATTGTGCTTATAAATTAGTAGTCGCAATCAGACATGATGAAGGAAGCCAAAGCAGTCACTCATCTGTTCTCCTGGTAGTCATGTATATGCATTTACCTCTCACTTGAGAGGTTTGCTCTACTCTCTGTGTCTGTGTCTGTCTCCAAGAAAAAGTCTTTTACCCATCTGGAGGAACAAATGCCAAGAACCTAAAAACCTGCCATCAGAGACTTTAACTGTCTCCCAGAAATTGTAATTGCTTTCTTGGTATCACTAATGAACTGAAACTCTGTAACCTATATTCAAGCTGTCAAATCACAGAGAATATTAATATTCATGAAAACCAATACACCTCTTTTCTCTCCCCTCAACACATACTATTCTTATTAATTAAACTGCAGACAAATAAGGGACATTTTTAATTGTCTTTTCATTTCTTAACCATGTGTTGCTTTAATTGAAAAAAATATTTGTCATTTGCAAACACTGTATTATCTTAAACGAAAACATTGTGAAAGCAGCAGTACAGGTTTGCAAGACTGGAGCATGACGAGTCCTTTCACTAACATTGTCATCACTAGCAAACAAACACAAAATGTTTAACACCAAATGTGTCCACAGAAAATGTCCGTAGCCGTACTGGTTCTTTTTCGGACTCGACCTCAAACGATCTGACCCGCATAAAGCCAGATTTACTGAAGCAAACCTACTGTCATTGAAGCTGATGACAAAAGTTAATCAAACATTATCTACCAACCGGTACTCACATATAAGAAGGAGTTAAGCTACCATCATGATAAGGTTACATGTATGTGGAGTCATGTAAAACGATTTCCTATTTCCTTTTCTGTCTCCATTAAAAACACAAGATGCTGCTAAAACCAAACCATCCAAAAGAAGGCCGAAGAAAACCTTTGATCTAGTAACAATACTTGGTAGAACTGACTTGAGTGCCGCACCTATCCTACAACAAGGAGAAAGATCTATTCCCGACAGGGTAATATCAAAGCAGAATACTCGATGTCACATCATCGTTCAGAAATTTCAACAGGTGCACAAGCTCATAATTAAAAAGATCACACAGCAATGGAAACCAGCTCTGCCAGGATGTAGTGAAAAGTGTTTCAATACTTCAGGCTAGAATTCTTTGGGCTTCTTCACGGGACCCAGCGTGGATCTCTGATAATGCAGCCTCTGAGTACAAGCAGTAAACGCACTGGAATTGAACCTGCTTATACCACGGTTTAAGTTGACCCAGAATAAATACTAATATTCCTATATATTGTGATAGGACAAACTGCCATACAAATTTGCATGGAATGGCCATTTTTCTGGCTGGAAAGTAACCTAGGAACAGGAGGTAGACATAGCATACATCAATGTCTTGAGTTTCCTGCCGGAGACACTGAAAAGATGGCCTTTAAGATGCATGTTACACAACAACTATTCCTGAGAGGAGATACTTCAGAGTGGCTCCTGCCATTTGGGGAGTTGCTGTAGGGTCTGATCCAGGAAGTTAGCACAAGTTGTAAACTGGAGACCAGATTCCTAAACATGATGGTCATCTACCCAATTACTGAAAAGGCAGAACAGTCATGCCAGAATATCCTCTTAAAAGCCATAAAACCTCTGCTACAACTACTTCTGTAGTGGAAATCTTCAGTCTCCTTTTATCCCAGTAGGCTCAACACTAGGAAAAACTTCTTCACAGTCACAGTGTCCAGACTGTGGAATAAGCTCCCTCCAAAGGCAGTGCGATCGCCTACTCTGGAAATCTTCAAGAGGAGACTGGACAGTCACCTTGCTGGGGTCCCCTGGCCCCAGTTGTCTTTCCTGCCTAGTGCAGGGGGCTGGACCCGATGATCTTCTGAGGTCCCTTCTGGCCTTACAATCTATGAATCCCACGTAACCACCTACTGCTGAATTACTGAAGATGATGTAACCACAAGAAGGGCTCCCCAGATGTTAGCCAAATTTGTGTTTGCCTGTGAAGTGTTGTTACAATGCTAACTGATAGGTATCTTTCCTGCATCTAGTTATATAGTGTGCACGGCAGTTAGTTCAAGGTTAATCCAAGTGAAGAAGTATTTTTACCTGCTAGCAGGTTGCTTGGTCAGAGCATAGCACACCTTAGTTTGTACCTATTTTCCGGTGCATCTCCCAGGGAAATGGCCAACACGTAAACTGGAACGAGTATGTGGAGACGATTCTACTTCGTTTGCCCAGAGGTTCAATCTAAAGGCTTCACTGTCTGCTTTGCTCAGGCTCTGCCCTGCATTGTTGCATGGAGAGGTGAGCTATCGGGAGAGTGGCTTCTACACATGTAGCACCAGAAAAGCAAAAGCACAAGGCAATTTTAACCGACTCTAGAGAAGTACGGTCCATCAGATGCTACTCCAGCAACAGGGGGTGCCAACACATTGCTCCAAGCCCAGTCCCTTCCCCTGTTATTCCTCCAGCATATAGCACAGTGCATGAAGTACCAGAGCTGTATCCATTCGTATTGCATCAGTAGGGTTTCTACACGGGGAGAATGCCCCACGCACAATCTCAAGCCACCACTGCTTCACTTTGTGTTGCTTGGTCTTACTCTATGAACAGGCTGAGTCCACTTGCGTCTGGGAGGCAGGATGACTAGTGGTTGCCCAATTCTTGTGGGTATCAAACCAGGCAATAAAGGGAAATAAACACGAACAGATGATCTCCATCCAACATATGCCTGTTTTCACTGGATGAATTCTGATATTTTCCAATTGTTTTCATTCACAAGTATTCGTTGAGTGCGACTCTGGGCCAATTTTAGCAGTCCTTAATCCAGCCAACCTTTCAGTTAAGTCAGATGAAGTTTTATCTAATTAAGGACTCCAGAGTTTGGCCAGAATGCACTAGAAAGGAAAAATCCATGTTATACGAGGCCACATTCTGAGGTAAAGCATTAAATCATGTGTTTGGTTGTGGTGTACTATATTATGAAAACCTAACTTGCCCTTTAATACAAGCCAAGACATTTAAAAAAACATTATTAAAGACCAAAATATTCAGAAAGAGTCAATTATCACTTTTCTTCCCAACCAGTATCTGAATTTCTTCTCCATGATGTTTCCATAGCCACAACCACAACAGGATTGTATAGCTGCTGCACGAAAAATCTTTTGATTAAATCTGAACGGATCAGTTTGCACTGTGACATTTAGCCAGTGGTCACATGCTAACAGAGCATCCATGTTATTTGTTTAAAAAAAATCTTCCTCTAACACTTGGATAGTAGGGGACAAAACCCTCATTCTCAGAAACGCCAATCTCAGGTGGAAATATTGAAACCCTACTAACCTCTCGTTGCAGTTTTGATTGTAAGTGTAATGGGGTAACATACCAACACTTAGACTGGAAAACTCAACTGCATTCTAGGTTTGTAACAGAAATTGTCATCAAAGTGTTGAGAAAAGTATCCACGTAATGTTTAAAAAAATTCTTGTAATAGAACAAATAATAAAGTATACAGCAGCAGCTTTTTTTTTTATTGCTTCGCTTCTTGACATTGCCATATAAATCACAGCATATCCTGAAGCAATGAAAAATTACTCTAGTGGGAAAGACGCCCACTGGCTTCAATGAGATTTGGATTGGATCCTATGAGAATCAGTCCCATCCTAGCTATGCGTCAGGAAGTGCTCTGGATTATATGGAGATTATTATTCAATAGTAATAAAAGATGGGAGGTCTTCAGAGACTTTATTTGTTGAGCTCCAGAAGCTTTTTATTGACCATGTGCTACCTGGGATTCCTGAAGAATTTATAAAGCTGGGCAACTTTTCATAGAGATGGCACAAGGTGCAACCATGACACACACGGTCACATCCCTACTCCAAATCTTGAAGGGGCCAGCGCTCCTCAAGGAAAAGGTTGCCAGAATGGTTCCAAGTGGGCAACAAATGTCCTTAATCACCTTTTCAGAACCATTTAGTGCTTCACTTTTCAAACATGATCCAGTCTATGGCAGACACCTAGCATAAAAATTTCAACCCGAAGTTGGGCAAACTTACAAGAAACTAAAAACAAAGTTCCATGATGGAAAGGTGTCAGGCAACTGAATTACAGGTGATGCTACCAGTCCTGCCTATAATGTAGTTATCTCCATTGATGCAGTACTAGACCGAAATTGCCTGCATAAAAGCTCATTCAAAAGCCAACAAAAATGTATTTAATTGTTTTGCCCAATAGCAAGTGTGAAATTTCTCATGTTATTGTTTCCTCCCCTCACCTCAGTCTGACAAGTGTAAATTGAAGTTTCATGCTCATCACCTCAAACAGAATGCGTAAAATTATCATCTCAGGGATTTAGGCAGATTTCCACAGCTTCATATTTCTATTAATTGTACAATTTAGGAATGTAGTGCAAATGTCCTAGCCATGTTGTTTTGCTACGTGCAGCAAAACACTTTTGTGTGCAAATGTTAAATGTCAAATATAGTTGGGAAAAATGCAATCGCCTACCCTGGAAATCTTCAAAAGGAGCCTGCACAGTCACCTTGCTGGGGTCACCTGACCCCAGTTGTCTTTCCTGCCTAGTGCAGGGGGCTGGACCCGATGATCTTGCAAAGTCCCTTCCAGCCCCTAACAACTATGAAATCTATGAATCTAGGTGATGGTTTCAACAGCACCAGTACACTAAAACTCATTATTATTACTGTTGGATATCTAGCAAGCTCGGTTCCTAAACTCTATGCAAAAATTGTGGTCCCCAAGCCCAGTCCAATAGATCTATTTACTTGGCATGAAACCAGTAAACTAAATGCACCACAGCAGAAAGAACGTCATTCCAACACTGACTCTTAGACATCTCTTCTGGGCTGTAAAAATATGCAGAAACTTTTCAACAAGCTTTTTCTATACTGATTTAAAGAACAAAAAAAAAAGTTAAAATGTAATCCAAGACTACTTATGAGATATGCTGAGCACTCCTGGATGGATTTGGATTATGCAGTTTTAAAGAGCAATAAGTGATATGCTGTTTAAACATTCTTCCCCTGTTCTCTGTCTGTGGAAGCCCAGTCCCAGGTGATGCTGGTACACATCTGTCTACAAAGCTTAATGCGAGTGACCACAGGATATCACAGTCCTGGGACATCAAGCATTTAGAAAGACTCTTGAGACTGTTTTCAGTCTCTTGGATGTAGTCATTGAATGCCAACACAGAAAACACTTGTTAACACTGACAGAAGCATATGCTAGAAAAGGGCAATTGGAGACAAGTAAAATGGGGCTGGAAAGGCCACAGAGGCCAATGTACTGGCGTACGGAGCATAGTCAACTTCCTTGCTGTTGCCCCCAGTCTTTTGTGGGCCCCAGACAGGCCTTGTAGCAGCATGGCACTTGTCTTGGCTGCCTACCAAGCAAGTTACCTCGAGCCAGCAGCATACTATCCATGACTTTCTGATCGCCAGCTCATCAGTATGTAAAAACCAGTGTAAATTATACTGGGGTATGTGTACATCTGTCCATGCCCCAGGAGCATTGGATCAATCCTGTCTCTTGGTAAAGCCTAGATGCTGCATAAGTCAAGACAGAGTGGGAGTTGAGGAACGCAGGTAATGAGTTTCATAAGAAGCATTATTCATTAAAAGCAATGAGTGAAACCCAATTGCTGCTGATGTCAATACCCCAACGAGAGCAGTGGAGCCAGGATGTCAACCATGCTCGAGTAGTTTTGCAGAAACCACCTCTTGCTCCTGAGCAGAGATGAGTATTTACAAGGTGGCGTTAGAGTCAATCTGGCCTGGGACTTTTTAGCTCTCAAATGATTTTATCCGGGCGGGTGCAGTTCTTTCACAACAAAGTAGGTTGGGTTTCCATAACCAAAGCCATCAACTGTAGATAATAATTATATTAGAAATGAACCTATGTCACCCCAGCAATCACTGTACCTACACATGCTAGAAGACAGATAATGTGCATGAATGTTAACAAGTGCCACTTACTTCTGGGTTGCTCACTGTCCAGGACCTCAGGGTTTCATTTTTTATTTATTAATTTATGTTCCCATCAGTTCCTGCTGACATTCATGATTTAACTAGCGAGAATTTCAGTGAGCTGCTGAGCAATCCATTAAATAAAATAGGTTGGATACATTCGCTAGGAATTTTTTTGGCACGTTTTGGTTAGCCTATACAGCAACACAGACGTCAGACAATTTGTATTCATCCTCTCAGAGGACAACGTTCGCCCTGTTTGGGGGGAAATGTCAGTGTATGGAAAATAAAGAGACAGGACAGATTCTCCTCTCAGTTATACTGGTGCAAATCTGGAATAACTCCAGTGTAATCACTGGCTTTCCTGAGTTTGGGGCCTGTTGTTGCAGTTATTCTAGATTTGCATGGCTCTGTCTCAGGAAATTCTAAGAAAACCTGACCTTGTATTAGATTCAGAGGAATTTCAGCTCCTCGCCACTCCTCTGGTTTTGGTTTATCATTACATTCCAATTATTTTTGCTAAAATCTGGAAACGTAGCTATTCAAATACTGCACACAGCCCTCCTGGAAATAAACCTAAAACTCTTACAGAAAATAAACATTATAACCAGTGTCAGGATAACACTGCAGGCTTAGAGTATTATCAAAATTTAAATATTGCTTTGCCCTAATTCTGGAAGCATAAAATATACATAACTGCTGAGTCAGGATGTTTTAATCACCGAGACTCAACCTAGAATACAAATTTATTAATAAGACTCATCCCCCTCTAAAAGTTCTTTCCAAACAATAGCAAACCACAGCAATACATGAAGTTTGTTCAAGGACACAAATTTATTCAGCTGATCACTATGCTGCCAAGCTGTCTGCCTCTTTTTTTTTTTTAAATGAAGCAAAATTCCTTTTGTTTGTTCACTTAAAGGCACACTGCTGGTTTACTGTCCCAGATCAGTGCCTTCTGCATTTCATAAGAATACATAAAAGGCAAATCAAAAGGAGAGGAATTCTTAACTAAAGGAGAATGACAGGAGAAGACAACCATACACAATCAGGTCCAAGTTCAACTCAGAATATCTGCAAGTAGGAAAAAATGAAATTGTAGAAGAGGTTGATGTCCATCTCAATACAGGGGCACAACCTGATCTTACACGGGCTTCCCAAGACATGCTCCTTCTGCCCAGGAAGGGGAATGGGACTAGATGATGGATCATATTCTGACTGCACTGACATGTCTATACTGGATAGCCAACCCTCCATTTGGAAAGAAGCCCAGAGCATCACAGAACAAAACACTTGAGGATAAGTCTCCAGAGGTACATGGGGACGCACAGAAAGAGCAAGGGATGGATAAGTTTTTGCACTGCACACACACATCCAGTGTAAGCTAAGCAATGTGCTCAGACCCAAAAGTCAATCCCCCAGGTCCACCCTGCAGTGCAGAAAAGGGCCCTGCAGTGCAGGAGTATTTTGGCCATCGCAACCAAGGCCAAAGGAAGCATGAGTTGGGTGGGGGGGGTCAACAATGGAAGTGTGAGGTTTCCTCCTCTTCCTCTTACCAGGTCTCAGGTGTAAATACAAGGCTTAAAAGAATGCCAAGTGCCTCTTGGAGGCATGCAGATAAATCTGTGCACCATCCAAAAGGTGCTCAGAGCTTGATCTAGGCATCATTTCTCCATGGATATTGGTATTTTTGTCAGGGGTGAGAGTTGTTTTTTTATTTACTGAGCTAATTATACTAGGATAACCTATAGTGTGGTGCAGTTGTCCCAGGATACCGACATAGCTTATTTACCTGTCTGCATTCCCCAGAAATAAGTTAGACTGGTGCACGTGCACCACCAAAGGCGTTACGCTCCTTTGACTCCAACAGCCGAGTTGAGCGGTACCACTGGGGTGCAACTCATGCTGAAGGAGGACGAGAGACTTTAATGACCAACGAGGACAAGTTTGCAAGAGCCAAACCTGTACCGCTGGGTTCAAAGATGGCGACAGTAATATGATAACAGCCTACGTGGCTGATGACTGCGAGCACAAGGAGGGGGAAGAACTGCTTAGGGAGGAAGTGGAAATAACTATGAAGGGATGTATCAGATTGTGAATAAGAAAATTAGAGTTGGACCCGAGGAAACATTTTCTCCCAGTGAGGTCACCTAGGCTGCACAGCAGGCTCCAAGTAAACATTGCTGAAGTCCTATCTCTGGAAGTGTTGCACGGAAAGCAGAGCAAAATGTTTGGGAACGTACAATAGGGAACTGGTGGTGCATGTGTCGGGGGCGGACTGGATGACCTAATGCAGATTGTTTCCATAACACATACATGACACTAATATCAATATGTAAGTGAATTCAGCAATCTGCATATTTGACTCCTGAATCACAAAGCAATGTAAACAACTCTGATGCTAAACCAACGTTTTGAGGTTTTGCTTACATTGGAGAAATCATACATCCGACGGTGCACTGAGCAACACTGCGGAGGCCAAGCCAGAAAGGATAGGAAAGGAATCACTTTGAGGACTGCAAATTGTCCTCCTGTACAGGATTAGGGAGGGAGGAGGGGTTATTAGTTGCACATAAATTATTAAATCCATTCCCAGACCATTTGCTCACAAAGACTGAATGTGCGGAATGGAAAGAAATGGTCTCTTACAAAAAGCACTAACAGTCAAGTGGACACCTGGTCAGAAACAGGTCAAAAAAGGACTCTCCGCTTTAACTCCATAAGCTGTGATCAAACCTGCTAGACTGGAAATACTAATCACGGCCAAATGAGGTTATTTACACTGATTTCCACCACGTGGTTTGCTAAATGGGTTTCATGCAGATACAGGGGTCTGCCAATGCATACGAGACTACAGGATCAGGAACTTAGAACTTCAATGATAAATACAGTACCTTGTAGGGAATATTTGCCATTATTTTTACACTGTATTTTTAAATAGGTTTTTTTCTGTAACTAACACAACATTAACAGTGCCTAAACTATGCTTTTTGTTTGGTTGAACTATGGTTAGATCTGTTGTCAAAGAAAAACCACTTGGAACTGTGGCTGAAACTCATATTTTCCTGGGTAAAAATTAATTTTTGCAGGTGGTCTTTTGGAAAACTGGCAAAAAAACTCACTCTCCACTTATATGCAAAACTGAATAACTTTTATATGGAAGATGGATGTTTCATGCTGGGGTAAACTCATCAAGACAGACAGTTCTTTCTAAGAGAAAGTTCCTTGGCCAACAGCCTCTTCTTTATTGTAGTGTTTTGCTTCAAATAGAAGACATCTTGCTAAATGACAGCATCTAAACTCTTTGCCTGAACGCACAGCTGGGTTCTGAGCTCACACAGTCTTAACAAAGGACCTTAGATAGAGCACATATTTCGAGGTGATTTTCTAAAATGTAAGCCTGAGATTTTCAAGCCTATTTGGATGGCCGATTTTCCTAACCCTTTTAGATGGCCAGTTCCCATTAAAAGATATCCAAATCCTCCATGTAGCTTTGAAAATCTCAGCCGAATTGGTTAAGCTAGTATAAAAAGGGGATTTATATAAGACACAGCTAGATCAATGAAGAATGCAGGGAGGACTGACTGGAATAACTCAGTTTTTACCAATTCTTAATTAATCTATGGTGCTCTTCATGTCAGGACTCTGACCAAAGGGCAAAGGATATTGAAAGCATTTTGTTTTCTCTACTACCGCGAAGCACGAGGTGGTAGTATAAATGAAACCTGTGATGGATTTAAGCGATGAACACTCTTGGACCTCCCCTCACTTTACCGTGACTTTTAACGTACACACAGATTGCAGTTTCCTCTCGCTCCCAACCATGCGGTGACACAACTTTTTCTCTATTACAACATGCCGCGTTGCCGACGGAAATTTTCTGGCACTAGAAAAGGATCAGATAAAAATGCTGAGCCATGAGACAGAAATGCCCTGTTGTGACCAACTCCGGGCTTTAATTATCAGCAAACTTCAGGCACATTATGCAAAGCAAGGGGCTAGTAAAATTGACTGTACGGTTCACCTGAAGCTTATTGAAAAGATTTTGCCACTATGCCCCTTGCTCACCCGGAGAATACTAAAGACTCCCCTTCAGTGGTAAGGGGAGAGCGAGGAGTCGCACGAACTGTATTCCTATCCTCCCCTACTCCGGTGTGCCGTTCCTCTTCCCCGTCAACCCTGGTGTCAAGGATGGAGCAGGCAGCACAGGACAGGTTTAGGAACAAAGTTCTGCCAAGGAATCATTGTGCTATGAGGGTGCACTGAAACTGGCTCAACCTGATGATGGCTTAGGACCAGCTTTGCCCAGGCATGCCAACCCAACTAATCAAGAAACTGGCCAGTGCTGAAGGGCAACACCCAGCCAGGCTGCCTTGTTCTCTGGGCAGGAAACTCTCTCCTGGCAAAGGCTTCATGTAATGCAGAACAATGCAAATACGTGCAAAGTGTTATGTTTCTAAATCTTTCCACAAAGGCAGAGCAATGCCCTGATTGGATTTGTGCGGGTACCCTTCATGCGCTCCGAGCTCAGCACTTCCAAGGAAGTAAATGCATGCTGAGCTCTTGGCAGCATTTCTGAAACATTTTGCTAATCACTCTGGGTATTTTAAGAGTAAGGAGTGAAATGAAATGAAGTCCAAGGCTTGATTTTGTCATGAAGGGGATTCTTGGGGGGGGGGGGGAAATGAGAGAGGGAGCAGCTAAAGGTACAGGAGGTCGGGCAAGGAGCTTCAATTGCCTAGGGTGCCTTATTGATTTCCTGTCCAGCTCTGTGGAGTTGATTAAGGAACCTTCATCACATCTCTGTGCAAAAGCTACAAATATTTATGGTGTTGCCTTAAGGACCCTGGGATGAAAAAAATATAACTTATTCATTTGGTGCTGGGCGGATGGCTTTTGCTTGGGAAAGCCTCTTAATGAGCCTGAGAGAGGGGACTGCTTGAACCCCAATTGGGACTGTGTCCATGAAGACATACAGCTCGTCTCAGGCAGGTCTGTGGGATGGAGCCTGGAACCTGGAGTGAAAGATGGACTCCTCGACGTAGCCTGTGTCGGGCAGCTCCGCCTGGGAGGGTCACACACACATCTCAGAGGGTCAGATCCATGAAGAAAAGCACACCCTCTTTCTCATGACCGAATGGAAGGAGGATCTCCAGTCTTTTTTCTCCTGTAGCGTAGGGTCAAGCAAAGGGCAAGATGAGGACCCTGGGTCTATACGAATACAAGTTTGATCGGGTTCCTCCTCCTCGAGTCAGTCTCTTGCAATGGCTTTAGTACAGATGTGATCAATTCTTCCCCCTGTATTTGTGGACGTTACTTAGCAATACGTTCAGCCCTGGCTTTTCCTTTTGAAAGCCAGAATCACAAGCCATTTCAAGCAGTTATGCTAAAAGTTGTCAGCACATACCTTTCAGAGACACAAGTTCAGGTTAAGGGGGCTACCAAGAGTACAGTGGCTCGAACTTCTTTATACACTGAATATAAAATCAGCTTTGTATTTTCCTATGACCCTGTATCCAGAAGATTTTGATTTCTTTTCGAGGCCCAGAAAACATGACAATGGAGGGCTGTTTGCCCACTGCCTCTTCAGTTCTGGTCTGAATTACTTGCAAACAGTGTTTTAGGGATAAATAAAGAACAGAAAAAGGAAGTAATCCCTTCCTACTGGAATGGTTTCCAAGCTGCTGAGGAAGCAATGAAATGGGCATTAAACTAAGGGCTGGCTGACAATTATCTCCAAAGTTTCTTTACACTCCAGTCCCTTGTCTTTCAACAGGCAAACATTTTGTGCATTTCTGCAACTCAAAAAGACACAGAGACCGTCCTGACCAACACCATTTTTAGGAGGGTGTAGAGTGCAATACTTTGCTCTGGATAGGAGCATGGTGCCTGGCAGTAGAGAGCAGAGCACTGCGTGGTCAGCTTCCTTGCCCCACTCAAGACACAGACGGGTACGTTTGGGGGCCGTGGAGGGTCCGCAGGAACCAGCCCGTCCCCTGTTGTTGCCCAAAGGATTTCAGATGCATGAAAAAATGGGTTAAATGTACTCATTTCTTCTGTTAGAAAGAAGGAAAAGAATTCCTCTATTTGAGCAGGGCGCTTTCTGTTTTGCTTTTGTACAGCTCCTACTACACCACGGTCCTGGCTCTGTGACTGGGAGTCCCTATGTGCCACGAAGAGACAAGTACAGAAATCAGAAGTAGAACTGAATCCACTGAAACTTGAGGATCTTTTTATAAGAAGATTTTTAAAATATATCAGGCCTAGAAAACATTCCTCCCAAAACATTTTCATCCATGAACTTTTTGCAACAAAACTCAAAGTCACGTGACTGTCTAAAAGGTAGGGGTTTAAAATGAGAGGTCTAGGAAACACTTTTGGGCTCCATTAACCGTTTATGACTTTGCTGTTTCTGGACAGGCACAAATCTGGCGACATGGGAGTAGGAACTCAGTTTTATGCTTTCATTAGAAAACACACGGAGGTTGACCGCTGTCTCAAGTAAACCCTACACAAAGCCCAGAACGTGGTGGAACACCAGTTTCACATCAAGTCACACCAGTGCTTCACAACCTTTTTAGATGTGAGGAGCCCCTTGTTAGACTCCCGGCCCCCTCAGAAAATGCCAGCGCTTACTTTTCACTTGTTTTTTGACAATAGAAAGATAGAGCAGGTTTTCAGTTGCAGAGATCTCAGAAAGACCACAACAGGTCAGAACCTTTTGGGTTCCCTTTTGAAAGCTCTGGGTTTATCTTGTGACTGCCAAATATTGCTAGTACTGCAAGAGGACCCGGGACACCTCTGAAAGGATCTCAAGGCACCCCAGGGTGCTGCAGCCCTCTGGGTGAGAATCACTGAATTTATTTAAGCTGAGGCTCATTTGAACCTAACGAGTCTAGCAAAACATTCACAGGCTGCAAAATTAAGCAAAGCAGAAACAGATGAGAATGGCTGTTGAAATCTATGTGAAGTTGAGTTAACAAGTTTCCCACAGCCCTGCACTGGGAACTCAATGGCAACTTTTCCATCATCAGTGGGAATGGGATTAGACTTGTGGTTTGGCTGAGCCCTACAAGTTGCCCACCAATAATTTGTTATTACAAAGGAAGTTCACAGAAAATGCACTATAATGAGATCAGTGAGAATTAGTTCTTGTGCAACGTGTTGCCTATGGGGATTTTGAATCAGACGTTGCAACTTATTTGTTGGGAGTCGAGCTCCATCTCCCATGTTGCAAAAACATTCATGACTTGTACAAAAACACTTTTTGCGATGTGGAAACCATAAAACAAAATGCAACTGAGCAGCTTTTAGCGATTCCACAAATTGCGGATCAGAGGTGCTTCCAGCGATGGCAGAAACATTGGGAGAAGTGTGCGGCTGCAGAAGGAGCATGCTTCGAAGGAGATTAAGCCAAAACTCCTCTAAATAAAATATTTTGTCTCCTACAGCATCAGGCCTCAATACTTTCTGAACAGCCCTCGTATATATTTGAAGTTGAAAAGAAGCTTGACCCTAAGAGGAGGATTTACCCTTAATTTATGAATAATAATTATGTGATGAGGAGAGGTGAGCAATCAATCCTCCCAGGGACTCTTGGCAATGCCCGGTGCACCATTTCAGAGACAATTACACACAGGCTTACCAGGATTTGAAGCTCTCAAATGCATCAGTCTTGTAAATCTTCCCCGTCTAATCAGTCTTATCAACTGTAAATCTTAACATCTTAAATGCCCTAGTTTCCCTGCAGGAAGCAACATGTCCACTGCCAGTGACTGCTACCTGCATTACCGTTTCAGCATAATAGCAGCAGACCACTGCATGTCTCGGGCTGACATGTAGTGCCCCACGTGGCACAGACTACCACCAGCAAGCATCACGAGTACAGTAGTGCAAGCCTAAGGGTCTAACAGTGCCAGGGGAACGTGCTTGCCATTCACCATTTAACCATCCTCATATGAATACAGTGGCCGTAGCAGGATGACAACTAGATGCAGCTCTCCTTGGAGCTTGCCAGTGCCACTCATAAAAGCAGGCTAAGGGTTGCTACACAGTGTTGTGAGACTAACCCTACCTCCTTTCACACATCCAGACATACAAAGCACATACGTAGCCAAAAAAAGAGAAGAGAACCCTGCCTGCACGATCATCTTTTCCAAGTCGCCACCAAAAGTCTTGTTAAATTAATCATTCCACTTGATTTTAAGTGTGGACATTATTCAAAAGCCTCAATTTTCTATCCTGCATTTTGAGGCTAATTTTTTTCTATCAGTTTGTGGCATACAAATAGATTTCCCCAAGTCTTCCTAATACGCTGCTTTGGTAATTTATGACCTTCAGGTCAATATCTGAAATGCCGCTACGTGTTGCCATGGAAATGTCAATACGGTCTGCTTCCCTGCACACATGCAATTGTGCTGTCCAAGAATACGTGGACATTTCGAGATTAAAGCCAAGTCACCTAACTAGGACTCAAAAGTAGAGTTTTTTAATGCTTCAGATTCAACCAGTGCTTTCAGGTTATCTGGGACATATTGCAGCTTCACCTAGGCTTCAAGCTGCTCTTTCTAAGCGTTTCATAGTCCAACTGCTCTCCAGAGACCTCAGTTAACAACAGCAACAACAAAAAGTTTAGTTTGCGAGTCGGATTACAAACTTCCAATCCGTCTCTCGCAGCGGAGCTCAGGGACCACTTCCTTAATCAGGACTGCAAGAAAGAAGAAGCTCTAACAGGCAAGTTGGCAGCAACCGGGGCACTGACCTAGAACGTGGGAGATCGGGACTCGAGTCCCAGCTCCACCACAACCGCCCATGGATTCAGCAGGACTAAGCCCCTCAATAGGAGTTTGGTGCCTAAATACCTTTGTGAATCTGGGTTTTGGCTTTTCTGCACCTCGGCTCTTCATCTGTAGTAATGAGAATACCCTACCCTAAATGACAGGGGTGAATCCATTAAAGACTTGAGTAGCTCATTGCCAGGGTAACAACAGCTCTATAAAGAAGGGAACATTTAAACGGCGTGAAGCGTGAATTGTTCCTGAAACGCTGCGCTGCGTCACATGAAGTCTGAACAAGCAGTGCGACATCCTGCACAGCAACACGGTAGAGCTCGCGAGGTGCTGCTCTTAATACCCATTAATTTATTTCCTATTAACAGGCAAGCACAGGCAAATTCCCATGTCATCACTTAACGATGGCAGACGCAGTTCCTGCCAAGTATGCAAGCTGTTTTCATCTGTGCTGGCCTGGCTTCACCGGCCTACGAAGAAATGATGTTTTTAAAATGCCATCCATTGCCACGTCAAAAGGCCAATACAGAACCCCTTGCCACTTCAGACCTTTAAGCCAATTTATTTAGATGACACATTTATAATCGAACAGTTAAGAAGTAACATGATGGTTCCTATCTCTTTAAAAGTCAGAGCCCCTAAGCAGCGAGTCAAACTTTTTTCCCTGACTTTACTACTAAGGATGCAGGGTGGTTTTTGAAGAGAGCCATTGGGATGCGTGTTTTAGAGCCAGCTGCTTCAGGCATAAAAACACTTCTCAGTGCCTCTCACAATGCAGTCAGCAGGTGCCTTAAATGACTATAATGTGCCTCTACATGTACAATGGGAAAAACTCTCCTGACAGGCAAATAGATGTGGACAAAAAAGGATGATACCTGACAAGATTGTAAGTTAAAGAAACCTGCTAAGTGCCACTTCGTGACCTCAGAATTAGGCTTTTTATTTGCGCGCTACTTTGGGGGCTGAATACATTTGGTAGATGACTTTAAACAGATTTTTTTTAATAAGTAATATATTTAAACTAGATTCTAAAAAAAATTTTTTTAATTTTTCAAGCAATTAGCACCTGGTGAAAGGGTGTCAGGATTAACTATAATCATGATCCGTACGGGATCGCTGGCAGAAAACGATGGTCCTGTTAAAGCTGACAGTTCCTGCCCCCATTGGTAAGGCTGAGCCGCCAGTCAGGTAATCCGGCTCCAAGGAGAACATTGTGGAGCACAGCAGTGCTAACAAAAACCACCCTTGGTCTACCAAGCTCCTTAGGGCATTAAAGCTACAGAGCTGGTCAAAGCAGGACATGGCACGTGGAGCAGCTGAGGCTCTCCATCTGGGGTTTGGTCCACGAAGCTTTCTGAATGACCTAAACCCACTTCCCTGATACCCAGCACATGATAATAAAGAAACCTGCTGTTGTGGTTCAGCATTAAATTCCTGATCTACCACATGGGAAATGTGGGTTTTATTCCTGGCAATGTGGATACCTACAGCCGTCGAGCACCAAACACCCAGACCTGGGCTGTCTTTTGGGTTCTGTCTCGGTGGTCTAAAGTGGTGTGGGTGGGGGAGCAGGTCTGGGCATCCTCTGCTCTTCTAGGAGGAAATTTTAAAATCCATTTTTCAGAAATGTATGGAGAGAGGTAGTTCAGTGAAAACAGGAAAGGGAACCTTGAGAAAAGCAGTCAGAATCGTAGAAGAGCAGGTCTAGCAGGGACCTCCAACCTCCTGCCTGAAGCAGGATCATCCCTATCCCTAGGCATAGGCACTGAAGGTCCTGGTGACCTCTCATGGGTATGCCATGATCCAGAGGGACAGAGAGCTGCTCACTGCCTACTGAGGTCCCTACAAACACTGACCTCTCTGGCAAGGCCTGGCACTCTCAATGAAAGCATCAATATCCTGCAGCTGAGAAACAACAATCCCTGATCTTCCAACCATCCAAATGATAATTACTATTTTTCCTCCTGAAAGGACTACCCTTGAACTCAAACCAGCTGTGCCAGGTGGTCTGCACATGTATAGAGAACTGGAACAAATAAATAGCTGTGCAAGAACTCAGCATCCCAGATAAAAGAAAGGAAAGAATGCAAAGCAATAAATCACATTTCCCACTAGAAAATAAAGCTCAGTGTTTATTCCAGCGGCAAAGACGGAGATTTCAAGAGCAGCGTAACAAAACAGATGGGTAAGAGGCCCAACTACCTAACCAAAAAGACTCACCTAAAAAAGGGTGATGGGAAAGCAGGTGTCAACACTGCTCACCATCAGGCCACCCTACGAGAAACTAGCTAATGAAAGGCTGGGGTCTCCACAGTCAGTGATGAGAGCTAAACAACTTGAGGCAGCTTCCCAAGCTGTGGTCAGCTGACTGTCCAAAAGGTCCCATCCAGCAAGATAGGTCAAAGCTCAGAACCACAGAGAAAGAAGGGAGTGCCTGATCCTCAGTACAGCTTAGAAGTTTCAATTATGCTCATGCAGAGACAAGGCTAGGTTGGTGCAAGTCTCTGGAGATGATGGTTATGGCGAAGAACATCTAAAAGAGTACTAGTGAGAGTCTCTTACGAGACGAGAGAATATTGCAGCAACTGCTGCACCTTTCACAATTACACCTCACTGCTGAACATCAGGATTGCTGTTGTACCTCTGCAATAATTATTTCAGATCCATACTGCATAAAAACATAATCAATCATTCATTCAGTCAAGAGTATGCTACGCTTTGACAGTCCTGCAAAAAAAATGCACTTCAAACTTTCTGGATGCAAGCTGTAGGTGTCATGACTCGTAAGATTTATATTCAAACAAGACAAGTCAATTTAAATTCTGTTACTAGCAGCTCTTACAAACATGCCCCTTCCGATTTCAAAGAGCGCACACTGATAATGTAATGCTGGGCTGATAAAATCTGATTTCAAATACTTTGTATACATTTGCAAAAGTAAAATAAGTAAACTTTATCAGTAAATTATGAAAATATAATTCTATAAAATAAGTAAACTTCTTGCAAATGTGATCATTTCACAAAAGTTATTGACGTCATGCTGACCGTAGAAATATAGTTTCTATATAGTGACTCTTTTAATCGTTTTCTACTATTTAACTGAAAAATACTGGAACACAAGTTTGCATTGCAGATGCTGTCTCATGTTTGTTTTAAATTCATTTTTTCCCACCAATTTGTGTGAAAGAGGCTGGCAAAATGCAGTGTATCCTCAACTACCAGCCAAACCATACAAAGAATAAGAACCTAGTAGTGCTACCATCAAAACCAGTTACTATTTTAGGTCAAGTCAGAGACCGCTGGTAGAGCCAGCCATTGCAAAATGGCAGCTTGTTGAACTCCTCGGGGCCTCAGCCACTGGGAATGAGCTGGACACTGTAACACACCCACTAAATGACTTATACCTCCACCAGTGGACATAGGAATGTCATCTTCCTACTGCTACTTTAGCTCCTGTAGTACAAACTTGTGCTTTAGCTGTGCAGTTGGACCAACTAGCGTCTTTCCAGCTGCCTTCCACATGCTCAAATGGTCATGAAAGCACGGATTTGGATCCAGGCTGGCGTCAATCAGAAGGCACTCCACTAATTTTGTTGAAGTTACAGCATTAATCTAAATCGTCTGGGAAGAAGACTGTAAATTGCTTTGCAATCATTCCTCTTACCGGATTATGATGGAACAAGCTTTTGGTACTGTAGCCAAGTATGAATTACCAAACTAGCCAATGTTAAAACAACATTGTTAAGTCAAACGGTCCCATTCAACTACATGTTCATGGAAAATTATGGTCCTACAAGCTCAGATCACAATCATATGCACATTTGATTATTATTTATCACTGTGCTGGGCAATTGTCACCATCTATATGACTGTATCATGGAACCAAAGAGTAAATAGTATGTAATAGCTACATGCTCAGATCCTCAGGTCAGAATGTGTTTCCAAACCTGATGAAGATGGCCTTGCATTCAAACACTTGTCTAACTTTACTTCAACCATGCAGTTGGTCTAATAAAAGATATGATGCTCCCAAAAATCCTTGCCTCTCCCAAACAGGGACATGGATTAAAGGGCTTCATTGAAGAAGTAGAGTAACAGCTGTTTCATGAACAAGTCTCTCTCCTAACTCCACCTGACCAGCAGAGACGTAGTAGACCTTTAGGATCACTGCCAGCCTGTCTACTTTTCAGTTGGTTAAGACCGGGGCGGCCAATGCAAGGCACATATGCCACAAGTGGTATGGGCAGCCTCTGTGCATGGCACAGCAACTGGGGCGGGAGCACATCTGCAAAAAGAGCAGGGAGCAGAAAGCAGAGCAGCAAATCAGGCAGGAAGCACAGGTATGGGAGCAGAAAGCAGAGTAGCAGATAGGGCAGGGAAGGGGATTCAAGTGGCACTCAGGGAGAGAGCAGGGTTTAATTTGTGGCACACCTATCAAAGAGTTGCCCCCCCCCAACCACAGTGTGAATGTGAAATATAAATGATTCAGCGTTTGATGACAATCTCTGGGAATACGAGCTGTCACGAATTAAATAGCAAATACTAAATGTGTATGTAAGCATGTATGGGGGAGAGAGCAGAAAACTGTGTACATGCTTGTGCATGTGATTGTGTCGCACACGTGTGTGGAAGAGGAGGTTTGACCTGTGAACTGCTACTCTTTAGTGCATCAGAGAGCCATTGCCAAGAGAAATCAACTTTGGCTTGCTGTAAAAATAAAGTTTACTGCCCCACTGTTCAAGACAATAGGGATGTTGTGGGGATAAATGTATTATATTTCGTGAGGGAATCATATTTTATAGTGATGAGCCTATAAAAATAAACACTCCAGAAACCTTCTTAATAGTGTTTTACCTCTAAAATTGAAGTGCATGTGTAAGCAATCACAAGTTTAATCACACTTGGCATTCTGCGTGTCACTAACACCAAGTACATTTAAGAAAAAAAAGTGAGGGCTGAAATGAGGAAAGATTTCCACAAATGTTTTCTTTTATGGTTCATGCAAATATTTTGTAGCTTTCAGGTTATGAGAACTGGAAGTTATCACATAAAGCAAGAGCAGCACCGTTTTCCTGTTGTTAAGATTTAGCCATTTGGTACATCTAGGGACATCCAGCGCCACTGTAAACTGTTTGTAGCAACCACTCGAGAATGCTCTAACCTATCACCCTGCGTTCATTTAAGTCAGAAAAGTTAAAGTGAAGCCATCAGAGGAGAATGAATGGATTTTATTTTTAAAGCAGCTATTGATATGCTCTATGAGCAGGCAGCCAGTAGTTAAGTATGATAATATTTAATAAATAAAAGCCTGACCCACTGAAATGATGAAATGTACCTTTTATTCCTACTGACATGAATGGGAGTCATCAGTGCTCAGGACCTGGTGAGGTTTTGGGGCACTAATTAGGAAAGTCCCGCGTTTCAGGCTAGCAGTTGCATACATGGGTCACATTAAAGCACTTAGTCCCACTGAAGACAATTTGATTTAAGTACATGCTTAAAGTTAAGTATGTGTTTAAATGTTTGGTTTTTTTATAAACCAGGGACTATATGACTAATCGAGTTATTTAATAGGACCAAATCAAGTAGCTGAGGACCTTAAGCAAAATACAAGATTACAGAGTTTCTAACCGCTAAAGGCAAATCTTCTTAGCCCAAGAATTATCAGACACTGTGTTGTGGAGTGCACCTTAACAGACAGATTGCCGTACACATACTCCTCGACAAATTATAATCGTGCAGTACAATTCTCCGTCCATGTAACGACAGCATTGGTTTTCATGACAAAAATATTATTAGGGAAATGTTCAGTGCACATTCAGTTGCTTTGAATGAAATTTAGTAACTGAAAAAGAGGGAGGGAAACAATTTATTTCTTTGTGGACTTCCTAAAGAAAATCCACACTGTGCTGGACATCAACGTTTCCAAGTTAAGCATTAAAAAAAGTTAGGGACTGCCAATATTCAGGATAGCCATGCAACCCCAATTCAGCCTCCTTGTGCATAGATATTCCAGCTGGTTCTTTAATTACATGGCCACACGCTATTTTTATGCAACAGGTTTAGCAAAATTAAATAAATTCTGCCACCAACAGAAACCCCAGCAGCATGCTGAGCTATCACTGCCCAGCCATGCCCATCACCCAAAACCTTACAGCCAAAGGAGAAATAAGCCTGAGGGTTCATATCCTGGTACCAAAGGACCTCCCAGCTTTACACACACCAACAGCAAAGTGCCTTATAGGCTTAGTATTTCACAGAACAATGTTTGAGAACCATTACAAAGATGAATAAATCTATCATAGGAAAAGGATGGTATTCCCTGCTTCCTTGTATTTTGGCCACACATACACATGGGCCGTATCAGTTAGTGCAGGTTGAAGCATCCGTCTGATTTACCGCACTTAAATGATCAAACTGTCAGACCTTACCCACTCTTATTTCCTTTTATATTTCATCATCTGTGGTTCTCTTAACAGTGACCATGTTGGCAATAATTTAATTTACTGCGTATTTATTGGGTTTTTCAGTCACAGGATGTCGGGAGAAAAAAGTGAAAGGAGTCTTATGAAAAGACAAAAAGGAATCCAATTTTAGAAATTAAATTGCAGAACAAGTTTTAAGCCACTGCTGTGTTTAAACAAGTACTTTAAGATGAAATATTATACACAGCGAATATTTAACAGGCAAGACATCATAGATTACAGTTTCATTGTATGTAAGAAAAAATGGACAATGGATCAACACGTTAAAAATGTTGTTTGAGTTATGAGAGGAGAAAAAACTGGAAGACTCTGAAAACTTCATGTTAAAGCTGCTTCAAAAACCATTTTCTTTTGCTAGCAAAGAAATGCTTCATCAGGTACATCTGCAGTTAGCAATGGTGACATCCCATGGCCTCATAACGGTCCCTGGAGACTTGGTTTTTTCACAGATGTATAATCTTGCTTCTTATTCAAAAGTTGAATCACAACTACATTTTCAATCCATCTCTTCCCAGAAAAAGCCCTGTGAATCTGCAAAGTGAAATTCAAAGAAAACCCAGGACAGGAGAAAGACAGATGTATTTATCATGCACATATGATACAGGAAGGAGATAAAAATATTGTCATTGCTGCCTTACTGACTGCAAAATGAGAGAACAGTAATTAATCAACAGAGAGGAAATATTGATTGAATTTAGAGAAACTTCAGTTTTCTAATGGAACAATTCCTCTGCAAAGGTAACTGGCATAGCGTCTTTAAATTAGAATGGCAAGAAGCCAAGGTTTACCCAATTCATGTATCATTTCAGGCAGTCCAGAGAAATATAAAACAAATGCACATTGCTTTCTTTAAAGTAATTTAAATACTTTAGTAAATCAACGGCATTGACAGTTTGATGGACTATGATGGAAGAGTTTTCCTCCAAAACATAATCTCTGCAACCTGCAAGAGCTCCGTCAACTGACTTTTTATGACTTTATTTACCAGATGTTTTACTTTTTTATGTCTTTTCTGACTATTTAGTGCTTGCCGGGTGCACCCAAACTGACGTGGGTTTCTCCCTTCCTGAGATTTATTGCAGTCTGGGCAATGTGGCCTCAGGGGAAGGGACCTGACTAATGCACCATCAGTCGGAGGCAAGGAAAAGGTCCCAGTCCACTCCTCGTAGATCTATGGTGACAGGCCCAGTACAAAAGTCACCACCATAATTCAACGGGACACGATCAGTCAGGGTTGGAGAGGAGTCTTGCTCTCAAGGAGTTTCTGCTGTGGGTCAGAGGAGGCCACTTATGCCAAAATCCCCGTGCAGTCACCAGTGGCTGGCTCTAAATTGAACAAGTCAACCCAAGTGTGATAAAAATTGAATGCGTGACTGGGAAAAGTTCGAGAGCAGTGATTAAATGGAAGTGAGGAAGGGGCTAGTTAGCACGAAGCCCTCTCTCCAGCTTCCCAGGGCTGGCTGGCAAGTCGTTTTCTCAGCAAGAACATTTATTTTCCCCAAATAGCTTCTATGGAAGCAAGAGTTCTCTCACCTAAAATATGCCTGGTGCCTATTTTTCTGCAGGGCGGCAATCACTTGTTTCTTTGCCTGACTTGTAGATGCCTGGGACTGTGCTGTTAACCACAAAATAAGGAAATAATAGTAGACATCAAAAATACATGAATCAAGCAACGCCTCACAGTGCCTAGTGAAGACTTGTAAATGTTTGGATGTGCCCAATTATGTCAAAAATGATTTAAAACCAATTGCACGCTTCCAGATGGAGAACAATACCGAACTTCAAATAACTGGAGACTTGCACTGTACAAATGAGAGACAGAGGCTACATTTTTACGACTTTTTGTAACAGAACAAGAAGAGTTGCTTATTCCACCCAACACGTTTTCTCGCCAGTCCCTCCCAATCCCAGCGCTCTTCTCCACAAGCAACACACATTAAAATGGCTGCCCCCAGAGCATGCCTGGGTAGTACGGTTATTAATTATTGTGATACATTATTGTGCCTATGAACCTGTGTCTATCGACTATTATCTTCAATTCCTCTGGCCGAACGCACCAGAGAGCAGACTCCCTGCGCAGCTCCACAGTTTGGACATTCCTTGCCTAGCATCTGCATCACGGGACCATAAACACACAGATGGTCCTGACCACTTGAATGTGGTCAAATTGAAGGAGGACTGTATCAGCAGACAGCTCTGAAACAGAACTAATGCTATGCCTCAGTGGCCGCATCCACAAGATACGCTTTACTCGTGATTAGGGCCAATTGCTGCACCGTAAGCATCACCATCTACACGTGCGATCGCTTACTGCGCAGTACTTGGCTCTAATCATAAGTAAATGTGCTACCAGTAAATAAAATGTAGCAAACTTCTTCCCGATTACTTACTGTGCTGTATGGTGCATGTAGACAGCCAACTGGGAGCAAGTTTGCTCCCAGTCAGCTGGGCAGCAGGGCAAGGGATTGCTCCCTGTCCCCGGGAGCTGGATGCTGCTGGAGCACCAGAGCCCAGGACGAGACCATGCCCTGCCAGCAGTGAGCTCCGAGCCCCTGCTCCCAGGTCACAATTGCAGAGCAGAGGCTGGGGAGATCATTCTCAGCCACAGCGCTGTAATTGCGATCATGGAGCAGGAGCTGGGCAGGGAACAGGCTCCTCAGTAGAACTGCGCGAAGCTTTGGTTACTGTTTCAATTCGGAGGAGATCTGGCCCCATT
This sequence comes from Crocodylus siamensis, assembly GCF_052110815.1. Taxonomy (NCBI): domain Eukaryota; kingdom Metazoa; phylum Chordata; order Crocodylia; family Crocodylidae; genus Crocodylus; species Crocodylus siamensis. Next base: position 5,695,614 of record NC_143404.1, on the reverse strand, counting down.
CAGTGGCTGAGTCTCCAAATCTGAATCAAATCAGGACACCCATTAATCTCTCCAAATCAAAGCGGAAGCCTCTGAATCGATTTGGAGAGATTCGACGATTCGGCCATAGACACAGCTTTATATGATTTTTCAACGTACATCGAGGTACCAGGCATGGATTGTGAATGCTGAGATGGTGGGGTGGATAGAGCGTCCCATGGAAGCGCACGGGGAGGGGAGGCCCCCCGCGCACTCTGCAGTGGACTGGGAAGTGGACCAGAAGTACTTCCGGTCCACTTCCAGGTCCAACACAAGCACATGGGGGACCCCCTCTGCCCCCCAGCTCGGTGACTGGTGCCTCCTGGGACTGGGGGGGCACCTGGGGTCCCCCCATGGCTGATCACTGAGCCAGGGAGGCACTGGGGGGGTGTCCCCCTCATGCTCTGCAGCCGACCCAGAAGTGGACCGGATGTACCCCCACCGCGTTCCCCCATGCTCCCATGGGATGCTCTATCCACTCCACCATCTCAGCATTCATAAGCTGCACCTGGTACCTTGAGGTACATAGAAAAAACATGTAAAGCTGTATCTATGGCTGAATCACTGATTCTCCGAATCAGAACTGAATCTTTAAATTCCAATTCAGCCAAATCGAATCAGGACAATGATCCAAATCAGCGAATCCAATCACTGTCCCCCAAATTGGGCTGAATCCAAATTGAATACTGTCCACTTTGCACACTGCTACTCCTCAGCCCCCACCCCACAACTGCAGAGCGGGGCCTGGGAACTGTCCCGGGCAGCGGCAAGTCCCAACTCCAAGTTCCAGCTGGGCAATGGAGGTGCAGGGCTTGGAAAGAGCTACAGGGGATGAGCAGGTCCCTGCTCCAGAACTCTTCAGCCACAGCGGGTTTGTAGGCAAGGACTCTAGGCCCAAGTACCCAGTACTTGCCGGCATATGGGTCACAAGACTACAGGAGACCGGGTGTTTTCAGGCATACGCTTGTCGTGGCCCGTGAGTCTTTCAACAACCTCTGGAAATTCCAAGGGATTTTGGAGGCAGTTGTGGCAAATATGATCTGTCTGTTCCAAAGTGATTCTGATTAATTAAATTGTAGCCTAGTTCCATAATAAAGGATTACCTTAACAAGGAACAATTTATCTGCATAGTAAGTATATCTGTCAATTAAAATCGAAATCTCTGCCTCTCAGTCAAGCAGTACAATCAAAATCTGCTTGAAACCTAGACAGCTGTGGTATATTTATGGCATGATTTTAAGGCAGAATGCAAACTTTATGTAAAATCTTAGCATAACTGTTTCCTTTCAATTGATCACAACTACTGTAATATTGGCCACAATGGTTCAGCTGGCTATGTGTGCTATAAAAATATTCTTTCTACGGACCTGATTTTCAATCTAGCTTTAACCACAACACACTTGTGCATGAACAAAATTAAACCCTTGAGTTTTCACATGTCGTCATTATATTAACGATAGTCTCTCTCACAGGTAAAGAACATGTGAACATAAGGATGGGATATGTCAAAGTCAGAAAAAAGAAGTAACACAATAGGTACATTTCAAAAGGGCTGCTGTGTAGAACTGTTTTACCACTGTCAAGCATTTACAAATGCCATTACAAATGCTACCATTTTTCAAAAAAGAGTATAAATATTTTAAGATACCCACTGTGTTGCTGATTTTAAATCCAAAGATAACAAACTTCTTATATGCATGTAAGTATTAAGAAACATACAATCAACAGGAAATGCAGAATTTATTCCTGCCACAGTTTAACAATTTACCTCTGACAAAAACCAGCATATGAAAGTACTTCGGCCCCTTTCCAAAAAAAAAAAAAAGTCCATGCTTTGGTTAAATAGAATGAGCTTCTACAGTCCTAACATACAGCTTGAACTTAGAAAATTATTGCTCATCTAAAACATGAGGCTTTAATTTCTCCAGTAGATTAATAATAGCTCTGTGTGAGAAAGTAAAGGGAGAAAATGGGTTGAAACATTGTACTCTTTAGCCCATTGTCTTCTTGCCAAAAAACAGATGATCCTGCCAAAACCAAAACTCAATAATTTAAGTTACTGGAAACTAATATTTGTGTTTTCCTAATAAGCTGATAGTGTTTTGTTTAAACTCAGAAGAAAATCTAAAATTTCCTGAAATCAGATACATCTTTGCCATTCTTTTCACATCTACTCTCTCCCAGTGCGCTCCATGTCTTAAAAAACCTTCACACATGAAGGCAAATACCCTGATAGCCTCTGTGCTTAGGGGTCTGATTTTCTTAGCAGATGGAATAAAATTCCCATTTCCCTTGCTATAAAGACAAAAGAGGTAGGGGAGTATGGATGCAAACGTTAGAAAACACTGCTCTCAAGCTCTCTTTACAGAATCTGGTGGAGATCATAATGCAAAATTCATGATCAAGGCCAAACAAATGTGACTTCTCCTTTTATATGCGATTTCTGCGGACACCAAAAACAAGACACCAAATGACATTGCTACCCAAACCCTGCTCCTGGCATCTCCCATTCGCTGCAGTTCTCTTCCGTGGGTGTCCCAGACAGTTGGACCCAGATCTATGGCAGCACCAAAACTGCCTGCGTTGCACCAGGACATAAGCCTGGGCAGTAGCGTCTCAAGTGCCTCAGCCCAGAACATGGGGCCAGGCTGTACAGGAGCTACGTACAAATCTCCCTGTTCTGAGGGTGTAGATCCCACACTCGGAAGTAACTAGGGGCAAACCCAGCAAGGCTTCAGTAGTGACCAGTGTAGCCCCCCACTTCTGCGGCCAGGCTTCCAGGGGCTGTACGGTGACCCGAGATTTTTAAAAAGTGTAGGAGTGTAGGAGCAGTGACCAGCAACTCCCAGCCTCTCCCACCCTGGGATGGACAGACTATGCTGCAGTAGCAGCAGTCAGGGACTAAGTCCCCAAATCAGGTAAGAATCCCACCTCCTCGCTCTCAGCACACCCTCCCTTCCCCTCTGTGCTCATGGCACCTCTCTTCTCCTCCCCGCCCATTCCTGCCCCTCACCTTTCCAACTCATGGCTCTGGGTGCAAGAAGGGGGGGACCCACCCAGTGCCACTACTGCTGTCCTGGCCACTCCTGCCCCATTCCAGATGGGACTGCAGGGAGTTGCGCGGAGAGCCAGGCTCCGCTGGGGACAGCAGCAGCAGCGGCAGGTCTGTTCCCCTCCCTGTGACTGGTCCCAGGTTGGTGGGAAACACCCGGCGGGGACTGGGCAGGGAGGGGAAACTGCCATTACTGCTGTCTCCAGCCAAGCCCAGCTCCCCACATAGCCTGACTGGAAGCTCTGGCGCTCTCTCCATCTCTGGTCCTCTGGAGGTCACAGCAGAAGCAGGCAGGAGAAGGAAGGAATGGCCCAGTGTCTTACCTGTTTCAGGGCCTTTAAACTAGTCCCTGGCTGCTGCTCCTGCAGTATGGTCCAAAAGAGGAGTGCAAGCACGTCACTGCATCCCCTCTGGATGCACCCCTGCCAGGATCGGGAGCATTGAGAAAGACAAATTAAATATACAAACCCAAGAATTCAAAAGTCATGAGTCACGTCCTCTCCCCAAGTCATGAGTTTGGCTTAAATCAAGAGATTAAAAAAAGTAAAAACATCTGTTTGCGGTTTCTGAGCCTTTGGGATCATATTTATGATCATTTCTATGCAGCTATCATAAAAACTTTCCCTTTTCACATGGAAGCTGAAATTCTCACATATTCACATGACTTGTAAAACTTGGGCTTTTAAAAAACTCACCAAGTACCATTCGACTTTCAACAAAACTCAGAGATTTGGCAACAATGTAGTCACCTCCCACAGTGGATTTTAAGGACTACAACATACAGAAAACACTAGTGAATGTTTCTTTAAAACTGGTCCATTGCTTTAGGGTTTTTCTGGAAGCACACTACAGCGCAGATTTCTAGGCTGACAGTCGATGAAACATTTTGACATATGTTAATCGAGGCTACATGCTGATCTTCACTTAGAAACTCTGAGCTGGAGTTTGTATGGACTGAGAAGATGTGGAAAACCAATAAAAATATGCAGCTGAAGGAGAAGAGAAACAATCTGTAAAAAAAGCAAACTGAAAAACTAAATAAAATTCACTCTGTAAGCCTGTTCCTTAAAGCAAATCACTTTGGTAAGATAGTCAGGCAAGCAGGAGAAATGTTCATGGCAATTCAGTTTGAACAGACTGCCTAGAAACAAGAGGTGGAGTCCAGGGACACGTCCAGGATCAAAAGATCTGCATGGCTGAGTTTAAGGCCAGGGATCTCCCTTTCTTCACCTACTCAACCAGCTGACCCTGGCACCCTCTCTTCTACTTGCAATTACCACCTGGAAGACGCAAAGCTCTATCTATGGCCTCTGAAATCTTCAAGAAAAAGCAGGAGAGGGCTCAGATGCTCCCAGAACATATGGAGCCCTTTCAACCTCCGAAGTTTGAAGGACTTGCAGCAGCAGGGCCTGAGGTGTCTTTGCCAGCCCATTGCTTGTGAAGGCTGGGGGCACATTTGAAAACTGTCAATTAGTTCAATAGCTGCTCAAAAAATGGAAGGCAGTTTGCAAACTTTTCGAACTTTTTTCCTTGATTTTTCTGTTCCCATTTCGGATGCAGTCAAAACACTGAAGTCAGAGGAATTACAGCCGTCTCTGCGAAAGCCAGTCAGCAATACCTGAGACTGAGCTCTTCATTCATTCAAGTAAACTCCCAGTTTCCAAATGATAATGGCTCCCGTTGTCATTAATAATGCTTCCTATTTCTTAATTGTAGTTTAGCAGTTTACTTATTATTATTATTATCATCACTACTACTAATGTTACAGCAAAGGCAGATGGCAAGAAAGATGCGAGTCCAAAATGCAGAGTATTTGGCCAGGCAGCAGAAACTATCAGTTATCTAACGGACCGTACCAAGCTGGCTAGAGACAAACATGAAGTATGGCATGACAAAGTTGGCCATAGTGTATGCTGGGCCCCCTGCAAGAAGTACAGAGTACAAGTAGGAAAGATACTGTAGAGATTCATTTTAAACACATTATGGGATTTTTCAATTGTGACTTTTAGCAAGATAGGCACTTAAGATGAGCTATGGGGGCTGTAAAGGAGGAGGAGGGATGGTGCTTCATCACAGGCTTTTCCTTTCCCTTTGATAGAAATGTCCCATGGAAAAGGCAAGAAAAAATGTGACAAACAGAATTGGTTATGGTAGGAACTGAAGAAAATCCAGGGCATGAAAAGTATAAGCATAATACCAATTGCTTATGGTGCACCAGGATCTCATGACAGGGGTATCATAACGGCACTGCTCTAGAAACCAGCTCTATTGTAAGAGACCGTAGGACCTTCCAAGAGCAACATCAATGGGCACCTCTAAAACCCTAGGAAAAGTGGTAAATTCCCCATTGCCTTGGTTTAAGTTAGATTCACGTTAGCTCCTGTCTTCTCTGAGATCCCAGGAGGCGGTGAGATAAACTGCTGCTACTAATCCCTATAACATCTTGGCAGCACCCAACAGCCCCTGTCATGAACTAGGACTCCCATGTGGTAGGCACCGTACAAACATTGAAACATAATGTGCTTTCATTCACAGACTCTGAATGACCTTGCCCTGATCCGTGACTCTAAACAGCATGACACCTTCCGCTCAGCAAGATGGGACTAAGATTATTCTCAAGACATATGCTGGGTTATATCAGTCAACAACCACCCACAGCGAGCATCCTGCATTGTTCTCGAGGACTTTCCACACAGCCAACCCCGTCCATCACTCATCCACATTGGTCTACAACTCCTGATCATTACATGTAAAAGAAAATCCAGGTGGAGCTTCAGGAAAGCCAACTGGTCCCTATTCATGGAGACTGTTGAACAATCCATTGTTACCATCCCACGGCAAAACATCCCAGTTGATGAAGCCTATATGCATTTCCGTGGTGCCCTCTATAAAGCAGTGCAATCCTCTGTACCCAAAGGATTTTACCCCCTCTACACTCCTTGCTTGGATGGAGAGTGTGCTGCTCTACCAGATGAGTATGAAAAATCTGGAGATCCAGATACCGCCAATCACCTTCTTGAATCACTAGATGCTGCTCGTCAGAACCGCTGGGAGAACTCAACTTCATGAGCTAATATTTCTGCCACTCCAGTTAGAAGAGCTGGGGTCTCATTCGCTGCCTGGGAGCAGCTCGATGTCCCCCAGCCCAAACTCGATCGTCTGTGTTGGCCAATGCTGTTGCTAGCCACCTCCTGAAAGTGGCAAGAGCCCCCATAACAAGAAGGATTTTGAGCAAAGAATACATGAAGAACGGTATCATTTCCACAAAATGTTCAGAACCCAGATCCTCCACAAACATTTTCACCAAAAGAACTTGATGCTGTGCTGTGCAAATTAAAATCTGGCACCACAACTGGCTATGACAACAGGCACTCAGTTTCTGAAACATCTTGGTCCTCGAGCTCATAATTGGTCTCGACTCTTCTTCAACTGTATTATCCATGAAGGACAAATTCCATCGGCATCGTGCTGAGCAAAAATTGTTGGCCTACTCAAGCCTGGCAAAGACCCACAATCAGCAGGAAGTTACCAACCAATCTTCCTCCTGCATGTCTGCTACAAGACACTTGAGAGACTATTTCTGCAATATATTTCTCCAGTAATTGATCCTGCCCTAAGCCCAGATGAAAGGGGATTTCACCATGGCTGGAGCACATGCAACCAATTTCTAGCCTTAACCACTTCAGTGATAACAGCCTTCAGAAAAACCTGAAGACTGGTGTTGTCTTCCTCAATTTAACAGCAGCGTATGATACTGTCTAGCATACCAGACTTCTGGCAAAAATATCAGGAATTCTGCCACATTGGGTTGCTTGTCTAGTTAAACTATTACTAGTTGTCAACACTTTCAAGTCTACCTGGCCAACCAAACTAGCTCTTGGAGACAACAAACCAATGACCTCCTTCTGAGATCAGTACATCATTTCTGACCCTACAGTTAGTTAACCAGAATTTAGCTGGCCATGCCGTCATTGGGCACTTCTCAACCATTTTCAAACTGGACAGGGTCACTGTGCCTGAACCCTATACCAATGAGGCCTTCACAATGACAACAAATGCACTTGTGGACAAGTTCAAACCATGCCCCACATTGTTGACTAGTGTCTATTTAACATGCTACCCGGTGGCCTTCAAGCTCTTCACACCGGTGATGACATCACTGTAAGATGGCTGGAATAATATGCCAAAACCACCTACACTAAATAAATACATTCACAGGCAAGTACTAGGGCTGCAGCACAATCGCCGTTTCAGCTGGTGTTACTGGTCGGCCGTGCTCCAGAGTTTGCTGCAGTAGTGTTATGTTTCAGATAGCTCCAGGAGAGAAAGCAATGGTCTAGGTCTTAACATTTTATTGAGGTGTTTTGAGATATTAGTGTCAGGGGTCTTCTTTTAGCAGGAACAGTGTGCCAATAATTTCAGTCAAGTTGCCCAAACTGAAATATGATTTGTGCTATCTGTATACCAGACCCCTACTTCTGAGGAATTTTTACCATCTAAAAACAAAAATACTGCCGTAAGGTGTGAATAACATTAAGTCTCTGTTGTTTAAAAAGAAACTGAGCAACTCAGAGCTATTTTCCAACACTGCAGTAAGATTATAAACGCTCACAATACAGCAGCTTCCATCACGATTCCAGGAGCAGGGGCTTAAGCTCCTGCCAACTGCGCCTGCGGCTACGTCAGGCTCTGCTGTGAAGTGTATTTTGACCTCCGCTACAAAGGGCCTCTTTGGACATGGCAAAACACACAGAAATTTGCCACATCTGCGGTGAGTGAAATCTCACTTTGGTATCTGATGTGGGCAGAGCTTAGCACGCTCTTCTGTGGCAGCTCCACGTCTACACCTGAAGATATGGCAGCTCATTTTCCTTTTGGGAATAAGAAGGTGCCAACACAAAGCCCAGGCACCATGTCTGTACTGCAGCCTTCCAAGTGGGCCATTGCAGAGCCAGTGAGAGCGTCGTTTCCCCAGTATGTGCCTATCCCCAACATTGCTGCTCTGTCTGCTTTTACATGGGGCTTAAAGACTCAGAGTGGCTTGTGCTGGCCATTTTACACAAATAAAATATTGTCTGGTTTTGTGTATTAAAAGGAACAGAGATCCCCCAGCCTGGTAAATGTTCTGGCAGCTGCAATGCTTTTTTTTAATCTAGCCCAAACTTTCAGCTACTCCCACACCCTTCCACAGACCAAGAAAAGGGTATTGCCACACTCAAGGACAAAAAAATCCAGAAGTAGTAAAGCGCATCGGTTGCATGTCTTCAACTATGCTTTATACATCAGCTGTCATTAGCATCTCAGCCTTACCTTTATGGTGGATATCGGTGTTCTCACTGGGAAGCGGCCTCTTGGCAGTTGTTCTGCGATACACGACATGCGTTCTGCCGCCTTCCTCCTCCTCCCGAGTCCCCTTCTCTAGAGGTTCGATGAAGAACTCGTCCTTGTCTGTGCGAATCATGCCAGCCTAGAGTGACAGGGCAGAGATCGAACATTTCACGTTACGGTGCATGCAGCAGACACTGTGAGTAAACAGTTACAATATGCTTAAGCACACTTTAGCGCTCTCCAGAGAGCAGTTAGAAAGCAGGGAGTAAGCAAGGTGAATTCTTTATTAGAGCAAAACGAAGCATCAGTTCCTCAACTTGACAAGGAAGGACAAAGGTAAAATACTAGACCAAAGGGATTCCTAATAGAGTCTAATTAGCAAGGTTTGGGACTAGAACAGGTATGTGGAAATGGACTCTCAGTCAGAAGTCACCTATAACAAAATGGTTAAGACCATCTTAGTCATTTGTTAGCACAAACTGCTGTAGAGTTTATACAAATACCCACTGCTGTTAAACAAAGGATCGATTCAGCGTAACGAGCTGGTCCTGATACACAGTGCCATGGCGCAGAAGCGCAAAGCCAGCCCCTTTCTGCTCATTGCAAGACAATGAAGTGCTAAGCCTCATATGATGGCTTTGCAATTTTTCTTACGTTCAACATGTCAAATAAACATGACCACGGCACCGTACTGGCACAAAACCCCTCTTAGCCCAGTAGACTGTTAAAAACACAATTACGAGCAATCAATTTCTAAGGGAGAAAGGCTTAAAAACTGAGGTTAGACCAAATATGCTGGTATGAAAAGAAAATGAAAACTTCATTCCTCTACGAAACATCAAAAGAAGTCTTACACAATGTTCTCAGCATGTCCACTGCTAACTACAGCAGCGTGTAATTCATTAAGCAGAAAGAAACAAACTACAAAAAAAAATCCTTCTACCACTTTCAGCTGGGTGGAACCACTTCTAGCTCTTTAGCTCAAGCATGTGTGTTGTTTCGCAGCACTCGCCCTGCTGCAGGAGGTTAGGATAGTCAACAGCTGGCTTGCATAACTGCCTTTCTTTGATTTTCCTGGGTGTGCATTTGCTCAGCTACATTTGAGAACTTAAAACTAATGAACTCTAGCTTGGTAAAAGGAAAGCCTGAACATGAAACGCAGCAAACACAATTCTTGAAAACACTGACCAGGAGACAGAAGTTGACCACACAACCAGCATTGTTTAATCTGTCAGTCGTTGACTTAAAGAGTCAAGCATGGTTGTCTATCCAGTCGTTAGACTTGCTGCACATGCAACTCAGTATTTCTGTGCCTTTAAACCATATTCTTTGTCTGCTTGGGAATCCAAGTTGTCTATAGATCGTAGTGCTAGGAGCTCCAGCACGGACCCCGATTCTGATTCCTTTGAAGTCAATGTTCATTTTCCCAACATCCTCACTTAGGCACAAGAGATTTCCCAACCTGTGCCATATCTTGGCTTTAGTACAAGTATACTGAAATATTTTTTTTTTCACAAACAGCAAACTACTTTTACCGCTGCTATAAATACAGCCTGCTCTTTGGTTTCCCCCCTGGAAAAATGTCAGGTTCATTTGTCATATCTTAACGTACATTAGGCAAGATATCCAGTTGCAGATTTTATATCTATAATGTATACAAAAAGAGATTGAAAGGGAAGGATTAAAGAAACAAAATTATATTTAAGCAGTTTAGACTGTTACCAGGCTGCCTGTACAGAGAGCAAACTGAATTTGAAATCTTGCGATTCTTTTCATCTAATTTAGATTCGACATCAGACACGAGGAAGGTGAAACAGGCTCAGCAGTCAGAGGAAGCAAAGACAATGAAGAAAATAAGCACTGAACCGAGTAGGCTGCAAGTAAAAGGGAATGTGTAAAAAGAAATTTTCAAAATGAATGTTCCTTCTTTTTTAAACTATATACATGCCCAGAGCTAAATGTTCAAATCTTTGCATATGATATGCACAACTACAGATGGAGAAGGGAGCAAGTATTTGCAGGCTCAGACAGAGGTGCGGAATATAATGTGAACAGCATATTTAAACCAAGAACAAATGTGCATATGGCTTGGCTGCCATGGGATATATGCAAGCAATTTGTGTGTATGTAGCTAAACAGTACAGAATGCATGGATGTGTAGGTCGGTTATGCCCGCCATTAACTAAGCAAATTATGCTGGGCCTTAATAATTCATGTGGGGTTTACAATACAGAGTCCACCCGGCGGCATTAGGGAAAATGCTGCTGCTGTCCTGTTGTCAATAAGGCACAGCAAAGACGATTTAGAGGGGTCTGAACTGCCTCACCCAAGGATCAGAAGGAAGCAGCGCTTGAAATCACCAGCTGAACAGATCTGACGGAAGTACAAACCTGTGATCTCTTGAAAGAGAAAAAGGAGTTTGTTTAGCCCGAGTGAAGCCTCATGTCTGCTGGAGAAAAGGCAGGCATTACCCTGGCCAGGCACTAGGCCAGGCAAGATCAAGAGCACCCCCAGTATGGGAATTTCAGAGAACCAGTATGAACTGGGGCTGGCATTCGATCACATCAAAGGTGGTGAGGAAGGGGCCCAGAGCACCCACTACACAACTGTCTTTTCTGTTCCAGTTCCTTCAAGCAGGGCTGGATTAACGCACAGGCAAACTAGTCGCAGGACTAAGTGACGAAGGGGCCCAGTCGCACTTATTTTACATATTATAATAATTGAATGAAAAAGTAATATAAATATACAGTATAAAGTAGCGGCCCATGAGTTTATTTGCCTAGGGCACACCAAAGGGTTAATCCAGTTCTGCCTTCAAGTTTATCACCATGATGCTTCAGCGTGTCTCAAGTCTCCTCCCCACTCTCTTGGACAACATCCCTCACATTGGAGAACCGGGTCTTCCTCCTCCCGAGAGAGGAAGCAGTGCGTCCTGGAACGACCTGGCCATGGTACACAGGGGAGAAGGGGGAACAAGGCCACCAAAGTCCCACACGGCACCAGAGCAGCGTGACCCATGTCCGTTGAGGTTGGGGAATCAAGATTTTCTGACAAAAGTTGTAAGGGTTTCGGCCAGTTTCTGCTTTTGGTTTCATAGACGAGGGAAAGTTTAAAAAAAAATCTCTGGAGAGTTGCTGGATTTCCCCCAGGGGAAACAAAGCAGGATGGGCCCTTGGACCTTATCAACTGAAAATGGTAAAAGGTCGTCATCAACCTTTTGACCGCAGGAGAGTGGCCACGTTGTTAGACGAAGAGCTCCCAAGCAGCGCTCTTGCTATCCCACCCATCGGTTCGTCTTCAGTCCACATCCAGGTCGGTTGCGCACTCAATGCCCCCCGTTTACTATGATCTACTCCAGGAAAATGCTGGGTAATTCAGGACCAGATGTGGAACTCAGCCTCTGCCACAGAAACAAAGTTAAAAGCTGGTAGAAATGTTGAGCCGACTCTTCTCTCCCCCACCCTGCTCCTTTCTCTTGGGACATTTATATTCAAACTGAAGGGGGATGCAGGGAAAGGATATTGCTAAAACTTCCCTGCCAGGAGCGATTTATCCCCTGACTTATAAAAATACTAAAAAAAAGAAAAAGCATGCGCCTTTGGAATGTGCCAAAGCGTATCAAATGGCCCGTTCTTTGCAAATATTTCCCCAGGTAGGATGCCCCCGGGCCCTTCTGCTAAAGGCTTCCCATCCCGACTGCAAATTACTCAAGTCAAGCACCGCTTAGTGCTCATTAATATGCATTAAAGAGCACAGCAGAAGGAGGTACTTCATCACAAGGAAACTGCACTTTGGAGAATCAAAACCCCTGCTCAGGTTGCCGAGAGAGCTATTTGGGAATCCAAGTCACACCGTGGAAGTGTGACAAGGAAAGTGTGGGGAAGGGATGGTGGAATCATTCTAGCCAATTAGTAGCACGGATGGGTCCCTAATGAATCTACTACGACATGTAGGGCTAGAGGATGCAGGGGCTGTCAAGCTTACTAGCGCTCATCCTCGAGGTTTAGGGTATGAAGCTCCAGTGCACCTCCCTAACACTTGCCAGCAGGAGCCGACAAGGCTCTGAAGGACCACCGGGCTGTGACGGTCTCCCATCCTGCCAGCATCGGGGCCCTCCTCCACCCAGCTCCGCAGCCGCACTACAGCATTTCCCACATCCCATCCCCTGGGCAGCACCTGCCGGTCTCCTCTCTCCTCCCTGCAGCCAGCGGCAGGCTTTGATTACAGGGGCCTGTCTACATCATGAACTAGCCCACGGCTTGTCCAGACACGGTACTGTTATACACGCCCCACGTCCCAAAGCAGAAGCTGCAGTCACACGGCCCTACAGATGGGCTAATGACCATCATGCTGGGCCTGGCCGTGGCTCCCTCATGCTCTGCACAGGCTATTTCTGAACCAGGATAATCAGCCTGAATGTAGCACATCACAAATGCATCTGCACTGCTTCCAGTTCTGGAGAATACAGCAAGCAGTGCCATGAGTTTTGTAGGGCACTGCAAGTGTGCAGCAGAGTCATGCCTTGAGAGCCAGTCTCCCCACCCCCCAAAGTCCTCCATCAGGCAACACCAAAACCACCTGACTGCTTTCTGCAGGCCACACTGCAGCCAGTGCCAAATTAGCACCTGATGAAGGCCATGCCTTTGTCCTATACATTAAATTGCATTTTTCAGAGTCCAGCACCGTAACATGGATCTCACTCCTGGTTCCTCCCTCCCCCCATATTTTGTATTCAAGTTGGAAGGTTGTCTGCAGAATGCATTTTACTGTCCTAAACCAAGGACCTCATGCATAATTTAATTCAGGACTTGGTAGAAAAATTCAAGCCTAGCACTTTTGCGACTGCCCTGTCTTTCCCTGGGAAGGGAGAAGATAGAGCAAAACTGGGTTTATAACAGTAAACAGGTTGCAATCTTAAGGAGCTAGAATACACACACACACACACACACACACACACACACACACACACACACACACACACACACACAGCAAGTTGTTCTCCAGATTTTATTAGCCATGATTATAACAGATGCCTAAGATTATTAGCAATGTGAGGGAACTTGTATAAAGTAATGTTGCTCTTTTTTTCCCCATTTACATCCTACAGGAGAGCAGGGCAAATGCATGAGTGGCAAGTATTCACCAAGTTTCCAATGAGCGTCAATGTAATTTCACTCTAAAAACGTTAACATTCAAATCGGCAGTGAGAGTATGAGTGACTGGCTTAGATCAAAAGTTGTAAAGGAAGTAAAACAGACTTTCCTGTTATACGGTAAGGAAGAAAAGGAAGAAGGAAGGAAGGTAAACTGTATTTTTTAATACTTAGAGTGTCCCACGCATAGACAGACAGAAATGCAAGCTGTAGTTGAAATAATACCGTATTTTCTCGCTTACCACACCCCCCCAAATAAAACACACACACTGTTTTGGGGAGGCAGAATAAAGGAAAAGAGATTTTTCCCGTCACAGCTGAATGCTGGCTGCAGGGGATCCTAATGGCAGCAGCTGTGGCTGGGACAACTTTAACACTGTAGCCAGACCTGGCCCTAGGGGTGCGCGGGGCTGGTGGTGTTCAGCAGCGGCAGCACGTGGCAGCTGCGGTGGGGCCTATGCAGCGCTGACCAGGGGCCCCCCAAAGTGCAGGGCCCAGGGCAGTCACCCTGATTCCTCCCCCCCCGGGACGGCCCTGACTGTAGCTCTGCTCCGATGGGTGAGCTTACTCCCTCGCTCCCTGAGGCTGGCAGAGGCAGAAATCTGGCAGCCATCTTGCAACAGTGCTTCCATGCTTCTGTTCTAGAGAAGAAAAATCAGCCTGCTTAAGACACAAGCCCCAATTTTGGCAGGCTAATGTGCTAGGGAAAGGTGCATGTAAATATGGTATAAGATCTTACAATATCCAAGTTCTTTTCACATCTATGCAGTATCCAGCAAAATTAAATTGGAAGCAATCAGGTCCAACGGACTTTGTGTGGAGCAAAAATCCAGAAAGTGAGCATCATCTACCAGTGACATCTCTGAGCCAGATTTCTGAACGTGGCTGCACCAGGCAGGTCTGTTGTGTCCGAGGTTTACAAGCACTCCAGGAGATACTTCTGCCTCAACCTTCGCCCTGGGGTTTCTGCAAAAGTAACACCGCTGGCCCCATGCACCAGGACAGGACCTACTCCCTGTCCTCCATAGAGGACCTGGGTTTGGGACAACTGCCCAGCTCTCCTGGTTTCCTCAACCACCATAACACACTCTCACATTTAGAAGGTATTCTTTAAAAGTTTAATTTAGCAGCAAAACTGCTTCACATATTTAGACTCTACAGCAATCTCCACGTTTTACAGCTTTAGCTCCTTGAGCTAATTAAACGTCTCCATGGCTCTGCACTCAGCGAGTGACTTAATTGTCTCCTCATTCACATTCATATCACAGCTTCATGTTCTAGGCCACAGCAAAGTAAACCCGCCTTGCTACTGCTCTTCCTTCTCCTTCAAGGCTCCAGAGTTGGACGCATTCTATGGCCTCAAGTTTAATTAAGGTTCATTTTTTATATTGTTAGCACAAGCTTATAGAGATTTTTCTTATTCCTACAAAAGACAGATTTGTCTCTCTACCTACAAACATGTGATGAGGGAAGGAAGATTACTTTTTTTTTTTAAATGCAACTTTCTGATGGATCAATCACTCAAACATTTCTGATTAATTACTGGCAATTGCTTAATTAAAAGAACAGCTAACAAATTCAAAACATTTTGAAAACTCCTTGAGATAATCCTTTAGCTGAGCAAAGAAACAACAAATCTTTGTAACTCTGGAATATGTGATTAAATTCAAATGAAGATTACTGAAACCACAAGCACAGAGATTACTCGCACACTAACAAAATCCAAAATATACTTCTAAATTTCTGTTCAAATTGCCACGCAGTGTAAAGAAGGACAAGTGATAAAAAAAAATATTGTCTTGCCTTCTATGCCTTACTGATCACTTCACCAAAGAAACAAAGGGACCCACAGCTTTGCATTTGACCGCTTAGTTACAAAGGAGATTTGTAACACCGTTTAACGTAGAAAAAGTTGAAATTTTTGCAAAAGCAAGGTGGCTAGGCAATGCCTTGATGAAGCATACAGAAGTCATGTAAGTTTGGACGCAAAGACATTTCTTAAAAATATAATAAAGCTGGCACTGATATAGCACCTTTCAACAGCGAATCTCAAAGCACTTTACACATTTTATTTTTATCTATGGATTTTCTGAGGGGCTTAACACCAGGGAAGCTTGGCATCTCACAGACACCAATGGATCTACCTTTACAGCCACCAAGTGAGGTAAAAATATTACTATCCAATTATACAGGAAGGAAACCGAGGCAAGGCTATTAAATTACTTGTTCTGCATCGCACAGGAAATCTATGCCAGAACAAGAATAGATTACAGATGTCCTAGATCCATACACATTCTTAACCACAACATCCTCCACTTTGCAAACATAGGGATGTACCTTCATCCTTATTCTACACGTGGGGAAACCGAGGCAGACATTTATTGTGGCCTGTCCAAGCTCACCGTATAGATCGGAGCTGGCACTGGAGTCCAGCTCCCCCAATTCCCAACCACATGGTGTAGGTATGCAGTTGCCCAGTATCCCTGTTTGTCATTTTGACCCACGTGTCATCTCCCAAATCCTACTTAATCATCTTAATCCTTGCACATTATTATTTTTAATTAGAAAAATGTGAAAGGGTGAGAACAGACTACCATACATGTTTATTCCTGTTTAGCTTCTTGCATGCTTGAAACCACTATAAAAAGCATTTGATGATTTGCTTTTGCTTTTTTTTTTAAAAGATGTCTTGACTTAGAACCATAGTAGAAGAAGAATTGTGAGGTATGGTAAATCTATTTTTCTTTTAACTGAATAGGGATACTGAAAGAGTTGCATAAAACATTTGGAACATGTTAGCACATATGGTACTGTAAATTACAACTGCCCCAGAGCTACGATGATTTATATAGCCCCCAGCCTGTGTGGCAGGAACAAGAAAGTTTCTCCTGTATGACTCTGCATGCATGCATTTTTCTTACTGTCATTTTGAAACTAAACATTTTGCAGTTTCTTTCATGCCTTTTTACAGTTACACAGCTCTGTTGCTTCTTTGATAAACAAGACAAATGCATTATATGAAGATGGCCAACTTGGAGACTTTAGGCAAGATACCCGCCTCGGTTTACCCACCTGCAGAATGGGCACAATGATACTGACCTCCTTTGTAAAGAATTTGAGGGGCTGGACTCTCGACCCATTTACATTGTGGTAATCTCTGTGAGGTTTGTACATAGCTGTAAGTTATACTGGAATCTGGAGCAGACAGACCAACAAATAGCTACTGGGGGGAGCTCCATACAATTAATTTCTATCACTGCACCTTGTTGTAGCCTCTTTGCCTTGAACAAATGGATAACCTGAGATAAGCTACAGACTCACGACACCTAAAGTGGTATAACTTAAATCAACACAGTTATATCCCTGATGTATATCCTGAAGTAATTCTCCACTGACTCCCTTAGGAAGCTAAGGGTGTTAGCCTGAAGTCAGGCAAAAGGATGTTATCATCAGCGTAGGACCATTCCTCCTGCATCCACTTCTCTTCTATACTGGTGTAAATGCACTGTGTGACCACACCCCAAGTCCAGCTGATGAAAAGCACCAGATAAAAGCTAAATCTTTATTATTATTTTCTGATATATTAGTCTTCCCTTCCACATTCAGTGTAGTGTGGTAGCAAGCAAATGAGGGAGAAATAATATATACCAACAAAGGTTCCTCTGCTGGCAAAGTTCTGTCTTTACCTGCAATTCACCCAGTCAGTCAGGCTAGGAACAGACATTGCATTTGTCCCAGGACAAGTTCTGCCTGCATTTGTCCCAGAACAGAAATGTCCTGGAATTGGCATGGATACATTCACCTTCCAATTAGGATTTAGTGACCACCTGAATGCATCACTGCTTTTCTGCCATTGATTCAATGCTGTAATCCCAGGACACTTTGCAATGACACTAGCACTTCTTATCTTGTGAACCTTTCTTGGGTTTGTTCCAGGACATCTGAAGAACTCTTCTGGGATAAAGTGGTTTGTCCCAGGACAAAACTGGTATCTGTTTGTAGCCTTATGGTCAGAATCTATTATACCAGTTCCCTAGGACTAGATCCCTGCAACCATGTTTTTGTGCCTCCACACCATCATTGCAACTGTAAGACGAGTCACAAGAAGCAGCAAGCAGGAAGTGGCCCTTCAGCTTTGTCATCAGCAGTTTTTCAAGGACTTGAGTACGGTGGAGTTGGGCTGCACTTAGGGACTGAACAGGTAAAATAAGATCCGGCCTTACGGCTAAACAGTCACAAGTCAGCTGATCCAAACTGAAAGTCAGTAGAGCTATGTGAGTTCACATCAGCTGAGAGCTTGGCCCCTCTCTGCATTCACGCAGCACTTTGTTTTTTAGCACTTTAAAGTTTTTAATAAAAAGCGATACAAAGAGTGAGGTAGATTAAGTATGATTGTCATGAAACTGCTGAGAAGAACGAGGATATGAACAAAGAAGCACATTACCCAGAGTGCGAGGGGTAAGGACTCTTGGTTGTTCTGCAGTATCTATCTCTACACCTGCCTACCCTATGTATGGTAGGTGAACTGGGGCAAATTACCCTGGATGAATCAGGACTGAATTGCCCCAATTTAGCTTTCATTTATGCAGAATACCTGATGCATGGCAACCCCTCAACCCCTTTTAAATCATTGTACTTTGTTCATTTGTCCCTACCCAAAGCCATGGGAGTAAAATGCCTTTCTGAAAGCCACAAAGCAACACAGAGGCAGATTTCAGAATAGAGCCTAGGTTTCCTGACTTGATGTTGCTTGCTTTGAATCCTAGGACAGCATTAGTGAAGTTGCTTTAGATCTCTTTCCTCTTATAAGAAAGCTGTGCTGCAAAGTGAATCTCTGAATATAACAGTGCTAGTGAATTTCCACGTTGGCCTTTTTGGGCAAGCATAGAAAAGATTCTCTCCGTAAGACCAAGTGACTGAGCACAGATTCTTACTGTGACATTTTTGCTGACCCACATTCAGATCCTATCAGCTTCCAATGGGAGGATCCTTGTCTTTTAAGAGTTAAGCTGTAGAAATTTCATCTTGCTATAGATTTTTTGTCAAAGGGCAGCAGTGACTTTAGCAAGAACAGTGTTGTAAGTGGGATATTTTGGCAAGTCTGTAGGTTTGCAGCCCTCAGGTCCATGCAGGGTCCAAATGAAAAAAAGGAAAAGGTTATTAAATAGCTGTTGAGAATGAAAATGATAAATGGGGTAGATCCTGTGCACTCAAGGGACTGTAGCTTGATTACTGTTGTTGCAAGCTGGGCATAATAATTGCAGTTCTCTGCAACCAAGTTTCTCAATCTTGATCTGTCCTAGAAGAAAAGCATGAATATCAAGTCCGTGAATTTGCTAACAGCAAGAGCCTGAGGGATTAACTTTACCCAATTTTCAGTTAAGGAATCATTTGGAGCAAAAGTCTCTGTTATCACTTTCACTACGGCATTGATGAAATTCTACCCTCAGCAACAACCACCAAGAAAAAAGAAAACACATAAATGTTAGAAGAAAACAACACTTTCCAATCAAAAAAGCTGTCCAACTTTAATTCTCAAATCCAGGCTATGACTACACAATTTTTCTGGTAAGAATATATTGAGTTGGGGTGCAAGCCAGCTCACCACCTACTGCAGTCCAGGGGAGTCACAGGTTCATAGATTTTAAGGTCACAAGGAACAATGAGAGTCACTGCATGTGACCTCCTAGGTACAACAGGTCACATGCTTTCACCAAGCAATCACTGCAACTTACCAAGCAAGTCTTTCTCCTCGGCTAAGTACAGACAGCCAAAAAGCCAGAGGCAGAATCAATTCAGTCTTCGCAGGTTAGTTTAAAATGCAGAAATTAAACTGAGAAGCAAGTGAACAGACATTCACTTTTGATTCAGGAAATGCAGCCACATGCCTGCAGAGGCTCAGGCCAGAAGGCAGGGGGTGGGGAGGAGGCGCACTAGAGCATGGCTCCCAGCCTGCCATCCACTGCCAAAGGGAAGGGACTGAAGCTCCAAGGCTTTTCCCCACTTCCTGCTTGAGGGGAGGGGGCACCCCCTGCTCTCACCTGTGTGCATGCTGCTGTGGGGCTGGAGCCTTTGCAAGGTAACTGTCTCTTTAAAGAAGGGGAAAGCTGCCATCCAATAACCCCAGGTAGCCTCTCTGCGTTTTACCAGCTACTTTCTATCACTAGGTCACCATTCCCCCTTTCCCCCCCCATCTACCTTTCTCGCACCTATTATCTGCCATTCCCTGTGAACCTCACTGCCACGCATTTGTATTTTCACAGACCTGCATTTTGCTTATTGGCTTCTATTCTACCCAGGAGAGCACACAAAACCCCAGAGGCTTGCAAAGAACAATTTTTCCAACTGTTTAGTTGGTCTAATAAGACATATCACATCTACTCAACAAACCAAAGCTGCTGCTCACGTTCTACCTCTGTGGGTGGACACAAGGCACTGGGACCTGACTGCTTAATGCCAGTTCAAGTGAGTGGAGACAGAGAGCTGAGACAGAACAGGAAAAAGGAAACCTGCTGAAAAGAGGTGAATGAGGGCAGAGAAAAGAACAAGTAACACTGGAGAAGGGAATTGCTTTGAGGGGAAGAATATTTGAAGGGAAATCCTTTGGCTGGATGGAACAAAAGATACAGTGAACTGTTTTTTCTGAGTGCAAGTATTGAATCTAACTGGCCACTGTAGCTAGCAGGAGAGTTCACGGTTTGCCGCTAGAGCGGAGAGCTGGGTTTCCCACTCCCACCCCTCATCAGCCAGGCCTCCCTGCTCAGGCTGGGGAGCAGAGGGGCAGGGCCAACCCTGCTTCCTGGAACAGACAGCACAGCACAGGGCTGCAAAGCATCCTGGGATGCTGGGGGGCTGTGATTTAACTTGAACCAGGAAGGGGTTTGGGACAGAAGTTTCATAAATCAGTTAAGTCTGATACTACATTCAATCAGGTTTATCTTAAACCAGTTTCAGCCATTTTGAAACCGGTTTATGTGCCCTGAACTTCTGTTCTATTACAGGTTTAAACTAGTTTCTGATCACTTAAATCAGTTCATGTGTAACTTCTGTCCCTAGCCCTAAACTCAGTAAGAGCTGGATCAGACCCCTAATAAATACGAAATACAGCCTAGATATCTGCTTCAGTAAACAAGTTCACAGAACTCGTATCTAACAGACATAGGAACTAAATTTAACAACAGTGTCAGCAGAAGAGTGCTGGCGTAGCCAGCCTGCAGCTCCTAGGGTAGGGATCTACAAGTTTGCATGTTGTTAAATAAAACTAATCTGTCAATTTTGCAGCCACAGACATGCACTAGAAAGGGCCAGATTCTCTGCTGCGCCGCGGCTCGTGAAGTTCGCTGCATCAGTGAATACAAAATGGGTGTACAATCAGAGGGGTTGTACCTTGTACTCTGTGTGCTTTTGTAAATAACTACACACAACCAGAATCTGGCCCAGAGTCTTCATAAGTCATACACAAAGTTATCAACAGCTTAAGATGCGGACATCTCCTATCTCTGTTAAACTGGAAGTCTGGAGTGAGTTGAAACAGCACTGCAGTGTTTTGTACCAATTGGGGCATACTCTTGTCTTAGCCTTCTATTGACTCTCTGTCTCCTATTAATCTTCCCTGTCTTATTCTACAACAAAGATTCTTGGTGGGAGAAGAATACTTGGAAAGCAGTTATGCCAAAAAAGGTAGTGGAAGCCAAATCAGACACGAGCTTTCAATTTTATATTGAGTACAGTGCTAAGACCCCAATAGAAGAGGAATGTCAAAGTGCAAGATTCAGAAGACAAGCAAAAATAATTAAGCCCTGGAGGAACAGACTTATTAGGAAAGATTAACTAAAAGAATTAATATGCACAGCTTGTCCAGATGACAGAAAGGGTAGGGAGGCATACGATAGCTCTCCAAGTTTTTGAAGAGCAACAAGGAGATGATGAGAACTGTCAAAGGGTCTGGGATAATGTTATGAAAGGGAGAGAAGGCAAATTCAAGTAGGAATTTTAACAGAAAACCCTCTCACCATTTTCACGTCACTAAAATGAGATGATCATAACAATCCCTTCTTGCCTTAAACTCAAGGACAGTACTTCTCAACCAGAGTACTGCAGCACCCTGGAGTACCCTGAGATCCTTTCAAGGGTGCCGCAGGATGCTGTACAATGTTAGCACCGCCAGGTGCGCAAACATGATAAACCCAGAGAGCTCCTATACACGTGCAGGGAGGCTGTTCTGACACACTATAATTACAGCGTGTCAGAGCACACATGATTAATCAAGTCTGCTGCAGCATGATAATTACTGTGCTCCAGCAGACTCCAGCGACACAAGTATCAGCATCCCCACACTGAAAAATGGTGGCGGGGCGCTTTAAATGAAAGTTCGTTTGACGAGCTTTAGTTCAAAGTGTCCTGCCGCCATTTTTCAGAGCGGGGACACTGGTGCATGTGACTCTCAGTGCTGTGCTAATTAAAGTGCCCCCCGCCCCTGCCTCCTGGACCACATCTATAAATGCTCAGAGATTTCAAATCGGGATCCAGAGTGGTAAACACATCCTGACTTGCTGCGCTCCTTCTGGGTTCCTTGCAACAGAAGAAATATTCTAGTATTTGTCGGAAGTCAAAACATGAATGAAAATTAAGAACCGTAATTTTCTGACGGGTGCCTTGAGTTTAATGACAGGTCCCTTGAGTCTGAAAAGGTTAAGGAGCCTGCTCTGGGAGGTATGTGTGTTATCTCCGTTCTGGAACGGGCCCCAAAACCCCGCCCTGTTGTCTACTTGCTGTATAGACAAAGAGAAATAATTTTTTAATGCTATGCTCTACCAAACTTTCTGAGCGGGGAAGGAACCTCAATCACGTAATCTGAAACAAGGCTTCAGGAACACCATGCCGCTGTGTAGTATAAGTGGTTGTACGAAGAGGCACACGGACAGGATGGCCGTCCCCTTGTCCTCACCTTCTCCCATTCTGCGATTCTTTGCTGTCTGCTCTCTTCCTGATCTTTCTTTTCTCCAGCCCCTCCAAGGCGCCAGCAACTAACAAAATCATGTAAAAACAGGCACTCAGAGAACAAGAAATTTCCAGGGCTGTCTCTGTCTCGCCTTTGTGCTATGGCAACAACAACGAGAGCTTTCACTGCACTTAACACAGTACAAAAGACCGTTAACCATACATGTATGCATACAAAACCCTGAAGAATACAGCTGCAGCCAGATATCAACAGCAAGATGATGTGTAAAGTACAATTTGTCCAAGTGCAAAAGGACAAAGGGTGAAAACACAAAGTATTTCAGGGAAGAGGGCAAAGAAAAGTGCTCGGTCTCCACAAAGCAGGAGTTCCACTCAATTTCCTGACAGGTTCAACTGGAAGTTAACATTCGTGGGGTGGGTGTCACACCCCTGGCATTAAATGGGGCATGACAGACCTCAGAAAGGGTGGTCCCCTGAAAAGGATGTATAGAAAATAATTAAAAGAAAGAATTGTTTGAGAGACTGTTGAGCCACTTAGCATTTACAGACATCAAGAGAAGAAGTTGCATCTTGTATGTAGGACTTTCCATGCAACTAGTGTTTAACCCATGATTATAAATCCAGATTCGGATGAGTTTAGAAGGAGGCTGCTTTTATTTGGCCCAGATGGACTGTCACCAGACAAGATGTCATGTAAGATCCACCCAGAGGCGACGATTTTACTTCAGTATATTCAGTAATGTGGGCTGTGGTACTGTGAATAGTCCAAACAACTCCTCGGCTCATTTTAGACTTATACAGGACTTCAGTATTTCACAGACCCCTGGGCAGGATAAAAACATTAGAGCCAAGAAGCTTCTGATGCCAGAAGACAATTACCGCTGATAGATCTATGAAAGAGCAGTAAGTCAGGAAACTGGAACATAAGAAACACTATGATCAAGAATACCCGAGTTACCCATCACTGTCGAAGAAAAAATGATAGGTCTCCACCAGACAGTAACCAGAAACCTCACCGGGTAACAGGTGCCACCCAAATCAGTCACTCATCGCAGCCATCTCTCAAGATCTTACCTCTGGAAGGAAAATATATCTATACTAAACCAGAGAGGCTCTGGTTCTGCACTGCTTAAGGGAACCTATGGTGCCAGTGTCTGGATGGCACAAGCCCAATCAGTCTTTAGCAATGAAAAGCCCAAACCCAGACTCCAGTGGGGGATCCCCCTCGCTACTGCCGAAGGACCTCTTGCAGCCACAGGCGGCCAGGTGATCAGAAACCGACCTGGATGCAGACAAGGCCCAACACTAAAAGAGCTGATAAAAAAAAGGAAAAACTATTCCAGCAAAAAGGTCATTTTCCACTACACACTGGTGGAATAGAACAGCTCCTACTCACATTTCTCGGTAACATTTTTTTTAGAAAAAATAATATTTTTGAAATTTCAAGTCTGCATTTTCCCCTTGATGTGACAGAATGAAGTAAAATTAATGTGTTCAGAAGTATGATGGATTTTTAAAAAAATTTTCTTCAAATTTTCCTTGCATCTTATAACTTTGCTTTATTTCTTTTAATTGAAATTTTTAAAAGGCACAGGATAGCAAAAAGAAAAATGGGCTTTTTGCTGTGATGAAACAAAGTTATTTAGGTTAGGATCAGAGCAGAACTTTGGGGAGGGTTAGACCAGGTAGATGAAGGGATAGCACAATGGCAGATCAAATTAAAATGCTGATAAATGCAAAGCAAAGCACAGGGGAAGGGGAAATTTAACAGCCTCAGGACCTTAACAAGGTTCCAAATGAACTGTAATTAGCTCAGGAAAGGGCCTCAGGTCTGATCCTGCCTGGCAGTTCTTTTCATTTCAATGAAAAATCAGAAAATAGAAAAAGAAACAAAAACCTTTTGCAAAAGTTTTCACTAAAGGTCAGTTTTCATCTAAAAATGTGTTGAATAAAACATTTTAACCAGTACCAATAGAATGACCTTGGTACTTCTACTTTTGTCCTCCAAAACAGTTCTTTGTGCATCAGCTGGTTTTGTTTATTGGTTTAACATGAGATTTTTGTTGCAATTAAAAATGGAAACTATGCAACACCACTTATGTCTACCATGTGACCACGTGCAACTCTGACCCATATGGTCTGTCTGAAGCTAACTAGTCTTTCACCAGCACTGCCAAGTATCACCCCATATTTCAACTAGTCTAAAATTTTATCCAGCTACCTGACCTCCACAGCTGCTGCGTACACCAAATACTAATGAATTTAGACTTATACCAACTATGGAGGTAAGAAAGCAATGTCCCCATTTTACATTGTGCCAATAACATGCAGAGAAACTGAGCAAGTTGCCCAAGGACAAAGAGAAAAGGGGTGCGCTAAGTGGGCCCAGCCCAAATCAGGGGCAGTGATTCAATTTGTTGATTCGGATCACTGTTCCTGATTAGCTTCGGCCAAATCCAAATCTGAAGATTTGATGCTGATTCGGAGAATCAGCAATTCAGACATAGTCAAAGCTTTAAATGTTTTTTCTACATACCTCGAGGTACCAGCGCATGTGATGTTGGGGCACATGAAGTGTCCCACAGGAGCATGGGGCGTCCTCCATGTGCTTGGCAGCAAACCCAGAAGTGGACCAGACATACTTCTTTCTGGTCCACTTCCAGGTCTGCCGGGGTGTGCACTGGGGTGCCCCCCTGTACCTCCCCGGCTTGGCGATCAGCTGCAGGGGGACCCCAGTGGCCCCTCCCCAGACCCAGGAGGCACCAGTCACCGAGCCTGGGGGCACGGGGGGGTGGGGCAGCATGCTCTCTGGCAGACCTGGAAGTGCTTCCAGTCCACTTCTGGGTCTCCTGCCAAGCATGGTGGGGAGCCCCCCGCACTTCTGTGGGACACTTCATCTGCCCCAGCATCGCAGTGCTCATGAGCCACTGCTACCTAGAGGTATGTAGAAAAAACATTTAAAGCTGTGTCTATGTCCAACTCTCTGAATCCTTCCGAATCTCTCCGAATCGATTCGAAGGGTTCCGATTCAATTCGGAGAGATTAAAGGGTCCTCCGATTCGATTTGGATTCAGAGATTCGGCCGCTGAATTGGACCGAATCTCTGTCAAATCAAATCCAGGACCGAAGCTTCGCACAGCCCTAAAATGAGTGGCAGAGATGAGGGGACAGTGAAACCAGATTTCCCAAATTCTAGGCCAATGTCGGTGCCTTTCATTGGTGGAACTTCAGCAGACTGCCCCGGACTCCGAAGAGCTCTAGCGCTAGATTAACTTCCAGCAGCACTGGGGCTCTCCGCTTACCCTGTGGCCCTGAGGACAGGCATTAGAACAGCGCTCGGGCTCTGCTTCTGCTCTCTGGCTGCGTGCAGTACTGCTGCTAACAGTCCTTTCTTGTAGCATGCCACTGCCTCAGGGCGACAGCAGTAGAAGAGACCCTATCACACCCACCACCCAAACCCTTTAATTTTACTGTAACTGTAAAATTAACACATTTCCTTGAAAGCCAATTAGAATTTCATGGGATGCATCTGAGCGCCAAGGAAGGAAGAATTTCACAAAACTATGAAGACTATTTAAGAGGTTTTCCAGATTTTAACGCTTTTTGTGGAATCTACAGTTCTCCTCTCCTGCTTTCAGAAACGATACAGCTGCGCATTGGATTATAGCTGTGCCTTTCGGCAGCAGCACAAGGAAGGCACAAATCCAATCACAGATATTTAGCGTACCGTTGCCCTTCTGGGAGCTCTCTTCAGATCACAGGCAGTGGTTCCTTTGACCCATATGGCAGAGACATTTGAGGCTTCTGCTGCACTGTAGCATTTTAAAAGGTATTAAATGCAGATTGGCTGAAGGGTCGCACTCGGAGGGTGGTGGTGGATGGGTCATATTCAACCTGGGGGGGAAGTGGGCAGTGGAGTCCCCGAGGGCTCGGTCCTTGTGCCTGCGCTGTTCAATTTCTTTACCGGCGTTTTGGACAACGGGGTGAAAAGCACCCTGTTTAAACTTGCTGATGATACCAAAATCTGGGGTGAGGTGAGCACGCTAGTAGGGAGGGAAAGACTGCAGCAAGACCTGGGTAGGTTACAGGGGTGGGCTAGCAAAAACAGGATGCGCTTCAACACTGACAAGTGCAGGGTGCTGCACGTGGGCAGTAGTAACCAGCAGCACACTTATAGAATGGGAAACTCCCTTCCTGAGAGCACGGAGGCAGAAAGGGATCTTGGAGTCATTACTGACTCCAAGATGAACATGGGCTGACAACGTGAGGTCACGGTTGGCAGGGATAACCGGACCTTGTCGTGCATCCACAGATGCATCTCAAGCAGGGCCAAGGAGGTGATCCTCCCCCTCTGTGTGATGATGGTCAGGCCGCAGCTGGAGTACTGCGTCCAGTTCTGGGTGCCACACTTCAGGAGGGATGTGGACAACATTGAGAGGGTCCAGAGGAGACCACCCGCATGATCCGGGGACTACAGGGCAGACCCTACAATGAGAGACTGCGGGACCTGAACCTGTTCAGCCTTCACAAGAGAAGGCTGAGGGGGGACCTGGTGACTGTCTATAAACTCACTAGGGGGGACCAGAAGGGTTTGGGGGAGACCTTATTTCCCCTAGCCGCCCCCACCCCCCCGCATAACAAGGAATAACGGCCACAAGTTGTTAGAGAGGAGGTTCAGACTAGACATCAGGAGGCGCGACTTCACGGTCAGGGCGGCTAGGATCTGGAACCAAC
The DNA here is from genome assembly GCF_052110815.1 of Crocodylus siamensis. Lineage (NCBI taxonomy): Eukaryota > Metazoa > Chordata > Crocodylia > Crocodylidae > Crocodylus > Crocodylus siamensis. The sequence continues at coordinate 5,668,369 of NC_143404.1, read as the reverse complement.
TTCCAAGGGAAGTGGTGCTGGCTCCTACCCTGGGGGTGTTTAAGAAGAGGCTTGATGCCTACCTGGCTGGGATCATTTGAGCCCAGTTTCTCTCCTGCCCAGGCAGGGGGTCGGACTTTAAGATCTGGAAGGTCCCTTCCGACCCGACTTCTACAAGTCTCTGAAACGCTCACTCTCTCCAGCCCTCAGAAGCAGAGTCCAATGTGGAAAATGAACGAACGAATGCAGCGGAAGTGGGAAGCCCAAGAAGAAAATCTCTACAAGCCCAGCTATATGGCTGATTTCTGACTGTTTTGGGGCGTGTTTGTCTTTTTATACTTTTCCTCAACCTTCTCCTTTGTTACGCTTGGTCTGTTCCAGCATGATCCAGGCTGCTATCAGTTTTCTGCCTCTAATGTTCACATTTGTATTTTCCCCACATTTCCAGCATATTCTCTGCTGTTTCCCAGCAGCTCACTGGTTTTAATGTAGCTTCAGAACAGATGGCTCAAGACTGATTTGCTTTACTGCTTGCATTTGTCCATTTACTTTGTTCTTTTCCCCGAGCATCCACAGTTAGTGGGAATGTTGGCTTCTCTGCACGGATGCAACCTGTCTGCCTGGCTGGCAGCACCGCACCATCAGACAGTCACCTGGGTCTTGAACAGACATCTCTGTGCGCTCACTCTACACAGACCGAGCAGGAAACAGCAGTCCCCGGTCCGCAATACAGGAACCAGCAGGAATGCCCAGCTTTGACCCATATGTAACAAATACTAAGGGGAGGTGGGGAGAATGAGGAAGAGGATGCACTGAGGCTCCTCCAGAAGCCCGGAGGACAAGAATTGCAATTTTTAGTCATATTTCAACATTTTAAGCAGCCTGTCAGCAGTCAGGATTCTAATAATGGGAGGAACTTGTTCTGGCTTGGCAAGCCAGAGGCTACTCATTCTCACGACTGCAGGATCTGATCAGGCCATGCTTCTACATTTAAAAATCTCGTTTCCTGAATATACCGGCATATACAGCAGTGAAAATTAACTCCTAGATTGCTGTGTAAGCCTGCAAGCAACCCTACATGCCAGGGCTGAGCATACCTACCAAGTACCCTGTTCGTAGCTCACATATTTACTGGCAGTGGCTATATCCATGATTAGAAATGAACCCCTTCCAGCCTTTCCCTCTGAGATCAAGATTACTAGATGATTGCTAGTGGTCACAACACCACAGTTTCAGAGTAGACACCATTCATTCCTTAATACAGGGCTGTTGCACATGCTTTGAACTCAGATACATAGGGGGCCTGTATATAGTCACGGGATCGAAGAGAGTCTTCTTGCTCTCACAACTTTGAAGCCCTCTACTTTCTACATACCGCTAAATGAGAAGGGATGCTGGCAAGCCCCAAGTGCACAACGGCTGAGCTGGCGAGATATTTTTCAACTAAACAATTTACCTTCTGAAAAAGGCCGATTTGACAAACTAGAACCATCCCATGGGAACATAATGATTTCACTGAAAATCTGGATGGGAAATTATGTGGATGTTTCCTTTAGTTAAAACATTTCAATAAGGTCAAAATGTAACATTTCTGTGCATTTTGTTTGAAAAGCCAACCAAGATTTCAACTTTTTTTATTCCAGTTTGGGACAAAAAACAATTTGGCAGCACTGGAATCTCCCAGGAGAAAGAAATTCTATTCTTCAGTCCACTCTAGGTAGAAGTATGATCTCAGAGTGGGGGAGACAGCTCAATATGAAGATAAGTGATGAAGAACCACTTGTGGCAGGAGATCTAACACATTGAGAGCAGTTTTAGACATGTTAAAATGGTACTTTTTACAATATTTTTCTCACATAACTTAAGAAGAGATTTTCAAATACACTCTGATTTAAAGAGCACAAGATTCCCATTGATTTTTAATGGGATTGGTGTCTTAGGGGCTTTTGAAAAAGTGCCCCCAATTAGATAATGTTAACACAGCCAGAATTTCAAATACACTTAGGTATCCTTGATGAAAACTGTATTGGGTATGTGCACTTACAGATAATTACTGCTCTTCACAAGGACATAAAGTAACTTCAGCTCTTTTGACTTGATTTTGGTTATTACGTACCTGACAAAAATCACCACTGGAGTCAGGGAAAACTGACCATTGCTGTGCGACAGGGCTGTCATTTTGGGAAGGCTGGGGGAAAAGGAAGTAAAAAGCATCTACTTTGGTTGTCGAATGGAAGCACTGCAGGACACGCTGGTTGATAACACTGGGAACATCCACACGTGCATTAATGTGCCATAACTACAGCGCATGAAGCTTAATACGTGTTATTACAGGTAATACAGCGCATTAAGTTAATACCTATAATTGTGGGAAGTTACTATCTGTTATTACAGGTACTAACTTAATGCACAGTAATTGGTGCTATTGTACACCAGTGCTGGCGCACGTTTTTTATGTGACACCAACACGCAGCAGACTAATTCTACTGCGCATTAGCACGGCTTTTGCTGTAATACACTAATGCGCAGTAGAACTAGTCTACTGTACTCTTAGCACCTCATGTAGCTGCACCCACTGTCTACAACAGAAGAGAAGGAATATGATGGGAGTGGACATTCAGCTCGACTCTCAACAGTCTTTCAGAGCTTTCTCCCTTTAAGCGCCCCATGAAAGAAATCAACACAGGGACCAATTTTTTTAAGTGTAATGTATACATTAATATAAGTTAGTTTATATAACTTCAAGCTCAAAGGAAAAACTGAATCAGACATTTTAAGAAGTCTGTTCTGTTCGTTCCAGAACACAATACGCACACCTGCGCATGCACACACAACGCATGCGAACACAATAATGAACCCCGACTCCAAATGTTGATCGTCTCCTGGAGTCACAGAGTCCTCTGAAAGGTTTAACCGATACGAACAGTAATCAGATCATCTGGCACAAGTGGAAGATGCATGCAAACAGAAGTTGTTTCCTCTATTTTACTACAGATTTATAGGGGAAAACATTGCAGAACAGCATAGTTACATTAAAGCTCCTTTGTTGTGGGTAGCCAATGTAAAGTGGGATATTTCTACATTTCTACTCGGTGCTCGCACAAACTTTATATAGTGTGAAAATTAATACAGAAAGACTTTAGGCTGAGTGTCACAGAAAGGATTCAAAATGTTTTTCTGGGTGCAGCAAAGTGAGCACATTTTCAGTTCGCATCAGAAATTAATGCTGCCCCACTTAATTATGCACAGAAGAGCCAGGTACTCCAGCATGCTTTGTCTCACTCCAGGCCTGATTCTGTGAAGCCCCAGTGAAATTAAAGGGAGTTCAAGCCTCCAAGAGCTTGACATGCTCATATCTGAAAACTAGGATCTCTGTAATGCAAAACAACTTCACAATGCAGAAAAACTGCATCTCTCCAGTACAGACCAGCTTTCTTGCCAGGAAGAAAAGGAAAAAAAAAAAACAAAAAAACACTTTGCTGGTTACAAAACAGGATTTTCCCATCACATGGTCACAATACTTTGAAGGACATGACCTGTGGAGGTAACAAAATACATGTGCAGAGGGGTTTTGGGCTTAGCCCTAGCACCACAGATTTACTTTAGTGCAAGGATGTTTTGACTTTTCTTAGCAGAAAAGGAGTTAATTATATTCCTAATTCTTGCTGGAGTAGCATGAGACCAGACCCGCTCACATTCTTGATAGGAAGACATATGGGTCTAGAATAACTTCATATAATACGGTGTTTAAAAAGGCATGTTCCCTGAAGCAATACACACCTATGGGTGTCAGAGCTCATCTTTCTACTATCAAATAGTTTAGCTAGCTAATTAGGCTGAAAAGCTTACATTTGCTCTCCACTGATCCATCCGCTCTATCTTTCTGACTCAGGAACATTCCACAGATAAAACCTAGGCCCTCGTGTCCAAGCTCCTGTTCATTAATAATACAGCGAGGCTTACTGGTATTTGGTCTTCCTCTTTGCTATGACACAACCCAGGTGTAAGCAGCTGCTCATGATACTAAAAAAATAGAAGGCATTTTTATGCAGGGAGCATATTTTCTTCATTACATTTCAGCCATCGCAATGCATCTGGCTGTACACTATCCTACACTCACTCCATTCATTTTAAGATATCCCAGGTCTATTCAAAATGAGTGATGTTTCCCTCCTCTATTATTAAATACAAGTCTTCTAGGCAGAATTAAATACAGGTTTACAGTGTCAGAACCCACATAACAGAGCCTACACTTCTGCCTATAGTGAAGAGTTATTTTGGAGTCAGATATACTTAGAGAGGAAAAACAGACAGAGATATATAGAAGAGAATTAACCATTTCTAATAGACCCATGTGCATGATTTTGGCTTTGATGCAGTAGGCAAGAGAGAATGGTAGCCCTCCCTATTACTGCTTATTATTTGTACTGTAGGAGCACTTAGAGGACACAGTCTCATTCCACTAAGTATTATGCAAAAGTAACAAAAATTCAGCCTCTGCCCCCAAGAGCTTACACAACTAACAGGGAGATACGCCAGATGGATGTGGAGTAGACAAAGGTTTATGATCAACATAAGCAGTGAGGACAGCATTCCAGCTCTCAATCAGTGAGGTCTATGTATGCAGGTGCATACAGTGTAAAGAGACCACATCAGTCATCTGTCCACTGCTACAGAGCTAAAGACGCTACACTATAGCATAGGCACTGGCCGGGCTGTTGGCAATTAGTACTTTACATTGCGGTGGAAAAAAATCAATCTTCCCAGACCACCAGGAGCTGGGAGTGATGGGCTTCCCTCTGCAGTGAAACCTCTGGTTAGATTTTGTCAACAAGGAAAGCTGCGGGGACTTGGGTTGTCTGCTGCAAGGAGAATTCTTTCGCTGAGGACGAGGGGCGGCCAGGTGCAGAAACAAGAACGTCCTATAACAAAACGGGGAGGAACTAATTTAGGTCACCTATTTAAACAAATAAATATATGCAACTGCAGTCCCTACAAGCAAGGAAGTGCCAAAAGCTTCAGATCAAGTCCAACAAAATTCCGTTTTTCGGATTCTTTGCACCCGCATGCAAAAAATACCATGCAGTTTTCCAAAACGTATCAGAAAACCCCTACCTGTGCAAGAGCTGTAAAATAATGCTAGTCGGAGGTGGGGCGGGGGCAGGAGACACCATTTCATGTCAAGGCATTTACTTGCCCCTCAGTATCCTAAGGCAGAATCCCATCACAGCTCCTTCCGGCCAAGCAGAACGTGGGAGCGGCATCTCACCAGAGAACGACGGCGCATCCTCCTACACAGAGATGCGACAACTACACGGCCTTTTCCCTGAAACTGCCTCTCCAAGACGCAGGGGACCATTGTGCTACCAGCACAGGAGCTGAGAGCAGGGAAAACATCCCTCCCACTAGAGACACCTCCCCCCACCTATCAAAGTTCATCGTAGAGGGACTAGCTTCTCCATGAAACTGTAGGTGTATTTAAACAGTGGGCAACACAACTTAGTTTCCCTTAGCCCTCTCTCGGAAACACAGGAACCATTTCTGCAGAAGCTTCCCAAAAATAAAAATAAAATTAAAGCACTGACTCAACATAAAAAGTTTCACTGTGGATTGGTGAAGTTTGGCAAAGTTCCAGGCAACTGCAAATAGGGTCGGTCTTATCATGTTAAGTGTTAGGTTATTTAACAAAGCCAGCACTACCTAACCTCCCTGCACACATACTCATGCCCATATACTGGTACATATTACACATGCATGTAGAACTATAATGTGCACACATATCCTTTAATAATTTAAAGAGACAATGTCCTCAAAGTAATCATTCCATAATTATGGGATGCTAATTATGAGGTTACTGCCCGAACAGTATGGCCTGTATTCCTCCTCATAATGTTACTGATCTGAACTCGATTCACAGGTGATCATTACAAGCACATGAATGAGATGTGCGCTCATGAGGCAGGAAGAAGCTCGAGTTGGTGAAGCTCAGTACAAAGCTGAATCTTTCATCCCTGTTTCTGCTTGATGATAGGGCTCCGTTGGCAAGTGGTAACATAAATTACACCCTACTGAAAGGTACTCAGTTATAGTGAAAGATCCCTGGCTCAGTGGCATTTCAGAGAGTCTGCCTGGGAGGAGCTGTGTAATTTAGGAGATAGAGCCATTAGTCTGTGCTTTCCTGTTGCTGCTTTTAAAAAAAATCTGTTCAAGAACATCAGATAAAAATGGGTAGATTACACAGACACTTTACAATAGTTGCTACTAGCTCTGTAGCCACACTCTGACTACACCTGACACAGACCCTTACCTGAAGGACTAGTTGCCAAAAGAGAAAAGAAAAAGGTGGGATATTACAAGGATGTCTTACAGCATCATTGTCATGTATCAGCTTGCAGGAGTGAATCACCAACCCCAAGACATTATGAAGAAAAAGCCCCAAAGCAGAGCTTGTTACAACAAGTGTACCCCCGAGAAATGAGATGTGTTACTCTAGTACAACAACTAGAAACACGCAGGTTTCAAATGGCCAAAATGTCCCATGATTGGGATGAAATGAGCTCCCAGCATCCTGATACTCCACTTGCCATTTGAAATCACCTGATTCTTTTCTCTAATCTGACCAGAAAACTGATGTATGGATTCCCGAAGCGGAAACTCACTCAGCCCAAGGTGACCAGATGTAATCATAGACCCTCCAGTCAGTTACACACATAAATCCTGTTATGGATACAGGTAACCCAAATGCTTTTACTGCCCCACTGTCCCAAAAAAAAAGTGGGCTGACAGCTGAAACAGTACTGGAGCTGCCACGACACATCATTCACCCTGGAGAGTTCATTTCCCACTTTAACAAACAAAAAAAATATGTAGCTTTATTGGCAACTAAATAGGCAGGCGTTGCTCCTTAAAATATAATTTGGCAGGCGGTGCTGCAAAGTTTCTCTACTTTGTCTGATATTAAGTTAAATAAGAGGTCTCAGATATCTTTCATAACAGTCATCTGGCACAACATCTTTAATGTGCATTGTGAAGGCTGTTTTCATGAAATCTAACGTATCGTTGTAACTAGCATATGTCAGGGAATTGCAAATCAGCACATTACTGTTATCTATCACATCCCTGAGGATACAACACAGTACTTTGCAAGAAAGTAAGAACACTTCACCAGACAAGCTTGTGTTCCACTGGCAATCTGAATAGATGCTATTCTCTGCCCCCCTGCATGTCCCAGCAGTCAGGATCAGTGACCATGGAAGCAGTGCCTTATATGCAAAGTTACCGTACCCTGCTATTTTTCTCCAAATCTTGGAGAGACTTTGTTTGCAAGTCAACATTTGGTTGGCATTTCATGGAAACCTTTGGTGGTAGATGCTTTCCTTAAGACATGCTGCCATGTAGCTACTTGTATACCTGCACAGATCCAGCCCATGAACATGACTAGCATAGGGACAAACCAGAAGAATTGCAAGTTGGGGCACATTCCCATCTCAGCGTAATATAATTTACTCTAAAAACAACACTGGGCATACGTTACTGCTGCTTTGAGCAGTTCAAAACCTTTACTGTAGTTTTTGCTGACTGCAGATGCTATGAGGTGAAGCACAGTGAAGGAAGAAGCAGCTAACAGGATCACAGCAAGAAGAAGATACCTATGCAGTGGGAGGGCTTGTGGGTAGAGAAGGTACCATTCGTGGGACCAAAATCATGCTCAGGAACTCCACTTTCATCATGCTGGCCTTCCACAAGAACTGGAGGCCCTGGGACACCTCCTCAGCTGGTGTAAGTTGTCATGGTTCCCGTACCTTCGGCCGCACTGCAAGAATGACCAGACATTGATCATCGAGGGGTCCCCCGTGGTTCAGTGGCAGAGTCCTTGTCTACTGCCCAGGAGACCGAGGTTCACTTCCCCGGCACTTACGCAACTACAACCATGGAGGCACCAAACATCTGGACTCAGTTTGGTCTTTGGTTTTTGCCTCCCTTTGGTTGCCTAAAGGGCGGATGGGAGGTCTGAGCAGCCTCCACTCCTCCAAAATTTCTGCCCAGGCATAGGCATCGAAGGTCTGGGTGACCCTCAGGCATACACAATGATTCAGGAGGATCCACGGGTGCCATGCTGATCATCCGAACCCGTGTTTCCATCTGTCCGTTCTACACCAACTTAGCACCCGACAAGAGGCAATGCAGTGGATCACCTGAAGCCGAGGAGCTGAAGAGTGTCTGAGGCGAGTCACCCTGCATCTTACGAGTAGGGACCTACTTAATTCGCAGTTTTGCAGAACCCGTGAAAATCCACAAAACAATAACAAAAAATCAATAAAAATAAAATGATCGCTTCCTAGTGGGAGCCAGCAGTCCCTGCTGCTGGGAGGGGAAGGCGCCGGCTGGCAAGGTGGCATGCAAGTCAGCCAACAAGATGGCAACTACCCCCTCATCCCTCCTGCCACAAGGGCCTCTCCACCAATCAGCACCAAGGGGTGGGGCCACTGCAAAAGGACTGTGGAATTAAAACTTTATGCCACAATCAACTGGTGAAAATTGGTAAGTCCCCCTGTGATTTAGGTAGACCCCTACTTATGAACAGAAGGAAGGACATTGCATGAAGATCAGCGCCTTAAAAAGAGGAAAAGAATAGGGAACAGAAAAAAGGATTAACGATTTAACGATTTCTTTGCCTCTGTCTTCCTAAGTAGGGACCAGTTCAGCCACCTCCCTGCTGGGCCCCCCTCGGGCCCCGGGAGAGACACACCTGGGCCAGGGGTTAGCGAGGAGTTAGTTAGGGTACTTCTGGAGAGGCTGGACGTGTTCAAGTCCGCTGGTCCGGACGATCTTCACCCTAGGGTTCTACAGGAACTGGCCGAGGTCATTGCGGGACCCCTGGCGCAGCTCTATGAGCACTCGTGGTGCTCTGGTGAGGTGCCGGAGGACTGGAAGAGGGCCAATGTGGTCCCTATCTTCAAAAAGGGAAAAAAAGAGGACCCGGGAAATTACAGGCCAGTTAGTCTTACCTCAATCCCGGGTAAGCTCTTTGAAAAAATTATCCTGGCACACATCCAGGAGGGCCTTGCGGGGGAATGCATGCTCAGGGGCAACCAACATGGGTTCATCAGTGGCAGGTCTTGTCAGACCAACCTGGTGGCATTTTACGATCAGGTCACCAAATCATTAGACGCAGGGGTTGCTGTGGATGTAGTCTTTCTGGACTTCCGGAAGGCTTTCGACACTGTCTCTCACCCTGTCCTCATCAAAAAGCTGGGAGACTGTGGTGTCGATGCCCACACGGTCAAATGGGTCGCCAACTGGCTGGAGGGCTGCACCCAGAGGGTGGTAGTGGATGGGTTCTTCTCGACCTGGAAGGACGTGGGCAGTGGGGTTCCGCAGGGCTCGGTCCTCGGGCCCGCGCTGTTCAACATCTTCATCAGTGACTTGGATGAGGGGGCACCCTGTTCAAGTTTGCTGATGACACTAAGATGTGGGGGGATGTGGGTGCACTAGAAGGGTGCAATAGGCTACAAGCTGACCTTGACAGGTTGCAACGGTGGGCGGATGAGAATAGGATGGGGTTTAACACTGATAAGTGCAAGGTGTTGCACATGGGGAGGAAGAACCGGCACCACACTTACAGGCTGGGGAACTCCCCTCTTGCCAGCACGGAGACGGAAAAGGATCTTGGAGTCGTCATTGACTCCACGATGAACATGGGCCGGCAGTGTGGGGAGGCAGTCAAGAAGGCCAACCGTACCCTGTCATGCATCCACAGATGCATCTCGAGCAGGTCCAGGGAGGTGATCCTCCCCCTCTATGCGGCATTGGTCAGGCCGCAGCTGGAGTACTGCGTCCAGTTCTGGGCGCCACACTTCAAGAGGGACGTGGACGATATGGAAAGAGTTCAGAGGAGGGCCACTCGTATGATCAGGGGTCAGCAGGGCAGGCCTTATGAGGAGAGGCTACGGGACCTGAACCTGTTTAGCCTCCACAAGAGAAGGTTAAGGGGGGACCTTGTGGCCTGCTACAAACTGGTCAGGGGGGATCAGCAGGTATTGGGGGAGTCCCTGTTCCCCCGTGCGCTGCCAGGAGTGACCAGGAATAACGGTCACAAGCTGGCGGAGGGTAGGTTTAGATTAGATATTAGGAGGCGCTACTTCACAGTCAGGACGGCTAGGGCCTGGAACCGGCTTCCAGGGGAAGTGGTGCAGGCTCCTAGCCTGGGGATTTTTAAAAGGAAGTTAGATGAGCACCTTGCCGGGGTCATCTGACCCCGGTGCTCTTTCCTGCCAAGGCAGGGGGTCGGACTAGATGATCTACCTAGGTCCCTTCCGACTCTAGCTACTATGAAACTATGAAACTATGAAGGAGGAAGAGGAAAGCAGAATGGAAGAGGGCAATGCAGCCTGGAGTAACAGGAAGAGAGAGCAAAGAAAGGAATGGGGTGGCAGGAAGGAGAACTGAGCTATAGTTGAATTGAAGAGAAGGAATTCACAGCCATCATGCAAAGCATTTGTAATCCAGCTGCTACTGATGGATTTTTAAAAATGAGAGATTTATATAATAGGAAATATAAGCTGATGAAAAATGACTGTGCATAGCCAAGCATTCCAGTCTACGCTTCCTCTCCCTACCATATGTATGCCTTCAGTAAAAAAAAGAGTCAAGTCCGTGGCACTGCATTCTTTGTGCAATTTGAGATATTTAGAATTGCATGGGTGCAGCTATAGAGACACTGTATTCAATGAAAATGACTCACAACTTGTGAAAAATCACTTGCAGTTGCAGAATTACTTTTTAAGAGCATAGGCAGAAGAAACAGGCAGAAAAGGATACACACACGCACATATGTATAGTATGTAAAAGAAATCTAAATCCTAAACACCAGCATGGAGTACCACTGCCAGCAGAGTGGAAAAGCGGTATTGCTGTTGGCTCTGAAGAGAATCGTTTTTCCAGTCTCTGCCAGAAGCATTATAAGATAGCAGTTGAAGGCAAGAAGAGAAGAGAAGAAAAATAAAGAGGAGAAAGTTGCCACATAAATTGAAACCACATGCGGCACACCAAATACAAGTAGCGCACATTCCAGCATACGGCACAGCTCTGCACTTGAACTGCCGGCGCAGCCTAGCATTCTCCACACTTGTGGTTCTCTCTAATATGTGCAGTGTCTCTTCCCTTAATACAATTTGGTTTATTAGTTCACTTTAGCTGGTAGTAAGGAACATCCCTACACCTGAACTTTTTTAGCATGTAGGTAATATATATTACAGCTAGAGAAAACAAAGTATATATAAACGGAAAAGGGTATATGGATCATACCTACTACAGATTTTGCCTTATTAGCTACTGTCCAACACTGGTTTGACTTTTTACTAGATCTGTCCCACATCTAACCTTATAGATAACCCTCATCATATGGATGCTTGGTCAATGCTAATGTAAGACTTGCCTGCACGAGGGAATTAAGATGAAATAATTAAAACTGTAAGGTTAATGTGCATGAAATTCATTAAACCCTGGTGTAGATGCTCTCATCCAGAGTGGTCTCAGCTTGTTGTATCTTAAGGAAGAACCTCCAAGCAAATTAACGCCACTTAACTCCTAAATGAGAGCATTAATAGAGGAGTTTAATATGCACTAACCAATGCACATCAACATCACACCTTCAGTTAATTTGCCATCAACAATCCCGTAGTGTCCCAATCAGTGGTGGCCTTAGGGTTGTTGGGGCCCTGGGCAAGAAAGTCAGTTGGGGCCACTTGGAGGCTTAATTTTGACAACCTATAACCAAGTTGGACATTTTCAATTTCAATTTCAATTTGTCCTATCCATAAAACTGCAATGAAGGTATCTTATACTTATATTGATAATACAAATATTCAGTGTAATCTATTTTTATTTTTATGAAGTGTGGGGCCCCAGGCAGTCATCTGGTTTGCCCTCCCCTAAGGCCGTTACTAGTCCCCGTGTTGAAAGAGCTCCAGGGCTCCCTAATTAAATCTGAGCTCTACCATACTGCTTAAGTTAAGACTATCCGGTGTAAGTATACAGCAAATATCCCACTTCTTGGATTAAAAATGTTAATTATATTACTGGTAAAATACTATAATTAGAATATAATTCAGAAGACAAGACAAAATATCACATTTCAAGGCGTAAGCCAACCACTCATTGCCTAGATCTAAGAACAACTTTCCCCTAGGGCAGGTTACTACAGAACTGTTCATGGTTAACTTCCTTGTACCCAACTGTGAAGCATCTGGATCAAAAATAGGATTACAGACAAGGTAGGACAACTGAGTTGATTGGTATGATAATTCCCATATCCCTAACCTGACACCCCGTAACATCATCTCACAGAGCCAATTCCCACTGAAGTCAGCAGAAAGACTGCCTTACTGAGCACTGTAATAAAGGATCCTGCTCCACAGCTGTGTTTCTTCCAGGGAGAGGAGAAGAAAGGAACGTGAACATAAAGAATTCCCATTTGTGAAGAAGCTACAAAAACTAAACCCCCACATACTGCAATATTTTACTGATATTCTAAGTTTCTACCAGCACTTTTCCTCCTATTGCAGCTGTTGCACACCATCAAAATTAAATGAACCTGGAGCCTGAACCTGGAGCCAGCTAGACACTGACCTTTATGAAAACAGGTTTTGTTGTCTTTAAATGTACATAATTCAACCATCTTGTGATGCATAAAATATGCATCCTGCATACTTACCAGTATCATGCCTGTGCCATATGTAAACTTTGTTTTTACAGATGTACTTGGTTTTCATATGGAAAGATAAAGTAATGCTAATCTTGAAGGGGAAATAGGGTTAGAGGCAAAGTGTGTCCCTGTGTAGGCATGAACGATAAAGTAGGGCCAACTTGCTGCTAGAACTTTACTCTTCGTTTCAAAAAAACACTGGCTGCTGTGAAGGTAGTATGTGCAATTTGTGCACATCTGAATGGCTGGAAAAAAAAATCTTGCTTAAATAAATTAGAACTTCTTCTTTGTCGTGTCTCCAATCCAACCTTTCTATAGGGTCTGTTCCCAATATTCTGCACAAGCCACTGCTTCTGCTGCCGGTGTTGCCAGATCTTGTGGGATGCACTATGGTGCCACAGGGCATCTCGGGTTTGCTTCTCTTGACAAACCTGTTCGTCAGCTGAACTGAATTGGAATTGATTTAGCCTTTCCAGGGCTTAAATTTAGCAAGTGACAATGCAAATTCCATGCGACTCACAAATCCCTTTCAAACAGATCACAGAACATAGGAGTTTCCATACCAGAGCAGGCCTCTGGTCCATCAAGTCCAGTATTTCACTTCTGGCAGTGGCAAGTTCCTCACGGAGAAAAATCAGTAAGACACCGAAGTGTTGTACAGCTTCTTTTCCTCACTGCTTTTTTTTTCCTTCCAAGTATTCGATGATGGTACGTGCGACTGGGTGGCTCTGTTACTGCTTCTTCTGAGAACAGGCTTGAGAAAAAATGCAGAGCAGGTAAAAAACTACTGACTATTAAGACACCATCATAAACATACACCCTCACTACCTCCAGTGGGAGGAGAAGTCTTCCAGAGTAGGCTAAATATCTGTCCTGCTGGATGGCTAGTGATCTCAACCTCCCCATTCTTACCCTTGGGATTAGAGCAAGGGGGATGAGCCTCTTTACAGAAAGCAAATACTATAAGAGGTTTAAAAAAATGGCAATGGAAGAGGAAAAGTTGGGGCTTGAACCAACACCTGCTGTTGAGGACTGCAGCTGAGGATTTCTGCCCCTGGAAGAAAAGGTGCGTATCCGTCTCGATGAAATCCTCTGGTCCTACACACGCTGCGAAAAGTAGATCCAGGCAGTCCTCAACTGAAAATGTTTCGAGTTACAGCATTTCACACTTACGACGTTTCTAAATTGACAGCCGGCTTCAACTTTTTGACGCCAGTTTCAACTTTACAACACTTGATCCGACGCCACACCAGCAAACGAGTTCGCTGCGTTGCTCATCTCCCTGGGAAACATCTGTCCAAAACTTCCTTGGACACTTTCTTTAAGAAAGCTGACAAGACTCCAGAAGAACCTGCAGCCAGGACTTCCAAGACGACTCCAGCCAAAAACCCTGCAAAAAGTCCAGTCAAGAGCCCTGCAAAAAGTCCAGCAAAGTCACCTCAAAGAAGTCCTTCCAAATCAATATGATTGCTATTTACAATATAAATACATTAATGTAGCTATATTATTCATCTATAATTGACTGAGTAAAAAATTCTGGTTTATTTTTTGGTGAAAATAGGGTATCAGGCCTTGGTTCAGCAAACAATCCCTCATTTATAACATTGTTCCTATGGGAAAACTGGTTCCAAGTTACAACGTTTCGACTTAAGAAACGGTTTTCAGGAACCAATTGCGTCGTACGTCCGAGGACTGCCTGTAGACCTGGAGTCAGTTTGCACTTTGGCCAACCCCAGCTTCTTCCTGCCAGACACCAATATGACATGCCCCTACCAAAGAGGCCTACAAGAAAAGGTGGTCAAAAGCCAACACTACCCCGTGCTGTGGAATCTTCTGTTGCTCCTTACGCAGTTTTACAGTCCTCAGCTCTGCCAAGACAAAGTACATCCTGTAAAATGATCTAGTGAAAAACCCAGAGAATTACAGAAAAAAAAATATTAATCTAATTTTTAAAAAGGGACCATTATTGAGTCAGTTTAGAAATGGAGATGTTACAGTCCTATATATGGGAGCTTCAAGTCCCAGGCTCCCAACCTGCATGCAGGCATTAGCTACAATTAGGCAAAAAAAAAAAAAAAAAAGCTTTTCCAGCCACAGGCATGACATCCTTTAGATATGTAGAACATCCAAATAGAGGGGGTTTAGGAACATATATTGTGCAGAGCAACCATAAAAGCATGAGACAGAGCATCCCACAAACTCGTTCTTCGCCCCATCTGTATGACATGGATTGTGAGAAACAGAATCCTGAACCCCAAAGAGAATGAAAAGCATTCAGATTTTGGAAATGAAGTGAATTTTCACACAAACAGACAGTTAGACATTGGGAATGGTTTTACTCACTGCCAAAGAATTAAACAAATTTAATTTCCCAGCTTAGCCTCTTCTTTTTGTCTCCAAGTTCCCACAAGTCAGGCATTACGCCATGCAAACATCTTAAAAATAATGAAATGAGCCTGAAACCCACTATTGCTAGTGCAAATAGTGATAGGAAGGGTAGGAAAGTTAATATTATCTCAGTCATTCACAAAGTTTTGATGCCAACTCAGACAAGGGGAAAAGGTAATTTAATGAGAAACTGGGTAAGGATGGTTGTCAGGGGCATACTGCAGCAAGCGTGGCAAGACACTTGGAGTGGGAGCAGTGCAACACTGACAGCTATGCCAAACTCCATTAGCAGCAGAGCTTCAGTTTGCTCAGAGTATTACTAATGGGCCTTTTGGAGAAAGGCACTGTGGAAAAAGAGATTGTTTTTTCATATGCAAGAAGTGTGGCCAAAAATATGTCCTACTGGGGTAAGCGAGGGTTTTGCAAAGAGAAGGGCAAATAGGGAATTCACAAGCTTCTCCAGCTGACAGAGTCCTGAAAGAAGTGCATCCCATTAGACTGGTGATACCCTGGCATGCCTTAAGATCTTTTCAAAGGTGCTGCAGAGTGCCACACAATGTTAACGTTGTTAGATATACAAATGTGATTCACAAGACAAACCCAGAGATTTCAAATAGAAATCAATGATGTTAAAACCTTCTGACTTGTAGGGGGTCTTCCCGAGTGCTTCACAACAAAAGTACTGCTCTATTATTTTTTCCATCATCAAAAATGAGTGAAAACTAAAGGCTGGCATTCTCCTGGGATGACTTGTCTCCAAAGTGGGGTGCGCGCACCCCAGAGGGTGCACCAGACGATCCACTGGGATGTGGGAAGAAAAAATTAGAACTTCTATTTATATGTATATTTATATAAATATACATATATTGGGGGCACGTGCTCAAAAATTTTTTACTGATAGGGGTGCGCGATCAAAAAAGTTTGGAGACCACTGGTCTACAACAGTTGAGAGCCACTGCTTTAAATGTGTGGCAGGAGAAGCCATGGCTATAGCTGACTACACGCGACCCTCTAGGGGAACCCAGCCAAACATCCTCCTGCTATAGCCTGTGTCCGTCCCTCTGCCATGGTCAAGAGGCAGAATAATGTAGAAGCAGTAATGTCGCCCCCTTCCTTGCCCTAGGAGTGGCGTTTCACAGTCGCTCCATTAATGCTACGTAAATGGTCCAAAGTTTGTAAGGCTCTGCGCATGAAAAGCTCTTAGTCTAAGTGCTAAGTATTGCTGGCATTCACATGCTAACCTTTCACTGCTAGCAACTCAGGTTTCTAGTAGTAATGCATTTCACACCATCATCTCATTCCCTTAGGTAACAGATCATTCTCGTCACAAAGATGTCATAAGATCCTGCACACTTTGGGCTCAACTCCAGGTTTGGTCCAAGCACAAGTTTTACAGGCTGTAATTCAAGTGGCAGAGTACCAAGGCTAATGAATAACCATCTACAGAATCAGGGGCTTATCTTGCATGACTGCAGTCCATTTGCACCTGAGCAAGGCCTTCTGCCCCATGCAAAGTGCACAGGGAGAAAGAGAGACTTAGTGTTTGATCACAAATCTTATCATGTTGAGTGTTTTTCTTAAAGCCCTAAATTTAAGTCATGCAATTCTGTGAAACTTTCCACTTTCATTTAAATAAAAAAAGCTTCTACTTATCATGGCTGTCAGGAAATGACTGGGCAGAAAAAGGAACCTTAAGGGGTCAAAAAATGAAAGACCCCAGAAAGCCAACAAACCAATGCACCAAAATTCGTTATGGCTAAAACATCCCAAAATTAAAAGGGGGGGGGGGCAACTCATCATTTTTTGACCACTTGGGACCCGGTATGCTGCGTGATGCTCTCGTCACCCATTACTATACAGGAGCATCCACACTGCAATTGAAAGTGTAACTACAGCTCACATGGACATACCTTGGATGACTTTACACTAGCTTGCTCAGGTCCTGATCGCAGTGTGGCTGCAGCAGCAGAGCTCAGCCTGAGCTGGCTGCTAAATATTTACCAGGGTCCTGGGTGGGTTTTGCAACCCGTTCCAAGCTCTGTGTTGTTGCACCTACACTGATATCTGTACCCAGGCTAATTTATTTAAACCCAACATCTATACCTTTGTAGTCACACCTTTGCCTGCAGCATAGAGATATCCTAAATCCCATTCAAAGGGACGCAGCGTACAACTGTCAGCTCCTTTTGACACCGACCGTGTGCAGAGCACAAGTGGAGCCTCATTTTGGCAGCTAATACTTTTGTAGGGTAGGCCAGATTGTTACAGGAATATAAATGAATATGCGAAGCAGATCAATGTATTGAGTGGACCGTATGTTTGACGTGTCTGCTCCACCCTTCAGTGCTGATCATCTGCCCCGTTTTCCCATTTTCAAAACTTAATGTTTATTGTTTAACATGTTGGCAACAGTCTTACATGCTTCCAGCTACATATTATGAAATTCAAACTGTGAATTTCATCCAACCTCGATCTATCCATGCCCCTTTAAAGAAACACTGTTCACAAATTAAAAGATTTATACAGGACAGAATCTATAATTGCTCTAGGAAGCCAGTAGTTATTTACAAGTTTTTTTTATTCATTTACTTCAGTTTTTGGCTTAGGGACCCAAAATGATTTTTTTTGGTGGTACCATTTTTACCTTTAATTTACTATTATCCCATATCATTCACATAGATTATAAGCATATGCATCGCTTTCCAGGCAGCATGAAATACCTTCCCTGAATCAAAAGTCAAGACTATCTTTCAACTTTGTTAAAGCAAATTTTGCACAAGCACCAATTTATGCATGTTGAATCACATTCCCTCTGTGCAAATAGGCTTAGATAGGTACTGATCAGGTAAATATGTATTTCTCCAATTCATGCATACAGATTTCTTTGAAGATTTTGGCATACGTGAGAACTGGAATAGAGAACAGAGAGCAATGCAGTTTGAACATTTTGTCTTTAACACATAAAAGTTCCAGGTATTGCACAGTTATGAAAATGCTCCTATCATCATTCCAGGCAGGACTGGTTACTTTGATCATTTTATGAAAAATAACATTAATTAATTCAACCCAAAAGCAATGTGCATGTTCTAGAGACCTAAATCTGTCACACATCCACGAGTTTCCACAGCTTGCTTTTCTGGGCATTGACCTGAGACACCTTACCTCATCTGATTTTGTCTCAGGGCTTGGCAGGCCCATCTTCCTTGGTCTGATGCCAGTTCTCTAAACACTTCACACACCTCTCTTAGTGATGCCTTCAGGCTCCTCCAGTCTCTATCTCCAGACAAGTTCATAAATAGTTTAAATCAGTGGGAAATGCCTTCAGTGTCTCAGGTGGCCTTCTGGGGATATTCCAGTACTCACGAAGTCACTTCTTTACACAGATTACGCTACATCCTTTCCCTTTTGTCTATTTTATAGTACTCTGGCAAATCCATTTGGTTCAACAGTGTCCGATTTGTTTATCTCCTGTCCCCTGATAAAGTGTCTTGGCAGCAAAAAAAGTGTCTTGACATACAGAGACTTCTTTTCTTTTATTTAGAAACCTCCCCCCTACACCCAATTACAAATTTCACTTTTATATCCAAGTCCTTTAATGCTCTTTCAAAACCGTGTCTAGAGTTCGAAGAGCCCAGCTGGATCTACTGAATCTAAAATGTAGATTCCTCGACTGCTTTGAGTTTCCTGTTTTATTTCAGAGTTCTGCTGGTTTCTCGTCTTTAGTCACAATTACCAGTTTTCCAAAGCCCACGTCCTTGTATATTCAATGAAACCATGATGTCTGATCTGTGGCATAACAATGAGGCGACGAGTGAAGGAAACAGGGTGTCAAAACAACCTCTTTCCAAGGCATGGTTATCACAAGGCCTAGGAACTTTTGGCAAAACTGAATGAAATGGGGGTTTCCCCATGGATTTCTACCAAGTGAAAGACAGCTGTACAGGCAGTTAATTCTTCACTTAGACAAAAGCAAAGATAGCACAACACGCCTTGTAGCAGAGCCAGCCAGAAAACAATGATTCTTCCTGGCAGAAACTTTCCAAGTTGTTTTTCATTCTGCAAGGGAACAACAAGAAACCCTCCAAACACAGTCACAAAATGAAATGCTCTCAGAATACTGGTTTTGCATCCAGAGGTTTCTGAACAGAAGGGCTCAGGTTGCTTGAGGGGTCCACGGCCCTCTGTTTCTTTCCAGCCTGACTTGGACTGCGACTGATGTTCCACAGCCTTGCACTTTAGACACAGGTCTAGGATGAAGAAACCCAGGTTCAAATCCCTTCACAATTCAGAGCAAAGCTTTCCCTTTTAGATCTGAATGAGGCCAAGCAGACCCTGAACCCGGATCTCTCCTATTTCAGGGAAACACTCGGTATCTCTGTGACTAGTGCCCCTGACCCAAGAAGAATGTGTTGAAACTCAAACCGTTCTGCAAAAGCTTTCCAGTCAGCCCTTGCTTAGAGCAACCTGGGCAGATAATTTGCACTCCACTTTCAGGCATATGGGGAAAAGCCTCATATCCCCCAAATCCCACCAAAAAACAAATGCAAAACACAGAGCTTCAGTGTTTCAATATACCAGTGGAATCAGTGCCATCCTCAGCAACATGCCCTGAAGAGAGTCATCAGATAAACTTATTTACAGGCAATCTGTTGGAATGAACAATTGCCCGGCAGCTGGCAAGAATTTCTCCAGAGCAGAAAATTGAGTCGGTGTCGTTACGGTGAACAAGCTGAATGAATGAGTGGGTGCGGCAGATCAGAGGTGACGGCAGAGAGACGGATCCAAATTGGATTTCATACAATCTGCACAAACAGCTTCCTTACAAAACATGCTATAGTTCGGGTGGTATTATTCTTCAACCAGACCTGGAATTTCTGAAGAATCACATACGTCCATAAAACCTAAGGATGGGTGGAATCGGGCTGTTATAACCATGACTACGCAGGAATTAGTGCTGCCCTGATCACCTGAATCGATTACAATAATGTGATCCTTTATGGAGAAAAACATGCCACTACTTCCCAGCACAGCATGTCCATCCTCATGCTGCTACAGATGCTGGAAGGGCAGTGAGAAGCCAGTGCTACTCGACTGGAATTAGCATTTCCAGCTGCAATTCTACTCACAGCCGAGTGAGCTGCATTTCGCTACCACTCTCTATCTGCCCAGACCTAACCCAGTACTTCTCCACTCCTAAAACCCACTGGGTTCAAATAGAAAACCCACTGGGTTTGTAGGTTTGTGCAATGGTAGCATGCAGGAACCATTGCACAAACAGGAACCATTGCACAAACCTACTGCTTCACCCACTTCTGCCCAGACACTGCACATGTCTTCATAGCCACCTCTCCCTCTATGCATGCTCATTCTGCTTGCATTATTTGGAAAGGCAAATTCCAGCCTAAAGCTTTTCCAGTTATTCCAATATCTCAAAGCTTTCATTTAAACAGAAACTGCTCAGCTCTTCTGTGAAAGACTGTAACGTTCATGAGCTACCTGGGGGAGCTATAACAAGGCTGTCTGGATGCACGGAAGAGTTGCCAGCTAAGCCATTCATCTTCACACAAATATAAAACTTTTGAAGCTTCATTATCTGACCCTTAAATGCAAATGCTGACAGTTAATCACATAAACACTGGGGTTTTCTGGGTGCTGGCACTAATTAGTAACATGCATTTGTAGAGTGGCCAGAAATAACTCAAGGTCCCTGACAGTCCTCTTCCATCAAACACCAACTGGGAAGCGCACACAGTGGAGACAGCTGGTTTCCCATTTGTTCTGGAGAACCCTACAGTAATCCGGAGGAGGGGAATTAGAAGGTGTATATTGGATTCTAGTCCTTATGCAGTCTGTAAAACCATTAAAAACCATTCCTACTTCAGTGCTACACAGCACATCCCATTGCAATGATAGATTCAAACAAGCCAGGCAGCATGAATGGTACAAGGTGCTGCAGGTCATTAGCATTTGCTCCAATCCCACTGCCAGGATGTTTCTGTAGCATTTATAGAGCTATGGATTCCTTTCAGACTCAACACCCAATGTGCATTTAGACTATGATCTCTTTTCACCTTTCCACCCACTTTAAGTACCCTTTATACTGCCCTCAAATATACTATAAAAAACAAGCCTTGTATGTCTAATTTATATGACAATTCAATGTTTTAAACAATTCAGATGTTCTAAATGTTTTTATTTACTACACCTGGTGATGTTCACACCTAAACTTGATTCTGAATTTTGCAGGGCAGACTTTAGCAAGATGAGCTAAATTTTTTCCAGCTTTGCTAACATTTAAATAATGACACATTACTGAAATAAGGTGCATGCCTAAGTTCATTTCCAGTAATCAATGCAGGCACGGAAAGAAAAGTACCTGCAATAACCCTTAAGCAATAACCTGGCCGTCATGGAGGGAGGGGCTTAGCTACAGCACAATTAGACTTGGCCTCATGAGAGAAGTCATTGTTCCCAGGGGAAGCCCCATTTTTCAAAAACCAAGTCTAGCAGTATCTTGCCTGTAGGGTTCAGTGTTTAACATCACAAACCAGTGATTTTTAATATTTTTCACTTGCACACCCCTAAAATTTTTGAATGGAGGTGCAGACCCCTTTGAACTGTAAGTGTGGGTAGTCACATACTTCCAGTTAATCACAGTCATCTTTGGCTGACCACTTAGACACACTCTGCAAACCCCCAGGGGTGCACAGACCACAGGTTGGAAACCATGGGCATAGATGATAACTCAGGAACAGGCTCCTCCAGGACACGCCCGAGAGCCAGGAAGAAATCTCTTCTACACTTAGCACTGTTGGCATTACAGACGCACTTAGAGCTTCCAAGCCAGTCCGGTCCCATTATGGTACATGCCATAAGACTCCCCCAAGAATTGAAGATAGGTCACAATGCCTGTACCTCCATTCCCAAACAAGTCCTCCATTCCTGAGTAAAGGTGAAGGAACTTAAAAACAGACTTCCAAGTTGGAGGTCGTCATCTTTTCTGCTTGTGTACATGGGATCTGCTGGCTTTCAACTTATGCATGCCAATGTTGCCAGCTCTCTTGATTTTATTAGCGGTCTCGTTACATTTGGTGTTTTGCACAAGGCATCGGTTCTGAGAATCATGTGAATGTGTGACAGTTTCTTTCCACCTTCATTTTAAAAGTTTCTAGCCCTCCTATTTGCATGGAAAAGCTTGAAATTCAAAATAGTTCTTTACTCAAAGGCCAAAAACCCAGCAGGGGTGGAGGAAAATCAAAATATACTTTTAAAACAATCTCACAATTTTGGAGGGCCCACGTCAATTCTTGAGCGCTTGCAGGTGGCAATACTGCTACCCCCTTTTCCAGATGGGTTCAATAAAACTCCCTTTAAAGCAGGGGTGGGCAATTATTTCAGGAAGAGGGCCACTTCCTGAGTTTTGGCAAGCCATTGAGGGCCTCATGACAGGCAAGCAGGGGCAGATAAATATTAATTTTCTTAAATTTTTTAGGGGTCCCACAGGCCGGATAGAATGGCCTGGTGGGCTGCATCCGGCCCCCCCGGGCTGCAATTTGTCCACCCCTGCTTTAAAGCCTTGTAATGGGTCTGAATATGCATGTTGGAACCAGGCTGTCCAAATCCTGAGGGCATTTGCATGTCACATTACTATTTAAAACATTTTAGATGACAAATTCTGGAAGCAGAGCCTATTTAATACTATGTTATGCATAAGTAGTCTGAAAAATAATTTTAGACGGAAACTATCTGCCAAATCTCTCCATAATGCAATGATACAGTAGCTTCTCTTTCAGTTCTTCAAAGGGATTAGTGACTTCCACGTTGTGTCAAAAGAAGGCATGATCTTAATCTCCCCATTTATTCTGCAACCAGTTATGACTGATTAAGAACAATTTATCCTAATATTTTGTTTGAGGAAGGAGATTATCTTGTGTCCGTGAAATTGGCTTGTGTCCATGATCCATATTAGCCCATGCAAATTGTTTGCTTAACAGGATAATTAATTTTAGGGAAAATAAAAATCCTACCAAGCAACACCAATATTGATTTCACAAGGCCCATGTTTGTCTCCATCCATTGGGATTATAACAAGCTGGTTTTCGTATTTTCTTTGTGGCAGGGTCACGGTACAAGGAACTCTGTCAAGCAAACTCACCAGGGTCCACCACATGAAAGAAGAAAAGGGGAGAGTGTTAAAACACAACTCTTCTTAAAGCACCTGTAACAAGTTTTACAGTGGATCATAAATGGCAAACTAGCGTGTCTCAAATAGTCTTGCACATTCAAAGTTAGATAAACGTTATGAGTGGTGTGTTTGTCTAAAAATAAAAAATACATTTTGCTACGGCAGCTTACCGTAAATCCAAGCTTTCAACCTTAAGGGGTAAACTGTCAGCATGAGGATTTTAAAATAAATCTCAGCACACCACACTGAAGATTCATTACTAAATATTTGGAAATGTAAGAGGAAAGAAGCCTTATGAGGAAAATGATTTGGTCTTTCAGAAAATGCACAGAATATGCCCTAACATTTAAAATACAATTCACTCACTAAAAATGTGCAAAAAGATGTAGCATAGCTCAGACATAGGCACTGGATGAAATACAGGAAGATTATGCATGTACTGTGTGTACATATATGGTATAATGGCAAAGCACATTATCATTGGTATATTTACCATTCCTTATACTGAGGGAATATTTTTGTGGTTTATAATTATAAGGAATCCTGGCTTTCTCTGTTTAAAAATCACAAATTCTCTGATAAAAATTGCAAATTCTCTGGTTAAAACCCCCCAAATCCACATTCTTCTGCAATTAAAATTAAATGACACTATATATATATATATATATATATATACACACACACACACACACACACACACATACATATATATATATACACACATACATACACATATATATACACACACACATACACATACACACACACACACATACACACACACACACACACACACACATATATAGGTATCAGTTGAACATTATAAATCTATCAATAAAACATTATTTTAAAGCAATTTGGAGGCCTACCAGTGCTTCAGTCACTATAATAAAATACATTCTAAATGCCTATACATTTTGTCACTTGATTTTGTGTTTTTTATCATGGGAAATCAGAGCTCTCCCTGCCCCCTTCGCTCACCAGGACTTGGGTCCAGCTGTGGCTGTCCTCCCCCCAACACTGCCTTGCGGTGCTGAGCAGCCCCGATATGCCAGTGCCCTGCCCATGCCATTGCCCCTCACTCTCAACCCATAGCCCCCCGATCCTGCTGGTGCCCCTCACTCCCCACCCACAGCCCTCCACCCGCCAGCCCTGCCAGAGGGAGCCCCCAGCTAGCTGCCAGGGCTACAGAGCCAGTGACCCAGGTCCGTATCCCCCTACCCCGCCGCAGCAGTGCCTGAGCCCCAGTCGCTGTCTGCGAGAGGCAACAGCTGCCGTGGCAGATTGGATCGTGGAGCCCAGCTCCCTCGCCCATGGGTAGCACGGCCAGAGTGGAGCCCATGGCGGGGGGAGGTGGATGCAGGCTGCCCGCTGCAGGCTCAGGGCTCCCTGCCCCGCTGCTTTGTCATGCAGTGGGTGTTCTCAAGAAGGATGTAAAGAAAAATACAAAAGCATATTCGGTAGTCTATAAACCATTTAGATTTGCAAGAAATGTGATCTTGGCTCAGTCATGCTAAAAATCCATAGCTGTGTTACACACTCACCTCAAAAGCACTTTATTTTTCCAACCTCAGCAACACAAAATATGAGAAGTACCTAGTTTGAACTAACACCAGCACTTCTGGGAAATCAGTCTGTGCTCTGACCAGTTCACTTCTCAAGCCCTAGCTGGTAAGAGTTTTTAAAAAGATTTAAATGTTGCCAAATGAGTAAAATTTTAAATACTGCAATAACCAGCAAGTTTTTTCATTAGCAATTCAAACCATGTCAAGGCAAAGAAAAGTGTTATGATATAAATTCCATCATTATTGTAGCTGATGAAAAAATGGATATTGGGATCTTGAAGTATGACATCTGTGGCTTAAAAGGATGCAAGCTGACTTACAGGGAGATGTGAATACAGGGAAATGTCTGGAATACAGGGAAACGTCTTCCACCCTCATCTGGTGGAGGCTGAACATAATCCAAAGATACACAAGTAGTACCTTTAAAACTGGGTGAGCTAAGGGGCCCAAAGTGGTTTTCTTTGCATGTGATAACACACTGTCTTGTACATCACCTGCTATCTCTGCACCTGCTGTGCTCGTTTCTATACTTGTGATACATTTGGTATGTACTGGGCATATCTACACAAGATCTAATTATCCCTGCAATAACTGTCTCAGCATCTACATGTGTACCCCTATTAGGAAACCAATCAATTCTGCAGCACAGTAGTACTTGTAAATACCAGTACTACCCTGCTGTGGAGTTTGTGTGTGCAGTAGTGCACGTGTAAACACTGACCCATCTAGCTGGGCCACAAGGGTGCTTTAGTGTGTGGGCTGCCTGTCAGCTAGCCCCACACTGAAGCAGCACCCTTGTGCTCCAGCCAGCCCCTCCGCAACACATTGAGCCAGGTCGGAGTAGCCCTGTGGCCCCCTGCCAGCCAGGCCTGCTCTGACCCCTGACCCCTGTGGCCCCCTGCCAGCCAGGGCTGCTCTGAATGGGCTGCACATCCTGCACATGAATAAACTCCAGAGCTCATTGCTCTGGAGTTTACTGTTCCCAGGTGCACGTTCAAATGGCATCCCTGGGAGCAATAAGCCTTGGAGTTTATTCATGTGTGCTAATTCCACATGTAAACATACCCACTGGGTGCATCTACATGTGCACTTTACTTTGGAGTTGACTAATTAACTCAACATCAAAGTCTACACGTGCACTGGTACTAGGGTGCAGTAAATTAACTAACTCTGCCATCGAGTAGTACTGTTGGGGCCAGCGCCATCCTACAGCACAGTAACCTACTCCGCCGAACCGCACGTGCAGTCAGCGACAGGGGCTGGCTGGGGCATGAGGCTGCTAACGTGCAGGGGCTGCCTTCCGCCCAGCCCCACACTTTAGCACCCTCGTGCCCCAGCATGCCCCTCCACCGCCCAATGCCATCAGCATATACATGCTAGTCATGTGACATTGTTCTGCATTAACAGCACATGTAGATGCACCCACTTAAGATAAATTCAGCAAACACTTGGATTATACCATCTCTCAGATTCAGAAAGGAGGAAAAGCCAATCATCCTGGGTAATGTCAATATTCATGCTAAGTCAGACCATCCTACCTGGCATGGTATTATTGGGAAACAGGGCATCAAAACCACAGCAGCAATGGCCTACTACTCCAAAGAAATGATCTGAACGATCATATAATTGACAAGTACCCTTAGTCACCAAAGAACCACTCACCGAATACTGTAACCATAAGATGAAATAAGGCCTTCTTTGATTACAAAGTACAATGATTTGAACCAAACCCCCAGTCTTCCACCTACATGCTCCCTGGGCCTTTGTGCCCAATTCTATCAAGTATACCTCACTGGATTTAATTTTCTGTCATCTTTAGCACTGATAAACCAAAAATGCAAGCAATCTACAGCACTGTAGCTGGATTCATATTAACCAAATAGATTGATTGGCAAGGCCTATAAATTCACTTATAGCACTTCTTATGTGCACACTTGGGTAGGAGTCCAGCATGCTACTGGCCTAAACGAAAAACAGGAATTTTAATCTTGCATTTAACAACACGCTCTTTGTAGAGCACACAGCAGGCATTGCTGATCTGACAGGGACACACAGCTCTGTAACGTGTGGTATTCTCTCAAGCTGACTGCATAATCCTCCTTACACGAAACAAAAGCAGCCACCCAGATTTCCAAATTCTCCCGTGCTTTTATATGAACATGGTACTGCTAACTCCTCTGGATCTACAAATCTGCTTTAGCAACTTTACACTGAGGCAGCAGTCAGACTTCCCTATGTCCTCACGTGGCTTCCAACAGTCGGCATTCGCCTACATCTTTTATGGTTTAACTTGAAGCCAATTGGCTTCCACCACCACACTGGTTTCATGGAAACATGGAATAAATGGGATGATAGATCAAGCCTCTGGGACTCCAAAGCCAAACACTTTGAGGAAAGAGGAGCAACGGTCTGTAACCAACATCTGGGATCTTGCTCCAAGACACAAGTGGAACCATGTAAAATCACTCTGCTGGTTCCCACAGACCAGTCAAGACACTTTATAGCTGAACATATTGGAGGCAACTGAAAAAAAATCAAACAGAATTAGCACGGACATTTGACCTCCACCCTTTTCTAGGGGGAAACAGATTTCTGCTGAGATTAGGGCAATTTCTTCAATTTGTCTAAATCCGAAGCTTGACCGCTTGGTCTCCAGAGAACTAGAGGGTATCAGAAACTGCTAGAAGCATATCCCTGCAACTTTCACAGTTGTCAGGGGACCTGAGTGCAAACAGACCTTGAACCTTCCCTGTCCTTTCTTTACCTGAGAGAGAAGAGGCAGAGAGGGAAGAGGAAGTGCCTTGCTCCCTGACAGCCATATTCATATGCATCACTGAGATGCACAAGCGCTACACACTTCCTAAAAGCAGGCCGAAGATCTATACCCAGCCCCTAGCCTGCTCCAGCTTCTTAAGTCTTGGGAAAGGTCAGTAAGCTGCTGGCCCCGCTCTCCCCAAGACAAAGCGAAAGGTGTTTGTTGTGGGAGACTCCATCCTGCGGGCACCGAGGGGGCAATCTGCCGCCCCGACCCCTTAGCCCGGGAAGTCTGCTGCTTCCCGGGGGCCCGCATCCGAGACATTGCGGAGAGGATCCCGCAGCTCCTCCGGCCCACAGACCACTACCCCATGCTCCTTATTCACGTGGGCACCAATGACACGGCTTGGAGCACCCCCAGCCAGGTCATGAGGCGCTACAAGGAGTTGGGAGCGGGGCTTAGAGGTCTGGGAGCTCAGGTGGTGTTTTCGTCAATCCTCCCAGTCTCGGGCTATGGGCTGAGGAGGGAGAGGAGGATCCACGCAGTGAACCAAAGACTGCGGCGCTGGTGTCATCGGGAAGGCTTTGGCTTCCATGACCACAGCCCGCTCTTTGGAGAGAGAGGCAGCGAGCTGCTGGGAAGAGATGGCCTCCACCTCTCTCCCCTGGGGAGGAGCCTCTTCTCAGCCAGGCTGGCTGACCTGCTCCACCGGGCTTTAAACTAAGCCTGCTGGGGGATGGGGGGACGACTGCCACTGCTGGCCCGCTGAGCGGCCCTTGCAAAGCCAGCGGACCAAGGCACTTAAGGGAGCCCACCCCTGCCCCAGCCCTGGCACAATCTGTGGGCAAGGCAAGAGCCCCCAAGGGGACACTTGCCTGCCTGTACACTAATGCCAGGAGCCTGGGCAACAAGCAGGACGAGCTCGTCCTCCTGCTCAGTGCAAAGAAATATGATGTCATTGGGATAACGGAGACCTGGTGGGACTCCACCCATGACTGCACCACGGGGATAGAGGGCTATACCCTATACAGGAGGGATCGTGTTGGCAAAAGGGGCGGGGGTGTAGTTCTCTATGTGAAGGAAAGCTACATGTCCCTGCAAGCTGATGTTGGCGACCGGCATGGACAGCTAGAGACCCTCTGGGTAAAAATTCGTGGGGAATACAGCACAGGGGACACAACAGTGGGAGTCTACTACAGACCTCCCACTCAAAGTCCCCAGCTTGACCAGGAGTTCGCCCGGGAACTGACTGAGGCCGCTTGCTCCAGGACCTTGGTTGTCATGGGTGACTTCAATTACCCGGACATCTCGTGGGAAGATCACTCAGCTAAATCTGAGCGGCCGCAAAGCTTTCTCTCGTGCGTGGATGACCTCTACCTGACTCAAGAAGTCTATGGGCCAACGAGAGGCAAAGCTCTGCTTGACCTGGTACTGGCTACGGGGGACGACCTAATCGGCGACCTAGTGATTGATGGGAAGTTGGGTGACAGCGACCATGAGCTGATCACCTTCACCATCCGCCGTAAAGCTGGCAAGTCAGTCAGCAACCCAGAAGTCCTTGACTTCAGAAAAGCCGACTTTGACAAGCTCAAGAGGCTTGTCGGTCAGGCCCTCAGGGACCGTGACCCCAGGGAGATGGGAGTTCAAGAAGAGTGGTTGCTCCTCAAGGAAGCGATCCTCAGTGCACAGGCTAAATCTATTCCAACACGGAGGAAAGGCAGCAAGAAGGCACAGCAGCCCCCCTGGCTCTCCAGAGACCTAGCAGACCTACTGTGGCTAAAAAGGAAAGCCTACAAAGGATGGAGGATGGGATTCACCTCCAAGGAGGATTACTCCGCGCTGGTCCGGTCCTGCAGGGACCAAACCAGGAAAGCTAAGGCTGCAACTTAACTCCAACTAGCTTCAGGCATCAAGGACAACAAAAAGTCCTTTTTCAGATATGTGGGAAGCCGAAGGAAAAGCAAGGGCAATGTTGGACCCCTGCTAAACCAGATGGGGCAACTGACAACTGACGCCCAGGAAAAAGCCAACCTATTAAATAGGTACTTTGCGTCAGTCTTTCATCAGTCCCATGGGATGCCCATGCCTGCTATGGGACAGGGAAATCTGGGTTAGGGGGATCCCCTACCCTCCATCAATGCTGACCTCGTGAAGGAACACCTTGAGAAGCTGGATACCTTCAAGTCAGCCGGTCCTGACAATCTGTACCCCAGGATACTCAAGGAGCTGGCGAGCGTCATAGACCAGCCCCTGGCACGGGTCTTTGAAAACTCCTGGCGCTCTGGTGTAGTGCCCGAAGACCGGAAGAAGGCCAATGTGGTGGCGATCTTCAAGAAAGGGAGGAGAGTGGATCCGGCTAACTACAGGCCCATTAGCCTGACTTCTATCCTGGGGAAGATCCTAGAAAAGTTTATTAAGGAGGCCATCCTTGAGGGACTGGCCCAGGCTAACATCCTAAGGGATAGCCAGCACGGGTTTGTTGCGGGTAGGTCTTGTTTGACCAATCTCATTTCCTTCTATGACCAGGTGACCTATCACCTGGACGAGGGAGAAGAGATTGATGTCATATATCTTGACTTCAAAAAAGCTTTTGATCTGGTATCCCATGATCACCTCTTGGCCAAACTGCCCAGTTGTGGCCTTGGCTCCACCACGATCCGCTGGCTGGGAAACTGGCTCCGTGGTCGGACCCAGAGAGTTGTGATTGATGGCAGTCACTCATCATGGTGCCCTGTGACCAGTGGGGTCCCTCCAGGCTCTGTCCTGGGACCCATCCTGTTCAACATCTTCATTAATGATGTGGACATTGGAGTCAGGAGCGGACTGGCCAAGTTCGCCGATGACACCAAACTTTGGGGCAAAGCATCCACGCCAGAAGATAGGCGGGTGATCCAGGCTGACCTGGACAGGCTCAGCAAATGGGCAGACGAGAACCTGATGGTGTTTAACACCGAAAAATGCAAGGTTCTCCACCTTGGGAGGAAAAACCTGCAGCACCCTTATAGGCTCGGCAGTGCTACGTTGGATAGCACTACAGAAGAAAGAGACTTGGGGGTCATCATTGACCACAAGATGAACATGAGCCTGCAATGCGATGCTGCGGCTAGTAAAGCGACCAAAATGCTGGCTTGCATCCATAGATGCTTCTCGAGCAAATCCCGGGACGTCATTCTTGTACTCGGCCTTGGTGAGGCCGCAGCTGGAGTACTGCGTCCAGTTTTGGGCCCCACAATTCAAAAAGGATGTGGAGAAGCTTGAGAGAGTCCAGAGGAGAGCCACGCGCATGATCAGAGGTCAGGAAAACAGACCTTATGATGACAGGCTGAGAGCCATGGGGCTCTTTAGCCTGGAAAAGCGCAGGCTCAGGGGTGATCTGATGGCCACCTACAAGTTAATCAGGGGTGCTCACCAGGATCTGGGGGAACGTTTGTTCACCAGAGCGCCCCAAGGAATGATGAGATCAAACAGTTATAAACTCCTGCAAGACCGTTTCAGGCTGGATATAAGGAAGAATTTCTTTACTGTCCGAGCCCCCAAGGTCTGGAACAGTCTGCCAGCGGAGGTGGTTCAAGCACCTACATTGAACACCTTCAAGAGTAAATTGGATGCTTATCTTGCTGGGATCCTATGACCCCAGCTGACTTCCTGCCCTTTGGGCAGGGGGCTGGACTCGATGATCTCCCGAGGTCCCTTCCAGCCCTAACGTCTATGAAATCTATGAAATAAATTCACAGACTGGGGTGAGAGGCCAATAGTTCTGGCAGGTCAGGTTTTCCTCCATTCAGTAACACAGATCTGATGGTAGGTTAGTTGCAACAATATAAGTATTATAGAAAAATCACTTCCATAGTGTCTGTGAATGCACACAGTTCTCTGAAAAGAAATGCCACATTTTCCAGCTGTAATCCAAGGGCTCTGGCAATGATAAAATGAGCTACAAGACTATCCCCCTTCCTTCCCCTTTGCACTTAAATTAGTAGCTCAAGAGGCAGTCTTTTAATTAAGAAGTACATCACTTGGCTTGAAAGGACATTGGCAAGTAATTGTTGTTGCTTGTTCATTTTTTTCTCTCTGCTGCTTTCCACATACGTAAAATTTGTAAATATTTCCTTTGCCTTTCAACGTGTATTCTTTCCTATTTCCTAGGTATTGATTTACCTGTAACCTGAAGGGAGCCAACAGGTATCGAGCTCTTCTCATTTAATCACCTTTGTGTTTTGTTAGAATCCAGCATCAATGAAATCAACACAACTCCGAGACAACTGGGTTTCAATTAACTGTAGGTCCTGAGCCGGCCAGCAAATCATAATGACTCTGAGAGTTCAGCCTAGTATATAAAAGGTTAGACTTCTATTTCAGGTATCCGGTTGTAGCCATATTGGTCTAGAGGCAAAAGGCATCAGAACTCGTGGAAGAGCTGATGCCTTTTATTAGACCAACTAGATGTTTGCAAACAAATTATTTTATTTATTTGCAAGATTTTGTGCACATGTAGCCTTCATCAGGCATAGGAGAGAGCAGAGATTGTACAAGTTCTCCTAGGTAGAAATGAAAATTGATATTTCACAGGACAGCTGAAGGGGTGGTCAAGTCTCCTGTTTGGACTAGTTCATTTTGTCCAGGATAGGCGCAGAGAAAGAATTATATTTCTGAATTCACCTTGTGTTACTTGTGTTATCTGAGAAGACACTAGATCACATAACGGGTTAACAATCGTGGGCCTTTTCTACACGTGGAACGATTCTATGGTCTTCAGTTGAGTTACTACTGACTTGCACTGATCTGAGATTGTGGGCAGGCCCCTTGCCTTAGAAATCGGAAGGATGTTTGCAGAATAAAACTTTACATGACAAGTTACATGGCACCAAGTGCCTGGTTTTCAGCTAAAATTTTTCCCGGGCTTTGTTAGACAGAAAATTATTGACACATTTAACATGCCACATAACTTGTAGTCTCCCCAGTGATGCTAATGGCATGCTTGATTGCAGATCCTGGGAGAATTACTGAATAGATTTCTACAATCAGCCATTACAAAGTTTAGACGGGAATGTGATTTAATAGCAAGACCACAGGACTGTTAAATCTGATTTCCAGACCTAGCTCTGACATTGATTCATTACACAGAACATGCCCTTAGACCCGTGATGTTCAACCAGTTCCCACAGCACCTTGAGGTGCTACAACCACCTCTGAACGGTGCCACCAGCAGGGAGGAGATAAGCAAGACGATGCTGAAGAGATGAGTGCAGGCTCTTCTCTCCCTGGCGCTCCTCCTCCCCGCACTCATCGCAGGGCAGGTTCTTTCCTGCCAGGGAATCACCCTCCTCCCTGCCGCTCTTCACGCGGGCCAGCGCTGTAATTAATCAATTAGTTTTTGAAATGGGGTGCTGCTCAATTCACAAAAGTCACAGAGGGGAGCCGTAAGCCTAAAAAGGATGAGAAGGATGGCCTTAAACAACTGACACTTGCCTCTCCTTGCCACAGTTTCCCATCTTGTAGGGTGGAACAGCCAGCCTCGCTTCGCATAGATACTGCAAGGAAAGAAATTATGTCAGGTGGTATTTGCTGTAGTAGAGGACTGGGCTCGGTGACTCAGGAGGTCTCTTCCAATCCTGTACTGCTAAAGAGCAAGAAATCCAGCCTTTAAGATACTCAAAGCAAAGACACTAATAAATCGAGACTATTTTTATACAGCTACAATGTGTCAATGACACCATGGGAAAAAATCATATATGGGAAATCAGTAGGGTCACGGTTGTCTTACTATTTGGTATAATGCTTCTAGCATTTCCTCTGTAACCCTGATGTTCTCTATTGCAAAAGTTTCAGGCAGGCCATTCAAACCAATATTTCGTGTTAGCAAAGGTGACACCGGTATGCTTTTGCTCAAAAAAGATACCCTGCTTGTAACTAAAAGGTTTAATTGTGGAAAAAGACCAAATACCTCCAGCCTGTGGGTCCTGCAAGCACCTTCCAATCAATACCTGATCCTTACCTAGTTTCAGCAGTATTCAGTGCTGCTCCCCTAGGGACAGAAGCATGAGACTATTTAATCCCTTGGGAAAGTGGTAAATTTGGCCTTTTTGCTGCTGTCTGAAAGGGCAAGGAAAACCTCACGTTTGGCTAATGCCACTGCATAAGCTCTTGCACTTTGTTGGTCAAAACTGTTCTGTATTTAGTAAAACAAGGTCCGCATCTCACACTGAAGGAGGGGACCAAATGTCACAGGGCGTGTTCTGCTCCCTGCAAGGAGTGTGCATGGGCTGAATGTCAACCACAGGATGTGCCAGGCCAGCACAATGGGGAGAATTTAGAGGACTGGGAGGCGAAGACAAATGTCTCAACCTAAAAGTCTTGATGAACATTAGCAAAAATGTCTGATTACAGTGGGTGGGGAAAGCTCAGCTTACAGGTTCAGGATTGTGTTTATTTCTTGCATTTGGCCAACGAAAGGAAGGAAATTCATCATGTCATTCGCTTTGTCTCATTTCAGAAAGAAGCAAAAAGGAGGAGGAACTGAGCATGACTCCAAATGCAATGCAGCAAGAAGGAAATGGAGAGCTGGAGAGAAAAGAAGTCAGCATCCCCCCGGAGCTTTAGCTTATAAACTGCCCGAGCAAGCAGCAGGAGTAAACCTCGTGCACGCAACTGCCATGAAAGCCAAGAAATGTTCTGGAACAACTGTGGCAACAAATGCACTAGGAGGAACAGCTGGCTCCAGATCCTTTGGTATCTAGCCACCAGAGCAGCCACGAAGTTCCCATTTCCTCAACAAACAGTTTTTCAGTTCCCACAATTCTCCGTCACTGGTCATACCCAGGCACACATCTGTAGGGTAAGTTCAAGGAACAACTACTGGCTTTGATCCACTCTCAGCTCCAGCAGGAGAAGCCATCAGCACCGATGGCAACCTGAAGGTTTAAACCACATGAGCAGCAAAAAGAGAAAATACCAGAACTGAAGAGGAAGTGCTGTTCTGTTGTCAGCGCCCCCGGCGCTAAGTTTCCAAAGCCGAGTTGCTCTTTACAACTTAAAGCTCTAGGTAACAGGAAGAGTACAGATTAGGCACTACCTTGTTGTGGGCTTTTAATATTGTTTCTTTAAAGCCTCTCTCAAACCCTGCTGCTTTCTGTGTGATGGCTGAGTTGATGTAAAAGGTGATTTTCATCCATTTCCTTGTGATCAAAGGAGGAGGTGAGGGAGCAAACAAGTTCCCTTACTCCTTGGCATCCTATATTGAAGTAAAAAAACAAGCATGTTTTATTCCAGCAATTTTGCCCAATAGGATATTCAGAGATGCAGCACTTTATTTTCAGAAGGAGCCCCAGAGAGTACAGCAAGAATATCAAGATCCAAACGAGGAGCATTTAAACATAACTGAAGTAAAGAAAAACGGTAGGGCAGCAAGCTTCATTCAGCTAGAGAGATTAAGGACCAGTGTCCTAGCTGATTACATCCAGCAAACTGAATTGTACAAACATGAGGCGTGTTTGGGATAATGAGGAAGTTTACTCCAGAGAACAAGACCAGAATAAACAGATACATCCTGCCCAATTACCCACTTCACTTACGGGACTATGAACGCCGGATGGCAGAGAGAGAAAGCTCTTCAGTGAAATCACAGAAAGTCTTTACTAGGGATGGAGATGCAGCTGCATCTCCACCTGAGCATATGCAGAGATCAGAAAACTATGGGGACCTTAAGCTTGAAACAGCTCAACCAGCTGGAGCATCAAACACACCAAGATCAAAAGAAATGGAGATGGACTCCGCATCCACCTCGCTCTCGCATCGTTAGACTCTTACACATAGCTGTTCACACACCCCTTCCCGTGGGACTCAGCATCCTCTTCTAAGAAGCACCTGGATAAAACCACATGTTTTAGGTATGTTGGGGAAAAAAAAAATCTAAACCCACGACAGAAGCCAAAGTTCTCAAACCTAAGGTTAGGCTCCTTGAACCTGGATTTAGGCTCTGAAACCAAAGTAGCTGGATGTTAAAAGCTCTTCAGCACCCACCTCACCCTCTGACATTAGTGGACATCAGCACCTCAACAAATTAGGCCACAATATTTATTGTGGCTTTAGATCAGCTCTAGGGATATGCAGATTTCCTGTAGCATTAGGAACAATCTAAGACAGAAAATGAAGCAGTACGCTCTTAGAGGAAGGTTTGGGAGTCAGGACTCCCAGCTTCCTTATCTCCGGCAGCTGTCTCAAGAATCTGTGTACGAGTATTTTTTTCCATATCCATTTTCCCTAGGTAGGAAGATCAGAATATCATGCAGGGTTTTGTTCTGTCATTTCTTAAAGACTCCCAGAAAATCAAAGGAAGCCAACGTTTATATAGAAAGGCTTGCTTTAAGTAGCTATGTACGCCATTAAAATGTGCTGTCTACAGAGACAATTCCTTATTAAAAAAAAGCCTCTTTTGCTACAATGTTTCCCTGAGTTAAGTCAATATTGTATAGATTTTTCCCCCTACCCTTATTTTTATTTTAGTTTCACTTATCAATTACATCCTTAAAAAGAACACAATTCCCTTATTTAGAAAAGGCCAGAAGGTTTGTGCATGTACTGCATCCTCTTTTTAAAGCTGGCTCTTCTGAGAATTTATTATTATTGCAAAAGAAAGATGGATTTTGGAAGGCACAAGAGTGGTTCAGCAAATTACTGACTAGAGCACATTGTAGACCTTAATGCCGACAAGACTGTACATTTAAAATTCCAGTTTAAAGGTCAGGAACGCCAGCTGGAACTAAAGATGGTTAGATTTCAAAGTGCCAAGGGAGAGCTGAGGTCTAGACCTGCTTGTCACTTGCACAGAAAGAAAGTTTCTAGAACAGCAAAAATGGAAGCACACACATGTGGTACAATAGCATCCAGTAGTTTCTCACGGGTATAACAATCCCTTTGACTCTATTACAATGGATCCAGACACACTTGTCCACAATTTTAGAACGTGGATGACAAAATATGCAAAAAAAATGTGATTGCAAATATGATTCCAGACAGGGGCCGACTGCCCATCAAAAGAGAGAGATCTGTTTTAAACAAGTTCATTAACTTGTATTAGAACGTGATTCAAAGCTTGGCGAGACGATGGGAAAAAAATCCCTTTGACATCAACAGCTTCTGGAGCGGGCCCATATGACAAGGAAGAGGTACAAAGCGTGAGGAATTCGATCAGAGCAACAGCTGGGGGCTGGGGGGAGAATGCATTTTAAAACAAACGTTTAGGAATTTAGGCTGCAGACCCTGGGAAGCTCTTCCAGCACACTAAGTCCCGTCCTCACTTAGGGGTGGGGAATTTTAGTCCTTGGGAAGAGTTTAAGAAAATGATACGGGCAACCAATCCAGTAAAGTGCTAGCCATCACAGAAGTCAGAGGTGGGAAAGGAAACTGAGCTGGAGATTTAGAAACTAATTGCACAACTTTTCCCTTTTATAGACAATGTTCTTCCCTGGCTGCTTTCTGAAGAGGATCAGGGGTTTTAAACATCCCTGAAAAATGCAAAGTAAAAATTACAAAAAAAAGTTTTGATCACTTCTGTTCTGTTTCCAGCTGAGACTGGGCATGTTTTTACATTACAACATACATTTGCCAGATTTCATGACTTAACTCCAGAAGCAATTTCTCTTTTTGACATCCGAATTGTTACATTCCAAGCACATCCTGCATAGCCAGACCAAATCCGTGTCATTTAATAAAGCTTAACAGAGCCTGTTTTCACTTGCAACACCAAAGCCACCACAGCACAGTGGGCCAAATTCATTTGTGGCTCCACTGAAGTCAATGAAGTTCGCACAGGGATGAAAGTGACCCATTAAATCCACGATACTACTAGAAATATTTATGAAATGCAAGTAGGAAAGCTGGCCTTTAGTAAGATAATAGAAAAAAGCTCAATAGTACAAGAAAGTTTATTCCCCCCCCGCCCCCCTTCCAATACACATACTCCATTTTTCGTCTGTAAAACAGCTTTGCTAACCACTGTTAGCTCAGACTCTGCTATCCAGTGTCATTTTTATGTTGTACATTCGCTGTAAGGTTGTCTGTTGTCTGTTTTGCATTTAAAATGCAGGCCACTTCAGGGAATGCTCCTCCAATCCCCCCATCACAACCTCCACACTGTTGCATAAAGCAGCCTTTATTAAAGATTACAATCTGCTGGAAAGGGTTTTCTCCTGCCTGAAATTACACACGGAACTGAACCAAATTTGGCATCAGTTCAACAACAAGTCAGATGATTTCCAGCCAAGCAAACTAAATAATTTTCTGTCCTAATTACTTTAGATAATCTTGAATTTAGCATTATGCCAGCTCCCTGTGTAATATTAGCTAGGAAGCAGACACCTGTTAACACATCCTGGCTTGCTTGAGCAGAAGGCAGGGTAGAGTTAAGGCACAAGATCTTATGAAAACCAGTATCAGAAG
The DNA here is from genome assembly GCF_052110815.1 of Crocodylus siamensis. Lineage (NCBI taxonomy): Eukaryota > Metazoa > Chordata > Crocodylia > Crocodylidae > Crocodylus > Crocodylus siamensis. The sequence goes on along the minus strand of NC_143404.1, from coordinate 5,630,354 downwards.
ATGTTAGCCAATTCACCCCATTCCCTCCTTCTACCCACCCAGGAATTAAGCTCTAAACCAGTGATTCTCAACCACGGTGCCATGACACCCTCAGGTGCACTGAGATCCTTTCAGAGGAACAACACAATGTTAGCACTGTGAGGCATGCCAACATGATTCACAAGATGAACCAAAAAGCCACATCCGTACAAGCAGGACACCTTGGGCCACTGCTAGTCATCCCCAGGGAATGCCTGTGCCACCGCCCCGGCATGCGGCAGGTTACTCCAGGTGAGGAGGGGAGACTGAGGCCGACACTGGACTGGCCCCAGCAGCCTTACCTGGGGGGCCTCCTGGAGCCGCAGCAGCAGCAATCCTGCTGCTCAGAGCCTGCCGGCAGCTGGAGCGTGGCTCTGGCCAGCCAGGCTCTGGTTTCGAGTGGCATGTGCAGCCCCCGCACGCACCGCTCTGTTTTTTTTGGTGTGGGTTTTTTTGACCCCTGGATATCCAGGGACCAAAAAAAAAAAACAAAAAACAAACTCACACTGCTTCTTTGCATCACAAAGAACAGCTGAATGTGCAGTACGTGGCGCTGCACACAAGTCTGCAGCACCACATACCGTGCAGCTGCGCCCATGTGGACACTGCCAAAAGTTTCAAATCCTGAGCATCAAAACTATTCACCCTGTTGTGGTCTTTCTGAATTCTTTGCAACAGAAGAGCAGCTCCATTATTTTTCTGTAGACAAAAAACAAGTGAAAACTGAGAGCTGGCATTTTCCAAGGGGTGCCTCAAGTCTAAAAAGGCTGAGCGCCACTTCTCAAAATGTATTCATTAAGGAGATCCCTATTTAAAAATGAAGTAGGCAGGATTAAAAAGAACCCTGGAATTCGTGGGAAGAAACTGCTCCCTGTATTTGCTGTGTGTATTTCAGATCTGTGAAATTACTGAGCAAAAGCTGCTTTCCATTTACAAACATTTTGCTGCTTTGACAATACATTTTGTTCAGGATCATGTAAAAATAATACTGCGAGCACAAAGAAACTTGCCAAGTGAGCAAGCTTCTTTACCCTGTATCTCTGAAGTAGTTAGGTTGGAGAGAGCTCAACAGTCACCTCTGCTTTATGATATTATGGCCCTCTCCATTTCAATACATTTTTGATGCTGCAGTGGAATAAGAGGTAAGGAAAGCCGTAGTTGAACCAGAAATGGGACAAAACCAGAACTTCTAACCCAAGCCCCTTACATTTCAAGTAGATCACCAGACACAAACCTGGCTCTAGGGCCAAATCAAAAAGCACGCATACTATTTCATGGTTCCAGTTCATATACAGACAAGACCACATCCTCTAAGACCGCAACCCTGGTTAGAAACAGAAATTACACATAAACCAGTATAAGTGATCAGAAACCAATATAAATCTGTAACACAACAGAAGTTCAGTGCACATAAACCACTTTCAAGTTAGCTGAAGCTAGTGTAAAATAAACCTGGATGGATGCAGTATCAGACTTAACTGATTTAGGTTTAACCTTAACCTGATTTAGGTTAAATTCTGAACTTCTGTCCCAGATCCCCTCTAGATTCAAGTTAACTTACAGTCATAGTTTCATAGTTTGTAGGGTTGGAAGGGACCTGAGCAGATCATCTAGTCTGACCCCCTGCCATGGCAAGAAAGAGTACTGGGGTCAAATGACCCCAGCTAGATGTTCATCCAACCTCCTCTTAAAGACCCCCAGGGTAGGGGCCAGCACCACTTCCCTTGGAAGCTGGTTCCAGACCCTAGCCGCCCTGACCGTGAAGTCGCGCCTCCTGATATCCATCCTAAATCTCCCCTCTTCCAGCTTGAGACCGTTATTCCTGGTCACTCCTGGCAGTGCTCGGGGGAACAGGGACTCCCCCAATGCCTGCTGATCCCCCCTGACTAGTTTGTAACAGGCCACAAGATCCCCCTCAGCCTTCTCTTGTGGAGGCTGAACAGGTTCAGGTCCTGTAGCCTCTCCTCATAAGGCCTGCCCTGCTGACCCCTGATCATGTGAGTGGCCTCCTCTGGACCCTCTCCATGCTGTCCACATCCCTCTTGAAGTGTGGCGCCCAGAATTGGACACAATACTCCAGCTGTGGCCTGACCAGCGCCGCATAGAGGGGGAGGATCACCTCCTTGGACCTGCTCGAGATGCATCTGTGGATGCAGGACAAGGTGCGGTTGGCCTTCCTGACCGCGTCCCCACGCTGCCGGCCCATGTTCATCTTGGAGTCAATGATCACTCCCAGATCCCTTTCCGCCTCCGTGCTGACAAGAGGGGAGTTCCCCAACCTGTAGGTATGGTGCTGGTTGTTCCTCCCCAGGTGCATCACCTTGCACTTGTCTGTGTTGAAACCCATCCTGTTCTCGTCCACCCACCCTTGTAACCTGTCTAGGTCAGATTGTAGCCTGTTGCACCCTTCCAGTGTGCCCACGTCCCCCCACGTCTTAGTGTCATCAGCAAATTTGAACAGGTGCTTTTTACCCCCTCATCCAAATCGCTGATGAAGATGTTGAACAGTGCGGGCCCGAGGACCGAGCCCTGCGGACCCCCACTGCCCACGTCCTTCCAGGTTGAGAAGGACCCATCTACTACCACCCTTTGGGTGCGGCCCTCCAGCCAGTTGGCAACCCATCTGACTGTGTGGGTATCTACACCACAGCCCCCCAGTTTCTTAATGAGAACGGGGTGAGAGACAGTGTCAAAAGCCTTCCGGAAGTCCAGGAAGACGATGCCCACTGCTACCCCTGCATCTAATGATCTGGTGATCTGATCGTAAAAGGCCACCAGGTTGGTCTGACAGGACCTGCCACTGATGAACCAGTGCTGGTTGCCCCTAAGCATGCAGTCTCCTGCTGGCCCCTCCTGGATGTGTGCCAGCATAATTTTTTCGAACAGCTTGCCTAGGATCGAGGTGAGACTAACCGGCCTATAGTTTCCCGGGTCTTCCTTCCTGCCTTTTTTGAAGATGGGGACCACGTTGGCCCTCTTCCAGTCCTCCGGCACCTCACCAGAGCACCACGAGCGCTCGTAAAGCCGTGCCAGGGGACTTGCAATGACCTCGGCCAGTTCCTTTAGAACTCTAGGGTGGAGATCATCCGGGCCGGCTGACTTGAATATGTCCAACCTCTCCAGAAGCTCCCTAACTAAATCCTCGCTAACCCGTGGCCCAGGTGTGCCTCCCCCGGGGCCCGAGGGGGGCCCAGCAGGGAGGTGGCTGTTTTGGTCCCTACTTAGGAAGACAGAGGCAAAGAAATCGTTAAACATGTTAACTGTCCCCCTACATCCCCGAGCAACTACAGAATAGCCCTCCCTGGTGATGACCCCTTCTTTCCACTGGGTATAAGCCTCCTTTTTAGCAAGGAGACCTTCCCGGATTCTTTTGGTGAGCCATGGAGGCTTGTGTGCTCTCCTGCTCCCTTTGATCCTCGTTGGGATTACCTTCCTTTGGGCTTGGAGGATCGTCTCCTTAAGGAGCGACCACTCTCCTTGGACACCTGGCTCCCCACCCCCCTGGGACCTCAGCGCTTCTCCAACTATCCTCCTTAACTCGTTGAAGTCTGCCCTTCTAAAATCCAGGGCCGCTGTCTTACTGCATGCCTTTGCCACCCTGCGCTGGATGGTGAATTCCAGCAGGCGATGATCACTGTCGCCCAGGTGGTCGAGCACCCGCAGCCCCCGCACCAGGTCATCGCCCGTGGTCCAACAAGGCATCCCCCCCGGTGGGGCTGTGCACCTCCTGGGTTAGATGGAGGTCCTGCACTCTGGCCAAGAACCTACCTGCAGCCTCCCAGGATGCTTTGAACCTCCCCTGCAAGCCCCCCTCACAGGGTAGCTTTGGCCCAAGCTGCCCACTCAGGGAGACATGCTCTAGCGTCCCCCGGCTTCTGGCCTCAGGCACTGCAGGCGTGTGGCTCCATTTCTGGAATAAAAGTGAATGTCTATTTACCGTATTTCACAGTGATAAGACCGGTTTTGAAGCCCGCGTTTGGCGTCTTAAAAATCAAACCCAATTTATACACCATGTCACTTCAAAAAATTCCTGCCAACAAACAGTTAGTTTAGTGAACGCATGAAGTGCGGTCGCATTAACGGCACTAATTGCAGGAGCAGTGATTCCGCTAATTACCAGAGGTACAATTGCACTTATTACACTGCAGGAGGCATTGTTGCACTAATTACCGGCACTATTTTAGCGAAGACCAAACTCAAATTACTGGTACTCAAGATGCCACCGAAACAAATGAAATACGATGCCAAATTCAAGACCAGAGTTGTCAATTTTGCTCTCAGTACTAACAACAGTTCTGCAGCATGTGAGTTTGGTGTGAATGAAAAATTGGTTCATGACTGGCGGAAAAAACATTGACAACATACAGAAGATGGTGCGAGATGTGTGCAGACTGCAGAAAGCAACGCAGGGGGCCAGAGTTAGAAAGAGACCTCGCCAAATGGATCAATGATCAGCGGCAGTCTGGCAGCCATAACAAGAAACGTCATCTGACTGCAAGGCAAGACGCAGGCCATGGAGAAAGGACTGGAAGACTTTACTGGCAACCTGACCTGGTGTTCCCAGTTTATACAAAGGAATTCTCTCTCTCTCTCTGCGCCAGGGAATGAAGATATCGCAGAGATTACCAGCCGAGCTCAAAGACAAGATAACCCAGTTCCAGAGTTGTGTATTGAACCGCTGAAAGAAAAACAACTATTCCCTCAACCAAATCAGGAATATGGATGAAACACCCATGTATTTTGATATGCCAAGTTGAACCATGGATGTCACTGGCACTAAAAGTATACTGATGAAGACTATGGACCATGAGAAAACCAACGTTACTGTAATTCTTGTCTGTGTGGCTGACAAAATGAAACTAAAACCAATGGTCATCTTCAAAAGGAAGAAAGAAAAATTCCCTGCGGCACTGTCGTTCACATTCACCCAAAAGGCTGGATGGATGAGGAAGGCGTTCACATCTGAACACAGTGAGTGTGGAATATGCACCCTGGCATGCTGTTACAACTGAAGTTGATACTCATGGGGGACATGTTCAGGGCCCACCTCTGCAGCAATGAGAAAAAGAGCCTGTGGCAAAGTCAAACAGACTTAGCGGTCATCCCCAGAGGGCTGACGCCCATTGTTCAGCCACCGGATGTGTGCTTAAACAAACCATTCAAAGACTGCGTCTGCATCGAGTGGCAGACCTGAATGATGAGCAGTCAACATTCATACACAAAAGCTGAAAACATGTGAGCAGCCTCCTTAGCAACTGTATGCCAGTGGATTATTACAGCTTGGAGGGACATTAAACCTGAAACCGTTTCACGCTCATTCCAAAAATGTGGGATCAGTCATTCTATTGGCTGGTGAGGAGGAGGATTTTTTGTGGTGTGACGAAGATCACACAGAGGAAGACGACGCCAAAACACCCGATGCCAAGGATCCATACGATGATCAGATTTCTAACCATTCAGATTGGGCAGAACTGTTTGTTTCTGATGATGATAGGGAACGAGGGCTCTTAAACTGTCAATATTTACTAGTGGTTTTAAAATGCCTAAATTAAATTAAAGGAGGAATTTTTTAACTGTTAGCATTATGAGGGATTATTATCATCAAATGAAGGGTTCTTAAATGTTTTGTGACTGTAAACTGCAGCAACTGGTGCTAATCGCCACTGATGGTGCTATTTCATGGCGGCAATTGTTCAATTGATCACTCCTGATCTGTGCTGATTGCTAATCACATAACTCGTGGTGACAGATGCTGACTGTGCTAACTGTGCCAATTACTGTTTGTTCTGGACTCCGAATAAAATGTGGGTTGACTTATACACCGTGCCTACCTAAATCCTGACTTTTTGTATCAAAAAACCAGGCTCGACCTATACACTGTAAAATACAGTACTTGCTTATTGGTTCAATCCATGCAGCTTAGACTAACCGGTGAAGATTGAACCGACTCAGCCTCGGGCTTCTTGACTGTCTGTATTTAGCCCTGATGTCCCAGTTGAAACCTGACTGCAACACTTTAATTTCCACTTCCAGTCTAAATTTTCCTCCTTTTTTGCCCCTGCAGTGCTTCCTATTCCAATTTTAGCCGTCAAACAGACACACTGTTAAACAAAATCATGGACCTATGCTAGCTGCAGACTTTCCAGCATGTTCTTAGATTCAAATTCAGAAAAAATATATCAGAGCAATATGCTTTTAAGTCCTATCCCTTTCCAAGGTGCTTCTCACAAATTAATACATATGCTTGTTTATGAACAAATATAGATATTCAGCATCAAAATCCTCCCTTTCTCTTTTGTCCTCTCCTTTGCTAGGGGCCCACCCAAGGTCTGAGCTAGGATTAATACATCCTTTGAAATAGGGCTGCTCCCTTGGTTTACTGGATTATTTCACTAGTCTGTCCCACAAGAGGTTAGTAGAAAGGCTATTTTGCTACAAAACCCTTGCAACTGAGAAGTTTGTTCCACGCGTAACGCGTTTAAAATCAGCAGCTTTTCCCCTTCCCCTGCCCTGACTCCTTCAGTTCCACTTTTCAGATATGTTAAAAGAAAACCAAAAAACCAAAAAACACTTCCTTGAATAGTGTTTCTCAGGGCAACTGTCTCCTTTCCCCCACCATCTGACTGCCCCCAAACCTGACCAGACCTGACCGCTTGGTGCGGATGTCAGACATTTCCCTGCTGCAGTACCCAGTGCTCAGGACCCAGATTCCTAGAGCAAAACCAGTAAGGGGAGTGCAGACCTGGATTCTTCCTCTGCCCGGCTACAATCTGCACTCACTGACACCGGTGGCAACCACCTTATCTTTGCATGTTAGCCTAATTCCTCAGCAATTCAGAGTTCAGCATAACATGCAAAAACCCTTTTTTCCTACAACAATCTTCTCTTTGGCACAGCCTCAGAATATTTTACTGCCACGTCTTACTTGAAAATGGGAGGATGCCAAGAATGAGATAAGTGCAGACATCCATGACTGGGAAACACAAGTAAAAGGCCTCCTCTAGAGCCAATTACAGCCTATAGCAGACACTGCCTTTTTTTTAAAACAAGAGTAAATTTGTCTCTTTATTCAGCAGCTCAGGAACATAACATTTATTTCCTTAGCTTAGATGCCGCTGCAGCTTTGATAACAGCCTCTTAAGTGGTTATAGCCAAAGGGCTGTTTAAGATCATTTCTTTCTTCAAAGCTTGGGAAGGCTGAATCTTGTGCACAGAAGATCTTCATCCCCTAATTAGACCGGAGTAGGTATCATATTTTAGCTGCCTATCAACTATTCCATAACCAGAAACCTAGTACAGGACTTCCCACAAGAGGCAGTTGTTGCGATGACCAGAGCTGTACCCTACCACTTCCCTTCAGCCTTTTTTGCTGTTCCTAAACAACAAAACAGAGGGGAAAAACCTGTAACAGCAAAGTCTGCTGCACTTCAAATTTTTACGTAATATAAAAGCTGATGACTGAAAGCTAGAATTCAAGCCCAATATAATGGAGCAGATTTACATAGGAACCTCGGCTCCCTAAAGATGCAGTGAGGCACGTCATCCCATTGGCAAACACACCTCAGTGAATTATGCACAAAACTAGCACCGAGTCTTGGGAATGAGGTGCCTAAATCACTAAGGAGTTTTGGTCAATTTTAGTAGACATCTGCCTTTTAGGTACCTAGATTCTTTACCAGATTTGTGCCTAGGACTGGATTTTTATTGAGAGCAGTTAACCACTGGTATTTTACTAAGAGCCAGGGTGAATTTCCTCTTACTACAAGTCTTTAAATCTAGACTGGATATCTTTCTAAACGACACATCCCAGTTTCCCTACGTTACTGGACAGAATGCCGGGATCTCTCAGTGAAGTTCTCCGACCCGTTTCATGCCAGGGGTCATATTTGGAAAGCAGAGGAAGTAAAGGAACTGAACAGATTTGTTACTGCATGTTCAGGAAAAGCTTTCGGTGCTCACAACTGAGAACCCAAAATTGAGGCTGCAAAACAAGTCAAGGATCAATAAAACTGGTAAGTTATAAATGTTTAGGCGATACAGTGACAAGAATATGAGAGACAGAAAGCGACTGGAAGCGGAATGGGTTTTCCTGAAAGTTTCCACATACACAAAAATCAAACACTGGCCTGAGACCAGGAATGAAAAAAATTTCAGCCCCAAAAAGTGTGTTGGCCAAAGTTACGCGCAGCCAAAAGGGACGTGGAGGGGAGTTCGACTGGAAAATGAATATCAGACGTAGCACTGGCGGGTGGTTGAGCTTTTCTACAATATGTTTTAAATTTTCCTCTAGTAATGGTAGCACCCTCTGTAAGAATTTTGCTATCATGCATGTCTCATGCTGTAGGGGCACACAGAAAGGACAACTGCCTGTCTGTTCTACTTTACAGCTGTTTTAGGAATTTCAAAGTTAATATTATTCCTTTCAAATTTCACAGGATTTCATGTAAAAGAGCCCACATCCTTTGCACAAGGTGGTACTAGATGTGTTCTGAAAATTCACTGCAGAGAAGGGACAAAGAGGGCACGTGAGACGTGCCCCTGACTGCACGCTACCCACCCGCACTGCGCAGTCCTGGCGGTCGGTGCATGGGTCATTTTTTACTCTACTGCGCAGCAGCAGTGGCATCACGGTTCAAGCCCACTGATTGCCCTAGCCTCGTGCAGACGCGCCCAAAAAGGGACTACCGACTCAGTAACTCTCACAGTGGCAGCAGAACAGAACTTGCAGAAGACTTATAGCTGGCAAAAGGGCATTTGTAAATGGCATTGCCTGGTGAGGCAACATATGGAAAAGTAGGAGGGGAGAGAAATTTCCCTGCTGCTCCCCCATACCCAGAATTTCAAAAGAACTAAGCCCATTTTCAAAGGGATGAATACCTTGCTCACATTTGAAACTAGATTCAGATAAAGGCACAGACAGATAATGCAGATGACTAGGTTGCTTGTATAAAATGTCCTGCTAGCTGCAGAAGACAAAATACAAATTAATTATCTGAAAAAAAATCAATCCCTGTTAGGCAATTAATTAACATTTCTTTCTGCAAAGAGACCTGTTTCTGTGAGTTCTCTAAATTCTGGACTAGCAAAGAAAAAAAAGAAATCAATCTTTTTTTGGCCATACTGCACCCAACTGGGCCCTCACACTGGATGTAACACAATCCAAGTTCATTTTACAAGAAAAGCCGGGAGAAAAGATCACATCTACCTCAACAAGGATACAACAAAGAAATGATAAATTCTGGATGGATACAATGCTTGAATGGTTTTATAAGTCACCCTTCCTGGCACCTACCTAACCCTTTACACAAGCACCAAATATTCTATGTTTGGAGCCGGAGAACCCACATTTAGTCAAGAGTGAAGTCAGGTTGGTGGCCATTACAGTCACACCTCTCACCCCGAGCACATTTTATCGATTGCAGGGACCACGGTCACATCCCTATGTTAAACATAGCCACACTACACAGAAGCCCAGGAAAGGGAAAGAAAATATGCAATAAGAACATTGGTTTTGTATTTGCAAACATGCTGGGGAGTAGGCTACCTTACAGTACAAGGCTATAATCTTACATGTAGCGTATGTGGAGTGGAGGACTTGAGTACAAATACTAATAGCGACATGTTATTGCAATCAACTTGTATTTTCATAAATCGCAAAGGAAAAAGCCACCCACTTACATTCTGTATGGGTGTGGCCTTCTCAGGGGTTTCCTTTGTTACAGGCCATATAAAAGTCTCAAATCATGATGTGACAAGCAGTTAACATGCTTTTTTTTTTTTAGTTCAGAAATTTACCACTGTAATAATAGTTTATGGGCCATAACAAATACTTCTGGGTTAGAGCAGCCTCTCCCATGTCATCATAAAAGAGATCAATCCAAATACATGATGACAGCCTGAAAGCAGAGTACTATCCTACTGCCTTGCCTCCTCTGTGCAATACAAATACAGCTAAGGCTGCAGGAGGGTGTCCTGTATAAATGCAACAATAAGCGAGAATTGATTACCATCTTCCAAAGAGGAATGCTAAACTGGATTTTTTTTTTAAAAGAGATCAATAAGCAATTTTTATTAGTGACAAGTTTTTGGCAGGATGCCCACGCCCACAAAGGTATTTAAAAAAAACAAAATCCTCAATTCAGAAGCCAAAACTCTGCTACAGAATAAGGGGTCAATGAAAGCCCAGCTCCCAGCGTGAGTTAGTACCACCTTGTACCTGCAAGAGCATGCTCAGCACTTGGGGCTGGCTGACCAAAGTGGTTCTGCTTTATCATTTACTGATAATCTTGCCTACAGCAAATCAATCCTGATGAAGAGATAAGCGAAAAGGTGGCGTTCCCATGTCTCTCCCCCTTCTCCACTGATCCCTGGCCCTGGTAAACACAAGCAGACACCTCCCCTGCCACCGCGGAGCCGTGCACAGAGCAGGCCCCAGCAGGAGCGAGGGAGCCGCGTGCAGAACGGAGCTGGGCTGCTGCACCCCACGGCTCGGAGCAAACGCGTAGGAGAGCTGGCAGCGGCCCGAGCAAGGCGCCCGACAGATCCTGGGCTGGAAACCCGCAGGTTCCCATTTCCTTCTAACAGACTAGAGGAGAGGGCACCCAAGGCACTTGGCCCACGCAGCACTGACCTTCAGGTGCCTCCGCACGTGCTGAATCGGTATGGTGCAGGTGAGAGACAGGAGTCCAATATAACAGGATTTTATTACATGGACAGCACATCTTAGCCTGACTGAATTCAATGGCAAAACTCTTATTAGCTTCTTTAAGGCAGGATTTCATTCTTAAAGGAACTGTGGCTTTTCCAAAGCTGCCGTCTCCTAGGGCTATTACAGGAGCTGTTATATGGTGTTTCTTGGTTTTCCCCTAAATGCCTCAGTGGGCTTCCAGATCTCAGGCCCAGTTCATGACTACCAGGAAATTAAACTCTTTGCCTCATGATACACAGCCACCTTTCACGCTCCCTGCACAGGCATCTGATGAAGCAGGCTGTTGCCTTCCTGAACCAGTTAATAAATATGTTGCCGCCCTGCCCCACCTTCTGCCTGACTTGAGACTCACATGTGTACAGGCAAGGCGTTCTCCACTGGAGACGGCACCAAAAGAAGGACGGGGACGTATTTCACTACCACTTAATCCCTGTGGTCAGACTTAAGTGCTTTGCACCAGGCCTCTGTATAGCAAGAAAGCAGAAAACTGTGTATCCGCTCTGTGGGTAAGCCTCCTGCACTCAGGACTGCAAGACATTTTCTGGCATTAAATTATTTTTCATGAGCACCTATTGCCTAATCCTTAAAAACCTTCCTCTGTGCTCCTTACGGCCGTCTAGCTCCTGCTCTCGTGCATCTACTTGCTCCTCTATTGTAATTTAAATGCACTGGCTTCTGAATAAGGCTTGGAGGTGGGGTCTCGGACAAAACGCAGGCATGGACCACCCTTCAACACAAAGGCACGTGTCCATCTGCTCTCAAGTCAGAGCTACGGCGTGTGAAAGGCTTTGCTGAATAGCATCAGAGGTTGGGTGGGGACGGGTGTGTGGGGGATGGATGAGCAAAGCAGAAAGCCAGCCCTAGCTGCTGAAGCAGTGGAAACACAACTCGGAGAAAAAGCCTACACAGAGTTTGCACGTGGGTGTTGGCTGGAAGAGGCTTTGAGCTGCAAGCGGGGAAATTGTCTTCCGTCATTTCAGTCTTCCAGTATTCATGGAAACAAATCTCGGCATGGGCTTGGTAAACAAATAACCTGCATCAGAGATACCTACATCACCTACGGTATTTCTTCTACTTGGAACAAACTGCAGGACCATTATTTTTTGGCTAGCACCTCACAAGTGAGCGACAACGTGTAAAAATGCTTAATAATTTTGAAAGTCATTGGCTGGTGTCTACAGTTCAGGGCACAGCAAGGAAAGGTTGCTATGGAAATGCATACAATTAATTTACACAGCAAAAGCACATTTTGAAATTCTCACCAAGTGATGTATAGAACATAAGGGAACATTTTACATTTTTTAAACTAAACTAGAGCTGCCAAATTTAAGTTTTGAGAAGAAAAAAAGGATTAATTTGTCATTTGTTCACAGATAAAATGCATTTTAATGTAAAGACACTGTAAAAGTGTAGTTCAAGATTTTTACACTATGTTGTAAATTGCTTCCTGCTCTTCAGAAGATGAAATAATGTGAACTCCTGAAGAATGACAGTATTTCCATATGGCCGCAGAGGGGCTGCAGTCCATCTATGGCAGATCTACCTCTACTTTCCTTCATGCTCTTTTTCTCTTTCAAGAGCTGTCCATTTTACTGTTCAACATTAATAAGTACGCATTAACATTAAGCTCCTTTAATAATCAGTCATGTGTTATCTTGGGACTGCCCATCTTATACATCTTATGCATCTTTACTTACCCAAGTGTCCATGCTGACCTCAATGAACTACCTGCAGGAATAAAATTATTTGTGTGTTCACAAAATGACATCTTTAATAGATATGCCACAGATAAGCCTCTCCGTATTATCCTGTTGCCTGCTTCCTCTTATGCCCTATGATTCTTGCAAGGTAAGCCCTACAACTGTGACCAATGACAATCATTTCTGGCTTATTTTTTCTTCCTCTGTTGCAAAAGACCCAAGGTTTTCTTCGACTTGTACTTTCCCGTGTCAGAGACTGAACTAATTACAGCAGAGAATGCACAGATAAGATTGCAACTATTTTTCCACCATAAGCCAGATTTTAAAAACACAAACCCCCATGCCCAATGTCCTCAAAATAAAAATCCTTTCAATCTGAATTCTCATGTGCTTTGTCTTGCCTAAAAATATTCTTTGTTATGAAGTTTGAAAGATGAGTTTGAAAAAAGTGAGTTTTTTTCTAGTTGGGAACAGAGTCTTTATTTTTGGAATCACAAGTCACAAAAAGTTTGAGTTGTTATCCCAAGTTTTGATTTATTTTCCTTTGAGACTTATTTGGAGAAGTTTATATTTTTATTACTGGATTTATTTGGCATGGATTTTTTTGGATCTCTCAAAAGTAACAGAAATCTGTTTCACAAAGTCTGCAACAAGCAGTCGGATAAACTTCAAATCATTTGATGCAGCTTTGGAGATATCTGCATGTTTTTAGCAAACATGAGACCACGATATGTAGATACCATCTAGGAGAAAAGCTGATTTACATAGAGAACACCTATTTTTACCATTTAGGGGGCAGTGTTATCAGGATGTTTTCTTGGCAACTTGATCAAAAAATCTAAGGAAATTCCCAAGTAAAAAAGGTTAATAACAGAGCTATGTCTGTAAGTACCTAAACAGTAAAAGGCAGGGGAGAGTCTTATTTTTTTTTTCTAGTCAGGTACAAAAGTGGGGAGTTCAAAATGGAAAAGATATGTTGGTGATGCTGAAGATGATTATCCAAATAGAAATAACTCTCTGGGTTGGCATCTGAACACTGCTGTTCATTCTAAACGCAAGCAGCAAATAAATGCCAAAACCATGGCTTTGAGAGACTTTCTAATGTCGGGATGGGATTTTCAAAGAAGCCTAAGAGAATTAGGCATCCATAACCAATTGAAATTCAAAAAGAGTTGGGCACTAACCCCCTTAATCTCCTTTGAAATCCCAGCCTAATTACTCATAATTATATTGTTACAGATTCCAGGCTGCTGCTTTTTTTTTAATTTCCATTTATCCACCCATCCACAATAAAGAAGTCCCTGTCAGTCCTGTTTATCTGTACCCTGCCCCTCCGGCTTGAACAATGATGTGGGGTACTGAATCCAGGGGCAGCTGCTACATGCCAAGCAAAATGGGTTACAACAAAACGAATGAAGAACAGCCTTCTCCAGTTTGAAAAGCCGGATCAATTCTGCATCCAGCTGGCAGTGCTTCCAAATTCCACGTGTATTAATTTAATTTTAATCTGGCACTTCACGATTGATTCTGTGGCTGATTCCACAACAGCAATCCATATTTTTATGTAGACTATTTCTATTCAGCAATACAACCATCTTTCTGTATAAAGCAACGTAATCTCATGTAATTAAACACTGTACACACGGTATGTGTTTCTGAACTGAAACTCCACTATATTTGAGGGCTAAGCTTTGCAAAAATACTGAGCACCTTCAACTCTCATCATAGGCAGTCTCAGGAGGTACTCAAGAGCTGAGGTTAGATACATAGGCACTTACAAAAATCTCAGGGCCGTGACAGAACGGTCCCAAAGGGATTGATCCAAAGTGCTTCTGTTAACACCAATGGAGTTTGGATCAAGCTGAAAGTGCAAATAAGTCAGAGGTGCCATAAGGAATGGATTTATCTGCTTTGATATAGGAATTAAATTAAATCAGCCCTCCAGCCTCAGGGAAGTGGCAGCACTATTGTCAGGCTGTTTCTAGCATAGTTTGGAACGATATGAATCGGCATGTTAACAACTTCGTGCTCTCCTGGAAAAGCATTATGTGAAGAGGACCATCCCCAAACGGGAAAAGAGAGAGGAGGAAAAGCAAGATACCACATCAGAAGCAGAAGCCTTAATTCCAACTATTCCAAACATGTAATTAGATACAGGAAGAAGACGATGAGTCAGGCAGAAGCCCTGTACAGCTTGAAAGACCAGAGTTGTAAGATGGACTGGAAAGCAGGCACTGATTCTGTTGTAGGGACTGTGCAGGTAGTCTGGAGTCTTCCTCTGCCCAGCTACAACGAATCCACACAGGGAATCCACGTAGGTGCAAAATTCCTAGCTGCAGAACAACAGCCTCATAATATATCCTAGCCCTTAGTAAAAAGCAAGAAATGCAAAACTGAATGGGTCCAAGTCTGCACAAGTAACAGAGAATCAGATCCAACACATTTAAATGCTAATGAGACAGGGATTACCTTGATTTGCAAGTCACGCTGTGCAGACAACACAGAAAGCTGCCTTCCAGATAGTGGGGGGAAGAGCTCTCTCTCCTGTCTTCAGCAAGCAGGGATACCCTAAATTCCAGAAACACTATGCAAAAATACTTGTAAAGCAATATGTATAATACAAACAAGATCCAAGTCAGGCACAAGTCCTACCTGTGTCTTC
Source organism: Crocodylus siamensis (assembly GCF_052110815.1). Taxonomy (NCBI): domain Eukaryota; kingdom Metazoa; phylum Chordata; order Crocodylia; family Crocodylidae; genus Crocodylus; species Crocodylus siamensis. Next base: position 5,615,266 of record NC_143404.1, on the reverse strand, counting down.
CTTTCAGATTTCAGTTCCTGCCTTTCCTTCCTGTTACATCTTTTAGATAACTGGACCTAATGGGTTTTGTAAGTCAGCATATCAGATGATTTCATAAATAAAGGCAACACTATAATATCTAGTGCACCCACTAATCTGTTTAGATATCACTGTTTTTAAACGAAACCCTATTTTGAAAAAAACCGGGATGGGGTCAAAAGGAAAATAATGTCAAATTCTAGAAGTGGTGCTATGATTGCTCAGCTCTGGAGGGCGGCGGTCATCACAGCAGATCTGGCTCTCCTCAAGTCAGTTTTCTCTCTCTCTAATGAACATTTTTATTATGTAGTTAGTAAGGCCATGAGCCAAACCTGTCAAAGTCAACATTAGTCTATTCACTGATGTTAACAAGCTTTGGACCAGATCCTCAATTAGTATTAGGGTCCAATAAAACACCCTTAGGAGAGTATACACAAAAATACTCTGAAAACTTTCCTAGGCTTGTTTCTTGGCTTGGGGTATGTCCCTCTTGCTACAAACATCATTAAAAAAAGCTGGTCATCTCTATCTTGCCAATTTAAGTAAAGTGGTTGAGGGAAACTCAGGTGAACACGCGGTATGAACTGCTCGCTAAACGGCTTTCTCCTGGCTGGCTCTGTAAATGCGGCCTCTAATGGCAGGCGTGACTGCAGCATACCTTAAACCAGCTAGCTCAGGCACCGAGAGCAGTCTGGCCATAGCAGCACAGAGCTGAGCACAAGCTAATTTATCCTGCTTCTCAGACAATCACCTTGCTTCCTGACAAGGTAAATTAGCCAACACAGGGCCCCCTGCTGCCATGGCAAGACAGCATCCAAGACCAAAGCTCATCTATTTAAAGCTGCCTTAAACGCAGAGCATATTGGCATGTACACAGCACCTGCTATTTCCAGTTTGAAAGGAACGAGTGGAGCAATGTGTCTCTCGATGTAACACTGCCTGAACTGGAACTGAACAGCAGAGATGTACCCTGGAAGGTGTATGAATGTACCTTTGGTAGCTACACCCACACACTTGAGTTTTCATCAACCATTTTAATCACATTGGCAAGGACAGAACAACCAGCTGTTTTCATGATGCATTCAGAAAGGAGACATTCAGGTCCCAGGCTAGTTCCTACAGAAACTAAAACTCCAAAACAAGGAAAGATGCTCTTCATTAAAAAAAGGGATTACAATCCCTCCTCAGACGCTTGGAGCTTTGCTGACAACAGCAATAGGGCACAGAGCAGTAGCAACTTTCACCAACCCCCACCTCCACAAAAAACAAAGAGAGCATGGCATACTAAGAAAAACCCATCAAGGTTTTATGAAATGAAACGTAGCGAATCCTGCTATGCAATCCCTTGTACAAGAGACTTTATTTCTCCAGTGTTTCAAAGTGCACATTAGTATCATAGGGAAATAGGGCTGGAAGGACCTCATGAGGTCACCCAGCCCAGCCCCCTGCTCAAAGCTGGACCATCCCTGACTAACCACCCCCGGCAAGTGTCTGCCTAACCTGCTTCTGAACGTTTATAAGGACGGAGGTTCCACTTCTCCAGGTTGCTTGTTCCAACGCCTGACCACACTTGATCAGAAAGTTCCTCCTAATCATCACCGAATCATAGAAAATGAGGGATGGAAGGGACCTCAAGAGATCAGCCACCCCCTACCAAAAGCAGGATCATCCACAACTAGGTCATCCCAGCCAGGGCTTTGTCTAGCCAAGGCTTAAAAACCTCCAAGGATGGAGACTCCAGTCTCTCGAGGTAATCTATCCCAATGCTTTTCTGCACTCCTAGTGGGAAAGGTTTTCCTAATTTCCCAATATCTAACCTAAACCTCCCTTGCTGCAACTGCAGCCCATTGCTCCTTGTGCTGTCACCGGCCACCACTGAGAACAGTCCAGCTCCTTCCTTGCAACCACGTTTCAGGTATTTGAAGGTTGATATTAACCTCCCCTTCAGACTTCCCATCTCCAAACTAAATAAGCCCAGTTCCCTCAACCACTCCTCATAAGTCATGTGTCCCAGCCCCCTCACCATTTTCGTTGCACACTTTTCACTGTTGAACTCTTTCCAATTTGTTCACATCCTTTCTGTAGTGGGGGGCCCACAAATGGATACAGGACTCCAGATGTGACCTCACCAGTGCCAAATGGAAGGGAATAATCACTTCCCTCAATCTGCTGGCAACACTCTTACTAATGCAGCCCGGTATGCCATTAGCCTTCTTTGCAAGAAGGGCACACTGTTGTCTCAATCTCCAAGCTACATTTCCCCTGCTGTATTGCTCCTAGCCCTGTCCCCTAAAGCCACAGCAAAAAGCCCATCTCCATCCTCTCTATAATCACCCTTCAGGTATCAAATCGCACCTCAGTCTCGTCTTCTCTAGGCTAACTAACCCTAATTATTTTAGCCTTTCCTCATAAGTCCTGTCTTCCAATCAATTTTGCTGCCTGTGCTGGACCCTTTCCAAACTATCCATGTCCTTCTTGAAGTGTGGGGCCCAAAACTGGACACAGTACTCCAGGTAAGGCCTCTCCAGCGCTGAAGAGAGTGAAGAATCACTTTGCTTGATTTGCAAGTGACCCTCCTATTAATACAGCCCAGGATGCTGATGGCTTTTTTGCAACAAGAGTACACTGTTGGCCTATACGCAGTTTATAATGCACTGCAACCCCCAGGTCTTTCTCTGCAGTACTGCAGCCCAGTCGGTCATTCTCCAGCCTGTATTTGGGCATGAGGCTATTCCATCCCAAGCACAGGACATTGCACTTGTCCTTGCTGAATCTCATCCGATTGGTTGTAGACCATTTCTCCAGCCTACCCATGTTATTCTGGATCCCATCCCTGCCGTCCAGAGTGTCCGCAATTCTACTCAACTAGGTGTCATTGAGAAATTTGCTAAGCGTGAACTTGATCCCATCATCCAAATCATCAATGAAGATGTTGAACAATACCAGACCCAGGGCAGACCCCTGGGGAACCCTACTTGTCCAAAATAAATGGCTAGCAGTTCTGTAAGTAAATCGTGTAGTCCCAAATCTCTTAATTAGCCAGGCATACCACTCCTCTGCATCAGCCCTTAATGCCAACACACTTTCACCAGCACATTTGCTTTCTCAGTATCAAGCCTGCTGCAAAGTTCGATCAAGTCTAAATGCGCTAAACAAGCACTTGTGTGGCACCAAACAAGCTAGACAGACGTTGAGAATTCATAAACTAACACATGCCAAGTCCACCTGTCTCATCTTCCAAGATAGTGGATAACTGGAGAAATAAAAACTATTTCAACAAAACTAACTAGGACACTACCTCCTTTGCAATTGATACAACAGAGAAATCAGGATCATTGATGTTAAACTAGGAGAGATGGATGGAAACTTGAGATTCAGATGCAGCAGCCTCTCTTCTTCTGTTCTCGGCTGGACATGAACCTTTGTTCCTGAGACCAGCCATGCTGACTGCATATCGAACACATACCACCGCTCATCCTAACAGTTCGCGGCTCTTGTCCTTAAGTGGTGCTCTTTCTTCGGTATTTGTTGTACGCCTCAAAGCAGCATAGACTCATTTTGCTGTCGTGTGGAGTGGACTGTTCCTCTTGCTGTATGAGCTCTGCCCTGGAGATGGGTGTCAAGGCAGGCCAGGGCCATCACCATGCCTCCTCTCTCCCCCTTTTTGGGGCATTTCTTTGGAACAGGGACTGCTAATGCAAACCAACAACAAATAGCTGTGTGGCCTTGCCGTCTCAAGATTGACAGCAGCACTGAGCATCCTCTCCTGCGAATACTGATCAGATGTTTTCACTGTTCTCTTTTTTCCTCCCCCCCCACAACACCCCTCTGCCTATCCCCCTCTCCCAAAATGCACACAATCTTTTAGCTGCTCTAAATGCTCCTTGCTGCTCCGCAAGAACCACAGCACATTTTTCTTTAGTGAAAGAAATATTTCCAACTCATGAAAAGTAGAGCTCTACTACTCACTAGCTAACAAGCAGCCTGTGGGGAGCTAGACTTGAAAACAATATGTGGCCTTGGAATTTGAAGTCCTTAAATGTGGTGGAGCACATAGCCACCTTTGAAACTGGTGCCAGAAGGGGGCGAGTCTGCCGCGCAGTCTGGGGAGAGGAACAAAGCAAAGATGGTTTTGCTGAGTGTGTTTGGCAAGACTCTGTGTAGCCTCTTCAACAAGCTAGAGTCAGTTTTGAGTGGGAGTGTAGTCATAATGATGCCTGGGAAAGCTGGCCCCCAACACACACACTGAACACAAGTATTCGCTCTGGTTTATCCGCTGTAGTGTGGTGTGCTCGGGTACTGCCCAGTACACTTGCTCTTCAGAAGATGCAAAGGTTGTCAACGATAGCCCTCATTGTGCAGGGCCCGTCCAATAATCAACTTTCCCGTGATCTCTGTTCTCTTATCGCAGATTTTGCTTGCAAGTCAGAGCTGCACGTATTCGGGACTATAAGCCCATTTGCTCTATGGAGACGAAGCCACCTTCTGACACAGCAATACTTGTGCTGTATTGAACATGTTTGATGCGGTAAGGCCAAAAGGTGACCATTAAACTAGCCTCTCAAATCTGGGGGAAGCGGCATAGGTTCCTCCCCAGGCTAGTTTTGCACAGGTGTGAAAAACCTCCCACAAACAAAACACAGAAGATGACATCCGCTACCTCTATCTGAAAATACTCCGTGTGACTAGGTTTAGCTGACTAGGACTGGCACTCCTCCGAAGGGCAAGGCCAATGCTGGTGCATTTTTCGACTCAATCTGACAATGCCAGGGGAGCAGACACCCAGTGGGTCTCGGGGATCTGGAAACTTCATACAACTTAGTTTGCACTTTTAGAAAAAGGCCAAGACCAAGACTGGAAAGAGCAACACAGAGCTAGAGGAGAATTTATATGTGACAAGATGTTCAACATACACATCTTGTGCCTCGGCTCCCCCTTAGCCCCCAGCACTAGGACAAACAAGGTCACCTTCCGCTAATCAGAAACAGCCACAAGCGATGCAGTGCAGCTCAGCTGAATAGCAGACCAATGCAAACTCAAAAACTGTGTAAGTCTCCAGTTTGATAAAAACATGAGAGCACTTTTTATTGTGATGGTTAACTACCTCCTTGGGCACTAACCACTTCTCCAAACTGCTTACTAGAAAAGCCTGGAACTCCTGCTGGGCGTTTAGCCCATCACCATCATGTTTCTCAACAACACTTTAAAGCATCTCATGTCTTTTAGCTGGTAGCATGTAGGTCACAAGACAGCCTGACTATATTGGATTCTGTCTGTGGCTCTGGCTTTTTAATTTAGACTGTGATGTCCAAATGAAAAATTAAAATTAAAATCTCAGGATGTAATAGACTCTCTGCCAAATGCCAAGCTGGTGTAAGCGGAAACATCTATTTCACTGACTGTAACAGTTCTCCTACTTACACCAAGTCTGGATTTGATCCAATGGCTTCAAAGTCAGTGAGGAGGGAGAAAGCTGGTGCTAGTTTATGCTGTTTGGTGGAATTACAGTTTTAGGACATACAAAATGCATCTCTCTCATATCAGCAAACAGGTTCATTTTTAATCACTGTTAATCCAAAAAGAGCAAATGTGGACCTTCGCAGGTTCCTTAAGGAACAACTCCATGATTCCGCCACAATTACAGTACTCTATTTCCCCTCTAGCCAAAAGAGCAGGAACGCTGTCTCCTCGGCTATTGCCACCGGCGTTATTCCATGTGTTGGTTTTAGCTGGCCTCAGATATTCCACCTAGCAGGTGAGGCGGCTTCCTCTCCAAGCCAAGGTCCTCTCCTGTGCCCCGAGAAGGAGCTCCACACATGTGAGAACTGCCTGGAAATGGGTCTTTACATTTAACTAGTCAACACTCCACATCACCAACACAACTCAATACTCCAAATTCATCCAAAAGCAGCAGCAATTGCTGAACAAGTCATATCATGATATTAATTTTCAGCCCCCAGCCCCGCTTTACTGGAAGGAGAACCCTGCTTGAAAAAAATACTGTCATGGCAGGGCCCAATTTGGTTTTTGTGGGGCCTACAATTTGCTGGCTTCAAAAATGATATTTGTTCTGCAAATTTAAATTCAGTGCAAATTTTTATTTTGATGGATGTTTAAATCCTAAAATGTAAGCTTAAAAATAGGCACATCATAAACAACATGTGCATATTCTGTCAATGTTTACATACCCAACCCCTCCACCAGCCTCATGCAATTCAAATGAACTTGGTGCTGTTATACAAGTATATAATGGGTGCGTCTACATGAGACGCTGTACTGCGCAGTAGAGCTCATTACTGAGCACTAAGCATCCACGTCTACATGTGCAGATGCTTACTGTGCAGTAATCAGCTCTAATCATAAGTAAATTTGCTACCTGCAAATGCAAGTAGCAAGTTTACTAGAGATCAGTAACTACACAACGGCACGTGTAGACCCCTGACCGGGAGCAAACGTGCTCCCAGTCAGCTGGACAGCAGGGAGCAGCAGATTGCTCCCTGTCCCCGAGAGCTGCGTGCTGCTGGGGCGCAAGGACAATGACCCCCTGCCTCAGCAGCATGGAGCTCTCAGCTTGAGCCCTGCAGTCACAGGACCCGGGCTGAGAGACCTTTATTTCCCAGCGCCAGCTCCCCGGTTGTGAGGCTGGTGCTGGGAGATCCTCATCTCCCAGCCCAAACCCCACACTCATGGGGCCAGCACTGGGAGATCCTCATCTCCCAGCCTGAGCCCCGCAGTCACAGGACCCAGGCCGGGCGATCCTTCTGTCTCAGTGCCAGCTCCAAACTCACAGACGTGGCACTGGGAGACAAGGATCTCCTAGTGCCAGCCCTATGATCGCAGAGCTGGTGCTGGGAGACAAGGATCTCCCAGCCTGGGTCCTGGCACTGCAAGGCTTGGGCTGGGAGATGCAGACCACCCAGCACCAGCCCCATGACCACAGAGCTGGTGCTGGGAGATCCTCATCTCCCAGGGTGGGCCCTGCAATCGTGGCGCTTGGGCTGGGAGAGAAGGATCTCTCAACCCTTGCTCTCCAATGGTGGAGTGGGGATTGGGAGGCCCTTGTTGGCAGGGGCTGGGGAGCCTGTTCCCTGCCCAACTCCATGATTTCAGAGCTGGGCTCTCCAGCCCCACAATGGTAGAGCAGGGGCTAGGACCTGTCCCAGTTAGGGGCAGGTCCCAGCCTCATGCCCTGATCGGGTGATTGAGGTGCAGGGCTTGGAAAGAGCTGCAGAGATGGGCCAGGTCCCAGCCCCTTGCCCCATCCGTCAGTTCTGCACTCAGCCAGGGGCTCACTGCTAGCTGCCCTACCAGTGGATCGGGGCAGGGGGCTGGGACCTATCCCTCCCCTGCAGCTCTTTTCAAGTCCCCTGCCCCCAATCAAGGAGTTGGGACCAGGAGCTCCCTGCTGTCAGGGTGGGGGGACATTGTCACTGCCCTGGCAGGATACAGCCCCCCAGGGGCAGGGAACAATGTCCTAGCCCCTACCAGAAAACAGCTGTTTCCTGGCCTGGTGCTCCCTGCCAGCCCCTGAGAGCCTAGAGCTCCCCTCAGCTGCTGTCGAGGGCCAGTGCATGGCTAGTGGGGATAGAAGCAGATTGCTCTCGTGAGCAGCAAATCTTCTCCCAAGACCCTGGTTGTATAGACACCTGCCCAGGAGCCTTTACTTCCAAGTAGTTTACTCGTGTGTAAACTGCTCCCAGATCAAACACACATGTAGACACACCTTCTGAAGAGAGAATTTGGGCCCACAGGTCCCTAACTTCAGCCAAGAAGCAAACATAAAAGTAAATAAATACAAAATAAAGTAAAAGCTATTTCCCAGAGTGGATAGTAAAGCTCTATCTGTTCAATAAACTGTAGAATAAAAATATTCCAAAATGACAGTGTCTGGTTACAGATTGCACAGCACTGATTCTAAAAGTACACTATAAAAATGTAACCCACATGCAAAAAGTTTTGAAATCTGTATATCAACCACATGCTTTTTCCACTCTCTCCAAAAGGGTGCAATGGATAACTATCCCTTCCAGATCTATGGTCCATACACAAGCATAGCTTCAATCAAATATTGGCAATATATTAAATAGCACTGCCAAATATGGCATGATCCCTACTAGTTTGCCTAAGAACATGCTATACATTATAAAAAAAATTGCAGAATTTATTCAGATATGCAAGGATCCAAGGGCCGCAGTGACCTTAGGTATTTGTAGATGCACCATGCAGAGTCAGGCTGTTTAACTCTGCAGCCTGCTTTGTGACCAACAACCTTGAGAGATGCTGGGAGGTCTAATCTTTCTGCAGTGTGCTCCTGCTGCATCCAAGCACAGAACCCAATCCTGCAATCCCTACCTCTGGCAAATCTTCCCACTGAGGTCAGCAGCTTGTCTGCATTCACATCTCTTCTGTCACCTGCTTCCTCTCAGGGACTATAGCTCCTAACGTATGATGGAAGTTTAGTTCGCAGTCCAAAAGAGAGCAACTAGCTACCTAGGGCCAGTTCTTCAGGTAGCGTCAGCTGGCAGAGCTCCACTGAAGTCCAGGGAACTATGATGAAGTGTATTAGCTGAAGCTGTAGCCGGCAACAGTTGAACAGACCCTGCTTCTAATTAGCCCATCTAATGGCAGATTGCTGGAACTCGGACAATCAGCATTTCCGCAGAGAGGTAGCTTAGGGCTGCAAAGAGCCAGGAGCTGAGAAAAGCCAAGTCCCACTTGGCTGGACATGTCTTTTGGAACCAGAGCTTTCAATCGCGTATTGCTGCACTATCAGATGGGACTCCTGAGCAGTTGCGCAGCTGAAATTTCTCTCAATGTTGCCAGCTCTTGTAATCGCTCTGAGAGGGATGTGGCTTTGGCTGAGGTTCGAGCCAGTCTCAGGTTGGCAAGAGAAGCTCCAGCTTTCAGGCCTGCTTGGGAAAAACCTTTGCCGACTGGCTGTATTTGCCCACCTCCTGGTGTAGACCACCTAATCAGGCCCTCTGCACAAAGGAGGGAGAGATCCCCCTGCCCGTGAGAATGGCGTTGAAGGAAGAAGCAGAAAACCTAGTAACTGTATGTCCACTCCATCTTCCTCGCTCCCCTCCAGTGAGCTGTGGCCTAATTTCTGCCCTGTCCTCCCCCTTCTTTTCCTTCAGGACCTGGCCTAGGCAAGGTGTGCAGGTGAAGCGCTGCTTTAGTTTGAGAAACAGAATCCCGCCATGATCTTGCACAGGATGCAGTGCATACAACATGCTGGTGCAAGGAGCTCGAGTCCATCCTTTTCTGTCATTTTCCCTTCCCGCTACTGGAGCATCAGAAATGAAAGATGGCCAGTGGCAATGGATGTGGTCCAGGACACATCTGTGCTTCCATATTTTTTCACTTCCAAATTCACGTAGCAGCTGGTCCAGAGCCCAATGAAGTCAACAGAAGCACACTGGTCAGGCCGCAGCTGGAGTACTACATCCAGCTCTGGGCGCCGCACTTCAGGAGGGATGTGGACAGCATTGAGATGGTCCAGAGAAGGGACACCCGCATGATCAGGGGGCAGCAAGGCAAACCCTACAAGGAGAGGCTACAGGACCTGAACCTGTTCAGCCTCCACAAGAGAAGGCTGAGGGGGGACCTCTATAAACTCACCAGGGGGGACCAGCAGAAAACAAGTGAGACTCTGTTCCCCAAGGCACCACCCGGGATAGCAAGGAATATCTGCCACAAATCAATTGAGAGCAGGTACAGGCTTGATATCAGGAGGCATTACTTTACTGTTAGGACTGCCAGGCTCTGGAATGGGCTCCCAAGGGAGGTGGGGCTCTCCCCTACCTTGAGGGTCTTCAAGAGGAGGTTAGATAGATATCTGGCTGGGGTATTATGATCCCAGCACTCGTTCCTGCCCAGTGCAGGGGGTCGGGCTTGATGATCTGTTCAGGTCCCTTCCGACCCTAGAAACTATGAAACTATGAAACCATGAAACAAGCTCAAATCGGCTTTGGGTCAAGGCCACAGTTCAGATACTTGCACTGGGGCTCCCAGGTGCTATCACAAAGCACTGTTAGGTTACCATTTAAAAATCCACTAGGCCATACCTTCTCAGTTCTGAAAATGCCAAAATTAAGCTGAATTTTAAATTTCGTTTTTTGAATCAGTACAGTACTTATTGCACATAGTCGGTGTTCTTGGAAATCAAGATGCTGGGATTACTGTTAAATTTAAGTGACTGCAGTGAATTTTGCAACAATTGCATTGCCACAGTAAATCCACATTTTATTAGTGAGAAATCTCAAGGAACACAGAACACCTCAGAAATCTCTAGTCTTTCTTTAGTGGGCGTCATTTCAAAACGAACGTCGTACGACTGTGCCGTTCTCTGAACGCTACGTGGGCCCCTGGCTTTTCTGTATACACTGATTACCCCATATTTAATGCATCATAGCCTTGTTAGAAAACATTTTTAAAAAAAGCAGTAGACGTCTCAAGCATTTCTTCTGAAACACAACTGTTTTATGAGCATTGGCTAGACCTGCCCTGTTCACAGTAAAACTCACAACCATATGAAACTTCTTGTTACAAGATATATTAGAAATCTGGAATCAGCTCAGATTCATACTTGAAGTTCACAAACCTTTCAAGCATTTTATAGTTTTGAACTGAAAGGATACAAAACTTGTGGTTCCAGATGCTTGGGGATGAAGTAAAAGAGCATGCGTCTCGCTAGACGTGCTTCTAGCTGGATTCACATTATTCTCTGAAGTAATATTTCAAAGGCTCTAAAGCCCCTTTTTTGCCCAGCTGTTACTTAAATATTTTGCTTCGCTACATACATTTTTGAAAGACACTTTGAGCCTTGCAGACTATGAGGGCTGCCAATTTGCATCACAGGAGAGAGAGTTGGACTGGGAAAAATTCCTGGCCCAGATTAGCTGTCTTCATCACCAGGTAGCCATTTTATTTCTGTAAGTATGGTTTTTAAATGCATCCTAGTGCATAGTACCTTTTCCAAACATCATCTTTCATGTTTCTCTACCAGCTCCTTTACTTAAAAAAAAGAGAGAGAGATTAAACAGTTTGAAGTAGTATCGTTGAGACATGAGTTGAATGAATAGAATTGAGTTGCAAGCCATACTTTACAAATAAATAAAACTACCAATAAAACAACAGCCCCAGCCTTTGCTTGACTGGTTTCTACACTTTGGTTTGAAGGAGGCTATTCTTATTTCCCAACAGAGGTCTCAGTCCTGCAAACACTCGCTTTCAATGAGTGACTGCCACAAACAGCAAGAGCAGTAACCTGCTACTAAGCCACCGTCACAGGGTACAGGACACATGCCACTTGGGTCATGTATTGCACATCACTCAAAGACCATCTTTTGCATGCGTGGGAAATACATTTGTAAGAAGGGCTTTTAGGTGCAGTTTTCCCTTCTTCATTCCCTTCCCTTTATCATTTTTACAGGTTTTATATTAAATTTTGCTCAGGATATTTTGACTCATTTCCTCAAGAAAATAGGCCTTGTTCTTTTCCACTGGGCCTGCCAAGTTGGTTCTTTATTTTGGTAAGCTCTCTCCTTGGCTCTCCCTGTACTGGCCTGAGGTATATATTCACTGGGGTCAGAGCAAGAGAGATTTCCAAAATTCAGCAAGCTCCACAGACAAAGTGGCCCTTGATTTTGAATGCCTCCATTTCTAGAAACTCAATTTAAAAAGCTATTTTAGCCTGACTTTCCAAAGCATCTTCTCTTCTGAGTCCCAGCTGGAACTGATAGAAGCTGTGGGTGTGGGGCGATACCTCTGGGCACAGCACAAGCACCATACAAAGCAATAGGGACTGCTCTGTCTCTGTTAAGGAGTGCATGCTCTTTTCTATACTCTCTTACACGCCCCAAATCGCTGCTGAAAAATCTAACTGTGTCTCCAAAATCACTGTGATGCTTTAGAAAAAAATTACCTAAGATCTAAGTCTATAGCACGGTGCTTACAACAGAGCGCAGCCTTCACTGTTTGAATCTCACCTCTCCTGGCCTTCCCGTTACTCCGACGAATCTCGGGGCCAGGACCTGCTCTAAGTTTCTGATGCTTCAAGTGAGTGAGGCTCGGATAACATGGAGCCAGTTGGATCAAAAAGTGCCTTAGCCCTGCTGCATCCTGCTGAGCTGGCTGGCTACAGGGAAGCAAGCCGGGTGTCTCTAACTTTAGGAGCTGACCGGCAGGAAAAGTCACTCCCCAGTTATGTTTAAATCCTGGGCACTCTGAAGAAAGAGAGAGACAGAGAGGGCTGCACCACACAAAAGCCAGGAATATAATTTACTCATTCAAATCAATGTTAGAAGAAAATACATAGCATTTTGGAGCTAGCACACACACACACACCCTGCAATTCATACTACTGCATTTGAAAATACTCCTTTAACCCGTTACTGCTTGAGAGAGAGGGAGAGACTTGGGTTTCACAACATTTTCAGGTGGGTTTTGTTAATTAAAAAGTGATGTTTCCCTGAAACACAGATCCTAAAGAAAGTTCATACTTAGGGAAGAGTAGATATTCACAGGCAGACAATTAGGGATTGCATATCAATCACATCATTTGTTCCTTGTAGGGGAAAAAAGCATACCCTGTAAACATGCTGGGTGGAGAGGCAGGAAACCTACAGATTTTCTACAACAGCTCTGTGCGCGTCTGTTTTTAAACCAAAACCCTTTAAGTTCAGAGCATGTTGAGGTAAAGGTTTGCTCATTTTTAGTCAAGACGGTTAGCTCCTCTGTCCTAGTCCTGGGTGCTGACCCTCTACCTGGACGAGATCAAACCAAAGCAGGAATACACTGCTGCTTCAGGAAGAGAAATAGCAGAACAAGAGTGAATCTCAAAATGCTGAACAACGCCAAGTAGTGTTTCTAAGGGGGAGAATAAGCATCTAGTTTCAAAAGCCCTAAAATTCCATCTCTGAAGCAAACAAAGACTTTTGTACCGAGTCCACACACACCCCATTTCTGTCCAAGTCCCATGGAACATGCTGGAAATGAAGCAGGCTGTTTGCAGTGTGAGGTTTAAGTGCCGACACAGCACATTCAAACTAGGAGATGACTTCCAGAAGAAAGGAGTAGATAGGATGCAAGAAAATATGAAGTACTATCAGCACCTGAGTTTATTAACCCCAGGTCTACTGCAAAGTAGCTAAGCTACCAGCCCAGGTGCAAGCAGCACCCTGGGTCTATCCCAAAGGTCTCAAACTCATCTGGTCCAGTGGGCCTGATGAGTAGCACAGGACCAGCTCACACGCAAGGTGAACACAGGGCCAGCCCTGCAGTCCCCCGCTGCACCCTGGATGCACTGCCCGCCGTGCCCAGCTGATCCAGGGCAGGCATGATATGCAGTGTGTGTCCCAGAGCAGCCAGGGCAGACACCATGTGCAGCTAGCATCCCAGGCCCCACACACACAAGGCCAGTCCAACATATGGATCAACTCAAGACCAGGGACATTGGGGTCTGGACAACAAGGCTTCATGGGCTGTATCCAGCCCATGGACTATGTGTCTGGTGCGCCTGGTCTTGCCTCTGCTGCAAGCCAAGCCAGCAAGAATAGGTTTAAAACTCTGGCCAGGTAACTGTGTGTGGGGATGATAACTAAGCTAGGAGTAAGACCTGAGCAAAGGTTATTCTCCTGTCGCCTGCAAGCCAAGCCCAGAAGTGATGCCAAGCAGCAAATGCCACCCACTAAATCCTGTAACTGAGACAATATTGTCTTAATCGCCCCTGGGCTGCCTAACAGTGTCCTGTGGACACCCAAAGACAGCTCTTTTGTCTCATTGTGGATGCTGAGCAAAAGCAAGGGAGTAGGGCATGTTTTTTCAGCAGTCTTCCACACTGCAGAGGTGGGATGGACAGCCCGAGAGCCCAGATGGGCTCTGCAGTGACAACACATCAACGGGGAGATGTTCAAAAGATCTCACCTACTCATAGACTGCACTGGGTAGCCGTGATCGTGGGTGGATCTAAGATTTTGAAAAGGGGGATACAGATGGTGGGGCACTTCATCACATAAAATAACACGACACACATTTGTCTCCAGTTAAAGAGACAGTAGAAAACTTTGCTAGAGATTAGCACTATGTTACTGAATTTAAGAACAAAGCAAAAAATAAATATAATTAATGGCATGTGCACTAATTGGCTAGAGTTTAAAAAAAAAAAAAAACAGAACAAACTAGATAAAAAACAGTCAAGGGTGTTGCATCATTAGTCCTGTAGGCATTACAGTTAAATATGCCTCTCTTATTCAGAGTCATTAAACAAAAATCTAGCCTTCTTGAGTGCTTTGACAGTGCCTCCAATACTTCACTGCCAATCATTTCTACACCCGAGTTAATATGACCACGCCTGAGTTAAGATTATTAATTACAGCTAAAAACAGTTTGCAGGGCTATAAAATAGAAGAGAGGCATCCCCGGGCATGGCTAACAGACAACAAAACTGCAGAAGAAAGGATAGCTTGAACAGCGAAACATCGAGACTATTAAAAAGGGCGGAAGGCCATTAATACTTGTGGAAAGGGGAGAGATTAAACAGGAATCAGGGAGATGATAATGAGTCATGAAGCCAATTGACTCTGTCGGCATTATCCGAACAGAAATGCCACCACCCCTCCCAGGCAGTAGGTTTTAAAGTTTTGGAGGAGTAGGAATCAAAGGGGTGCAGTGCAACTGCACCAGCGCACCCTCCTCTCCCCACCGACCCGCCCCAGCTGTGATTTATAACCATTTAGAAGGAAAACATAAATACTTCCAGCAATTAATTTCAGGGCCATAAATATTACTTTTCCCCCCTCACACTTCAAAGACACCAGCCACTATGAGCTAAATTTTTAAAGGAATTTAGGTGCCTAAAGATGAGGGTTGGCGCCTACTAGGATTTTTTAAAAAGCACCTCAGCATCTAACACCCATTGATATAAATAGGAACAAGTGTTCAAACACTTTTTAAAGCCCTGCTTCTTTTGGCACCTAAATACCTTGGAAAAAAAATCAGACCTTACAGCTCAAGAAAACATTTCCACTAAGGCCTCAGTTTAACAAGAGACTTGAACATGGGAGTAATCTCCACTGCTTCAACTGGACTGCTTGTGCTAGGAAAGTCACTCACAGGCTTTAATCCCTTGCTGAACTGCATATTTAATAAAGATGTTTAAAGTCTTCTATAGATCAGGGTTAACTGCAAAACATCTTAAAGACAGACCGAGACCACACACACACACAGACCTGTATGCCACATGTAAAAAGATACCATAAAAATCTCAGAAAGGTATTTGTTTCTATGGTTTTAAGAGACCTGTCTAAGAATTAAGTGTGATCCAGATTTTAGCTGTTTCCTCTTTAACAGAAAAAAGACGGCTATGTCAGAGCTAGCTTCATTCACATTCATTAAACAGTAGCAACAACAGCTCCCAGAGTTACTATCCCAGGGAAGAGCTATTATTTAAAAGTTAACAAGCATTAAATTAGCTTTATCTAGATGGAGGAAGGAGGAGCTTTGTTGTTCACCAGGGCACCAATAATGTTAATTTCTGTCTACTCAGTGTTAGCAGGTTGATGCTTTTCTTCTGACGGAAAATGGGCTGCACTTCATGCACAGTGTTCCAGTTTCAGGTTAAAAAACTGGGAAAAAGTGGTATGACACCGCAATGAAATGCAGATTGGAAAGACAACACATGCAAGAGAGTAATGAGAAAGACAACATCAACAAGATTCACTGGATTGATGTACAGATCACTAGGTCAAGAGAGATCACCGTGTCAAAACAGAAGCAAAGATTCAGAGCTTAAGATGCAGCCTACAGGAAACACAGGACCTATTTCTCATGGGCAGTTTTAAATCCTAAGTTCACCATGGAGCGATGCATATGATGGAGGAGTAGATTTTATCCTTTTAGGAAGAAAAAGGATAAGAGTGCAACAAGAAATGGGGAAACCATTAATTTGGCATACACCAATATAAAGGAAACGATGGAATGTAAAAAGCTTTGGTAAATTGTCATGAAATAACGTGCATGATTCTAAAGCTGAAGAGTAATAGTACCCTGTACAATGAAGGGTCTTTGTTTTCAGGGAGCAAACATTGGAAAACTAAAGGAATTAGTGGGTTCAGATCCATGCCTGAGGTTGAGAAGTGTTGGGATATGCTGGAATTATGAACATGATATCGTTTCATGAGACATTTTTACACGTATTGTGGGTGATTTCTATTGGTTTTCTGGGATTTGAAGTGTTACTGTATCATGGAGGCACATGCTTCTGCTCCTGTATTCTGTAACGAAGAGGGCTTACAGAAAAAAATTAAAACGATGCATCTGACGTTCTCACCCATGACTCCAGGAGCTCAGGATTTAAGAAAACCACCAACTCTTTTAAAGAGTCAGAAACCCTGTACACAAAAGGCAATAGTAGATGGAAAAAGTGGGGTGACCAAACAGTGCAGTATCAGCAAATAAAAGAATAGGTTTTTTCATTTCATAGACATCAGGGCTGGAAGGGACCTCGGGAGATCATCGAGTCCAGCCCCCTGCCCAAAGGGCAGGAAGTCAGCTGGGGTCATAGGATCCCAGCAAGATAAGCATCCAGTTTACTCTTGAAGGTGTTCAATGTAGGCGCTTGAACCACCTCCGCTGGCAGGCTGCTCCAGACCTTGGGGGCTCGGACAGTAAAGAAATTCTTCCTTATGTCCAGCCTGAAACGGTGTTGCAGGAGTTTGTGACCGTTCGACCTCGTCATCCCTTGGGGCGCTCTGGTGAACAGACGTTCCCCCAGGTCCTGGTGGGCACCCCTGATAAACTTATAGGTGGCCATCAGATCACCCCTGAAAGGTGTTGCCCTTTGAGACACTTATCTATAGACAGGTTCTTAAAACACTGGAAGGCAACGTGTTGTTATAGTGCAGGGAACCAACACTTAAAATACTGTACAAAAGTTAGGCCTTTCATTACAGACAGTTACATGAGAAAACACTCTGTGCTGAGGTCACTGAAAACCAAGATGAATTCCAAACAGAGGTAGGATTTTACTAGCTAACTTGGATCAGAGGCAACAACACATGGAGAGACATTGAAGGAGCTTACTGAGACCTTGGAGCAAGGGACAATAAAGGAGAAGGTGGAATAAAAAGACTGCAAATTTTAGAGAGCTGTTAGGAGAAGTAATAGTAGTATAGAATTGTGTGTCTCTGAATCTAATAAGATGAGTGGGAGCGGTTTCCACGTCTTTGTTTTAGCTAATCACGGTTGATACGAGAAGTCTCTGAGCTGAATAAGCAATCAGGCAATGAGATTACTTGCCTACAGAGATAGCCATCACTATTAATAAAAAGTGTTCATAAATAGGTCAGATAAAATACTAGTGTGATCACTGGAGAAAATGATCCCCTCTGCAGAGGCTGGGGCTGTTGACATGAGTAAATCTCTCTCAACCTGCTGTATCAATAGCAATTCTCAAAAAATGAACAGTGAAAAGTGAGAGGAGGTCTCCCCGGTCGCAGGGGTTGGTAGTGCTTAGTCCTCAGAGAATCCTGGAAAACCTTTATGAAGCATCTTGCAAACTACACTACAGATATGCAATACATTTATTGCAAGCTAGTAGCATTATACTAGGGACGCACTCTAGGATCTAAAGAGGGACAGGTTTCCTAAAATAGATGTTCTACTTGTCCACGGAGATAATTATGACCTTGTATAACTACTATTGCATAACTACAATATTTGGATCTTTCAAGGTGGGAAGTAGGAGCCACCAGGCACATTTTCTTGGGTGGACACAGGTTTATGCTCCGGCTGGAAAATTAGTTCTTGTGTGGTCAGAAAGAGGAATACATCTGAGATACTATAACAATAAGAAGAGTGCAACACAAGGTCAAATACAACATAAGGAAGTACCTATCTTTTATCCAAAGGCTTACAACACAGCACAAAGATATCAGCTTTGATTGCCTGAGGATATTCTGTCCAGATGGTATCCACCTGTCTGATGTAGGAAATTACTTATTCCATTTTCAGATGAAAAGTAGAAGATTTGTGTACAAAATACACAAATAAAAATACAGTACAGCACCGATGGGAGATTTTCTTTCCAGCGAAAGCACACAGAGGACAATTTACACTAGTCAGAGATTTAAGCATGCTTATTAGGTACTCTCTCTGTCAAGCAATATTTTTTAAAAGGAGAAGCCTCAGCAATTTACAGTATGGAGGGAATGGCTGTTTAACCAGGCTAATGCTGGCCACACACACAGACAGTAGAAAACTAAAGGGACTCTTGTCTTACAAAAATATATACAGTACATATGTTTGACTTTTAAGCATTCAAGTACACCATGGTCAGTTATGTGCTTCAAGTTAAGCACATGCATGGGTTTTTCAGGACTGAGGTTTCAGAATGTAATAGGGCCTCTGATTCTGCAACCATTTGAACATATGCTTAAGCTTTAAGCATACTGAATAGCCTGGCCTCTCAGTTAACTTGACAAAGTTAAGTTCATACTGAAGCGTCTGCAGGATCAGGGCCTGACGAGACAGTCAGGGAGGTTTGTTTACCAAGTGTTTACTTTCCCCCTCCTATTGTAACTGCAGTCTGGATTGGATTGGATTGTAATCTACTGAGAAGCAAAAAGACCACATTTTCTCTCCCCCTCTCCTTTTTTATTTCCCTCTATGCCATGGAGAGGCACTTTTTCTTTTGATTTAGCTGGGAAAATGTTCCTAAGATGCAAGATGCTACATGCCAGATTTCAGTCTGTTGTAAATGTTTACAACCCAATTATAAAGAAATATTATAAAGTTAGTACTGCAAACAACAGAACCATAGGAATTATTAGTAGTAAATATCTGCTTTAACTATCATGTATAAGGCAGGACTAGCTATGGCGACAATACTGTGGTGGCTTGGCTTGATACTTCACAAACTAGTATATTCCAAAGGACGAATAAAATACAAACAAAACCAAACTGGAAATTCATATGGAAGCAAGTGATAAAAGTTACATAAACATTTATTTGCTTTCATATATTATATTCATTGCAGAGTGATTTGTTGGCCATTTATACAAACAAACAACTTTACTTCATTAAGATAAGTTATGTGTGCGCCAGACAGACGCTTAAACAGTAAAAACAGTTGCATTCACAATAAACAATTAATCTGAAACCCACTCATGCAGGCAAATGTTGATTAAAATTGTTGATTAGAGCTACAAGAGTCTTTGCCAACACATATGCATCAAACTATTTGAGAAACAAAAGGGGGGCTTGTCTGAAATGTTCAGGTTTTTTTTAAATATAGATCTCAAAAGTGAAACCAGAACTGAAACTAAACCAAAGAAAATCAGAATACATTTTAAATGAAGGGTGAGTAGTTTACACAGTAACCTGCATAAAAACCCCACACAGGTATTATGGACCTGAGGAAAACTCACTAGAAAAACAAGATTTTTCAACTTCAATAGGCCCTGGGACCTTAGTTCTCAGAGATTTATTTTATGCCCCCTAAATTGAAACGGTGGGTTTTTAAGTAAAGCCCACCATTTCAATTTTTCTATCACGTTACAGCAAGGGGCCCAATCCCCCCCCCTTTTTTTTTTTTTTGCAGGGCCAGAGCCTGCCCACAGCCAAAAGGCAAGCCGCTAGCAGGCTGAACAGCCCCTGAGCCTGCAGCCGGCCCCAGTCCTTCCCTCTGCAGTGGTGGTGCCCTTGGGGCTGCCAGCAGCCTGGGTGCTCCCCAGCTCGGACACAACACCTGGCTCGATTGCTGCCACCATGGAGGGAAGGACTGGCAAGCAGGCTTTGCCAAAAAAAAAAAAAAAAAAAGGGATTGGGTCCCTTACCTCCTCTGCCTTCAGCAGGCTCCTGCAGCCATCAGGGCACCTGGGAATGCTCTGGCTTGCCCCTTGCGCAGTGCAGAGATGGCAGGAGGGCAGCTGGGTTTGCTGGCGGCTGAAGAAGGCAGTGGAAACAGCGCACGGGGCTCTGGAAGCCTGGGTGGGCAGGTAGCTGGCCGGGTGCTGCCCCAGCTTGGAGGCGCCTGATCCAACGCTTCCCTGCGCCCACCTGGGCTTCCAGAGCACCATGCACTGTCCCTGTCACCTCCTATGGCCACCAGCAAATTCAGCTGCCCTCCTGCCACCTTTCCGCACTGCCCCAGTGAGGCCCTTGCTCGCCTCTCCCGCAGCCGGGGGGGCAAGCTGACAGCTGCATCATTGCGTTTGTAACATTGCAAACTAAACTACTTTGGGATGTAGTTTAGTTTGCAATGATGCAAACTCATTTAAAACCCTCAACATTTTTGCACGTATACTATGTGATGCCATTAAGCCACACAAAGTGACATTTTCGTCACATGTTCACGTGATGCCATTACCATGTACAAGTGCCCAGAGGCCCCAATTCAGGGCAGCAATAGATACAGGGGTACTCAGCTACCTGCATAAAGTTAAACAGGATCATCCTGCGCAGTGATGGATTTCACCACGTGCAAAGGTACCTTCCTGAATTTAGGCCTATGAACCTAAACACTTTCAACCAGAGATGGCAAAAACTATGAACATTTAATTACTTTATTTCTAAACAACATTAAGATATTCACAAGTGCTGTATAACAAAAAATCTCTCCTGTTAGAATATTTGACAAACAGGCACTTAAGGAATAACAATCAAAGAACAAGCTACTTCCTAAAGATTAATGACTGCCTGGGCAAATGTGGATCATCATTAACTCATGAAGCTGGGCCCTGAGCTGTGGTCACTACTGCTATTAAGGAAGAAAGGAGTTTAAATAGCGGTGTTCTGTACAAGGCATTTTTAGAGGAATTAGCATCTGGGCAAACAGCCAGTCAATAGGTTCTTCTCAAAAATGTTGTGAGAGTTATTATAGCATACAACACGCTCTGAAGCACCAAGGAGCAAAGCCTGCTAATTTTACTCACACAAATAGAACCGCTAATGTCAAGTGCTCACATGAGTAGGGCACTCTATGAAGAATGCACAGACTTGAAGTATGTAGAAAAAGGATGAAATCACAGAATCTTTCAAAAGCTTACTTGTCATGCCTCCATTTGCAATAAGTTTCCATTTCAATGGCAGCACCACAGACTTGCTGGGCAGCTGATAATTTAATTTAAAAAAAAAAACACAAAGAGGAAGAGAATTACACTGAGGCGGCAAAATGTTTGGGGCAATATCCTCTGCTATGCAAACTGGGATTCCTTTATTATCTTTAATAGAGTTATACGGATTTACAGCAGCTAAGAAAGTAACCCTCGCTGGGCTGGGATTCATCCCTCTCAAGCCTTCCCTCCAAACCATATGCCCTCCTCCTTCCTGCAGGTCAGCACATCAGTGAACAGTACAGATAGGTGTTAATATCTGTCCCCATCTAAATACTACTCTACAAAAAAAGAGGTGGGGGGAAGAAGAGGACATCAGTCCTCCAAATTGCATTTCAAACTTTTATTAATGTCAGAGATATGGAACAAATCAACACACTCAATTTTGCCACTCAGGATTCACCACTGGGCCTTTTTCAGTGGCATTGAGCCTTCAACTGAGAAATTAAAATGTTTAAGGTTTTGCTCAACTCCAAATTAAGAGAAAATAAATGGTAACTACCCTAAGAAATTTGGGTACTGACTAGAGTCTTAATTGTAGTGCTGTAGCAAGGAAGTTTGGTGCCTGGGGAAAGCCCGCAGCACCAGCCTGCCCTCGCCCCGCACACACATCCAGGAGGCACACGTCCCCCCCATGCTTGCCCAGGAGTGCACACAGCAGTGGGAGCTGCCCTCCCTCCGTCCCCGCACCCTCCCAAACAAGCTGCTCACAGATCCATCCCACGCCCCACCCCCGCTGGCACCCTTTCACTTCGGCACCCAGGGCGGTCGTCCCGCTCAACCCCACCCTTGCTACGGCACCGCTTAATTGCCTGACACCTAAAACATAACCCTGAGTTGCAATCTGCACAACAAAATCTTGTATGTTTTTCATTTTGATTGTCCATATCAGAGTCGTATGTGTTCGTACTGTGTTCATCTCTACACATCTGTTCATGTTTAAGTGCATATTCTATCTAGCCAATTGCCTGTGGGCTTGGGGATATATTACATAGAGGGTGGGGTATAGTCAGTCAACAACACTGACAATTCTGCAGCCAACAATATTTTCACCATATAAGTGGTACAGAAGACTTTCACAGCTGCCATCAGCACTGTTACTGACATGGGCCGAAACTTTTCCCCGCTATATTTCCACAAGTAGCAAATCTGGAATCCACGGAAATGGAAAGTTCTAGCTTCATGGCAGGCTCTCCCCCTCTCTTCATTATCACGGGCAGTCACTGGGCATTGGGCAGACACGGGGACATCCTGCATGTGTTAATTCTGTTCCATCCACAATAATATTATGTCTATATTAACAGTTAGGGATAACCTTTTGGCCACCCTAAGGGCCAAAGCTTAGTGAAAACCCGCAAGCTCAGCCCCTACCAACTATCAAGCCCTCCCACAAAGTCTCAGCTAAACTTCAGAGGTGTGAGGCCAAACCTTACCTGCCCAGTCACCTCTCCCTCCAGCATGTTTGGTACTTACCTAGATGCTGCAGGCTGCAAGCATGGGAAGTCTGTCAGTGCTATCCCCGTAATTCCCTATGCAAGACTTCCAGCCCTTCTGCACCCCATTTCCTGTAATTAGGGTAGCACAAAAGAAGAGGCAAGTAATTCACAGATTGATTCCTAGAAGGGAACAGGGAAAATGCCTTGGTGTAAGGCCAGTGGTTGTCAACCTTTTGCACCTTACATCCCACCAACCATTTTGTCAAAAAACCCTGGAACCCCCACCATGATAAAAACAAAACCCCACAAAATTACACTGTTCAAGATATCTATTGATTCATCTATTTGAAGTGCAAACAACTGATTTTTTTCAATCAGGCAATGAGCTGAAGTCCCACCTACATGTCCTTCGGGTCCCACCGGTGGGACATGTCCCACTGGTTGAGAAACACTGGTGTAGGCGACAGGTAAGATATAGATGGGGCAGGACAACTACTGTGCCTTGAATTAATTGGGGCAACCTGCAGCGCTGACCATAAACATCAGTGTGGACATACCCCAACTTTCCCCTGCTCACCCACCATTCACTGAAAACCCTCTGGACAGGAAGGACGCTTGGGATGGTTATTATGCCTGGTTGGGAGCTGTGCTGCCATGAAGTGATGCACTGCAGAAACACTGGCCTTTCAGAGAGATACCCCAAAGTCTGTCAGGGCCCAAACACCACAGAGGAAGGCAAACTTGGCCTTTCCAAGGGGAGTCAAGTGAGACCTAATTCTTTATTGCCTTTTCCACTTCATACAGTGGAGGATTGGATAAAGGCAATGGCTTGCCCACCACAGAATATCCACAGGACAAGGGCTGTATGGTCCTAAAATGTCCTCTGCTGGTGCCCCTAATGTACAGGGCATACCGCGGACAAGAGATGTCACCAGCGTCCAGCGTCTTCTGCAATGATCGCTGGAGGCCTGAGGCTGCTGAGTGTGTTAGAGCTGCTTCTACTCTTGCACTGAAGCTGAACTTCAAACAGCCTTGGGATGGCGCAAGCACCAAGACAACAGAAGGCTGCCCTTGCCTCTTCCATCTGTGCTGTCGGAGTGAAGAACCAGGATGCGGAAACGAATTCAGAGCATACCCAGGGAAAAGCCCACGCTGGGTGCCACTTGGCTGACAAAGACATTTGACACCCTAGCCAAGAACCCAATCTTTTCTTTTTAATGAACTGAGTTGCAATATTTCCTTTACACGGTTAAAAATGATGATAATGAAAATAATAACCACCACCACCACCACATTCAGGACTCTAAAGGAGGCTGATCAGGAAAGCTACTTAATTAGCTCCAACTTGCCAGTGATCTCTAAGGGCCCAATTCAGCAATACAAAAAAGAAGTCCAACTTGCATAATTTGGATGTCCTAGTTCATCTGTTTCTGCTTTTTTTTAAGCCAGTGCTAAGTGAAACTGGTTTTGTTGTTAGTGTCTACTCCAGAAGGCTGTGAGAGGATCCTCAGTTCTGCATGAAAATGATATGCATTTCTGAATACTCATTTCACTCTCTTTCCTAGAGTTACCATGAATGAGAGGGGTTTCTTTAAAAAAAAGGAAGAAAGAAAAAGAAAAGAAGAAGACGGCAAACCAAAACCATCCACGGTGTAGAATGCAACAGTGATGCCATTGCAACCAGTTCTAACCACTCTGCATTCTAGCAAAACCCACAGCCCCAGAAAAGCTTCTCAAAAGAATAACTGGAAAATAAGACCCTGGGCAGAAACCTGAGTGCCAAAGGGAGTATCCAGAAAGAAAGAAATGTCAAAAGTGGCAAGGCAGGAGCTGCATCCACCAGGCTGAACAAGATACAGCCAACGCAAATCTACAGCTTGAAGACTAGACTACCGATCTTCACCTCAACATCTGGATACAAAAACCAGAAATCCACCGGGGCAGGCAGAAATGTCTAAATGCCTCCAAAAGCAAGTGCCGAAAGAACATGATAGGTAGGAGATGGTATGCCTGTATAACAAATGTGAATAGCTGCCCAAGGAGTCAAGAGCTCCTGATCTCCAGCTTTAAAAAAAAATAAAAATGAAAAAGTGAAAAGATCTGGGACATGCATTAAAAATGAAGCTGGAGAATCTGCTATGGCAGATAAGCCACAGAGCAGCAAGAGGGATGTGAGATGGGGCCAACTGAAGGACTACACCCTAACAAACAACATACTCCGAGAGGAAAACCTGACAAGACTAAACAGCGGAGAGGACGCAGAAGAAACAGCCCAGAGTACGCAGAGATGGGGAGAAGCCCTGTTCACCTCCCAAGTGATGTTTGCCTCACTGAGGAACACAGGGCATCCAGCCTAGTCCTTCGCGGCGACAGGCCACCGTAAACCAAGCGTTAGGTCCAAAAGGATGCACCTGCATATCCACCCCAGCCCCTCACACACACTACTCACCTATGCAGCAAACCCAGGGAGTTAGTACTACGCATCCCAAGTCCTCAAAAGCAAGAGCGCTGCACAGGAAGAGACCAGACAAGACTAAAAGAGCCGCCAACGCCCAGCTGAAAACCTTACTAAACATCCTACTCCAGTAATTAAGAAATTTATTTCATGAATAACTAATGACCCACAAGAAGTAAACACAGGTCTTTCCGTTGGCTTTAATGGGGCCTGGATCCTCGTTCTACTTGCTCTTGGCTGAAGCTTATCTGGCTAAAGCTTAAGTTATTATTATTCATTCTTTCCCGTACTGACTACGAGCTAATCCCTCATGCTATTCGCACGCTCGATAGTAAGTGCACGTGTGTTTGCAGGAACAGGCCCAGATGAATAAGCGTAACAAGCAGCCGAGAGTAGATGCCGTGGAATATCGACGTATACAGAGGCTCTCGGCGTTAAGACTTCAAATAAGAATAAAACTAAGCTAATTCCTTAATGCTGATGCTCATACACATAACTGACATATTCGACAGAAGCTGGGCACACTTAGGCTAGGGACAGACATTACACAGTAACCGGTTCAAGCGATCAGAAACTTGTTTAAACCTGTGACAGAATAGCTGCTCAGTGCGCATGAACCACTTTGAGAATGGCTGAAACCGGTTGGAGATAAACCTGGTTGCATGTAGTCGATCAGACTTAACTGAGTTTGCTCAAACTGGTTTATGCAATGTCTGTCCCAGACCTTAATGCAGTGCTGTTAAACTTATCTTCACTGTCTGACAGGGCTTCACAACCGGGAAGAGTTTGAGCAACTCCTGTCGGTTTCTGTCTATCTCGCAGCTATCCAAATAAAGGACTTTGTGAAGATCAGCTTTGCTGATCCCTCAGAAAAGGCTGGGTCTGATGCTCCACTCTCCTGAACCGTGCGGAGGTGTTTGCTCCTGTACAAGCAGCGGTATTCTTAAACCCATTTGGCCCAGACATCAAATGACAGCACAAGGCCACAGAGATTCAGACCCCTAATCTTTTGTTCTCATTAAACAGATGCTGACAGTCCAACTGGATTTGCTTTTTAAAACGGTAATAGCCACATCATGGTCGATCGCACGCTTGCAGGCAGGCAAGGGTAGAGAATCAAGTCACCCGGGCATCCCGAGCCCGCATCCGCACAAGAGGCAAGAAGTCATCCAGGATTTCCCCCTCCCCTCCCACACAGCTGGGTCCTGGCTCCACTGCTTCCCCTACCCCAAGCGCTGCCCCAAACAGCTGCAATTATGCCTTAATGGGAATAATCTGTGCTAGGTACAGGACTGGCAACATTTCTCCCACCTTCAGCGAGAGGCTGGGAAGTGGGCTGTGACCGAATCGAAACTACGCTAGACAGCAGTGTTCTTGGAGGAACTTTTGTGCACATCGACACTAATGCAAACCCACCGCTGAAGTAAGAACATGCAGAGGGTGAGCAGAGAGGACACCACAGGAGTGCAAATAAGGAAAACGAGGACAGAGAGAAACCGTCTCATCCACTTTTACAGGGTTCAGGCATACCAGCTCTCCGGTGCTGGAGTGAACAGCTTTCCATGACTGAACGAAAAAGGACCACAGCGGACTCAAACCAGCGCTCTGCTTAAACTCGGCTGCCGTTTAAGCAGAGCACGGAAATCTGTGGGCATTAAATTAGCGCAACGATGTGAAACCTGAAAGGACGAGAAGCGGTTAAGCACACAGCGCTGCAGCTCGCTTCCGAAGCGACAGCCCCCGAACAAAGTTTGCCCTGTTAACTCGGGACAGACGTGACACGTACGCCGCGGGTTTAAGCGCTCAGAAAGTAGTTGCAACCCGTAACAGCAGTTTGAGCCCCGGCCGAACGCGGCCCCAGACCCCAGGGGACGGCACCCCCGAGGCCGGCCAGCGCAGCTGGGGCTGGAGGAGAAGTTCCCTGGAGGCGTCCCCGCGGGGCCGGGGCCGGGGCGAGGGCAGGCGGGGAGGGGGCCCTTACCAGCCCGTCGCAGTTGCTGATGGCCACCGAGGCGTTGGGCAGGTCCGCGACGTCCCCCACGTAGAGGCAGGCGGCGGAGAGCGGCTCCAGGCGCGCCGCGCCCGCCTCGTCCTGCCACTCCAGCGCGGCCCCGGGCGCCACGACGCGCGCGTTGTGCCGCAGCCGCAGGTGCAGCTGCCGCCCGGCCACCGTCACGTTGTAGAAGAGCGGGCGCGGCGGCCCCGCGGCGCGGCGGGCGCGGCCGGGCGCCGACAGCCGCGTGGACACGAAGCGGCCGCGCCAGTCCGTGCGGGTGGGCACCACCAGGCTGCGCTCGCCCGGCCCGGCGGCACCCCCGCGGGGAAACTTCGCGCCCCCGCCAAGTTGCCGCGGAGTTGCGGCGCCGGGGGGGGGGGGGGGCCCCCTGACCCGCGTCCCCGCAGCCGGGCAGGGCGGCGCCGAGCGCCCAGCACAGCAGCAGGCAGGCGACGCCGGCCGCCGGCGGCTCCATGCCGCCGCTAAAGTTGCCCGCAGCCGGCCCGCAGCCGCCCCGCCGGCATGTGGCGGAGCAGCCGCAGCGCCTCCGCCGCTGCCTCCCGCTGGTGCAGCCGCGCGGCCGGCGGGCGGCGAGCGCACACCGGAGGGAGGCGGGCGGCGGCGGCGGCGGCGGCGGCGCGGCGCGGCGCGGGCTGATTGACACGGCGCGGCCGCCCGGGGCGCTCCCCGCCCCCGGCCGGGCCTCCGGGGCCGCCCCGCGCCCCGCGCCTCGCGCCCGCGCCCGGCGGCGAGCGGCGAGGCCGGCCCCCGCCCCCGCGCCCGCCCGCTGGCAGAGCGCTGTCTGTGCAGCGCCGGGCGCCGCTGGCCTGGAAACCAGCGGAATCAAGGGAGAGCAACTTTTGCGGGGAGACGGGAGCTAGACACTGCGTGCGCCTACGGCTATGCGGCTGCGTGCGTGTGTGTGTGTGTGTGTGTACGCGCTTTGTCACAGGGCCATGACAAACATCCCGCTTTTGGGCCTCTTTGTTCACGTCTGACTTTCCAATCGGGTAGCAGCTGAATAAATACAGAAATGTACTTTATCGGGTTATTTGCAGCTTTCTTCAGTTCACCGGCCGGTTTTGCAGCATCCGAAGAGGCTGCCTTGCCTCCTCCTTGGCATCCCTGGTTTGCGGTCTCCTTCCCAGTAGGTTGATTCACAGGTATATTTGCATATTTTGCATCCCGAGCAGTATTTACGCATGAAGGGTTCCTCGCCAAGCTGTCACTGGTTCGGTGCTCGTGCCGTTTTTCCAGAGCATTCCTGTAAATAGCTGCCCCTGCGGCGCTTTAGGGCCCAGTCCTTACGTGCTTCACTCCTTCGATTCTGATGAGGTTACAAAGGTGTGTGGTGGGTGCAGGACAAAGCCCCAAATGTGGAAGTACTGGAATAGGGTAAAACCATAAGAAAAGTAGTACTGGTTACTGCTGGAGACCACACTGCAGGTCTGAGCCACCCAGCCAACACCATTTCCCTATTCCCTATTTGCCCCTGTTTTGGTTTACACTGATCTTCAGAAGTGATAACAAGAAAAGGATTTTTTTTCTTGCATTAAAGATACCCTTGGGGTAGAAGATTTATTAATAAAGGAGAAGAACTATTTGTTAATCTTCTCTTTTGGTATTTTCCTTTGATGCCACTTTTCTTTCGAGTCAGTCTTTTCCTGGGTTTTTGAGAGCTACTATTGAGTAGCTCTTCTTACTTTCAAGCCTGTATACTTTCATCAGTTCAGCTCCAGGGCTGGTAACGCTCCAGCTTTATTTTTATTGGCCTCGTAGTTTAAACTGATGATGTGGCTCTTTTACATTCCCTGAGTCCCATCCCATTCTGATTGAATCATTGGATGTTCTGTCATTGACTTTAATGGCAGAAGGAGCAGGCCATATGTTTATAACCAAAGTCTCGTGTGCATGTGTCAGAGAGACTAAGGAGCAATCATATGCTGTAAATATGCAGCACATAATGAACCAGCCAATAACAGCATTGTATTAATTGCAATGGAATCTTTTTTTGGAAAAAACTGGAGGTTAGAAAATGTGCTTAATCTGGATAACAGCTGTCCTGGAGGACAGTGATATAAACAAGGAGTAATAAGATACAGTAATCCATGGAAGTTTTAGTTCCATACAGAAATTAAGTCCTATCGGTGGTTGCTGTTATCGTCTTGCCACAGCTGGCTACATTCAAGGAAATTCATGGGCTCCTGCCAGAGCTGCTTTTACCTACAACTTTTTTAAATTCATGGTCCATCTAAGCCTGGAAAGCCTGTTAGGACACACCAGTTTCTGTGGGAACCGCTCACTACATGGCAGCCAGCTGCCTCTCCTCCTAGCCCAGTACTCACTCACAGCTGAACTGACCAGGCTTGGCGGAGGAGGAACAGCCTGTGGCACACGTCCGGAGCTGTCAGGACACTAAACCCGCTCTGTCAACATGTCCTAATCCTCCTCAGAAACATCTCTTAAATAGAAGAAAATCAGAAACGTGCTCAATGTCATGTACAACATAGGCTCAATGTCAAGTGGTAGGGCCAGATCATCACCTGGTATAAATCATTATTCCACTGAATTCAGTATGGTAAATCCTGGCCATGTGGACGGGGAAGAGAGTTTTGCCATTAACTTCACTGGAGCTAGGATTTGGATTGATAAAGAGACAATTTATACTAAGGCTCTGACCCATGGCTTCTTAAGCAGGACTTAACCATTGCTGCCTGGATTATACTTTGCATCCCAAGCTTTCCAGGGAAGACACTCCTACTCCACAATAGACCCAATGCCTTCCCACAGAGAAGATGGATATGGACACAGTCAGACGATGTGGCTCAAAGCAGGCACAGCACAAGAGAGTATCAGCAAGTGGCACAATTCAAAATGCAAGAAGAGAAGCTCTTGCACTTATCCCTTCAGGACCCTGCACTGATAGTACCGCACTAGCACTACCCAAACTGGGTAAAGCAAAGCTCTCCTCAAAGCAAAGCTTGTCTTGCAACTAGAAGCGCTGACTGAGTAACCCGGTGTAGACAGTCCAAACCACCTAGCACCCAGACCAACTCTGCTGAATAAAGTCACGTAATGCAATGGACCTGGAGGCCTCGTTCTTTGCTGGTTGAGCCTTTCAAGACTTTAAGGCCATGTCTGTACCACCTGAGTGTAATGCCAGGAAAAACCATGCTGAGACATGCTGTGCTGGCTCTGCACACCCCTTCTCACCATGCTGAGGCTGATGGACATGCCCTAAAATTTCTTTAGACACCAGAACCTGCCAAACTCAGCCTAAGACTTGGCATTACTAGAGGTGTACTCCAGGCCACAATATTTTCATCCAATCCAATCCTTAAGCCTTCATTCAGGGAAATTGCCATTGATTTCAAACCCTGTATCGGTTCATTGTTCTTGTTAGCTTTAGCCTCTAAGCAAACCTCAGAGTTAATGACTGGGTGGAAGTCTTGGCCATCCTTGTTTTTCTCAGGAGCACAAGGAAGGAAAGAGGATTCAGTTGGATCCACCCTGGCAACTGGAGCAAAACTATGTCTACAGTCAAAAGCAAGCCTGAAGCACTTGGAGATATAGCTAAGCCACCTTTAAACAAGCTAGGTCAGGTAATGATAATAGTATGGGGTTCAGCACAAGGTAACCCCCGCCTCCCCCCCGGCTCTTTACTCAGGTTGTACATTCAAAGGCACTTGAGGGATCTCCACAGGAGCCGCCGCATAACCATACCCTGAGAATGCAGATCACCTCTTCCTCGTAGTACCTTTAACTCAGTTCAGTAAAATGGAAATGTCTCTATGTCACTAGCAGCTGCTGTGAAAGATGTTTAAAAAATAAATGTATAATAATGCCCAATGCCTATGTGTTCAGAAATCCTGCACATTTTACAGGAAAATCAGTCTCTTGACATTACTGAGAAGAAGAAGGAATTATCTGGCATTCTACTTTCTCCAAAGGTTGTATCAGTCCATCTGTTTTTGAGCAGAATTCCCTCACTAAAATTCCTGTGGGGAGACACATCTAGAATCTGGTGACTTCACATGGCCCCATGCAAAAGGTTTTTTTTCCCCATAAACCTAAGGAGAACCTTTATTTCTGACCTCACTATTGGTGACTAAGATACATTTCTGTGAACTGTATAATCAACTGCTTTTTATTTTCATGCAGATCACCATCTTGTGCTTTCACTTCTAACCAACATGCCTAGTTTGTGGCTATGTAACATTTTTAAGCTTTACAAAAATAAAGAAAAGGAAAAATTAAAAGTTGTGTACCAGTTGTTTTTCTCCACAGCTGGAAGCTCCAGGCCCTCTATTGTTTGAACCCTTTTTTCCTGTTACGTGGCAGTACTATACTCTACCTAGCAAAAAGGCATGTGTTTAATACTGATTTTGCAGCACTGCATGCCAAAAAGCAGCAGCTAGCTGAAACAGCCCTGTCCTTTTTTTCCCCTTTAGCCTAAGCTCAGTGATGAAAAGATACATAAATCAGTGAATGTTCAAGCTTTCTTTGATGGGCTCATTTCCACTCATTTCTAAAAACAGGCAGGACTGACATTTCCAGTGCCAGAGAAACATCTGGAGGACAAGGCTAAAGAAACCCAATAGAAGCAGCAAAAGCAGGGTGAAACCCTTTGACTTGGGGAACAGAAGAAAAGGAAAGCAATATTGCAAATAAATAAAACCACATACAAATGGATACAGATTGAAAGTCAGCTCAGGGTAGATGGCGCACACAAACACCTAAATACCAGCTATACTCAACATTATGACTTGAGTGATACATAGGCTTTTGCACAAGCCAAGAGCACAGAGATGGATGCGTCTCTAGCAGCAGCAGCACTGTTTTCAGGATCTCTTGGACCAGTTAGCATGGCATGATATTGGATCTTTTGGGTGCAAAGTGATATCCTCCCATCTCATCTGCCTTGTACCCTATGCAATGCATTCTTTTAATGGCAAGGCAGGCCAAGTCAATAAATAGGGGAGCGAACAGTGGGCTGATACTGCAGGAGTGGTTTAACAGACAAGTGGACAGCTTATGCATTAAACAGTCATGAGATACAATTCATAAACAGTAATAGGAACAGGGATCAAACTTCAGGTGTCCCCTTTCCTAGGTACATACCATAATCCAGTGAGAGAAGCCCCGTGTGTGATGTTTTAGATGAGGAGTCCATTGCACGTTAGCAACTGCATGGATCTTGGTGGAGGAGAAGCCTGTGCCCAGTGGCAAGGAGACCCAAAATTACTGGAGTTACTCTTCCAGTGCAGCTTTCATCAGCCTTCACAGTCATTGAGAAGTATGTCTTCTTCATCTGCCTGTTCCCCGTTGAGATTTTTATGTTATGTTGGACTGCTCTTCATCTGATACCTCTCCTTTGACCTTACCACCATGGGTGACCCTACCAGGAGTACAAGACTCCTGATGGTGTTGTTCTTAGGGTCATCGGTACACACAAGCCTCTCCACCTCATCAGGATGGCTGTCCATGGAGAGGACCCACAATCACTGGGTTACAAAGTCAGCTTCCTCTTGTTCCCTCTCTCTGGCCCAACGCATCTTGAATCTTTTTTGGCATATTGTTACAGCTTCAAGAGAAGGAGTGAAGAGTGCCCCAACCAGAAAAACCTATAACCAGGTGGTTAGAAAACTCTCCTGGGAAATAGAAGATGGCACAATAGTGGCACATAGCCCAGGTCTCCTCCATTCTAAGTAAACCTTTTAGCCAATGCACTTTTGTATAATAGGGCACCCTTTCCCTCCAGCCACGTTTCTGAATTAAAGTGGCCATGCCTGCTGTGCTATTTAAGTCCCACCTTTGGCACCTAAGTGACTGACGAAAGATCTATGATGGAGCAAAGACTTGAAACTCATTCTCCCAAGGCAGAAGCTACTGCACCTAATGATTGGGCCACCCTTCCACTCGAAAAGTATCTAGCCACATGGCTGCAGATAGCTTTCTAAACATGAATACCCATAACATTGTGTTTCCTGAATCTACAGAGTGAGAAGAGCAATGGGACAGATCCTCAGCAGTAGCAGGACTGCACATGGTGCAAGTTGAGAGATAGAGGCAGTGATGCAAAAATGGTATAAAACTCATGCTTACTATGTACAAATCTGCTCCCCTGTAATGAGAGAAAGTACCCCCTGCTCAGAGATTCTGTTGTTTCAGAAATTCGCTGCCCCTCACACTTTTGGGTGCAACTTCCAACTTTTTCCCCCTTCATGCAACAAGGGATTACAATCCACTCATCACCATCAGCCCGGCTTCAAGCTCCAGTGTATTCCTTCACTACCATGGCCAAATATGCTTTCCCTTCAATCAATTTTTTTTATCTTTTGAAATGTCAAGTTAACTCTCTTTAGGAGTTAATATTTTGTTAAAATGTTCTCTCTCCCAACCAATGCCTAAATAACTAAAGCTCCTCATGAGAACTCAGTCTTGTTACTCTTCATCATCCCTGGTATTTAGCTTAGTCACTTTATCCTGATTTAATGGTCTATAGTAAATGCTTAATCTTAATTCCCCTCTACATTTAATCTCTCATCCTAATTCATAAAATGTCATAGTTACCACATCCCTCATTAATTGCCTGTATTTAATTGCTAGTATAATTGTTTTTTGATAAATAGTGCAACCCCTCCTCCATATTTTCACCTTGGCTCCTTCTGTGCAGATCTAGTGCCTCGCTATTAATATTCCAGTCATGTGATTTATCCCAGCCTGTTCCCAGAATACTTCCTTTCCCTATATAAATATTTGAATGATCTTAATTTCAACTAATTAGTACTGGGACATTTGATTTCCCTCTTGAAAACTCTCATTTGTCACTATCCAGTTCCTTTCTAATTTATACGATACCTATGTTGAGGGGAGAAAATCAAATCAGCAAAAGAGCCAAATTCTATTTACCATTTTTTTTTTCATGTTTGCATGTAAAACAAGTGGCAGACTGACAGCCCTGAAGACTGAAACCTCCTATTAATGCACTGCACAGGGCAGCAGTACTCCCAAACTGGCCACCAGCATGCCTCAAGCCTGCAGAGGAAAGAGACTGCAGTGTTAGAGAAGTAGCTAAGAATTTGGGTTCAGTTCCCAGGGCTGCTATAGACTGGGGTGAGATACTCTACCTTCACACCTCAGTCTCCCACATGCAAAACAGAAATAATGGTAACTTCATAAGGCTGTTGTGAGGATGTCATAAATGCTAACCAAATTATTTGAATTTCCTATCAAGTGACATGAACCCATTCCACAGTTAGTTTATTGTGCTGGCCCATTCAGTCTCCACTGACACTGCTACAAAGCTATGCATCCTAGTGGGTTTTGTGAGAAGAGCACCAGTCCATAGGGAATCAGACTGACACCACTAGACTTGTTCTGTTTAAGTCACAAAACTACCACCCAGCAGTAATAACTTCCCGTTATTATGAACCTCAGACCACTGGCCTGGTGGTGCAAAGCTTTACATCTAATTGTCCAAGGCATGCAGACTCCTTACTTGAACCTGTCCTTCATCTTGTAAGGAAAGCAACGTCCCCTCTGTCTGTTCCTTTAGGAAATGCTGGATCAGAGAAAGCTTTGGAGTTGCAACCTTGAAACCCCTTCCTGTGAGCTTTACTGACATGCGTAACCCCTTATGTTTAGTTATAACTAAAAATGGGTACAATATTTTGGATTCTGGTTGTCAAAGCCTGTTGCTTCTATACTGCAGTTGCTCCTAAACTACACTTGGTAGCCTGCTGGTATCTGTTGAAATCAGGGGTTATAACTAGAACTTGTCATGAAGGGGAGGGGCTGTTTGCAATGGAAAATGGTTCCATTTACATTTTCACAATTTTCATTTTCATTGTGGAAATCTGGATACAGAAATATTTTGGCTGCAAACCAAAATTTTACAAATATTTGGTTTTGACTGAAATAATTTGGGTTTTGTCCCTTTAGCTTTGGGGCGGGGAGGGGAAAAAATCAACATTTTCCACAGAGAAGAGACATTTTCTGCAAAACAATCAGTTAATCAACATTTTAATTTCCTATTAAAAATCAGTTTTGATGGAAAAATGTCAACAAGTCCTAGTTATGGCTTTGCGAGAAAGAAATAGTCCCAGAGGCATCTCAACCATGTATGCTACTATACCCTCTTAAAGATCTCACATCTTCTTTCTCCTATCCACATGGTGAAGTTAACAGGCTGTTCAAGCCCATATATTCTTCTGTTGTGTCAGGGTGCATGAGAACAGTATGTTTTAAGAAATAAGACAAAAGTAACTCTTTATTACTGTACCTTCCAGGAACCACTCCTGAAATGACAGTGTGAAAACAAACAGAAATCTAATTGTGACCCAACATAAAATACAATATCTGCCCCAAATAAATGTTATTTATTATAAATCATAAGAGCTTTTCTATAAGGTGAAACAACATTAGGATTTTCTGCTTTCAAACCCTTCTTGAAATGAAACACTGAAATTTCATTTTAAAATCTCCTTTTTCGTAATTGTAATTCTGATAATGGAGGCTTTTCAGAAATAGAAGTTATCTTTTCTCTAAAAAATAAATCCGAGTTTAAGAAAAAAGCATATTTGAGATCCTTCAGCATATTAGTGTCTGAATTATTATATTACAATGGTTCTGATAAGTCCCTATGGAGTTAGGAGGTCTATTGTACTGAAAAACACATAGTATGACCACCCCTGCTGTAAAGACCTTACAGTCTAACTACACTAGACAGAGAGATGTGCAGAAAAAAAGGCATAGGCAGTAAAGTGATTTTCCCAAGATCAGAAAGGAGTTCAGTGGCATAGATGGGAGTACAATGACAGCCCAGGGTTGGTATCCACTGAGCTATTCCACCTATCATACTAAATCAGGGGTGGGCACAATGCAGCCTGTGGGCCACATGTGGCCCACCAGGCCATTCAATCTGGCCCGCGGGGCCCCTAAAAAAATTTAGAAAATTACTATTTATCTGCCCCTAGCTGCCTGTCATGCGACCCTCAATGGCTTGCCAAAACTCAGTAAGTGGCCCTCTGCCCAAAATAATTGCCCACCCCTGTACTAAATCATTGTGTAATCCTAAAAAATTGTATCTAGACATGCTATTTTAATGGTTCTTGGTTTACGCTTACAAGTAACTGGCTGAATAATTGGCTATTCCCCCTAGCAATGGTAAACTCCATTTCCCTTCTCCAATTCCTACCACCTCACTTCATTAACTCATGAGATACAGGTGCATTTGCAAATTAAAAACTGAAATGACCCAATTTGTTCATTTTGTAAAAAAAATCCTTCTTTTCGGTTTAGTGAGAGCCTTTACAGTGAACAGGAGAAAACTGTAACTAATTGCATCTTCAGACAGGAGTTTCAGCCTTAAGCAGTAGCAGAGATATTGCATTCATATGATGGCACCAGTGCTTGACTCAGAGAAGTCCTTACAAATTAGGTTATGGAAAATTTACTGCCAGCCAGAAACTCATATTTGAAGAGATTTCTCATCGGTCATGGAGGTGACACTTTCTGTAGCTTGCTGTTTGAGTACTATAGGTGGCAGGGAAGAAGGAAAAAGATACAGCAAACTACTGGGATTCTTAGAAGGAAGTTTTCTGTGCTAATAAGTGCTGGGGCATTGTGGAATCTACTGAGAAGCAAGTAGATTTCGCCACCTTGGGGTGACTCTCCTGCAGAAGCACACAAATTAAAACCGAAAGAAACAGATCCTTTTCCAAGTGATGAACTGATAGAAGTAGTTTTCTCTCATCTTCCTCTTTTCCCTCCCACAACATGAAGGTTTAGCTTTGTTTAATCCATTACCATCCTCTTTTACTTATGTACCATGTTGCCTTCAATCTGTAAAATTGTATGTGTATTACAGGGAGTGGTATGGAGGACTCCAAAATCCATTTGGGTCCTAGTGACTTTTTTCAGGTTGGGATGAAGGAGCTGGGAAGGGAGCACATCCAACCAACACAGAGGTAAGCAATTTGCATCACTTGGGCAGTGGGAAGTTAAGGAAGCCTCAGTTTTTTGGGAACACTGTGGAACTGAACTATGTTTTGACTCCCCCTGCCCCAGAGGGCAAACTATAAGGCCTGTCCCCACAGTACCTGTGCACCCAGCATGCCAATCCCTAGGGTGATTGTGTGAACTCAGTACCAAATGTCAGTAAAAGAAACAGTTGGAAAAATCTCTAGTAATCATGGGCTATTATTGAAGCAAGGTTGTAAAACAATAAAACATTCTTGGCTATTCCTCAGTGTATTCTATAAATGATACATTAGGGCATCGTCTGTAATATGAATAGCCCTTACTTGAGTGGGCACATTGTATGTTTGCCTTACAAACTAATAAAACTTGATT
This sequence comes from Crocodylus siamensis, assembly GCF_052110815.1. Lineage (NCBI taxonomy): Eukaryota > Metazoa > Chordata > Crocodylia > Crocodylidae > Crocodylus > Crocodylus siamensis. The sequence continues at coordinate 5,577,892 of NC_143404.1, read as the reverse complement.
CATACAAAAAATGAATTGTTGTGGTTCGAGGGAGGCTGCTCTCGAACTGCTACTTCCAGTCTGGGGAAACAGTAAAGCAAGCTGATATAAATGGAAATTAAAGAAACAAATTCAGATGGCATAATAAAAAGCAATTTCCACCTGGAAACTCAGAGCTGTAGAAAAGCTGGCTTGTTGCAGCAAATACAGATCATGCATTAAGCATTTCAGTGACCCTGGGGAGCAAAGAGAGAAATCTGGATGTTTCTAATTACCTTTCCTCATTTCCACATATGCAATAACATCACTTTCAGGCAGATACTCAACTTTCAATGATTCTCTGGCTGATTTCTGCTGCAGTTTTAAGTGGCAGTGACAAGTGGATCACAGGGTTCATCCTGTGACCTGAAACTTAGTTAGTGATGTTCTTGGCCCTTTGGTTCTCTGCATTGATTATATGGTGTCAGGGGACCTGACTGCTCTTCCCCTTGGTATCAGTGAGGAGCAGAAGTAACCCTACTGAATGTAGTGCAGTGACCCTGGTGTGCAATAGGTGTCAATAAAATCAGAATCAGATAACATCTATGCTTTAGATTAAGTTCCCAAGCTTATTTTCCTGTGAGTTCAGCTGTCTGTACTTAATAATGTCCTCATCTCTAATCTGCAGCTATTGACAATTATTCAAAGTGCATTTTATAGTCAAACATCAAAGAATCTTGTAATGCAGAAGGCAAAGGAGGCAGTAAAAATGTGAACTCTGTCTACTAAACTGTGACTTCCTACCTGTTTACTCGGGTATTATGAATTCATTTTTGGTATTGTGCTGTTTGAGGTTCAAAACAGTTAAATTGGGATGTAAGGTTTTATTGATCTGTTTTTACTTACATTGAAATGACATAAAGGACGGTACAGTAGTGATTAAACCACATCTGTTTCACATTTTGAAGCAAACTTTTCCACCTATAATAACTTATGGGTTCTGTCTTCCTCTGCCAGCAGCATATGCAAGAGTCTGGGGGAGAGGCTGGTCTATGCATCTTGTCTACAGCACACAAAATTCTTTCTTGAAGAGCAAGAATGGCTTCTTAAAATTATCATCAGCCTATGAGTGTGCATTTCAGCATTGCTCTGGGAAATGAAAACAGTGCAGTGGACCTTGCTGGGCTTCCTGCAGCTCCCTCCAGTTACGAGGGATGTTTTCGCTGAGTAGAGGGAGAGAGAACAGCCACGAGAAATTGCTCAGCTTTACCCCTCATTTATCTGTTGTTAGTATTCCTGTTTGGAAAAAGCTGAATGTATTTCTTCCAGAGCAGTGCACAAGTTCACAGAGGTTCAAACTCATTTAGTCCAGTTGCGGAGAAAGTCTTAACTGCATTCTGTTAAGAACTGTGCCAGCTGCAGATCGTATCTGCTTCACATGGTATAGTTTTATTAAAATACCTATAGAACTTGTCATCATTACAGAACAAGTTCTAATAACCTCCCCATCTCGGATTTGCTGTAAGGTCAGGGTCAGGTCAAGCTTTTGAATCGCTGCGTACATTACCGACCCATGGAGCGTGATGTCCTAGGGAGGGAATCATGGCGCTGTCTGAGTCAGAGCCCACCTTCCGGTCCAGAAGGACTGGCAGATCCCATGATCGCTACAGCTCAGTGGAAGCCAAAAGAGAAGGAAGGAAGGGGCAGCTCCCTCTACCCCACTCCTGCAACCCCATCAGAAGTCTGTAGCTACAATCTCTCGGCGGTTAGTCACGTGAATTGCTGTGTCCTAGTCTAGTTCCTCGTGAAAAAGGAAACCTCATCACAAAACCAAACTGCTACCGGCATCCTTGTTCCTGGTCTCAGCAGAAAAAAACAAGAATCAAACTGGCATTGAATCTAACACTGAGCAACATCTCAGACCTACAGTACACAAAACCCTTCCTAGTCAGACCTGACACATCAACGTTGACACCTGGGTTGCAGCCACTCTCGGGGAACCCACACTTCCACAGACATTACATTCACTATCAAAGAAAATTAAGGAGTTTTTTTAATCCAAACCTGTGCTATAATACACAAGCTTATAATCCACCGGGCAACTTCACAGCCTAGTCACATCTTTGTAATCCTCCTGAAGTTGCATAACTCTCCAGCTGTCCTCCTAAAAGGGATTTCATTCCATGCCTGGTAGGTTTTGCAGCAAGTAGCTGACTGTAAAACACATGCACCCTGATGCACGTTATCTGGAGGCAGGATCCTTAAGGAAAGTGGTTTTCTAATTTATAGACTTCCTTTCTCCAAAGACGTGATTTTGCCATGGTTTCTCTCCCTCATATCTAGGGACCTACCTAAATCACAGTGAGATGAAGGGATTTTTGTGGGCTGTTCACAATGCCAATTTCGCAATCTTTTCACAACAAGGCCCCCTGATTGGCCAGTGGGCCCCAGTGGCCCCACCCCTCACCACTGATTGGCCAAAAAGTCAACCACTCGTCTTCAGACTGCCCTGCTGCATCTGGCTTCTTCAAAATGGAATGCCAAAACCCTTTTACTTTCCTGACTGGCGCCTTCACCAAGTCTAAATCACTAGCTCAACTTCTCAGGAGCAATCTCTCAAGCCACATGCTGTATGGCTGCAGGGATTGATATCCTTTTTTTGTACTCTGTTGAGCTTTAACTTCTCAGCGGGCGATTCCATGAAAAATTGTAGGAAATACCATTTTTCTGGAAACCACCGTTTTTTGCAGTTTTAACCATGATTTAAGTAGGTCCCTATTCATATCCACACACACTGACCAAAGAACAGGAACCACCTTACCAGGTTTTAAAAGTGGTTTCAGCTTAATGCCTTTAACAAGAGCCATGTCTACATTGGGATACTAATTGTATTAGAATCTATGCTTAAAAACCTTTGTGCAAACACATCACATTTAACACTATGTTAGCTGTCTGTTTAATCCTACAGGTATAACGTTGAACATGATAATCCTGGTATAACATCATATTAGTCCATACATATTCTAACATCAAAAAATGTTCTAGTGTGCAAGCTCAAACACTATAGCATTTTCAGATAATCTTATTTTATAATATATGCTACTTGACTAATTTATTTCAGTTTTATTTTAATTCAGGGATCATCTGCATCTTACAAGTCAATACCATATGAATACCCCTATGGTCAGAGCACCATAATACAGAAAGCATAAATGGTCTCTTCTGGACCAAAATACTCATAGTTTGTCAGGATAGAAATAACCCTGATTATAACATACACTACATCAGGGGCTCATCTGGAAATACAGCTGTTGAGGACTTCATATACAAATCTGACTTTGTCCTCAAGCGCAGAAAATCTCTACTTAACAGATCACAGGTACCATCTCTCTGGCTTTTTTTTGTGTCTTTATGTTGGAACTTTTATCTGCTAACATCTGTCTGCAGCATACTTTCCGTCCAACTGGAAATCATACATGGAAATCATAAATACAAGCAGTTCATTTTTAAAGAGAGACACAAGGGAAAGAATATTCTAGTTAGCTCAGCACCTGGGTTTTGGTGGATTTGAGAAGCATACAATATATTTTTTTCTCTGATGGGCATAATACTGCACTTACTGGCAGCCCATATCCCAAGGGGAAAAATAAAGCAACACAAGCCCCTTACAACCAGGACAGAAAAAACTATTTCTAGACCCTTGCCTTTTTTTCAAAGGCCTTCTAAAACAATGCAGTGATTCATTCCTTTCTATGTTTGTTTGGGACAGGAAAGTTTCTAACATTGGGCTTTATTCTGGTCTCACTCACTGACTGTGTTTCAAGCTGCCTCATCTTTTTAAATGCAAAGGGTTTTAGCACAAACATTAATGCAGCATTGTACAGACACTTAAGATGCTGCTACTCTCTCACTCTTCAGCTAGGAAGTTAGGAAGTTATAGGCAGAAAGGAGAAAGGAGATGAAGGTAAATGTGTATTCAACTGGAGTATAAAAATATATACAAATATGATTTGTAAATACATAGGAGGTAAAAAGAAGGTGCCAGGTAACGTGGGGCCTCTGCTGGACACGCTAGGACATCTAGTCAATGCGCCACACAGCAAAGCTAACCTATTTAACTATTTTTTTGCCTTCACTTTTCTGAGCAGGGATCAGGTCACCCCTCCCCCCACCGGGACCCCTGTAGGTCCCAGGGGAGGCGCACCCAGACCTAGGGTCAGTGAGGACCTAGTCAGGAAACTTCTGGAGGGACTGAACGTATTTAAATCAGCTGGTCCTGACGATCTCCACCCCCGAGTGCTGAGGGAATTAGCTGTGGTCATTGCGGGACCCCTGGCACGGCTGTACGAGCACTCGTGGTGCTCTGGTGTGGTGCCGGAGGACTGGAAGAGGCCAATGTGGTTCCCATCTTCAAAAAGGGCAGGAAGGAGGACCTGGGAAACTATAGGCCAGTTAGTCTTACCTCGATCCTGGGGAAGCTTTTTGAGAGAATTATTCTGGCACATGTCCATGAGGGGCCAGCCGGGGAGGTTATGCATAGGGGCAACCAACACGGGGTCATTAGTGGCAGGTCCTGTCAGACCAACCTGGGGCCTTCTACAACCAGGTCACCAAATCCTTAGAGGCAGGGGTGGCAGTGGACATCATCTTCCTGGACTTTCGGAAGGCCTCGACACTGTCTCTCACCCCGTTCTCATTAAGAAACTGGGGGGCTGTGGTGTCGACACCCACACAGTCAGATGTGTCGCCAACTGGCCGGAGGGCCACACCCAGACAGCGGTGGTGAACGGGTCATTGTCGACCTGGAGGGACGTGGGCAGTGGGGTCCCCCAGGGCTCTGTCCTCGGGCCCGCACTGTTCAACATCTTCATCAGTGACTTGGACGAGGGGGTAAAAAGCACCTGTTCAAATCTGCTGATGACACTAAGATGTGGGGGGATGTGGGCATGCTAGAAGGGGCGAATAGGCTGCAATCGGACCTTCACAGATTACAGGGGTGGGCAGATGAGAATAGGATGGGATTCAACGCTGACAAGTGCAAGGTGCTGCACCTGGGAAGGAAGAACCGGCACCATCCCTACAGGCTGGGGGACTCCCTTCTCGTCAGGGCAGAGGCAGAAAAGGATCTGGGGGTCGTCATTGACTCCAAGATGAACATGGGCCGGCAGTGTGGGGACACGGTCAGGAAGGCCAACCGTACCCTGTCATGCATCCACAGATGCATCTCGAGCAGGTCCAAGGAGGTGATCCTCCCCCTCTATGCAGCACTGGTCAGGCCACAGCTGGAGTGCTGCGTCCAGTTCTGGGCGCCGCACTTCAAGAAAGATGTGGACAGCATGGAGAGGGTCCAGAGGAGGCCACTCGCATGATTGTGGGCAGCAGGGCAGGCCCTATGAGGAGAGGCAACGGGACCTGAACCTGTTCAGCCTCCACAAAAGAAGGCTGAGGGGGATCTTGTGGCCTGTTACAAACTAGTCGGGGGGGTCAGCAGGCATTGGGGGAGTCCCTGTTCCCCCGAGCACTGCCAGGAGTGACCAGGAATAACGGTCACAAGCTGGCAGAGGGTAAATTCAGACTAGACATCAGGAGGCGCGACTTCACGGTCAGGGCGGCTAGGGTCTGGAACCAGCTTCCAAGAGAAGTGGTGCAGGCTCCTACCCTGGGGGTGTTCAAGAGGAGGCTGGATGAACACCTTGCTGGGGTCGTTTGACCCCAGTAGTCTTTCCTGCCACGGCAGGGGATCAGACTTGATGATCTGCTCAGGTCCCTTCTGACCCTAGAAACTATGAAACTATATGAAAATGAGAAGGTTTGACAATAAACTGAAAGTTCTTATAAAGTCTGCTCTCAAACTCAAGAGGCAATTGAGGTGCAAGTTGGACTGATTGGCTGCTGGTGGCCACTTTTATTATATAACATGCTAATCCCATTCCTCTGACCTTAACTAAGGGTAGGTCCAATCCAAAAACCCCTTGAACCTTCAAGCCATTAAAAAGTTAGATCTGAATTCTCCAGCTCAACCCCATATAACCTTAACATCATTAACAGGGTATAAGACAGGATTAAAGTACAGACTCCTTGAAGAAAATGTACCATTGGAGAGGAGACTTAATTAATAGCTGTATGAGATCAGGTAGTCTCATCTTGCAGATTTTTTTTTCCAAGCCGTGTAACATTATTATTATTATTTGTATTATATTAATGCCTAGCAACTTCAGACAAGATCAGGATCCCATTGTGCCAAGCCAGTATAAAATACACTGTAACAGACAGGCTCTTCTCTGTATATCTTATTATCAAAATACATGAACAGAACAGAGAAGCTGGGAGCAGAAATAGAGCCACAAAGACTTGTCTAGTATCATACAACAGGATTACACAGATGTGACTTGGGAATAGAGCCCAAATTTCCTGTCTCCCAGACTACTGCTATCCACAAAACGTACAATTTCATATTGCTACCTCAAAATATTTTGGTTTCAGTTTCAGATTCAAACCACTCCAGACAGCCACATTTTTCCTGGTTGTACATAGAAACCACAGAACTTTAAATAGCTTTCTGTCCAAAACCAAGGTACAGCCTAGGCTCATGAACCCAGCCAGAGGTTTGCATCTGCAATGAGACCTAACGCATGCAGGCCGGTTATGAAAACTGCAGACAAGTAATGGTTGCTCCTCAGCACTCTTCCCATATTATTCAGCAGGCGAGGAAATCAGCCTTTTCAATTCTCTTCAGAGGAACCCTTCTTAGTCTTGCAGTGATTTATGTCCTGATATTCCTGATATAACAAGTTAATCACTAAAGCAAAGGGCTGAAAAGATGATTAGCACAGCCAATCTGGGGCTCCCATGTATCAATCTACTGCACATCACATCACCCTTAGGGAACTCCCCTCTTGCCAGCACGGAGGCAGAAAAGGATCTGGGGGTCATCACTGACTCCAAGATGAACATGGGCCGGCAGTGTGGGGACGCGGTCAGGAAGGCCAACCACACCTTGTCGTGTATCCACAGATGCATCTCCAGCAGGTCCAAGGAGGTGATCCTCCCCCTCTATGTGGCACTGGTCAGGCTGCAGCAGGAGTACTGCGTCCAGGTCTCGGCGCCGCACTTCAGGAGGGATGTGGACAGCATGGAGAGGGTCCAGAGGAGGCCACTCGTATGATCAGGGGACAACAGAGCAGGCCCTACAAGGAAAGGCGACGGGACCTGAACCTGTTCAGCCTCCACAAGAGAAGGCTGAGGGGGGATCTAGTGGCCTGTTACAAACTAGTCAGGGGGACCAGCAGGCACTGGGGGAGTCCCTGTTCCCCCGAGCACTGCCAGGAGTGACCAGGAATAACGGTCACAAGCTGGCAGAGGGTAGGTTTAGGTTAGATATCAGGAGGCGCGATTCACGGTCAGGGCGGCTAGGATCTGGAACCAGCTTCCAAGAGAAGTGGTGCTGGCCCCTACCCTGGGGGTGTTTAGATGAACATCTTGCTGGGGTCGTTTGACCCCAGTACTCTTTCCTGCCATGGCAGGGGGTTGGACTCGATGATCTGCTCAGGTCCCTTCTGACCCTAGAAACTATGAAACTATGAAACCACTTGGAACTTCCTGACAACAGCAAAGACAGACTGCAGGACATTTTGAAGAGAAAAACAAATGCTTATTTATTTAAAAATGTTATCAAGGGAAAGGAAAAATTGAGCTGAAAGTTCAGTAACCAGTTGGGCTTTGAATATCAAATGGTTTTACAGACTCAGCCCACTTTTCAGTCTTCAAGCTGATTGTGCATTTGTCCATTTTGATTTTATTCTTCACACCCTGTGATATCTGTTGAGACAAGGACACTTCTAATTATGAGCAGTTGTCTATGGTGTGCACTCCCAAGGGACTGGAAAAAAAAATTAAGTCAGGTCAGAGCAGCAATCATGTCCTACAGAGACACAGCAGGTGTCTGCCAAAAAATGATAAAGAATTCAGGACAATGGGCACTTTGTAAGGTAAGGCCTGTGCACTTTGGAAGCGAGACTGGAACCCAAAAGCAAAAAGAGCATTGAGCATCCTTGGAGCCGGCAGGCGTGAATGGCAAATGTTTGCAGGACCTTCCTTACCTTCACTTTTGCTGACACCTACACAGCCTCAACAGAGTTACAGTAACTTCCTACTGCAGATTCAGTTCCAGGCACAAGTACTGCACTTCAACAATCACTTCTCTTTCTGCATTTAACAAGAAAATGCCTATAGGCTCTCCTTTGTGGCCCAATTGGCCTTTTTTTCAATAAGTGTCACTGGAACTGTATTTCTTGAGAAAGGTGTCCTTACCCTGGTACTGCAGTTCTGCAAATACTTTCCTTAATATTGCAAGAAGTTTGGAATGGAAGTGTTTACGCAGTTCCACGGGAAAACCATCATACTGTGGAGCTTAGGGAACACTTTGTTAGTAATACTAACAATCCTTGCAACAATAATAGGGTAGGTTAGTTCTGGCTTACGTTGATGCTAAGTGTTAACAGAGACACCTAATTTTGAAATGTGAGTTATTGTGACTACCACATTTCTACAATATTTGTCTGAAACCTGTAAATATGCAAGTGTACATGATAATTGCCTTTTGTCTTCTTTTATCTTTGTACGATGTCACTCATCTGAAGTCAGACTAGAATGCACCCAGATGTAATAGCACAGAATGGCACTGGCTTGGCACTTAAACAATTTAAAAGTAGGTTGTTTGATCATAGCTAGTAGCTTGCAACTCAAGCTGTATCAGGGTGTCAGACTGCCATGTAGTGATAACTCGAGTTAGCATTGAACAAGTACCAGAAGCAGTCTTGCCAGAGCAAAACAGAGCTCCATAGGGAGAGAAATTACACATAAACTGGTATAAGTGATCAGAAACCAGTTCAAATCTGTAACACAACAGAAGTTCACTGCACATAAACCACTTGCAAAATGGTTGAAACCAGTTAAAGATAAACCTGGATGGATGTAGTATCAGACATAACTGATTTAGGTTAAATAGGATTATTGAACTTCTGTCCTAGAGCCCCTCCATATTCAAGTTAACTCATGGTCCCCTAGCATCCCAGGATGCTTTGCATCTTCCCCACAACCCTCACCCCCCATGCAGCATGGGTGGGCCAGCCTTGGCCCAACCTGTCTGCTCCAGGGAAGTAGGGAGGCATGCTCTAGCAACCCCATGCTGGGCCACTGCAGGCATGTGGCTGCATTTCCGGAATCAAAAGTGAATGTCCATTCACTGGTTTATTGGTTCAGTCTACATAGCTGAGACTAACCTGTGAAAATTGAATCAATTCAGCCTCAAGCTTTCTGTCTGTACTTAGCCCACGTGGGTAATTTACTCTGCTAAGAAGCAAAGCAAGTTAGACCACATAGACATCTGTGCTTCTGCAGCTAGGCTGCTTCCTATACTCAAACAAACATATATTGCATGCAGAGAAAGACTGCTTTTGAGAATGAACCAAGGCCGGGAGTCTCTAGCTTCCCCATGACATGGTCCACATGTAGGAGAAATTGTCTTACTGACATCTTCTAATCCATTAACAATCATTATTTCACCTCCTTTACCATACACAGGAGTGCAGTAATACTGTGAAACCTGCAGCAAGTGCTTACATGGGAAAACAATGATATAATCTTAGCTGTCTTTATATACAATTTAACATCTGGACACAAAGGAAGAAAGCTGGCACCATGTAACCAGGGGGGCAGACTGCGAGGAAGTGTCCTACATGCCCCAGTTCTTTAGGGATTACTGTGTGGACCATCACTTGCTACTGTCTAGAATAAGGTTAACATAAATTGTGTATCCTGTTTGCAGAGCAAGTAAAAGATGTTCTTCTTTAGCTCGAGAGAGGTCAAGTGAAAGGAGTATTTCTGAAACTTAGCCCCAGAGTTTTATCCTACTTTTACTATGTTGTTGAATAGCGACCCCAAACTGCCTGTATTGTCTGCACAGTCACAATGCCCCATGCTTCAGGAAAACTGTCGGCAGTTTGGAGAGTCAAGTGGAGAATGACAAAAATGACTGGAGGCCTGGGAAGCAAAACTTATGAGGAAAAGCTGAAAGAACTAGGGTTACATCGTCTGGAGAAGAAAAGACTGAGGAAGGATTTGTAACAATCTTCAAATACATGAAGGAAGATTATAAAGAGGTGGGAGATGGGCTTTTCTCCATGGCCACAGGGAACAGGACTAGGAATGATGGCTTCAAACTGCAGCAGAGGAAATATAGGCTGGAGATTAGGAGGAACTTTCTGATTATGCGAGTGGCCAAGCATTGGAAGAAGCTACCTAGAGAATCTGTCGAATCTCCATCCTCGGAAATTTTCAAGACCAGATTAGATGGACACTTAGGTGGGATGGTTTAGTCACGGTTGATCCTGCCGTGAACACAGGGCTGGACTAGATGCCCTCACGAGGTCCCTTCTGACTTTCCTATGATCCGACTACAAAAGGGTAATCTGTCCCTATGCTCTCCACTGTCTGTAGCAAGCCCTCATTGTACAAACTGTACTTTTTTTTCCTGCCACATGTTGAGAACCAGGTTCTAGTTTGTTCCTCCCACCCTGACAGAGTACCCTTCAGTTCAAAGCAGAGAGGGATTCTTTTGGATATGGACAACGCCGTCAATACATCAACCTAACAAAGGGTGGACCCAGGATTGGCAAAGCGGGGTGTGCACTGCAGGGTTAGCAGCACCCCTGCTCCCAGCCCCAACCCCACAACCCACCAGCGTGGGCAGACAGCACTGCAAGAGTATCTGGGAACATTTTTAAGTTCCCAAAGCAGGTAAGCATCCCCACCTTCCCCTCCCTGCCCAGAGGCATGTCTCTTCCCCTCTCCTTCTACTCCTTCCTCCTCCAGCTGCTGCTTTCCCTGCTGTGGAGGGGTGGGGGGTAGAGGAAGCTTCAGAGCTACTCCTGTCCACTCCAACCAGGCCGCGTGGGGCCAAGGCTAGCTGGGAACAGTAGCAGTAGTGATGGGGAGGGTGTGGGTCCCCACTCCCCTCGAGCAGGAGTAGGAAGCTGCTGCTGCTGTCACTGCCCTAGGTGAGCCCAGCCCCTGCGCAGCCCCACTCGAGTGGGCAGGAGCAGCTCTGAAGATTTCCCTGCCCCTGGGACAGCAGGGTAAGCAGCCATGGCAGGTGGGGAATGGAGGAAGGGGATGGGAGGGGATGTGCTTCTGAGCACTCTTCTCCTTTGGGGACTTCTATAAAGTCCCAAGAGGCTCCATGTCTGAACCTAACTTTCCACGTATGAAAAAGAGGCCTGGGCCAGGCAGGGCCTACAGCACACCATAAGAAGATTATTCTTTTTTGCAATACAGCCCCTGTGCACAGAGTCATCTCTTCCACCTTACTCCGTTAAATATGTTGCCAGGGAGCAAGTGGGGCAGAGGCAAAGAATCTGTGACCTCTGTGGAGCTCAGGTAACCTGCAAGTCTTGTGCTGGAGGCTGGGAGGAGAACAAATAACATCTCCCATCCTCTGGGGAAATAGAAACAATTCTGCAGAGAGACTTGAGCTATTCCCCCTGTTACATAGGGCTAGAATCTGAATCTGGTCCACAGTTTATACTGGCCTCTCAGTTAATTTTACAGAGCAATCAAAACCATTCTCCAGGCTGTTTTCTTCCAAAACATATTTGCTGCCACGTCTTTGTAGAATGTGACAAAAACATATTGTTAACAAATGGCTGAGGTCTCGTTTACAGTTCAGCCAACAAATGTGCAACGAAAACAAAATAGAAAATAAACCCTTTCCAGTTCTTGCTGGGCTAGGCAACTCCTGAAGAGATGTGTGATTGTGACCCAAGGCACTCAATGGCTTGCTATTATTTTGCCCAGTAATTTCTCGCACAAATTAAGAAATATTGTTGAAGACTGTTGCATGGTGCTGCTTCTATCACACGAGTAGGAAACATGACCTTGTGGTAGTTTGCACAGACAGGATAAGGGATGTAGTGCAGGTGCTGGCAAAAGGGATTCTCCTTTAGCTCTGATGGAAGAATTGAAGCATGCATGCTTTTATGTAACCGCTGTGTCCCTGGACTGCAGCACATGGATACCATAACTTTTCAACAGCTGGCCTTATTAGCTTGGGGCAAAGGATTCTAAACCAGCCACCCCCAACTTTCACATTTGTGCACCAACTTGTCAAAGTAGGTTTTTATCATTGCTCCATACCAAACAACAGCCAAGCAAACAGCAAGTTTGAGAACAAACATATCCAGTGCCTACTTTGGAGGTTAGCTGCCATTCTGTTCATCTACAGAACAGCTGTTCAGTTTCCTAGTCACCTAAAATCAACTTCCAAGACTGCATAATTTGCATCAAATGGTCTGTATGTTAAACATTAAGTATGGGCAACAGAATCATTAACAGATTCAACAGTTCAGAATACACAAGACAGCAATTATCATTTTTACATTTATCTGCTTGTTAGTAAAGAAACTGTTGAAGGACATCCTGAACTGCTGATGGTTTGCAGTGCCATGTGGGGGGAGGGATGAAATTATTTTTTAGGAATAAAGTTTATGAGCATACTGAAAATACATATACAGTATCTTGAAATATATGTACTTGATACTGAAAACCAGACTGCTATCCATTTTAAAGTGTCACACACAAATGAACCTTTACAACAAGACATCTTGCTATGTTCAGATATTTCAGCATGAAGTAAACTAGGGATACATTTTTCGCTTATCTATTTTGTTATAAAAATGCAGTCTTCAGCTTCACCAACTAAGTAGCCTACATTAGGAACTGAACATGTAAACTAAACTTTTCCATAATCCCTATGTATCTATAAAGTCTATGGAATTGCTTATGGAATTACTTATTATGGAAAAGGATGTCATCCGCCTGCTTTACTCAGCCTTGGTGAGGCCGCAGCTGGAGCACTGTGTCCAGTTCTGGACACCACACTTCAGGAAGGATGTGGAGAAGCTCGAGAAAGTCCAGAGGAGGGCCACACGCATGATTAGAGGCCTAGAGACCAAGACGTATGAGGAGAGGCTGAGGGACTTGAGACTCTTCAGCCTGAAGAAAAGAAGACTCGGGGAATTTGGTGGCAGCCTACAAGTATATAAGGTGCATACATCAGGATTTGGGGGAGCATCTACTCACCAATGGCCCCCAGGCAAGGACAAGAAATAATGGGCACAAGCTGACAGACGATCGCTTCAGGCTAGACATAAGGAAAAATTTCTTTACAAGCTGAGCGCCGAGGGTTTGGAACAGGCACCCTCCAGAGGTGGTACAGTCACCCACCCTGGCGATCTTCAAAAACATCTTGATGCCCATCTTGCTAGGATCATTTGATCCCAGCAGTCTTTCCTGCTCAAGTGCGGGGAGTGGACCCGATGATCCCATTCCAGCCCCTAAAAACTATGAAACTTAGTGAAGAAAACAATCTCCTTCATGTTTTATGTAACCGGGTTACGAGAGTGAGGATTTTCATAAATGTGCTATAAAGCATTGTAGAGGATTGGAACTAATTTATAAATTTTTTCATCATACATGTAGTATTTGTTAATAATTTATTTGCATCAGTTTGGATGTAAGCAGTGCTAGAGCCAAAGAAAGTCAGTCATATACGGTCAAACTCATATTTTTAAGACAGCCAGTCTACCACCCACAGTTGTGACCACTAATATTCAAATCAAAGTTTAATTTTCCAACAATTAAGTCTCATCAAAGAGCAAATATAACACTCAAAGCAAGCAATAGCCATTAGGCCACCATTTATGCATTGTTTACCAGCTACTCTGTGTTTTGTACAATGATTGGATAAATCAGTAAATCAAATCATCAATGGATTCATTACATGGCTTTTTTCCCTATGTTTAGAAGCGGTTTCTATATTATTATAGTCCCAAATGAAACAGGAATTCTCTGTATTCTGGTTTAAGTAATAATAATGCTCTTTCTTAAACGGAAAACACATTGCTTCCTATACATGGGGGGTTGATCTTACGGTAAGTAAGACAAAAGGTTTACTGAAGCTTGTTTTCCAAACTGGAGTATTATTTCAAAAGCTATAACATATATTCCACTAAAAAAAAAATGCAAAAAAATGTGGTTTAAAAACACTGACATTGATTTGAGTTTGAAAGCATGTGTAGTATATCCAGCCTTGCAAACGTCCATTGGTAATTCTTTTTCATGAAAGAAAAGAATGAGATAAAACAGATTTTTAACAACAAATTTCAGTTTCTCTCCTACTATAGGAACGTTGTGACCTCTCCACCAGAATGTGCATGTTTCAGGTTTAATGCCCCACATAAGTGACAACATTCAATAACTGCCTGCTGAGTTACCTGAAAAGCTTACTGCTTTGCAAGGGGGGTGGGGGGATTATTTTGAAAATGCTCCATAAAATGACAAGCACTGAAAAAAATGAATAGAGAGTTCTGGGAGAGACTGTGGATACAGCAAAAAGTGATCATATTCCTTACCAACTTAAATAGCTACGTATGGCAGAACAACCACATGATCCCTACTGAAAGTTGTTCAGGAAATAATTTCCCCCTGAAAAATATAAACAAAACACTTGTAGTTTTTCCAAGTTTTAATGCAAAAACAAAAAAAACCACTTTTCAGGAAACCAAAATTTCAGGTTTTGGTACCAAAAAAATCCAGAAAAATTCTGTTTTCTATTTCTAAAAATGGATGTATTTTCAGGTTTCGGGTTTTTATAGCTATATAAAAGCTTTATTTTTATATATATATATATATATATGAGAGAGAGAGATATCTATATTGATAGATTGTGTGTGTGTGTGTGTGTGTGTGTGGGGTGGGTGGGTGGGTGTGTGTGTGAACAAAAAAAAACTATATTCGAAGAAAATGGATTTCCTTCATAACTATCTAAGGAAAATCATATAATCAGTCCTGGGCCCCTTAGTCTCAGAAACATGAAGGGAATTCGGAGAAGAGCACTGTATTTCCATATGCAGCGCAGAATTCCATGGCATTTCCCAGATCGTAAGGTACTTGAATTTTAAATATTCCAAAAAAGTGCAAGTTCCACTGCTTCCCTTTAAAAACTATTTTAAAGTCTAATAAGGATGGCTAGGAAATGCTTCTTGATATTCAGCCTACATTTTCTTTGAGTCATCTTAGTCCAGTTCTTTCTTGTCCTTGTTGCTGACCTCATTCACACAATTGTAAATA
This sequence comes from Crocodylus siamensis, assembly GCF_052110815.1. Taxonomy (NCBI): domain Eukaryota; kingdom Metazoa; phylum Chordata; order Crocodylia; family Crocodylidae; genus Crocodylus; species Crocodylus siamensis. The sequence goes on along the minus strand of NC_143404.1, from coordinate 5,562,748 downwards.
CCTATAATATTCTTGGGCCAACAGGACAAATCCTGAAATTCCATTACCTTCCACACTAGTTTTGCTGACTCAGGCCTTCAGGGCTGGGCCTTTGCTCTATTAATCTTTCTTTACAAGACAGTCCCTTCTGCCCCTTAATCACTTTTGTTGCTCTTCTTTGAATTCCCCTCACATTCCTGCTATTGATATGGCCAGAACTGAATGTATTGTTTTCCCCAGATATATTAGCTTGCAGTTTTCCAACTTGAATCTCATTCTGCTTCCTGCCCATATTTCTGAGCTTTTTAGATCCCATCATATTTCTCCCTCCTCACTTATGGCTGCAACACCTGCCAGTTTAGAGTATGACTGCACCATTAAAATATACAGGGGAGTTCATGGAAGTATTGTGCCTTAAACTTCACCTCCATGAGGAAATTTAAAATGTATCTGTTGCTGATGGTGAGAATCTGTAATATTTAATCTGAACTGTTGCTTAAAATAATTTCTCTGCAAGCACAGGCAAGATCAAAGGGTGTCAAGTATTACTTCATGGACAAACAAGGTATCTATTCCTACTTATTTTTCTGAAATGCTCTACCGTTGTTCCAGTAAAGCAACTCCACCTGCTGTAGAGATGACAGAAGTACGAGTCTGGCCATTGACATTTTATACACCATGGCCAGGTACAGACATTACACTTTTACCAGTACAAGTGATTGGAAATCGGTCTATACCCACAACAGAACAAGAGTTTGGCACACAAAACTGGGCAATACCCGTAACAGAACAGAAGCTCAACACACATAGACTGGTTTAAAAATGGTGGAACCCACCTTTGGAAGATTTGCACTGCCGCCTCCCCCCTCATCCAAAGACAAACATGCGTTTTGTTCACTACCAATCTAAACTACCCTGTTACAGAAAACCGCATAACTTGGATCAATTCCACCTTGGGCTGTTTGAATGTCTGTACTTACCCTGTGTTGTTCCAGCGGCTAAACCACCATCATCATGTCTCTGCTGGCACCTCCACTCCTGCTATCACCAAAGGAACTGCAGCTGGAATAGTGCAACGACAGACGTTCAGTTCCCTTGTAGTTCTGTTTCCTATGAACCCATCTGATGCCACGTTGAACCTAAGTATGTCCTTGACACTAGCACTCAGGCTCTCTCTTCTGTCCACACAGGCCAGTGTACCAGGTCTTGAACGAGCCTTTCAAAGGAACCATTCCCCACAGTACTGATTTTCATGTACCTACTTTGTAGCGTTATGTTAAAGATGCTAGGCCGTTGTCTCAACATGTGTCACTCTCAGATCTGTAATGCATAAAATGTTTTAGGATATTCAGGTTTGATTTAGTGATCAGGACAAAAATATCCTTAAGGTCTGGCCTGATGCTATGAGCTCCAGTAACCCTTTACCTCTGAAATGGAGACAGAGTGATTGAAAGTTTGGAAAGCCTCATTTTGAAACAAGTGGAAAACACTCCTTTCAGTTTGTAAAACTCCCTAGTAGTGTTGCTGTAGCTGTGATGTTCCAGAAAATGTACTAAATGTAAGGATTTTTTAAGATATCTTTTACTGGACCAATTGCATAGCTGACAGAGCTCTGGACATGCTTTCGGGTATCAACTGCCCTTCCTTTCTGATTTTTAGGAAGTGCCCTCTGCTCAGTCTTTCCACAGTATTTTAAAAGTAATTAACTATTCTCTGCATGTCCAGCTATTTTCTGCTAAGAATCCCAGACTGATTAATATATCATCCTGTCTGCTACCTCTGAGGAGATATTTTGCAGCACTGAACTGCTATACATATGACTAGCTAGCCCCTTTTCTAACCAGCAGCATCAAGCAACAGCACATCTCAGAGCACGGAATAATGTTTACCTCTAAGATAATACTCTGTTCACAACGTATGTATTAGCTCTTCATAAGCAGAGATGATTTTTCAGTGACTGGATGGGTTAGGGTTGCATAATGGCTCCCCCAAAATGTTTGTCTGTCTACTTCTTTCTCCGTGTGCGGGATACAGGAATATAAATCACTGAATAGCTTTCCTAGTAAATCATCGGTTTTGGCCAACATGTCCACTGTAATAAAACTGTAGCTTCTAAAAGACAAACGTTAGACTTTAGAAATGTTCTCTGAGCACTGCCTGTTGGAAGAGATGCCTCATTTACAAATAGGATGGTGATGGACTAGATTGTGCTCTGCCCTTTCACAGCTACACCAGAAGCCCTTCCTTAAATTAGTCAAAGGGCATCGCTCCATTGATGACAGTGGGTGTTGTATCAGGCCATAGGAACAAGGACTGTTCTCAGGTGATTCCTCCCAGGAGTAACTGGGTTGAACCATAAACCTTCACCCTTCCCAACAAGAGGAGCTGTCTGGCTACATCACGAGCAGTATGTTACATTTTTTAAAAGTATAGATTTTTACTGTGGACTGTGCACTGAACACATAATTTAGCCCTGTAAAATGAAGTCTGGCCATCCAGTTAAATCATTTGTAAATATCTCCTAGTATTTTTTAATATATTGCACTTTTAAAAAGTGAAATTATTGCTCAGGCAAGGACCTAAACTAGCTGATCTAGAGGCTAAAATCTTCCGATAACACACAGAACTGGTACAACATCAAGTAACCTGGCCCTTAGTTAAGGTGCAGCATTTAGCTTTGGATCTGGTCTGCCACAGAATTCAGGCAGGTGTTTAATCAGACCTAACTTGAATAATGATAGCATCTGTGAAGAACTGAGCATTGACTATTTAAACCCCACAACGTCCAACTTGGAAAAGGATTCTCCCCAGCCCCTGTCCAGAGCACAGTCCTGCCTTGTCAGAAAGGGTTTTAACTGTATTCCTGGGAATGCACAAATCAGAACAGTCCAAATCATTCTTTAGGAATAATCTCTAGAAAGTTAGCACAGTCAATACCAAAATGCTACAGCATTCTTTGATTTCCTTCAAGCACATTCGATTTAAGGAATTTCTAAAAACCTCTGTTTGCATATCTCTCTCATCACAGTTTGCACAACAGCTTTTATAAATAAATTACAAATTAAGTGCTTAACTGACTCACCTACCACAATTAATGTATACTACAAGGTGCAATGCATGGTAGTATATATGCTGGTATAGATGGTAAATAGTGCTAAGAAACTTTAAAATGTTTTACATGTGTGCATTATTGAATAAATCTCCCTGTAGTATTTGTTATGATAATCTATAATGGCTTCCCTGTTTCTTTCATGCTAGTACCACTCAATAATTCTGTAAAGTAATTATGGTCAGATCAAAAAGTATAGTTCTCTAATCAATATTAAGCTAAAGGAGCAATTATTTAATAAATTACCCATTTTCTGCTTAATAGTTTTAGCCAGATTTCCTCAAGCTACTTTTTTTGAACTGTTGCTGATTCTTCTTTTAAAGTAATGTCTATTGGATTTTTTAAATAAATAAATAAAAGCCACACAGAACGAGCAGCTCATTGCAGAATCAGAATCTTAGGCATAAAGGCAGAACTGTTAAGTAATTTGCAGGACACGGTATGGCTCAAGTTGAGAGGAAGGACAGCGTTCTAGTACCAGGGAGTCAGAAATCTCTTCCACAGCAATCCTGCGTGACCATTACCAAGTTGCTTGCAGTCAAATTTTTACAAACCCTCAGTTAAATCAGTAAGAATTAGAGGCCTAAATATCTTTACAAATCTGGCTCTCGGTCTCTGCAATTCACTTTCCCATCTGTAATATATGAATAATACTATTTCCTCTCTCACACCCTTTGCTTATCTGTTGGTTTACACGGTAAATTCTTTTGTATAGGAACCTCCTTGTAACAGCATAACAGAAAGCTGAGAGAATAATTCACAACAAATAAATTCCCTGACAAATTTGAGCTAAGATATTCCATCAGCAGATCATCATTTCCTTTGATTTGTCCATTATCTGAAAGTATTTCCAGTGATTTTTTTAAACATCTTATAGCTTTTTTTCCCCTACAAATATTTGCTGTTTGCCTGTAGAACTGTGATAAGTCATACAGTATTGTTCTTTGTCCTGAACTGGACAAGAGCAAATGTTTCCACTACAAATATTCATACATCCAAATTTATAATTCAGCTTTCACAAATGCTTGCACATACCACTTTGAGAAACATTCACTTTCTCTAGACATCTGTGCCAACAAAATTAGACTGTAGAAGTCACATCCTTTCCTCCTACTTCACTTCCTAACAGGCAGATAACTTGCGGGTATGTTGTTCAGTTAGGTTTTTCAGCCGGAAGAAAACGGGCACACCGCCTGCTGTCTAGTAGCTTTCCACTATCTTGTACTGGCACATCTCCCCTTTTATCCCAGTATATGATCATGTGCATCTCTTGCCAAAATTTGATCCAATACATCTTACATGTCTTTAGGAAATCTAAAATACTGTATGTTTGCATTGTATGCACCAAGTGCTAGTCAGAATATATATGTGGCCTTGCACTATTCATGAGCCTCAGACATAAGTATTTATATTTTGCAGTTGTTTCTAGAACATACATGTGGGAGGTTTGAATCAGAAGGACAAGCTTGCTGCTTGACTTACTGCCTAGTTTATGACATATCAAGGCTATTACAGTAACTCTACATAATGTGCAAAACAGTGCACAAGGGTGCAGAGAACAGAGTAAAACCAATTCTTGACCTTTTTTCTTCCAACCTAATCACTACAAACTTTGATGCACGTTAAGCAGGCCAATGAAATGACTTATGTGGCCTGACAACAAACTATTATGCTGAATATTACTTGCATTTAATCTTCATGTGTCTAAAGGAAAGACAGATTGCAAAACTCTCATTGACCTTGATGGGGCAAGATCTTGCCCTCATTTCCTTGACCAGTGAATCACAACCAAGGCGCTGGGACATCCTTGGGTGCCACAAGACTTTGAAGGGTGCCGCAAGGTGTGAAGAGATAAGCAGATAAGCCTGGACAATCTTCTGTCCCCACTGCCTGACCCCTCTGCAAGGAGGTAAGCACATTACAGTAATACATAAATTCATTTTTGAGATGGAGTGGCACTCAATTCACAAAAGTTATGAGGGGGGAGGTGCCTCAAGTCCAGAAAAAAAAGTTGAGAATCACTGCTCTAAGCCCCATTAGCCTTCTTTATGGTAGTTCACATTTCTCTGAACTGCATTTCCTAAACCACATCTCTGTTCCTCATAACTTTGTACAATTTAAAGCACTCTAAGTTTGCAGGGCATGTCTCACCTTTTCCAATTTAATATTTTTGCTGTCCACTCTTTCCTTTCATTTTTATTTTAATCCCAAATTTAGTGCTGTTATGATCCGTGCTTTGCAGAGATTTTTCCTTCATTATTTAGTCAGTCATACCTCCAATATTCCTTAATACCTTGTTCTGGAGAATATCCATCCCTGGCAGTTGATGCACATACTAAGTTAGACAACAATTGTAAGTCAGGTTTACAGTACTAATTTCTGACACTTACTATAATCCAGTCAATGCCTGCCTAATAGTGTTCTGTATTACCTGCTAGTGTGATCTATTTCTCAGTCAGTTGCCTCTAGATGTCCAGTTCTTTGGCTACATCCTCCCCACTAAATTTCATAGTTTCTAGGGTCGGAAGGGACCTGAGCAGATCATTGAGTCCGACCCCCTGCCATGGCAGGAAAGAGTACTGGGGTCAAACAACCCCAGCAAGGTGATTGTCTAGCCTTGTCTTAAAGACCCCCAGGGTAGGAGCCAGCACCACTTCTCTTGGAAGTTGGTTCCAGACCCTAGCCGCCCTGACCGTGAAGTCGCGCCTCCTGATGTCTAATCTGAATCTACCCTCTGCCAGCTTGTGACCGTTATTGCTGGTCACTCCTGGCAGTGCTCGGAGGAACAGGGACTTCCCCAATGCTTGCTGGTCCCCCCTGACTAGTTTGTAACAGGCCACTAGATCCCCCCTCAGCCTTCTCTTGTGGAGGCTGAACAGGTTCAGGTCCCGTCGCCTCTCCTCGTAGGGCCTGCCCTGTTGTCCCCTGATCATACGAGTGGCCCTCCTCTGGACCCTCTCCATGCTGTCAACATCCCTCTTGAAGTGCGGCGCCCAGAACTGGACGCAGTACTCCCGCTGCGGCCTGACGAGTGCCGCATAGAGGGGGAGGATCACCTCCCTGGACCTGCTCGAGATGCATCTGTGGATGCACGACAAGGTGTGGTTGGCCTTCCTGACCGCATCCCCACACTGCCGGCCCATGTTCATCTCGGCATCAATGATGACTCCAAGATCCTCTTCTGCCTCTGCCCTGACGAGAAGGGAGTTCCCCAGCCTGTAGGTATGGTGCTGGTTCTTGCTGCCCAGGTGCAGCACCTTACACTTGTTGGTGTTGAATCCCATCCTATTCTCATCCACCCACCCCGTAACCTGTCTAGTTCCGATTGTAGCCTACTCCATCCTTCTAGCATCCCCACATCCCCCCACATCTTAGTGTCATCAGCAGATTTGAACAGGTGCTTTTTACCCCCTCATCCAAGTCGCTGATGAAGATGTTGAACAGTGCGGGCCCAAGGACCGAGCCCTGGGGGACCGCACTGCCCACGTCCCTCCAGGTGGAAAATGACCCATTCACCACCGCTCTCTGGGTGCGGCCCTCCAGCCAGTTGGCGACACATCTGACTGTGTGGGGTCGACACCAGAGCCCCCCAGTTTCTTAATGAGAACGGGGTGAGAGACAGTGTTGAAGGCCTTCCAAAAGTCCAGGAAGACTATGTCCACTGCTACCCCTGCGTCTAAGGATTTGGTGACCTGGTCGTAGAAGGCCACCAGGTTGGTCTGACAGGACCTGCCGCTAATGAACCCATGTTGGTTGCCCCTAAGCATAACCTCCCCCGCTGGCCCCTCGTGGACATGTGCCAGAATAATTCTCTCAAAAAGCTTACCCAGGATTGAGGTAAGACTAACTGGTCTATAGTTTCTCAGGTCCTCCTTCCTCCCCTTTTTGAAGATGGGAACCATGCTGGCCCTCTTCCAGTCCTCCGGCACCACACCAGAGCACCACGAGTGCTCGTACAGCCACAATGACCTCAGCTAATTCCCTCAGCACTCTGGGGTGGAGATCATCTGGACCAGCTGATTTAAATACATCCACTCCCTCCAGACGTTCCCTGAGTAGTTCCTCACTAACCCTAATCACCAAACTTAAAGAAGAGCAAAGAAACAAGCAGAATGGGACTAAAAAGTACCAGAATATTTATAGCCTTTGTAAAAACAAAGCAAGAATCTAGGAACATAAAAGAAAAAAAAAGTGTCTCTTTTTTCTAGAAGTCGTCTATCCTATTTGGCTATATCAGCACGTTGTGTTGCAAGGTACTGAAAGAATCTCCACTCAGCTACTGGGACTAGGGGGCATTAAGCATCTTCCAGATTAGGTCCCTTAAATAATAACCATTGTATCATGGAAAGGTGAAGAGAAGCAGAAATGTCCAAGATGAGTCTGGAAGCTATTTATTTTGTCAGGTATACTGGTAAGCATCTCACGACTCCCTTGTCTGCTTAATTTCTCTGCCTGTTGTTTGTTAAACATTGTGTAGCGGGGGTCACAACAGAGGTGATACAATACAGGCAACCCCTGCTTAGCGCTCGTAATTGGTTCCTGAAAAACTGAGTGTTAAGTGAAACAAACGTTAAGTGAAACTGAAAGTATTTGACGACCCAAGATGGTGACCACAATTGTTTTTAATGACCCAAGATGGCGACTGCGAGCATTATAATGAAACTCTCTGAACACTAAGTGAAATCAGGTATCGATTTCAAATGAGCGTTATAGTGAAATAGTGATAAGTGAAACAGTATTAAGCGGGGGTTGCCTGTAATACCATATTTACTCAAATACAAGATGAGGTCTCACCCCCCGCCATATTCATATTCATTCATAGTCATATATTCACATACAAGGAAACCGCATTAAATATATTGTCTATCTTTGAACTTCTGCTTAAATGTTCAGTAATGGAAACCAACTATGAAGTTGATTAAATACCACCAACATGGAGCATGACTATAAAACACATGGCCCATGTGGGGCAAACATACTGATGGGAACCATGTGTGTGTGTGTCCCTCTTAAAAAAATGGGCATGTGTTCCTTCCACAGGGAACTGGCACCAGGTCTGGAAGTACTAGAATACCAGGCCAGCCAGCACAGGGGAGGCCAGAGCCAGCCCCAACTCCCTCCCTTTGGTACCAAAAATGTTAAAGCTCAAGAGACAAAGGCACAAGGAAATACAGAAGACCTGAGTGACAGGCTAAAGAGTAAAGGATGGAGGTAGGAGTGTGAACACAATTAAGTTACATATAAAATATGCAGCCAACTAAGCCTGCAGATGAGGGGGTAGAAAAGAGGGGGAAAGAGGGGGAGAGGACATGACGCTTATACAGCAAAGAATATACAGGGGACCTTGCACAACAGTACCACATTCAAGTTGAGAGTTGGCTTGTAAAGCATAGGCATGGTTACAAATAATGACATGTGGGTGCTACTTTTGAACTTAGCCAAAAAAGGTTGACATGCTGATGAAAATCTACACAAGGAAACCTTTTTTTTGTTCTTTTTTAAGGAAATTTTTCACATTCCAAGCCAAATCAGCCAAATCAAGTCCAAATCCATGAGTCAGTCCATAACCATAAGTGGCTCTGCAACCGGAAAACATCCTCCACCCCTACCAGGGACTTCAGATATTTCCAAAGTCTTTTGGCAGGCATCCTACATGCAGGCTCAAGCCCAGAGGCTTGGGGCTTGGATGCACCCAAGTTTCGCCTGCCCTCAGCCAAATGCCCACAGGAAAAAACTAGGGACAAGCCTCCCATTTCTATAACATAGGCATTAAGCCCCCACACCTTGGCAGGTACTAAACCATGCCAGAAAAACAGTTATTCCTGAGAGGCTTAAGGAAAACTGCCTTCCTGGACCCAGATACACGGTGTTTCCCCTGCCAGGTGATTTTTTTTTTTTTGTAAAAATCTCTCTCTCTCTCTCTCACTATATATATATATATATATATATATCTACACTCTACCTATTACACCACAAAAGGATAAAGCCTTTTCCTCCACCAGGTAATTTTTTTTGTTTTGTTTTGTAAAAATAGATTTCCCTCTATATATAAGGTTATATATAGCTACTCTCTAACCTATTACATCCCAAAAACATTAAACCAATCCCATTACAGAAAACTGCACCTGTGCAACCGTACAAAGGCCCGCTGGCCACCCATACCCATTACAATACCTGCAAATGCATGCAACACACACAAACTACAAACTCAGTCCTTTCTGGTCCCTCCAACCAGTCCTGCCTTCATGTCCACCCTCACCCTGCTTCCAGATTCAGGTACTCAGCTCAAAGGCTCTCTCTGTCATTGTCACTCCAGCTTCTGCTGGAACAAATTAGCATAGGACATCTGAATAAAACATGTAAGAGTGCCTGTTGAGCAGTCTCCCTCAACACCTACTCATCTGAAAGTCATGGTGAGTCACTATACTGCATACATTTTGACTTCCTCTTCACTCTCATAGCTGAGCTGCCCCTTTCTTTCCTGTTTCGAAGAATTCCTGTTTGTTCATCAGCCTTAAATGTCTGGCAAACATCACCAAATTGGGACCCAAACAATTCAGCCAGAATCCCTCTGGTAGCCCCACCCTCCATGAGGGTAATGCCTAACCAGGTTGCCCTGTGCCTCATTGGCATATAATTTTTTGGAGGACTCCAGGACTCAGAACAAGAACACCCAGTTCCAGTCATGAGGGGTGGCTAATTAGCATGTGGCTCCTTTGGGGGAGGGTGTATCCGGAGTAAACACATACTAAGCAGTGCTGAGCTATGGAGTCACTATGACTTGAAATGCTGTTGATTCTGCTGTGGCCCAGCCCAATGAACTGTATGGTAAATCACTAGCCTTTTGTCTTCAGACTAATATCATACAGCTTTGAATGATTGAGTTCTGCTCAGTTGATTGAATTTGGAACTGATCTGGCTAATTTGGCATGAGACATGAAATTTAAAACAAAACAAAAAAGAACATGTCACAGGCTGGGGCCCCAGGAGCAGCTGTGATCTCTCCTGCGCCCCTACCGTGCCAAATTGCCCTTCCAGCACCCTTGTCTCGGGCTTCTCTCCTATAAATGCTCTCTCCGGGGTCTTTCCACTATAAGCGCCCCTCTCCTGGGGCTCCTCAGTATGTCAATATGTACGCGCCCTCTTCGGGCTTCCTACCCGCATGCTCAGCCAGCCCTCTCCGGCTCCTAATCGCGCGCTCAGCCCTCTCCAGCTCCTAATCGCATGCTCAGCCTCATCGGGCTTCTATTCTGTACGCGCCTCGTCTCCGTTGGGTCCCTATCCGCACGTCCGCCCCTCTCCAGGCTTGTTCTCGCACGCCTGACCCTCTCCGGGAGTTTTACCGTGCACTCGCCCTTCTCCGGGATTCTGTGCCGGTAGGAGGCCAATCGCTCACCCTGGAGCCTCCTATTCTAATCTGCCCGTCCTGGGGCTTCCTATTCTCGTGCCCCTCGCCCTCTCTGGGGCCTACGCCACGCTTCTCGCGCCCCTCGCCCTCTCTGGGGCCTACGCCCCACTGGGCAGAATACCGTCCCCCCACGGGGCCGGGGTTACGACACCCCACAATGTCGTGCCTCTCTCCGGCACTCGCCCGCAGTGCCAGCTCCGGCACCAATCACTGTGCCCTCCCAGGGCACCCAGAACCCCCCCCCGCACTCCACTGGGGAGCTCCTAATGAGGCCTCCTCCGTCCCCTACAGCCTCTCCCAGTCCTCCGGTATTACACAATCACTACAACAACGAACATAAGGCCATGAGCCCACTGGCTGTAACACAAAATCAGCCTACCAGCTATAACGTAAATTCCTTGCCACCTTGGCTCTCCTTCAAAACCTCCCTGTCGGGTCCTCTCCACCCTGTACCATGATGCCAATGCTCAGGCAGTCAGGCTGCTCTGCTCTGCTTTGTTCTGCTCTGCAGCAAGACTCTCACTCCTCATGCCATCACGCAAGCGATCAGGCTGCTCTGCCCCGCTCTGCTCTGCAGCAGAATCCCGCTGCTCAGGCTGCCAGAGGTGAACTGCTGCTCGGCTTTGGCCTGGGCTGTTTATAAAGGCCTGGCCCTGCCCCCTTCTGGTCATGTGACCAGCCTGGCTGCTTCAGCAACCAACACCTGTGCTGTCTCAGGGAGCTTCAGCAGCCCTTATTCCTAATGTCAGGAGCAGGCACCCTAGTGCCCTGCTACACACCCATAGATTGTTTCTCGGCCTTCTGGCTTACCTCAAGGAGAAATACCATGATCACCAGGATGAGATCCCCTTGAATGGCATTGTGTAGTTAAGGGTGGAGACTTGTGCAATGCACTATGAGCAGGCCCCCCTATGAGTATCTACTATAGCTTCCCAGTGGGAGGATCTCAGCTACATGCTTTATTTTTATGGACTTGGGAGATTTCTCCCTAGCTTGCTCCCTTAGCCTTTTGGCCTAGGGCAAGTGAGACTTGGGGGCATCTGAACTCCAAGGCCTCTCGGCTTGGGACCTGCATGTAGGATGCCTGCCATGGATTTGGGAGTATCTGAAACCCCATTCTGAAAAGTTTGGATGGAAGGATACTTACTGGTGGTAGATCCACACAGACTTGAACGATTGAGCTCTGCTTAGTCAATGGAATTCAGAAATGATTTGGCTATTTGGCCTAAGACACAAAATGAAAGAAATAGTTGCATTACATATAAGTGGGTGTCAAATGGTACTTAAAAGTGTGTTTATGGAACACCTGTGCTAAAACTTGCAGTTTCAAAAAAAGGTAAATTGCTTCAATTCTGAATGAACTAATTCTATGAGGATTATAGGTAAATTACTACAGCTATGTTTAATTCAAGGTCATTTTTCAAATTTCTTTCTTACTTCCATGTGCTTGGGGAGAGCAGAGTCTGACAGTAAGGAGGGGAGGAAGGAGCTGCAGGGGGAAGTTGGTAGGAGGCAGAGAGCAAAGGGGCTACCCAATCTCCCAAATTTATTTTCCTTGATGTAACAGTGGAAGAGGGACAAATTCAAGACAAACCTCCAATAATTAGATTGTAAAACTGGAAAATTATATCAAATTTATATTTTTCCATATACAGAGTCAAATCATTAGGAAGTCATCTTATAATCAGAGTCATCTTATATTCAAGTAAATACGGTAATAATTTTGCAACCCAATGAGACAATGACAGATAGAGAGGAAGAAATCGAAGGCAGCAGCCATATAGCACAGGGTAACCATATAGCCTGGATTGGCCAAGACAGTCCCTGATTTCAGAGGCCAGTTTGGGCCAGCTGGTGAAAATGAAAATGAGTACCCTGGGCGCAGTGTATGAAATAAAGCACAGCAGTATGAAATAAGGAAGCCCTATTAACACTCATTGTTACTTCACAGGTGATTGTTAATACCTGTGAAGTAAAGAACATGTCACTAACAGGCCACTGACTCCCTGCAGCCAGAGAGAGGCAGGCGCAGAGGCAGGGGCTGGGGCAGACGATGTCTTGGATTTTGCATTGTCCCATATGGTCACCCTAATACAGTGGCATACACCAGTGTTACCCTCCTCACCATTTTCAGCCATACTAAGACCTGCGTTTAGAATCAGCCTGTAAGTCTGTGTCTGATACAAAAACCTATTTTCTTCAACATTTTGCCAGGGCTCAGAGGAATATGAAGGACGTTGTTGGTATTATCATTGCTAGGGAACATTTGCAGTTCTTTTGTTCTTTTCTAAGCTGCAAAAAAGAGTCCTGTTTTTCACAAATGAATTACCACTTACCTGAAAATAGCACGTGTAACAGGAGGAAAGTTTTTCTAATGCCCTAGGTCTGCCTGTGCCTAGGATGAAAATAAAGTATTTCTCTTTGGAATGGGATATAAAACAATTGAAGATGTCCATCTTTCTACAGTCCTCAGCTGGTCTTGTTCCACAGTCCTCTTGTTTTTAGATCATGGCTAATATGCAGTCCATCAACTCGGAGATAGAAACTCTCAGCCCCCGGATTCCACACTCTTGTCTCCGTATATTGCATTAGCCGGGGGCAGGGTGGAGAGAGGAATTTTTGCCTGGCTCAAACTGAACAAAGCTGTTTGCTAATTTACACTGTGGCCTTTATATAGGTCTCCAGTGAGCTTGTGTTAAAGGTCTTATCTACCCTGTAACCTTCCCACCACCATCAGTGGTACCCTGAAGCATGCTGCACTACTCTGGCTGCTTCCTAAACTGGAAGCAATATAACTGCAGTCAGGATAATTAGTTTGGGGGCAGGCTAAATGGAACAGTAACTCGGCAGTGACAATTAGCCAACATACGGTGACATACGGATGTCACTACACTGCTTACAGTTTAAAAGTGGTACAGCATGCTTTGAGGATGCTGCTGCCAGGTACTGTAAATTTACCATGTAAATATGGCTCAAGTTTCGCTTTTGTGCCCTAACCGACAAAGATTAATTTTACTCTAGCCTTTCAGCTCAAGCTCCAACACCTGGTATTTCTAGCTCTGGAGGTTCCAGATGCAATCCCTGGTGCGTCTGTCAAGCTGGTGGCCAGTAAATGTATTCATACCGCATGGGGTAAGGAATCGTAGGGGAACACTTGTGTGAACCTCATTTGTCTTGTTTCCCCTTCATTCTCTTCTCTTGAAAATTAAAAAAGGACCTCTGCCAAGACTTTTGTCTGTGTCCTAGTGATACCCCTAGTTCAAGGGCTCCAACTGCTTTTGTTTCTCACTTTGCTCTACATTATTATTTGTATGAATGGCAACCCCAATCAGGAATCATGGTTCCATAGCGCTAAGTAGTGCGATGTTACAGAAACTGGGCCCTGCCTCAAAGAACATACAGTCTAAATCCTTTTAATTTATTTTTCTGCTGCCACTATTAAAAGGCTTACTACAACAGCTTTGCTCTCGTTAAGCAGAGAAAAGGGTTATGACTGCTAGATAGGTAGCTCTCCTTGGCTTTGACAGACCTCTGGTATTTTCTTCTCTAACATTATGGCAGATAACATAACATTTCTATTTAAAATCGTACTTCATTGTACTTAGGACACAATCAAATTTCTCTCAGGCATTCACACACACATTCCCTAAACACTACCAGGAGCCAAGATGATTTTAAAACAGATATGTACAAAACTAAAAGGAACAACAACATTTCCACATGCTGCTTCTACCTGCTGTTTTTTATTTCTTCTTCCTAGTCTCAGTTTCCCAGCAACAGCATGCACACTGAATCCCCAGGTCAACAAACAGCACTGAACCAGCTGCTTCAATCAGAAGCCTAGAAAAAACTAGTGATGCAGGTTAGGAAAGCCTTGACTATCACTTTTACAAAATAATAACCTTTCAGAAAGCATCTCACATTATAAAGTTTTTACTCCACAAACAGACCCTTGCCATTTTTTCTTGTGCAAACATTTTCTAACCTGAGCACAGTTTATTGAGTCCATCCCTGGCGGCAATCCTTGATTACTAATGACTGGGCGTGTCGACACGAGAAGCTATACTGCTCAGCAGACTAATTTGCTGTACAGTAAAGCATCACCATCTACACATGTGCAGCAATTAGGGCACAACAGACTAATTTATTGTGTTGCCAGATAGTCCTATCAGGGATAAGTGGTATCCAGCAGTGCAGTAAATTATTGCGCTGAAACATACGTGTAGACAGCGATGTCAGAGTTAGTTTACATCAGCTCAGATTGAGCCAGAGTACATTCAGTTGCATTAACGGCATATGTAGACACTCCCAGTCACTCCAAGGAGTAAGGTGGTTCTGATAGGGGCAAATATTAAGCCAGTCGAACATTGGCCTGCCCACCTGCTTAGGGCAGTCTGCCCTGTCTTGCCTGCCGTGACTTGTTGTTTTAAAACTAGATGTTTACTGCGGGAGCCTGCCCATTTAATGCCCCGATGCCTAGGGTGTTATACACGGCTCTGACCTTCCCTATACCGTGTCCCATGCCTCACAGATGGCATCATAAGTTGATAACAACACTAACGCCATGCTGGGCCAAACTCTGCCCCTTGCTGGACCTTCACATTCTACTCTAGCACTCTGCCCCCTCATTCACTTCACCCCTTCTCATAGGACCTCTTCCATCCCGCCCCTCACTGGGTCATTTGTAACCTGCCCTGCTCCAAGAGCAGTCCCCTTGGGCCATCAGGTTTAACTACTCTCACTCTGGCAGGTCCCCACACAACCCTACTCTATGTGGTGCCTGTTTTATTCCTCACAATGGGCTGACCCCATCCCTAGTCCCTCGCCAGACAACTCATTCAAGTTTTCACTCTGGTAAGGGTTGGCCCCTGTGCAGCCCTTCAGATCACCTGAGCAACCCTACTCTGCACACCCCCGGTGCAGCCTTTCAGGCCCACCTGTGCAGACCCTACTCTACACCTGTACATACACAGTCCTTTAGGTACGACTGTGCACCCTACTCTGTGAAGGCCTTTACACACATTTCCGCCCCCTCACTAAGGTCCCTTTCTGGCCCCTCACTGGGGCTCAGGGTCTTGCACCCCATGGGCTCAGCTGTCCACAGATGTGCCTGGCCCCACTGCCTGTCCTTGATCTAAAATGACCCACTGGGTAGTGGGAGCTGGGGTTATAAGAAGCCCCTACCTGCCTTTCACTGGGGAGGCAACTGGCTTGGCATTTCTGGGGAATTACTCCACCACAAGCAGTTCCACCAGGCCATCTTTCCCTAGTAGGGTGTAGTTTTTAGTCATACGCAGGACCAGGAGCCTCCTGCCATCCCCATAGCTCCTGCCCTTACTTCCCAGGTGTTCCTCCAGCAGCAGACTGCTGACTCAACCCTGAGGGCCTGAGCTAAAATGGAAGTTGCTTAGCCCTCTCCTCCAATCATATGGCTCTCCACCAGGGCTAGCCTGCACCTGCTGGTTGCCCTCGGCCCTTAAAGTGTCAGGCCCCAAAAGTGCTTTGCCACAGTGGTATAAGACAATTCATCTAGAAAGCATCACAGCACTTTGTTGTTACAAAGGATCTATTCCGTTATGGATTTTTATAGAGTAGATTAATAGATTTCAAAGCAAGAAAGGTCTGTTAGCTCATTCTGTGTAACACAAGCCACAGAAATTTCACCCAGGTGCTCCTGCACTGAGCCCAAAAGTGGATCTGACTCGGAAGCACAGCCTCCAGAAAAGCATCTAGTTGCAATTGGAAGACTTGGAGAGATGGAGAATCCAATCCATCATTTCTCTTGCTAGTTATGTGTTGGTGTTAATCATCCACACCATTACAAATTTTGTATCATTTCTAATTTGAATTGTTTTGACTTTCAAACTAGTGGTCCTTGTTATGCCTACCTCAGCAAATAAATGTTATAGAAGATCCTACAAAACTTAAGGATGAAGCAACAATGCTGAAATTAAATAGGGCATATAGGAAATACTCTAAGAACAACAGGCGTAAACAGAGAATGCTGCACTTTCAGAAGGTGCACCCTGTGGAGTCTGATAATAGAGAAATAATTCTCTAGAAAAGGCTATAGGATGGTTCTAAAACTTAAAGAGAATATAGTGTATTTCTATTGAATTCCTTTGGATATTTTCACAAGGGGAGAGAGACAGCTGAAAAATTTCCATTTAAATCAGTTATCATTCAGTCTTTGGCTCAGTCAGCATTTTTTAAGTAGCACAAATAGCCTGCCAAACATCGATCCTATTAACTAGCTTGTGATACACAGATAAAACATCATGGTCATTTGGGGCCTGATCCAAAGCCTACTAAAAGTCAGTTGAAAGATTCCTATTTATTTCAATAGGCTTTGAATTGGAATCTAATTTGGGGACTAATTCTGCCCCTTTTTGGGCAATGACCAAATTCTCATTGCCTCTGCTGGCTGCAGGATTCGGTCCATTGCCCTTTTCTTCCTGTATTCTTCTGAAGCCTGGTCCAGTTCCCAGGGGAATGACCGAGAGTCTTTAGACTGAGAGTCTAGTAACTTCAAGGACATATAGCTCTATCCTCTAAGTATGTTGGGATTGTTTTAGGAATTATTCGTACATTTACAGCAATGCCTCCTCTCTTGGGAGACAGTGGCAATACTTTGTTTCATTTCAGTTTCCTGAAATGGTGATGTTCGTTTCTTTACTTGTGGCATTTCTTGCTGATTTATACCCTAGCTTAAACGGTGCTGAGTGCGTCCTTGTTTCACTGAGAGAGGAGCTCTCTCAGACCCTGACAGCATTCCTAGTGTTTTCTGTCGGGACATCTGTCCAGTGGGAAAGTGAGTCCCCAGACAACCTTCAGTCACACCAAGACTTGATCCTTACTCCCTGGATTTTGTTTTGTTCCCTCTCACAGTATTACTCGTTATTATCATTTTAGTTACAGCTGCTCTGACTACAACCTTTCTTTTTATTAATACATCTCAGTCAGGGAGATGTTTTTTCTGTGAAAGCTGCTACTCAACTGCAAAATAAATAAAAAAGTATCTTTACTGTGACTGCAAGGAAACTGCCACTTTCTGATGGCTGTGTCAAGTATGACTGTGATTTGTAACTTTTACTCTTATTTAAAATCTCAATCAGCCATGAATTTAAATGAAATCAGATAGGGTTTAACTGGTGGGGGCAGGGATAGACTCGTTCTCCTAACTGCAGTAGGCCTGATAGTGTCCTGATTTAGACATAACCTTTCTCTTTATTTTCTCTGCATGCTCTAGGACTTTTTTTTTAATTAAAAGTGAATAATAATGTAGAATAATCTGATAGTGAAATGGACATCAATTCCAATTGCTCTGAAATCTTTGATATATCTGTTATATTGTGCTGTTGAATGAAGCTATCTATATTCCCAATATTCTTCCACTTTTATACTTCTGGTGTGAATACATCTCACGTCACCCTAATCAATCTTTTTAATTCTTCCATCTCCTTTCTCACCCAATGTTCTCAGAAGGATTTGGGCCCTTCTCTGTTACTTCTATGAAAAGATACATCACAGTGGTGGCCAAAGAGAAGAATTATGTCACCCTTGTGCTGTGCAAACACCCTGGAATGTCAAAGAGAGATGCAAATTAATGGTTGGACCTAAAGTTATAACATGAAGGCAAATGGATGTGGTAAAGCCTTACAGCATCTTTATAAAATGTTTGGTTTTTTGTCTGTATTTTATTGATGTTACTTTGAGTTTGGCAGGAAGGAAAGCTTGTACGAGTAAGGGAGTCATAAGGACAAGGTGTGGTCAGCCAATGGGTCACGATAGAGGAGAAGCTCAAGGAAGGATTAAAGGAAGATTATAGCAGCAATGTGGTTATCACATACATAAGGGAAAGGAGCCAAAGACCTTAAACAAGATATTTCTTACTCCTCCCTTTGTGCAAAGGAAACACAAAGTACAGCCTGAGTCCCAAGGCTCAGAATTCCATAAATCTTCCCAAATGGAAATCTTCCCAAATGGAATAAAAACTGACAAATCTGTGATTTAGGTCAAATGATATATCAGCACTCATGGCAAGGCAGAAAACTACTGGAGTCCAAGCAAATATAGTCACATGCAAACTCTTAGCACAGAACAGTCCCTTTTCTGGTTTAGGTTTTCCACATTCATAATTTCCACTAGACAACAGAATCTGAATAGCTCCCGAGAGAAATGGTGCCTGCTTCCACTTCATATCATAGCTGAACAAGGATAGGAAGGATATCATAGCTGCACTGGTACAGGCTGAAGGTGACTGGCTAAGCAGCACCTCTGCAGAAAAGGACCTGAGGGTGACAGTGGGCAATAAGCTGGATAGCAGCCAGCAGTGTGCCCTTGTTGCCAAGAAGGCTAATGGCATCCTGGGCTGCACTGGTAGGAGTGTTGCCAGCAGGTCAAGGAAAGTGATTATTCCCCTCAATTCAGCACTAGTGAGGCCACATCTGGAGTCCTGTGTCCAGTTTTGACACCCCCCACCCCTGCGATACAGAAAGGATGTGGACAAATTGGAGAGAGTCCAGTGGGGGGCAACTAAAATGGTTCAAGGGCTGGGGCACAGCACTTGTGAGGAGAGGTTGAGGAAATTTGGCTTATTTAGTCTGGAGAAGAGAAGACTGAGGGGAGATTTAACAGCAACTTTCACCCACCTAAAGGGCGGTCCCAAAGAGGATGGAGCTGGACTTGTTCTCAGTGGTGGCAGATAACAGCACAAGGAGCAATGGGCTCAAGTTGCAGCAACAGAGGTTTAGGTTAGATATTAGGAAAAACATTCTCACTAGGAGGGTAGTAAAGCACTGGAACAGGTTACCAAGAAAGGCTGTGGACTGTCCGTCATTGGAGGTTTTTAAGACTTGGCTAGACAAGCCTTGGCTGGGATGATAAAGTTGGGGCTGGTCCTGCTTTGAGCATAAGGTTGGACTAGATGTGACCTCCTGAGGTCCCTTCCAACCCTCATTTTCTATGATTCTATGATTCTAAGGAGGAAATATAAGTCTGATTTACCTTCCAGATACACTGTTCAGTGCAGCACTGCACTACCCAGCTCCTGTGGTCAGACAGAGGCAGCGTAGTTTCCTCCACGGTTGCAGACTCTAGTGGGAGGGGAGCATGACTCTGCTTACTCCACTTGCCCCTTGTGACCGCCCACACCCCCCCCATTTGGTGCAGCACTGCCCTGCCTGGCACCTGTAGTTGGTCGGGGCAGTGCAGGTCTTCCCCTGACACAGCAAAGACTCCCAGAGGAGGGGTATCTTGCCACCCTCTTATAGTCAGCATTTGAGCAGGTGCCCCCTTCTCCCTGCCCTAGTTACACTGCTGGCCAAAGATTTCAGATAAGAATCCATAGTGTCAAAAATATTCTGACTATCTGTAGTCTTTGAGTTTTTTGCAACAGAAGAATTTTTCTCTTATATTTCCACAATCAAGAAATGAGTGAAAATTAGGAGCTGGCCTATTCTAAGGAGTGTTTGAGCCTAACAAGGGGTGATCCTGGGGCTAAAAAGATTGAAAGCCACCAGCTTGGGCTGATGAACTGGAAGGACTACTTATACCTGGATGTTATTTTTTTCCCTGTTCTAGACTGTGGGCTCTTCTGGGTAGGGTCCTTGCTTTACTATATGTCTAACATACTTTGAATGCTATGAAAATGTAATAATAATGTGGAAGCTACAAACAAGACTTGAAAAGGAACATATAGATATAGAAGGCAAAAGTGATAGAACATATCGATGTAAGAGCATAACAAGCTAAAGTCTTGGACCACTCATGTAATCGGAATAGTATCAGATGAATAGCAAACCACACTAACAACTGGCACATCAAAACTGTACACCTAAGTAATAGCGATACACAGATTTGAAAATCTGTTTTTTCAATAGCCCTTTTTTCTCAATAGTCCACCATTATTTTTTGGATACTTTTTCTATTTTGCTAAGAATTTTATAACTCAGTACAATTAATTTATTTCTTGTTATGGCTTGTACATAGCATTCCCTTTGTTTTATACTGAATATTTATTTTATACATTTGCTGTGTTTTTTAAGGTAGATATTGAATGCTCACAAAAAAAGAACTAGTTTATCAAATATGATCTTTTCTTACATACGCATGACATGGAATATAATATGCACCTTGTATCTGAAAATATGAGGAAAAAAGGATTTTTCCAGAGTTACAGCTTCATAGAGCAGGGACAAAGCCTCATCTTCAGCTGACTCACCCCCTCTTTCCTAAAGCTGAAGCCTAGCTGGTGTTGAAGACCAGTCTCCATGAATGGATCTATGGTTTTGAAAAGAACTGAAGAGTTTCCAGGGCTGTGAGATAGAAGGAAAGAGACCAGCAGCTAGCAGACAGCAAAACTGAACTAAGCCAGGTTAGCTTGATTAGTAGAACATCAAGACCATAAGGAGAGATGATTGTTAACACCCAGGGAGTGAAGAACAATGTGCCATTAAGTCAATTGACTCCCTCAGCTGCCTGAATAGTAACATCACAGCTGCTGCACTGTGGAACGGGAATGAAAGCATAATGCTTCTCCCTGGGCAGAAAATCTGCTTAATACACAGACCTCAGTTTTGGTGCATTGATTTTGGGGAAAGGGCTCATGTTGTATGCAAGAAAATACTTAATCTAGAGCCAAAGAATCAGTTTCTCTATTATCCTTCTCCACATGCAGTTATTCAACTGTAAAGCAAGAAACAGGTACTCTATATTATTATTATTATTCTACTCATTGGAAAGAGACTGCAAAAAAGACTGCAGTAGTAGTGATTTACATCCACTTTACATCTGTTCATCTTACTGCACTAAGTGAAGAACAAGAAGACTCTTGCCACTGACTCAGTACACTGGGCCCAACAATGTGATTCTGAGGTCTTTTCACACGGTTAGGATCTAGCACTGATGTAGAACTGACGAAGTCTCAGCTGCGATTTTCAGAAGACAACAATTAACAAGGAAAACATTGTTTTGCTTTAATTAAGAGTAAGGATATTCACTATAACACAGTTTAAAAATAAGTTCCTTTGTTCTGACTCACCCCATCTTTGCAACATGTTCAGCAGCTTCCTGGCTTTTTCAAAAGGCAAGGAAACAGATAATTACATCAACAGTTAATTGTTGTCAGTATATGATATATGGAAGAGCAATTTTTTCTAGAGCAAAGCATTCTAAAGAAAGAAAAATTAGTATTAAAAACCAAAGGAAAGGAAATGGCACCAAAAGCCAGATAGTGCCAACCATGGACCATGAGCTCTGCAGCTGGTAGAATAGGGATTTCTATGTAGATAGCGCCCAATAATAGATTTCCCCAAACTTTAATTACTAGCTAGATTCGGAACAAAAGTAAAGAGCTACAAAGCTATAAACCCAGCAAGAGGGTGGCACTTGTCTTGGTTGTACTATCTGAAGACAGAGGGAAATATGTCATTCTACATATATATGACACACTCATACATACACCACTTTTCATGATGCTGTTGATAGCCTGGTGCAGCTAGTGATTGAATGCATTTTCACTTGTCTTCCCACCCTCTACCCCAAGCTTCTCCTAGTGAAGTGCCTCCCTATTTTGACTATATTATACTTTGTCTGAGTGATGGATTTGTGTTAATTTGTGAATGGTATTTATTGTTCTGGCTTACTGCATGAATAAATGTTTCCTGTATGAATAGACTGGGTTAAATCAAAAGGGGACTGTCCAGGAAAAAAAGACATGCAAAAAAAGACATGCAAGTAAAGAATGAATTAAGATAGCCATTTCACAGAAAACACTTCAGAGTTGTTAAGGGACAATGTCAGAACTATTAGCTTTGATGCTTCTTCCTCCATCACCAGCCAACCTACCTACAGGAGTGGTTTTAACCAAAATAGGAAAAGGGCCAAAACCATAACAAAAATACAAGAACTCTGTGGGAAATACAAAGATTTGACCAAGAGAGGGGTACCAGACAGATACATAGATAGGATCCAGCTAATGAATATCTAGAAGGTGGATCTACTATCACAGGAGGACAGACATTACATGAAATAGATGTACCAAGTCAGGATGTGATATGCACACCTAGGAAACCCCAGACTGGGGGACTCCTGAGGTGTGCCTCTGCTTGTGGGAAGACCTGGACAGGTACTTCCTGGGCTTTAGGGGACACATCCTGCAGAGAAATTCCTGGGCGCACAGGAGCAAAACCCCAGGAGTGCCTGCCTGGGTTGGCTGGAAAGCACATACAGCTCTGTCCTGCCCACGCTCTCCCACGATAAAGCAAACAAACATCCACTGCCAAAAAGAGGCACAAATATTTACCATCTGTTGTCAGGGCCACCATTTTGGGCATTTGTGGCATGATGAGGGGCATGGACATCTGTTTGCTTGGGTTTTGTACTGCCATAATTTTTTTTATGGCTGGACAAAGGTGACATCTGTTTCCAGCCCAAGAGGAACAAATAGATTTCAAAAGTCTTCGCTGAATAAGTGCTTGTACATGCTGCTACACAATGTTAGTCCCTTTCTATGTCCATATGTCCCTACTTCAACCTATATAATTGTTGTTCCCTCTGGGTGCATCTACACATTGCCCTATAGTGACATAACAACACACTACATCGCCGTATGGCACACTACAGTAACGTAGTAATCACACAGGTCTACGTGTGACCGTTAGCTACGTCACTGTAGCAGCACGCTTCCTGCTTGTAGCGTGTCGCTACGGCAACGTAGCAGGAAAATTTCAAAAGGAAGTACTAAAGCACAGCTCGGTAACAATGTCACCATACAACGATGTGTAGACACGCCAATCAGCAACGAGGGCCGGGGGGAAAAAGGTGGTAGTGATGTAGACTGAGGGAAGCTGCCCTCCACTAATCAGTGCCGAGGGGCAGGGCCACTGATACTCCTCCACCAATCAGCAGTGAGGAGCAGGCTGCTGCATAACGAAATCGGCTCTGCATGCCATGATGGGCCACAAAATCCTTTGTCATGCTGCAACTTAGGTAGGTGCCTACTTACTGTCCATTCTGTTCTTTTTCCATGAATAGACTCTGGGTCTCCACAGCTATAATGTCACCTGTCACAAGCCGCACTTAATAATACTACTTTTATATAAAGCCAGTGATACTTGAACAGAGAAGGGGCTTTAGAAAGAAGGCACTGCTGCATCTACATTTTTAGAGATATGCACACTAAATGTTTCTCCATAAATATGCATACATGTAACATCTTAGTTTGGACTGATACTACCTGATTATATGGTTAGAATTCTTTCAAGGTATAATGAACTGTGCAAGTTGAGGAATTTGTCCATAGTTGGTTTTAAATAGTGATATGCATATAGCGACCAAGAATAAGAGTCACTTAGGGATACTGTACAGCTTATTTTTGGCAAATATGCTGCCTATGGGTTCAGCTGTAAAATTTTTGGCGGCAGTTGGATTTGATGATACTTCAGTCTCTAGCATGCATTTACTTCAGTGGGAAGCAGCTTGATATGGCAGAAGGGAAGAAGCACTATTCCATATCTCTTTTATTCACTCTCAAGTATGGCCTATTTTTAAAGTACAGATGTCTGCCAGATGAAAAAAAATTAAAGCATTTACTCTCCTCTCCATCATCCATATGCATGAATCCCATTAGTCTTAATGGGAGACAGGTAAGCAAATAAAAGGAGAAGACTACTGTGAACAGATTGTTAAGCAATGTAATCACTGATTGTCCTATATTACAAACAAATTAGGCTAGTTCATGAGTATAGCTTGCAAATAGTTACATTAGAGTTTTATGTTGAAAATTAATAACTGATAAACTCTCTGCAAATGTCCAAATGTAATGTACATCATATGTTGAATGTGGTTAACTGTTAGGTGTCACCCTAAAATGCAATGACATTTTATAGGCAGCAATATAAAAATTCAGATTTTGACTCAGAAATGTACTATAGACAGACAAACAGTTCTAAAATAACCTGGCAATTTTTTATTATCCACTAATTATTTTATCACCTCTCATTTTTTAATCTACTTGGATTTTCTACATAACCCCCAAGAAGAGGCTTTATCCCCTTTGCTTTGCACATGGTTTGTCAGAGTTGCTAATGAGCTGTCAATTAGTCAAATTAGAGGCAAACTCTGAAGGGTTGCCATATGCTTCCTCCAATTTTTATTAAATAAATCATTCCAGTTTTAAGTAATCTTTTCTCTGGTGTCAGCTATGCATTTTGCTTTTTCTCCTTATATTATTTACTTCAGTAGCGGAGATACTGTTTAAATGATTTACTAGACTTAAGAATGTAATTAAAATGCCATCTTTTTTAACTTGTAAATCAACATGTAAAATTATTTAGCAAGTATATAATTGTCAATTTATTCCTACAGAAGAGTGCTATAATTCTATGCTAATGGTATCACTACTAAATGCTATAGGTTTTTAGAAGAAAAATGTATACCTATACAAATCTGACAGATATTTCTTAAAGATTAATATTTCAAAATCCAGTGATCTTACTCATACGTTAACTAGATTTGTAAAAAAAAAAATACTTAGTGCTTTTCATTTTCAAATGTTACACTGACTAATTAAGGTAATTCTTGCCATCCATGTAAAGTAGCAAATTATTATTATTCTCATTTTTTAGACTGCAAAATTGACATACAAGTCATACTTCTTAGGTTTTCACTATCATAGCCAGCCAGTATCAGAACTCAGATGCTCTTTTAATCCTATGCTATTATAAATAGTGGAGATCCCAGAATGTACTGCACAGAGACCCAGTCTGCAGATCAGAGGCTATTCCACAACCTTAGCCAGCGAGGAAATCTGTAAAGGCTTAGCAGATCTGCTGTGCTCTGAAATAGGCCTGATACTTATATACAAGCACTATATTATACTTTAAATCATCTTTTTTCAAACTTTATGACCTAATTCCATGAATATATTGAAAGTATATATGGATACTCAATATTAGTAATTCATAATAGTGGCTTTTTAGAAAAAAAATCTTTATGCTTCTATATTATGCTTAGTTTTTTTACATTCATTGTCATTAGCCTAGACTAAGGGTATAAACCTTTGCTCTGCTAATGCCTTTGCTTATATGCACCATGTTTAAAGATAACTTTTTATAAATGCGGCAATAGGAGGAAAAGATTTAGGGGGGCATGAGGATACTGGTAATAAACTCGCCTGTTAGCTTGGGCTATCCAGGTTTCCCTTGCCAACTACGGTTTTGCCAACCACAGTTTTGAGTATCCGCGCTTAATATTCTATATACCATTTTGGCTATCACAGTATACAGTTTTGAGTAACGACGGTTTTCTATGGCCACGCATCAGCCTACCCTCTGCCATTTCAATCACCCACGGCGTTCCCATCTCCCCACGCACACTCAGTCTTATGTTGTGCTTCATGCCATTAAAATCCAGTCGCGGGTTCTCCACATTTTGCTCCCAATTTGTGATTTTTGCATTTTGCCTCTAAGCAAGTGAGTGGTGAAGGTGAGCGATTTGTGAAGAGGGCAAGGAAAATGATGTCCTTGGAAACAAAATTGGAGTTGCTGGATTGTCTAAAGCATGGAGAGCGTGTGGCAAATGTATGGAGGCATTTTGGTGTGAACATATCCACTGTGTAAACCATTAAGAAAAGTGAGGCTACTGTTAGGGCTAGCGTTGTGAGTGGTACATCAGGAAGTGCTAAAGTTTCTTTAAAAGACCCACTATTCAACAGGAAACTTTTTTTTAACCTGTTAGAAGTCAATAAAAATTACTTTTATACACTGTATGTTCCTTTATTATTCATATTCAAGTCCCTAACCCCATTTTCCCCATAAGCTTTTTATCTTACCAACCATGGTTTTGCCAAGTGCAGGGTGATGCACCTGGGGAGGAAGAACTGGCACCATACCTACAGGCTGGGGAACTCCCTTCTCGTCAGTGCAGAGGCAGAAGAGGATCTTGGAGTCATCATTGATGCCAAGATGAACGTGGGCCGGCAGTGTGGGGATGCGGTCAGGAAAGCCAACCGCACCTTGTCGTGCATCCACAGATGCATCTTGAGCAGGTCCAAGGAGGTGATCCTCCCCCTCTATGCGGCACTGGTCAGGCCGCAGGTGGAGGACTGCGTCCAGTTCTGGGCGCCACACTTCAGGAGGGACGTGGACAGCATGGAGAGGGTCCAGAGGAGGCCATTCGTATGATCAGAGGACAACAGAGCAGGCCCTACGAGGAGAGGCGACGGGACCTGAACCTGTTCAGCCTCCACAAGAGAAGGCTGAGGGGGGATCTAGTGGCCTGTTACAAACTATTCAGGGGGATCAGCAGGCACTGGGGGAGTCACTGTTCCCCCGAGCACTACCAGGAGTGACCAGGAATAACGGTCACAAGCTGGCAGAGGGGAGATTCAGGCTAGACATCAGGAGGCGCGACTTCACGGTCAGGGCGGCTAGGGTCTGGAACCAACTTCCAAGAGAAGTGGTGCTGGCTCCTACCCTGGGGGTCTTTAAGACAAGGCTAGACAATCACCTTGCTGGGGTCGTTTGACCCCGGTACTCTTTCCTGCCATGGCAGGGGGTCAGACTCGATGATCCGCTCAGGTCCCTTCCGAGCCTAGAAACTATGAAGCCACAGGAACTTTCAGGAAGCTAACTCCCATGGTTGGCGAGGGAAACCTGTGCCCATATTACACTTTATTGAATCTGACCTGCCAGCTAAAAGTAAACTATAAAGGGAGGAAAAACTGATTCCATTAGCGGTCTGAAGCATCATTCCCACGTGTTCTGTTGAAATAGGAAAGAGCAGAGTGACTGACACACCTTATTGGCTTCTTGTGTAGCTACTGCTAATTGCAGGAGTAATGGCTGGCTGCTATTTGGAATGTATCTATTCCATGAAACCTCTAATCAAGCTCCATGTTCAAAACCAGTTAGGAGCCCTATAACATATGCCCACCAAATCATATTAAAAAAACAGATCATAGCATTTCAGAGAAGTTTAATAATGCTTATGGCATGTTAGTGAGTTAGTAATGTCAACTATTACAGCGGTTCCTTCATTTTCCATACAAATATAATTAATTGACAAAGTGTTTCTAACTGAGACATGCTTATCAAAAAAGATTGCTGTGTATATCTACCCAGCAAGAGTTTTGGATAAATTAAACAGTTATTGGGGATCATTTACTGTGACCTACAGATTGAGGCTTGTGGCAGAAAGGAATTACAGGATTAAAATTCCTATTTTAGGTACACTGAGAGAGTCTAACTCATTACCGTGTTGAAAGCTCCTATTCTTTTGCTCAATGTACTGTATGGCTTGTTCATGGCTGATTGATATATAAGACAGATTAACCTTCGGTTCTGCAGTGGAAGGTTTTAAGGGTCACTGCAGAATTTCATTGCATCTAGACTGCTTAAGCATTTTACCTCCAAATGGTGAGTGTCCTAAAGTTGAACTCAATTTTCCCTTCCACAGGAAAGGTACGTGCTGCCCACAAGCAACAGTGTTTTCCGGTAGAAAACGAGGGAAGTGTACACCACAGACCCATTCTGTTTACTCACCACAGTTTTATACAGTGCATATCTAAGGTTCTAATATACGATGGCTTTTAAATTCTGAAATATAAAAAATAAAGCCATGCTGCCTTCATAATTCTGTAAGGCTGCTTTGTGTTCAATTCACTGACTGCATTTCTTTGTGACTTTTAAAGCTTTTCTTGGCATACAGTCTATGAAAATCCAAGTTTTGTATTATAAAATCTTCACAGGAGGCAATCAGTAAAATTAAGGATAAATGCAGGAGTTATTCCAGCACAAATCCAGGAGATTTTCCTCCTTTTACTCTTCTCAGATTTTCTATAGCAGACACCAAAAAAACTTACAGACAATACTTTTTGTCATAAACACTCACTCCGGCTGTGTCTTTTAAAGGAGCTTAAAGGAGTTAAATGTCCAACTCCTATGGTTCCTTTGAAAAGGCTAGATTTAAATAAAATCCTGGAAAATGGAAATAGAAGCTAGAGGCCCATAGGAGACTCAGTGAGTGCTATCAAAATAAAACACGTATCAGACATACTGAAATACATGCAGGACACCTCCAGGCAAAGCTGATTACATAGACTGCAGATTTCCCAATATGCATAGAGGAGGGAAGGTGAGATTCAGTGGAAGTGTATAGTAAATCAGCCAAACTACCCTACTGGCCCACCCAAAAGGAAAAAGTGCTCTTGGCCCTCAGTCAAACAGAGGGGAATGCTCTTGATACAAAAATGATAGCCTGAATGAAAAAAGCAGCTTTACTGAGGTATCATTGTTACAGAATGGAGAATAGCTCAAAGAACAACTGCATGGAAGGACAATTTATCATTTGAAACACTAGTCTCACTCCTTCTAAAGCGAATAAAGCAAGCTAGCAGGAAAACACTTTAACCTCTTGGTCCAGGTGTTAACCTGTTACTTCACAGAGGCAATCCAAGTGTTAATGATCTGTTAATTGTTACTAAGGTAGCAACATAAATGCTATACCATACTACTGCTGCATGTGCTGAGGTGTCAAAAACTATTTACAAATTATCTGGGCTGGTATAATACATATTGTCTGTTGAGAAAAGCTATGATATGAATCCTGGTACCTTCAGCACAGGCTTGATTCAGGAAAGCAGGCAATATGGCATCTGCACACACAATTAACTTTGAGCACACACTTAACTTCCACTGAAGGCAACAGCTTTTACACGTGGGTTTACATACTCACCAGGGGCATACAGAATTGTCATTCTTACTCTATAGGTTTATTGGGGGAGCACAGTTATTGTTCTGGGATGTGTGTAGATGAAACAGCGCCCCTAAATTGAAGCGGTGGGTTGTTAAAACAAAGGTTCAGTTTAGGGCCCTTTAAACCCCCATGTCATGCACACACCAAAACTTACCTGCCCCTCCAGCGGTGGGGAGGGGAGGGCGAGCTGCCGGAAGGTGGAGCGGTCCCTGGGCTGCAGGGGAGTGGGGCTGGTGCTTCCCCCCACAGCAGCAGCAGGCCCCCGCCCCGGGCGGCACCACCTGCAGGCACCTGGCTCAGGTGGTCCCAGGAGGCACTGCAGTCGCGGAGGGAAGCAGACAGGTGGGCTCCTGGGGGAAAACAAAAGATCAGGTTCACCACTTTTCTTGGGCAGAGCCTTTCTTCCTGGGCTGCTGCCAGGCTGCCTGCACAGGCTTCCTGCAGAGCCCCTGAGCTGCACAGAGCCGGGCGCTTCACTCCGCAGCTGCAGGGCAGCAAACTAAAACTACTCGGAGGAGTTTTAGTTTGCTGCACCCCAAGTCATTTAAAGGTGCATTATGCCGCCAAATTTGCAACAGCAGCTGGAATTACTGTGCAATATGCTGCTGACCCATGCAAACATCAACACTATTAAAGCGGTGCAAAGGCATTTAACCTGCTTCAAAGTGTCATGCACACATGCCCCTTGTTTCGTCTACACATGGCAGATGTCTATAGCTACGTTACTTTCTAAAACCCTCAAATTCGTGCAGAACCAAAAGTCAGTTTGTATCTCCCATCTTTATTTTTGCTTTCCATCTTAGCTTCAAAGCTTATTCCCCTTTAAACCTCATCTCCCTCCTGGTGCAGTTATCAGGCCAACTACACCTTTGACCTGTCCATTCTTGTTAAACGGGCTTCCTCTAAGGCTTGGTTCCAGTACCGTGGCAAGGGCAGGGCAAGCGAGGGGACTACCCTGGACACCAAAGCAAAGGGGTGCCAACAGGCACTTCCCAGCCAGGGCGGGGCACAGGACAGAGCTGTGAGCGTGTTGTTTGGGGTGGCGCAGGGACGGGGGTGGGGTGTCTCCTGCTGCTGCATGCACTCCCTGGCAAGCATGGGGGAGTGTGTGTCCCCCAGATCTGTGCACGGAGCAAGGGCAGGCTGCTGCTGCAGGCTCTGCCCTGGGCACCCAACTTCATTGCTATGGCACTGCTTGGTTCCACCCTCAATCTTAGGATTTTCCCATTCTCAGACTGAAGTTTGTCAACTGTTTTTAGCAAATCTGACCTAGGCTCAGACTCTGCAGTCCTGCTCCCCTCTAAGACCAGTGTCAAGGGTTAAAAGAGTGACCAAACAGCTTCCTTAAAGAATCATTTACAACAACAGTACTTTAGGTCTGCTGCAAGATGTGACTGTAGGCATATGTAGCTCTAAGATTTACCAAACCCTTGGCCTAGAGAGGTCCCATTGTTTTAAATTCTCTCCACAGCATTAATCTCTATGTTTTACTCCCTTTACAGATACTGCCAATTTACCCTCACTGACCTCTTGAGGAGGACTTTACTTGTCTGGTGTTCTTTTGATCCCCAGGCCCCCAGCTTTGGCCAAGCAAGGCTTGCAGCTTTATGCAAACAGATGGTTTCCTCCATTTCTGTACAGTCTCTCTAGTGTTTGGTTACATGTTCTTATCTAATATGTTACCTTCCTGTTTACTGCCATTCTTGTATCTGTACGAATTAAAGCCCAATCCAATGCCCACTGAAGTCAAAGGACTCACATAGGTATTCAGTCAGGCCCCAAATCACTGTGAAATTTCATATACACACTACACTGTTACTGGTATCATACTGTTTCGCTGCTCTTCCATGCTCTGGATAAAATATGCTATGTTATTTTTGGTCATTTTTGGTATGATACACCATAATCATTATTATTATTCAGAGACTTGAAATTATAAAACTAAGGACATTGTCTTCTATACATTTTGTGACATTGAAAAAAAACCTCAAAACATATTATTTCCCACCAAATGCAACACTAATCAACAATATCTCTTTGTAATCAGCAAAGATTTTAATAGCAAAGAGTGAATGCTCTTTTCAGTAAGTTTGCTTGAAGTCCTGTGTGTTTTTAGACAAAAAAGCATGAAAACATTAAGTCACAAATAGAAAAAGCATAAATTTAAAACAATAAGGGAAACATATAAAAACCAAAAAAAGAAAGCAGAGAGCTATGAAGGATTGTAATGCAAGAGTTGAACAGTACAAACATTTCTAACTTTCTGTTATTGATGGTATAATATATTCTGCTGTAAATTTTCATATTAAGGTTGCAATTACATTTTATTCTGACACACTGGCATTTTGCAATTAGTAACATGTTGTATATTAGTGTAGATGAGGTATCAAATAAGAATAAGATTTTCTAGTATCTGTAGATCATCATAAGCCAATTTTAAGTCAAAAGTTAGTTCAGGTCTTCTCAGTTGTTCGCAGGAAATATACATCTGTAATCTTTAATTATGATATCCAGTGACTTCGTATCTACCCCAAAAATCCAGTAATGTAGACTGGAAAACAAAGGTACAAAATCATCTCAAATATTACTCCACTGACTGTAGTAGATTTATATTAAGGATTAATTTGGCTCATAAGGTATAGTTCTGTGTGATTTCTTACCTTAATATACATTAGTAGTCTTGTCAAAACTTGAATGGGAAAATATTCTGATTGCAGTTTTTGGTCAAAGAACCCTGAACACTCACCAGCTCTCAAGAAAAGAACAACAACGTTTCTTTCCCACAGCTGTGAATGAAGGTCTACCTGACCCTTTCTGCTTAAAGTTAACCAACTGCTAAGGCACCAAAATGTGCCTACTCAGAATCCAAGATTCATTGGACCAGGCACGACTAGCCTGCTCTTTTCTTGTAAACTTCTCCTTCTAGTTTTCTGACCCACTTCCCATATCCAGACCAATTAGAATCCCGTATCTCCTACTGCATGAATCCTAAAAAGTACTTTGAATTCTTGCTTTATCATCAAGAGACTTCTAGAAACCCCCACATTATGCTTATCATTTACTTCCTGTCTCAGTCATCCAGAACCCTGTAGACATTAGCAGGTTGGAGGAGCAGGCTCACTACACTTATTCACAAACAGTATGTTATCTAGAAATACTTATCTCTGTCTACAGTTCATATACTTTAATTCGTCCAATGACATCCATTTATAATATCATCTGTCAAAGCTTAGTAAAATCTTCTAAGAATAACCTTAGCACATGTTTGTACCAAAAACTCGTAAGTGAGTTTGTTTCTAGGAATACAAACCAGAGAAAAATGTAGAAATAATTCCATTAATTCCCTTGGTACCTGTTTTACTTGTGATAAGCAAACAATTTTACAATTTGTGCTAACTGGTGGTGCACACTAGAATACCTCATACTACTCGTTCTGATGGAACTCCTTATATTTTATATGGTTCCTTAACACTTGCTCCAGTGGACCCATGTTGGCCTGACATACATTCTCATCTTATTATTATCAAAACAGGAAGTAGCTTTGCTCAAGTAGACTCCCTTTCTCTTTGATGCCACATTTGAGGCGCTTGTCTATTGCCTTGTGACAGTATCCTGAAAGGTTTCAAGAAGTTAAAGGTAGTTATGGAAACCTGGTACCTCTCATGGTCAACAACATACTGAATTAATATTCTAACCATATTTATTTTTTTTAAAATACATCGTTTTGACCATTGGAGATGATAGGGAGGTTCTTTGATCAGTTCTGCTTCCTGTAACTGAGTACCCACTATTTCATTCACTAGTTCATTTTGTTTTCAGTTCAGTCACATCACTAGTTAAATTCAGAAATTTACTGACCCAGTCACAACATCCTTGTGTCTAGGAAATTCTAAAGTCCAAAATGAAGTTTTAAGCTATTAGAGAGCTGGCAGAAAATGCAGGAGCCTAATATTATGGCCTTTTTTAAAACACCATGTCCAAAACTTGAAAACTTTGGGGTCAGTAGGAAGTCACTTGAATCCATATGTAGCTTAAATAAGTGACCTACATTTCATATGTCGATGTGACAATGAAAGCTATAATATTTCCACAATATACCTTTTGATCCATATGGCTTCAGTGGGAACTGCCAAGTGTTCACCACTTCTGAAACTCAGTTTTCTTGCTTCAGTGCCTAAATGTGGATTTAGGGCTCTAAGATAAGACTCTCAAGTTAGAAAATGCAAGCTTGCTTGTACTGTGGATTACTTGCAAAGTCGTTTTTTGAGAACTGATACATTTATGTCTTCACATCAGAGTTACTTATTTAATTGTATGGTGGACTGAACTTATGACAGCTATCTCTTTATACCATAATAAAAATTTGATGAATCTCACGTACTGAGAATAAAACTATCTATAGAAAGTGATTCTGCAGAAACTGAATGGCACAAAAACTTCCTCATCTCTTCCCTACCACTAGGTATGTGTGCTATGCAGTGCTCCCAATAAGCAAACACTGACAATCTATATCCTTGCAGATTGTAAAGTGAAAATATTTTAGCTCCCACTATCAATCACCAAACAGACCTTCATTAAAGAGACTGCAGAAAAACCCTCAATTAATTGCAGGTGTTTGTGCAATGCGGTAGATTGTGAGAGGAAGAAACAAGGGTGCAAATGGGGTGCCAGTTATAAAAATCAAATGAGTTATAAAGACAGAGTCAATGAAGGCTCAATGCATCCATGTAAGATGCTGCACAAAAAAGGGTGATATATCAGTAAATCATCTAACCCAGGGTGGGCAAAATGCGGCCTGGGGGCCGAACGTGGCCTGCCAGGCCATTCTATCCAGCACATGGGGCCCCTAAAAAATTTAGAAAATTAATATATATCTGCCTGTCATGCGGCCTTCGATGGTTTGCCAAAACTCAGTAAGTGGCCCTCTCCCCAAAATAACTGCCCACCCTTGATCTAACCTAACCCTAACATTTAAATCATACCTTAATAATAAAACTCTTTAATCAAGACAAACAAGCCATTGTCTCCTTAAAAATATTCAGCTCTGTTTTTTAATGGGGGTTGGGGACTTACCTCTATGGCAGGAGTTGTTTTTTCCACCATTGGTTTTTGTGAGCCTTGGATCAGGGAAGCAGATTCATATGAGTGAGGATCCATTTTCCTTGGATATTTTTGCACTAGAACACAAAGGTTTACGGGGAAATCAATAAAAGACAATGAGCTGACTCACATTCGAAAATACAAAATTTTGCATGCCTTCACAGGTAGGTGATTTAAAATGGAAGATGGCTACAATGCCATCGCTTAAAAATACAGGTATGGCAAACCTGCAGGTACCTAAAACATAAAAGCCATTAGACTCAAATGCAAATGATTAGGCGCTAATGCAGGAACACATACTTATTTGGGACATCACTTAAAAATGTGCTTAAGGCTAAACTTACTGTCCCAAAAACAGGAATGGAGTTCAGAACTTTAGACTCTATGCAGTCAAGACTGCAGGCTCCTTTACCTATATACAGAGATGGTAACTGCAGTGGAGAGTCAATTATAATCAGCATTTGCAAATGTGTAAGCCGATTACTGCACAACAGAGAACTGGTAATTACTGAGGAGTTCAGTCACCTCCACTGAAAATGCAGGAACATATGATCCCTTGCAAGTAGAAAATAATTTGCAGGGTGAAATGTTTTGCAAGTCATTCCAAGGAAGGAACATGCAAGGAGTTTAGTCCCTTTAGCCCACAGTTATCTTGAAATCCACATGGATTTGGGGATGCTAACAGTTCTCTGCCACATCTCCCTGCACCCTGCCTCTGGCCACCTCTAGGTTGTGGGGCTGATGCATCACTGCATCTGTCCTCAGCATACCAAATACTGCAGCAATGCTGACAGAGCATGCTCTTGAACCAAAGTCCTCCTATATGACCATAGACTGGCAATGTGGCAAAGAACAGCCATCCTCCATACCCTGTCACCTCTCGTTCCCAGCCTGCAGGGATTAATCACCATGGCATTTCTGAGATATCATTGCTAGTTGGGAGCAATGCACTGGAGCCAGTAACCTCCCTTCATATGCCTTACTTACTCTCATGTTATTATAGGAGACTACTAAATTAATCCATTAATCCATCTAATATACACAACAGCACAGCAAAACAAATCAATGCTTGTTAGCACAGGGCACATCTAAACATATTAATGCTCTGCAATAAACTCTGATGCTTATCACACCAGAGTTTATTGCTCCTGGTTTGCACGTGCGCCCTGAATCGCAGCACACTGAGCCAGGTCAGAGCAGCCCCAGCTGGCACGGGACCCAGGGTGTCAACCTCCCAGCCTGGGGCTGCTCCCCCAGGCTCAACATGCTGCGGAGGGGCTCGCTGGGGCAGCATCTACATGTACGTGGAGTTTTTTACTCCGCAGCAGGATAGTATTGTATTTACAAGTACTATTCTGCTGCGGAGTAAATTAGTTAACTCCAGTCAAATAGGGGCACATGTGTAGATGCACAATGTTTACTGCTAATTAGGCAACTGTGCAGTAAACACCTCATGTAGAAGTACCCACAAAGACCCATTCAATGTTTCAAGATACTCTTTGTATTAAACCTAATGTTACTGAATGGTGTTGTCTGCAGCCCATTATAACTACCATAAAATATACAGTTGTGGGTTTATCACCTAATGATTGCCATTTTTGCCTCTTACTTTGGAATTATGTGGTCCTTAACAAGCTTTATTCAAGCATAAATGCACATCCTATAGGTTAACAGCATGGAGACTGCATTTATTGTGTTTCCCAATTTTAATTAGGCCAACTGGGAGTATTTTAGTATAATATATTTCAGCTGTAAAAAATACCACCTTTAGAGATGGATGTCCCCTGATAGTCATTTGTAATATTTTACCTTTATGCTTAGAACTAGTTCTCAGCTATGTCTACTTCCCCATTAAAGATAAACTCAGTGATGTTTTTGAAGCAAAGGTCAGCTATGCACAGTTTCTAAATCTCAACTATATACAAAAGGTCTTTGCAAAACTATCGCCACACTCATATTAAATAGGACCAGTTGGATTTACAGGCCATTTCCTGTTTGCATGCCAATACTGTTCTTTTAGGTCAGTATTTTAATATCTCATCCTATGTGGGATGACATAACGTTCTGTAAAATTCAGTATTTGGGGTACAGCCTGAACCATCTCCACAGAGATGCTGATAGAATCAAATAAGAGACACTAACATTTCCTATCCCCACATCTTTTTCTAAATCTTACAGAAAGCAAAGTCTCATAAAAATTGTGTCCATGAGAAAAGAGAATCAGAGGTTGCCATATTCGTACTGTATTATAGTTTCATAGTTTCTAGGGTCAGAAGGGACCTGAACAGATCATCAAGTCCAACCCCCTGCTCTGAGCAGGAACAAGTACTGGGATCATAATACCCCAGCCAGATATCTATCCAGCCTCCTCTTGAAGACCCCCAAAGTAGGGGAGAGTACCACCTCCCTTGGGAGTCCATTCCAGAGCCTGGCAGCCCTAACCATAAAGTAATCCCTCCTGATATCAAGCCTGTACCTACTTTCAATTAATTTGTGGCCATTATTTCTTGTTAGACAACCACCAGATCCCCTCTCAGACTTCTCTTGTGGAGGCTGAATAGATTCAGGCCCTTTAATCTATCTTCGTAGGGCCTGGCCTGCTGCCCCCTAACCATGCGAGTGGCCCTTCTCTGGACCCTCTCAATCCTAGCCACATCCCTCTTGAAGAACTGGGCGCAATACTCCAACTGCGGCCTGACCAGCACCACATAGATGGGAAGGATCACCTCCCTGGACCTGCTTGTGAAGCATCTGTAGATGCACAACAAGGTGCGGTTAGCCTTACTGACCACTTCCTTGCATTAGCAGCTCATGTTCATCTTGGAGTCAACAATGACTGAAA
Source organism: Crocodylus siamensis (assembly GCF_052110815.1). Classification (NCBI taxonomy): domain Eukaryota; kingdom Metazoa; phylum Chordata; order Crocodylia; family Crocodylidae; genus Crocodylus; species Crocodylus siamensis. The sequence goes on along the minus strand of NC_143404.1, from coordinate 5,525,554 downwards.
GACCCCTTTCAGCCACTGTGTTGTTGAGAAGGGTGTTCCCCAGTCTATAGGTGTGTTTCAGGTTCCTTCTCCCTAGATGCAGCACCTTGCACTTGTCTGCATTGAATTCCATCCTATTCTCATTGTCACGGAGTCACATAGGTGCCCCGTGATTGTGAGGGTGATTGGCAGAGTTGCCAATCACCCAGGCAGCTCAGGTGCCTGGTTGCCAGGGCAACCAAGTGGGTCACATGGCCAGAAGGGGGCAGGGCCCGGCCTTTATAAACAGCTTAGGCCGGAGCCTGACTCACAGTTCCCTTCCGGCTGCCGCAGGAGCAGGAGCTCTGCGGCTGAGCTGAGTGGCCTGAGTTAGTGGTCGCAGCTTACCACGCTAACCGGCTGCGATGATGCGGGGAACAAGATCACCCTGACGGAAGGTAGGACTGAGAGCCCTGGCGGGGCTTGGAGTTATTGATAGGCGTGCGGAGCCTCTGTTTATGTTGCAGCCAGAGGGCTGGAGTTTAAGTTACAGTTTGCTCCGGAGGACCGGGTGAGGCTGTAGGGGAGCGAGGAGGCCTCACGGAAGCTCCCCCACAGCTTGGGGGTTCCCGGTGCCCAGTAGGGGCACAGTGCCAGGGGCACTATTGTCGGTGCCAGGGAGGCACCGTATTGTGCCAGGGAGGCGCGGTGTGTGGGGTTACAGACCCCGGCCCATCAAGGCGGTGTTAGGCCTAGCGAGGCAACCAGACCCAGAGAAGGGTCAAGGAGACAGGCACGGCTGCGAGTGCCTGTGCCCCTAGCGCGAGGCGCGCGGTGTCACCCCTAGAGAGGGCAAGGCCCAGAGCGGGGCAGAGACACGGCGCGAGGCGCGCGGTGTCACCCCTAGAGAGGGCAAGGCCCAGAGCGGGGCAGACAGGGTGCGAGGCGCGGTGTCACCCCTAGAGAGGGCAAGGCCCAGAGCGGGGCAGAGCCAGGGCGCGAGGCGTGGTGTCAGCCCTAGAGAGGGCAAGGCCCCAGAGTGGGGCAGAGACATGGCGCGAGGCGCGTGGTGTCAGCCCAGAGTGGGCACGGCCCCAGAGGGGCGGAGCACAGAGGGTGCAGTACAGGCCCCAAAAGGGGGCAAGGACCCAGAGCGAGACAGAATAACCGGCGAGAGCGAGCCGGCCCAAGGGCGCCGAGGCTAGGGCGGCGAGAGCGAGCCGGCCCAAGGGCGCCGAGGCTAGGGCGGCGAGAGCACCCCAGACCCAAGGCAGAGCCGGCGATTAGCTAGACGCCGGCGACGACCCGGACCCGGGGCGCGCCGGCGGTAGGCGGCGCTAGGGAGCCGGTATTAGGCGACGCTAGGGAGCCGGACCCAGGGGGCGCCGGTATTAGGCGACGCTAGGGAGCCGGACCCAGGGGGCGCCAGCAAGTTGCTGGGCGCCAGTAAGACAGGCCCAGGGTGCGGGGAATGGGCTAGAGATTGGAGCCCAACCCAAAGGGGCGCCAGGTGGGCGAGGAGCCCCGGGGCCCGAGAGAGAGAGAACAAGGGCACCCGAGGGGCAAGGGACTACACAAACGTTCCCCAGAACAGCTGCGAGGCTTGGGGCATGCTGAGGGGGAGGTTTGGAGGCACGCATAGCCCTTAAGGCGGGACGCATATCAAAACCCCATTCTGGACTAGGGACAGGACACCAATACCGTCCATTAGGGAACAGGCAGCCTCCACAATATATATATGTCATCAAAGTCGTGGCAGGCGAGATTCTGAGGGTGCTACGTCACCCTAACGTGACGGTAGGTGGCGCTAGGGGGTTCACGCCCCGGAGCCCCCGCTCCCTCACACTCATCCACCCACCTCTGTAACCTGTCTAGATCTAGTTGGATTCTGTCCCTCCCCTCCAGCGTGCCCACTTCTCCCCACATCTTTGTGTCATCAGTGAATTTGGACAGCGTGCTTTCCATGCCCACCTCCAAGTTGCTGATAAAGATGTTGAAGAGCACAGGCCCGAGGACTGACCCCAGGGGAACTCCACTGCCGACATCCCTCCAGGTTGAAAACAACCCATCCACCACAACTCTCTGGGTGCAACCGTTGAGCCAATTTGCCACCCACCTGACTGTGTAGGCATCAGTGCCACAGTCACCTAGTTTTTTTATGAGCATGGGGTGAGAAACAGTGTTAAAGGCCTCCTTGAAGTCCTGGTAGACGACATCTACCTCAACAACTGCATCCAAGGGCTTGGTGACCTACTCATAAAAGGAAACAAGGTTAGTCAGGCAGGATATGCCCACAATGAACCTGTGTTGGTTGTCCCTGAGCATTAACTCCCATGCCAGGACCCCATAGATGTGCTCCTTAATAATTTTCTCAAAGGTCTTCCCAAGAACCGAGCTGAGACTAACTGGCCTATAGTTCTCCGGGTCCTCCTTTCTCCCCTTCTTGTAAATGGGGACCACTTTGGCCCTTTTCCAGTCCTCTGGGACCCGGCCAGAGCACCACAAGCGTTCCAACAGCCCTGCTATGACCTCTGGCAGTTCCCTCAGTATGCTCAGATAAAGAGCATCTGGACCTGCTGATTTAAGCACATCCAGCTCCTCCAAGAGTTCCCTAACTAGATCATCTTATTACTCATGGAACTGCAGTTTCCCAAAATGGCAATTTCTGAATTATGGATTATGTATTAGTGTTCTGGTTAGTCACGAAATTCTGTAGTTGACTTTCATTCCTCCCCATATTCTCAATGGTATCAGCACATTTTAATACATTAATAAAAATAAATTTAATCAATGACCTAGATGTGGCATGTTTACACTAGTGTAACGAAGAAGTAGACACACACCATACAGACCATTTCAAAGAGAAGTAAGGCTGGAAGGGACCTCAAGAGATCATCTAGTCCAACCTGGGATTGAACCTGGTTCCTTGGAGTTTTTAGCACCACAGCTAACCATAACACTTGGTATAATTTACCAGAATCCAATACACAATCATAGGAAAGTAGAGCTGGAAGGGAGGTCATTTAGGGGGCTAGACTAAATCTCTGATTAAATCAGCCCAGTCAGGTGCCAAACCTGCTCTTGAAAATTTCCAGGGATGGAGATTCCATATTTACCCTAACAAAAAAAAAAACAGCAGTAAAGATACACTAGTATAATTTACCTATGCCCTGAGTTATCCTGGGGTAGCTCACTTCATGAGATACTACCTAATCCAGCTATCTGATGTTATTAATTATCAGATGCTTCCTGACAAAGTGAGCTCAGACTCACAAAAACCCATGCATCTCTGATTTAGTTAGTCAGTAAGGTGTATCTCTACCCTTGCCTTCTCCAGGAAAGTTAGTATTTGTCCATTTCAGATGCCTGTATATCATACACAAGTGCACAAAACCACTGTAAATAACACAGAGGAAACTAGCCGTGAGCATTTTGCAATTGTTTTCTTTCAGGAGTAAACTACCCCAATTTTGTTTTTACTTACCAGAAGGTAGAGTAGGCACATGAAGCAGTTACCACAGAGAAACTAATGAACAATAAAGGGTTAGAGGCATAATTTGTATAAGTCAGTGTAATTTGGTTTTTATAACTTGGTATAATTTGTCTATCTGTTCACACCCATCAGCAGTACTTCACCTTCTGCTTATTGAAGTTTTGCCATGTTAAATCTAATTATCATCCTAAAAAGACTTATGCTCTCTGGTTTAATCACATGAGCGGTTCCACTGAAGGCCAGTGAGTCTACACAAGTCCATGCAAGACTGGCCTTCCATGTTGTAAATCCTTTGCATCAGGAACCTACCTTCTGGTTTTATTTTTCTGTAAAGTGTAGAAGGCACTCTGTTATGGACAATTAAGGGCAATAAATGTTCTGCAAGATGTTATGGGTGAACACAGGTATTAAAATAAAAATATGCACATTTTAATTTAACATCTGTTCCAATGAACATCAAAAAATGAAAATGGAGGTAACTCTGCAGTGGATATATGAGCCAAAAAGTAACTACTATAGCTACATCATTCACTCCTTGTAATGGGGAAAATTGTTGATTTTTGCTTTGTTCTTCTTTGATTCTGCTCTTAAAATTCAAGGAAATCTTTGGATGGAGGAGGAAGAGAAGGGTCTAAAGAGAACCAACAGTTTTGGAAGTTACGGTCTTTATTTATGTTTTTCGCAATGCAACAGACAAACACTTGCCAAGCCCTGGCCTTATTACTCATACAGGATGGAATTCAAAATGTCATTCCAGCTTAAACAACACTGAAAACTGAGCCTTTTGAATGGAGGCCAAAGTATTTAGATAAGTCAAGTATGTACAGATCATAAATTTCTGCAACTGCAAATGGATTTTTACCATATTTTTAAACACTGTTTAAGGAAATCATGAGGCTTGGTGATCAGAGGCCCAATGGACACTTAAGGGAATTTTGCTACTGACTTCATTGGGTGCAAAACCAGGCCCAGGAGAAGCACTTGCTCAGTTGAGCTTTGTACATTGTATGAATTTAGATCACAGTCTTTCAGTGTGCTGGAAAAACTGAATCCAACTGAATCTACCACTGAATCCACTGGCAGTAGAGACTGGGCAGCACTTGGTCTGATATTTTATTCCAAAATTATTCTCTTATAGTTTAAATTCCCTTTAACGGGAGGAGGGGTTTTGTCCATGGAAGTGGTTTACCACCACAATAAGAGGTTAAAAAATGAACAGGTTGGTCTAATTTCTTGCAATGCCCCAACTTAAAAATTAACTGTAACATTTAGGGCTCTAGAAACCACACTCAGTAGTAAGTAAATCTTCATATGAAATAATTTCAGAAATGCTACATACATTTTAAGAAAAATCCAGGAGTCAGGGCTCAATCTTGTACACCTTATGCAGCAGGGTAAGTCTTTGTACATAACCCCACTGATTTTGACAGGGTAAATACATCAGGAAGGAACGCGTGTTGGGATAAGCTGAGCACCCACTGTTATATGCAAATAATATATTATATACATAGTATACAATAGTATAATAGAATACCCATATAAAAGGTAGTATTATACATTAGATTACAGAATAATATAATATACATATAATGATAATAACAATGTTGTTGGCATAAGATAATGCCATTAGTGTAATTCATGCCAGTTATCTCTGACCTAGAGCCCCTGTCTCTATGAAAAACAATTTATCATACAATCCGAGGAAACACACAATTAACAGAAGCTGCTAGTTTTGTTTTGAAAACCCTCGCTTTTTCTCCACTTTCATTGTATCATTGCTAATGCATATTGCTGATTCTGATTAGATGAGAACCTTCCCAGACTTCGGGGTGTTCGGACGTGAGGTGCTGGTTTGGCTTGTCTCAATCAATTCTGCAAGTTAAATGTGTTATCACTGCTAAGAGCAGACCCTGCTCTTCCTGCCTAATTTATTCAGTGTTGCCACTGTGACATCAGAGTCATGTCCATGGGAATGCATTGAGACACCAGGCTGCACAATTACCAAGGGTCCAGACCTGCAAACCTAGCACACGTGTGGTCCCATGGAGCAATGGAACAGCGTGCGCGTATATGTACTGCTTCGTTACGTCTGCAGCAGAAAGCCAGGCAGAAGGTCATTAGAGACAACTGTAGGCAGAAGCTCTACAGGGAAAACGGAAGGAGAAACAAAACATCTTTGTGGATAACAGTTTTCCTTAATCTAACAAAAACTGTTTTCCTCATTTTAAGGATGTTCATTGGTCAGCGTTAGAAGTAACTTTTCTGGTGCTTCTTTATTACTGGCACAAGAAATGCAAAAAATGTATAGTAGTTAATGAGATTTTGAAAAATAAATAAGAGCTGAAGTTTGCCTGCATGTGGCAGTACTTTTTAATGAGTATAACTTTAGGTGTGTAAATAAATACTCCTCTAGATGCCATCTGCCTAATATGCAAATTAAGAGAGGCAGAGGGTAAGTGCTTCTCTGCAAATTTCCTCCTGTCTACAGTACAATATTTGTTGTATGTTATCTTCTGTAGGCAGCAAATGATCATTATTTCCAGGATGTGCTGAGGGAAACAATGGAGAGTTTGTTTTAGATAATGATGTGCAGCAGCCATTATTACTTGTGACTTTCAGAAACTGAACTTGCAGGTTCAGAAATATCAAGCGTATCCCCAAAAAAACATCTTTTGTCTCTCCAGATTTTTGCCAGCCTCTGAGGCATGTAATTCAGAAAATAAGACATGTTTTCTTGAACTTTGCGCCCCAGGAGTTAAGTACAAATCTGTTTACCTGAGTAGATCGAAATTTTATTCCATCACAGCTGTAGCACATTAAACAAACACAGCAACCTATTCCTGATATACCGGAGGTTGTGTGACCGTAAGTAAGAGGCTTTAAACTCTTTCAGGCAACTGAGTGGGAAACACCTCCAGTTATTACAAAACTTTTCTCTCATCAGCTTAGTGCTCCAGTTATCAAACTGTTAAAAAAGGGGTCTGGTTGTGGTGTTTCTTTAAGATCTTGTCTGGTACATAAAGTGAAAATTTATGCAACTGAAACAGAAAACCTGTCATCCTTAGAGAGGTGTTCACTGATGTTTTGGCAAGGTGCAAATGACTTTAATTCTTTCTTATGAGAAAGGAAATGGTATAGAACCAATCAAAAGCTGAGGTCATGTAGGTTCATGACTTAGAAACACTTTCATAGACCTTAATCAATACACAGAACTTTGTGCTATATCTTAATGTCTATATTTCTTGAAGAAATTAAGCAAAGATACCCTCTAGGACCCATCTGGGGAATTTATGTTCCAGTGCATGCCTTTCACTCTGGCCCTGATTCAGCAAAGCACTTAGCATATGCTTATGATTAGTAGAGCAAAATAATGAGATTGGCTTAAAAAATCATAAAATTGTATATATAATTTGGAGTTCTTTTATTTGCCTTGGGTTTCTTAAGCCTGTAAGATCAGGCTTTTCTCCACAATCCTTGGAATTGAGAACTGGGAATCACTAAAGCCCTAAATACTCTACTAGTACAATCAACAATCCTCAGCATAGGTTGAAGGGTCCAAACTAACAGAGCCTATTCTAACTATGAGACCTGAGGGCAGTAGTAATTCAGTAGGACAAGCTGCAGGTTAAAATTTAGATGAAAGCCATGCCTGAGATAAAATTACAACTAATTGTGGTGTTGTTATGCAGATTGTTATAGCAGGCAGGACACTTCTGTCATGGACCAGGACTGTGCTAGACACTGCACAAACAGAACAGATAGATATCCATGGCCCCAAAGACCTAGCAACCCACACAGAAGACAAGAGGTGATGGGTGGATGCAGAGAAGTGAGACACTTTTGGCCAGCATGCTAGGCCCTGGTGCCAGCGCACCAGCAATCTATTGCTGTCAAGTTTCTGTAGGCATCAGAGCAAAGGAGAGTTGTGAAGAGGGACTGGATGTATTGTTGCAGGGGTCCCTGGCCAGCACTTCATGTTTAAAGAGACAAGGGTGTTCTTTCTCCTAACTACCTTAAAAATAAACACTTCAGAAATGTGAATTTTCTCCTTCGTGAGTTTTAAAGTGCTATTCAAAGGAAGGTTTGTTTTCCATGGATTTATAGAGGAACATCTGGATTTAAAAAATCTTTTCATCCTTTGCACATCATTTTAACACTTCCCCCCTGATACTGGTTTTGTCTTCTTGCTGAGATTTATTAGCTCCTAAGTAATTACTTTGTGTCTCTCCTAGGTGTATTCACTGCTTGGGTCGACATTTTCAAGAAGCCCTAGCCATCTGAAAAACATGATAATCAACATTTTCTGATCATTTATTTCCTGTGCTTCCTTTCCTTGTCTCCTCTGCAATGACTGCCAATGGTTTTGTGTGTTCTGCAGGTATATTCAAGCACTGAGTATCTTGCTCCTTTATTTTCATTATCTGGGGGTGGATTTTCTCTCTTTTTAATTTAAAACTGATCTCTAATCATTGTTTTGAGTTGAGCACAAGAGGAGGACAGTTGGTAGAGAGGAGTCTCAGCTACAGGCCAGACTGCTGCTTATGCTTTCACCTGGAAAAATCATCTGAGACATGCAAAGATACTGCCACAGATCTCCCCATTCCATTAAAATATGCACAGGAATGAAGAAAGGCCATATACATCTCCTCAAACTGTAATACAGGGTTCTAGCAATATTCTCTCTTTATGCAGCAGAGATTTAGGAGCCTTGCAGCATGTGTGTGTGATGTGCCTGCTCCTCCACCCTGCTGCTCAGTCTTCCTCTCCCTCTGTCCCTGCTCCTGCGCCAGGCATGCTGCCACTGGCTTCCTCCCTTCTGTCTGGGCACTAAAGATCATGGCAGGAAAATTAGTGCCGTTTCCACCTGTGTTAACTTTTGCATACATTAATTCCTGTTGGGTATGGAGAACATCCTGCATACAGCAGCCGCATACAGCCAAAGGCCTTCTAGGCCCACACAGCTCGAGCTGTGTGTGGGCAAGGACTTTGGCAGACTGGCAGCTGAGAAAGAGAACAGGCCTATTGGCTTAATTAACTCTCAGCCCTCTTTGGTTTGGACACTCCTGACTACTTTCCTAGCAAAAAGGAATAAGTCATGGACCAAAGGATTCAAGCAAGCGACAGAAGGCCCAAAACAAGGATGCTACACTGATATTGTTAGGCTAGATCTTCATTCAACTCTACTGGCACTGTGACATTTACTTTGTTTTCTTGATGTCCTAGAGAACAGACAGCACAGTAAGCACCAGCACAGGCTGCAACACACCCGTTTCCCAGTTAAGCAATGCAAAGACTGCAGGTGGTCAGCTGGCCTCCACCCATCACCAACAAACCTAGCTGCTGCAAACAAGCACTGAGCACAGCACACACTTCCTAATCCTCAGAATAAAAGGGGTCCTATTTAATTTTCATAGAAACCAATGGCAAGGTCCTCCTGACTTTGATGCTCAGAACAGGACCACCCAAAAAACAAAACATGATCTCAGACCAGAACAAGAGTCATTTTAAAGTTTCAGCAATTCTTTAATAAACTGTAGATGATAAATATCAGTATTAAATCCAGCCAATTAAACTTTTTTAAAATTCAGGCAAATATAGAAACAAAACTCCAACACTGGAGTAATACATGGGAATTACATGTTCTTACATATTTACAAAGGAAATTATATACAATAAGTTCTTACATATTTACAAAGGAAATTATATACAATAATTTTTTATAACTTATCAGCTGTACTATCAATATGGTGTTCATATATATTAAGTCTCAAACAATCTGGCTAGAGACACTAGCTTACTGACTATATATCAACATGCATATATTAGCTGGAACTGCTTTCACTTCTTTATAATACAAGAAAATAAGAAATAAACCATATCTGGATTATGTTTGGTCAATTAATATACTTGCAATACTGGTTTGGTCCCTGAGTATTTTTTATACATGCTCACCCCACAATTAACTTTATTTACTATAGCATCCACTTACTCCCATTATTTACCCAGTCCAATTTCTCTCCCTTTTGGACCCTAAATGATCTTTACTTTTGTACCCTTTGCTAAATTGTAGAGATTCACTCTAATCCTCAAATGGAAAGAACTATTTAATCTCTCCACACCTTCCCGTAAACTCCTTCCTGGGAGGTCCATTACTCCCACCCTAGGGGAGTTATGGCACTAATATTATAGTTTGTCAGATACCATTTTTCTAGAAGGAGCTGTGCAGAGCCCAGCCCTGCAAATATTTAGGCTCTAATTCACAAAAACATTCATCACAGCTCTTGAGTCAATGTGTATCTCCAAACATATGCCTAAGTCCCACTTGAAGCACAAGTGTGTCCTTAAGAATGGCTCTGGGACTCCCCGTGTGTAATGTTCTGCACATACTTTATTATGTTGCTGAATCATGTCTGGCTTTTTTGCAAGATGAGGACCACAGCAGGACTCTCACAACGAGCTGCGGCTAGTAAAGCGACCAAAATGCTGGCGTGCATCCATAGATGCTTCTCGAGCAAATCCCGGGACGTCATTCTCCCCCTGTACTCGGCCTTGGTGAGGCCGCAGGTGGAGTACTGCGTCCAGTTTTGGGCTCCACAATTCAAAAAGGATGTGGAGAAGCTTGAGAGAGTCCAGAGGAGAGCCACGCGCATGATCAGAGGTCAGGAAAACAGATCTTATGATGACAGGCTGAGAGCCATGGGACTCTTTAGCCTGGAAAAGCGTAGGCTCAGGGGTGACCTGATGGCCACCTACAAGTTTATCAGGGGTGACCACCAGGATCTGGGGGAACGTTTGTTCACCAGAGCGCCCCGAGGGATGACGAGGTCGAACGGTCACAAACTCCTGCAAGACCGTTTCAGGCTGGACATAAGGAAGAATTTCTTTACTGTCCGAGCCCCCAAGGTCTGGAACAGCCTGCCAGCGGAGGTGGTTCAAGCGCCTACATTGAACGCCTTCAAGAGTAAATTGGATGCTTATCTTCCTGGGATCCTGTGACCCCAGCTGACTTCCTGCCCTTTGGGCAGGGGGCTGGACTCGATCTCCTGAGGTCCCTTCCAGCCCTGATGTCTATGAAATCTATGAAATGTTGCGGTTAGATTTTGGAAGTGGAAGTTGGGGAGTTTGAAGGTTGGGATACAGACAATGGAGGAACAAATTAAAATAATGTAAATATCCTTGAACAGCATGCTTGCAGTTGATTAAATGCACACCCAAGGACTGTCTGACAAATCCTATTTATGCATTTCTGCTTTTTAAACCTGCTAAGCAAGCTGCCCAAGAGCAGGCAGTTAAATTTCTCATAATCCCAAGGTATTTTCCTCTAGTACTTTAACCTGGACGTGGTTAAATAAATCAGGAGCACAATCCAAATAAACGACAGGAAGTGTCAAAAGTTCTGAAAACTGAAAGTAAGTGATAAATCCTTCCAGGGTCTTCTCTTCCCAGTGTAGTGACACAGAAGCGAGAAGTTTTAGTACAACTGAGAAACACTCCCTGATCTATAGCCAGCCAATCAAATCCACTTAAAATGACCAGCACTTTGAAGCAAAACCACTCAAAAGGTAATACATAGTTGAACAACAGCTACTTGATGTGTTTGGTGCTAGCTGCAGGCTATTTTGCACCCCTTAAAATTTGACATTTTGATTTTCTCTGGACCTTCTGTTTCCACCTTTGCTTTAAATGCAGGAATATCAACTGTCCCACTTCAGTGGCTAATTTTAGAAATCAAATCAATAAATCTTAGGTCCTGATTCAGGAAGCTCTTAAGCATACACAGAGATCTCGGCATGCTTCAAGCACCATGTGCTTAAATATCATTCTGAACTGGGGACTAAATTTCTGAGAACTTTCTATTCATACCATGCTTGCTCCGTCAGAGCCTTTAGGTAGCACAGCCCAGCAGCCTCGTCAGAGCCAAACCTGAACTGTATAAAAATTAGAAAAGTTCTTCCCTCAGCTGGCTGATGTGGTGCTGATCCAATGCTGGCATCACTAATCTGCACAAAGGAAGAAAGGGGAAGCAATAAGTAGAGATGCAGGAAGTTTTACTCAGATAAATACTGAGAGAGGAATGCCTGACGATGGTATTTTCCATGAAGAACTTCAGCCCACACTTGTGCACCAAAAATCAGTGCCAACTTCAAAAATAGCTTTGGGCATTTATAACTCTCATCCTTTATACTATAGCATTTGAGTTTGCTTGGTCAAAAGAAAGAGAAGAAACAGAGAAGAGAAGTAGATTTCTGCCCCTCATGCAGAGTGCAGTGCTGGGGTATTCAGCTGGAAGGACCCAAACTATCTAGAAACAGGATGGGGCAGTTACCAGACACCCTCAGTAGCTGTTTTTGAAGCTCTGTAAGAAATTTTCCTACTAAGCAATGTGTCTGGCAAGTCACACCTAATCACCCCTGGAGGAGAGGAATTTGGAAGAAGAGTTACAAACAGGAGTTAAAGCCCTGTAGATTCAGCAGTTGATCAATGCAGGATTAAGATGGGGCTGCTGTAGGGCTGGGTCCCAAAACTGCACCACTTTGAATACGGAGTACAGAATTCTGTTTCTCAAACAACTGAAAAAACCGTTCAAATAATTACCTCCTTGGCTAGAAATGGTGCTAGCTGGGGAAATCGCATTCTGCAGGTGGTGACAGTAACCTCTTCTGCTTGGAGAGGTTGTGTTTCACGGTCAGTAGGAAGACAGGGTTCTGCTGCTACAGAGCAGGTTTGAGCATGAACATAAAAAATGATGTAATGTAGAAAGGAACGCAATAGTTGCATGCAGTTATGCCTCAGTATTCCCCTGCCCTGTTACACATGCAAGGAGCAATCCAAGAGATCGTGCTTTGGACATTGGTTAATTAAGTAAAAGACCTTCAAAACATAAAGACTATGCCTCTTTACAAAGGGATGGAGCATAGTGTAAAGGGCTCTGGGACACGTTCTGAGTAAGGGACAACATATAATTGCACTGCAGGAGAAACATGCCTAGGACAGAATTGTGATTTGCAGGTACACAAACAGTCCTTATTTTTATCCTTTCCTCTAGTGGGATAAGAAAGTGGCACCAACTCATTCCTTAGCCAGCCTAACTTCTCCAACCATGTCTGCTCAGATGGGTTGGCCAGGATGTCCAGAAGGCCAAGGTTGTCCCTGATCATTTTGTACTGACCTGTGCAAGGCAAGGACAGCTTTGTGACAGCTCCTTTCCCTTCCCACTTGGAAACTTTAAGATTGTCTGGAAAATAGGATTTCATTTATACATCCCTCAGAGCTGTCCTTCTGATTACAGTTACATACTAATTTGATGTATATATGCTACACATGTGGAATAAATATAGTACATTGTACATACATTCATTTAATAATCTGTGCCTAGATAGGGCTGCATAGAAGTAGTAAAATAGAAGTTAAACTGCAACATTGTCAAATATACAGGCAGTTATCTGTATATTATCGCCCAAGTACCAGAAATTTCATAAATACTTTGAACTAAAAATGGGCATCTTTTCAAAGCACTAAGGTACATTGCTGCTTCCCCCCTGCACAGTTCAGAAAGCTGGCTCTAGAAACCCTGGATAATTTTAAAGAGCAAATCTTGTGTTGCTCAGCAACAGCACACCCTGATATAAAGAATGCAGAATCCTGGAAGACTTAATATCAGGGAACTGCAATTGCACGGAGAAAAAGAAAGAACAAACACAATTTATTCCTACAAGGTCTATAAAATTGAAATCGAGTAAAAAGCAATCAAATGAAGTGATCACACTAATAATAATCTTTATATAATACAGCTTAGTAAAAAAGCCATTGCTCAGAACCAATGAACTTCCATCATAGTACTCTGAATGGCACTGTTTGCAGTATCTTAATACAACAGAAGTAAAATTTATTAGGGAGCAAAATCCTCATGGGGCTAGCCACTGAAATCCTGAAGGAGTTTTTATCTCACTCTCACCTCAACAGGCATTTGCCAGAATGAGGATTGCATTAGGAACTAAGAGTCTCCTGGCTCCCTCTGCAAGAGAAGCAGACCTGTGGCCTCAGAAGGTGACACATGCTTTCACCTTGGTCCCAGAAACAGCTCCATATGGATTCCTGAGGTCAGACTGTGAAGAAGTAAAGGAGAGCAATGAGCAAGCTGCTTTCATCCATAGTTATCCTTGCTATGACGCATAGAAAAAAACCATGCCAGTTAAGAAAGCCTCATGCTGCATTGACTTACCTCTGTTTCCCCCTCTGCACAATGAAACCCCACCCCTCACCAGCTGCATTCAGGGAAGCTTGGAAGTCCAGTTCCTCCTGTGTGTGTGCTCTGCAGGGACCAATGTGGCTGGACAGTAGAGTGGATGAATGGAGCATCACTGAGGATATAGCATGCCCCAATCTGGAGAAAAGGAGTGTGACACAAGGGGGGAAAGGAGCCCTAAGAAAAACCTTCCTTTTAGATATTACACCAGTATGATGCCTGATGAACACTTTAAAACTCCAACCCAATAAAACCTCCCATATCCAAACCTGATTTACATCTGATGTCCTAGAAAAACTATAAATGTCTGAGTTTCTAGAAAACAGTTGGACCTAACTGAAATAGATCTGATCCAAAGTCACAGGATGGACTCCCACTTGCTTCGATGCCTCCTGGACTGGGCCAGTACTAGGACGGAGACAGAATCTGCAAAATTCAAAAAGCCTCCAGCTTATCCTCTTCCAAATCCTTCCCCAAAAGCTATTTCTGCTCTGATAGCTCCAAATAAGTGCCCTCTGGCACTGGCATCCGTGTTGTATGTGACAGCAGAGGTTACTAATTTATGCAAACGTTCCTGTCCTTTCTGTTTCTCTGCTTCCCCCGCCTGTTTGCCCATTCCTCCACCTGGTTGGTCTTGGTCTAACTTTAGCTCTGTTGAGTTGGGATTGCCTTTGTTTTCAGAGCACCTGGCACAAAGGGGACCCATACACGGTGGGAGACACCAGGCATGCTACAATATAATTAAGCATAACTATCATACAATGGGCCAAATGGTCAGTTGGTGCAAAGCAACCCAGCTCCTTTGCTTTACACTGTCTCTGGTGATCTGGCTCAGAGCTCTGACCTAGAAGATGTCTGTTTTATCAGGTCTGAAACAGGTATAAGCCTCCACCTTTAGCTGACAATGCAAAGCACTTTGTGGGATAACCAGTCCAGGCAAACTTCATAGCATCTGCAGCACTTCCTTAAGCTAATGTCTTTTCTCTGCTTCCCATTTATCTAAAGGAATTCTCTGTCTCCAGTTCTGCTCAGATAAATGGTGCTGAACTGTATTTAGATCCGACCTTTTCAAAGCCTATCACAGAGTTCACACAAGCTGCATTTATCTTTAGGAAATACAGACCTGTATGGTATTTACAAGATATAAAGCCAGGGGCAGGTTCACACTGATACAAGTTATAGCACGTCTGCTGCACTGCAAAAGGAATTCACACAGCCCAGGGGAGATGGGGTTTGAAACTCCTCTCCCTTCACTCACTGGAGTGCTAGCAGGGAAGGGCTGATTTCATTTCTGCCAGGGGTCCCACAGAAGCTCTGCTAGCTGAGGCCGCAGGAGGGATGGGTGAAACCAGGCATCAGGGCCACGCTCACAGCAAACTTTCCACTGCCAGGCGCAGAGGTAAACCTAGCCCCTAATGAAGTACCCAGCCTAATCTCTGCCCTCTGAGTGAACAGAAAAATCACAAAGTCAGACTACTCTATCCATCTCTAACAAACAGCTTCATCTCCTCAGTGACCACAACAACTAGAGTTTCTTACTCTGAATTAATTACACAGTGATTGTGCCAGTGTCAAGCTTCTTTATCATCTAACCTAGGGCACCAAAAAAGGGGTACCTTACAGATTCCTGACCAGAACAATAGATTGAAGGCCGACACTGATTGCAAGAGATAGGTACAGAAAGGGGCAACCAAAAATAAGCAAGGGCATGGAGCAGTTGTCATATCAGAAGTGCCTAAAAAGTCTGAGATTCTTCCATATGGAAAGGAGAAGGCTGAGGCAGGAATGATAAAGATGTGGATCAACTAAACAGGGAACTGTTGTTTACCAAGACCCATAGTACTAGTACTAAATTAGTAGATAACAGATTTAAAACTAACAGGAGAAAGTATTTTTTTATGAAACACATAGTTCACTGGTGAAATTCATTGCCCTAGGAGGTGGGGGAGGCAGGTAGCATAGGTAGGTTCAAAAACAGACTGGATAAATTCATGGATGATAGATCTATTAATGCCTATTGAACAGAACGGTTGGAGATGTTTCCTCTGGCATCTCTCAGCCAAAAATGGTGGATGCCAAGACGAGTATTGAATAGATAGATCACTCTAGAGATGGCCAGTTCAGTGCTCCCTCTGTATAGCATCCACTTCTGCCACTGTACAAATACTTGGCTAAATGAACCATTGGCCTGATCCAGTGTGGCTCTTCTTATGCTCTTACAAGATGCTGAACATTCGCAGCTCCTACTAAGGATGAGAGCTGAGAGTGCCTACAGCACTGCATGAAAGCCCAGGACTTCATAGGATCCAGACTAAAATACCAAGCTTGCAAGAGGCTGGAAACTCAGTTGCAAGCTAGGGTATGGAGGGGTTACTGCCCCTCCATAATACATTCAAATTGTTCAGCCATTCCATCAGGAGCTTCTTTAAAAGAGCTATAAATAAGAGGTTTTAATAAAATGATGAAAAAGAAATGAAACTGAATGAAGAACATTCACATGACTCTCTCTTAGAACCTGCTCCTGCACGGAGGTATGCATTTTATTCCATTCCTGGAACAGATCATAAGGAGCAAAACTCTAATGGATCCAAATTCTGACAGGAACGTGACCCAGATGACAAAGATCAGCTAGAATATCTGGAGTATAGATGGTATTGTGGCAACTGCAGTAATTAGACTGACCTTTCAAAAATATGTCCAGAATTTATAAACACAGAATTATAACTGGTACAAAATATATATGCCATAGATTTTTTTATACTATGCCTTACAGTAATCAATATAGTTTGGGTTGCATATGCCTTTTCTGCTGAGTGGAAAATTGTCCAATTAGCCATCAAAATTTCTAAATATGGCCTTCACTGGTAAATAGACCCTTCATACTTTTGGCGTAGGATCCTACATGTGCACCAAGTCCAGGATTGATGCATTCAGTTTACATGCATCTTAAACATGGGCTTTTCTGAGTAGAGATTCCTTCATAAATACGCAAAGACATGCATACAACTTGTGTGCAAAAACTTGCACTGCATGTACAAATCACTCACACAAAGCTGCATGTGCATGAAGAGAAGATTTGATAATGCCTTTCTCTAAAACTTGTTCTAATCAGAGCTAAATACTGTCCTCACCTGTTCCCATGCACCCCACTGAAGTTAGAAGCAGTTGTGTAGATGAAAGAGATAGCTGAATATGCTCACTCTAACTTTTCAGCTAGCTAAAGTACAGTGTATTCCTGTGCACTGTATTTTATTATGTATGTGGCTTGCATGAAAACTGGTAGTCTGACTTCAAGGACAGGTCAAAATGTTTCACACTAAACATATCTGGGAAAGACAGAACCACTGTCCTTACACACAGCCTTGTAGCTGATACAGAAGCATGAGGGTACTCGTAATTATTATGGCTAGGTACAGACATTCAAAAACCCCAAGGCGGAATTGATCTAAGTTGCATGGTTTTCTGTAAGTGGTGTAGTTCAGATCGGTAGCGAACTAAACACACATCTGCCCTTTGGTGGGGCGAAGCAGGAGAAACGGGACACACAAATCTTAAACCAGGTTCTGCCATTTTTAAACCAGTCTATGTGCTGAACTTTTGTTCTATTATGGGTATAGCCCAGTTTCTGATCACTTATACCAGCAAAAGTGTAATGTCTGTACCTGGTCTATAGGTTTACCTCATGGGACAAAGTTACTGTGCTGAAAAGGAAATTCTTCCATGAGCTACTTGCTCCTGATCAATGCAGGATTTTGACATCACAGGGCCTGATCCCACCCATCAGTTTGGAAAGATTTGCCTGCAGAAGGTAATGGGGCTTCTGGGAGCACTGTGGAAGGTATAAAATCCTTAATAAAGTAAACTAAAATACTTTAAAATAACTACACTACACTAAAATGTTACCAATTTTTGTGACTTGAACACAGGTCTTGTGATGATTCTTCTGAACTCAGCTCCTGGAGTCTTACATAATCCCATGATTATGTAAGACTATCAGCTCCCATATAATAGTCTCAGAGAGAAGCAGGGCTGGAAAAGGCCTCCAGAGGTCATCTAGTCCAACCAGATCATCCCTGTCCAAACCATCCCATACAAACCTATTCTCTAACCTCTTAGCAAAGTTACACAGTCCATCTTGTCATAATCACAAGACATAACATCCTAATATACCATAGGTAAAGCAAGGGGCCATGGCATGCAACGCTCTGCTGCTTCAAGGTCATTAAATACACTCAAGAGATCCAAGGAAGAGGGCTATACCCCCATCTCCCTACAACAGAGGCAGACAAAAATCCCCACAGGTCATATCAATCTGACTAGGTGATAAAATTCCTTCCTGACCTTAAATATTTTGATTTGTCTAACCCTGAATGGATGGGCACAACCCTCCAGCCAGGAACCTCCAAGTGCAAGTCCCAGCAGGAGCTCATTGGCCTAGCCCAGTCGTGATCCATAAACAAAACGAAATTTAAAAAAATTTCTAAACTTCATAATTATGGAAAGAAATTACAAAGCTGTGAATTATATAAAGCAATAGAGCTTGTCAGAAATTTACTGAAATTGTTTCTCAACAAAAATATATCTTGTCTCTAACTGAAATTATTCATGACAAGTATCTACTTTCTGCTGAAAATTTCAGCTTTTGGTTGAAACACCAGACACTTGAAAATCAAAAACCTTCCAACGAAAGAAATTCTGGTTAGAGACAAACTTGCAATTTTTCTGTGAAAATCAAAAATTTCTAAAGAAAAGAGCTCATTTTCTGACCCTCTCTGCATGGCAGCACCTTCTGTTATTGCTAACACACTCGCGTCTCCTTGCTACCGAGCTGGACATTACAGAGAACAATTCAGAGAGAGGCTTAAATGGCAGAATGCAGAAGCAGGACATGCTACAGAAGGGCATAAAGGCAGAGAGGAGACAGGAGCTGAGGTTTATAACACTTAAAAGGCTGCAGCTTAAACTGCAGAGAAGAATCTCATGCCATGTTTCAGGTATTCTGCAATAAGGCTTATTACAAAATGGCAACTGGAAACCAACCCGGATCAGCAGTTATGGGCATGCTTTTGAATAACCACCACACCTGATAAGTTTTTAGGTTTATTGTTGTGCGGCACAAATACCATTAAATACACAGAATCATAGAATATTAGGGTCTTAGAAAACACTCTCTCAATAGGAGAGTGGGGAAGCACTGAAACAGGTTACCTAGAGCTTGTTGAATCTCCCATTCTTGGAGGTATTTAAGGTCCAGCTTAACAAAGCCCTGGCTGGGATGATGCAGCTGAGGTGGTCCTGCGTTGGGCAAGGGGTTGGACTAGATGTGACCTCCCGAGGTCCCATCCAACCCTTATGTCCTCCGGTTCTATCATTCTAAAGCAGGGGTGGGCAAAATGCGGCCCCGGGGCCGGATGCCGCCCACCAGACCATTCTATCCAGCCTGCGGGGCCCCTAAAAAATTTAGAAAATTAATATTAATCTGCCCTGAGCTGCCTGCCATGTGGCCCTCGATGGCTCAGTAAGTGGCATTCTGCCCAAAATAATTGCCCGCCCCTGCTCTAAAGCATATCTGTATTCACAGGGCACCAAGGACAGAGCCTAGTACCTTGGGCTCCAAAGCACAGAGACTTCCCACCACTTGAGCTAAAGGAGACTCTTTCACTCTTCATGATCTTCCACTTAAAAACATTCTTGCTGTTTTTAACAATAGCCTAAAGAGGCTACTGTAAAAGAACTGTAAGATGTAACAGCTTGAAACTTCATCATCCCAATCGTAAGAAGCTACAGGGAAACTTTTGCAGAGTTGCCTGTGAGACCCTAAAAAATATTCCTGAGGAGAAGAACATAAGCAACTTCTTTTTTAACAAGTAGCTGAAAGAAACTTTTTGGGATCCAAGAAGAAAGCTGCTGTCACAATGTTTGATTCGTGGACACATGATGATGACGATGCACTTGCCTGAAGCTCGTGCATTAATCTTCTCTCTGTCTTGAAATTAAATGTCAGCTACAGTAGCAGGCCCCTGCTGCTTTTCCACTGTTGTGTTGTTTTTATCTAACAGGAATACTAGCATCCTGATTACAAGAACACTAGCTACATCGGAAACCAACCTGATGGCCCCTTGTAGAAATACCATCCCCTGGGTGACTACCTTTGGTTTGACCTAACAAAACCTTAAACTCACTGTAACAGGCCTGCAGCCTGGAGCAATTAGCCAGCCGGTTAGCAGGCTGCCTGCCTAAGAGGCCACAGCTGGCTCAGTTGATTAACAAATGAGAGGAAGTTGACTGGCTGACCCAGAAATAAAAGAGGACAGGAAGAAGAAGTGTGGTGATTTGGGTCTCTCCAAGGGAGAAAAGAGTGTGGAAGCTAGACCTTGTTTGTGGGGGCTTCATTTTCTCTTGTACTCTGTGGTGCAGATTGACCCAGGATTTGAAGATGAGTTTGGATCGTTTTATTTTTTGCTGAGCCCTGGGAAGCAGAAGAACCCAGGGCATTGCAGCCTGTGTTTCTCAGCCCTAGGAAGGACAGTTACTGAGACTGGCTTGAATTGGCCTGTGAGCCCTTTAATCCAGACAGTCAGGCTAGCCGGTATCCTGCTATATTCACCAAGAACTATCAGCATTCAAATAATGTAAAGCTTTTCTTGGGGGGGAGTCAACAAAAGTTCTAATATTTTTGAAGAAAGATGCAGGGGAAAAAAAAAAGCCAATTCTGAACTAGCTCTGTTACCAAAACACCTTAATGAAGATCCTCAAAACAAGAGAATGGGGTAGAGTGTGGAAGTAACTCCTCAGGGGCGCTAAAGGAGGAAATAATGCCCAGAAGCTGAAGTATAGGGAGGAGAATGTAGTCCCAAGGGCAGCAGCATAATTTTTTAGATCAAGGACTGTTTTCCCCCCATTCAGCCTTTTCTTATGTTTCTTTCTGACTTTCCCCTTTGCTATCTTCCCATCCTCAGGCCTTGGGGAAGGTCTTGCTGCACTTCTAGTTGTAGTGTATGAAAAGAGCATTTTGTTTGCTGTCTGAGAAACTTTTCTCTTTTTTGCACTGCGAGAGGAGTGCAAAGGATCTTTATCGTAGGATAGGCTTGAGCCCTCATTCACATGCATCAGGGATGACTGGTCCTTTCCCACATACTAATCAATTCCAGATGTGTGACAGTAATAGCACTGATGTGGAAGAAGACCATCTGTGTATTTTATAATTCAAAAGAAATGTGTTAGAGGGGAGGGGAAATGCTGCGCTGGATGCTGGGAAATACCAGATTTTATTACAGTGCCACTCTTCTTCCTTTCCTTTCCTGGGGCCTGCATCTGGTGTGGTATATTTATTTAGTGGAAATATATTTTAAAAAACATCTATTCTGCAATTTGGTGTTATGCTTTACCACTTGTGTACTTTGAGGAAAGCAACTCTGCAATTCCTCTGACTGTCTTTTGTGACCAGTGTTTCTTCAGGGTCAGGAAAATGACGACAGTCGAGATGCAAGTGCTGGAGAAGATGTGAATTTTTTCACAGATGTTACCTTGTTAATTTCTAACAGTTTGGAGCCTAGATCTGGCTCTCATGAGCAACAAACAGTTTCTTTTGTGAAGAAGGGAGGAAAAAACTCTGAAAAGGTGAAGTTGCAACCGATTACATAAGCCACAAGGCAAATAAACAGCCTAAATCTAACTCTCTACCTACATTTTGCTGGAAAGCTCTTGAACAGCCCTCAGTGTCTTTAAAAAGAACATTAAACCAAAGACTTAGAGTTATATCCATGGCTGAAGATTTTAGCCAAAAGCACCCAAATTACACCTTAATGTGTTCAGAATAATAGCCAGCTAGAAAAACTGGCTCCTGACTTTGTGTATATTGAGTCAGAATATGCTCTTTCATTTCTAAGAAATAGAGAGAACTAAAAATCCTCCATAATGGAAGTATTGAAGGCACAGACAGAAGTGCCAATTTCTTGGTGCTGTTTTCAGAATGGGCGGGTGGGAAAGAGAGTGGAGGGAGTTCAGTCTGGAGTTTTTTCAGCTGGTGAGGAGGGGGCACCAATCCCCCCCCCAACCTCCAGTGCTAGCTGGGGAACCCCTAGAAGGAGCTCCCTCCGCTCTCTTTCCCCCCTCCCATTCTGAAAATAGCACCAGGGTTGGCAGGGCGAAGGGGGGAGGAGGGGCATTACTAGGGGAGACTGGATTACAGCTGGATCCCTCAACTCCCGTCCCCCCACAACAGCAAACTTCTGTTGGGTCTGGGGGAATCACTGTAACTCATAGCACTTTCTGCAAAGTGCTATGAGTTATAGTGGGGAGCTGCTCTTCTGTCTGAGCCTTGAAAGTAAATCCAGCATCACTCCAGTGAAAGGGAAAAAACAGAAAGCAGTATAGGGGTGTAGGTTGTAGCCGTGTTGGTCTAAGGACATAGGCAGACAAGGTTCTTTGCGTGAATCTGATATCTTTTATTAGACCAACTTAAATAGTTGGAAAACAATTATTAAGTAAGCTTTCGGGTTCAAAAACCCTTCGTCAGGCTAAGGAAGTTTCAGCAGTTGGTGTGTGCTTTTCCTGGATGGAATGAAAAGTACAGCAGCCAGAGGCTGGGCTGGTATGCATACAAGACAGGTAGTCCGTGAAAGCAGTATAGGACACAAGCTTGGCCAGGATTTGACAACCAGAAATGGGGCAGTGAAGACTACTGTCAAACACTGTGTGCTCTGCTATTTAAAGTGTTGGGTTTTGTGGTTTTTTTAAGTATTACATTTGCAAAATTATTTTCATTTCTTAGCCATTTTAAATTAAACCCATCATTCAAGCTTAATTCTGCTACCCTTGCTCAGCTGGATTACCACATGGACTCCAGTGTCTAGCGCAGTGATTCTCAACCAGGGTGCCACAGCACCCCATGATGCCTTGAGATCCCTTTAAGGATGCCATGGGTGCTATGCAATACTAACTAGGTGTGCAAACACCTACACATGATTCACAAGATGAGCCCTGAGATTTTAAAGAAGAATCCAGTATCAAAAACACTCTGACCTGTTGTTGTCTTAGTTCTTTATAACAGAGGAATTTCTCTGTTATTATTCTGTAGTCAAGAACAGGGTGAAAATTTAAGAGCTGGCATTTTCCGAGGGGTGTCTTGAGTCTAAAAAGGTTGAGAACCACTAATCTAGTGAGTAAGAGGGGCTGGCTTACCACTACTTCCCTCTTGTGTTTTTAGCAGTATAACTCCATTGTAATGAATAGGGAATTTAATCCAGAATTTGGTTGTGATGTCATCTTGAGGTTATCAGGATTTTGCCATTTTTGTGTCCTTCAGCCAGGTAGTGAATTAGCATAACAGAACATTTGAGGAACGTTTTCATTGGATACCCTGCAATTCAGGTGACCATACTTTATCGGGTATCTAGAATCTGTCCCCAGGCCCAGTTCTATCAGGCACAACAACATTCATCAAGATTTTATAAGATATACTTGACAGAAAGGCATTATGCAAAGACAAAAACGTAACATTATAATAGAGCAAGTTGCATTTTTCAGACCATTTGACATATTTTACCTTTGATTCTGAATGTGCTCTATATTGTAATCTGTTTTGGAAAGATCTCTGCACAATGAAGCAGTCTGCTGCCCTTTTCAGTTTATAATGTCACCAGAAATTGAGTCTGTTTAACAGATGTGGAATTCATCATTTCAGCCTTTATCCTACATTAGAAAGTCACTTTTCTATTACCTGATCCAACTGTGTGCTATAGATGCTGCAGGTACATAAAAGCAGGTTTTCTTTACGTATTAAAACAACCATATTCCCCCTTATATTTTAATTAGAGAATAGATTCCATAAGAGAAACATATACAATCAGCTTACTGTGCATGAAACACTGCAGGCAGAAGGGAGGACAGTGAAGATTGGTTGCATATAATAGACCATATCCTCAGCTGTTCAGTGTTATTCCATTTTATCTGAACCACCTCAGCTCAGGAAAAAGATGACAGTCATGGCCTGTCCCTCAGGAAACCCAACACACTTTTGAGAAACCTTTGCACTGCCTAAAACAAGTGCATACAAAGTATCTCTGTCCTTTTCCTATTTTTTAGATCCGTTTCCTATTTCTTAGATCATCTTGAGCAATAACAAAGTCTGGATGACGGCCAGAATCTCCCCTTTCCTCACAACTGTTCTGCCACTGACTGGGCAATTTACATAATCTCTCTGCCTCCATTTCCTTGCCTAGAAATGGTAAAAAAAATAGATATCACCCTTTCCTTATAGAAATGCTGCAAGGAGTTACCTAGAGAGGTTTGGTTCATTCGCATCTCAGCTTTATTTAAAAATTCCTTCAATTTTTAATAAAGGTGCCAGCCCTATGCAGGCCTCTGGTGTCTGTGAAGGCCTTGGCTCCCATCCCAAGCTGCCACCAGTGTTGCGGGAGCTGTTGCAAACAAACAAATATTTCTGCCCTCTTCGGCTGACACAAATCCAGTAGCAGTACTACATACAGCTGCACTCTCACGTGCTTTTTGTTCTCCCACCCTCCTGTCCAGCACCTCCTGCTGCTGAAACTCACATGATGAGAGGCTCACAAGAACTCTGCAAGGAAAAATATTTCTCTTTAGGCAGAGGGCGGCCTGGCTTCTTTGGACTAGGTGGTGTTCTAAGCGTTAAAGGCAGAGAACAACCATTAATTATTCATTACAGATGAGGAGAGCAAGTCTTCCCTTGGATTACCTGAAAAATAACATGAACCTCCATTAACCCCCTTACAAGTGCAATAATATACAACCAGAGCAGGACTTAAACTAACAATGTTGCTCCTAATCAATTTCACCTGTCACATGTACAATCTAGGAACTGTCTGAAACATGATAATTTGCTAAGAGAAAAAAATTTCAGACTTATTAGATAACATTTACCTAGCAGCTTTGGCCAAGTTCACTTATCCTCAATTTCCAACAGCAAACTTGTTCCTCCCTCATATTTTATTGCATTTTCATTTACATTTATGCTAGGTCCTTCCACAATAATCATGCTGATTCCCTCAGCTCAGTGAAATAAACATTAATTCACAAGCTAAGCAAAAGAAATTAAATGTGCAAATCCCCAAACTGAGCAAGGAAAACACAATGAAATTAAGTGCAGATCTATTCCCAGGCACTTTCAAATTTCCATATTTGTGTAATAGTGCTTAGTCAAAAAAAAAGAAAGAAAAGAAATTGCTTTAAATCTATAGGATTTATTAAAGAACCAAAGAGGCAAGTTTAAAGAAGTAATTAATTACAACTTATGGAATTCTCCAGTCATTTTTCTAGTATTTCCCAGTATTTTTGCTAATCTTTGTTAGTTCAAGTAAATCAAAAACCTGCTGCTTTGATTTTTACATCTTTAGAAAGCTTGTTTTTCACTTCTTTTTCTGCTATTTCTTCCATTCCCAGTGGAAAGAAAATGTGAAATGGAAATGGCCTGTTGCTGCTCTAACTGACACGCATTTTAGATCAGTTGTAAGGTACTGGAAGTCTAATGAACTTGACCATACCAGTAATTACCCCTGATTTAGTTTTGAATCAACAAGTTTCTTAGACATATGCTTAATTTTGTTGTTAGTGCAACTGCTTGTATTGGAACTTGAAGCTGGTACATGCTTAATTATGACTCTACAGCAAGTGAAAGAAACTCAAGCCCAAACTGATGGTGGACCAGATTCCCTCCTGGGATAACTCCACTGCCATCAGTGGACTTCCTTTAGGGTTGAATCTGGTCTCCTAGCTTTGTGCCAGGTGCTACTATTTTTAAAGAAATCTGAAGTAGATAGGTAGTAGGAACCAAATCTCCCACCGGGATAAATTAGCATACTCCTTTGAAATCAGTGGGCCAGATGCCAAGCTTGGTGTAGATCAGCATAATTCCTCTGAAACTGATGGACTAGACCCTCCAGCTGCTGAAAATCAACATAGCTCTACTGAAATCAATTGTTTAGATTCACAACAGCTGAAGAAGCAGCATTGTGTTTCTGCATTAAACACCTTCCGATCAAAATAGGAAGAAAAAAAGGATGAATCTGTGGAAAAGTGCTGAGGGTTCAATAGGACCTTGTTTTTTTCATACATTCAGTCTGGATATGATGTTCAGTGGTTTAAAGTGGGGTGGGCTACTTGTTTCCTTCTTTCTTTCTTGGTTCTTTCTCACCTCAAGATCATGCGGTGTTCATGTCACTTGGGATCGTGGTCAAAGCCAAGGGTCTGTGATGTATATGGGATAGATCTGGGCCCTGGGCTAAAGATGCTGGATCCATCCCGGGAAGGTCCAACCCAGTCCAGGGTGGCATGGAGGATCAAGCAGCATATAGCTGATGGGCATGAGCTTCTTCAGCACCCTCCTCCACAGCCTTCCCCAGTACAGTCTTGTGCCTGTACTTACCCTTGTTGCACAGGGACTGGGTATCTCTAGCAAGGACAAGCACAGGAGGCTTGAGCCCTCCAGGGGGGAAGAGGGGGCAGGCAGAAACATACAGCCCACGACAGGGGTCTGGGTTGTAAACCCTGACCACAGGGGCAAAATTTTGCCAACTTCTTGTCTAGGCCCATGTTTAAAATCAACATGCTGAATGCAATAGTGATGCTTTGAGACTCATTCAGTGCTTGGGTGTATGCACTCTCAGACCTTGCTCAGCTTCTTAGAGCCCACAGAGGAAGAGGCAGACGGACAGGTCCTGCCTGAAATCAGCTGCAGAACTGCCAGTTGTCTTGTGTACACTGTACATCTCGGGGTCAGACTGGAGAATGCCATGGTTCAGCAGTCTGAAAACAGCACAAGAATCTGAGACCCAAAAACCTGTACAGATTTAGTACCTGTCAGTTTTTCTTCCCTTTTCCATCTCAACAAAAACCACTTCAGTCATTCTTTACCCTGCCTCCCTAGACCCCCTCTTCCTCCCATTTGAAGACCAGCAGTTTCCCGTGGCACCCTGCTGGCTAAGGAGGAAGGCAGTATCTGCATTTCTCCCCAGCAAGGCTACAGCTCCTCTGCCAAATTCCACTGGAGGGACCTTGTGTCTAATACTCTGGCATCTACCTGCTCCTGCTTGTATCAGAAAATCCAGAGGTTTATGGCTAGAAGGTCTTGTTTTTCTACTCAGGATCATACTGATTTGCCAAATGAAGCGAAAAAATCCTTCCAGACCCCAAGGTCAGACTGGTATGGACTACGGGGTTGGTTTGCCTTCCTCTGTAGCATGGGTATGGTCCTTTACCTAGAATCTTCTGAGCATATAACAACCAACTACGTTATTTCCTTTGCTTTTCCCTCAGCATGTCATTGGGTGTTCATGGTGTCTTGGATATCATCCCTTGTAGTTAAGGTCAGGGTCTGAGATGGAGATATCGGGGATTCCTTCTGTTAATAATTGTTTATGAACACATGGAACTGGCTTCAGTGGCCCAGGAGATCCCTTCCAGTTCTGTACTCTTATGCTCCTACATGCCTGCCTGGGATACGACTTCTGTTATCACCTTGTAAGAGTCATTCTTTCCTTCTTCTACATTATATAGTTTACAGCAAGATATTCAATATTCCAGGGAAGTTTAAATGACAGGAATTCCTGTCCAAAATCCTGTATGTCCTCTGCAAGTATCTTTTATTTTGTCAATTCTCTTGGAATCAATTCAGGTTCTACTGGTTCACAAACTACTAATTAGTAAATAATTTCCACCCTTCTTCTAAAACAAGATACTTATGAAAATGTCTATCCTTACAAATATCATACTGTATTTGAATCCCAGTTCCAAAATAACATGGAGGTTTGTATATACACATTACTGTAATAAAGTCAAAGTTCAATCATACACAGAGTTTATTAGATTTTGTTTTATTCTTTGCCTTGAATTATTCATTGACTATCTACAATTTCCTAAAGAATAATTTCATAAAGTGCTGCAGCAATAAAACTCCATATACAGCACACCAACGTGGATGGTATTTATGATGCACTCACAGAAAGATCATCCCGTTACATTAATCATGTAAAAGTATTGAAAAAATTATATTTACTCATTTCTATTTGAAAATAAAACCTGCTCAGAGCTTTAAAACCTGCATGAAACCAAGAATTACATTTCATACAACATTTCCTGCAACAATATACATAATTATTCAATTCTTACAGGTTTTTCTGGGGTTCAGTGAGCACTCATGTCATTTTCTCTGAACTGTGATTTGTATTTAATCTTTTTGATTTAGTAATTTTTGCTTAGAATTTTCTATGTTTAAAAACTGGAGAATTAATTGCATAAATATTAGGGGTCAGGTCCTTTGATACAGCCAAGCTGTACTGTAAAATGTGCCTCCTCTGCATTCCAGCCCTGATTCTGGGGACAACCAGGAATCAGTTCAACACCAGCGTAGATCAACTGACAGATGCCTTTGCTGCAAGAAGGTCTAATAACAGATACCACTCACTACCACCGAGTTGCCCAAGCCCATCTTCACTCAGCAGCTGTTCTGCAAAAGTGCAGTCTGGGAGACATCAATTGCTGAATGTATCTGCATGTACCTTCAAGCCAGCTAGCAGGCAGTAGCCAAACTCTGCTCAGCAATGGAGCATAGTGGAGAGCTCTGCTACCCTGAAAGGGTTTTGAGGATGAATGTGTTCCAAGTTGTACTCAAAGTCCTAGCAGCAAAACTTTGTAGTGCACACTAGGGCAGCATGAAAAGAAGCTCTAGAGAATCCTCGAGTGGCCCAAGGATGGCAAGTAACCATTTATAATCAGGGTGCCCAAGAGAAGAAATTTGAAGTAGGAGACTGGGTGTTAATACAACTACCAGATCAGGAGATGAAGTTACTTGCTGGTAGCAGGGTTGCCAGGTAGGACCCACAGATTATGAGATCTACCAGTCCGACAAGCAGAAGCCAAAACAAGTGTACCACGTCAATGGAGAACGAGAGAGGCTGTATGGATGACACCGTCCCCTGAGGATCCTGAATTGGGACCCTCTCCAGGAAAGGAGGAGAAGTAGAAAGATGTTGACCTAGCTCCCCAGTTGTTGGAATGACAACAAGGACAAGCAGCAAAACTAATCCAAGAAATGCCAGGGGAGGCATTGGATAGAAACACCTCTAGGCCAGGTGGTCAGAGAGAACCAGAGGAGGATCCCACAAAGACTACAAAGCAAGATAAAAGCAGAAATAGATATGATGCTAAAAGGGGGCATAATATAAGAATCCCACAGAGAGTGGCAAAGCCTGATGGGAAGATTTGCCTATACATTGATTTCAGAAAAGTGAATGCATTGGCTAAATTTGATGTGTATCCAATACCAAGAGTGGATGAGACAGTAGAAAATACTGGGCAAGCCTTCTATATATCCACCCTGGATCTAACTAAGGGCTATTGGCAGATATCATTAGCACCAGAAGACCAGAAGAAGATGGCATTTGCCACCTCATGGGGCTTGTTCAAACTTGATGAATGGAGCAGCAGGCACATTTCAATGCCTAATGGACAGAGTATTGGCACCCCATTGTGGTTATGCAGTAGCCTACATTGGCTATATCATTGTATACACCTCAGACTGGGAAGAAACGTCTAATAGCCCTTTGAGCTGTACTTCAGGACCTAAGCAGGGCAGGTCTGACAGCCAAGCCAAAGAAGTGCACAACTGGGAAAGAGGAAACCCGCTACCTTGGTTTCCAGGTCAGAAGCAGACAGATATAGCTATTAATAGACAAAGTAGAAGCCCTTTGAATGTACCAAGCACCCAGGAAGAAGAAGAAGCAAGTGATGTCATTCCTAGTATAGGAATTGTTTGCCTAACTTTATGGAGCAAGTGGTGCCCTTCACAGAGGCTACAGGAACTGGCCGAGGTCATTGCGGGACCCCTGGCGCGGCTCTATGAGCACTCGTGGTGCTCTGGCGAGGTGCCGGAGGACTGGAAGAGGGCCAATGTGGTCCCTATCTTCAAAAAGGGAAAAAAAGAGGACCCGGGAAATTACAGGCCAGTTAGTCTTACCTCAATCCCGGGTAAGCTCTTTGAGAAAATTATCCTGGCACACATCCAGGAGGGCCTTGCGGGGGAATGCATGCTCAGGGGCAACCAACATGGGTTCATCAGTGGCAGGTCTTGTCAGACCAACCTGGTGGCCTTTTACGATCAGGTCACCAAATCATTAGACGCAGGGGTTGCTGTGGATGTAGTCTTTCTGGACTTCCGGAAGGCTTTCGACACTGTCTCTCACCCTGTCCTCATCAAAAAGCTGGGAGACTGTGGTGTCGATGCCCACACGGTCAAATGGGTCGCCAACTGGTTGGAGGGCCGCACCCAGAGGGTGGTAGTGGATGGGTTCTTCTCGACCTGGAAGGACGTGGGCAGTGGGGTTCCGCAGGGCTCGGTCCTCGGGCCCGCACTGTTCAACATCTTCATCAGTGACTTGGATGACGGGGTAGAAAGCACCCTGTTCAAGTTTGCTGATGACACTAAGATGTGGGGGGATGTGGGTGCACTAGAAGGGTGCAATAGGCTACAAGCTGACCTTGACAGGTTGCAACGGTGGGCGGATGAGAATAGGATGGGGTTTAACACTGATAAGTGCAAGGTGTTGCACATGGGGAGGAAGAACCGGCACCACACTTACAGGTTGGGGAACTCCCCTCTTGCCAGCACGGAGACGGAAAAGGATCTTGGAGTCGTCATTGACTCCACGATGAACATGGGCCGGCAGTGTGGGGAGGCAGTCAAGAAGGCCAACCGTACCCTGTCATGCATCCACAGATGCATCTCAAGCAGGTCCAGGGAGGTGATCCTCCCCCTCTATGCGGCACTGGTCAGGCCGCAACTGGAGTACTGCGTCCAGTTCTGGGCGCCACACTTCAAGAGGGACGTGGACGATATGGAAAGAGTTCAGAGGAGGGCCACTCGTATGATCAGGGGTCAGCAGGGCAGGCCTTATGAGGAGAGGCTACGGGACCTGAACCTGTTTAGCCTCCACAAGAGAAGGTTAAGGGGGGACCTTGTGGCCTGCTACAAACTGGTCAGGGGGGATCAGCAGGTACTGGGGGAGTCCCTGTTCCCCCGTGTGCTGCCAGGAGTGACCAGGAATAACGGTCACAAACTGGCGGAGGGTAAGTTTAGATTAGATATTAGGAGGCGCTACTTCACAGTCAGGGCGGCTAGGGCCTGGAACCAGCTTCCAGGGGAAGTGGTGCAGGCTCCTAGCCTGGGGATTTTTAAAAGGAAGTTAGATGAGCACCTTGCCGGGGTCATCTGACCCCGGTGCTCTTTCCTGCTAAGGCAGGGGGTCGGACTAGATGATCTACCTAGGTCCCTTCCGACTCTAGCTACTATGAAACTATGAAACTATGAAACATGAGCTGGGGCCCAAACAAAGGTGATTTGGACACCTGAAGTCGAAAGCGCGTTCCAGGAAGTAAAAGAAGCACACTGTCAATCACCCCTGTTGTATACACCATATTTTAAAAAGGCATTCATGGTGCAGGCTGATGCATCAAACACAGCCACTGGCACTGTGTTAGTTCAAAGGGATGGAAATGAGGAGCACCCACTGGTTTATACAAATAAAAAGCTGCACCCCTATAAGAACTATGCCACGATAAATAAGGAGTGTTCAGCAATTAAATGGGCTGTAGAAAAACTCTCAGGTACTATTTGTTGGGACCAGCATTCCCTATAAGCTGCATGGTGTGCACAGCCACGCAGTCATACTCATGCTGTGCTGCCAGGCACACCTGCACAGCCGTGCATGCCACACAACTTAGAGGGAACACTGGTTGGGACGTACATTCACTTTAATCACCGATCATGCCCGCTGCGATAGCTACAGAGTTGGAAGACACACAGTGCTAATAAGGTGGGCCCTCAGCCTTCAGCCTTACTGTTTTGGGATAGAACACTGTCTGGGGAACCAGAATGTGGGCACCAATTTCTTCTCATGAAAATGAAGCAGAAGAAACTTTGGAAAAATAGGTAAAACCCCAGATGAGAGAGAAGAAGGGAGGATGGGGGTGTAACAGGGAACCCTGGCCCTGTTACTGGACAGTGGTGCAGAGCAGGGGTTAAGGGACAGCCCTGTAGACAGGACAGCTGACTGGGGACATCACATATCCATAAGAGGGCTCAGGCCAGAGTAGGGTTACCGTATTTCCAGTTCCAAAAATGAGGACACCTGTCAGAGGGATACCTCACTCCCCACCCACAACCCTGCCAATGCCCCTCACTCCCAGCCTGCAGCCCCCATCCCTGCTGGTGCCCCTCACTCCCGACCCACAGCCCCCTGGCCCTACCAGTGCCCCTCATCCCTCCTGCCAGGCTATGCTGGTACCCCTCAGTGCCAATCCGCAGCCCCCCACTTCCTGTTGTGGCCCTCACTCCTGACCTGCTGGTAACCCAGACATGGTAACTCTAAGCTAGAGCTATATAAACCCTGGGATGCGCCAGTCAAGGAGGCCAGTGCTGAGAGTCGCAGAGTGTGGAGCTCCTGACAGCAGCATGGCAGGGCCCCCAGATCTACAGTGGGGATGGAGGAAAGCAGCTCTGCAGACCTTGGACTAAGGAAGAGCTACCTGGGGGCAGAGAGAGTGAGAGAGAGATACTTGTTATGCAGGCAAGTGGCCTTTATTTTATGTTAAGCCCAGCAAGGGTTTGGGTGCCTAACAGAAGTGTTTTAATTTAAGTTACACTGGTAGCTTGGTTGCAGGTCCCATTAGTGTCTTAGAGGCACGCAATTGTCTTGAGCTCTGCTGGGGGCAGGTTCAAGGCAGAGCAGGTGCTGAGCCCAGAGCATGGCAGAGCATGGGGCCACAGAGCCGGGAGCAGAGGGGAGAGAGGGGTGCGGCCCAGCACCAGAGAGAGGCCCCAGAGGCCAGGCCACGGCTGCAGGACCAGCCAGAGTAGTGGGGTGGAAGCCAGTAGGGCAAAAACCCCAACAAAAGAAAGAATGCCTGAAGTGGCTTGGAGTCATAGAGACAAGTGTCCCACCCAACTGGTGAATCAAAAACACCTGTGAGGCATGCGGCATAGTGTAGGGGAGGAATGGAGCCACGCAATAAGCCCTTAAGGCATTGACCCCTGACACCTCGGGATCATCAGTGTAAGATCAAGGCAGTCTCCTGTGCTTTACTAACCATTTACATCAAGGAATGGCAGGAGAAAAAGGGTGGCCTCCCCTGAGAACAGGGTACAAGAAATTTGCTCAGCCTCTAGGGACTTCACAGCCACGCCTGGAGATAGCTTACTGTTATAGACAGTACACCAAATCCATGACCACATCCAAGATGTTTCAAAAGCTAAATACCATGTAGCCAATACAGCTCTCCTGCTGCATGAAAATGAAAAATAAATATGTCTGAGCATGAATGCAAACATGTCAAAATATACTGTGATGAGATTGTCATCTTTCCTGGGCTGCCGAACCAGTCTATAACATCAGTTCATGTGCAAACACCAATACTAATTGGTTTGTCATTTAAAAAATTAATCTTACTGAAAAATTACATCTTTATGTCACTGAACAAGCACAGATATATGTATTTTTTTTATACCCAGAGATATTTGACAAGTCTCCAGTCCCTGTAAAGGAAATGGAGAATAAAAGGTTTGGTGTCATTCTTGCATGCTAAGCTCTAAGCTTTGAAAATTAATAACTTGTTTGAAATAGTTCAGCCTCCTATACATGATCCATCCTGTAATGTTTCAGCTGATTTTGATTCTCTTTGTGCAGAAACCTTTTAGCTAATCATTTTCATCTCTTTGTGTCAATAAATCTTGTACCTCTAGGGCAATGACTTTTACTCAGCAAATGTTAAGCAGAAATAAAACTGCACAGAACAGTCAACGCATTAGAATTTCAATAAGAATTTAGCAATATATTGATCCACTTCTCCCCCTTCTGACTCTTCATTATTATGTCACTTTTGACTCCTGTGCTCAATAAGAAAAAAGGCTAAAATAGTATGTGACTATTATGCACGCATGTGTGTGTGTATGCACACACACACTTATGGGCTTTGGGGAATGTAATAAAAATGTATTTTCAATGGCTTCCTTGCCAGCAGCAAAATAAAAACATAGATTTTATAGTTATAAAGGAAAATGGTCAGGGATCTATCCTTGCAGGGAAGGGTATAGGCAGTGGCACAGTATTAGTGAAATGATAAATCAGAGAGAGTTCTTTTGCTTTCCCTGTACTGAGCTGATAAAATTAGAAATTAGCAACTAAAACTGAAAACAAAGCCCACAATGGAAAGACATGTTTCTAGCATGCTGGTATATTGTTTACCTTCTCAATGCACCTGCAAATATCTGGGCTTACCCAGGCTTCAAACATATGTCTCCTAATACTCTATACTAGGGGTGCCACTGAGCAAAAAATAGCTGTTGTGATTAT
Organism: Crocodylus siamensis; assembly: GCF_052110815.1. Taxonomy (NCBI): domain Eukaryota; kingdom Metazoa; phylum Chordata; order Crocodylia; family Crocodylidae; genus Crocodylus; species Crocodylus siamensis. Next base: position 5,491,476 of record NC_143404.1, on the reverse strand, counting down.
TTGCCTCCAGACATGCCACAATCCGAGCAACCCGGCCCTGGACTCTGAGCACTGTCCCAAGCCAGTACCTTTCATTCAGTAGAAATCATGAGATATGAGCTTGAGCAGTACATGGAAACAGGATAATTATTGAGTCCCCAGTATGTTTGCATAATCATTTTGAAAAATTTGGGCTTTTTAGGAATTTACCACAATTTTTTCAGGTTTTTTTTTTAATCCAAATTTTCATTTTCTGTGGGGGAAAAAAGATGGAAATTTTCAGGTTCTTTGAAAAAAAGAAAATTTTAATCCACATGAAATGGTTCCATTTTTTTTTCAGTTTGACATGTTTTTCCATGTTTTGACGAAATCAAAGTTCTGATAAAACAATGCTGTCTGACTCTAATGTAAATCCAAAGCAAAATTAGAGCACACAAAACTGAGTTCAAGGCCATAAAGTGCACTTCTACAGCAGAATGCACATATGCTTGAAGGACTCAAACTCCTCTAAGGTAACTTTTGTTTCCACATTTAGCAAATATTGACATTTTATCTCTTTGTTTTGAAAGGGGCTAAAATTATCTCCATGTAACTCTTACGTTTAACATCAGCAACAACTTCAGTTTAGCCAACTACCTATCTAACTCTTAGCTATTTATTTAGAAGGCACGGATCACCTGGGAATTTAAGCACAAGACTTGTGTTGTCTTGCTAGGAGATACCAAAGTATCTTTTGCTGTGTAGCATCTTCAAGAATAGATCTCTGCAATCTGCAGTGCTTAAATATTTGTCATTGCCAATTAACCACTGGTTCTGCAGAACCAGCAGGGGGAGTAATAACCACTGACTTTCCTGAGAGCATAAAACTATATATAAACTTGCTGAATTAGTTCTGATGTTTGAGCAGCCAAATACACTAAAAAAGGTGCAGCTTGATTCTTTACTGACTCCAAATACAGAATGGATGCAAGGAAGGAAGGATGAGAAGAAGAATACCAAAAACCCAGGCACTAAGGTATTTAGAACGCAAATTATTTTCTCTTTTAGGTTCTAACAAATAAGACCAATGAAATGGACTGAGGGTAACATTTGGAGAGACCAAGTATAAAAGTCATTAGGACTTAGCTTCTAAGGGTGTAGCTCACTTTTTTGAAAACTGAGCTTACAGTTCTAAGGTCAACTCTCCACTGGAAAGGATTTGCCAGTACAGTTGTACCAGCGTAGTTAGCCCAACAGACAGTTGTACAAACAACCTACCACAAAGTAGGGTTGGGCTTTACCGGGTATCAGCTGTTCTGCAGTATCCGCTCATAAACCTGCCCTTACTCCTCTGGTAAGTGGAAGCTGAACTACGATAACTTATGTTTTTCTACTGCCAGCTGAACTACCTCAGTTTTCCTTCCATTTACCTGGAAGTATGTGAATGCACTTGGTCAGATACTGTGGAGCAGGTCATGTGCAATGTAAGTCCCATCCTGTATTATCGAGCTGTTCATATGTCCGAACATTAGGGTACACACAGGTGGTAACAGAAAAAAAGTGCATTTCCCTGGTACACTGGTAAATTGGTGCTTTTGAAAATTGTACCTCTTATGCACTTAAATGAACGACAAACCAGAAACAGCCTTTTCAAATAACTAAACTATGTCCTGAAAGTTCCCAGACATTTAATTTCTGCCAATAACCAACAAAGCAGTTACACATGGGGTTTTTTTTCCATTCTACTCTGAGGCCTTATAAAAATCTATCTTGTCAACATGAAATAAATAGGACACGACTTGCAATCAAGAGTACATCTGAGCTTCAACCTTTGCATCCAGTACAGAGTTGTTTCCCAAAAATTGTAGGAGTGTTCTGGCACAGAGTTTTAATTTAGGTTCAAGAAATCTCCTAACCACGCTTGTGGATTGCCACATACAGTATACACAAACAGAGACATGCTTTCTGTAACTTCACTAATGCTGTAACAAATGCAGCGTGATACTGGATTGCTTATTGGTGTAGATCTTGCTAGAAGAGGAGAGATCACATGACACATTGATTTAACATTGATTTAATTCAGTGCAAGCTGTTCTACTTTAGCTGTGTTGCTGTTTGCCCCTAGAGGATTTCATTGACTTGAATATAAAATATCTTATTGACCAATTCTGCTTTGGAACACAGCTAAGCACAAGGAAAACCCCTGCCATTGGCTAATCCCTCTTTTAGTAGTTACCGAATTTGGTCACAAAAGAATAAAAACAGAGAAAGAGGACAGCAGGAAAAGGACTAGGAGTCCATAGGAACTTATGAAATCTGAACTTTATTCCACATAGGTTCTTAAACCCTCCTCATCCCTATACTATCTAAGTAATTAAGCAACATGCATCCTGTGAGGTTTATTCTCTCTCTCATTGCTGGGGAAGAATAGTATGTGAAGTATTTAGTGATTTCTTTTTCAATGTCCATCCTCTAACTGTTACGCTAGAGAAGGCAAGTTGGAGAATGTACCTGGCACATGGGAGTGAATAATGCGGAGATTTGTAATCATCCTTTATTGCTGGAATAGCTCATTCTACAGTCTCAGTCTCTTTCCACTTAACTCTGCAGGGTTTTGAGGTATACTGCATAGAAGGGATTCACAAGAGTATTTTGTAATTATCTTACCTGAAAGGATAAGAATGCCTACTGTAAGGGTTAAACCTCCCCAGCTGGTATGAAAATCAGCTACACAGTGGTAGGCCACCTAATAAGCTAATCATCCTCTCTTGGGGCTGAGCAGACTGAACATTAAACCAGTATGCCCCATTAGCTCTGAACACAGACTTATGGACAGCCCATGGAGCTGTGCAATGTGTTACTCCTGAAGCAGCTTCCTGGCCTGCACACATCTGGCCTTGGTCTCTGCTCCTGCCTGGTTGCCCCAGTATTCTGGACTCCACCTCTTACTGTCTTGACCGTGGTATCTGGATCTCGATCCCTGAATCTGGGCTCTGGAGTCTCTCCCAACTTGGTTGCTGATTCTACCCTGCTCTACAGGACCACCTGCTTACTTCAAAGTGACCATACCTTTACTGACACCAGATACAGAATGAGGGAGGCTGAAGTCCTCACTTATTTAATAACTCACCTAGGACAGTCCGAGTGCTGGTACCACGGAAGCTTTCCTTCAGTGCCTCATCAATAAAAGAATAAGCCTGTGTGAAAAAGGAGGAGTTCACTAACAAAAAGTCCACTCAGTCCTTGGCTTTACTGCTGAGATGGTCAGCTAATGCTGCTGTAGCAGGGTTCTTCTGTCATTTCTTTTAACATGGACTGTTGATCACTGAAAAATATCTAGAGCCCCATCACCACATTGTGTTGCCCTATTTATAAATCTACGGAATATGGGATCCCTTTACTAAGGAACAGCAGTAATTCACATAACCCCTTAAAAGAAACTTCTTTATTACTGATGAATGAAAATAATCCTTAAAGCTGGTAAGAGATGTCAGACAAAGTCCTGCTTGCTTCCTTCAAACATGAATAACCATCAGAATCTATTAAGGGACCAGCATTTAGTGTCTCCTGCTGACCTGCATGTTATGTAAACAAGGCCCTGATCCTGCAATTCACTGTACCTAGTTGCTTGTGTCAAGTTAATGGGAAGACTGGAATCTGAAGGGTTTGACCATGGCCCCAGCAAAGCCAGTAGAAAAAACCTTCAGTGGGCATGCCTACACGAGATGCTACTGCACAATAGTGTTGCTGAGCACTAACCGTAACATGATGCTGCTGGGCTGTAGTAACAAGCTACTTCATGGTAGCTCATCGCTACTGAGCAGCACCGTCACAAAAAACCTGCAGGGTAAAAAAACCCTGCAGAGTAAAAAAAAAAACCTGCATTACTGTGCAGTAATGCCAGTTACTTGCTTATGCAAGTACAAAATGACCGCACAACGCTGACTGCTCAGTCCACTGCTCGTGTAGACGCAGCCTGTGATTCCAAAAAGAGGCAGAGTAGCTCCGTGCCGCTCCTGTCCGAAAGCACTGATCTTCTACAAAAAGACTCAGATTCACACCATTTCTGCTGAGGGGGAAAGCTGCCAAGACAACTGCAAACTCCATCAGGTTTTGGCTGCAGCATTTCCTCTGTAATTATTGCAGTCAGTCTCACCCCTCCCACACAATGTCCCATCTAACATATTCTCCTGGAGTGGTGGGAGGGTACAACTCCATGCTGGTACTGCCCCATCCCCACCCCCACTGCTGCCAGGCCCTGGCTCTGGTCAGACTGCAGCCCTGTGCCCCATGCCCTGTGCCCCACTGGTGGTGCAGAAATCCAGGGAAGCACCTGCCCCCCATGTTCTCCCGACACATCGCATATGCATAAACTGGCACTTCTCTCTTTGCCCTTTCAAGTGGAGATCCAAACGATTTTTGTCCTTTCTATCCACAAAAATGAAGAAGCGAAAAACACACATTCTGTACCTTGCTGAATAAACACATCTAACTTTAGCAAATAGACAAAGCTAGAACCTTCATTTGTTACAAGGTTATTTTTTAGTATCAGGAACTCTAGGAAAGTATCCTTTGAAAGGTAAAGAAATTTTGGCTACCTGGGCATAAAGAACTGAGTATTTTCACCTGTTGCTATCTTTGGCTTAAGAGGAAATTAAGACATAGTTCAAGTAGTGAAGTTACAGTGCTCTGTGAGATCGGAGAGAAGGTGGAATTTCAGAAGGTCTCACCTCCCTTGACTGTGTCTCTAATATACATATCTGTAGTGGCACATGTGTTAAAATTTTCTATGACCAATACAGTACACAGAGAGATCGCAACATAAGACTGTTATTAGGAACTGCATGTGTTGACATATGGTATTTTCTTGTACACAATACACACTGGAATAAGTTGCACAGTTTATTTTTGAAAGGCAGAAGAAAAAAGCAGCTTAGTAGTAAGTAACTGAATAGCAGCAGCTAGAGAGCCACGCCTGCTCATTGTTCTTTCTGTGGATCAAACACAGTTACTTCTGCTTTTGCCCAGCAGAAGCCTAAGCAGCAAAACCTGCTGTTACCATATTTCCTCACTTATAATGTGCACTGAACAATTCCAGCAACAAGTTATTGTGGAAAAAAGGTATACGCTATATGTGAGAAAATACAGCATATGGAAATAAAAGCATTTATTTTGGTATTGCACAACTTACAATTAGAGCTGGTCAAAAATATGCTCCATAAGCCTTCAGAGAACATTTCAACTTTTCACTAAGAAACAGGCTTTTAGCTAAACATTACTAAAAAGAATATCAGTTTTCTCACCGGAAACCGAACAAAAGAAAACTAAACAAAATGTTCAGGACTTGTGGTAGAAATGATATCTTTTATTAGACCAACTAGAATTTTGCAAAAAAAATTGTTAGCTTTCTGAGGACTGACAATCAGCTGATTGTTGGTCTCAGCCCCTGCATCCCACTAAAGACTTGAACTCATATTATCTTTGTGGAGCAGTCTGATGGTAGCTGAATGCATGTTAGTTTATACGATCTGGAGATACTCCTCCCATGAAAAGTTGTAGCTTTACTAATATATGATCATATTTAGCATGTTTCATGGCTTGAATGTGCCAAAGCTTGTATCTTAAGTGCAGTTAAAAGGTAACGTGCAGTTAAAAGGAAATTCATTTTCTTTCTACAATACTTACATATCCCCTTGTTAATAATGTATCTGAGTACATTACACAGACAGACGCTTACCTGTACAGCACTCCTGCAGTTTGGGCACCCCTTTTACAGATGGGGAACTGAGGTGAAGAGAGAAGGATGCGACTTGCCAGGGTAGACAAGAAAGCTGTAAGAAGGAAGGAGGTTGAATCCAGGTCTCCTGAGCCCTAGGTTAGCATCCTAACCACCATTTTACACTTTTTGCATCCTCTCAGCACCACAGTGGCTTCTCCTCGATTCAGGGACAGAAAACAGAATAAAGGGCTGTCCCTATGATTTTTTCAGATAAGACTCGTGTTTGGCTATCAGAGCCAGGCTGCTATTTTCAGGAAGGAAGACAACCAAAATATGAAATTGATTTCTCAGTGTGGTGACTGTAGCTCTCTTACAGCAGCAGGATAACAATGGCCCTAAGCGAGGTCCAGATCAAGAGCTGGACATTCCTAAACCTGACACCATCATTATATATATGTAATGCCCATCTCCATCCTTCAACCAAGCTGTAAAGAACCTGCAGAAGTGTCATATAAGCCCAGAGGTACAGAAGAAAAACAGATCAACTGAAGGGTGGAAAGGAAGAAAAAGATAGCTGAAAATTAGGTAGCATCACTCAGCACAGAATCTCTGTTTCTCCAACATAGGAATTACTCTACTAGATCAAAGATGTATGTGGTTCCTCCAATCCAGAAGCCTCTTCCTGACAGAGGCCAGTACCACACACTTTAGAGAAATGTCCAAGAAGCTTTGAAATAAGCACTTAAGGGACAAGCTAGTGCCGAAAATTTCTTCCTGAACCCGATTAGAGTTTAACTTATGTCCTGAAGCAGGTGGTGGTGTTGCTTCCAAGTGCAGGCTTCCTGGAAAGGACCTAAGAAATATTTCAGAAAAATCTTTTAAAAAAAAAAAAGAATGCAAATCTTCTTCCTCTCAGACTGGGGAAATGTAAGTATTGGGAATCTACAATGTTTGTTACTTCCTAAGCTGTGCATGTCAACACTTCAGCCATGTCCCCCGCTAGAAGACTAATTCTGTTTCATAGTTTCATAGTCAGTAGGGTCGGAAGGGACCTGAGCAGGTCATCAAGTCCGACCGCCTGCCATGGCAGGAAAGAGCACTGGGGTCAAACGACCCCAGCAAGGTGATTGTCTAGCCTTGTCTTAAAGACCCCCAGGGTAGGAGCCAGCACCACTTCCCTTGGAAGTTGGTTCCAGATCCTAGCCGCCCTGACAATGAAGTCGCGCCTCCTGATGACTAGTCTGAATTTACCCTCTGCCGGCTTGTGACCGTTATTCCTGGTCACTCCTGGTAGTGCTCAGGGGAACAGTGACTCCCCCAATGCCTGCTGATCCCCCCTGACTAGCTTATAACAGGCCACTAGATCCCCCCTCAGCCTTCTCTTGTGGAGGCTGAACAGGTTCAGGTCCCGCAGCCTCTCCTTGTAGGGCCTGCTCTGTTGTCCCCTGATCATGCGAGTGGCCTCCTCCGGACCCTCTCCATGCAGTCCACATCCCTCCTGAAGTGCGACGCCAAGAACTGGACGCAGTACTCCAGCTGCGGCCTGACCAGGGCCGCATAGAGGGGGAGGATCACCTCCCTGGACCTGCTCGAGATGCATCTGTGGATGCACGACAAGGTGCAGTTGGCCTTCCTGACCGCGTCCCCGCACTGCCGGCCCATGTTCATCTTGGAGTCAATGATGACTCCAAGATCCTTTTCTGCCTCTGTACGGATGAGAAGGGAGTTCCCCAGCCTGTAGGTATGGTGCCGGTTGTTCCTCCCCAGCTGCAGCACCTTGCACTTGTCAGTGTTGAATCCCATCCTGTTCTCATCCACCCACCCCTGTAACTTGTCTAGGTCCGATTGCAGCCTATTCCTCCCTTTTAGCGTGCCCACATCCCCCCACATCTTAGTGTCATCAGCAAATTTGAACAGGGTGCTTTTTACCCCCTCATCCAAGTCACTGATGAAGACATTGAACAGTGCAGGCCTGAGGACCGAGCCCTGGGGGACCCCACTGCCCACGTCCCTCCAGGTCGAAAATGACCCATTCACTTGTTAGTTAAAGTTATCTGTGGAACGTGCTGCTTAATAGATTTGAGAGTCTAATTACAGTTTTGATATCTTTTCCTTTGTTCAGTTCACCATTAAACCATATACTTTGTATCTTAAAAGCCTCCTTTTCTCTTTGATACTCATCCTTGTTTCACTTAACCAGACTGACTTTTGCTATCATTTTGGATTCTCATATTTATGTACTTTGCATATAAATTATTCAGATCAAAGGGTACTGCATGCTACTTAACTCTGCCTCATCCATTCTATTTATTCAGCCCCTAAATTTGGTTATAACACAGTTGGGGGAAACCCTTTTGTAAAAAAAAACCCAAAAAACAAAAAACAACCCACTGATTTGTTTATGAAGAGCAACTTTAGCATAGCCTTTTCCAGAGTCTGCTCTGGTAACAACCTGGGGGGCTGAATGGGCACAGGTGAGGACATATTTTGGCTTTCACTCTCCAGACAGTGAGTACTTGGGGTGGGTGTGTTAGGTAAGCTGACGTCTAAGAAGAAGACAAAACTGTCCACTGCAACCAGAGCTGACTGAGTAATATACAATGTGCTCCTTAAAACAGCATTTTCCTCATTTCAGGTCAACCCAAAACTCAGTGACAGAACTGTTTTGTATTAAGGGCAAATAAGGCCCCAACACATTTAAAGATAGAAATATGGGCCTAAACAACTTTATCCATCTGGCCAAAGTCCCCCTCCTGGTTCCTCTCCATGGCTCTTCTGCCCCTTGCACTAGGATGGTGCAGAAGGACTATATGACAGATGTAAACCTCACATTTTAACATCTGTATTGGAGGCAGAAGCAGCTGTGACACCTCCACAGGAACCCAGGGGTCAGGGGTTGACTGGAAGAAAAGCATAAATCAAGGACATGGCTGAGGCACATTAATGCACACATAACCCTCCACCAGCCCCTGTGCTCAACCACAGAAGTCGAATTCAAGGACCAGTCACACGGTTCCAAGCCACTTTCCCCCTGAACATACATGCACTAGCACTGGCAACAGCACAGAAATTAATATGACTCATAGTTCTTCCTGTACGATTAATTTGCTGAACCCAGTCCTATTGTTTTTATCACTGAATTCTGCAGCATTCCTGGATAAGTGGATTGAGACCCTTCAGCTGTCCTGTGGAGTACAGAAGTGTTCACTCATTGCCTGTCAGACATACCACTTCTAAGATTCTTGTATCCTGTGGCACATTTGTGTCTACATATTTAGCTGGAACATCACACTTGTTAAAATCTGAGAGATGAGGCAGAATCGTATTCATGAACATAGCATATGGTATTATCATGCCAAATTCTAGTTTGTAAACAAAAGTAATTGGTTTTAAAAAGCTATTTTCAAACTATTTGAAATATACATTTGACAGTGTCTTTTCAAATAATCTGTATTATCTTTAGCTTCAATCTCCTCTATTGCTTCTCTACTGTCATTAAAATAAACCATAGTATCTGATTAGTTATGAAATACTGAAGAAACAACACAACCGCTTTCCTTAAACAATTTTTTCTTGCCAAATAATTTTAATCTACTTACATAAATGGTATCCATTCCAGATAAATACAGGTTAACCACTGCAAGATCAGCAGCCGGTCGGTTTTTTTTAATTCAAAAGTAGTGAACCTATAATCTAAGGAATGTAGATATCTTTTAGCATGTATTTTTGGCCCTGTAATTACCTCTGGTTTGTAACCAATTTCCTTTTGTCAAAACTGTTATTTAAATAATTTAAGTATCAAAGAGAGAGAAAGAAAAATTATAATAACCCAGTACACACTTCATTGCTAACATCTGGCTGCTTCCACAGATGAAAGTGCAGTCCACAGAAAATCCATTAGTTGGGGTAAAGGAAGTACGATTGGTAAGCTGCTGCTTCATTTTTAATCATTTCAAGTAAGCCAGTTTTTACATTTACAAAATAAAACTTCCATATTTTGACAAGTGCTTTGAAACCATTAACTGCAAGCATCACTTCTGGAATGAATGAGATTACTGGTGGGACCAACTGCTGGAAACAGCACAACTGCAGAGCATATCTTTGGTGCCCTGGCTTCTAGCCAGACATTGCCACATATATACAACTCACAGCATGGGATCAAAGGAACTCTCTGATTTACGTATATGGTGTCTTGCCCATTTCCTTTGTAAAGTATAGACTCAGGGAACCTTGCATCATGTATGCTAGCTAGAAGTTCAAGACAATGACAATATGTTGCTGCCACGCAGACACACCAAAATAGCTCTTGAGAAATATTTAAGTGGCACATTTTTCTGCTTCTATCTGCTTGCTTATTGTACTCATGAATTCTTAATGCAGCAAGTCTTAAGCTGAAAGGAATATCAAAAGTGTAGATGTTAGAGTACCTCTACTTTTGGAGCATGTATTTTACATTACAGTCCATCCAACAGCACATGCTCACAGGCTTCCGGTGTTGTGACCAAACCCTGGCCTATGATTCACAAAGTCAACCTAGTTCTGCACCCAGTAGGGCCTTAATAGGCCTTAATTTTAAGGCCTAATATGTAACACAATGCCATCTTGTGGGAATTGCACGCATCTAACAGGACATACAAAGGCAACAGGAATTGAAGAGAGCTGCATAAAATGGGTGGATCCTTAGATGGTATAAGTAAACTGTCGTTCTTTTACAGCAGCCAGTGAAACAATGACAGGTTACTGAACTGAAGATCTGCCCCACATTACATCTATTGATTTCAGTTTAGCTAAAAAGATTTAATCTAGCCAAGGATCTGACCAAGAGTCAAATGAAATCATTAGCCTAAGCAAGTTTAGCTCCACTAAATTCAAAGTAGATAGCAACTCATTCACACCATGGCTTCATCTGGCCCTAAACCAGTCAAAAATGCTGTGACAACTCCTCCTGAATCATTTGTTACCTTTTGATGACAACTTCTACAGCACAGTGATTATTGAGGCTGCAGCATGATGAGATACTAAAAAACAATGATATTAATCCAGTTTAACTCCATCAAGTAGCAATTAAATATTTAAGCTGCTTTACCACAGAAAGCTGTTCTGAAAGCATATCAGTGCATCACAATATTGTGTGTGACTGCAGAAACAGTCTGCTACCAGAAAATACAAATACCTTGACATTTATCAAAGTCAATAGGGAGTGATTTGCATATGCTTATAAAAGCATTATTGCCTCTGAACCTCATGTAAGGCCATTTATAATAGGAGCAATGATGAAAACCTGATGCCGGAGTCCCTCCTTTATTACTCTATAAAAATGGATTATTGCTTGCATTTATAGTTAAAGAAAATTGTCGTGATTGAATGCTGAAGCGTCATCTCCATGCAACTGGATGCCCACTGTTACAGATGCAGTTCTCTTTGGGAATTAATTACAACAATCATCAGGTATATTTCTGATCCACATAGCCCAAATAGTAACCTGGTGAGCTTGTTCATGATCTGTTGTAAAATTAAAATGCCACAAACATTTGAAATTATGACAAAGTTTAAGATTTAGATCCCATGAGGTGTCACAGGCTTTCAGCTCCACTGAAGAAAATACATGAATGGTATGTGATGGCATAGAACATCACAGAAGATGCTGAATAATTCTTAGTTCAAAGCCCTAAATGCCAAATGTTTGTTTTACAGGTAACTTATGCCAACTCTTGCAAAACAGAGTCTCTCTCATCGTTCTTGACTTCCTAGGTCAAATATTCTAAATGTGAATATTCACCTTAATTCCTTAGGATGGGGTGGCTAACCTGTAGCTCCATACTACAAATGACACGGGCAGCCCCTGTGTATAGCACATGGCAGATCAGCAAGGGGACAGGCAGCACAGTGACAGATGTGGCAGGAAGCAGAAAAGTAGGGGCTAGGAAAGGGGATCAGAGTAGCACTTGGGAAGGGTACAGGGCTATTTTGTGGCAGACTGCCAAAAAAAGCTGGCCTCCACTGCCTGAGGGCATATATGATCCCTGCCACCATCAGGAGTGAAGGCAAGTGTATATTTGCTTTTCCCAGGATTGTATTATGAGATGCATGTCAGCTTGTCTGTGGCTTTCTGATCTGTTGACGTGTGTTTCTCCTTGATTTCTCTCTCTCTCTCTTTTACTCACGCACACATACACGCACACATACACACACACACACACACACCCCCCAAACCCAGAAAAGCCCCTCTGTCCAAGAAGGAAGCATGAGATGCTGAACTGTCTCTTGTAACTTTCTTAAATGGGAGGCAATAATTATACCCACCAGTATTAACCTATAACATTAATATAGAAATGAAAGGCATGAGAGGCAGATGCAATAATTTTTTCTCGTCTATTGAAGAACCAGTTTTACTGTCCCACTTCCTTCTCCATTTCAGTTAACCTCTCCAAGGACCCTTGGGTAGTTGGTCTTGTGTTTGCCCTGAACTCACTGCCACACAAATCACTTAATACTTGCTTCTGCCAGCTGCAGCATCCCTTGCTCAAACTGCAAATTCATGGACATCAAAGTGTGTTAGTGGTTTTCAGTCTTTCTGCTAAAAATTTGAATTATCATGCATAGTATAATATCAGCATTAATTAAATGATGGCACCACTCAGGCCTACTTCCTGTCCACTTCCACCTCAACCAGCCACCCCACAGCAAGGCTTCTCCTCTCCACAGGATTCTTCATTCATTTTGACTTTTACTTGTGGACAGCTGCACTATTCCAATCCTCATTAGCCTTCTCTTGGGTCAGAATTTGGGTTTAATCTATTGCAGGCATCAGGGCTGATTAACGTATGAGCCTGCGGAGCTCAGGCCCAGGGGCTGCTGCCAATCAGGGTCCCCCCAGGGTGCCAGGGGCAGCATGGCCCAGGCAGACATCCTGGCCATGGCACCTGGAGTGGGAAGCACATGCCTCCTCCCCTCCAGGGCCAGAAGCTAATGGCAGGTGTGGGGCTTCCTGTGGGTGGCAGTGGCTTTCTGGGGCCATCTGCTACCAGAAATTCCCATGGGTGACCCCACTCCCGCTCCCTGCCCTCTGCCGGCAGGCACCACCACCAGCACAGCTGGGACAGCATGAGACACCCCTGTCCACCCCGGACAAGCAGAGGGTGGGTGGGCAGGCAGAGGTGGAGCTTGTCCCCCCACCCCAAGCTAGCCCGGGCCCCAGCCGATCCCACGGCACTGGGGAACCACAGCCCCAGCTGTGCAACACCCACCATGTGGAGGGGCTGGGGCTGCCTTCACTTCAGCAGCACTTGCGCTGCCTGGTTCACCCCGAATGTGCTGAGGAGGCCAGGCAGGCCCAGCCACAGCCCCCTGGCAGGCACAGAGGGAACCTGCCCTTGCCTGGTGGGGGGCCCCAATAAATCTTAATCTGCCGCTGGCAGGCATCCCATAGTTGGTGAAGTGAACTTAAATTTGAAAGTCTGCCCACATTCCATATCTAATGCCAATTAAGTAAAAGCAAACTTTGCAGGCCAAGCACAGAAACTATAGTGAAAGTCACCAAATGAAAGATATGACAAAGATGGTCAAATGGGCACTGTAGCAGAGACCGCTAGGCAGACGCAAACCTTGATATAACCTAAGGCACCTGGGTACATATCCACTTTACAATAGTACTGTACGAGAGACAGAGAGAAAGTGCACCAGGAGTACTCTAGCTCATAAACTTCCCGTGTTGTAGTAAAGTACATCAGAGTATTCCTCATTCTTATCAGTAATGTTTATCACCAATTTGACTGCAGGGTAATGATGAATTCAGCTCCTTATATCTCCCATTCTTTTACCTCCTCTCCAAACACTTGAGAGAAAGGGAAAATAAATAAAATCATGCAAGTGCCCTGCCTTTTGCATCTGCACTTATGCCAGTTTTTTCAACCAAGTGGGGAACTTTACATAATAAACATTTTCCACTTCACTGTGGATAGTTTTTGTGACTTCCTGGGCTGCATGTCAAATTGATTAGCTATAGCAACTAGCTATTCTTACATAAAATCTAAGTGACTGTCAAGGTTTATGTAAATGCAAGCAGTTACTGGCTGGGTCAGTAAGCAGTTACTAGCTGGGTTTACTGAAACTATATTGACTCACAACATTAATTTTATATCACGCTGATCTGATTCTATAGCAAACATTTCCTTTCAGTTATGCTCCTGGTTTATAGCTCTGCTGTCATCTCTCATTCCTCACAAACTAAAAAATGTTAGGTAGGGTCAGTTGGTGGATGGGAGACACCCAAGATCTAGTAGAAAGTGGGAATGTTGAATCTACAAGTAGCACTCTTTCTGATTGATCTCTTGGCATGAGGAGACAAGTAGACAAAACTAAAACAAGTCAAAGATCCACGCAACCCAAATTTACTCCTGGTGTATTTAGGAAGAAAATGGAGCTCACCAACTGAAGTAGCTTAATTTGGTCTCTCTTTATCGTCGGCAATCCCTCAGGGTCAAGGATGTAATCACTCCCATGGGTCGAGTAAACGGTTGTGGATGAGTCTGCTGATGGCTAAGATGGCTGATCCTAGAGCCAAAGATTCCCTGGCAGATGTCACAGATGGTGGTTAAAGGGAGGGCTGGACTGCAGATTTCTCAGTCTTGTTTTCTTTCCTTCCGTTTCTGTCCTTTTTCTGCCTCCAGGGTGAGACAGTTTTCCTCAAAGTAAGATATACCTTTTCTCACAAGGCATTGCCATGTAGCCCTGTCCTGGGCTAGTTTTCCTCAATTTATGATGCCAATGCCACATGTCTTAATGTTCACTTTGAGAGTGTCCTTGAAGTGTTTCCTCTGGGCTCCATGTGTCCCTTTGCCCTTGGCTGGGTTGGGAGTATAGCACTTGTTTTGGTAAACCTTCATCAGGCATGCACACACAATGCCCTGTTCACAGCAGCTGATGTTGAATAATCAGCACTTCCATATTGGTGGTGTTAGCATTGGTGAGGACACTATCATTTGTGCAACAATCCCCCCAATCAGTGCTGTAGCAAGCGGGGGATGAGCAGGGTGACCACCCTGGGTGCCGAAGCAAAAGGTTGCCAACAGGCATTGCCCAGCCAGGGCAAGGCGCAGAACAGAGCCATGAGCAGCTCATTTAGGGGGGCATGGGGACAAGGGAAGGGCGGCTCCTGCCGCTCCATGTACTCCTGGGCAAGCATGGGGGGGAGGGGGGGGCGTATGCTCCCCAGATCTGTGCACAGGTTGAAGGTGGGCAGCCACTGCAGGCTTTGCCCCGGGCACCAAACTTCACTGCTACAGCGTTGATCCCAGTTTATGCCAAGGATCTTCTAGAGGCAGTGCTAGTGAAGGTGTACCTGGCCTTTCAGGTGGTCCCTGCAGGTAACCCAAGCTTCACAGCCATAGAGAAGAACTGGGGTTACCACAGCCTTATATAATAGGAGCTTTGTTGGATTCCTGATGTCGTGATCATTGAATATGTGATGATACAGTTTTCCAAAGGCAGAGCTGGCTCACTGGATCCTACACTGGATCTCCTGGTAAACATTGGCTTTCTTTGAGAGATGGCTGCTAAGGTGTGCAAAATGTTCAGTATTCCCCAGCTCCTGTCCATCAATGAGGATCTTTGCCAGGAGAGTTAACCAGTCCGGAGTAGGCTGGTGAAGCACCTTTGCTTTTCCAATGTTAAGGGTAAGTCCCACTCACTAGTATGTGAGAGCATGCGCGACTGGTGCTGCCTTAGTCGGGGAGGCACATGCCTCCCTGTGACCAGTCCCGCTGACTGGGGCTGGGGAGGGACCCCCATGGCCGATCTCACTGCCCGGGGGCCCATCTTGCTGCCCGGGACAGGCCGCACTCACTTCTGGAAGTGGCTGTGGACACTTCTGGGAGCGGCTGCAGCAATCAGCTGGAGCTTGCAGGGGGGCACAAGCATTCCTGCCTTGCCCCTCTGCCTATCGCCTAAGTGGCAAGTGCAGCCACTCACAGGGTGCACCGGCACTCTCAGCAGATGCATGTGCACCCCCATGCACCCTCTATGCATCCCCACAGTTTGAGAGAAGCAGTTAAGGGCCATTTGTAGGTCCTCCTCAGTATGTGCAATGACAGCACAATCATCAGCATACTGAAGTTGCACAATCAAGGCTGATGCAGCTTTGACTTTGGCACAGAAGCAGAAAAGATTGAAAAGGTGGAGCCACTGCATAGGATGGAGGCATTCATCTGGTCATGAAGGAATCTTAGGATGGGGAATCTGGGGAGAAGCGGGCAGTGGAGTCCCCCAGGGCTCGGTCCTTGTGCCCGCGCTGTTCAATCTTTTTATCAGTGATTAGGACGAAAAGCACCCTGTTTAAATTCACTGATGATACCAAAATTTGGGGTGAGGTGAGCACACTAATAGGGAGGGAAAGACTGCAGCAAGACTTGGATAGGTTACAGAGGTGGGCTAGCAAAAACAGGATGTGCTTCAACACTGACAAGTGCAAGGTGCTGCACTTCGGCAGTAGTAACCAGCAGCACACTTACAAGATGAGAAACTCCCTTCTTGAGAGCACGGAGGCAGAAAGGGATCTTGGAGTCATTATCGACTCCAAGATGAACATGGGCCGACAATGCAAGGTCACGGTTGGCAGGGCTAACCGGACCTTGTCGTGCATCCACAGGTGCATCTCAAGTAGAGCCAGGGAGGTGATCCTCCCCCTCTATGCAACACTGGTCAGGCCACAGCTGGAGTACCATGTCCAGTTCTGTGCGCCCCACTTCAGGAGGGATGTGGACAACATGGAGAAGGTCCAGAGGAGGCCACTCGCATGATTTGGGGACTACAGGACAGACCCTACAATGAGAGACTGCGGGACCTGAACCTGTTCACCCTTCACAAGAGAAGGCTGAGGGGGGATCTGGTGACCGTCTATGAACTCACTAGGGGGGACCAGAAGGGTTTGGGAGAGACCTTATTTCCCCTAGCACCCCCCGACATAACAAGGAATAACGGCCACAAGTTGTTGGAGAGAAGGTTTAGATTAGACATCCGTAAGAACTACTTCACGGTCAGGGCAGCTAGGAGCTGGAACCAACTTCCAAGGGAAGTGGTGCTGGCTCCTACCCTGGGGGTCTTTAAGAAGAGGCTTGATGCCTACCTGGCTGGGACCATTTGAGCCCAGTTTCTTCTCCGGCCCTGGCAGGGGGTCGGACTTGAAGATCTATAAGGTCCCTTCTGACCCGACTTCTATAATTCTTCTATGATTCTACGGTGATGAATTTCCCTGGGCAGCCAAACTTCAGTAAGATCTTTCATATAGCCTCACAATTAACAGAGTTGAAGACTTTGGTCAAATTGATAAAGACCATATACAGTTCCTGGTGTGCTTCTTGGCATTTTTCCTGGATCTGCTGGGCTGCAAAAATCATGTCCATGGTGCCTCCTAATGGTCTGAAGCCACACTGAGACTTGGGAAAGATTGTCTCAGCAAGAGAGAGCAGTCGGTTCAGTAGAATTCCAGCAAGGATCTTCCCAGTGATGGAGAGGGCAATACTTCGATAGCTTCCACAATCAGCCTTATCTCCCTTTTTTTAAAGGGAGACAATATTGGCAATCCTTAGGCCAGCAGGAATTCTCTCAGTGTTTCAGATTTTAAGAAACAGTGTATGAAGCTTACTACTATACATAGTGTCTCTCCTATACATGTCTCTCTCATACATATATCATAGAAAGTAGGTTTTTTTCTAAAAAGCTATCACCCCTGCCCCAAAGGTTTTCAATAAAAGCCAGTCAAAACATTTCCAGTTTAAAAATTTTTCTGGTAGAAAAAGTTGTTTCATTACCATCATAGCTTTCAATGTGAATGCACCAATTTTGACAAAATATTATTTAGGAAAAAAAATGAAACAAAGCAGTTTTATTTTGATTTGAAAAACAAATAAACTATGTGACAGAATTTCCAGAAGAATGGAAATTATAAGCACTGAGCAGCTCCAATTTCAGTAATTCCACATAAACATGTCTAAAATAAAATAGACAAACTTTATTTCTGTATTAGAGCTCACATAAACCTCAGTACTGCAAAGCAACCCATAATTTCAGACCTGGATGTTAAATTACTGATCTCTTCCTCCTCAAACATAGACTTTTAAAAATCAAATGTCTGCAGATCATAGTTTGTCCCAAATCTAATGTTACATTAGTATGTCTTTATTTAAACAATCAAGAATTCAGTGGAATTTTTATCACTGTACAGAAACCAGAGTTTCACTATAACCACAGGGCTGCTACTTCAGTGGATAAATACAAGATCACTCAATAAATACTTTTACAAATCAGAAATAAGAATATGCATTTGGGACAGATTTTTTTTATTTGCTTTATATATAATGATGCACATTTTACTGCTTCCAAGTTCCTGATGGAAGATTGCAGCTGTGGCTTCTAGTCCACAGAGAACTTTTGGAAGAAAGGTAGAGAGATCCCTAATATCCTACCAGTTTCTCTAACAGTCTTTTTTTCCTCAATAAAGTTTCAAGAGATACATGTGCTAACATTAGCCTAACGTGCCAAGAAGCAAACTAAACTTACTCTAAAGATCTGAGTTCTTTGGTACTTTTTTGGTGGTTACAGTACAAACTAATGAGCTCTACCATAATAAAAACTCCAAATTACAATAATAATTCATAAAGTGGTCCTACAGTATTCGTGTGCAAAAAAGGAACCCATGTGACCTCTCCTAACTGTGAACTACTACAGTTTTAAAACTTGGGTTAGTTACAGCATTAGCAAGAGAATCTGCAGCACAGTTCAGATGCTTGAACTAAAAAGTCAGTTTGTTCACAGTGTGTGTCCATCCTAAAATTAAGAGAATAAACAAACTAATTACAAATAATCCTGCCAAGAGCAACTCTCAAAGCAAGAAAGCTTGAAGAACAGACTATTTTTAGTGCCAGATGGGTCTGTTAAGCATGATGTGGATTGTGGTATTTTCTCATGCAAAGGGGTGTACAATCAGTCGATTCCCTAATTGTTTGGATATTACATACAAAACATGCAAAATGTATTTTCTTACCAGCAACTGGATGGGGCCTGCACAAAACCTGCTGTTTATTAAAGAACTATAGAAGCAGCCTAGATGCACAGTTTTGATTCAATACTGAGTCAACTGAGCTGCAGGGAAGAAATAATCTCTTTGGTTTATGCCACATTGTTACCTAACCTCTAACTCTCATAATGGAAAATAAAGTGCCTTTATGAGGTTCTATTCCCCCTAGAATTATTTGATAATAATGACTTAATAGGCAAAGTTTGAAAGTCAAAACCATTTTTAAGTGAGCCAGAACCACAGCCCTTTGACACTTATCACTGGAGATCAAAGTGAGTAACAAGTAAGTAACAAAACTCAGAACTGAACAAAGAATGTCAAAGTTGTTTTCTTGGTGCATGGAAACTTCTGTTTTTTCTGTGGTCATGTTGCTAATTAAAATTCAATATTGCGGTCAGCTGTGCTCTTTGGTTTCTTCCACACCTGACTAATATTTTCTGGCACTTAAGCCAAGCTAACTCAGGCTGCATTCGTAGTAGTAATGAACTGTAAACTCAGAACTGCATTAAAATAAGGATTTGTAAATTTGGTTTGGTATGTTACATATGCTACTAGAACAAGGATTATTAGCAATAATCTGATGACTGGTGGTAAAATATCAGAGTTTAAAAAAAAGGAATGCCTTAGAAAAATAAAAAGGTAAAAACATCTGAAATCTCTGTATTTTACTTTAAGTTTTATCATCTTTAGCTGTGGATATTTATGTGACACTGGACATGTCCACATGCACATTAATGTGCAGTAATTACTGCACATTTAGTTACTACCTGTAATAACAGGTACTAACTTTATGCGCAAGAACCAGTACTACTGCATAGCAGTGCCAGCACACACATTTTAGGTGATGCTACTGTGTAGTAGACTAATTCAACTGTGTATTAGCATGTTGGTACAGGTTTTGCCTGCCATGTTAATGTGCAGTAGAATTAATCTAGTTCACTCAAAGCGCCTTGTGTAGACTCGCCCTATCGGTAAATATGTTTTCCCTTTTTAAGATTAGGGGATAATTAGGGGATTATTATTTATTATTTTAAGATTAAGGGAAATGGATTTTCAAAAGGGAAAAAACAGTTAATAGTTCAACTTCTATCTTGAAGAAGAATGCTTTCTCAAATTGGTGTCCAGTACATTTTTGCCAGCTTTCACAAACATTGTTTTTAAGAAGAATATTAAGGGGAAAACAGAGAAGAAAACTTCAAATAAATCAAACTGTTTAAAGTTTGACTATTTGAGTATGAGGCATTGGGGAAAAGAGAAAATATGTGAAACTATGCAAATGATGGACTAAATGAAAGAGAGTAAGGATTGTACTTTGGACTTTGAGGTCTGGACTTTAAGAATACAAAAATTCCCACAAACCACCATGCAACAGAAGTGATTTGTAATGTACCACAGAGAGATTGTTCATCAGAGCACTGTTTGTTTTCGAGCACTTTTTATGTATGTATCATGCAATCCCAATTCTGCACAATTCCCATTTGTGAATACATATTCTGCCATGAGCCAGAATCAGAATTGTGCAACTGACCTGTCACTCAACTTCAGTGTGTCATAATGAAGACTAAACCTAGCAATGAAGAAATGCAAAACTTTATAAAGGCCATAAAAACATACATCTCATACACCAACAGCATGCTAAAATGTGGACATTCAGATGTAGTTTAACCCCAAATGTAGGATTTCATACAAAGGACAAATTCCACAAATCTTAAGAGAAGAAGTGTATGTTAAAGAATATTTTTGTTTTGGTTTTATAATTGCTTTTTCTTCTTTTATGACTACTACTACTAATACCTATAAAGACCATAATTCAAACACTGTAACGCTGGGCTACTAAAGCAATAATATGAAAGTAACTAGAAAGTAACTATAAACAACAGTGGCACCAATCAGCCTATTTTCATTGCCTAAGCTACAAAAATGCAGTCATAAATGTATAAAAAACATGAACAATGAATTAGATTTTTAGAATTCTAACAATTCTGACCCTGGTTCTGACTTGCTCCGTGCCTCTGTTCACAGAGGGAAAATGCAGTTGGGGGACACCTTTGCTCTTTCTATATTCTGGGACGTCTGGGACCTACCCAATTTCTGTTTTAATTCAGCCTAAACCAGGGATGCAAAGGATAAAACAATAAAACTAAGGCACCATGAGATCTTTTTAAGGGTGCCATGGGGCTAATGCAATGTTAGCAAAGTTAGGTATGCAAACATGATTCACAAGATAAATGCAGTTTTCAAATAGGAATCCACAGTGTTAAAAACATGCTGACCTGCTGTTGGTCTTTCTGAGTTCTTTGCAACAGAAGACTTGCTCTAGTATTTTTCTGTAGTCAAAACAAAAAGAGTAAAAACTAAGAGCTAGAATTTTCAAGGGATGCATCGAGTTTACTGATGGGTGCTGGGAGCCTAAAAAAGTTGAGAACCACTGGGATAAAAATAAACAAGAGAACAGTTGCTGATACCAGTTCTCTCTACCAAAGGACCCCCTTCTCTCTCTGCTCTTTATGCCTTCCCCTATGGAGAAGCCAACATAGAGATTCATTTCCATCCCACTGAGGAAGACTTCTACGTTGGGAGTATTCCCCGGGACCATTTCCCCAAACATTTGGTCCCTGTATCCTGTTCAGCAGCATGCCATACTGGATTTCAGTGACGAGTCAGATCTTTGATTAGTAAGCTGTGAAATCACTTAGCTACCTTAAGACATGCTCTAAAAGGAATGTCCACATTTTATATTAATGATTCAGTAATGATGACTGGCCTAGCTTTGCCTTGGTAAAATGGGGGATGATTGATGAATTTCACTAGGAACTAAAAGCAAAGATTTGAGGTCAGAATTTGGCCCAGCATGGTTGTCTGGATATATAGAGAAAATGTGTAAACTGGAGACAACAACTACTTAAGTATTATAATATAATATTATAATCTGACTGTGGCTATGGAATAACCAAATTATATTCTGATTGGCCAGTGGTGGTCATCTTGGCAATACCGCATATACATTTTAGTCAAGGAAGAAACTTGAACATAATGTCTGTCATCTTTTTGCACATTTACATAAGGCAAATGAGGCAGATGCAAAGAATTGGCCAGAATAAAGAACTGATGAGTTTAAGGTCTAAAAATGTAGATCCAAATTTCCCTTAATTTTGGAGTGTCAGTGACCAGGCTTTAGCTTTGAACCATCGCTACTAAAATGTCTACTTCTTACAACTGTTTAAAGTAAATATTAGAGTCTTTAGTTATAAAAAGATGCTCTTTCCTTTCAGCCTCTATGCTCAACACAGCTTCTCAGCTGGCTGACCAACTTCTGAGTTAAATTTTTACATTAGGAAGTGAAATCAGGAACTAAGATGCTTACTGCTCTGCTTAAGGAAATTTGAAACTTAAAAGCAGCTCAGCTAGCTGAGAAACTCTGCAGAGCGTAACAGCCAAATGAAGTGCGGCATATAGAGAGGATCACTCAGCACGAGCCAGAGCGGTCTGAAATGACATAGCTGGCTTTGCAGCTGTAGACTGTAGCATCATAAAAACTGAAGAAACAACATTTTATGGTGTGTACTAAGTAAGAATAAATCTGAAGAAAAGCTCTGATTTGTGTCCAAATCAGAATCCAGACTTTGCAGCTGTTTCTCTATTGGGCCAAATCAAATGCTGTGAATTGTAGCATAGGCATAACAATTATATAAATAATTAGGTAATCAAGTAAAACACTGGCCCTACAGCTTCAGAGTCAGAGGGGCTCTACACTTGAGGTAAAATAAAATTATCTTGGCTGATAGACAAAAGTAAGAAATATTATCTCCATTCTGCAGATGGAAAACGGAGGAACAGAATAAGTGATCTACTCCAGAAGTCAGCATGGTTTTGCAGCAGTGGGCCAGATAAATCTGGCTTGGGTGCAAAGCAGGTTGCTGCTGCTGCTGCTTCTCTCATTCATGAGGTGTGGGTGGCCAGGGAAGGGCTTCAGCTGCACTTTGTGAAGGGACAAGCAGTGGCGGTGACAGTTAGCAGCCAGGTGAGAAGCTCTACAGGCCACATCTGGCCCTCAGGCCATATATTGCTGACCCCTTAATCTGGACCTCTTAAATCCTTGTCTAGTGCCTTAACTATAATGCCATCCTTCCTGCTATAAGTAGCACTCAATATAAAGTAGTGCATAAAAGAAGTGTGAAGTTTTTATCAAACCATGGGTGAGCTGAGTGGTTTTTATTCCCAAAAACAAAAACCTACCACTTTTTTCTTTGAAAGTACACAACCATAAAAATTACTTTTCTGATTAAACTTCAAACTGTCTAGAAAATACTCTCTCCTTTGGAAAAAGATTATAAATGAGAAAAGAGCTTTTCCAAAAATTTGCAGTAGCAGGTATAAAATAATCCCAGTGTCAGAAACTGCTGTTTGCCAGTAACTGTAAAGTCACCCTGTTCTGCAGTACCTTTTCAACACACATCATCCAAGAGGCTGTTAATGTGATTTACAGATAGTACACGCTGCCTTGCACTTACTCCTTACTGATATGCAGCCAACTATGAACCATCTTTACCATCTGAAACTGCTGGAAAATTTTCCAGAGAAGAACATCATTCTTCAAATTCAAATTTGACCAGGACTTCAAAGCTGCCACTCTGAACTGCCATGGGAACTTCAGCGGCAGCCTTTGAAATGATAGCTTTCAAGAAAAATGTTCAGACAGCAGTAGGGACACACCAGTGAAATCTACATACAGCCCATTTAAGATTTACTTCTTCCCAGTACTTACTACATTCAGCAGCACGTGGATATTCAGTGACCAGTTAGGAGCTCATTATTACATACCATAGGAAAGACAGCACCTCAGGTAACACCATACAGCACTGATTTAGATCAGACTCAAAGTACAGGCAGTCCTTGGACTTACAGCGCAATTGGTTCCTGAAAACCACGTCTTAAGTCAAAACATTGTAACTCGGAACCAATTTTCTCATAAGAAACAATGTTATAAGTGGGGCATTGGTTCCTGAACCAAGGACTGATACCCTATTTTCACCCAAAATACCCTCAATTTTGTACTCGATCAATTATAGATGAGTAATATAGCTACATTAATGTATTTATACTGTAAATAGCAATCATATTGATTTGGAAGTACTTCTTTGAGGTGACATTGCTGGACTTTTTGAAAGCCTCTTGGTTGGACTTTTTGAAGGGTTCTTGGCTGAAGTCTTCTCAGGAGTTTTGGCCGCAGGTTTTTCTGGAGTCTTGTCGGCTTTCTTAAAGAAAGTGTTCAAGGAAGTTTGGACAGATGTTCTCCAGGGAGATGAGCAACAGAGCAAACTTGTTGGCTGGCATGGCATCGCATCAGATCAAGCATTGTAAAATCAAAACTGGCATTGTAAAGTTGAAACAGGGTAGAAATGTTGTAAGTGCGAAACGTTGTAATTCGAAATGTTTTAAGTCGAGGACTGACTGACATCAAGACAAACACATCCCAGCTCTACAGGTGTCAATACAGAGGCCTCCCACTAAAATGCAGGCCTGGATTAGCCCATCTTAGTTTGTGAGATGCTAGAAGATCACGATCTGTGGCTGGAACAATGATAATACTTCAGTTTTTTTTCTTATTAAGTAAAAAAAATGAACGAGTGTGTTTTATGTTTATTGGAAAAAATAATAAAATTGTTTCTAACAGCAGTCTCCTTTATTAGTTTTAAGACCCTGCATTTTCCTTTCATGCCTCAGTGATCCAGATCATCTTCAGATTTAAAACCAAAAAAACCTCCATATTATTCATATACAGTACTGGAAATTTTTGTTATGGTGACTAACCCCATACTTCCAGGCAGCAGCCAACACAATCTGTAAAATCTTTTGGAATTAATAGGATGAAGAGGAAAAGCAAAGATGACAAGGCACTGATTCTTAACAGCTGGATGCCAATTATTATTCTCTGTTAAGAAAACACAGCAACCCACTGGAGATGTCCCTCTCTCCCCACTTGTACAAAGAGGCAGTTCAATTAGTGATACATTTCTTTTAAACAGCTGAAAATTTCAAACAAGTTTCCCCTAAAAGGAGACAGATCTCCAATTTATTTCATTTAGGGCATTATTGCTCACCTCTGTTTGCCACCCTACTTTATATAAATCACAGCATTCTGCTGTTGGACAAATTCAATAGCTTTCATCTTTATATGCTTTTAAGGTGCACTCACAGAAGGAGGTTTTTATATAAAAGAAATAATCTTGATTATCAGAACTATTTTAAATGGCCTATAATATGTGAAGCAAGGTGACAATAGAGGCTTGCCAGACAGACGCTTCTAGTTAATGCTTCCTGCGGCACAGGCAAGGGCATTTCACTTTTCTCTTCCTTTCCTCTTTGTTGCAACACACAAAACTTCAAATGTTTCCTTATCCAAGAATCCCATGAAATCAAACAGCTACCTAGGATTCCAGGAAGGCAGCAACAAATAGCTGCACAGCATAGTAACAGTAGTGTCAACCCCCAAACTTCAAAAAATATATTGAGTCTGGTACTGAATATTTAGGCTTAAATACCTGGATTTTTTAAATAATAAAGTTTAGGTTCTTTTTACCTGCCTGCCTGCCTGCCTGCTACTTCCCACACCTTTGGTATGCTCGTATCATGTGATCAAGCTTTTTTCACTATATCTAAGAGGGACAGAAACATACTTGTCAATTAAAATTGAGATTCTCCTTCAATCACATGACACTAGAAGCTGAGGCTTTAGGGAAAAAACATCATGACATTTATGATAATACTGTATTGTAATAGCTGGCAATACTACAATGGTCATGATGTGTGCTCATATTAGCTCAGTATATCAAAGATAGAGACATGTCTAATTCTAATCTCCCACTGATCCAACAATCTTGTTCTTGATTAGTCAAAATAAAAAAACCCAGCCCTGGAAACTTGTAATATGGAGTATCAAAGGCCACTTTCAAATTCAAAATTCCTAAGATTTTGGCCCATCACTGTGATAGGTTTGAGGTACAAATCTCGGGCAAATTCAAAACAAAAGCAGTGGAGATTCAAATTAGTCTTCATGTCCTGAAGTCAGTCTCATTTCATACCATCATTTTACATCTGAAATCCTGCTTATCTGGCAAGATTTGCAAAAAACTGAGCAGCTGGCTAAGGCTATGTCTACACTGTAAAATAAGGTGTGACTGCAACACATACAAGCACATTTGAGGCAGTTTTAATTCAGTTAACATGGATAAAAATAGCAGTGAAGACACAGCAACATAGACTTCCCCGTGTACTGGCCAGTTCTACTGGAGACTGTGGGTATGCCCTTGGGTTGGCAGCCTATGATGAAACTGTTGCTGCCACATCCTCACTGCTACAGTTATCTCACCTTGCACAATGAAAAGTAGTTTGGATCTACCTACTTGAGCTACAATCGTGCCTTATTCTTACAACACAGATATACTCTAAGACAGGGGTGGGCAAAATACAGCTTGCAGGACAGATCTAGCCTGTCAAGGGATTCTATCCAGACTGCAGTGGGTCCCCTGGCTCCGCCACACCCAGGCACAGGAGGCAGCCCGAGTCATGGTGCATGCAGCCAGTCCTGCCACCCTCGAAGGTACAGCAAGGCAGGGATGGCATGGTGGCCAAACTCTGCTTCCCAGCAGCCCCTGTAGCGGTGGCTCCTTCTAGCTGATTGTGCTACTCTCTGCCACCACCAGAGCTGCCCCCACTGCTCAGGCACCCCAACCTGACACGCACAAGCCACCATGGGCAGGCACCTGGGATCAGCTGGGATCCCCGTGGGCAGGGTGTGCTCAGCCAAGTGGATGGAATGAGGCCACAGGCGGACAGGAAGAAGCATCTGGGACTAGCATGGGCAGGCAGGGGCCAAAGCCAGAATTGTGGGGCAGTGACAGCATAGGGCTGTGGCCTGAGGCAGAGCCATAATATGCTCTCTGTTCAGTGTCCTGCCTCCCCACTTTTGAGCCAGGTCAACCCCTCCTCCCCGGCCTGCGACAGCTCACCAAAATTCCTAAAGTGGCCCTCCAACCAAAATAACCGCCCACCCCTGCTATAAGAGGAATCAGCTCAGCAGGCTTCCAACTTTTCCAAGCAGTGATCAGGAGAACACAAATTTAAGAAATATTTTAAAGTGTGCTGAGCTATGTACCCTGATTATCCAAAGACTTAGCATTTCTCTTGAGGTGTTTGGACTTATCAAGGTTTTGCTGTACATCTTTAAAACACTAGGTTCTTTTTCAGGCCTCCCATCTGTGATTGTATAATGGTTGGGAAGGTACTGTCAGACCTCCTCAAGAGAGAATAAGAAAACTTCTTCCTACAATGCTGGTAGGATAAAAGCCTTAAGAAAAAGAAAAGAGAGAAAGAAATAGAAGAAGAAGAAAAATGGAGAAAATGGAAAAAGCAATCAGGAAGAAAATAAAGTCATAAATGAAGAATGAGTAAAGTGACTTGGAAGGAAATACTAATATTGTTTATTTAATACTGCTAAGTAGATTGATATCTATACACCCATCAATGTGGTATCTTGGCTCTTTGGATACCTCCCCCCAGTAAGTACTCATTGCTGTTCACAAAACACTCAGAAACCCAAAGGCAGCAAAACTGAGGGAAACAGCACATGACATTGTGCCTGGTGCAGTTAGGCTTTCTATTGTGTCCATTAATTGTATCTTATGGAAGTGACTCAAGAAAAGTTGTAAAAAGAGCACCACAAGTTTACTACCAATACAGAACAAACTTGATGGTGAGACCAGAGTACTTCCCAGACGTTACTGACACAAAAATGTAATGATTTGTGGGGAAGGCTTACTTGCTTTGTGCCACATTCTGCCCTCAGATGTGCATACCCAGCTCCAACTGAATTGTGTACACACCACTTTGACAGATAAGGTTCTTCGGGTAAATGTAATATCTTGAAGTCTGTACTCCAAGTTGTCATCTTGCTCTTGTAGATATGTAAGGCAGGCTTGGATGTCATCCTGGTATAGGATGTTGGTATATATGCTAGTAATGGCCATGGTGGCTAGGAGGGTGTTGCTGGGAAGGTGGTCTGTGTTCTTAAGTTTTCGTAGAAAGTCAGTTGTGTCTTGAACAAAACTCACTCTTTGGGAGACAAGAGGTTTTAGGAAGGATTTGATGAAACCTGATATTTTCTCAGTTAGAGCTCCTTGGTTGAATATAAGTCTGCCTGGGTTCCCTTGTCTGTGAAATTTAGGGAGCATGTAAGAAGTCCCTGGATTGGGTAGTGGGGGGATCAAGTTCTGTAGTCTTTCTTGTAGTTCAGATGGAAACTATTTCCCTGTGCCTAAAGAAGGGTGTTTGTACCCGAAAGCTTGCAAAGAACAATTTTTCCAACTATTTATTTGGTCTAATAAAAGAGATCATATTTACCCAAAGAACCTTGTCTGCTTACGTCCTTGCCTGCTTATGTCCTTAGACGACATAGTTACAACCAACACCCTATACCACTTCGAAACTTTTGACGGGTTTCTTATTGAAGGAGGAACCTATAATTTTAAAATAACCTGTAGAAAATTTAGTATACTTTCCCTGATTTCTCTTTTAATCTTTTGACTGACACCACAAAGTACTTAATAATATTCATCTGATTTACATGGTATTTTACATAAAAGTTAAACTTTTCTGAACTCCCATTGCATTTTACAGTCAGATTTTTAACTACTTTTTAAAAATAATTCTCAATATGTTTCTTCTACATCTAAGGAATAATAGAGCCTTCCTTGTAAATTTACAAAGCCTGTTATGCAAAGACTAAACAACATACTAAATAAGTCAACTGTTCAGATTCTTGAGACAAATCAAACCTATTGTCCTATTTCTATTAGGAGTTCTTCCATTTTCCCTCCCAACAGATATCTGTATTTCTTAGCCCTAGTTTATGGTGGTAACCTTATGTTTTCAATGACCAATTAACTGCTTTGTTTACAGATCTAATCATAATACTGTATACATCTTTCCTTTTGATTTTTCAGTAATTTTTGGAATCATTTAGGGAATGTACTTTCCATTCCATTGGCCTACCATAAAATATCCAAATCCATTTTCTTCTGTAATTCATAACATGTTTCTGTTACATTAATGGAATGATATGAGCGCCTTTCTTTGCCTAATTAAGTCCCATAAAACTATTCCCTTGGTACTAGCTGAAGACTGAATTACCTCGCTGAAATGTCTGTGTCAGGTGTCAAAGGTACTGCATTCAAATCCTGTTAGGCTTGGGTTTTTAATTCACGTTTCTATTCTCTCCCTCAGACCAGGTATCAATTATTTTTTACCGTTTTTCTACTCCCCCCTAACCCCCCTCCCCGCCACTAAAAGAATTATATTTGATCCAGAACAGTCCACATGCTCTAGAAGCAAAACTGAAACACAAACATTCTCTAATAGCCAAGGAACAGAAGGTTGCCAAGAAGAAGATATAAACCAAAAAAGGTAGCTGTTCACATAGTGAATTTTAAGAAAAAACTGTAGGATTAACACAATCTTCCACCACAATTTGGAGCCCTCACAAGTGAGTCTACAAACCTTAAAATGTAGTCTTTACCTTATCTAGTTTAATTTGACGAAGTAAACATTACCTAACTGTGACTTAGCCTTCTATTTTATGAACACTGCATATTTATACAACTGAACTACTCTCTCAACTTGAATGTTTGTACGCAGGAATTAACAGGGTCACTGCTTTAGGTTTTACACAAAGCAATGATGAAAGTTTGTCATTCATTTAATTCAAACAGTGTCTTCACATTTCTTGTATTTTCAACTAAGTCCAGCAACTTAACTTCTTTAAACCCCTGGGCTTCTGAAGAAGTCTTGCAACATTTACAAGAAATGTTAACAGCACAAACACAAACAAAAGAAACGGGAACTTCTACTCTTTCTGCATTCATCCCAGTAATGGCCTGATTTACAGAAATACTAGGCACCCAAAAAATCCTGCTTAACTCACTGGAAGCTACAAATGTTTGGCACTTGTGAGTATCAAGGTATTGAAGACTCTAGGGTATTTGAGCCACCTTCATTCATCTGGGACTACTCATTTCTGCTCATAGTGGACGTTACAAAAGGGTGTGGTACCAGGGCAAATCTAGGGAACGTGGTCACGGACCTCAGCTCTGAGTCTTCTATAAATTCAAGCCAGATAGCAGCTTTTCTTCCCTCCCTCCCAAGATGGCTTCTGTTAGTATGGCTGCTCTCACTAGAGACCATGATGTCAGGAATTACTCAGGTAAGCTTACCAGCTTGATCCCTTTTGAAAACTGACAACAAAAAACAGTACTATAAAAAAGGTAAGGCATTTAAAAAAGATTAAATCTAGTATGTTTGCTCTGGCACTCATCTTCTGTCCCCAAGTAGATGCCACTGAAAAGTCTCTCCAAAATACACATCTTACTTTAAGGATTGTGCTGAGCCTACTAATATTTTATAACACTTGGTGAGAACAAGAATTCCTTCAGGGTATTTGTTTGTCCCCGGACAGTTTCACTGCATGATCCCCAGTACTTGCTCTAGAAAGCCCTGGCACTATGCAGACACCAAAGGTGGCTAGTATTTCCCCTCTCCATCTTTTCAACAGTTTCCTGAGACATCAGGCTCCTACCTTTCGCCAAAGTGGTGCTGTAGTGTCACCTAGTGGGGAACCTTGCTGATTGCCTGGGCCGATGCAGCGATAGGGACACAGGGCTTCGATATGACAGGAAAGGTGGTAAATGCTTATGTTAACATTTCTTGTAGTCATTTTATTTCTATTCATTATTTCATTTGCAGCCCTAAAAGTGGGAAAAAATTGGGGCAGCATGAGATGTAGGTTCTCTTTATTACATATCATCATTATATCTGCTCAAATCCTAAATTCCATGGTTTACTCTGCTTTATTCAGGCAGACCACCCATCAGCTTTCATCAGGCAGGGCTTTGGCCCTAAACGTTCTTCTGACACCAAGCCAAGATTACCATGTGAGGTGCTGCCAAAACTTTAACAATGCTTTCCTCCAATATTTTGCCTTATCTGCCTCTTTCACTCTCCTCATACACTCCTACATAACACCCTGTTCTGTCCCTAAATGACCCCAGACACCCTCATGGAAGCTCCTGCTTCAAGCAACTAACCCTTGCAGTTGCAAAGAGTATATTGCCCCGGGGATGCTGGTGTGTTATGGGAGAAGGGAAGGATGTAATGAAGCAAGGAATGGTTGTTTCAACCACAGCACAGGTGCAACAGCAGAACTGGAAATAATTTGAGGTGTTCTAAGCAAACTCCTTGATTAGAGGTGATTGGGAGGGATGTTGGCTGATTAGCTGCACCACAGGGGAATTGACAACTAAAACTGTTGTCTCTAGGAAGTGTAATAACTTAATTGCTGACTGATAATGGGGCAAACAAGAAAACATTGCCAGAACTAGGAAGTTTTCTTAGTAACCTCAGTGTTATCACACTGCTCACATGGAAGAAAGCTTCTCAGCCCTCCAGGAGAAGGGGTGATGGGAAAGGGTTACCCCAGTCTAGCAGGGGCCCCATCTTAGAGGCTAATCAGGGAGAAAAAATGAAAATCGCATAGAGGTGCATTTTGTTTTTTCTTTTAAACCTGCTTACATGCATGCTGCAAACATTACTAAACTCTGTAAATGCAGTCCTAGTGTTATCCTTACCCTTCCTCTCTTCTCCCCTTGTTGCTTTTTAATAGTTCCTTGTTGCATTTTGTTTTAAAACTAACCTGTAAGTTCTCTAGAGTGGAGTCTGTGTCTGATGTGTTTATATTGTGCCTAGCGTGATAAGGGTCCAGCCCTGATGGGGTTCTTAGGGTGCCACTGGAACATGATCATTTAAAAGATCCACATACAACCATCTAAATTCCCATAAAAATAGGCACCCACAGACTTACACCCATACAAAAAGAAACAGACTTTTTTATAGGCATTAATGGCAGTAAAATTTGTGCGATTCAGCTTCAGCCCTGCTGCACTGGAAAATGTGCACAGTGCTGTTCATCTTGGAACTGGAGGGGAAAAAAGGAGCAGCAAAATGTCCTGTGCAGGAGGTTGGAGCCAATCGTATTCTTATGGTTTATTGACTTTAGGATGTGAGAAGTTATGGTGCTTGCCTGGGGCTCTGGAGACTTGTCTTTCATACCTTGCTTGACTAGAGACCTCTCATGTGACCTTAGACAAGTCACCCAGGGTATGTCTGTATGGCACAACGAACAACTAGTCCTGCTAGGAAACCAGATATGTTCGGCCAGGCAGAACACCATGCTAACACAGGTGTACTGCTTCCAAAATTCAAACTAGCTCAGCTATCTTGGCATAGCATTGATTTTTGTATATGTGACTTTGGGAGCGGGGGCTTGTTTTTTATATACTGGAAAACACCTGCTTAAAATTTTATATAAAACCTAACAACAGGACCTGATATGCAAGAACTTGACTTCACTAGGATAGAACGTGGCTTCATGGCAGCCCATATTCTGCAGTTACAGTAAGGATGTAGAACAGATGTCACTTAATCGCTGCATTCTTCAGCATGCCTGCCAGACAACTAAAGCTGTCAAAAGAAAACTGCTCTGTCCTCACAAAGTTGGCAAGAGCTGTCCTGACAGCGTAATGGAGGGGACTACTGGAATCAGTTACCCCAAAACAAGGGGAATACGTAATACAGAAATAAAACCACACTCACTTTAGGGCTTTTACCAATATAGGGAACTATGGGCATGTCTACACGTGTCCATATGGCAATGTTGCTATGGCGCCATGCTTTAGTACTTCATTTTGGAAGCCAAAAGGAAGCACTAAAGCATGGTGCAGTATGTGCAGTAACTGCACTGTATGCACAGCATGCTAGTAGATTTTTGCTGCTACATTACAGTAGTGGCATGCTATATCCAGGGAGTGTGATGCTACAGTGATGTACCTGGCAATCATGTGTAGACGCGCACGATCACTATATCAACGTAGTGCATTGCTACGTTGCTGTAGGGAGACGTATAGACGCACCTCATAAGTGGTAATGCTAGCCACATGTAACACCCTTTGCGCTTGTAAATGTTTGAAATTAAACAACAGTGACTTATTTTTAGCATGTGATACTCCAGCAATTTTGCCAAAGCCCAACCACAGCTAAAGAACATCTTGAGTTGCTCAAATCTCCCCATAAGTAATCCAAACAGCAGGAGGAATGGTTTATTGGTAAATGTATTTTACTGGCTAACTTACTAACTTCAAATTCACTTTTTAGTAGGTAAATAACTAGCTTCTATTCATGACTAGAAACCAAAACATATGGGTAATACTATACCACATAAGTGTATGTACATTTGGGTTTTTCTGTAAACCCTTTGTGCACAATAGAATAGTTTGTGGGTTCAAGTAATAGGAAGATTGAAATAAAATGTCTCTATTACCTTACTGTATATATTCAAATATTTCATTTCTCTTGTTCTAATGTATAGAAAGGATCAGTTATCTTTTCTTTCACATCTTAATTCCACTTAACATTTTTCCATTCTAACATGTGACATAATATAACGTTAATGAGTCTGATGCACAGTAGTTGCTCAGAAGAGCATTTCAAGAGACGGAAAAGGTGTCTCCTTGCTCTATTAGTTCCGTCTGTTCTGCTTTCACACCTAAAAATAGAAACGGGTTTTTGTTTTTAAATAAAGATCAAGTGAAATTCCCTCATTTCACCTCTTTAGTCCAGTAGGGTCCTGATCCCCCATACTCCTGCACCCACCCAGCTGACTTCAGTATAGCACAACCCATAAGGTCAAGTGCTTGACATAATTAACTATTACACAATGTCTGTCCCTCCTTTCCTTTATAAAGGACATTTCAGGTTAAATACCATTTAACTCCACTAGATGGAGTGCAAAACATATGGCTGCATTCTGGCTAAGCAGTTAAAGCCTGTACTCTGGATCAACCCTGGGTGAATGAGGTTTCAGCCTCACAGGTTCTCTTATCTTTCATCAGCACTTGGAAACTGTCTGTTCTATGAAAAGTAAGTTAGCCTTAGATGTTTATTTTGACTGTGCCTGTCAGGCAGAATCAGTCCTACTTAAATGTATTTTCTATACAAAATGACAGAGACTCAAGACTTTGAACCAGACTGTACCTCTTGCAGGACAGATCTGTTTGCATCTGTATCTACTGAACTTGCATGTGAAGAAGAGCTCGAGCATTGCTCACCAACACCACCTATTTGGCTCCAGATTTTCCAACTTAACTAGGGGAACAGGACTCTTCTGCATAACAGGATGTGATGACTTGCTTCCTTTTCTCTACTGCTGAACTGGCCACATTCAATACTAAGTACACCCTGTATAAGCCTACTTGAAAGAATTATTACTTTCCTTATGATTTTAGCATTTCTGTGTGTAACTAAATAAAAACATTTGAGAAAAGAAAGTTAAATACTCTAAGCAACTAAAAGCTGAGGGATTTCAAGCTGAAGCTGCTTGTTTTACTAGGAAGGTTATTGGTAATAGGATGCCCAAATTGCTGTCCTCTGTCACTGCCCTTTTCATGAGAGTAATCCTAAATCTCTTTAGCAAAAACAGCCAACTTACAAACCAGTAAACTAACTATGTTTAATACAAGCTGAACACAGCAGGACCATGGCTTGTGTTTTATATACTTGCAAGAGAGAGAAAATGTGTTATTCTACTTTAGGGACCCTGTTTTAGCTTTTAAAGGCCTACTAGGTTTCTAATTGATTCTCACTAATCAATAAATAATTTCTCTCCAAAAAATACAAACAAACACATGCCTAGTTAAATGTGTAACTTGAAACATTCAGGGCAAAATGGAAAGGATTTACAATCACGGAAAGGTTTCAGTATCTTGAACTTTTCCTTAAGAAGGTGGCTGTTTTGCACCCTACTGCAGCTCAGTATATCCCTGTAATCCTTCACACACCTCTCATCAAAATTGGAAGGGAGGGCAGGGCAGGGTGGAGTTGCTGCTTAACTCGATTGCTCATGACTAGTGTCATATGACATCTTAAAGATGGCTGAAGGGGAGAGTTGCAATGCATCTGCCAGGGAACAGAAAGAAGATTTTGAGATCGTTGACAGAAACCAGATTCCTAATGTGACCGAGCTGAAAAGCGAGGAGAAAGAGAAAACTGGTGCAGAAGCAGGGTGGTCTGCTCCCATCTTTTCACTGGCTAAGAAAGCTTCAGAAAACTTATCAGTGAGCTATGGCAACGCTCTGAAGTCTGCAGCTTTGGTAGGACTCGTATCCAAACAAGTCAGCAATGACAGCACAGCAAAAACAAGTATGGTTATGTTTATTCAATAAAATTGCTTATACTGCGTACAAATAAGTTGGCTAAATCCCCCAGGTGGCATGTCTGAGTGGCAAAGAGGCTTTATTCTTGCTTTGCACAGACTAAAAAGAAATACAATGCTGTATTGAGATTTGCAAAGACAAGTATACAACCCAAAAATAAATCCATGTAAACTTCCTGTGGCCAGGGAAAGCATAAACTTTTGATATTTGTCAGGAGGATGGCTTTTAATTTGGGGGAATTGGGGTTTTATTTGCAACTTACCCAGAAAAGTTCAGATCGGATGTAGCATGACTGTGTAGGGCACTGGTGTCCTTCCTTGTACCTGGGTTAAGGAGAGAAACTGTGCAGTGTTTTTGGTCATATGACTTATGCATCAGAAAGTCATTGTTAAATCACAAGATACTAACTCTTAAAGGAAATTAAACTAGCAACACTTATGAATGTTGCTAGAGGGGCTTCAGTTTTTTTTAGCCTTTCACTAAAATCCTGTCTTTGAGGTCTGTTCATTTTTGGGTTTGCTTTCATTGACTTAAGTAGGATCAGGATTTCTCTGTCCATGTGCAAAATATTACTGCATAAAGCAACTCAAGGACTTCTTGTGTTCTAGAAACACTGCCCAAAAATCAGAACTGCATTCTCCAGCAGTATGAATTAAATGCTGCATCCCTGCTAAAGGAAATCTAAATAAATGCCAGTTACTGCACAAAAAGATGGCACATAAGGGGTCTGTGTGTTTAAAAGATTTGACCCCTTCCTCTATACAGGAGCTGTCCATCAAGTTATCAGATCCTGAGGTTACCATTCCACTATATGTCCTGTTCTACTGTAGCTATTAAAAGGCATAGGAGAGCAGATTGTTAACAGAGCTCAGTGAAAATATTTTGTATGTAAACAAAAGGACTGGTAGGGGAGAGAAGGGGAAAGAGGAAGAAAAAAACAGAAGAGAAAACATGGTAGGATGACCAAACAGCTGGAATTAACTGAAAAAGTTGTGGTTTTGATCAAAATATTCTTAATTAGCTCAATTACCTATTCTATATCACTTCCACAAGGTTCAGGAGGATCTGGGAATTTTGCAACTAAGGTATTTTGTAGATTCCAATCAGTGCTTTGACATTTCCACAGAAAACTCGGAAAACTGTCAGCATGTACCCATGGAAGATGTACACGCTGAAATTCAATACCTGACTGGCTACTGGTAGTTGATAAACAAACCTATAGTGTTTTGGTGTCAAAAGGGGAACTCGGGAGAAGGAAAGCTAATTGGCTCCACAGTTATCTCAGTATCTGTGGGCACTCTTACACATGCAAATGATGCAGTGCTGGGCACTTTGAAAAGCACCTGGTGCTGTGATGCTTGCAGTTGCTAGCAAGTGCAGTAAGTGGTGAAATGCGCATCAGCGCTGAAAAAATGGCAACAGTGCGCTTTTGAACTAAAACACAAGGTGCTTTAGTTCAAAAGTCCATGCAGAAATTTTCTGCACGCTAACGCACATTTTGCCACTTATACAGCTGCACGTGGCACAGCACAGTTCACATCAGTTTGTGTGCGGATCAGACTCAATTAATTGAGTCTGCTCTGAAGTGGTGGTTCTCTGGCGCATTGCAGGACAAAAAAGCATGTGTATAAATGCCCTACATGTGTGGCTGTATTAGGCTGCAGTAAACTAATAAACAACGCCCCAGGATAGTACTTTTTCAACACCAGCACTATCCTATGGCAGCATTATTTAATGCACCACAACAAGTGCAGATGGTGACTGGGCTGGCTGGGACACGAGAGTGCTTCAGTCCAGGGGCTACTTGCCAGTTAGCCCTACAGTGGAGCACCCCTGTACCCCAGCTGGCCCTTCTGCAGGATGCTGAGCCATGTTCTGCCCTGACTCAATGTGCTGCAGTCCAGGTGTGTTCAAATGCAGTCTCTGAGAACAATAAACTCTGGTGCAAACTGTGCCAGAGGTTATTCTGTCAAATTAACTGCACGTGTAAATGTGCCCAGGGAGTAAGTAATGGGGGGAAAAAAATTCTTCCCTGAGCCCCACACCAGCCCAGTGGGAAATACTGCAGTTCCTGGCCAGTACCCCTGTGGATCCTGGGAAGGGAGGGCAGGTAACAAGGACATCTAGGTATTGCCTTCAATAGACTTCTTCAGTCTCTGACCATGTGACTGGCAGAGCTGCAATACTTGTACTTCCCAATAGCGGCTTGCGCTTGTCCCTTTTTACTCTTACCCACTCCTTACCTCTCCCTGCCAAAAAAAAAAAAAAAAAAAGTCCCCAAACAGTGTATGGGGTGGAACTTCATGCTGTGTTACTGAGAACTATGGCCAGGTGGGATAATGTGGCTGCCTGTGCCATCTGACCCTTTCATGTTCCTTGCACCACATCCAACCTTTTGCCATGCCACCTGAAGCACCTTTCTAGGAATCTGTAAGAGTGGTTCTCAACCAGTGGTCTTATAATGCCTGCCAGTGGCTTGCAGAGGTGCTATGGATGGGCCCAACCAAGTCCTACCATGTTCTCCAAATACAACCTAGTTTTGCAGGAGTATTTTGCTAAGCAACTAATTATTCCTGGAGCAGTGCCATGCTGAGGAAGCTGTACTGCTTCCAGTTCAGGAAGTGTTCCACTTAGACCTAGTTAGTATACCTCTGTATTGGACTTTGTACCAACACAGTTTTGTGCTAAGGCAGCTGTACTGTGGTCATGTGAATCACCCTTCAGTTGCTGCAGTATCAATTTAAGAACCATTCTCCTAGAGGAGGGGGAGAAGGTGGAGCTGCAACAATGGCTGAGCTCCTCTAACCCTGTGGGAAGGATGAAGATCAATATACAGAAGGTGTTCTCTTCACCCAGGCAGATGGCATGCTCTCCTAAATCCAGCAAGGTCTATTCTGTTCTTGAATGATTTATGACTTTGGAAAAATTTCTTATAAGAGTGATCACATTGATGTCTCTACTGAAAATAATTAGATTAATAGACCTAGGTACTCTGTAAAGCTTACTCATTTTTTGCTGTTTATCATGTGTATTACCTGTAAGTGCCAATTATGAACCCAGATTTACTTTGCTAAGCACTGTGCAACAACAGAGAAAAAAAGATTTTGTTTTCTGGGACAAGGAGCTTTAAACAAACAAACAAAACAAAAACAAACCCAAAAAAACCCTCCTCTTTGTGTCAGTGATCTAGGCAAACAAAACAGACTATCCAGCAAAAAGAATGAAAACTATTAAAATAACTGTACAAAAGCCCATTAAAGAAAATTTAAGAGGGTAAGGCTTTCCCTAATCTTCCAGCAATAATCAGATTTTTACCTGGGGGGGGAATTAGTCATTTTAAACTTGATATCCCTTACTTCCTGTATCTCAGCCTCCGCATCTTTTATAGCGGTGGTAATGCACCTCGCTTAAGCCCCCTGGAGATCCACAGAACTTCTCTTAAGAGGCACAAAGTTTTCTTAATAAAACAAATTCAAAACTAGATTATCTAAGTTAGATGCATGCATTTTAAGTGTTGAGTAGTTATTCAAATAGAATATGCCATGATTAGTGCAGTGACATTAAAATTCAAGGGGTACTTCTCATTATTAGAGTGTGCCCAAAAACTCAGCGCCAAGTGTATCATCTTAACAAATCCACACCAGAAGAATATTTGCCTGTGACTAGCTAGAAACTTTTAAAATGTCCAAGATAAATCTTGCCCTCCAGTTCTTTTTGTTTTGTTTTTTTTTTGCTATTATGAGCTTCTTAGTAATAAAACTCTCACTTAAGTTCCTTTTAAATTCTGTACATTTTTATATCCGAATATGTGTTTACTGTTTTTGTTATTTCCTTGATAGATTATGTATTCTGTAATCATATAAAATTGCTTACTTGGATGATTATGTGAGGTAGACTCCATTGTCATTACTTGGGCCAGTAACTTGACACCACCTCTTTTTTTTTTTTTTTTTATATGCAGAACATGCCTACAAACAAAGTACAAAAAAGATTTTTTTGTAATAACTATTTTTATTTTTTGTCTGCCAGATTTTCAGTCTAGTGGTTAGTGGCCTTGGCATAGGGGAGATACAGTAGCTTACACTAGTTTTCACTTTAGTCTCTTGCATTTAATGGCAAATGGGAATTCACAGCTGCACCAGTAAAAGCAATGGACGAACTCATTAGCTGCTTTACTGTGTTTCTGTAGGTGGTAACTCTTATCAGAACAGCTAAGTGTGTTTGTACCTTGTACTTGCCCTGTGGTAGCAGCTCCTCTGCATGCGCTTTTGCTTACTGCAGGGTAAGTGCACATATGTGAACAGTTAAGCTCATCAGGTGTTTTGTGGCAAGTCCCTGACCCGTTAACTTGCTTTAATTTTAATCGTTTATCAATTCCATTAAGGTGCAGAGAGCAGTGCTGTCAAATATTATCATGCCATGTATATCTGGGGCCAGTAAAAGTGTTAAAAGAACAATTTTTCAAAGTTCTCCATGAACATACATTTATAATTGCACAACTGTTAATTTTGAAGTGCTTTATTGTTTGCTCCTCTACAACAACATAATGACATTGTTGTAAAGGAGCATACTTTTCATCCAAAGATGTCCTTTCTTAGTCCTTCATGACTTTCAAATTCTTTTTGGTCTGAAATTGTGAAGCCAAAGGTACTCTTAAAAAGATTAAAATAAAGTCAGCTCAGCTCTTCTAAACTAAAGAAGAGGATGGGGTGTTTAATGCAGTATAATTCAAACAGCTCAAATTTGAAAACTTTTTTTAGGCACAATAAAAACTTCGCCAAGTAAAAGTGAAACATTTGGTATATATTTAAATATTCTGTGAAACCTGACTACAATGCGTTCATAGCATTTTGTCTCCCCCTAGATAGCAAGCCCCTCCAGGCACTGACATGCTTGTTTTGGTACTTTGAACTGTTACAATGTTTTCCAAACTAGTACTACATAAATATTACAGGAAGAGTAGTAGCATCTAGTACTTCCCATAATAAAACCCTCCTTTTACTTGCTTATAAACTGGCTCAACTCAGCTACTTCAGCTTAAAAATCTCATACTAGTTATTTGGCTCAGTTTCCTTCCTTCTTCAATTTCCTTGAATTTAAGAAAAATAATCCATCTTTAATGAGACCAGTTTAATATTTACAATCCCATTGCTTTGGAGCAAAGTCTTGAAACTGAGCAGGGGTATTCCCTTTTGTCAAGTGTATGCTGTTTGCTGACCACCTGAAAAAATGCCCAAATTTTACTAAATTATAAACTGGGGTATTCAGTTAGCAGCAACTGAACTTTCCAAGTGTAACCTTCTTTTAAACACACCCGCATCCTGTTACCAAGGCA
This sequence comes from Crocodylus siamensis, assembly GCF_052110815.1. Taxonomy (NCBI): domain Eukaryota; kingdom Metazoa; phylum Chordata; order Crocodylia; family Crocodylidae; genus Crocodylus; species Crocodylus siamensis. Next base: position 5,451,076 of record NC_143404.1, on the reverse strand, counting down.
CATTTTTTAAATGGTCTGGTTTAAATCTGTTTGAATAGGAATGCATAAAAGTTGCCCTGACTTCACTAAATCAGTTTAAAATGTGGTAAAATGAATGCAGTTTTGCATACAGCCATACCCTAGAAGTAGAGATGCAAAGACCTGGATTTTTCATTCAATAAAAAACTTAAATCCAAGACTACCTTCTGCCTGACCCGATATATATTTTAATGTCTAAACAAGGTTGTATATTCTTCAGCTACACATCCAGTTGTTGTTGGCTTTTTGTTCTGGGGTGCTTTTGTTGTTGGTTCTTTGTTTTTTGCCTGCTTTTGTTGTTGTTTAGCTGTTTTTTGCATTACTAACACCCTCCCATTCAGTGTGATTTTTGAAAGGCAGAAAATGCACACATTTTTATGCTATTATCAGGCTTAATCCTACTCCTTTAAGCTTGCTACTTGAGAACAGCTGCCCTCCCTGTTCAGCTGGGTATCCCAGAGGCAGTCCATGCGTGTGCGTTGTCGGTGGGGTGGCAAAGCTTAGCATCCCACAGAAGCTGCACTTCCACAGCATAGAAGGGGCGAACCCAAGTCAATTTTTGTCTCGAACAGATCCCTTGGCTGCATGTGGTCCATCCGAGGTGTCCTGCTTTGGGGCCCTCCCCCACCTTCCAATGAAGGCTGGACGGAAACCAGCTATAAAGCCCAGCACATTTTCAAGCGCTAACTTTGTAGCTGGTGGGACATTATGGCGTGACGAGAAGGACTTTGCATGCATGCCCAAGCTAGGCTCGGTGTCGAGTTGCGCCGTGTCTGTAACATGGCAGGGGCATGCGGCTTGTGGCACCGACATGGGGGGCAGGCTGTTCCCGTGCTGCGGAGCAGACAGGGCTCGGGCCCACACCACAGCACGGCGCGTGCGCCCTCGAGGGTCTCTCGCTTCTGCGGTTTGCTGCGAGAGTCGAGTCTGGCTCCCCTCAGACTGCGGACGCCTACGGTCCCTCTGCCAGCGTCATGAGCCGCTTGCGAAATGGCGTCTGCCGGTTTCACCCGGCCGCGCTCTCGCGAGAGCCCTTTAGAACTCTCGTTGCTCTCAAGTCGTCCCTCCCCCCCCCTCGCTCCTCATTGGATGGAAAGAGAAACAGGCAGGCTGAAAAGTCCAATAGAAGCGAGGGACGGCCCACCCCTGCCTCCGTCCGGGATTGCGAGACGGGGCGGGGGTTGTTTTGGTTCTCGCACGCCGATTGGCCTGGCGAGGGGGAGGCTAGCCGCGTCCAATCGCCCGCCTCCGTTTGGAGGGAGGAGGTGGGAGCTGTTCCTGTGGTAACGTGGATGAGGTAGCGAGGTCAGTGGCTATGGGGCGGGGGCGGGGCTTCGTTCTGGGGCCACTAGGGCGCCCCCTGCCGTGTAGAGGGCGGGAGGGGTAGGTGGCTGCAACAGGGAGCAGTGGTTACAGCCATTGCCCTGGCCTGGCTCCTCTCCTGGACCTGCTCTGCGGGGACCGGCCTGCCCTGGTGGGGTGGGGGTCCGCCTGGACTCCCCTGGTCCTTGCCCTGCAGCTTATTTAACAAATCTGGTGCCTTAACTCCAATGTGTGCAGCCTTGAGTTAAAAAAAAAATGGTGGGGGGGGCCTTGGTCCCTTCCCATAAACAGAATCGGGACTCATGGTAGAGAAGATATCTTTTATTGGACCCGCTCGGTATTTGCTGCAACAACAAAGTCTTGATTCACAAGCTTTCGGGCACACTTGTCCTTTTGTGGGCATAGGAGAGTGCAAAGACTGTAAAAATTTCTGGGTGGAAATGAAAATTCATAAAATTTCTCCTTGGAAATGAAGACTTCCTGTTTTGCAGGAGAGCTGAAGGGGTAAGAGCTGCTGGCTGGAGTACAGGCAACCCCCACTTAGTGCTTTTACTTGGTTCCTGGGGGAAAGAAAAAAACGAGTGTTAAGTGAAACCAAAATATTTGATGACCCGGGATGGCAACCGCAATGGTTTTGAATGACCAGAGATGGTGACAGCAAACATTGTAATGAAACTCACTGAGCATGAAGTGAGATTGGGTATTGATTTTTAAAATGAGCGTTATAGCGAAACGGCGTTGAGCCCGCAGTTTGTTTTATGTGAATTTTTAAGCTTGTTGGGTCTTGGTTGAGAGCTCACGTTTTAAAAGCCAGTGTTGCACGCCTCTAAGCCGTGGCAGGTTGAGACACCCGTGCTTTGGCCTTCATAATGTTCCAAGGAAACGAGCCAGGAAGATTTCAACAGTGTGTGCGTTTTTTTTTTCCTCCCCCTCCCCCTTTCCTAAAACATTTTAGCTTTGAAATACCACGCGATGGAAGAACGGGCCAACCTGATGAATATGATGAAGCTCAGTATTAAAGTCTTGATCCAGGCAGCCCTCAGCCTGGGTAGGACTCTGGACTCTGACTTCCCTCCCTTGCAGCAGTTCTTTGTGGTGATGGAGCACTGTCTCAAGCATGGGCTGAAAGGTGAGCACCCTAGTTTCTCCTTCAGTGGATGTTGGCTGAAGTATTGAGGCCAGGAGGTGAGAAACCCAGTGATGTGTTTCTTTGTGGCTTAGGCTAAATAATGTAGACTTAACTTTAATGTAAAATGATAATCGGTAATGGGCACAAGTACTGGAAAAGGCTCAAATAAATTGCATACGTGAATGTACCCAAGTACTCGTCTATTTCTGAGTCTGATTAGGCAGTAAATGCTGATGTGTTGTTTCCATGTGCGTACTAGGATCCTTTAGGTGGAAATATAGTACATTTTAGAAGTTTCTTGTTTGTGATTACAGAATTGAAAGAGGATTTTTGCAACTCGTTGCTGTTTCTTAGCATAACTGTGTCTTTTTTTCCTTTTAGTTAAGAAGAGCTTTATTGGTCAAAACAAATCATTTTTTGGTCCCTTGGAGCTGGTGGAGAAACTTTGTCCAGAAGCCTCGGACATAGCAACTAGTGTTAAAAACCTGCCTGAGTTGAAGTGAGTTGGCAGCTGACAGGTGCAGTAATCTTACACAGATAGTGTAGTCTCACCATGTTCCTCTTTGCCTTGGCTGGAAGGACGTATTCCATAAGAGAGAACAGCATGTATATCCATCTTCCAGTATTTTGGAAATGCAAATAGTTCTCAATTCTAACAGAATGTTAACAGTAAAAATCATGCTTGGAAAAATCCCTTACTTGTGCTTACAAATAACCTTAGAGTATTCAAAGTCAAACCACTTTTAATTTCCTTTAACCATTTTTTGTGTGCATCTGATTTAAAAAAAAAAAAAAAAATACTGGTTTCCTTTCCTGGTTCCTATATGCAAACGGGATGTTGCAATGATTTTTTTTGCAAATGTTGCATGGAAACATTGTGTTAAACATTCACTGTAATCAGTTACAAATGGAATGCGTCTGTTAGATTAATACAAATTTAAATATGTCCTGGGGCAAACTTGTTCTGATATTTTTTCCCTTCATTTGAACCATATGACTTATTAAAGTAATTCCATACCTGTGATGACATGGCTTCTACTTTCTGTGATTTTTCGTGTTTGCATAATACGTTCTTAACTTCGACTTAAATACAGGTTCCCTTAAAAATGTACAATGCTGAATTCATGAATTAACGGTTTAAATCCTGGTTTACTGCAACTGTTGATACTGGTTTACATGTTTCTGTGTAGGACTGCAGTAGGAAGGGGAAGGGCTTGGCTTTATCTTGCACTAATGCAAAAGAAACTGGCAGATTACCTGAAAGTGCTCTTGGATCATAAGCATCTATTAAGGTAAATATCCAGTTCATATTTTGCTTACACACTGCTTCCATATGGCAAATGAAATGTGAATTTTAGTTTTTCGAGAACCTCCTTGTAATTTAAGGACATAAAAGCAATTGATGAATTAAAATTAAACTCCATAGTACTGTTCAGTGCTCATTTACTCCCAATGAACAGAAACAAAATGCTTATCAATACATTAGGCATATTTTTGTCACTTGCTGGACATCCCAAGAATATGTGCAAGGCAAAAGCACTCATGTACGCACTCATTTTGGGAATCCTTGACTGTTAATACTTACAATTACCATAACCTCGTTTACTGAGCATGCCCAAGGTTACAAATCTAATGACTTTTATTTTTAAATATTTTAGCCATAAGGGCAATTAATTTTTCAAATTAGGTATGTGTTTAGTAAAAGCCCTTTCTTATGAGCTTTGCATTTCCTTTTTCTCCGTTTTTCAGATCTGCTCTTGTTGCATAAATCAGCAAAGGCAAAAGGATCAATTCATAATCTAACTCTAGGTGAAAGGAACAGTATCACTTCATGTAATAATTTTAAGTAGATGGAACTCTTGCTATTGTAGCTGGTGTTTTAAAGCAAGATATATGATGATTGCTACTGATAAGATTTTTTGTTCTAGTGAATTTTATGAACCTGATGCATTGATGATGGAGGAAGAAGGAGCAGTGATTGTAGGTCTGTTGGTGGGACTGAATGTTATTGATGCAAACCTTTGCCTGAAAGGAGAAGATCTGGATTCCCAGGTAACACTGAGCTTTAACATATAAAGCTAGTAATAGGATCATAGGAAAGTAGGATTGGAAGGGATCTCATGAGGTCATGCAGTCCAGCTCCTGTTCAAGGCAGGATCCCTGACTAAACCATCCCAGCAGAGTCCCTGTCTAATCTCTTGAAAATTTCCAGTGATGGAGATTCCACAACTTCTAGGGAGCCTGTTCCAATGTTGGACCACACTGTCAGACGACCACACTGTCAGACAGTCCCTCCTAATCTCCAACTTAAATTTCCTCTGCTGCAGTTTGAGGCCACTGCTCCGAGTCCTATTTCTCTGTAGCTACAGAGAAAGTCTGTATGTCATACAGATGCCAACACAGTTAAGTACACGTCTAAATGTTGCTGAGTTGAAGCTACTGATACATGCAAGACCTGCATGGTAGGGGAGAAATCAAGACTGTTCACTAAAAATGAACTAGGTTGCAGAGAACAAAACACAGAATACATGATGAAAATGATCATTACTGAATCATGAAAAAAATAAATGGAAGGAACTTCTTGAGGTCATCTAGTCCTAACACTGCAAGGCAGGATCACCCCAACTGAAATCATCCCAACCAAGTGTTTGTCTAACCTGCACAAACAAGCATGGTATCAAATGTTCATTGAAAAGGACTGAAGTGATGGAACAGAAATAATGTACCTTTTTTTTTTTTTTTTTTTTCAATGGTGGTCCAGAAAACATATGTATTCACTAATTGCAATAAGTCCATGTAAGATATTGTTGGGGTTTTTTTGATGCAGTCTTGTCCCACTTGACACTAGCAGCGTTAACACTTACTACGTTTTCCATGATAATTCATGGGAATCAGTCAAAAGTCTGTGCTAGCAACTTGAATGCTGTAGACAAATCTAAACTGAACAAAAAGCAGACCACGTGGTTAGGTTTCATTGTGATGTTGATTATTTAAAGAAACAAAAGATACAGGAGCATCTTCATTTTATGGTTTGCTTGGGAAGGCATTACGAAGCTTAAGTTTTACTCAGAATATAAAATAGAGAAGCAAGTAAATGAAACCAGGAAGATGATATCTACTGTTGCTCAAAATTTTTCAACTAATTTGCCTAATAACACCGTGGTTCGTTGTTTTGGTTTTTATCAGGTTGGAGTGATTGATTTTTCGTTATACCTTAAAGACACACAGAACAATGATGATCTCAAACAGTATGTATGATATTCTGTTGGTTCTTAACTGTGTGTTAGTTTTTTGTTGTTGTGTTTTTGGGGGGGTTTTAACCCCAAAAACGTAAGAACCTTAAACCGTCAAATGTTAGCCATTACAGCATATCCATGTTGGGAGAATCCTTTAATTGTTTCAGGAAAAACACAGCATCCTAAATAGGTCTTGACAGAGAAACTGAGCAAAATTTGTTAACTTCCAGATATTGGAATCATCATCAAAGCAGTTCAGTGGTAGTACAGTGGTTGCCACATGGAGGGTCAGAGTTTGTCCTCAACTGAAGTCATTGCTATCAGTTATCAGGATATGAGTTTATGGGGATACACTGTGCCGAACTAATTGATTAGGGCATGTGGTTTTGCCTTGGCACCATGTAAGCCACTCCAGAGTACCACTGAATTGTCCGTCATACATGGAGACATGCAAGGCCATACTGGATTTAAAGAGAAAAGTCCATTTGTCAGAGAATGTTTACCTTCTACTTGCAGTACAAGCAACACCATGCATACTATAGCTGAAAGTGGCAGGAGGAAGGAGGAAAAAAAGTAGTTTGTTTTACTACTTGTATTTGAAATCATCTTAAGTTCTTCTGTTCTGGTAAAATGTTTCTCTGTCCCTTGTATGAAAAAGACCTTAATTGTAAGAGCATGAAAATGTGCAGGGTGAACTTAATGCTATGTTTTAGAGAGATGTAGTTAGCTATGCTAGTCTGTTTTTAAGTCACTTTACATTTTACTTTCTGAAACAGACTAACATTCAAGTTGACAGTGTCCTTTCTTAATGCCTGCTGTCACTTCATTCCTGGGACAAGTCCTGCATTTGTTTTTCTGTTTACTTCTTTTGATTATCAAACTGTGTGCAAAAAACACAAAAAAAACCCATTATTCTAAAATTAGACTGAAATGTACTTCATTTTCCCTTTGCAACTTGAATTCAAAGCATTATTCATTACACCCAGAATCAAAACTGGACAGAGAGCTCAAATGACCGTATTTGAGCTATGCCAGGTTATTTTTGAAATCTCCTGTTACAGGACATTTATTTAGGCAAAATTAGGGCTGCTGATATTAGAGCATCTTCAGTTTTTTTGTGTGTGCTTGTTTGGCACTCAACCCCTATACTTGATACGTGTCTTATTGGTACCCCTGCTGTTCCCATGTCTCCAGTCTTCTATTTCTCCCTTTTTTTTTTTTTTTTTTTCCCTATTTACCCTGTTTTGGCACACAGTACTGCTGCTGCTTTTTTCCTTCAAGCTTGTCTTTTATCCATAACCATTTATTTTAAGTTTGCTAACTATGTAACTTTGATGTCTGGTACAGAGAGGTCCTTGTATTCTAATGGGACACTCATTCAGTTGAAAAATGTGGGAAGGGAACTTGTTGCAACCTCTGATACGAGGTTCTCAGCCTGGGCTGGCCAATAGGTATCTGGTGCAAACTAGTAGTTTGTAATGAATGGCATTGCCTTAAATAATTTCACTTTATTTTAGGGATGGAGGCATTACTGCTGTGCTTGACCAAAAGCATTATGTGGAAGAACTTAATCGACGTCTAAGGTAGGAGTTCTCGGTTTCAGTGCAGGAACACACACTTACATGTTTGTTTGTTTTTTCTTTGTCCTTATTGAAACTCTGTAGAATTTGCCCGTAAAATCATTTGATAAATGAAGAGTTTTCTTGAAAATGCACATCTTGTAGGAAGAAAATTCTTGGTAGATTCTTGAACATAAGTCCAGAGAGGCATTAGTCATCCTCTCGCAGCATACCTCTGAAAAATGAATTTTCACTGCACCAAGTGAATGAGTGAGTGACCATAGTGGGCTTCTTTTCAAACAGGCTCTGCATGTTTGTGTGTGTACCATTTTGGGGCATATTCATTTCCCCTATTAAAATGTCTGTTCCAGTTTGGTTTTTTTGCCTGGCTTTTGCTTTTTGTCTCTTTATTTGTAATTATTTGGCTGTTTGTCAACTATTTTTTTACTTGGACAAAATACAGAAGGAATCTACTGCTAGTTTGTTTTGTAACTGGATGGCCCAGCTGCCTTGTATTTCACTTGTGCTTTTTCTTAATATGACTGATTTGTCTGAGGGCATAATTGTTAAATATTGTTTAAGCAAGTGCAGTCATGCATACAGTATTAGGTAGCCACTCCCTGCATGTTTTTTATTCAGTCACTTGAGTTCTGTACATAAACAAGTCATTGGGAATGCAAGTCCACCCTTAAAATGGGGTTATGATGGCAATGAATGTTGATTTGATTTGTTGTTTGTTTGGTTTGGGGGGGGGGGGGGTCCCTCTTCTTCCTGCCCCACAAAGCTGCTAAGGTATTCCTAGCAAACCTCATGTCTCTTAGCCAAATACTTAAGATAAAAAGAGAGTCTGTATTTTGTATAAAGAGAAAAGCTGGTCTCCATTTTAGACTTAAAGTAATTTAGTATTAACCTACTCTTGTTCCTCTCATCCGTAGTCATGATTCTTGACCAAGGTGGTGTGGCTAATGAGGTTGAGAACCACTGCTCTGTGAGATGAGTGAATACATGTAGGGGTGCAAACAGAGCTTGGGGAATCAAACTTACCGACTTCTCTTTAGTCCTTGACCCAGCAAACTGTGGGAGAGGACAATGGGGCTACTCCTGTGTCTGAAGTTGGGTGCTCTGTCAGATTTAATAAATAATGCAGTTATACTTCTGTCAACTTCAGTCTAGCCTGTGTTTGGCTTCCACTAGCTGTTCCATTTATCTACTGTCCATATACAAATAAGCTTGTGCCTCTGTGGTCAGGTACTGAAAATGATGTAATAATGTTTTTAATGGTAGTAGTCTTACATGAGCAGGCAGACCTGGATTTTGAGGACCTATTGTAGGGGTTGCCATTTTTATACATTCTGAACTGGGAAAAGTACAAAAGCAAATTGAGCTGTACTAATATGAGGCATAGACGGTCTTAAGTATTTTGAAACAGCAGGAAAGACACCCTTTGATTTGAGTGTCTTTGATTTTTAAGAAGTCTCTAGAAAGTTGGAGCATCATTCTAGGCTATATTTCATCCTTTTTACCCAGTTCCATTGACATAAAGGACCTGGAACACTGGTTCGTTCTTGATGTATGGAAGCTTATTTATACTGCCTCTCCCCCCTCACTTAAAGGAGCACCTATGTGCTCAGCGTCAGCAGAGTACTTAGAACACTTGGCTCCGACTAGGGGCCACGCACTGGTTGTAGCAGCCTGTTGCCTTTACCTACATGCCAGACAAATTTGGCAAGCTGACATCTCTCCCTCACTGCTACCTCTTGTGAAAGTAGTTGGCATTATTAACTAGGGGTTTTTATATTTTTTCCTTTCAATCATGAAGTTGCTGTGGACTGATGATTTTTATACAAAATACAACTATGGGAGTGGATAAAAGCTGAATATAGCTTTCTTTTTACCTAAAGCAAATGTAACTTTTTGCTACAGCTGCACAGTTGGTGATCTTCAGAGCAAAATAGACTGCTTAGAAAAGACAAATTCAAAACTCCAGGAAGAGGTTTGTGACTAACTATACATTCTTTATTACAAATGTATTCTTCGGTTACTTGAGCAGGTTGAATTATTGTCCTTCTGAGCTGAAAGGAAATTCTGCCTTTGAATTTCATGAACCAGGACTTTGCCTTGCATATAATATGTTTCATGCATTTGAAATATGGGCTTCAATAGGAATGACTTGAGTCAGAGCACTTTACAAGTTTTCTGACATATAAAACCATGGTATTTAGATCTAGGAAGCTGTAGCTGCTAGATGTCAGTTTAATAGAAGACTCTCCTAGCCAAGACGTGTGCAGACTCAAAAGGATATTCTCTTTTACAAAATGTATATAAAGATTACTTGCCTGGTAATAACTTGTTAAATACCTCACTTACTCCATCCTAGATTGCCTATTGAGGTCCCTTGCAGCCCTACTTTTCTATGATCTTCCATCTCACAGCAGGAGGTGCAGTTCTCCCCCGCCCAGTTTTGTGTTTCCGTCTAAAACCAAGAGGGAAAACAAGACCAAGGAGAAGATAAAATAAATAAGTGAAATTACATCGGTTTCCAGGAAGGAAAAGCATTGGGTATTTGTTCGTGATGGCAGATGTGCCTTTTAGTTGATTCCCAAACATCCCAAAGACAGTTGTGTTGATCCATGTTCTCTGTGACATGCATTAACCTAGTCACAACTTGGTAATTTTTGGGTAACCTACATCCAGAGCTGGAACTGATGCAACAATATGGAGTTCTAGCTCACTGAATTACCTACCTGCTAACCTGTATTTTAAAGAGTAATAAGGACTAATTTATTGTACTTAATATAGTATGTTTTATAAGAGTTGCTAAGACTTTTGTTTCAGTCTCATCCGGATGATGCATTCTTGTCTGTGCTTAATCGCTACACCCAGCCTTTCTCTTTTAATCAGCTTGCAGCAGCAACTGACCGGATTAGTTCACTTCAGGAAGAACAGCAGCAGTTAAAACAGCAAAATGAATTAATTCGTGAACGGAGTGAAAAGAGTGTAGAGGTTGGTCATCCAGATAAAGTTTATGGACAGTATTTAGGACAAGCCACACTCTAATATTTTTAATTTGATCACTAACATATGCTTCTTATTAGTACTGATTTATTTTTTGCATCGTTTAATAATGTTTTTATTAGATAAATATTTAAAAGCATAGTACCATAATGCATAATATGAGGTCCATTCTTTGCAGACTGCAGATTGGAGGGGGTGGGGCAGAAAGAAAGGCAAGAAAATGGTAAAGAAAGAAAAATGGCATGTAGAAAGAAGTATATTTAAAAACACAATGTTGCTTAAAATATGCATACTGACATCTTGGACGTTATCTTGTTAATATTGGCCACCTTGCTAAATGTGAACTAGATCCTATTTGTTCGTGGGAAATTGCATTTCACTTAAAAGGAAGGATGGAAATAAGTTGTGTGTCTTAATCAAATCGCAAGCAGGCTTCACAGGTATTATTTTTTCCCCCTTTCATTTTTCATCGAGGTAACAAAACAGGATACAAAAGTAGAATTGGATACCTATAAACAGTCACGTCAAGGTCTGGATGAAATGTACACTGATGTCTGGAAGCAGTTGAAAGAAGAGAAAAGAATTAGGATGGTGAGGGTAACTCCTTTTTATTGTAGAATTCAATGGGAGAACATGGGTTTTCCTCTCTCTTTATTTGTGTAACATTATAAACATGTAATGCAGAAGATCCTGTAGAGTTCTGGTGACTGAGCTTGGGTACAAATAGATCTGCAAGTAACAATCTCTCAGGGTGCCTATACATATGCAGTGAAGCTGCTCTGATGCTCTGGAATTACAGCATGTTGGAGCAGACTCGATTTAATTGCGTCTGCTGCAGCATGGTAATTATTGTGGTCCAGCAGACTCCAGCATTGTGTATCAGCATCCCCATGCTGAAAAATGGCTGCAGGGGTGCTTTTAACTAAAGCTTGTTCGAGCTTTAGTGTAAAGCACCCCTGCTGCCATTTTTCAGCACAGGGAGACTAATATATGAGACACCCCGGGCACTTTAATTAGAGCCACTCCTAATTGAACCCACCTGCCTTCTCCCCTTCCCAGCTCCCAGAGCATGTATATAAATGCCCTCAGTAGCCAGAGCTTTTGGACAGTAAAAGTGTCTAGGTGGCACCAGAACACACAGAATGGTAAAGAATGGAGTTGTCCTCCTCCTGTCTGCTATAGTAATCCAACCAAGGACTGGTATATAGACACCATTAAAGACATTTGGTTTAAAAGCTCTCCCTACACAAAACCAGTTCTCTGTCTTTGCACTTTGTTGTGACCTTTTTTTTTTGTTCTTTTTTAATAACAATTACCTCTCAAAAACAACCCTTTTTTTTTTTTTTCCAGCCTGATTAGGCTAGCTGGGTTAAGAGTCCCTTTCTGCTGTTCAGATCCTCAGGATTTTTTAACTTTAAAAGAAGAAAAAGAATGTAGCTAGCATGAGAGGTTAAATTAGGCACTCAGTCCTATATTCTAGAGGAGGACTACCAGTAAAATAAACCAGCATGATGCAGAGAGCTAGGATATAATGTATTCAGGTTACCTTCTATAACCTATTCACATTGCCCTCTTTGAGCTTGGTCTCATTATCCCTATCATCTCAGTTTAAGATTATTCCTTTGAAATAACACACAGATAAGTTTTGGATAGGTTTAGTACCATTACATATTTCTTAAGTGATGCATACCTATATAGCAATAACTAGGGAATCTCTTTCTAAGGAACTAGAGAAGGAGTTGGAGCTGCAGATTGGAATGAAAACAGAAATGGAAATTGCCATGAAACTTCTGGAAAAAGATACGCATGAAAAACAGGACACTTTGGTTGCTCTTCGCCAACAACTGGAAGAAGTTAAAGCCATTAATTTGCAGATGTTTCACAAATCCCAGGTAAATGCATCAAAAATGGATGTCAAGAACCAACAATAACTATGTTTTCAATAATTGTACACAGGCATGCTTTGAACAAATATATAAGTCTTTTTTGTTAGTTGCTTATCTGCATTTCTATCAACATGTAACGGCTGGTTTTACTGTCCAGTAATCCTCTTAGTAGTAGTACTTCCATTACACCTGTCTCTTAAGCATTTCTTTCCACAGTTTCACTTATCCTGTATTTTCATTAGATTGAGTAGGCTTAAATATAAATTATTGTCTGAGTTTCCTTTAGAGTGCTCTGTGGAATTCTGTTTGATACCCTTAAAGGACTACAGTAGAAAAATCAATCGAATTTTTCATCTTATGGGGGAGAATAGGGTCGCAGAAATCCTGACGAGTGGTCTAGTGACTAGAACAGAAGACTAACATGTTAACCTTTGAAAATTATCCCTTGGACAACAGGGAACCACAAGCAGACTGCTGAGAGGTACTTTTGGCTCTGTTCAGCACTGTTGCTGAAGCTCTGTGTGATACTATCTGGGGGAATGGTGCTGTGGGGGAACAGATCTTACAGGCTGTAAGGTCTAGGAAGTGAGGCCAGATGGACTCCTGTGGCCTCAAACTGAAACAATCTAATTGCTGGTTTTCACGTATCAAGTAGATGGACCATCCTTATCTGATTTTAAACTCATTGGGAGAAGACTAAAACTCTTCCTGTGGAAAAGATTCAAAACAGCTAGAAATGCAGCAATTGAGAATTTGGCAGAAATGCTCTTAATCCTCCACCATTGTGTCCTCTTCTAGAAACCTGATCCCTGGAACTCCTGGCATGCGAGTTCCCGGACCCTCGCTGTTTGTTACTCTGTTCAGTGCACCAGAAGAGAGCACCCTGTTTGTAGCTTCCTTCTAAAATAATTAAACTCTTCAAAATATCTGTGTGGTTTTCTACAATAGTTAAGCTTATCCTTAAACCTTACTTTGAGTGTGCTTTTCCTTTTCCTTTTGTTTTTTCTTCTGCCAGAAATAATCTGCATGTGTTTGTTTGTTTTTCCCCTCAGAACTCAGAGAGCTCACTGCAGGTGAAAAAAGAAACTATATCGTCTTTTGAAGGGAAAACCCATGAGATGCTCTCTGCTATGAAGCAGATGGAGGAGAGGTAATAGTTACAGACTCTCAGCCTGCAGTACTCATAGACAGTATATGAGTATTCAATATTCATGCATATTAAAAAGACTTCAATGGGCACTACATAAATAAGAAACTGTTGAGCTTTTTCACATGGAATGGAACTAAAATCCCTCCCATTCAGATTACAGAAGCTGAACATCTTTTCACCAGATCTTCCATGGGTCACAGGACAGTTGAATTCATTTACTTATTGTATCAAATACTGGATAACTTTGCTAGAGAGAGAGAGACTGTTTCCTATCGGCCAGTATCCAAATTAGCACCATGTGTCTTGCTTTCTTTTATTTCCCAAAAGGTGTGTACTCGCCCCACACAGCAGCCTTCCTGCACTTAGAAAGATGGCCAGGAAGTGGCCTCAGGCCATCAAGTCCAGTCCCATCTATCCACCATGTAATAGAAGTAGGGCACTTGAGAAATAGGAAACTTACATGGTTGCTTCTCTCTGGTGTGACTGTACTTGAAGAGCAGTTGACAAGACTATTGCAGTCTAGTCTGCGTACTTCCGTTGTCAGGTGTTCCCGCCCGAGCTCCAGTGTTGGCAACACCTGTCTGAGCAGACTGGGAGGCACCACTAGAGATTAGGAGTGTTCTGTTCTGGGCAGGACTGAGCATAATGGAGCTCCTTATGACTGTTACAACACAGCTGTCTTCCCCACCTTACAGAGCTCCAACCCGTGAGGTTTTTTCCCATGCAACATGGAACAGCCCTCGGGTACCCCCATCAGTTTTGTTTTTTTTTTTACCATGTCCCGTGCAGGGTTAGGATTTCTCCCCTTTTTTTCCCTCCTCTCCTATCCCCATCTTCCCCTGTGCACATTCACCCAACAGTGGTGTTTGTCTCCCTCCCTGACTATACACACAGATCCAATTCATGCAGGTGTAGGTGTGAAAGTATAGAGAATACATTTGTTTTGTCATAAATCTGTCTGAGGTTTTGTCTCCTGCAGAAATCTTATCTTTTTTAATGCCCCATTTATGTGCCTTTTTATATTGTCTCATTATACAAAAATGGGTGTAATAAGTGTTCTTTTCTTAGAAAAGGGGGTCAGTTATTCTCATGTGTTGTTGCTAATAAATATACTATGTATTTTGTTGTGCTTTAGGCTACAGCATGCAGAAAAGGCTCAGCAGGTGGCAGAGGAAAAATGTAACAGGATGAAGCAAGAATTTGCTGGCAAAATTGAGGCTTGGCGGCAACATATCACCCAACTGGATAGTCAATGGTACTCTTTTTATTTGGTACTTACAGAGGAACTCGGCTGTCCTGTACATCGGGGTAGTGTGTTGATTTGAGAGTTCTGTCTGCTTGAAAAATCATCTCACCTGTATAGAATATTTTTATATCTTCCAAGTCTATTGGCCTTAATGATATGATCTGTGTTTATGCTGGTATCTGGCAAATGCTTTGAAACACATCAGCTGTTGGGTGCCATAGTGGGGTCTCTGGATGGGTCACTTACCCCTCATTCTTGGATATTATTTCTGTTTTACTGATCTGTCTGTTTTGGCAGCCTGAGAACTTAAGATCATTGGTCAGGAAAGTTTCTCAGGAACAGTTCCTTGTCTGTAGGGATGTGGTGCCAACAGGAACAGCACCTTCTTTCGTTTGCACTAGTTTCTCCGTTTACTGAGAGCCTAGTGAATGAGCTTTCACTTCAAGCTGCTCTATCTCATGCCAGTGGGTAAATTTTTTTTTTTTTTTTTTTTTACAAGGAAACCTAGTAGCCAGGATTGCACCCAGCTGGTTCTGGGATGCCATCTTACACAAGTCCTTTAACATAACATAAAAATTCTCAGCTACAGCTAAGGCACCAGCTGCCTCCTTTATGCTGCTGGACTGGAATAAATGAGATTTAGAAGGGGCTGCTGATCCAGCCTAGTGCCTTCAGACCTGCAGTAACAATCTGATTTGTCTTCAGGGATAATAGAATTGCTTTTAATCTGTAAAAGGACTGCCCTCTCCACTTTATTCACTGTGGCCTGCAGTTGGATGACTGGGGGGTGGCCTTCCATCACTTATCAAATCTCCTTAATTTGTTTTGTTTGTATGTATGATGTACTTTTTTTAAAGGCAGCAACCAATGTAACTAGTGTTGGGTGATTAGAAAGTGAATTCCGCCACCCCCCCCAAATCACACATACTCATTCGTGATTGGATTCCTTTTTACTCTTGTCCAAAAGCAGTAACTAATTCCCAGTTTCCTGCCTGGAACCTACTTTTCCTGTCATGCCTCTTCCCCTGATAACCCCCTCAGTCTCCCAGGCTGCATGCTGTCTTGCCTTCTCCCCCACCATGCCACAGCTTTTCCTATGAACAAAATCCTCAGGCATGAGCCTCCTTCACGTCTAATTCAGTGATCAAAGAACCTCTTATTTCACTAGAAGGGTTTGCAGCTAAACATAATCTGTGCCCCTTTCTGCTACTGTTTCTTACGTGCTGGTTTCCTAGCCTGAGTTGTGTGTGGTTGTACTCTGTGTTGATAGACACCTGTGTGTGTGTGTGTGGTTTGTGTTTGTTTTTTTGGTGGGGGGCAATGGGACACGCTACTGCTCATCCCTAAGCAGTCAAGCACGTGTGCGCCTTTTTATAGTGACACAAGAACACATTTGGTCTCTGCAGTGGCATACCACACCTCTAGAACAGTGTTTCTGAACTTGCTGTTGGTTGCACAAAGGCTCTTTCTTTTCCCCCCTGCCCCTAGTATTGTCTGCTACAGAAAACAGGCTCTGTTAGAACCAATGCTATTTTTAACAGCTCTGCTCTGGAGAAGGAGCTGAAATCTGAAAAAGAGCAGAGGCAGACCTTGCAACAAGAGCTCCATCAAGAGAAGGACACCACTGCTCTGCTAAAAACAGAACTGCAGCAAGTGGAAGGGTTGAAAAAGGTAAGTGCTTCAAACTTGAAAGTATGTAGGATGCAGACTGAAGAGGTCCTGTTCAACCTCTTGCTGCCTCGGTGAAGTAAAGCTTTTTCTTCCCATACTTGCTGCTTCCTTCTGTGAAAGCGGTTACAAGAAAAAAAAAAACAACAACAACAACTTTAACAACCTGACTGTCTACAAACAAATACAAAGGATGGGAGCTGGGGAAAACAGTATGTTACAAAACTTGGAAAATAGGATGTTACAAACCAAAGGTCCATTATTGTTAGAACACCAGGTTTCAGAGGGAAATGTTTTTAAAATGAGTGTCCTCCCATCAGCATGAAGGGCTTTTTGCAGCCTCTGTGTAGGTGCTTTTTAAAGTCATGGTTAAAAATGATTCTCTGTAAAAACTGTTCCTTGAGGATGGGCAGTCGCACATCTGTGCATTCGGGAGCAGTTGTCTCCAGTGCCAGAGGCACTAGGCACACACCAGAAAGCACGGTCTTATATAAGTGGTACACTGGCTGCTGTCGTTCCCTTGCAGGCAACGGTGTTGAGTCTGTCAGGGCTGAGGGTAGTCTTATGTGGAGTTTAGATTATGCATTTGTGTAGGGACAGAGATGATCCTTCCTCAGACCGGGTGTTGGACTAGATGGCCTTTGGAGGTCCCTTCCAATCCTACTTCTCTGTGATTTGCGTATAGTAGCAGAGTGGCATTTGAAGCACTCAGCATTATGTTGGTTTACCCCACAAATGTTAATTTAGTCAGACATGGATTGCAGAGGTGTAGAAATCTATTCCCCTCTGGTAGAATTGTTTAAATAGTTGACCCATGGTGATCTACCTGTTACCATGGTGGGGTGTGAGGGTTTAGTCCTAGAAGATGTTGGGTTGGTTTGTCTGTGATCCAGGGTACATAAGCATAACTTCAGAAAATAAAGGAAGCCCTAGGACAGCGGTGAAGATGCCCAGTGTTAATGTTCTGGCTGGAATACTTAGTGTGTGTGATTCATAGGAACTACGAAAACTACAAGATGAGAAACGGCAATTAGAGAAAATCTGTGAAGAACAAGAACAAGCTCTCCAAGAAATGGGGCTGCACCTTAGCCAGTAAGTTCCAGTAACTGGACTCTTGAATTATTTGGTGGGGGGAGGAAGTGTAGCTTTGATTCTCAAACTGATTGGTTACAGTCACTAAAGGCATCTAGTCATCTATGAAGTTCTGAATATTAGAAAATGGTAGGTAAATATGGAAGGTAGGAGGCTGAACTGGAGTTCAGTCCTGTGACCTTTATGTGTGAATGTACCTGACTTCAGTGGGACTGGTTTTGCGCTGATCACAGGACTGAAAAGCTTACTTTCCCTTTTTGGTTTTGGATCCGTGATACTGTATGGGTGCTCCAAACTGTCCTTTTTGATTCTTTTTTTAAATCCATAAAATGAGAATTAACTTCCCTTTTCTAGATCCAAGCTGAAGATGGAAGACATTAAGGAAGTAAATAAAGCACTAAAGGTACTGCATACTAGCACGTTATGAACATGTAAATGAAGCAAGATCAGATTTTAGCATAAGTGTTGCTGCATGTAACTTAACATTGATGAAATGTTCTCAAATCTGGGTCTGGGGAGTTCCAACTGTAGCAACTAAAGTGTGCAACCTTCCTTCCAAGTGACTTACAACTCCAATCCATCTTTCCTGCACTTATGACGGGAAAACTCCTCTTTTAGGGTCACACCTGGCTAAAAGATGATGAAGCAACCAGCTGTAAGCAGTGTGAAAAAGAGTTCTCCATCTCAAGAAGAAAGGTAATGGAAATAATAATGAACACTTGAGTTTTGTGCGTTTCAGAGTAATAAAACAAAATACTTATCTGAGAGAGTATGATCTTCCTCATATGGCATCACAACCCTGTTTGCTAGAGAATTATTTGCAAGCCTCTAATTTGCTGCCATTAGTTTTGTGTGACAGCTTCTGAAAACTGCCTTGCTGCTGAGTAACACTTGCATTTTCAAGTGAAGTGAGAGGGGAACATTTAACTTTCAAAACATCAAATGCATGAGTCTGTTACCTGTAACTTAAATCCATTTAATCTTCTCCATGGTGATTTTGTTTGTTGCCCGATGGGAAGAACTTGTAGCTAGGTAGGTGTTCCACACCCTCATGAGAGACTTTGAGCTTGGCTTCCTGTCTGGTTTCCCTTTCTGGATGACAAGGACTGGAAGTCCAATGGAGATGAGTTTGGGGTTTATTTGGGTTTTATTTTTGTGTCTGCATTTTTGGGGAGGGGGTTGTTTTGTTTTCCTAGTTTCCTAAATACAGTGGGTGGATGCATGACTCCCAGCTAAGACCACTGTGGTGGCAACGTGCTGAGAGTACAGGCCTTGTGTGGCAGAGCGCCCCGGACGTGGGTGAAGTGGAAGCACCAAAATAGCGGTTGATGCCAAGGGATTCGTGGAACTCGCCACAGTTGTATGGCCTGCTGTAACCTGGCTTAGTTACCTGATTTCTTTCTTGTATTTTTAACTGTCTTACAGCATCACTGTAGGAACTGCGGTGACATCTTCTGTAACACTTGTTCCAGCAATGAACTTGCGCTGCCTTCCTACCCTAAGCCTGTCCGTGTTTGTGATACATGTCACACTTTACTGCTTCAAAGATGTTCCTCCAATTCTGCCTAAGGCTTTGGCTGTTTCAGAAGGACGAATCTAACCTTGAAAGACTAGATTTTTTTTTTTTTTTTTTTTTTTTAAACCCTTTTATTCCCTGTGTAGCAGAAAACATCTCTTTAGTCCTTTGATTTGCTTTCCATTATAGAACAGGTCAAGTAAACGGATATAATTTTAAAAGATTAAGGGACTTCACAGGAATTATGAAAAGTAATGTTGTGTTAATAGAATTCTTAATAAAAATGAGAGAATTAAACAATCATAAAAAAGGTCGGTTTAAAATTTTCAGTTTCTTGAAACTGAAATGCAAATTCACTCTTTTCTGTATTTTATATATATATAGAAAAAGCTATTTTCTTTGTATTTAAAACTTTGTACACGTCACATTTTATAGATTTGACTGATCCCTTAAACAAATCACTTTTTTTCTGCACTGTAACCTCATGGTTCTGCTGTAACTGTTCACTTTACTATATTCCAGATAACATTATGGTGGATATGTACAGTTTTGTATGTGGTCAAACTAAGTTGAAGATAAATCTGTCAGTCTTCTACAGTTTATGTCTACAGGAAAAGCTTTATAAAATGTATAAATGAATGTGCCTTCACTATACTTAAATCAGAGTAACAGACTAGATTTGTTTCTAAATCACTTACGAATAAAATACAGTGATTAATGCAATAAAGATGTTGTTAAACTGTGAAAAAGGGCTGTTTTAATACTGGTCTTTGCTACTTTCTTCAAGGGGGAAAAAACCTGTAACTCAGTCGGTCATGGGAACGCAGGGGATTCCTATTTTCTTTCACAATTAAAATGCTGCTTTGGGAGTATTTGAGAAGATGGGTACCTATGCTGTAGTTTCTTCATGCCCCTGATTTTTAACACCTAAAACAGAATATTCAAGAATTAGCTTGAGCTGTAAATCACTGGTGTATTGGGTAGCAAGGCACGGTGTTGAATTTTCACTGCACTACAGGACATAGCGGGGTGGGTAGAAAATAACTTGTTTATTAACCGTGCCAGCTTTGCTAAACAGCACGGGTTCAACTGCCCTCAGCAATTTACCCATTGCTAAGAACTACTCTGAAAGTCTGCCTACAAAAGTGTACTGAAATAAAGTGACCACGCTCCAGTGGTTTAAGGTGGAATAAATATGGACTATGTAGGGTAGTGTTGTTTCAGAACAAACATTTAGAAGCTAACTCTGAGCAAGACGAGCAGTTTGAGTTACTTAAAGTGTTTTTGGAGGCAGGGAGGAGTAGTTTTCTAAAATGAACTCCTGCAGGTTGCTTCTATGTTTTGGGGGCCCTACAGTAGCAACATCCAACTTCAAACCTTGTTACTGGTACACTCGTTAAAATGCAAGCAATACTATATCCAGGCATGGAGTCACTTAGTGATAACGTGGGTAACAGTTGGAAAAATCTAGGTTGCTCCTGGGTGTGCTGTTCTTTCATGAAGGCAGTTGTTCCCTGTGGGCAGCTTGTTTGCATTGCATCCTTTTGGCCCTTGCAAAAATCAGTTGGCTTAATACTAGAGTTCCAGGAGCTAGAAATGCACAATTTGCCTTCTCACCTCACTCAGCTACCGCTGTAGGCTAGAGACTTTGTCCACATAGGTAGAAGCAAGTTGCAAATTACTGCTGACCTGATCCATTCTGTCAAAGGCCTGCCCAGAGGCTTGCATTTTGTGTGCCTACTAGTTTAAAGTGTGTAATTAGAAAAATCTTCTTTAAGCTTCGTGCTTAATTCCCCTCCTCATGAGAGAGATCATTATGGGTGCCTGTGTCTGCAAATGCTCCAGATTCTGTGAATTCAGTCCTGAACATTTGCCCTGTTCTCCTTGCATTCTTAGCTGTAAAAGGGTTCAGTTTACCACACCACTGGCTTTCGTGAGTGCAAGTAGAAGGGAGGCTCATTTAAATAAGGACTCTGCTACTTCTGGTTTTAAGTGGGAGCTTTTTTCTGGCTACCATTGACATCTTGACTTTCCATTCCTGTGAATAAGTCTGCAATTACATCCACAGACAAAGCCCTCTCAGCACTTTTTCTTTATACCAGCCTTTGGATTAACTGTGCATGCTATCATGGTGTAGGAATTATGAAATGTGCTGTAATTACACAATAGGGGGTGGAATTGTATTATATCAGATACAAGCTTCACAATTCCAGAAATGCATGATTTGAGACCAGGCTGTCCTGACAGTGTGAAGAACTGTACCTAATACAGGCACAGGTAGGTAAATGGAAGAAGTTGGTATATAGCAGACGGTAGCCTCAGGAAGTCTGGGGTGAAATTCAGGATAAATGTGTAAGCAGCATTGGTTCTGGGGAAAATGAGCAAGCTGATCAACTTCTGGAATTCAGGTGCTACAATGAAGTCTTTGGCAGTTCTTTGCTTGTGCCAGTGCAGCTGTGTTGGAAGCAGCCGGCCAACATGAGCTATCAACCATTGATCAGAAACAATAAAGATAAGGCTAGGGATCAATACTTATACTAACTCTACTGTGTAGCTGTGGTCACAGTCAGTACAACACTGCTCGCTAATACAGAGTTGGTAGTTTAGAGCATTTGTTTAGAGTGATTTTTATGACTGCTATTGGCCTTTGGGTTTAATGAAATCTAGATGACTGATGTAGTCAATTTAATGCCAGGTCCAAGAGGAGCTATGGCTTAGCTTCCTTCTAAGTATGAAAATCTAATAGCACTAATCCCTCAGTTCATTTGAGTGGGCAATGTTAACTTTAGCAATTGCTACCCTGAGGGATTTATTAGTTTTAATACTTAAGTGCCCTAAAGGATCAAAGCCATGGAATGGCTGATAGCAACAGGGGGCTGAGGTGCTGAGCACAGATCAAACAGCAATCCTTTCAGTGAGGTGGGGCTGCAGGTCAAGCAAAGGGAAGAAGCATGTGGCCAAGGTGAACACAGCATCAACTTCAAGTTATGGGGGAATAGGGAATAAACCAGTGTTTATATAACATCATATACCAGCCTTGTCCAATGGGGGTGAAAGGGGAGTCAGCTGTAATACTACTGCTTGAACGGAAAAGGTGGTGGGTTCTGGAGAATGGACACACACTCCCATCTGATCTTG
Source organism: Crocodylus siamensis (assembly GCF_052110815.1). NCBI lineage: Eukaryota > Metazoa > Chordata > Crocodylia > Crocodylidae > Crocodylus > Crocodylus siamensis. The sequence goes on along the minus strand of NC_143404.1, from coordinate 5,429,100 downwards.
AACAGATAATGGCAGTTGCAGATGCAGTCAGCTCTAGGTCTCATTACAGGAAGCTACAAGGGAGTTCATGGGAGTTAACACTTTAGAAAGGCTGAGAAGAGCAAGAACTGAAAAGGTGTGAAAGTTGAGGAGAGAACAGGTCAGCCAGGAGTGCAGTGAATAACCAGAGTGGGGTATAGCATATAGTTGTGTTTGAGCACTGCATCACACACCCTGGTTCTCTGCAGGGCTGCTGTTAATCTGGGTGAGGGGCCAAACTACTCTAGCTGTACACCTCCAGTACACAGTCGCTCACATTTAATCACTTTTAGTGCTGGCAAAAGAGCATTAGAAGAGGTCTGCTAATAGTATGACTCAGTTGATTTCACCAGCCTTGGGTAGCAAACAGGTTATTCCATACTTCAACCATTACTGTAGTGCCATTTCAGCTTGGAGGCTGCTTGTAGGAAGTGGGCAGTCCTTATCTGCACAAAGGCAGCATAGATCATCTAACAGGGCAATTTATGCTGCATGGTTTGTCCATAAAGGGCTTCATTCTGCCCTATAGCTTAAGAGGCAAGTCAGAAAAACCTGCTTCTAGCAAAATCAAGAGCTAGCAAAAGCAAATTTCAAGTATCACCATCTTTACTTGCTGGCTTAAAACTGGTGCTTGGCACAAAAACATAAGAAATCCAGGCATACATGCTACTTCTCATGCTAGTAGCTGGTGATAATGAACAGCACATACAGCCTGCAACTCCCCACCCCTTCCTCCAAGTCAGGAAGGCTCATACCAAATCCTTCCAATAAAAGGAGAGAGAGTTCCAGTTTTTAAAAGGAAGATTTATTTAACAAGTTTCACTTAGCGCAATACACCTAAAAAGGAAATCACGATACAATGAATGATTAAATCAAGGCCTCCGAATTTTATACGAACACCAAGACCAAAATCCTAAAGTAGCCGTATTGCATTTCAAACATGTTTCCCCATTAACTTAAAAAAAAAAAATTAAACGTGCCTTACAGGGTATTAAAAGAAATGAACTAGAACTAACATGCCAAATGTTCACTTTGAATTGCAGACACAGCTCCTATATTGTTTTTACAAAAAAGCATGTTTCTCAACATGTATGCAAAACAGTGTTGGATGTAATATGGTCGAAGAGCAACACTTAACATAATTCAAAACAGCTTTAAACCTAAATACGCTTACTGCTTAAATACACTCCTACAACAAAACTAACTTGAGAAAAAGCTGAAAATTGTTTAACAGTTATAGTCTTTACTCAACTTTGTTATTACATCCTAGATGAATGTTCTTCTGTACGTTCAAAAATACTGAACCTGAAGTTTTAAAATAACAATCCCGATTTCACTTACAGTAAAGCATAAATCACAAGCTCGTATTGCAAAACTGTTAAACTTAGTTTTTTGTTTGTTTTTTTTTAAAAAAGATTGACCAAAAGTCAGCAGTTACATTCCCCAGCCTCCACTCATGTTGGACATGTTGGACATCCCCCCCATTCCGTTCACTCCCATGGATGCACGGTTCCCACTGCTGTAATAGCTGCTGTTCATTGCACCCTGGCTACCTGTGGGGAGAGGGAAGACAGGCAAGTATTATACAGCTAGACCATGTCTCAGTGTACCTGCAGCATCTCACCAGCCAACCCCTTCCCTTCTAGGCCACCTTGCACACTCCCATATTAGTAATAAAAAATAAAAAACCCCAACTTCCTACTATTCAAATAATGTTTTTGCTACTACTTCTTTAAAAAGCCAACTGCAAAACCATTTCCCAGATTCTAATAGATGTGATGAACAGCAGTAAATCCTGCCATGTTGGCTGGCCCCCAGACTTCTAGTGCAGTCTGCTGTTATCCTCCAAAAACAGGAAGCTCTCCTTGGCCAGAAAAAGTAGAATCCGCCATTTCATCAAGGTATCACTCTCCATTTCTACATGGAAGAGCAGGAGATGGGCTATGTTTCCTTAAACTGGAGTGTAAATAAGTTTATTTCTTCTTGTAAAAAAATGACGTCCCATTTCCTTTACATTTCAGGCTTGGATGTCCAAGTACAACTTTCAGAAAGCTTCTCCTCCCCCTACCCCCAGGGAACTAGCTGCTATAGTTCAGGCCAACAGTGAACAGTGTCAATGCATTAAAGATGGTGCTGCTCAGCCTCTACCTTTACCCTTGCACACCTACACAGAGATTTTGGCGAAGTGTGCTTGCCAGCCAGCTGTATCAGACACCCACCTAAGGCTACTGAAAACCATCTTACCATATCCACTCATGCTGCTTTGACCACCATATCCTCCTCCATAACCCCCACTCAACTGCTGGTTAGCTGGACCACCATAACTGGATTGGTTTCCTTTCAAATTAAGGATACAAACGTTAAAACCTTGACTATCAAAGACCTGTCCATTACAAAGGTCTACAGACTACATACTACCCAACTCAGTAAAGCCCTGCCCAATTTGGGGACTCGCTGACAGCGACAGTATTCTCTCCCTAGAAATGTTCTAGTTTTGCTTATTGCAGGAATTCTATTCTTATGCTTCCAACCGCCCACTTCAAAAAACTACCAGCACTTAAGCCTGGCTGAATAATCAACACCATTGGGGGGGGGGGAATTCTACTGGCCCTGCCCTCTTATCTAAAGTCAGTGCAGTCTGCAATTTGTAAAAAAAAAAAAGAAGTCGGAAGTCAAAGCATCTGAGGTTTTAAGCCCAAAAGCATTCCTCAGCTACTTGTGACAAGGACTTCAAAGTGTTCTGCTAGACAGAAGGTTCTCTACCCATGCTTGGAACTCAGGAAGGGAAAGATTTATTTTACTTCTACAACTTGAACTATGTAACAAGCTGCATCACTGAGACTTTTAAATGCAACTGTTTCATTCTTTAAAGCAGTGCAAGATACAAACACGAAGCTTTATATTTGCTGTTAGATAAATTGGGGCTTAGATCCTTGCCACAGCCTCTATTGCCCCTTTTCAGAGGTATGGTGATGGTCAATACTAGGACTTTGAAGGTCACCTGCCTCAGCTTGTACGCCTGGAAGGGGGAGCATTTACACTCATTTAGGAGTTGCTATATTACAGGGTCAGACCACCACTACAAGAACTAACTTCTAGGATGCCTAACTTTCATATTTTAAAGTCTGTCAGATACCTTTGCATAAACTATTGCAGTTGAACTAAACTTAACTTTAAGCTTAGTCTTAAAAGCATTACATTTTGCAATCAGCGTGCTATAGGAACAGCATCCACACGCATACACCCCCCACACCCCTCCCAAAAGCAGAAACCAACCACCACTTTAGGGACTTATCCCAGGAGACCAGTAAAGTAAATATCAAGAGGGGTATCCAATTTGTGGATTAAGAGTAGAGAAGGCTCTCTCTTCAAAGGCCAAATCAATTATATAGTTCAACCTAGTCATTTTGCACCCAATTTTAGAAGTTTGGGGGGGGGGGGAAGCTTAAAGCTTTCCAAAGCAACTTTAAGCTCAACTTTTTAGACAAGAGTCAGTTAAGTCAGATACACCCTCCATCACCACCCTGGTCTGGAAAGAAAGGGAAAGGGTGACTAGCATCTCCCACATCATTGGTACAATCCCATGCACTCCCAAAAAGCATTCATCTCATCACACTCTTCACATTCAGCACAATTTACTTAACAGCCTAAGTAACTGGTTGAATGTATTCCCAAAAGGTTTATATACCTGGCAATGTGCTAGTGTTCCAATCTTGGACTACCCCTTCCGATTCCTTGACTGTGTGATTAAGACAGAATGTTGAATTTCAGTTTTTATGCCAGGCATAACAGTAAGCAGGAGCTGTATAATATATTAGCCAGCTTCGTTAAAATAGGAAGTGTTGCTTTTAAAATGCAGTTAGATTTACACATACCCATTGCTCCCATCATCTGACTGCCATATGCACCACCACTCCCTCCTGCTGTGGAATTCAGGAAGAGTTCTACATATCTGTGTTCTGAAAAGAAAAGAGGTTAGAGACTAGTCTCGCCAGAATCCACATCCAGGCTGGCCTCCATATAGTGACCTGGGGAGGCTTGTATGTGGAAGGAAGTCTAATTTTGACAGGTGGACAGACTTACGCATATTTGCTTTATCTTTGGACATGGCAGCCACAGCATCCTCATGAGTAGCAAATTCAACATCTGCCTCTCCAGTCACTCTACCATCTGGTCCAATTTCAATGTGTACTCTTACAGGGTTTAGAGGCGAGAAGAACTAGGCATAAAATTCACATGGTGTTAAAACATACCTGCCACTGACCCCACGCAACAATTCTGCAACAAGCATTTTCCTCTTCAAGGCAAAATTTCAAGTTTAAATGCTATCAAGGCTTACAATAATTACCATTTCAGCCAATTACTCAAATGTAGCACAGAAGAGTATTCAAACTTACGTTATAAATATCATTCTCTGTTGCTCTGTAAGGTAATCCTCTCATGTGTACGCAGTGACCAGTCGTGCTTTGGAACGTGGAGCTTCCGTCACCATATCTGTGGTCGGACATCCCTGTAGAGAAGAGAGTCCATTCTAGGTCTTTCAGATGTATTAAAGTTACTTCGGACATGTATTGAAATTTTGTTTAAATTCCTATTAAAGAAATCTTACCTCTTCCAAATCTATCAGAGCCAAAGCCATATCCATCATTGTATCCATTGTAGTCATCATAGCCTCCATAGCCTGCAAGATGGACAAGAGTGTCATCTACAGAACAGAAAATGTCATATGCTGCATAATTCGTGGGGGGAGATTCAATAGCTGCTTGGAATGAATCAGTCAAACATACAAGTGAAAACAGCCCTTGTTAAACTCAAAACACCCTTGAAAGAGCACCACCTCTAAATTTTGCCCTTTTTTGGAGTTACATAAAAAGAGACTACAACATGTCAGTCAACATTTCCAACACTACAGATTCATTTTTGAAGTCTCTGGGTTTATCTTGCAAACTAAGTGTTTGCACATCTAATATACTGTGTTTGCATTAGCACCCATGGTGCAGCACCACCCTGGTTGAGAATCAAAGTTAGACTATTCAAACTTTTTAGAAGTCATAAGGTTCCAGGTGCATAGACGTACCTCCACCATAAGCTCCACGTCTCATCCTTTCAAAACCACTTCCTCTGCCAAGACTGCTATATCCCCTTCCAACGCCTGGCCTGTCATATGGGCCTGGCCTCTGCATAGCCAACAGTTTGCGGGGAGGATCATAATGAGTACGCACTTCCGCTCGACTACTCTTGAAGATTTCAATATACCTGGAAATGTTTTCCATACAAGATAGTCAGTCTCTCATTCCAAGCACAAGAATATCAAAATCAGCACAGTTTAAAGTTAAAAGCAAAACATTCTAGTCATAGCCTTGAAACTGGCAGGATATTTTAAGCCAGATTTCTTTATATTATATAGGCAATGACATTCTACTATTTCACTTTCCAATTAGTGAATTTCAAGAAATTACAGTTACTGAAGGGTTTATGCGCTCCTTATACTTCAGAGTATCCCAGCCTTAAGGGTGGGGGAGCAAGTTAGTTCCACCCAAAATTTAAAATTTGTAGGTGTTGGGGGGCAGGGGAAGGGCGGGGGGAAAGCAGGAGGGAGATCGCTCCACTCAACTCAGTATTTTTTGCTCATGTGGCAAAACATATTGAGGGTTAAAAACCTGGTCTCCACCAAGATTTAAACCCATAGGTTTTTAAAAAAAAAGAAAAAAAAGCTTTGCATGAGCTAGTCACCCCACCCTATGCTTCAGTAATCCAGCATAGGCAAAAATGCATGCTTCAATGAAAAATAGTCACAAGTAAGAGAGAATAAAAAACCCTTTGTGACAATTTCTTGAAAGCTATGCTCATTATACATGGAAGATTAATATAGAAAGAACATTTGTTACATTTCAACAAGTTTAGAAGAAATTATCACATTTTCTTATGGTAATACAGTGCTATGTGTGTCTTTACAGCTAATGGCATAATTAGTGCTATTTGAGAAATTTAAAGCCATAGTCTCTCAACTTTGTCAAATCTCAGTTTCACACTTTAAACTACTCAGTTACCCGGTGTCTACCTAAGTGTTAAATCTGCTTTTAGTCTGCACGCATTTTAGGAAGTTTGGGTTATGTGCACACATTGCACATATGCAAACAGTTGTCAGCTTGTGACCAAAGTTACAGATCAGAACTACTAGATTAAGATGTAGTGGTTTGGGAATCAGCTGATTGTCTTTTTAAGAAGAGAGAATATGGATTTAATTAACATTTACCATAAGAAAAGTGACTTATCCAACCAACCATCCATCCCCACCTGTGCCCTATTCTTTCCTTGTGTTTCTTTAGAGCCTTTTCAGCTATTTCCTGTGAAGCAAACTGCACGAAGGCCTCCCCCGTACTCCTCCCCTGGAAGTCCACCGGCAATGTTATCCCATTTGGCACGATTTCCAACCCTTCAACCCAAGGACAAATAACCCCAGTAGGGGGCAATATTAAAATCACAAGCCCAGTCATGAATTTTTCTTATAGCTTTAAAATATACCAGAATTCTAATAAAAAAATTTACGTGAATGGTATGCTGGTTCTAGATAAACAGTCTAGCAGAAAACATGTCAACATGAAACTCCACGATCACATACCATTCAATTTACATTCTTAACCCATCCTGCTGTGCAAAGAACCAAACGTAGTGATGCATTAGTGCAGGATGCATTAAGAAACTCACATATTAAATAAAGCTTCTTAAGTACTTTACAGAATACTCAAATATTGTTGAAATTCATTTAAAAGTCAATATAGTACAATTAGCTTTACATAGTACAAGTATTTACTTGAAGTTCACAAAAGAAACTGATACTCTTATGCACACATTTCAAAGTCTAAATTCAGTATTAGATAAATATTTTTTTCAAAACCACTGCTTTAGTAAGAGAAATTCATGAATTACATTTAAAAATGTTAAATTTTTAAATTGAAAAGATGCACTGTGTATGTTAGGCACATTTATACAACTTCTAATGGTTTACAGCAATTACTCATTAACCATGCAAATAGCAAGAGTCAAATCAGGCAATTTACACACTTAAACTGTTAATGTTCAATATCACTACTTCACTAAAAATACATAATATAATGCAACTGTTTTCTAACTGAAGCAATGGTCCATTTCTAACCTACTTTCAAAAGCAAAAAATAAATAAATAAATAAATAAATAAATAAAAAGTAAAAGCAAATCTCAGTCCTGTTTTTCAAATCTATGCAAAAAGTTAGAAATCAGGCATTCTAATATTCAATAGTAAAGGACGATTCACATTGATGTTGACACTTTCTGCTTTCAAAACATTAGCAAGTTTAATCCTAAGCAACATTCGATTCTTATGCATTCATACTACTATTCCAATTTCCAGAACAATTGTCAACATTATGTAAGTTGGCAAAGATTAACGTTTTAAAATAAAAAACAAAGACAATTTCTTTAAACCTGAATCTTAAACCCTAAAAAAAGTTTAAACAAATGCTTTAAAGAACAAAATAAACAAAAGAGAGAACACATCTATATTCAGATCACTTTCAAAGTCACATCATACACTAGTTTTATACACGTCTATACTATTTTCTCTCTCTCAAATTCGAGATAGAAACAGGAGGCAAAGTCTAAGCGATTCCACTCACGTTACTGACTCCAACAATGAAAATTTTTCAGCCATTTACAGGTGCTTCAGTAAACAGCGCGTGTGGAATCATTTAAATTGAGAATAAGAATTTTAAACTCCTTTTTAGGGCAAGAAATGCATACTCTGTAATTAACTGGAATGCAACTGTTCAAGATAAATATTTAGAACTAAAAGAAGGTTCCCAAAAGTCACCAAGTTAACCTACACATTGTCTCATTTGACCCACATTAAGACTTAAAAAAACAACAAAAAAAAAAAACACTATTGGCCTAGTCAATAGAGCAAATGGAGCTTTTATTTGCACATATAATCCTATGCAATCCACGTAATCTAAAACTGGAACAGTCTGCACTACTGAAAGTACTACTGGGCAACAGAGCAGTGCCACTGTAATTCTAGCATTAACCAATACTGCTACAGCTAATGCTTATACCCCACATACCTGAAAAAAACTGTACAATTTCTTCTTTGCTACAGCCAAATGGAAGTCCTCTAAGACGTACAAAACCATCATTAGCAGTATCAGGGCTGTTGGGACCCGTATGCTTCAGAACCCAATCCATTTCAACGTTGTTTGACTTGAAAACTGTAAGAGGCACTTAGAATTAATGCATTTTTGAATGCAGCAAAAGCAGAGTTAAAGTCATTTACCTTTTGAGAAGCTAGTCAACTGACAAAATACAGTACATAAGTTTATCATATCTCCATGCATTTAAAACACACACATTTAAAAAAAAAAAACTAAAAAGGAAACAAATACACTTAGTCAGGTACTAGACCAATCAAGTCAAACCTTCAACGTATCTGTGTCCCATTGTTTCTCTGTCCTTTTTCAGAGCCAGTTTCACATCTTCCTCAGTTTCCAGTTCAACAAATGCTTCCCCGCTGGGTCTGCCTTCTCTTGTGTAGATGAAACGAATACCTGAAGCTCCATTCAGAATTTTGCATTCTGAGACAAAGGCAGAACAATCTGGTTAGTGATGCCACTTCCATGCACCCCAGCGCCTGCGCTCTACAGCTAGTACAACACAAAATGCAGGTTTTCCTTCTCCAGCTCAGGTGGCTAAACACAGCGAAGTGACAAATGAGCAGTCAGCACCGCACACCAGATGGAGAGAGATGAAAACATTCCACGAACGTACTTGAATCAGGGGGTCACCGATCTACAGCCGGTCCCTGACCTAGATGAAAGGGGCCCACTGAATTGTGCCTGGATCCAGATTTTCAGCTGTGCCTGGATGGACCTTTTAAATCACTATCCAAGTGAAATGGTGAGCACTCAAACAACGGACTGCTTGTCCTCCTGGAGGGGTGTTGATTATAGCCATGTTGGTCTAAGGACACAGGCAGGCAAGGCTCTTTGGGTCCATGTGCTGTTCCCCCCCTTCCTCACTCCCCCTACTTGTTTCCTTAGAAGCAGGCAAAGCTGTTTGGTAGATGTGCTGTTCCCTGCTCCCCGCCCCCCAGTTATTTAGTTGGTCTAATATCAGCCAAGGCTCTTTGGGTAGACATGGTATTCCCCCCCCCAACTATTTAGTTGGTCTAACATGGTCTAAGAACACAGGCAGGCAATGATATTTGGGGCTACACACTACCTTTTATTAAACCAACTGAATAGCTGGAGAAAAGGCCTTTGCAAGCTTTCGGACACAAGCGCCCTTCTTTCAACAACCAGGGCTGTTGTTTGGACTTGGAACTGGAAATAGTTGGGAAATCAAGGCGAGGCTCAGCATTCAGCATTTCCTTGTTTGCCGGCCTTTGCTGGCTCGGTGACTGCAAAGACCCCGCCCAGAGCAGAAAAACAAAAAGCAAAACGAGCTAGAACAAAAGAAACCAAAACCCCGGAAAGAAACAAACAACCAAAACAAGCAACACAAAAAGCACAAAGATAGCAAGAAAAACTCAAAAAATACAGAGGGAAGACCAGGGAAGAAAAGAAAGGCTGATGGTAACGATAACAGCAAGCACCGCCAGGCCGGAGGCCGCGCACCCACGAGGCCGCAGGCGCAAGGCGGTGGCGGGGCCGCAGTGCCGGGCTCGGGGCGCCCCCGTGCGGCCGAGGCAGGCAAGACCACGCAGGCGCGCTGCCCCCACCCCCGGGCGGGCCGCCCCTCCCCCCGCGTGCGCGGCGCGGTGCCGGGCGCCCCCTGGCGCAGGCGGCGTGCACTGCAGCGGCCCTCGGGCCCCGCCCGCCCGCACTCACCGGAGAAGAAGCGCTCGACCTCTTCGGCGGAACAGGACCAAGGCAGGCCGCGCACCTTCACCACGTAGCCCTCGCCGCCCTCAGCGCTCAGCAGCATGCCCGAGCCCAAGCTGGGCTCTGTGTCGCCCTCCGCGGCTGTGGGCAGAGACAGCACGTGAGCCACGCCCGGGTCCTCGCCCGGCGGATAGAGCGCGGCCTCCGCAGCAGCCGAGTTGGGGTCCTCCATGGCGGGCGGGCGGTGAGAGGCGGGCGCAACGGAGCGAAGGTTGAGGACGCGGCAGAGACGCGGCCGCTATGGCGGGAAGCGCAAGGCCACGGAAGCGCGAGGCGCAGGCGCAGAAAAGGGTCGCGGGATGCGCAAGCGCGGTGCGAGCCCCGCCCTTCCCCGCCCCCCCCCTTGGGCCCGCCTGCGCATGCTCCGCCGGCCGTGTTGTTAGCCTCGCACTCGTCCTCCCCCTCCCGCACCTCGCGGGCGCATGCGCTCCTCCCAGCCGCTGAACAAAGCCGCGGCGCCCGGGCCCGCGCAGGCGCAGTGCGGCCGCCCGACGGTGGGGTACCCCCCGCACGTGGATCAGTACCGACCCCGGGGAGGGAGTGACGATAGAATGGAGGGGGGGGGTGTCCCTGCGCCCGGCACAGCTACGGCGTGGCCCGTTTGCAGACGCGGGGCAGGGAGGCGTGTGTCTGCGCCGACGGGCTCGACCGCTTCCCCGACCTTGACGCGCCCCGTCCAACGGAGCCCGCGGGGGCCAGGAGAGTGGTAGGAGCAGGGGCCGGGGCAGCCTCTGTACTACGCGGGTCCCGGGAGTCGCTACAAAGTAGCGAGCGGGGCCGGGAGGCGCCCGGCGCGCGAGGCCCGGGAGCCCAGACGGGCTGCGCCGCGGCCGGGGGCAGCGGGTAGGGAGGCGGAGAAGCTGCACTAGTCAGACGGGGGCGGGGCGGGGCGCGATTGGCTGGCGGAGGCGGGCCCGGGACGCGCGAACTGCTGGTGCCGGCACCCAGCGCCCCGCTGTAGCCATGCGCCCCTCGGCCAAGCGCCCGTGCCTCGGGCCCGCCGCGCCCGACTCGCTCAATAACAGCTTCCAGAAGCGGCTCACGAAGGTGTCCATTGAGGGGAACATCGGTGAGTGGGGACGGAGTCGCGGGCAGGACCCCCCACTCCCGCCCCGCGCTCGGGGCTTGGCGCCAAATCCGTGGCGGCGGGGCGGGGCGGGGGCTCGGACCCGGCCGCGCTGCGGCCTCCGCAGCGCGGCCAGGACCGAGCTGCGAGCGAGGCTGGCGGATCCCGCCGCCCCATCCTGGCCGCTGGAGGCTCCCGCGCAAACTCGCTGCGAGCCGCACCCGCGCATGCGTCACCTCCTTTCCCCGCGCGCCGGCTCCCGAAATGGCCGAGCCGGACACGCGCCGTGCCCTCTTCCCCACACCCCCACACCCTGGTGACAGTGCGGGCTGCGGGCCCTGTCCACGCCCGCCAGGTTACATGGGAGAGGGAAGCGAAAGCCAGCGGCTGAGCCGCTGCTCCGGCCAGGCAGACGCGAGCCCCAGCTCTGGGGCCGGCAGGCCCACACCGGGGCCCGTTCTTCCTCTGGTAATGTTCCGCAGCCGCGGGGAAATCCACCTTCGTCCGCTTGCTGGAGAAGTACAGCGAGGAGTGGGAAGTGATCCCGGAGCCCATCGCCAAGTGGTGCAATGTCCAGAGCGCTGACAGTGAATACAAGGTAGGCTCGCTGTGTTTGTGGGGGGGCAGAAGCCCCGGCTCCCCTTTCACTGCTGGGGGTTAGGTGCTGGGCTCCTCTCCAAATCCGGAGGGGGAAATCGGTCCCACCACAGCTGCTCTGCTCTCTCCCCAGGAGCTTACCTCATCTCAGAAGAACGGAGGGAACCTACTTGGAATGCTGTATGACAAGCCAACAAGATGGGCTTACACCTTTCAGACTTTTGCCTGTTTGAGCAGGGTCAAGGCACAGCTGAAGGCCGCCTCGGCCAAACTGCAGGAAGCCGAGCACCCAGTGCAGTTTTACGAGAGATCAGTGTTCAGTGACCGGTAAGTCGGCTGCATCCTTCCTAGGGACCTCAGAGGTCTTGCTAGCTCACTGGACCTGTTCTTACGCCGCTGTCCAGGGAACTCAATTGTGCAGTTCTAGCTAGGATTGTGGAATTAGCTGTGACTAAAGTGAAACTACTCAATGCCTAGTTGTTCAGGAAGACAACTAAAAACCCCTATCTGAAGCTAAAGTAACTAGACAAAGCTAGCGTTCATGCAGTGACTGTCCTGAGGAATCTGAGGATTGGGTTCTCAGTCCAGTAATTCTCATTAATGAGTCCTTTGTAAGCTGTACAAAGGATTCTTTACTTGGACAGTAGCTAATTAGGAGGCGTGTTATGTTACAGGTACGTGTTTGCTTCCAATCTGTTTGAGTCTGGATGCATCAATGAAACAGAATGGGCCATTTATCAGGACCTGCATACATGGTTTCTGACTACCTTTGAATCAGACATGCAGCTGGATGGCATCATCTACCTCAGAACCACACCAGAGGTATGGCTAGACTTATTCATTAAGTAAGCTTGCATTCTCTCCTTTTGCGAATGCTTGACATCAGAAGTCAAAAGAAAATGGCGTACCTATTGTAACAATGACTGTTTCTGTGGTGCAGAAGTTACCTTTCACAGAAGTGAACTGAAGTGGCTGCGTTGTGCTGACATTGGGGAGTAGGGTCAAGCAAGGGTAAGAGGCCTCCAGAAAATTGACTGGAAACCTATGTAGAATCCAACAGAGTTCCACAGAGTTTTGCACTGCTCCTGCTAGTAGCTACTTGTCTCAGCACCCAACATCAAATATTAGGACTTGGCCCGGGATAGGTGTACAGTATTTTCAGTGTTAATCATTACTGTAAATTCTTGTGCTTTACTATCTAGGCTTTCAGTACAGAAAAAAAGCAGAGTATTCATACTATATTTACAGTGTAAGTAATAGATAAATCCAAGTGTATTTCTCAAACCTGGGTTAGATAGTGCAGCTAGACAGCCATCAGAACACAGCACCAACCACTTGCAGACAAGCAACTCCGGCTTCCAGGTCAAACAGGCTACAGCTGAACAAAGCCCTTTTTTCCAGACTGTTATTTTGATGTTGGCAACTGTAGAATGTGCTGACATCCAGTGCAGTCACTAAGGATCCTAGACTGTCACAGACAGCATATAGTTGTGGTCTGCAACTCAATTGGTTTTATTTTTTAGCAGAAATAAGTAGTCTCCATCCCTTCAAATCTTTTTAGTGGAGAAACTGGAGAACCACTGTCTATCAATGCAAGTCCTTCAGATAGTCCAGAGGCACACACAAATGGATGCTAGAGCCAAGGGGCAGTTATAAGCGATCCTGTCAGCCCAAGCATGGATTACTCAGAGTTGAGACTTATTGAGAGCCTGCTCATGCTTGATTCATTCCATTCAATTTCATTTTTATTAAAGCAGTTAAAAGAATTTTTTTTTTAATTTTTAAAATCACTTTAAGCCTTTTTTTTTTTCCACCTTAAAGAGGAACATGCATCTACAGTTGAAGGCACAAGAACCAAAAAGGAAGTTTAAACTTCTAAAAGAGATGAATACATTAAGCTGCCTAATGTGCTGGAAGCAAATAAAAGCACCCAAGCTACGTCTTGATAGACTGTTGAAGTCATGCAGTTGTCAGTGTAAAGAACACCTCATGACTGCTGCACTGCCTATATGAAGCAAGAGGCATGTTTGAGTGCACATACCAAAGAACAATTTTAAGCATACCTTTGTTTACTCTTGCAGAAGTGCATGGAAAGACTACAAATTCGAGGCAGGGAAGAGGAACAAGGAGTTGAGCTGGAGTATTTGGAAAGCCTCCACCACAAACATGAAACCTGGCTTCATGAGAGGACTATGAAGTATGAGCCCTTCTATATACATAACACTGTGGGCAGCTTGGGTGGTTAAGGCCTGACAGACTTATCTTACCCGGGGGGGCGCAACTACAGAAGGATTTATCTGGAAGAGCTGAATTTAGGCTGCAGTAGTTATCTACCTATACCAAGGCAAACTTGTGAAAGATCCCCACAGATCTGCCTCACTTGGTGTCAACCCTGGTAGGTACCCTAAGGATAATGATAAAGTGGTTTGGCTACGAGACCTCTTGCCCCACTAAATTAGCTCCATTTCCTGTAGTTCAAATGTACAACAGGTCCAGTCTAAGCACTTTGTAAACAATTCAGCCCATCCCAGAAGAATCAACTTTCTGCTGTTTTTCTTTAGAACACTACCCAGCTAGATGCTTTCTAAATAATTATTGCCTCTTACTACCTTTAAAGCTACCTATTGTAATTTAACTAGGGTTTCAGTGGGCCTGTCTACATGAGATGCTACAGTGCAGTCATCACTGCACATTTATCTGCTGCTTGCACCAGCAAGTACTAAATACTGCACAGTAACTCTGGTTACTGTGAATTTAGAGAGTCAGCTAAAGGATGTTCACCAGTGCTAGTGCACAGTACCTTAAAATACTGCGCAGTAAATGTCATGGCACACACAGTGCTAACACACTACTGCACAGTATTATATCTGCCACTGCAGTCAGTGTCTCATGTAGACACACCCAGTATTTATTATTATATTAATATTAATCCTGGTTTCAAAGTAACAAGTCATGTAGCCATTAAGCTTCTCTAGTGAAAGAAGCTGTCCATAAGAAATCCAGGAGCTCAAGTGAAGCAAGGTATACTGCACATTTTTCTCAGTTCCCCTCCTGACACTACTGTCTTTGTACTTATTTGGGAACTATATTTTAATGTTCATCTGGACAGCTTTTTCTTTTGAAGCCTGAAGTGTTGCCAGAAAGAGGAAACAGTGTTAAAATCCTGGCATTTTGTACAAATTGCTGCCAGGATAGAGGCATGGCAACTACTTTTAAACCAAGTGTGCTTGACTTTTTGTAGATTAGTATGTCTCCTATTCAGCAGAAACCAGGGATCCATTCCACTGTAAAATTACTGGACTCCCACCATTTAACATGCAAATATTAGGCTACTGGCACAGTCTATCCCTAATATGCTTAAATACAGGGGTGGAACTCATAACCTGAAATATTTAAAGGGAGGGGCAGAGGGGGGAGTAATGACCATTGTATGCAGTCTGGAGAGAGTGTCCGCTTCCCACTTGCTCTCAGGGTTGGAATGGGAGGGAGAAAACAAGTTTCTTGTATTAAAGTAGTTGAAGGCAGCCAAGTCTGCAAAGGCATATCAGAATTTTGGATTAAGCTTCCTAGTATGCTTCAAATTTTAGTATTTTTCCTATCTTAGTAAGGTGGGGAAGGAGAAATTAACAGATTGCTAAGTAGCACTTGGGGGAGAAGGGGCAGACAGGCAGCTCAAGGTCAACTTCCACAAGTTTTATTAATTTTAAAATGTATGCAAGCTGTCTAGTATGATCCCCCAACTGCCAGTTATAGCCTACTGAAGATGCCACTCACAGCTAAAGTTTGTTTTTTAATATAAAAAAAATATATATATTATCTACCTCAAATGGATTAGAGGTTAGTTAGCAGCAGAGGGGGGCAAAGCAGTGAGCAGTATTTCAAGAAATTCTCCTCCTTAATCCTGTAATGAAGTCACTGTGCTGACAACCCATTCCCCAGCAAAGTTTTCATAAAGGATGAGAGAGTGTGGAATTAGAGGGGGCCACATCCGGTGAAAGACCTTCACCCAGGTCTAGGGATACTTATAAACAAAAGCCTCTTCTTTTGGCAAGAGAAAGATACTTTCTTACAGGGTGGATTTTGACAACCTCAGAGAGATGCCCATTCTGGTCTTAGATGTTAATGAAGACTTTAAAAATGATAAAATTAAACAAGAGGACTTGATCGATAAGGTAAGAAAACAAGGTTTTTTTCAGGGGGTATTTACTCAAATATAAGGCCACTATGACTTACCAGTGTGAGCTGTTGGTGCCAGCAGCTTCATGCTGGCAAGACCATAATTCAAAAACTTTATAGTCAAGCTGCAGTAGTTGGTGTCTCTTTGGGAATAACTGTAAATATGTTAGTCGGAGATAGATTTAGCAAGTTCAGCTCTCTGTATTTTGTTAAATATTGCTGGAGTTTTAGCTGTAAAGGGCTAGGAAGTCCCATAAGGGAAGTGAGGCCTGGAAGAGCGCTAGCTCTGCCCTCTTCCTAGCCCCCGAAAACCCTATGGCAGGGGCTCCCAGCCTTTTTAGATCGCAGGCTGGCAAACCGCAGACCAGAAGTGACCATGGGACTGGCAAGCTGCAAACTGAAGTGACCAACAAACTACAGACCAGCAGCCAACATTTTATCAAGTATAAAAAAGAAAGGGTTGGCTGCCAGGTCCACAATATGCCAGTCACTTCCTGACTTTGGGTCTGGCAAATGACCCGTCGCACACCACAGTTGGGTGTCAGGAACCTGTGCCATAACCCACTGAACGAGAGGGAATGGAGGGGGAAAGACTGCAGGAACCTGCTAAGTCTTTCACACCAGTCAACGTAGGAAGATTAAGCAGCCAGGCAAGATACAAACTTGTTCCCTCCTCCCACCCTGTGGTTTATATTTTCAAGTCCCTTTAGGTACATGAGTCTGAAAGGCCCAATATTCATCTTATTCACACACGCCGAGGCTGCATTTCCCCCTCCCTTCAGCACACCCTTCCCCACCGGTACAGTCATCTCCGCGCCGTAGTGCAGGTTGAAACCCCCCGGGGCTGAAGCAGCTCTTGGAGGCAGTTCAGGGCAGGACAGGCGCAGCGCGGTGCAAGGTGGCTGGTGCCTCTTCTTAGGCTTCTCTCGAGGGCTTCAGGCCGCGGCGGCAGCTGTTTAAAAGCTCAGCATTGCCTGGATGTCTTGTTTCAACAGGTCAAGGCTTTCCTGAAGTCCTAACCGCTGGGAGACGCCCCCACCTGCGTGTGTCGTACATGCACGCGATATTCCCCGCACCGCGCCAGCTTGGCCCCCGGTTGTTTTTAATAAAGATTTGCAAGCCAACTCGGGCTGGGGGGGAACTTCCTGCCCGCGACGCCCCCCCCCGGCTGCCCCCGGAACACAGCGGCGGGCGGAGCCGCGAAATGGCGGCGCTGGGCCGGGCCCACGCGGATCATGGCGGAAGGCGGGCAGCCGCCGGGCTCGAACACTGGGCGACCGTTGGCGGGGGCGGCACCCGGGCCCCAGGCCCTCCCCTCCCCGCGGCCGCGAGCACTCACTCAGCCCGGGGATCTCGCTCTCGAGCTCTTCGCTGTGGTAGAGGTCCATGGCGTCGGTGGGCACTGGGGGTGTCTTCCGCACGCGCTGTTCGTCAACAGACCTGCGGCCTTCTCGCCTGAGCCGCTCCTCAGCGACCCGCGCCGCCGGCCTATAAATAGCGCGTGACAGGGCGCCGCGCGCTGACGTCAGAGGCGCCCTACCCTCCTGTGGGCGGAGCCAACTGCCGCACGCCGCGAGGGGTGAGCTGCCAATCAGCGGCACGGGGCCATGTTAGGGGCGGGGTTATGCTGAAGCGAGGTGGGTGTGCGCTGCTGGTTGCTATGGTTCCAGCCAAACCAATGTCTGAGGGGCTGAGTCCGTCTCGCGGCGTGGGTAAGTGACATGCCCAAGGCCGCCTTTGGGAAGTCTGTGGCAGAGAAGGGAGGGCTTCATGCCTTGATAAAGCCTGGGGGCCTCCTCTCTCCACCTGTAAGCAGGCCACACCTGCTGTGTAAGGTGGGCCACAAGCACAAAATAATTATCAGGCAATTCACTGGTTAGTGGTGCAGTGTGTTTAAACGGGCCACATGTGCCAAATAAGATGGGCCGTAAGTGCAAGATCATTATCAGGTATCTAGATTGCAGCCATATTGGTCTAAACAAAAAGGCAACTGGGACTCAGAGATTATATCTTTTATTACACCAACAAGGTTTTTGCAAAAAAAAATCTTTAATTGCAAGGTCTCAGGCACAAACACCCTTCATCAAGCACTGGAGAAAAGATGGTAAAAGTTCTCCTGGGTAGAAATGAAAGTTCATATTTCATAGGATTTCACAGAGGGGTCAATAGATGGAAAGGTCTTCTGGGCAGTCAGTTCATAGCTGGCATGGAGCCTCTCAGCTCCCGTGAGGATCTGTGATGATGCAGATTGACTTGAAACAAAGGCAGGAGCAGGATCTCAGGTTTCAGGTTGTCACAGTTGCTTCCTGCTTGGGAAAATATGAAGATTTCATTTAAAACAAGCGACTACCATTCAATATCTTCCATGTGTCAGGTATCCAGGTTGTAGCTGTATTGAACTAGAGGAAAAGGCAACTGGGACTCATAGTAGTGATGATATCTTTTAGTAGATCAACAGATTTTTGCAAAAAAAGTCTTTAATTGCAAGCTTTTGGGCACAAACTCCCTTCATCAGCATTGAAGAGAAGATTGTAAAAGTTCTGGGTAGGAATTAAAGTTCATATTTCATAGGAATTCACAGAGGGGTCAGTAGATGGGGAAACTCCTCTGGACAGCAGTTCTTAGCTGGTATGAAATATGGCTGCAAGTGAAAAACAATTATTACTGGACACTGGTGTCAGAAGTGGACTGGCCAAGTTCACTGACAACACCAAATTTTGGGGAAGAGTGGCCACACATGAGGTTACGCTGGTGATCCAGGCCAACCTCAATAGGTTTGTAAGGTGGGTGGATGAAAATCTGATGTCATTCAATACAGAGAAATGCAAGGTGCTTCACCTCAGGAATAAAAACCCGCATCACGCTTAGAGGCTTGGCAGTGCTACACTCGGTAGTACCACGACCGAAAGAGACTTGGGGGTCATAGAATCAGAATCAGAAAATTAGGGTTAGAAGGGACCTCAGGAGATTATCTAGTCCAACCCCTCTGCTCAAAGCAGGGCCAGCCCCAACTATATCATCCCAGCCAAGCCGTCATGGTTGACCACAAGATACAATACTGCAGCTTGCAAAGCAAACAAAACTGGCTTGCATCTACCTATGCATCTCAAGCAAGACCCAGGATGTCATTCTCTCACTGTACTCAGCCTTAGTGAGGCCGCAGCTGGAGCGCTGCATCCAATTCTGGGCTCTGCAATTTAGGGAGGACATGGAGGCGCTTGAAAGAGTCCAGAGGAGAGTCATGTGCATGATTAGAGGGCAGGAGAACAGGCCTTATGATGAGAGGCTGCGAGCTATGGGACTCCTCAGCCTGGAGAAGCACAGGCTCAGGGGTGACTTGGTGGCAGCCTATAAGTACACCGGGGTGTGCATCAGGATCTGGGGGAATGCCTGTTCACCAGAGTACCCCAGGGGATGACAAGGTCCAGCGGTCACAAACTCCTGCAAGACCATTTTAGGCTGGACATAAGGAAAAACTTCTTTAGTGTCTGAGCCCCCAAGGCCTGGAACAAACCCGCCAAAGGTGGTGCAAGCACCTACTCTGGACACTTTCAAGAAACATTTGAACATTTATCTTGCTGGGATCCTTTGACCCCAGCTGACTTCCTGGCCCTTGGGCAGGGGGCTGGACCCGATGATTTTCCGAGGCCCCTTTCAGCCCTAATGTCTATGAAATCACACAATTCATTGGTCAGTTGTGCAATGTGTTTAGACTGGCCACGTGCAAAGGAATGATCGCAGGATAAAAATGACTCCCCAGCTCTAAACAGCCCATCTGCTAGGAAGTTAGTGCTTGAACATGTGTAACAACTGTAGAGCTAGTTTCTAACCAGCTTTCATTTGAATGTGTAGCTGGACCCTCCTTATATGCACCAGCCCCTTCCTCTTTCCCCCCTTGGCTAGACCCAACACAATCAACATGTCCATGTATTTGCTTACACTTAAGCACGTGCACATTTCTGTCCTGGCATCCAGGCACGCTTTGGACCTGCTGGCATTATTGGCTAGATTCCACCTTGATTCGCATCCTTTGGAAGCCAAAGATGTAACTCCCTCCCTCCCTTCAAAACTGACACTAGATTTTAAACAGCTTTTAAATCAAATGACCGCCAGGGAAGCAGCAGCATGATTCAGTGGGTAAGATGGCTAGGAGTCAAGAGAAACACATTTTTCCCCAGCTCTGCTATATAGACCTAAAACTCTCTGCCTGTCTCTGCTGTAGTTCTTCCATCTGTAAATATTATAAATACTTACTGCCATCTTTTACTGAGCTTTGAGAACTGCAGCTCAGCATTGCATAAGTGCTAAGGGGTGGCATTTTATTACACTGGTTAGCTTTCTTCACTGAAGTCCCAATTTTAGCCTTTGAATAATGGATAACATCAGTCCTCTCCTGTGTGTATGACAGAATCCCTGATAGTCAGGTTCAATTTGAAGTGTAATAAAGTGAACTGTGTTGGCTGGTTTCTTGATCTATAATTCACCGTAAAATAAATCCTAGTTTACTTGATATAATAGTTTCATAGTTTCTAGGGTCAGAAGGGACTTGAGTAGATCATCTAGTCCAACCCCCTGCCATGGCAGGAAAGAGTACTGGGGTCAAACGACCCCAGCAAGGTGTTCATCCAACCTTCTCTTAAACACCCCCAGGATAGGGGCTTGCACCACTTCTCTTGGAAGTTGGTTCCAGGCCCTACCCGCCCTGACTGTGAAGTCGCGCCTCCTGATATCTAGCCTAAATCTACCCTCTACCAGCTTGTGACCGTTATTCCTAGTCACTCCTGGCAGTGCTCGGGGGAACAGAGACTCCCCCAGTGCCTGCTGGTCCCCCTGACTAGTTTGTAATAGGCCACTAGATCCCCCCTCAGCCTTCTCTTGTGGAGGCTGAACAGGTTCAGGTCCCGTAGCCTCTCCTCATAAGGCCTGCCCTGCTGCCCCCTGACCATACAAGTGGCCTCCTCTGGACCCTCTCCATGTTGTCCACGTCCCTCCTGAAGTGCGGCGCCTACAACTGGACGCAGTACTCCCGCTGCGGCCTGACCAGTGCCGCATAGAGGGGGAGGATCACCTCCTTGGACCTGCTCAAGATGCGTCTGTGGATGCATGACAACGTGCAGTTGGCCTTTCTGACTGCTTCCCCACACTGCTGACCCATGTTCATCTTGGAGTCAATGATGACTCCAAGATCCTTTTCTGCCTCTGTACTGACAAGAATGGAGTTCCCCAACCTGTAGATATGGTGCCGGTTGTTCCTTCCCAGGTACATCACTTTGCACTTGTTAAGGGTGCACCCTTAACCTTTTCTGTCTTGCAGCAGTCATTCAGGACACTCTGGGTGCATCTACATGTGCAATTAGTATGTAGCAATACACTCCACTGCAGTATGTACCAGAGTTTATTGCTTCCAAGTACAGTGTTACACGTGTGCCTGGAACCACAGCACATAGAGCTGGGTTGAGTCAGAGCAGCCCTGGATGGCAGGTGTCCAGGGGAGGTCAGCCTGGCAGCCCAGGGCTACGCCAGCCTGGCTCAATGTGCTGCAGAGGGGCTGGCTGGGGCACAAGGGTACTACAGTGCCAGGCTACCCAGCAGGCAGCACCCACACTATAGCACCCTTGTGCCCCAGCCCACCCCGGTCACCATCTACACTTCAGTTTCAATGCATGGAATTACTCCACTATAGGATAATACTTGTCCTGGACAGTACTATCTTACAGCAGAGTTCATTTACTGCACCGTAATATGGGTGCATGTGTAGATGGTGATGCTTTACTGCAGAGCTAATTAGTCAGCTGTACAGTAAAGCACGTGTTTCATAGATTTCATAGATTTCATAGACATTAGGGTTGGAAGGGACCTCGGAGGATCATCAAGTCCAGCCCCCCACCCAAAGGGCAGGAAGTCAGCTGGGGTCATAGGATCCCAGCAAGATAAGCATCCAATTTACTCTTGAAGGTGTTCAATGTAGGTGCTTGAACCACCTCCGCTGGCAGACTGTTCCAGACCTTGGGGGCTTGGACAGTAAAGAAATTCTTCCTTATGTCCAGCTTGAAACGGTCTCACAGTAGTTTATAACCCTTCAATCTCGTCATCCCTTGGGGCACTCCCCAGATCCTGGTGGTCACCCCAATAAACTTATAGGTGGCCATCAGATCACCCCTGAGCCTGCGCTTTTCCAAGGTAAAGAGCCCCGTGGCTCTCAGCCTGTCGTCGTAAAGTCTGTTTTCCTGACCTCTGATCATGCATGTGGCTCTTCTCTGGACTCTCTCAAGCTTCTCCACATCCTTTTTGAATTGTGGAGACCAAAACTGGACGCAGTACTCCAGCTGCGGCCTCACCAAGGCCGAGTACAAGGGGAGAACGACATCCTAGGATTTGCCTGAGAAGCATCTATGGATGCAAGCCAGCATTTTGGTCGCTTTACTAGCCGCAGCATCGCATTGGAGGCTCATGTTCATCTTGTGGTCAATGATGACCCCCAAGTCTCTTTCTTCTGTAGTGCTAGCCAGCGTAGGCACTGCCGAGCCTATAAGAATGCTGCAGGTTTTCCTTCCCAAGGTGGAGAGCCTTGCATTTTTCGGTGTTAAACACCATCGGGTTCTCGTCCGCCCATGTGCTGAGCCTGTCCAGGTCAGCCTGGATCACCCACCTGTCTTCTGGCGTGGATGATTTGCCCCAAAGTTTGGTGTCATCGGCGAACTTGGCCAGTCCACTCCTGACTCCAATCTCCACATCATTAATGAAGATGTTGAACAATACGGGTCCAAGGACAGACCCTTGGGGGACCCCACTAGTCACAGGACACCATGATGAGTGACTGCCATCAATTACTACCCTCTGGGTCCGACCACGGAGCCAATTTCCCAGCCAGCGGATCGTGGTGAACCCAAGGCCACAACTGGCCAGTTTTGCCAAGAGGTGATCATGGGATACCAGATCGAAGGCTTTTTTGAAGTCGATTATATATATATAATCTCTTCTCCCTTGTCCAGGTGATAGGTCACCTGGTCATAGAAGGAAATGAGATTGGTCAAGCAAGACCTACCCGCAACAAACCCGTGCTGGCTATCCCTTAGGACGTTGGCGTCGGCTAGTCCATTAAGGATGGCCTCTTTAATAAACTTTTCTAAGATCTTCCCCAGGATAGAAGTCAGGCTAATGGGCCTGTAGTTAGCCGGATCCACTCTCCTCCCTTTCTTGAAGATCGGCACCACATTGGCCTTCTTCCAGTCTTCGGGCACTACACCAGAGCGCCAGGAGTTTTCAAAGATCCGTGCCAGGGGCTGGGCTATGACGCTTGCCAGCTCCTTGAGTCCCCTGGGGTGCAGGTTGTCAGGGCCGGCTGACTTGAAGGTGTTCCTTCACGAGGTCAGCATTTATGGAGGGCAGGAGATCTCCCTCACCTGGACCTCCCTGTCCCATGGCGGGCATGGGCGTCCCATGGGACTGATGAAAGACTGATGCAAAGTACCCATTTAATAGGTTGGCTTTTCCTGGGCATCAGTTGTCAGTTGCCCCATCTGGTTCAGCAGGGGTCTGATGTTGCCCTTGCTTTTCCTCTGGCTCCCCACATATCTGAAAAAGGACTTTTTGTTGTCCTTGATGCTCGAAGCTAGTTGGAGTTCAGTTGCAGCCTTGGCTTTCCTCGTTTGCTCCCTGCAGGACCGGACCAGTGCAGAATAATCCTCCTTGGAGGTGAATCCCGTCCTCCATCCTTTGTAGGCTTTTCTTTTTAGCCTTAGGAGGTCTGCTAGGTCCCTGGAGAGCCAGGGGGGCTGCTGCGCCCTCTTGCTGCCTTTCCTTTGAGATGGAATAGACTTAGCTTGTGCATTGAGGATCGCTCCCTTGAGGAGCAACCACTCTTCTTGAACTCCCCTCTCCCTGGGGTCGTGGTCCCTTAGGGCCTGACTGACAAGATGCAACCTCTGTTAAACACGTGCCATGTGAAAAAATACATGCCTTTGCTGGGGTGTTGATGATTGTAGCCTGCATGAGAAAACTGTACCCAGACTTTAACTGGAGATTGGATAGCACCATTTCTTGAAGTGGGGGGTGGTAAGGCAAGTAGCCAGGTGTAGCTGCCAGGTAGCCTCACACAGTCTAACCAAGCACACAGTTGTTTATCATAAGTTACAATGAGCCAACATGCGCATGGTGTTTACGAGAGGAAAAATGTGGTATATGTAGATGGGGGTGTCATTAACAATAATAGTCCTACTTTGGAGTTGGTCTCAGTTCAATGCTTTTACAAGCGAAAGCAAAGCTGGGACAGCTTCATGGCATGTGGCAACCTGCAGGTAGTGGGAAAAGATAGATGCCCCATTCAAGCAAAAATCACACTACAGATTGATCTGATTTAGGGCTTTATTAAGCTTCTGGAAGCAAGAAGACAGATATGCATCTATTTCAGCAAGTGCAGACTCCCAGGTCTTGCACCAAAGATTCCCACTAGTACTTAAGCATCAGCACCTTGTCCGGTTTCTTCATCTTTGCCTGCCAGGCAGGGGCATCCAGCTTTTTTTCCACTGTGTGTAGTTGAGCTGTGGTCTCTGTCAGCATGTCCATTAACAACTCAAGCTGCAACTTCAGGTAATTGTTCTCTTCCAGAAGGGCCTTGTTCTCCTTCTTGAGGACCTTGTTGGACTGCTCTTGGCCAGAGGAGGGGAATAATTGCCGAAATGGAAGCTGATGGGTAGGGCTGCCTTCACTCTGCCATTTGCCATCCTGGAAGACAAACTTTGCATTGCTCAGCTGAGCCTCTGGCAGGCCATAATCCAAACCTAGTTCCATCTGCCGGGTCTTGTGGTCCAGCAGGTAGAAACTGGACAAGGAAGTAATTTGGCGAAGTGGGGGCCTCCTGGGCAGAAATCTCCGAGAGAAATGGGTTGCCCAGTACTCGTGCAGGTCCTGTACTATGTTGGCAATAGTGTCCATGGCAAGGAGAGCTGAAAGCAGAGCAATTAGTCAAGAAACCTGAAGCAGGAAGCTGTGGAATCCCAAAACAAACTACAGCAGGAGGTACAACGCTGAGAAACTAGATGAGATAGCGCTGAATTAGATGAGAAAACTAACAAGTACAACCTAACACACAGGCTCGGCTACCTCAACCCAGCACTTTGGTCTAGGCCGGCACTCGTAAAATACCATTCCTCAGCTCTCTGCATAAATCACCCTACCAAGCAGGGAAATCCTGGAGAGAACATGCAGCTCTGGTATACAGGTTAAAGAGGCATCCAGACACATAAATATAATGTAAAAGTTGCACCTTTGAAAAGTAATATGCAGAAACTCTGACCCAGTTAGTCTCTAAAAAGTGTTAGCCTACCCTCTTTCACCCTGAAGATGGAAGTCATGAGCCCAGACAATTCTCTTCCCTGGCCCCTAACAACCACACACAAAAAGATTCTTCTTTTCATTGATGTCCCACCCCCATTGAGGAAACAAAAGTCCATCCCCTGCCTTTCTTATGGAGCCAGCAGTAGATATTCTGCAGGTCTGCAGAGAGGGAGAGAGCCAGACAGGCAGGGTTGAAGGATGTGCATCCTTCTTCTACCCTAAGAAAGACAGGAGTGTGAAGTTGTCCCAGCTTTTCCATGGGCCCCTCTGTTCTCCAGAATCCTGGGCCACATCCAGATGAGCGTGAATGTGTGTTTCACCAAGGACAAGTAGCAGTGGCACACACGCTTTGTGCCTCTGCTACTTGTACCTGGGGAATGCCAGTGCTTCATGCACTCTGGCATGCGCAGGTTACCCCAGGTGGGGTAGGGGAAGCTGAGGCCAGCAACTGTATTGGCCCCAGCAGCCTTACTTGGGCGCCTTGGAGAGCTGCAGTCATGGCGCGCCTGAAGCAGAGAGCCTGGCCACCAGCTGGAGCATGACCCTGACCGGCCAGCCTCCAGTTTTGTGCAGCGCATGCTGCTGCCATGTGCACTGCCCCACTTTTTTTAGGCGTGAGTTTTTTTGACCCGGGGATCTCCCAGGGTCAGCCCCCCATGCTGTAAAGTAGCACTGTGGGGAACACATGCACATGTGGTGTGTGATGCCACAGACAGCTCTCCAGTGCCACATACTGCATGTTGACGCTCATCTGGATGTGACCCCAGAGGCAGCTGTCAGGGAATAGAGGTGTCCTTAGCAGAGGGGCTGCTGTGAAACTGCACTGCCACGAAGCCTGAATCAGAGCCAGTGCAGAGTAAGCATCAATGCCCTGGCATCCCCAGATCTCTGCAGATCCACCCAGGTTGGGAACAAGACCATGGGGGTATACCTTTTCCCTGAAGGAACAATCAGGTCTGAACTTAAGGTGATTTCCTCCCACCCCCAGGTTTTCCCTTTGGGCTGTAGTCATTAATTGTGTGCTCAGCTTTTTCATTCTTATTAGAAAGTCAGATACCATCAACATAAACCAAGAAAGAAAATAATACCTCCCTGGGAGCCTGTCAGCTTAGTGCTATGCTGAATACACCAGCTTAGTGAGCAAGCCAGAGCCTTTCTACTAGAAGCAGTATTGTCATGTGCGGCGCTGCCACCACCTCTTCCTTTAAACCCCTCCTAAAAGCCTCCCTCTACTACACTGCCTGCTCAGAGCTCCCCTATGGCACTGATTGGGAAAGAGGCAAGTCCAGACTTCTCTTTTTCTGCTAAAGCCTGCTTGTTTCATTTCCTCCTTTTCCTATCCTACCTCCACTCTAGCTGTATGTGTGTACCAGCTGCATCATGTCTGACACCTGGGCTGTAAGGCCCTCTGAGACAGGTTGTTTTCTCATCTGTATGGTGGCTGGTACAACTGGGCTCTGATCTTTTACTAGGATTCTAGGTGCTACTGCAATACAAATCATAAATAATAGTGTGTTGGCCCACGCTGTTCTGGGGAGAAGCAAATAGCTGATCAGTATTTAAAAATCATCTCTTTAAAGGAAGAGGCAGCTTGTTATGTGCTGTCTTAGTGCCTTTGGTTTACTCTCCTTCCCTTTCTTTTTCCTATGTAAATTTTATCCACCGGTATTTATACTTCAAACATGAGAATCCTGCCTCAGTTCTTCTCTAGGTCCTTCTCTCCATTGATGGTCATTGCTTTTAGCTCATAGTTGCTTTTCTCCCTGCATTTGGGTGTAAACACTTGCTTATAAATAAACATCTAACTTTCAGTTAATCTGCAGACCTGATTAATTCTCCTGAAAGGCACTGGCAGTCTCAACCCAGTTCTCAGCTGAAGATTACAAAAAAGGAAGTGCAGTGCGGTCTCGTGCTACTATTGCTTTGTGATTTTTTTTTCCTTTGTGCGCAACGGGCTTTTAACTAAAGCTTTTGACTGCAGAAATCAAAGGGGATCTTTCTGCTGAAGGGGAGGAGCTTGGGCAGGCACCAAGATGCATCTTTATGCTTAAATTACATTCTACACACAAAAAAATGCATGTTGTATGAGAGGTGCTTATGCTCCCTCCCTCTCTGCTAATTCTCAAAGCTGGGTAATGCACAATGGGTCTCCTGTTCATTCTGTGCATACAAGGAAGGCTTTGAACCCACGTTACACCTTTGTCATCTTGTTTTCCACCTTATCTTGCAAAAGCCTGTCTTCTTGCTCATTAATTACACTGAAATGGGTTGTCGGTTATTAAAGATGGCTGAAAGCTCCCTTGCCCTGACCTTCCTTATATCTAAAGTTTGGTAACCAGCAAGACCAGTTTTGAAGCCATTTTGAAGCACTGATATTCATTCTGCTTACATGGAGACCAGCCAATCCAGCCACCTCTCCGCTCAGAAGCTATTGCATGTTCTTTGATCCACAGCCCTCCTCTGTTCACTGGCAGCCTATCCAGTGCTTGGGCCCCTGCCTCGCTCTTCACATAGGCCCTAAAGCATCTGAAAAGATTTTCTCCCCCCCTGCCCGTGCCAATCCCTCGGCTACCTTTTCCCTTCTGTCCTTTCTTGGGTGCTCATCTATTGCTTGTCTGTTCATTAGCTGAATGCAGACTTGGAACTCATGTAGTTTCTGTGCCAATCTATCTGCGATGGTTACAGGCGTGCTGGCTTTTGCTTTTGGTTTCCTTTTAATCACTCCAGTTATACTAAAACAATCCATCAGGCAAATGCAGCCATGTTATAAAAGGTGGCTTGTGTTATTGCAGTTAATTTCCCTTGCCAAGTCAGAATAAGCTATACTGATATAAGGATGCTTGTACCAATGTAAATCATTCAGACTAGCTAAGTTGCGCTGTTTATACCAGTATAGTCAAAGCTGTAAAACTTTTTTGTGTAGGACTAGGCCAGTGCTTTTATTTTACAGCTTGGTAAGCTGTACCAATAACTCACCAGGCCCGGTATAGGGAGCTTTCAAAACCCACCGGCCCCAGTCGTAGGCCTGTTGAAGTTCACGATTCCAAGGGTGCAGGATCAGTCCTGCTGCTTCCTTTCAGTTCCAACAATACTGGTCACTAACTAGCCCCTTCCTTCAGCTACTCACCAACATAGAGGATTTAGTTTCAATTCAGTAAACCCTCAGGAGCAGTCCCTTCAGGAGCCTTCCTCTCTGGTATTGATTTTTCACCTCCCCCCTTGAAGTTATGCCTGGCTCATGTCATCACCCTGCTTGCAGTGACTCACAATACCCTGTCTCAACCAGCCATATTTATACACACCAAGGGGTATCCCAGTGTCACCTGTAGGCTTTCTACGTACCAGCAGGTCAATAGAGTGAGAGAGGCTTAGAGACTGGGTATTTCTCCAGGGAGAGAAGTCCATAGCGTTACTGCTGCTGCAGAGAACATCTGTGCTTTGAATACCTGCACTTTTATCCAAATAACAGAGGTTATTTCCCCACCCCTTTCCCTTTCTTTTATCTATTCCTTCCTGGATCTTTCTGTAGTTCATTTCATTCTCTCTCAGTGGGAGTATCTGGTTTTCAGTTCCTCACTAATCACTCCTTCTGAGCCACATAAACTAGAAACACAAAAGGAGCCACATTGGGCGCATCTACACAAGACGCTAGAAGCACGGTGGACTAATTCTGCTGTGCATTAGCACATCACAGTGAAAGCTGTGCTAATGTGTAGACTAATTCTTTTATTTTTCGTTCAGTAGAATTAGTCTACTGTGCTTTAGTGTCATGTAGAAGATGTGCACCAGTGCTACTGCGCAGTAGTGCTGGTTATGGCGCTTTAAGCTAGTACCTGTTATTACAAGTACTAAACTTAATGTACCATAATTCCAGCACATTAATGCAGATGGAAATGTGTCCATTGTTTGGGACAGGATATAGTCTGGTCCCCTCCACCCTGCAAAATGTGAATGCAATGAATTGCTAGCTTGTTCCAGAGTATTTCAACCAACTGCAGCAGGTCCCCACACATCCTATGCACCTTTGCAGCTCTGTTTTTGCCTCCAGGAGGGAAAGAGATGTTAACTTCCTTCCTCTTCCCTAACCCGTGGTGACACATATGAGATAAAACCCTAATGAGGACAAGGCAGTAGTAGCATTAATATGGGTTAACTGATCAAGGCAAATGCTGGCCTCTCTCTCTGTACTGCTGCTGTGCAAAAACTACAAACCACCATGAGCTCATTAGGATTGTAGCCTGCTTGGGGTAAGAACACACTTTTAACCTGGCAGGGCTGCATCTTGTGTGCAGAAAGGCACTCACTTCAGCTACATGCTAGCCTGGCTGAAATATGCAGCATTTACATCATTTAAGCTGTTGACAGTAGAGACCATGGGCTGAATCTTATCTCATTTTATGAAACAGGATTTCATGTGGTTGCATAGGTAAAATAGTACTTATGCAGCCATGGAACTGCAGTTTTGGGCACTCACAGCCAGCTTGAGATTCTGCTTTACCCTGCAACAAAACAGAATTGCCCGATGTATCCCCGCAGTGTAGACATACAGCTGCCCACCTGCCATTTAGGTTCATGAAGGAGAATAGGATTTAGCCCTGTTTTTCTGCTGTAACAGACCAGACCCTTCATACCAAACCCAGGAATGTCTAGGCCTGACACAGGAAAACTAGGGTGCCGTATGTTTGCGACTCTGATCAGCTGAGCTCATTCAACCCCCCAGGAGACTCCTTACATCTATCCAACCCAGCCCCCAAATCCTTCGGGTCTCCCACCTTTTCTCCTACAGGGACTCCGTGCAAATCCTCCAGTCTCTCCCCTGTGCTTTAATATGTCCCCATTCCTTCTCCTCCAATAGTGTGGGCCCCTTTAGTCCCCTCTATGTGCAACCTTTGTCCCACATATGAGGCTCCAACCCCCTCTCCAACCTGTGGGTGTATGCGCTTCCATGTTCCCTTTCTCCCTTCCAGGTTTTCCCCACCCCAGCAGGGTCTCTTTGTGTGCCCACCATTCGTACTAAGCAGATGTCCTGCTGGTACCTAAAGTCAGTAGGTACCAGTGCCTGGAGGTGTAGGACAGGACCGAGCACAGAGATGCCCTCAAACTGAGTGTAAGCTTCTGCAAACACAGCCAACAACATGGGTCACACAACTGAATATTTACATTGCATAGCTTCGGTGTGACTTCCTTTCCTCCTCTTGCCTTTGATACCATTTGAATTTCAGTCAATAAAAACATCATAACAAAATGGGGCAGCCAGTTTGTAATCATTTAAGGTCCTAGCCCGAACTTTCACACTGCCTGAACTTTCTCACTGCTGCAGCAATCTGGATCCTGAGAGAGGTGGCTACAAATCCCGTGGTCAGCTTTGGGAGGGTGCAGCACTGGGCCTTTCTAATTTCAGCACAAAGGTAACTTAAAAACATGCTCTTTCTCTTCCACCACGAAACTGCTCAAAGCCACAGACATTCATCTTGTCTTCAGATTGGACTCATTCTTTCCTTTCCCCTCCTTTTCATTTTCTCCGCCCTGATCAGGCTAAGTTTGAGGCTGACATGTCTGGGTGTTATTTAGACCAGACTGACCTACTTCTTTCCCTCCTGTTGGCCCCTGTGTTACGGATGCTGCTGCTATGGCAACCTGTGTAACACGCCTGCATCACAAAGAGAAATCTCCATTCAATGTGCCCTGTGCATCATTTGCTGCTTTCAGTTCACAGCAGGTTTCTCTCACAAACATCCCGTTAGAGCATTCAGAGCTCAGCTTCCACAGATCTGCTCAGCTGGTCCCATCCAGCAGGGCCTTGTGGGTACCATGTTGCTATCCTTTGTCATCTGGATATATCCCACTGCCAAATTCTGCAGCATGGCATTAGGGGCACGGTGCGGCTCGGTTCTGCATCTCAACGTGCAGCTGTCAGCAACCTGACAAGCGTGAGCACACACGTGTGGAGGCCTGCCTGCCGACACATGCACGCTGCATGTGATTTCACAACTGGAGTGTAGGAAAACACGTGTGCGCATTTTTGCAGCTTGAGGGTAACCTGAGGCCTGTTCATCTCCAAAACCCTGTGCTAAGAGTTTAGGGGAGCGTGGTCATTGTGTAACACGCAGATAACTTCGTGCCGGGGCCTTGTACGAGCCTGCCGCGCTTGGGGGAATTCAGGCCTTACCACCAAAATAGTCAGCTGCAATAGCAGCATTTCCCCCTTGGCTCAACATGACTAATTCTGAAATGCCTTCGCAGGAACATGTTTGTCAGTCTTTCTTCCTACACGGCACAGCAGCCTTTGTGAGCAGTGCCACCTGGCGAGAAGCTCTCCTTAATGCAGTTCAGCAGAGTCCAGGCCTGAGCTTTTGTCATTCAAAACCCCAGACACAAAATGCCCTTTGAGCCCCCCCAGCTCTCTCTCCCTCCCTCTCTCTCTCTCTCTCCCAAACACACAAAAAGCAGCAGAAACACCACCGGGAAACCAAAAGGCAAGTCTGCTCTGAAAGGTGGCTGTGAAGCCGCTGCAGGTAGGTACGCAAAGGAGCTGGAGGGAGGAGCGATCTCCAGCTGTGAGAGTGCTGTAACTATGCACGTATAAGTCCTGTTCCCTGTCTTAAAAACAAACTTGATACCTTGAGCAAAAGGTCTCCTGCTCTGCTCTTCAACAAAGGTCACACGCCAGACAGAATCCAAGTCTCACCCCTGATCGGACTTTGGCTTTATCAGTTAGGTCATAATCATTCATAAATAGTAACCTTGTGCCCAGGTGGCAGAGACTCAACATGCCTCCGTGTGGCCCCGAGGTTGATTGAAAAGTTAGGAAACAATAAAGAAAAATGAGCAGTATCTTTTTATTTTTTTGAGCCACTAGGATCCACTTGAGTCACATAATCAAGCCATTTTCTGCAACCACCAGGGCTAGAAATGTCCCGTTTTTAATTGAAACCGAGTCTCTCCCAGAATGACAAGACTCCTTGGAGCCAAGCTTTTAATTAAAACTTCAGCTACTGTGAGACTCAAGGGAACTGGCAACATTACTGTCTGGCTGTCTGCCTTTCCTACATGCTGTTCTAATTGTCTAAAGCAACCATGTTACAATAAGATAGGGCCAAAACGGGGTGATAGGCCAGAGACCCCCAATTAAACTTTTGTGAATCTTATAGAGCCTCTGTGTTCCTACAGGAGAGAGGACATGGGGGAGTGGGGTGCTCCACAGCTGATCAACGATACATGCCACTGGGAAGGAAGGGGAAGGACAGAGAGGGAAGAAGTTCCCATAGATTTAGGGCAAAACCTTGATCCTGGTGAAGTCAATAACAACACTTACATTAACATCTGTGACAATAGGACTTAACCCTTAAAGATTTCCATGGTAGTCCATGTCCCATTTCCATAGTAGTCCTGGGACAAACAGGAAAGACTTGAGGCAAACTCCACTGTAGTCAATGGGAATCTTTCCATCTACTTCAGTGGCCTTTGGTTAGGCCCTCAGAACAGACATGATGCAAGATCCAACCCAGACCCACAGTGGGACATAAAGTATTGCTCATCTTTACCATAGTTATAGTCCCAACATTCATTTTTGCCGTGACTATCAGCGACTGGCCGCTTCTCTTTGCCCATGTCCTCCTAACCTCATTCTCTAGCCACAACAACCTTGCAACTCCAAAATAATTTTGTGTCCCTGTATGCGTATTGGTTCTACGTGTACTCATGTATCATGTGTTAGAAACCATCTGTAGTCTATATTGTGATTTTAATTCTAAAGTGTGCCAAATCCTTTGCTGTTAAATGTACAAGGCAGCAGAGAGTGTAGCCAAACTGCTTACGGTGTCTTTATTTCTACTCTGGCTTATATCAACCTCAGCCTTCTCCCAGCTCTCAGGATCCAAACAGCTGAAGCAGTGAGAAAATTCAAATCAGGACCCAGATATTACAAACTGGCCATCCTGTTTGTATTACCTTGCCTTATTTTTATTTGCTGAAATTAAAGTGGTGTCAAAGGCAAAAAGGGGAAGAGGAAGTGACCCTGAAGTTATGCAGTGTAAATATTTGGCTGTGATCTATGTTGTCGGCTGTGCTTGCAGGGGCCTTACCCAGCATCTCTGTGTCTGTATCTATCTGTGTAAGGTGCTTTCTCCTGCCCTATATCTGTGCTCCACTCCAGGCAGCTAGGCCAGAACCCGAGTAACTGAAATAGCATTATAGAGAAAATGCAGGCCCTTTTAAGAACAATAGCTGAGAAGAACAGCCATTAAACATTATAGGAGAGAGGAAGAGTCCAGTAGTAATCAGAATGACTCATCCCAATGGTACAAAAATCCCAGGGTCAAAAACTGTTGAGATTGGCTTAAAAATCATGAAACTTTCAAAACAATTTATCAGAGTTCTTTGCCTTTAACTTACTAATTTGGAGGTTTTAGGGTCATATTTTTAATGCAACCCTTCTGCCAAGCACCAGTTGGTAGCAACAAGGGCCGGGTACAAATTTCAGGGTACACAGTAAGTTTTCACTGTACTCAAGCCCCCACCCAGAAATCTGAGATCACTGAATTTGGCTGGGGTGTCCCGCATAAACAAACCCCCCAAAAATACCAAGCCGTGTAAACACAGAGGACAGATTTACTACAGAAAAAAAAGGCAATGAAACAAAGGAAAACACCACGTGCGATTTAAACACTCTTAACTCCCAGGTATAGTTTCTACTTTGCACCCCTTTTGGGGAGACTCCACCCATGCCCAGGCAGTCTGGGACTTGGGGGCTCACCCAAAGGGTTAGTTCCAGGTCCTGTACCCCCATCCCTGTCCGCTCAGCAACAGGCTGGGTGAAGGGACCCACACCGGAGAGTTCTGTGAGCTGCTCCTTGAGTTTGCGTCACCTCGGAGGGCAGCTAAGTCCTTCTGCGATGCAAGGGCCTCCTTGTTGCTTCCTAGAAGGGTGTACAGCAGCAATCTCCACTTCCACGTGGAGGCTTTGGGGGGTGACCACACTCCAAAATTCCTGGATCCAAATCCTAGAGCTCCAGCTGGAGCAGAAAACTGCAAAAGCATACAAAAGAAAAGGAACCAGACCTATCCTGGTGTGGGCCTGGGCTGCAGATGGGGTCAGCTACCCAGCTAGGCTGGCACAAGCAACTGATATAGCAATGGAAAGGACCAGGCTCCAATCCTGACCCACACATTACCAGGCTCTAATCCTGGTGGTTTGCTCCAGGGATTAATACCCCCATGATATTATCTTACCCCAAACCCAAGAAAGCAGAGCAGGGGACAGAGAGAGGAGGGGAGTCCCAGACTCAGAGACTCTCCTGCTCCCCTGAGAGTTCCCCTTCATGTTGGCTTCTCTGGATTGGGCCCTCCCTGGGGTCCTCCTAGCCCCCAGCTCCCTCTTCCTACATACCTGGTGTGACATCACCCTAGCTTCTCCAATCAGGGCTTGCCATGCTTCCAGTTTTTCCTTTTAACCAATTAATTAAAATAAGAACATTTCCCAGGTTAGCCAATCCGACTAAGGGTGTACTCCCCTTACTTACACGACTGAGCCCCATACTCTCTTGTTTCCAGTATCTCTAGACAAAGGAGCTTTCCTGCATTTCTCCTTCCCAGACTAACAAGCGGGCAAGATACAGAGGACATGATCAAATCCAGCATATATAAAGCATGATCATCTCTTGAAACCAAAACACCTTTGTAGTGCAAAGTGGCTTGTACATTGTGTGTGGGTTACATTAATCCTCCTGTGCCATCCTCAGAACTAGAAACTAACAGTAAAGCAAACAGAAGCCAAGATTCTCCCAAAATTATGCAGTTCTAGAAGCAAAGACTTGGACAAAGATGCCCAGTATCCCAAGGCTCACAAGTTGTCAGGCTGAACGTTGTCAACGCCCAGCATTTACATCTCCAAAGCATTTGCAGTTTACTTCTCACCACACCCAGCCTTAAAGAGCAAACAAGTCATTATCTCTCTTTTACAGACCAGGAAATAGGTACACAGAGCCATAAGTAACTCACCCAAGGTCCATTAAATTCCCCTGCCTGTTTTGACAGGAGGGAGGAAATGGATTAATCAAGCAGGGGCAGGCAATTATTTTGGGCGGAGGGCTGCTTACTGAGTTTTGGCAAGCCATGGAGGGCTGCATGATAGACAGCAGGGGCAGATAAATATTCATTTTCTAAATTTTTAGGGGCCCCGCAGGCTGGATAGAATGGCCTGGTGGGCCACATCTGGCCCCCAGGCCACATTTTGCCCACACCTGGATGGGTGGGAGAGCCACAACAAAGCAGTTTCCTTCCAGCCAGCTGCTGGCAAGGGAGAAAACTCTTGCAACACATGGGAAGCAAGTGTGTGAGGCAAGAGGGACCTGCCAAAGGGCATGTCCCAGACCGGGTAAACAGTTCTGTCCAGAGGAGGGATGGGGTGAGGGTAGGGTCCACTGGAGAGAGAGGGGTTGAGTTCTTTCCTATGCTGGTGTGATGATCACAGGCAAGTCATTCAGCCTTGGTCTAGGCCTAGGTTTTACCAGTCTTAGCTATTGAAAAAGTTATGCTGGTACAACGCATAATGTTGGTTATACTGGTCTGAGCCCCCTTCTAACAAGATGACCACATTCCCCTAGGCCCTACAACCAGCTAGGGGGGTTGCAGTGCTTAAACTAGCATCGAGTTCAAGAACTGTTACCTGTGGGTACGGGGGGACATAACTGAACTGTACCAAGAATGTCACTGATTAGGAGTGTGTTCATGCCTGTCACAATTCAGAGGTGTCCGCACATATATCTGTCACGGGGTCACGTAGGTGCCCCGTGACTGGGATTGAAATTGCCAGAGCTGCCAATCACCAGGGCAGCTCAGGTGCCAGTTGCCAGGGAGACCAGGCGGGTCAGGTGGCCAGAAGGGGGCAGGGCCGGGCCTTTATAAACAGCTCAGGCTGGAGCCTGGCCAGCAGTTCCCCTCTGGTAGCTGCAGGGGTGGTGGCTCTGTGGGAGAGCTGAGCAGCAGAGTCAATGGTGGCAGTTTGACTGGCTGCAATGATGTGAGGGGAGAGAGAGAGCGCCCAGACAGACATATGGGTGAGAGTCAGCATGATGTGGGGTTTGTATTATAAGCCTGGCGCTTATGTTATGTTGTAGCCGGCTGGCTGACTCTTTGGTTTAGTTATGGCTACACCGGAGGACCGGGTGAGGCTGTAGGGGTGTGAGGAGGCCTCACGGGGGCTCCCCAGTAGCTTGGGGGTTCCTGGTGCCCAGCAGGGGCGTAGTGCCACTATGGGCACAGTGAGATGAGTGCTGGAGAGGTGCTTGGTGTGTGGGGGTTGTAGCCCCAGCCGCGGGGAGCGTGGCAAAAGGCCCTAGAGGGGGGCGAGAGGCTTCAGAAGGCAAGGAGCGGGGAAAAACCTGAGAGACAGGCCCTGTGGGGCGAGGCCTGGGCACGGCAAGCCCAGGGGCGCCGGTATCAGGGTGCAGGTTGCTTAACCGGCCCAGGGGCACTGGTTGAGGGGCACCAGTGGCATGGTAGGCCCAGGTAGATTGGAGAGGGGCACTGGGGAGTAACCAGCCCCAGGGGCGCCAGGTGGGTGACAAGCCCGGGGGTGCCAGAGCAGGGCACCAGGGCAGGATGAGCCCGAGGGGCGCCGGAGAGGGTGCCGAAGGGCAAGGGACCCAAACAACGTCCAGAGAACAGCTGCGAGGCTTGGGGCGTGCTGAAGGGAAGGTAGGAGGCATGCATTGTCCTTAAGGCAGGGATGCGCTGAGGTACCCCATACGGAGTAGGGGTAGTAACACTCACACCGTTCACCAGGGGGTAAAGGCAGCCTCCCATCTGAACTAATTGTCATCAAAGACATGGTGGGTGAGAACCAGAGGGTGCTGAATCACCTTGAGTGATGGTAGGGAGTACACGGCTGCTCCTAGGCCCCACGCCCTCACAATATCACCAAAGGTTTTAAGTCGAAAGGTCACCTTTCAGGTATAGTAGTGCTTTGAGCTGCCACCAGTGGAGGGAGCAAATGTCTTTCTTTTTATTTTTTTAAGTAGTACTTTTCATGTTCCAGGTCAAATCAGCCAAATCTGTTCCAAGTTATATCAGCTGAGCAGAATATAATCATTCCAAAAACCATATCAATGGAACTGGCAGAACTCAATCATTCCAAACACCGTGTATGGTGCTACAATGGGGAAGCATCCTCTGTCCTAGGCTCTCACACTGAGATTTCGGATATTCCCAAATCCATTGGCAGGCATCCATGCAGGCCCAAGCCCAGAGGCCTTGGGATTCAAATGTCCCCAGTTGATCTTGGCCCAGTTTCCCCAGGATTTCCCTAGTAGTGGAGAAAGACCCTAACAAGTTGGATCGCATGGGGAGCTGCCTGGACCATTGCCTCTACTTTCTCGGGCTGGGGTTTTTGCTTGTAGCCATGTTGGTCTAAAGACGTTGGCAGGCAGGGTTCTTTGGGTAAATGTGACATCTTTTATTAGACCAACTGAGTAGTTGGAACAAAGTTCTTTGCAAGCTTTTGGGCACAAGCACTTGCAAAGTACTTTGTTCCAACTACTCCGTTGGTCTAATAAGATATCACATCTACCCAAAGAACCTTGCCTGCCTTCTGGGGCTAGGTATTTTGGGGGCTGCCAAAGGTCTGTGCCTCAGGCTGCAGCCTTTAAAAAGACTTTCCCTAGAACGACCAGAAAAACAGAGCCAGTGCACAATTGGCACTTAATACCGCCAAGTGGCTGCCAGTCCCACGCTCTGCTAATATGAACTGGTGTATTAATTGTTCCTCTCCCAAAATTAGAGGCACCTTCCCCATCCACTTAAGTAGTGAGCCAGACCAGAGCAGCCAGTTGCCGTGTGGGGAATGGGGCAGAGAAGGGTGCAGTCAGTGTGGGATGGCTGGAGGACTGACCAGACGCTGGACATGGGAAGTTTGGTGCCTGCACATAACACTGAATGGGTTCAGGGAAAAACCAGTTCAAAATAATACCTGATTATCCAGGTATACTATTGAAACATTCTGGGAGGTTTACATTGATTGCTCTGAACTGCACACTTGCAGTTGCACCCACAGTTAAAATGGTCCAAGCGTTATATGTGTAGAAAAGGCCAGAGTCTCTCCATGCTTCATTTTCCACTACTGCCCTAGAGGGATGTTGTGGGGACACCATGAGACATTGTCCAAAAAAGTGATTGAAGTGAGTGTGGTAGGGTGGGTGCATTTGCAGGTAGCCGGTCTGTCAGTGGGATTTTCTTTCAGGTTACAGCCTGTCACACTATTAAATTC
This sequence comes from Crocodylus siamensis, assembly GCF_052110815.1. Taxonomy (NCBI): domain Eukaryota; kingdom Metazoa; phylum Chordata; order Crocodylia; family Crocodylidae; genus Crocodylus; species Crocodylus siamensis. The sequence continues at coordinate 5,390,728 of NC_143404.1, read as the reverse complement.
TGTCTGGACCTAATGTGAACTCTGCTCTGATTAAAGACCATTAGGCAGCAGTGAACTGGCAAGGTCTCTGAAGGAAAGGAGGGAGCTTTCCTTCCTCAAAGGGTGGCCTTGTATGAAAATAAACTCCAGTTCCTCTTATGGAGCAGTGTGCTAGAGTGGAAAAAAGATGTAAAGACGTGGGGCCAGAGCCTGTCAGCAGCACTTTTGTAATCCTGATGCTCTGGCTGAGCCATCCTGCAGCCCCACCACACCACCCAGCACACAGGCAAGCAGCCAGGCCTCACATGGGGCAGGTGCGGGGGTGGGCAGGGTCTGGAGACTGGCAGGGTTGTAAATCTGGCTGCCGCTTGAGGGGGACATTGGAGCAGTGATAAGCATCCCAATGAGCTTGAGTGAGACAGCAAGCAAGGCTTTTACCAAAGAACCAGACTCTGCAGGGGCACCCCAGGACTGGACAATTTTGTTTTAACTCTTTCTACACCAGTAGGTTATTCTGCTTTAAAAATGTGGGGCTTGTGATCAACTTGTAAGAGATGATGGACTGTATTAGTATGAGGAGCTAAATAATAGCTCATGATGGGACAGAAGTAAGATGCCTCTACCCCAGGCATGTTACAAAGTCTGCATAAAAAAAACAAAACCTCTTTTCTAACAGCTTTTCACCAAAGCTGTTAGAAGAACATTTTGGCATTGTTGTTTGTATTGTTATAGCAGCCAGGGTCAGGGACCCCATAGTGCTATGGACCTTTGGTGTCACTTAGATTTAAACCTTTCCCTGCAATGGTTGCTACCCCACAGATGCTGCTACACTGGCTGAGGGGGTGAGAGCCAAGAAGCAGAATTCACTCAGGGGGGTTCTTGCTGCTCAAGCTGGATGAAATGCAGGAACAGCATTCATCTCAAGCATTTTTTTTTTTTTGGCTTTCCTGATTCTAGGTGTTATTAATGGCAGGCTCGGGGACCAATCTGGATAACGTTTTTTTTTATAAGATTTCTTTAACTGACAGTGTGTTAATGTAACTGCTTTTCACAATATGGAAATGAGATGGAGTCCCCCTCCAGACTTAGCACAGACAGCTTTGCATTTTTAAAGCCACAGTACCAACATTAAGGGCTGGTTCCCAGAGCACTCAGTGTTTTGGATCCTGAGTTCTTTAGAAAACCCAGCATGGGAATCATCTGGTAAGAGATGAGACCCAGTTGTGGGTGCTGAGCTGTTGAAAAAATGCTCCTGACTGAAAGTTGCTGAGCAGTCAACTCTCGGCAAAATCAGCAAGAGCTGCAGGTGCTCATCACCTCTAAAATTCAGAGGCTACATTACTGAAGTCATGTAAGACATCTCTTCTGTCCCATTTTATAGCAGGGAAACTGAGGCAGGGATCAGATGTGATTTGGCCAACACCCACTGGCTAGTCAGGTGTGAATGTTCTGTGCTGCACGCCAGCCTGGGAAGGAGGACACGGCCCAATGATCTCACGGTCATTTTATTGCCACTACTTTACATATATATTGTTGTGCAATAATTGTTTGACACTTGTACATCAAAACTGCTACAGTCATCCTTATTAACAGAGAAGCCCAGCCAAGGTCAGTAGTTATTAGTTTAGTTATTAAGTGATGGTGTTATTTTCTGCCAGGGGTATTGACTAACTCTCTTTAGGTCCCTTGATCCATGTACTAAGGAGAATAATTTCTATGAGAGCCCTAAGCTACCCATCTCACAGCTTAAACATGCCTATGGCCATCTGTTCTGGTCCATATAAATTCTTGTCAGGAGCATACAAGGTTCTTGTGTCTGTGAGCCCACCCAAAAGCATTCTCACATGCCTGCCTCAGATGTGACCCTGAGAGCCAGGGCGGCTCTTGAGGAATGAAATGCTCCCATGAGCTCTCACCTGGGGAGTCCTGCAGTTCCTGTGTCTTGCAAGAGTCTGCAGTTGGCTTAGTCAGGCAAAGTTGCAGTTCTTTGAACCAGGATTTCTTGAAATAAAGGCTTCAGTCCCAGACCCCAAAGTAAAAGCCACGTGACACCAACGCATTGCATACAGCTTTGATGGTTTTCTGCATAGACTTAAGGCCCAAACTGCCCCTGAGATTGATCACTTGACATCCAGCACCCATGTCCCCTCTATAGTGTCACCTTGATGTTGTGAATCAAGGCAGGGGACTATTAGCCCATGAACTGTGTTCCCAGTGAGCAAGCTCAGATCACCAGCTGTCTTGGGTCTATTGGTTGCCTAATCAAAGAGGAATCAGCCCAACACAGGGAAGTAAGTCACAGCATGCCTGCCCAGTCTGGAGGACAGTCTCACCTTCGGTCTGTCTATTCCAAACCAGGAGCTCAAAGCTGCCTCTTTATATGGCCCTCATTTACAACACAGCTCGTTCCACTGCCTGCCTTTGGATTCTCCTCATTCTTCTCTCATCTTGCCTGACTCCCAGGGTTAGCAGAACAAAGAAACAAAAGCAAGGGAAATCATAGTTAAAAGGTCATGCAGGGCACAAGTTAGATGCACTGTGTGGCAGGAGACATGCCAAAAAGCCCGATTAAGTCATCTTGTGCTTGCAGCAGGTCAGAAGCTCTGCTGCAAGCCAGAATAAATGGGTAACTTGAGGTGACATCCTGTGGCTGCTCCACAGATGGTCAAAACAACACAGCAAACACCTTTCAGATGCATGCAATAAATTACCTGGCTTACAAGCACTGGCATCTAGCAGGGTCACCCTTCCCAGTGCTGCAGCTTCTGCAAAAAGAGGTGAGGTCTGGAGAGACAGCAGAGCTGGCAGCTGAGAGGCGGGGAGGTGTTCCCCGAAAGCCTCCTTGGGCATCCCCTCCAGTGCCCCATGTCACACTTCCTCTGGGTTCTGCCACCCCACCCAGGGACGTTCCTCACAGCCACTTATCGCAGGGCAGCCTTGGCTGGCTTCACTCCAGTGTTTCCCTAGCAGCTCTTGCCAGTTCCAGGGAGCCAACACACGATGTGCTCAAAATGTGGGAGCTGACATTCCCTACATGGGAAGGCAAGGCTGAGGACAGCAAATCTGTTAGTAGAGGTATGACACCTGTACAGGACACAGCATGAGGACAGGATGAAGCGGGCACTTGTGAGTGTGGCAGAGAAGGCAAGGCTTTGCCCAGGTAGATGCTTTTCTCATAAGTCCATGAGCCACAGGACATTCAGCCCCACGTAGTGAGAGAGCAGAGAGTGCAGGATCCCAGCTCCTGACAGTCCACTGAGAATCCAGATTAACCCAGCGTTGAAGTACATCGGGGTTAACCTGGAGGGATTGAAAGTGAATTAAAAGCACTGGCCTCTCACATGACACTCCTTTGCAGTAGGGGAGAGAGGTGTAGAGAGGGTAGGTCACACAGGCTCCCTCACCCCTCCCTGGCCCAGACCTTCCCTTTCCACCCGTACTAATCCCCTCCCCTGGCGCTGGCTCCCCTGATACTTATGATCAGGGGAAGCTCAGGACCTCAGAAGACTCTGCACATGTGCTCTATACCTCCTGCCCCAATCTGTACCCGTGCCCCTGGCACCGTCATGACAAGGGCAGTGGTGTTGGGACAGGTTTCCCATGAGATGTAATGCAGCCTTTATGAAACATTATGCCAGGATTCTGCAACGTCCCATACAGTCACTGTTTCCCTTACTCTAGCCCCGACTGCACCTCCCTATCTGGGGGGAAGAGAATGCTTGGCAGCTCTGATTCTTCGTGATCTTTCAAAGGGAGGCCTGAACAAGGCGAGGAAAAGCTGTAGCCTCAGGAAGTGATCCCGGCCACACACCTCAGGCTTTATATCCCTGTACCCAAAACCCCAGGGGAGCTCAATGCCTGTGCCCAGCAAGTCACCATTACCTTCCTGAGGCGGACTCCTTATACCCTGTGAAGTAGAGGTAGCGTGCGTAAAGGTAAAGCAGGCCACAGACAGCAGCCAGACCTGCAATGGAAAGGAGACAAATCCTAGCAGCCCACACCAAAAGCTTTGGGGAGCTGCCCGGGCACCCAAGAGATGTGACTACTTCTCAGCTCGAAGCCCTGACCACCCCTCCGGATGGGCAGAGCTGCTGCCTGACCTCTCTGCTCCCAGGCCACCCCTTTCAGACTTAACCTCTGGGGGAGATCCTGGTGGCTCCATATCTACTATGAGCGCGATCCGGACAGAGGACTGGGGAAGCCAGGCCCGTCATCTCTGACTGCCAGCGCAAGGCTAGCACGCCAAGCTATGGAGAGCAGATGCAACATTTCCTGTCTGACCTGGTAGCCAGGTAGTCTCACCTTGATGGAAGAAGAGGCCAGCCTGCCAGAGAACAGCCAGGAAGATGGGGAAATACTCCGAGCAATTCACCCTGAAGGAAAAGAGGAAGAATAGGGTTGTTCCTTCTGCATCTCCCAGGGGATGCAGGTTCCTGTGTTTCCACAGACAAGTTTTCCACAAGCCAGCACCCAAGCATGGGCAATGGTGCCCGCAGTCCTGTGACCAGCATTTTGTCTCACCTTCCCTTATTTTGTCCTTGCCTTTGCCCTTGGCACCTTTGGGCCATAGTATCTGTCACTTATGGCTGAGATGTGTATGGGCAAATCTCAAGCTCCCCTGTGCCCCAGCCACTCATGACTGAGCCACAGCAGCTAACCTCAGAGCAAATCCAGCATGGCCACTACTACCTGTGGTGTCAATGCATGATATCACAGTGACGCTGCCATCAGGGCCCTGCCAGACTGAGCCAGTGCCCACAGGAAGAATGTATAGCTCTGATGGGTCTGTGAGAGCGTTACCAAAAACCCAATGAGCGCTGCACCAAGACACCAGATTGACTGACAGAGCAGGTGAGGTGGGGGGTACCTCCTCATGACTCTGGCCCTGGCAAAACAGTTCCTCCAGCTCCCCCTCTCTAGCACAACACTGTAAGCACCTCCAGTCCCGTGAAGCCTTATGAAGAAGCTGTCTGATCAGCTCTGCCACCAGTGAGAGCCTGGGAGCAGAGGCAAAATGAGATATTTTTGTGCCCTGGGCAGAGATACCAGGAAGTGGGGTAAAGGGGAATTGGTGCCCAGTGCTTCAGAGTCTCACCTGATCACAGATGCTCCCCTCCCCCTGGATGCTGATACCACGACATGGGCTCCCTGGGGATGGCCCCCTCTAAACTGGCACCCTGGGGTAGGTGCTTCACTTGCCCGACCCTAGGTATACTACTGTATGGAGCTTCTTTAAACAAATAAATTGAAAACAGCCTCTTACTGTGCTCGGAAGATCCTCTCGAATTCTGGGGGCCCTGCAACTTTGGGAGGAGAAATGCCATACGTCCTCCTGGCATAGATCACCTGGAGGCTGAAGTAAGCTGCAAGGAAAGGAGTAAGAGAAGGATGATGTTACCAGCCTTCCTGGAGATGAACTGTGGTGATGGAGCTCCTTTGATGAGCTGCATCCTCTTACTACAATCCAACAGCACACAGAAGAGCGGAAAGGGAAGTTAGAGAAACATCCCAGAATGTAATGGGGCCATGTCTCCTGTCCCCCACTCCACCTCCCCCCAGCTTTCAGACTACTCCTGCCATAAAGAAATTAACCCCACCATAAAGAAATTATGTGGAGGCCTCCTATAAATACTCCCAAATGAATAAAGGAGCTTTTGGACAGAATCAGATTTCTCCACAAGTCAGGGGTTTCAGAGATGCTGGGTTTTTGGTGCTGGTCTAATAAAAGACATCACATCAAAGAACCTTGCCTGCGTATTTCGGAGAGGAGATTAGGGAATGTACCAGCGCTCTGACGGGGCTCACACAGTCCAGCTCACACGGCCTGGGCTCTGCGTTACACTATCTGCATCCCACATGGCTCCGTGTCAGTTTACTTTATCCAAAAGAACATGGAGAGGTGATTTGACACCCGGGCTCCAAGGTCTTTTCAAAGGAGACCGCACAAAATCCCGAACGGTGCACGAACTGACAGCTGGAAGCCAAAATTCGAATGAAAACTCAGCACAACTTGTGAACAAGTGGGGATGATCAACCATTTAGATAAACTCCCAGAGAACAGTGATCTTCTGGCAGAAAAAGCTCTGATTGCACAATCAGCATTTGCTATGGAAAAACTTAGGTTTCTTAGGAAATTTAAATTCTTTCTTGTGGAAAATTGGCCACCTGCCTGGGAAGTTCTTGTCCGCTTCAAGCTAGCCGAGTTCAATATATTGACCCTGTGCTTCGCTGGTTCTCAGCAGTCCTGCACACCCCTCAGCCCCGCTGCCTTCTTCTGCGAGGGAGCTCTCTGCCTGTGTTGGTCCAGGGCTGGGGGAAAGAGGGCAGCTAAATGCCCTTGCACGCTCTTTAACACGTGGGCAGGCCAGCAGCCTTATAGATTTCATAGATATTAGGGACTTCACAGATCACCGGGTCCAGCCCCCCTGCACTTGGGCAGCCTCTATGAATTTAATTTTCTGCCAATTGACAAGAATCCAAAATGTGCTCTTTTGTCAGGAAGTTCTTCCTACAGTCCCATCATCTGCAGCTCTTTGTGTTTTAATATGGATTTTTTTGTGGGAAGGGGTCAGGATCTGAACTGTTGTTCTCTAGCTCACCCTTACTTATGACAAAGATCTTTAGCGATGAATAAATGCTGCCGGTAGTGACAGTGAGAAATCCCCAATGAATGAAGATGGGTTTGCTTACTTATTTCACGACTGCAAAGTTAAAGTGAACAACTGCATTGAATTACATAGAATTCATCTGATCGAGTGCGACCATGTAGTACACTTATATCTTAGACTGGGGGTTTTCAACCTTTTTTTGGTTGGTGTACCCCCTGCGGCTGGTTGAGAGGCGGGGAGTCCCCCGACAGTCAGCTGACAGGTGGTTGGGGTGGGAGGGTGTCCCTTGGGCCACATTGTCAAAACCAGAAGTGCTGGCAGCGCCAGCGAAAACAAAAGCGCTGGCGACACATGGCACACAGTGGTGCAAAGTGCTGGCGGCCCCACCCTTGGCTTCTCCGTGTCACAGCCACGTACCCCCTGTGGCCTTCTTAAGTACCCCCAGGGATACGCATACCCCTGGTTGGCAACCCCTGTCTTAGACTCATCACAGAAAAATTAACAAATAAAAAACCATATATCTATCTAGAGATGTAGGATGCTCCAAATTAGTTTACTAGGAAAGTGCATATGGTTACATGGTAGTAGACGTGAATCACTGCTGTAGCCTTGAGAGATAAAGGAGTTTTTGTGATATCTTTTATTGGACCAACTGTATGTCTGAGAGAGAAGTTTAACAAACTTTCAGTGACCCAAAGAAGGGCAGAGTGTGTCTAAAAGCTTGCCCGATAAAAGATATCACAAAAAACCCTGGTCTTTCATACATAGCTGCTGCGTTTTCAGAGACACTCTGAAGACATTTGCTGGTTCAGCTAATAGCAGCATATGGGAATAAAGTAGTACCAGTAGTTTGTTAACTCCTAGTAACCATGTTCTATGTCCTGAAAGCCATCGGTCAGAACAGCACCGTGGTTTAAACTGGGCTTTGCGTGTTTGTAACCAATCCATAAACATGGTTACTTGTGATCTGATTGTGTCTGCATTGTTTCTGAAGAGGAGTATGTCATATAATAAGCAAAAAACCAGAACACTGACCATAAGAAAGATATGTTTTATTTGTAAAACAATGTTAAAGAGATAATCACTTGCATTCTTAATTTGTCTAAGAACAAACCAGGATTTATAAAGTCTTTTTAATTTGTAACTGTTCAGATACTGTCTGAGGACTGATAGTCTTCCAACATCCAGTCACATTTTGACGTTGAAATTTTTAAACATTTCATTTTGATCTTTTTCTACATGTAATCACTAGTGGAGGAGCTGATCCTGCCCATAAGCAAAAAACAGGCAAGGAAGGAACAGGTCTAGGAAGATCCTTCCCTCCCAGAACCCCTTACACCTGCTGGCCAGGACCGCGTTTCTCCGGGCCTCCATTCTCCAGAGCTGCAAGCTCCAGGGTTTTAATTTCAACTGAATGGCATGTGCAGTCAAGGAGCCGTAAGGAGCCTTCCTGTCAAACAGGCTCTTCTCGTTCTTTGGGAGCATCTTCTCATTTATGGAGGAAAAAAAATCCCTAACAGGTAGAGACTGAATCTCGGGGGGGGAAACCTCTATTATCCTGACATCCCTGGCCCCAGTGTGAGTTGGTCTAATAAAAGATCTCAGATTTACCAAAAAAACCTTGTCTGACTATGTCCTTAGACCAACACGGCTACAACCTATACCCCTGGCCCCAATGTGTGGTTCATACTGTTAGAAAACACTGAAGAACAGCAGAATGATAGGTACCAGGGCAGGCATTTAATAGGCAAAGTGATGCATTCATTAGGCAAACAGAAGAGTGGGGGGTGTTGATGGTACCTGGCCTGATCCAGTTAAATGCTTGGCTTACCTTGCTCTAAGACACCCAGAACTGTCACAGCCGCCAGAAGATGAATCTGCTCCAGCATGTTGACTCTTCCAGGCTATGGGCCCTGGGGATCAGTTGCCTGCTTGATGTGTCCTCTCCTCGGTTCCTCTCTGCTCTGATCAAGAGTCAGGGTCCTCTGGCAGACAGGAAGGCTGGGTGCTGGCAGAACTTGCTGGGTCCAGAGCCAAATGCCCAGAAATGGATGGTTTCTGGCTTCCCTTTTGTTTACAGATGCAGATAACAGAAAACAACAGAATATAAAAGGAGCCCTTGTCCATATTAGTATTTCCATTTTTGCCCTCTTCCAAGAAAAGGGAAAATCCCAAGAGGCAGGCATGAGCTAAAGAGAAAGGCAGGACTAGTAGCTGGGAGCAGAGGATAAACATTAACAGCTAGATTTCAAATCACCCCTCCCCTCCTCTTCCTCTGTCACGGACACATATGCATCCAGCACTTTTTCTTCACCTTGGTGCACAGCGCTCTGTGGGCTGCTCTGCGTGTTTGCTGAAGATTTCTTATTGTAGCGAGTCCAGTGCCCACTTGACCTTCTGAAATTCTTACAAAATACCCACAGGAACAACTAAGCGAAGCTGGGATTTAGCTTTATTACACAGAAATGATAAATAATTCCTATAGAGACTGGCTACCTATGCAGCCGTTCCACTGCAATGGGGAGACTGGACAGTAGAGAGTGTTCAAAAGACACGCAGATCTATTTTGCAGGAAAATATTTTTCCTGGAGGGAAATGCTGCAGGGCACGAATTTCAAAGCCACCAAGGAGGTTTAGACACACATTTCCCACTGAAAAGAACAAAATCCTCTAGTTAGAGTCAGAGTTCTCCGCCATGGCTCACAGCAGTATCAGCAGGAGCGCTGCCTGAGGACAAGCTGCAGGTTTAGCGAGGGTATCGCAATAAATCCACCGCATCACTTACACTTCATAAACCAGGAGCAATCCCATGAATGTAATGCCCATTGCTAACACAACTGGCATATGTGAGAAATGAATCAGGCTTTCTGTCCTTCCTTTGCGCTGTTGCTATGCAGTTTCCTTTGACTCCATCTCGGAGCAAAATCAGAAACGGAAGGCAAAGCAATCGATTGTTAAACCTCACTACAACAGAAATTAGATTAGCCCAACACAATTTACAGGAATTACACAGAGGAAATGGTACTGACAAACTTCCTATCGTCTAACGTCTTTTAAATAGCAAAAGAAAAAAAAATAATGCTTTTTGCTGCCTCTTTATGAGAGAGAGATGACCTGAAAGGTTATAAAAACATCCATGATTGTTTTTCTTCACTTAGAAGTATTAGCAATGCTGGGGTTTGTTTTCTCTGGCTTCATTTGAAGGTTAAAAAAGAGCCAGGGTCAGATTCTGTTTCATCTATTAAGTGCATAAGCAGACTTAGGCATCTAAATGTGACCCTATTCTGCTCTGTTCAAGCTAATGTATCTGCTTTGGTAACATGCTGTCATCTTACTCGGAAGACTGAGTCACAAAAACAAGGAGAAAGCAGAAGGACTCATCCATGGTCTGCATTACTTGTTTTTCAGAGGCTCAGGATTGCACTTAAGTGCTTGAGTCCACTTATATGCCTAAGAGGTGGACTAGAACTGGCCCTGGGTGTGTTTTCCGGTCTCAGTCATGGGGCAGTAGTTTCTAATAATTGACAAAGACAGTTTTTCTCCCAGCTGTTTGTCAGAGTCAAGTCTATTGACAAAAGGAAATGCAAAACAAGGCAAGCAAAGATGCTCCCTTCTCTTACACTGGCATAGATCAGGGAAAGATCCCTGACAACAGCGGAGTCACAGGCATAACGTTCAGGCACATGAGATGAGGACCAGGCCTGAGGAATTTGTAAGAATCAAATAAAATCCCTTTTCAACTCAGGACATCACAGTGCTGCCCACTCGCCTGTCATTCTGAAAAATAACTTTACGCATAAGCAGAAGAACGAACTAAAGAAGCACAGACTGTGGACAAAATTCCTCAGGCCACCTCTGTTCTTGCAAGAAGGCAAAACCCCTCTTTCTTTCCTTTAGCAGGTTATTCTTTTTTAAGCCATTTGAGGGAAGTGAGCTAGAAACACCTGCCTGTCGCTGCTGGGTTCTGATGGCCGTCCCCAAGGCCACGCACCGCCTGATGAGAAGGCCAGGTCTCAGTTACACCCTTATCTCCCTAGGAACCCAGTAAGCAAACCATATATCTGAAGCTCCTTTTTAAATCAGAGATAATGCTTCAGCCAAGGAGTAAGTGGCCTGAAGTCCAAAGCTACACATGCTGCCGATACAACAATTCGAAGAAACCTTTAGGAAAAGCAGTTAATGTGCCAGGGTGCTTTCCCTTCACTTAAAGAAAAGGCTTTCTTAGGTCAAATGTACACAAGCTATTTCAATCCCAGTCATAAGTAAAGATTTGCAGCACTATACAGAGAGGAGGCTGGATGAGAAGGAAGCCGTAATTAATAGATCACACACGGGGGAAAAGAATTCAATTCAGGCAGGTGTGTGTTTAATGGAGGCATCTCAGTTATCAAAGTTACTGTTTCTCTTTGGGGAAAAGCTGTCACTGTGACAGAAAAAAAAAACAGCACAATGTCCAGAAAGGATTGTGGCAAATATGAAAGCTATCTAGAGAGCTGAGACCTACTGGACCCCTCACTCAGCCGACTGGCACAACCGCCGGAGAGACTTGGTTCCAGCAAAAGGCTCTGAAAACAAAGCGCTCGAGACACGGAGGAGCAGCACCCCCATTGCCAACATGGTGCAGGGTAGCAGCGACCTGTCAGCCCCCGAGTACTGAACTTAGGCGTGAGATATAATAGAAATCATTGTACCTGTTGCGAGTGCTGAAGAAACTGCTCCCGAGCGCAGCTGCTATTCTTACTAAAAGATAAAAGAGGAGGGATTTTATTTTGAACACAGAGGAAATAAAAAAGCAGCTTGACCTCCAGACCGCTTCCTTCCTAGTATCTAACACACATAGCCCTGTCTTGCGAGGATATGCAAAGCCTGCAGCAAGTTTCCTCTGCCAATTGGAAAAGTATCTTCTTCCTTGGAGGAGGGTGTGTGCTGCACTGCTCCTGAGCTCCACCGTGGCTGCAATTGTGTGTCCTGTGCAGGGTTGGGAACAGGCAGATTTCCCCCTAGTGAACTCCCACCTCCCCCCCACAACAGGGGGGGTACGCAGTGAGAGATTGCCACTCCGTCACCGCGCCACATTCCCCTGCCACACTTCACACTTCTTGGTGTTCCCCATGGGGTCGCTGCTGGCACTTTGCCTGGCCTGCAGGCAAAGAGCTTGAGCTCATCCTCTATTTGTAGTAGTTTAAAAAACAGGTCTGTCATTCAGGGAAAAATGCTAGCTTGAGTTGACACCCTGCCACGCTGCTCTTTCAGGGACAGGGCAAGGAGTTATTCCCTCTCAAAAAGGACACCAAGCTCTGCATAAGTGGCCCTTTGCTAGCAGCAGTTCAAATGACAGCAGCATGTAACTTGATTCAGAATGATTTCAGTAGATATCTCTGGGCTTCCTGATTCATGACACCTCTTCGAGGTGAAAGAAACAATCCATGACTCCAGGGATTTGCTGGAGTAAATTATAGGGGGACCACCCCCACCCAAAAAAAAAAAAGTCCATAGCTTTTTCACAAAGCCATCACAAGCTTCTGCTCTGTGTAAGAAACTTCATCCTGAAAAAGCAAGGCAGGAAAAGACGAGGCCTGATACAGAGCCTCTGTTTTGTTTTAACCATATGGAAATGTTTCGGTGGGGGGGGTAGGGGAGAGACAGAGGAAATTGCCATTTTTAGAAAGTAAAGAAAATCAAATCAACTAATCTCGTTTCAAAACAATGTAAGAAGCCAGGGCTCCAGGGGATAGGAGAGGCAGAGCCATTTTGTAAGAAAATACTTGGAAATTGTTTGAAACCATTGAACTTAAGCAGTTCTGAGTCCTTTTCAAATACAGGGGTGTAGGTTGCAGCCATGTTGGTCTAAGGACACGGGCAGACAAGGTTCTTTGGGTGAATCTGATCTCTTTTATTAGACCAACGAGATCAGATTCACCCAAAGAACCTTGTCTGCCTTTTCAATACATGCACGCTTGTCAAACATATGCTCGAAGCTCTGATGAAACAACCATAGAAGCTGCCAAATGGAAGTTAATTAAACTCTTGCTACTGATTCAGGGGATATGAAATTATACCGCTAACTCTGGCTTAAAAGTATTCAACCACTAAGAATCTTTCCTTTGTTCTGCTCAGTCTCACAATGCTGTCACCGCACCATCTCCTTTCAGATTGTTTTGACAGTTGTCCAAACCCTTTTTCAAGCAGAGCATGAGAAATGGCAAAATCATACAGGACAAGTCAGTGTGGACAGAAGTGGAGGGGGGATGTGACAAGTTGTGGGCAAGGTAGAAGAGGGGATGGCTTATAATGAACCCCAAAGGAAAGGGGAGCACTGTGACTGCTCAGTGCTTCTAACAAGATCTGGAGAATATAAATGTTCCCCTTAGCATGGGGGTCACCATGCTAGTGGCTGCCCTGTCCCCCATGGGAGCCCAGGAACTGCAAGACTGATTCTTCAGAGGTGCTGAGCACCCACCCCTGGGAAGTGGAAGGGGGGGTGATTATATTTAACACCTCTGAGAACTAAGCCTCAGACACCACAGCTTGAGGGTGTGAATACACCTACATCAGAAGCAGCTTCAACAGGGGAGTAGCTGTGTTCTAACAGCTACATGTGAACCAGTGGAAAACAATCCTGAGACCTTTGTATAGTTCTCTGCTCCATCACACAGAACAATTAGACACACCAGCCCCTGCCCTTTCGAACTGAAACTGCTCCAAATGGAAAGTGTGCACACCCAGAAGCATCCAGAAGTGGAGACCACTTTAGAAAATGTCATTCCCCACTCTCTCTGCCTCACCTTTTTGCTTGTAAAATGAGAAGAATGGTGTGTGCTTTTCTGAGGTTCTTTTAGATCTGCAATGGAGGAGAGGAGTTTCAAAAATACTGTGGCCTAGTCTATATTAGACACTTGTAATGACAAAAAATATCCTTCTGTCAGCAGTCTTGCATGTGTACGTGCTCAGTTTGGGGTCCCTCCTGATGAAACCCTGACTTTGGACTCTGAAAGTCAATCTACCGTCTTTTGACAAGCTGGGGGATCTGTCTGTACAACTTACGAATTCTGATGAAAAATATGAAGTTGTTAAATTGGAACATCTCTATCAATGTGTTTGCTAAGGAAGCCTCCAGCATATACCTATTGGTCAAGGGGTAATGAAGTATGTGCCTTGGCTAAGAAAACTATTGCTGATTCATTTTTTTACACCCCAGGGAATTATGCTCAGAAAAATTCAAAATGATGAAAAATTGATTACATTTTTTTTAACATATTAAACTAAATGTAACACAATTTCAACCTTCTTTAGAAATATATGCAGGTAGCTGTATGGCGGGGTTTGGGGTGTGGTTGGGGGTGGGTGTCAGGTGTTTGTATGAGGGAGTTTATAGATTCAGAGATTCAGAGATGTTAGGGTCAGAAGGGACCTTAACAGAGCATCGAGTCTGACCCCCTGCCTAGGCAGGAAAGAGTGCTGGGGTCAGATGACCCCAGCCAAATGCCTATCTAGCCTTCTCTTAAAGACCCCCAAGGTAGGGGAGAGCACCACCTCCCTTGGGAGCCCATTGCAAATATTGTCCACCCTTACCGTGAAGAAAAAAAACCAAGCCAGGTGGCCCAAACCCACAACATTAGCATTATTAGCACCACACTCTAACCAGCTAAGCTAACTGGCCACCAGCTGTGAAGGTGTGACGGGGTGTGCGTGTGTGTAGGATTTATGGGGGTGGTGGTGAAGGGGTGCAAGGGGCGTGGGTGGGGTTTGTGGGTGGGTGTAGGTATGGGAGTGTGCAGGGTTTGTGGCATATGCTCACCCATGCACTACCCCAGTACAGCCCCTCCCACCACGTGCCCCCCACAACGCACAGCCCCTGCCACCACACGCCTCCCCTGCACAGCTCCTGCCACCAGCAGGCCCATGGGGCATTCCTGGGCATGGCAGGCAGAGTCCCCTGTGGTACATGGCTCTGGCAAATCCTGGGGGCTGCACGTGACGGCACTGCTGGTGGGCACCTTTGGGCCAGACTGGACTGCCTCTGTGCCAGCAAGTGGGGCTCGTGGCGCTGCAGGTGGGAACCACGTGCAGCCCCAGGCACTCAGCTGCAGCTGCCCACCACTGGGGACTCTGCCTGCCATCCAGGAGTGCCCGAAGGGCCTGCCACTGGCTGCTGCTGGCAAGGGTGTGCACCGTGGCATGGAGGGCATATGGCAGGAAAGCCCATGCCCACCCACAAACCCCACACATACCCCCATGTCCACCCCCTTCTCCTACAGGTCGGATCTTCCCTTCCCACTCACCAGCTCTCCGTAGGGAATTATGCAATGTTATGTGATTACACACAGTCATACATTTTACGTGCAAATTTATGTGGGCACATCATTGCATCATTCTTTGGGGTGTAATTTTTTTCCCTACTTAGAAGGCACTGATGACACTGGAAAATGACTAGTCACAAGGAAAAGACAGAAGTGAAAAGAAGGTGTTTAAAAGGGAACTTGCTAGTGGAGCTGAGATTCATAGAAAGTGCTGGACAGGAAGGTGAAGAGGTGGAAGGGCATTATGGAGGAGGCTAGGAGGGCCAGCCCATCCTATTCTGCCGAACCTGTGGCCGCAGAGGGCCCCGTAGTCAAAGGGCTGTACCCCACTTCCCCTCCGCACCATGTTTAAAGGGCTCAGTGCAGGCAGGAAGCACCTTCCTGGCCAACTGAGGGAGGAGTTCCCAGCTCCGCTCCCACCCTGGCCTCGGTCTTGGCGTCGTCCCCGGAGAGGGAACCCAGGCGTCCCCAGCACATGCTGCCACCACCCTGAGCCCCCATCAGCGCAGCCCATGTGCATGCAGCCTGGGCCCGACTACTTTATTTCAGTGAATTCATACTGCAATTATCTGCAATGCAGCAAGGGGCCCAAAACTTTATCTTGCAGGGGGCCCCAGTAAATTGTGGGCCGGCCCTGGAGATCAGATAAAACAAACTATGACTACAAAAAGAGCCCACAGGAAGGGTGAGCTAGATAGAGGATCGCTGCATGCAAGAAATTTGTTATTTTCTAATGTACTTAACCCTTTTGTAATGAACCTTTTTGTGCTTAACCACTTAAGTATAGAGCAACGGTGTTCAGTATCTCTGTGCAAAGCCATTGCGTGTGTGTATCAGCTATGCCTACCATGTGATTCCTGAGAAATTCACCTGTAAACCAGAACAATCACTCAAGAAGTCCACCAGAATGCACAAAGAAATTATGTGAGGTATTTGTAGTCAGGCCTTTGTAAGGTATTTGTATTATGTAAGGTATTTGTAGTCAGCACATCAGAGCAGCCACCTGGCACATCTACAAGCCCTCACTCTTTCCCAGACTCCTGCCAAAAGACAGGAAGGTGGGAGTCTTGGAAAGTACCTGTAGATGTGCCAGGAAGCTGCTCTGGTGCAACCACCATTTGTATGCAGGGTTCGCTTCATGGCCCCATGTTGTTCAACAACTTTATCAATGATTTAGATGAGGATGTGGAAATCACGCTGGCCAAGTTTGCAGATGATACTAAGTTTTGGGGAAGAGTGGTCACACTAGGGGATAGGTTGTGGGTCCAAGTGAACCTGGACAAACTGGAAAGGTGGGTGGAGCAGAACCAGATCCAGTTCAATAAGGAGAAATGCAGAGTGCTTCATCTGGGGAGAAGTAACCAGTGACATGAATATATGTTAGAAGGATGAACATGAGCTGCCAGTGTGATGCTGTAGTCAACAGAGCATATAGCATACTGGGATGTATTAGCCAATGCATCATGAGCAAGGCTAAGGAAGTGATACTTCCCCTCTACTCGGCACTGGTGAGAGCCCAGCTGCAGTACTGTGTCCAGTTCTGGGCACTGCACTTCAAAAAACCCATGGAGCATCTTGAAAGGGTCCAGAAAAGGGCCACAAGAATTACTGAGGGCCCGGAGGACAAACATGAGGGCAGACTAAGGGATCTGGGATTGTTCAGCCTGGGGAAGAAAAGACTGTGGAGGGACTTTGTGGTCATCTATCAGTATGTACGGGGTGCATATTGGGAGCCTGAAGAAAAGCTGTTCACTAGGGCACCCCGGGGGAGGACAAGGAACAATGGCCATAAACTGTTAGAGGACGGATTCGGGTTGGATGTGAGGAAGAACTTCCTTACGGTGAGGGTGACCAGAATCTGGAACAGGCTTCCCAAGGCGGGGTGCAGGCCCCAGCCTTGGAAGTCTTCAAGAAGAGACTGGACAGATACCTTCCCGGGATCATTTGATCTCAACAGTATTCCTGCCCAGAACAGGGGGGTTGGACTCGATGATCTTTTGAGGTCCCTTCCAGCCCTTCATTTCTGTGATTCTATACGCTGTCATTACAGTGTGCTGGAGCAGACTCCATTAATCGAATCTGCTGGAGTGTGCTAACGAGCGTGCTCCAGCCAGCCTCCACATCTTGAGTATTAGTGTCCCTGCGCTTCAAACTGGTGGCAGGGGTGCTTTAACTAAAGCTCATCAAATGAGGTTTAGGTAAAGGATCCCTACTGCATGTTGAAGTGCGGGGATACTGATACAGAGACGCTGTGGGCGCTTTAATTAAATCAACCCCTCCCCCATCCCCAGAGTATGTGTAAAAACGCCTGTGGTGTGATTAAGTCTTAAACTACTGGAGGATCTGAGAAATCAGTACTGGACCCTGGGGCTGGATATTAGGCCAGTGGGTTCCAGCTCTTAAAATAATCTGACCTCATTGAAAACAAAGCCATTAAAGCCCTCCTTAACTTATTCAGTGTTTTCAAATATTTCTCACTCTATAGCTTATCCTTAATGGAAGGCGTCAGGGAGACATGTTAGTTCTGTTCACGTCTAACGTCTTCCGTACCTAATTATAAATACCTTTAATTTTAAACTTAATTCTGTATTTATGTTAGCTTTACCATTGCCCAAAACTGTGTGTGTGTGTGTGTGTGTGTGTGTGTGCGTGTGTGTGTGTGTTAGCAGCAGGGAGTTTAAATTCCTTCTGAGGCATTATGTGACAATCAAATCTTTAACTATTTAAGTTTTAAAATATAAGCCCAACCAAAAATAATTTCTTCATGCATTCTGGTAGACTCCTATTTCTAATATTTTATACCATAAACTGAAGCTATTTCATATAACCAAAACAATCTGTACAATATCAACTTTTCCCCAATTAAAGTATCTCTTCTGACTAGCCAAATTATCCTACCCATATCAGTTAATACAAGATGGATCTGTAATTCAGATTTAAGATCCTGTAGCTGTTTTCTCTAAATGAATGGGTCATTACAAGCAAGGTTTTCTTGAATTTTAACAAAAGGCTTCTGTTTTTGTTAGCTTCAGATTCTCAACTTCAGATTCATGGCTAGAAAACATTCTTCCTAACTATATCCTCTCTCCTTGGACAGGTGTTAAGGAAACAAAAATTAACTTAAAAGAGAATTAAAGTTCCCTTTCTATTTAAAAGCCATGATAAAGTTAGAGAAACAGGGCAGAAGTCAGGACTGTAATATCATCTAATAGCCTACCCCTTCATCATCATCGGCAGTCCCTCACAGTCAAGGATGATTGTCTTCCATGATTGCTTTATCTGTTGGTCTGAAGATGAGTAACGAGCCCCGTCTGGGATTGCCAAATTTTATTGCAACCTTACACCTTATAACTGAGATGAATATAAACCAGCTTTCAACATCACATCCTGCGCCATTCAACACTTCCAGACAAAAACTCGGATTTAGGATTTCAGAGTGTTTGAAGCCGAAGAAATTTCTTACCATGGCCACAGACTGGTTTGAGGAAATTAAAAGCAAAGGTCTTTTTTCAGCACATTGTTGGAGAGATTACAAATTTCTCCAGCTGCAGGATGAAACTGAACTTTTAAATGTTTCAGAAGAACAAAAGTAGCTAAAAGGCAAGTCTCTCCAGTGGGGGAGTCAAACTCTGCCCAAGGGGGTTTGGAGAAAGGGCAGTCCAAGAAGGGAAGGCCAACATTCAGGGGTAATGAAACAGATTCACCTATAAAGAGATAATTACAGGCCTGGAGAAGGGTTACTGTCCTATACCTTCATTGTCTTAACAAACAGGGTCTACCGGTTTTAGGAGGCCTAGTGCACCCTTCCAAAAGGATCTCAGAGCCCAGGGAGAGCCTTGTCCTAAACTAGCCAAGCTCCCTGGGGAAAAAAAATCTAGCTCAGATTGGGATAAATAGTTCCTCCCTTCTGAACCCTGAAGTTTGTGTTCAAGGCCAGCAATATTGTATGCGACAGGCAGATGGAAGTTTTCATGCAGTCTTGATCAGGCCTCTCCAGTTGTTCTCTTTTTCTACAGCTCTGGTTTTGATATTTTCTAGGACAGCTTCATTGATTTTGTAATTCAGCCTAATTCTCCTAAAGTTATAGTCTTTAATCGACAAGTAATTAATTTGTAGCTCATGAGCTAAGGCCATTTGATTTCTCTTGAATAAAAAGGACACAGGTGACACAATGTACCTTAAATACCTGAATAAAACACACTTCTTTCTGACAGAATGTTTTAAAACTATTTTCCAACCTTTTCTATTAGCCTTTCTATCAGTTCTTTCCAGATTTCTGGGGAACGGGTCACTGAATCTTAAATTCCACCTCTGCTTACTTTTGCAGTTCTTGGAAATAATCAGGGATCCTGGCTTTCTCTGATTTAACATCCACCCCCCCGGTCCAGGATTTTGATTTAAAAAAGTGACCCCAAATCCACATTTGTCCACGATTAAAATGAAACACCACTATATATATGTGCGTGTGTGGTGTTTCATTTAAATTTCGGAAAAAATGTGGATTTGGGGTTACTTTTTTTTTAACCGAAAACTGAGGATTTTTTTTTAAAACAGAGAAAACCAGGATTCCTGGAAATAATGTACCACTCACTCTAGTACCATGTTCAGAGAGTGCTGCCATTGGGCTAGGCCTCATCTTTCCACCTGGAAACATAATTAAACCCCAGAGGTACAGCCCAGTTAGGTTCATGATTTCTAATCTCAAATCTGAAAAACTGCAAATAGAACGGCATTCAAAAGCTGGAACAACTCGCAGGAAAACCTGGAGCTGCCCCTGTAGCCTCAGATCATCAGAAGGGAACAGCAGGAGTAGCTTGACCATTGGCATGGCCTCCTGGATTATAACAAGGTCTCTAATATTAGGTGCAGAACCATGTCTAAGATGACCCAGCTGTTTTAGAGACAAAGGAAAGCTAGAACCCCTTATCTGGTTTAATAGATACCAGCAGAGTTAATCTCTCTTAAGACTTTTAGACTCTTGCCAGACTTACCACATTTTCACATATAATATCAAACCACAAGCCTCCTTGGCCTCTCCCTTCCATTCCCTACAAACAGATGCAGCAGCGATATACAAACTGCTGATGAGCACAGAGGAGGGGCAGGACTGATTGCTTGTGCAGAGTCAGGATGAGCAAACAGTTTCAGGATGAATATAAAAGAGAAGGGACATTGCTTGTTACTCATGGCATTGTAAAAGGACTTCCCAGTCCTTAACTTGCAGGGAGCAGTAGCCAATTTTGGTTCATAATTGGGAGTATGGGATTATGAACACTGTGATCTCGGCTTGGTCAGCAACTGCAACAAAAGGTCACATTGCTCATTTCTATGCATGGTCAAGCCGGCAGCATGGCCAACCCTTTCAGTTTGCTAGGGGGCTGATCTCACTGGATACTGGCCCCTGCCCAGGAACAACCCCCCACCATGGGGTTGGTCTAAGTTTCTCTGAAAATGGATGCCTGCAGCAGCTGGACCTGCCTAGTCCTTCCTCTTCATTCTCCTGCCAAATCTACAGACTTACCTACTGCTGCTCTTCCAGGCCCAGGTGCAACTTGTCAGATCAGATCCTGGCCCCACAGCCCCTAGAGAAGATTTCACCCCTTCCACACTTCAAAGGGCAGGCAGCCTGGCTCCCCCTCCGTGCCTCTCCTGGGAGAACGAAACCACAAGCAAACAAGTTACTAGCCCCGTCATTTGGGCCGAGGTATGGCTTTGCTCCAGCAACCTGCCTGCCGTCCTAAATCGGGTCAGTTGTAGCACCCTTGTTGCTGCTCTGGTCTACCCACCTCCCTTAGTATCTCTGTGTTTTGGCATCAGTCAAAAACCAGTTCTGGGGCTAACTGTGCCGTGGGGGCTAGTCGGAGAAGGAAGTGTGGAGCACCCATCCAGGCGAGGTCAGGGAGGCATTTTTCTGCACCCGCAGAATAGGCTTGGCGGTTCTCCTCCAGAGGGAAGGATTAGGCCCCTAGAACACGCAAGTGCAAGGTCCGATTGTGCCCCCGGCTCCCTTGCCCAGCTCAGACAGCGCCTTACTCTGGAAATCGCCCCCAGGGTTTCAGTGAGCCTCTCCGAGCCCAGAAGGGCAGAAGTGTGCCCTGAGCCTGGGCACTAGGAAAGAAAGCTGCAAGGAAAGGGAGACATGGGCACATTTCTGCCACCAGAAGGCAGCCCCGAGCTGCAGATCTGACACCGCTGAGGCAGGAGGCTTGATGCTGCTTCCTCCTGGCAGAAACGCTCCGAGCGGCAGCAGGCTGTGGCTGCTCTTTTGATCCGTTTCTAATTACTTCCCCCCCACACACACACATTCAGCCCCTCATTTCCTTCACTTAATAAAAGACCTGACAGCAGGCAGAGGTTGCAGGTTATGGAGAGAAGCTTCCTGTTGTTGTTTCGGATGCATCTTTGTAGAGGAGCTTGCTGGGCAACCGGACGTGCCTGGCCAGAAATACCAACTTGCCATGACACAGCAGGAACTGCGTCTAAAGCTGCAGCAGCCTGCTTTGGTCAGATGCCCAGTGGGCAGCGGGGGGCTTTCTCTGCCCGGCAGTGCTGCTCTGCAACTGCTTGTCTCTTGTGGGCGATGCTGAACTTCTGGAGCTGCGGTTCTCAACCTTTTTAGACTCAAAGCACCCCTCGTCTGGCTTGAGGCCCCCTCTAGACCTTCTGTGAACTGAGCAGCACCCATCTCAAAAAATAACTTATTACAGCACTTCCTTCCTTCCAGAGGGGACAGGCGGTGGGTTTGGGGAGCAGCTAGGCAGGGAGAGCCTGAGCCTGCCCTTGTCTGCTTCCTGTGTCACCCTTCAAGGGATCCCTGGGACCCTGGTTGAGAATCACTGCTTGAGAAGGAGGAATTAGTTATGAATTGCTTAAACTGGGGGTGGGGGAGGAGAGAGGAGTAATGCTCTGGCCATTCTTTAGGGGGCAAACCACAATGCACATGTGTACGAACACCTTCTATCACAGGGGTGGGCAAAATGCAGTCTGTGGGGCTCCTAAAACATTTAGAAAATTAATATTTATCTGCCCCTGGCTGCCTGTCATGCAGCCCTCGATGGCTTGCCAAAATTCAGTAAGCGGCCCTTTGCCCAAAATCATTGCCCGCTCCTGTTCTATCAGGTTGAATGAACCTGATCATGTAACAGACCCCAAAGTAGTGGAACAGAATGAAAACACTACCCACACACAGGAGGATTTAAGAACAGCCCAAAAAAGGCACTAGAAAAGAAACCAGGACTCATGGTAGAGGTGATATCTTTTATTAGACCAACTAGATTTTTGCAAAAAAAGTCTTTAATTGCAAACTTTCAGGAACAAACACCCTACATCGGGCATTGGAGAAAAGATTGTAAAAGTTCTCCTGGACAGTATTTCCAGGCATGGGGAAAGGGTTGCCTAGAACCAGGTAAGGCTTACTGGTCCTCTCTGATCACAGCTACGTAGACATTAAAAGCTGCAAGCAGCTCTTTGACGTTTTTAGTTTAGGGAGGGTTTGCCTCGTCAGGAAGGATTCAAGCAGAACAATGCTAGCTGCAGAAAGCAAACGGTCTAATTTCCTTCTCTCATGTCCAGAACTTGAATCCACTTCAAAGAAGCCTCACAGATCCATGCGTCGTCTTCATTCACTGGAAACTCCTCTGCCTGGACTTTCTGGGCAACAGCAGTGCCCTTCCTTTGGCCGCAAGGTCGGTGCGTGGGATGAGAGTTCACCTTTAGATTCTGCTTCTGGATGGTTCACTCCCTTAGGACCCAGTCACTTCTCTGCAATAAAAGCTCACTGTTGGCCCAACATAGAACTGGTGTACAAAAGAAGAAGCTCCAAATCCTATTGTCACGCTCCAACACCAGCCTGTCTGATCTTTGGTCTTCTTTAGAAGGAAGCAGCAGTTGATGAGGTTTTGCTCAGTCACTTGGAAAACTAAAACTAAGCAGAAAGCCTCCGTACCTTACAGTATCATTCTCTTCAGTTCAAAGAAACTATTCTTTCTCTTCTCCAAATCTCAGCCCTCCAGGAGCAGATTCAGGGCCAATGCAACAGAACCACCCTCAGTTTGCAAAGGGCAGTAGGTCAGTGCTGTCAGCTCTCTAACGATCTATTGACTTCTGTGGGTTGGGGTTAGGATGCACTGGTGACAGGGCAACTGCTGTGTGGAGGACACTGAACCTAGCCGAGGCAGCAGCTGTGATACGGACTCTCCCTTTCTTTTAAATAATGGATGGAGTGAGGGAAATGGAACTGCTGAGGTATAACACTGCATTCAAGACACAGGCTATACCAGGGATGAATTTGGTCCTGGGTCCTGTGTTGCAGCTGCCCTGTGTGTGGATTTCCTTTCTCCAAGCAATGAAATGAGGCAACGGAGGTTGTTGCTTTGTGCCACGCTGCCAACGTGCCCTGGCACTGGCATGCCCTGGCACTCGATCAACCTTTTCCAGGAAGAGAAGTTTCTGCCTTTTGTGCCCGGTCACCCCTGGGCAGAGCTGAGTGGAGAGGGTTCAATGTGCTCTAGAGTCATATAAAAGACTTTGGATGATTTTTTTAAATTGGCTGCTGTGCGTTTCCATTGATTGTTGTTTTTTGACAACCAAATCCAAATGTTTTAGTTAACAATCAAGTCGTTTTCAGCACAGAGCAGAAACTTCCACCTTTGTCAAAGGCAATTTTCCTTGAAAATATCAGACCCAAATGGTGAAACATGCTCAGCCCCTGGGTCAGCCACTGGGGCATCAGTTTGCAAGTTGTCATCGTGTCCTGAGGGTGGAATTTGGTTCCTTTAGGAACCAGAGATGGAGGCCTCCATTCCTTTTCTCTAATCTACTGACCAGCTGCTTCTGTCACAGGGCAGCTTCGGTCAGTCATTTCCACTGCTGCTGAGTTAGAAGCAGTGAGCTAGAGCTAAAAGGCTTCTTCCCTCATTGTATCATTCTCTTCAGTCCAGAGACTCCATCTGTACAATAAAGGATAATGATACTGCCCTCTTTTGTAATGCACCTTACAATCTGCTGATGAAAAGCACTATGTAAGAGCTGGATCTTTCATAGTTTCATAGTTTCTAGGGTCGGAAGGGACCTGAGCAGATCATCGAGTCCAACCCCCTGCCATGGCAGGAAAGAGTACCGGGGTCAAATGACCCCAGCAAGGTGTTCATCGAACCTCCGCTTAAAGCCCCCCAGGGTAGGGGCCTGCACCACTTCTCTTGGAATTTGGTTCCATATCCTAGCTGCCCTGACCGTGAAGTCGCGCCTCCTGATGTCTAATCTGAATTTACCCTCTGCCAGCTTGTGACCGTTATTCCTGGTCACTCCTGGCAGTGCTCGGGGGAACAGGGACTCCCCCAATGCCTGCTGATCCCCCCGACTAGTTTGTAACAGGCCACAAGATCCCCCTCAGCCTTCTCTTGTGGAGGCTGAACAGGTTCAGGTCCCGTCGCCTCTCCTCGTAGGGCCTGCCCTGCTGTCCCCTGATCATACGAGTAGCCTCCTCTGGACCCTCTCCATGTTGTCCACGTCCCTCCTGAAGTGTGGCACCCAGAATATTATCATTGTACATCCAGCCAGTCTCCAGCTTACCCAGTCGAGGGCTATTGCTGTGCTCACATCCACTGCAAATCCTTGGTGCTGGCTTTCCAATAGGTTAAAACAATGGTTTTCAACCTGTGGTCCACAGAGGGTCCGCAGGTCACATCTAAGGGGTTAGTGAAACATGATTATGATCAATCAGAAGTACGTGAATACCCACACTTACCGTTCAAAGGGGTCCACACCTCCATTAAAAATGTTTAGGGGTCTGCAAGTGAAAAACGGTTGAAAACCACTGGATTAGAAGTTAGCATGAGAGTGACTCTTGTCACCTGTGGTCCCTTTGTGGCTACCCTGGCAGTACAAAGGTGCAAGAAGGCAGAGATAAGGCCCTCACAGTGAATGCTGTTGGCACAGGAGATATTCTGGAGCAGATCAAGGGCAGCCCTGAGGAAGAAGTGGGTGGAAAGGGGCAGAGATGGAGCAAATCTTATACTAGTGCAATGTTCATAGGAGCCATAAAGATAGAGCATGATCTATAGAAACACTACATCTGCCCTAGCCTCCACTGGGCCCAAACTTGCTCCTGTCAGCATAAATGCCAAAAGGCACGAACCCCCTTAACTCAACTCCTGTGAGGATCTGTACAAAAATGAATTCCCTTTGTTGCCCCTAAGCCTGGAAGTCCTGTAGGAGTCTTTCCAGAAGGGTTAGTGGAACCCAGCCTCTACCAAGAGACAACAGTGAAGAGCAAAGAACTTGACCATATTGCTTTACTTCAAGCTTTCATGTTGCCTGCATCTTAGGGAGCTGCCAGCCTCTGGAGCGGTTGCTGGAGTGCTGGCCAGGAGCTGTCTTACTCTAGGACATGTGTGTTGTGACTGTGTACTCCTTGCCCAGCTGCTTCATCTGCCCATGTGTTCAGAGAGCAGCAGTTGTAGAGCAGGCGCTTTGGAGGCAGAGCAGGGAGGGCCACGGGCTAGGGATTAATCCCATCTCCCTCCAGATGGTTGGGTGAGTCTGATGTGCTGGGTGGCAGAGGTGTCCTGTGCTGTAGAGCTCCAATCAGGGGCATTTCCCAACCTCTTTCCTGCTGGTGATTTCTACAGTGAAGCTCTTTTCTTCCAGTTCATTGCTGCTTGACCCTATCTCCTTTCCATTGTCTTATGGTTTGGCTCTAGGTCTGTTGCCTCTTCCTTTCTATACTTATCCTTTCCCTTTGTCCATAGCTCAGTGATCCTCAGCTAGGGTACCACTGCACCCTGAGATGACTTGAGAGTCTTTCAAGGGTGCCACGCACTGCCAGCATCGTGAGGTGTGCAAACAGGATTTGCAAGATAAACCCAGAGATTTCAAACAGGAATCCAGAGTGATAACACTCTTTTGACCTGCTGTGCTCTTCCTGAGTTGTTTGCAACAGAAAAAATTGCTCTATTTTTTTTCTAAATGATCAAAAACTAAAAGCTGGCATTTTTCAAAAGTGGCCGTGAGTCTAATAAGAGGTGCCTTGAATCTAGAAAGGTTGAGAACTACTGGTGTGGTTAATCTGTAACTTTCCTTGCATATCCTTTCTCTGCTTTTCAAACAGCAGCTCTCCTCTTTTTTAGACCATGTCCGTAAATCTTTCTGCTTTCCTGGGCCCTTGTCTGTGTTCCTCGCTACTTGACTTTTTAGCAGCAGTAGTAGGTGATGTGTATTCATCAGAGAAAACTTGCCTGTGCATGTGTGTGTTGCCCAACACAGAAACAGAGCTTTGTCTCCTTTCCCCCAGCTCAAGTATCATAAAATCATAGAGAAGTCCAGAGCTCATCTAGTCCAGCTCCCTGGCAGAGGCAGGATCAGCCCTATCCAACCCCCCCGATACAATCCATAATCTAACCTCTACATAAGACTACCATCAACGAAGTCATTTTTCTTCTCCCCTCTGCTGAAGGTACTTCTTGCTGCCTGTCATGCCCCAGTGGTTCCTGGGACTTGGAGCCGGTTTATTTGCCATTTCCTACCCGCCCTTTAACAGTGGAATGGGTGAGCTCCAGGCAGCTTTGTTTCCAACAGCTGCAGTGGAAGCACAGCTCAAAGCCTGCTGGGCCAAAGCAGTGCCAATGCAGATGGACAGGAGGCAGGAATTCTTTGAAGACTGAGGAAAGAGAGATAGGGTGGAGGGAACCGAGAATAGGAGGTACCTAGAGGGAAAAAAAGGGCGCTTGTATGTAATCTCCAGCCCATGCTAGAGAAGCAGGGATCCAGTTACCGCAGGGACTGGCTCACTGTCCTGAGCAGGGTGATCTGTTCTTACTTTTGAATTTCATGTATTTAAAGTGCTACTGGAGGAGGATGCTAACTGCTCTAGTTCGTGATCCCCTCACTGTATCTGTTATGCAGCCTTCTGTACATCTGTTAGAACTTATTCCAACACTGGGACCTATTCCAGTGGTTCTCAACCTTTTTTAGACTTGAAGCACCTCTCATGAAATTTGAGGCACCCCTTGGAAAATGTCAGCTCTAAGTTTTCACTCACTTTTTGGCTCAGGAAGAATAATAGAGCGATTCTTCTGTTGCAAATAACTCAGAAAGACCACAGTGGGGCAGACTGTTTTTAACACTATGAATTCCTAGTTGGAATCTCTGGGGTTATCTTGTGAATGATGCTTATACACTGAGGAGTGGTAACATTGTGAGGCATCCCACAGCACTCTTGAAAGGATCTGGGGGCACCCCAGAGAAAAATGGCACCCGGATTGAGTCACTGACCTATTCCATCTCAGTACAGCCCTCTTGCCAGACCTTTATCAGCGAATATAGGCAGCCTCCTGACGTAGCCTGTCTTCCCACATTAGCTGCTTTCTCTCACCCCCCTTCACTCTGGCATTCAAGCTGATTCAAAAGCTGTGCTTCCTTAGCTATGAAATCAGCTATAATTCTAGTTTATGGCTTTAATTTTCTGCCACAAGCTTCTCGTGTCCTATGTGAATCCATTTCACCTAAGATCCAGCCTCCCCAAAATCAAGGCTTGGCTGGCTGCGTAAAAATTGGAATTTTTCTCCTGTGGTTTCACTGGCTGCTCCGTCTCCCCTTCAACAGGGGGAAACAGCCAAGGAAAGGGTAAGAGCTGTCTTCCTGCCACATCATTCTGTAGGGGACAAGAAGAATAACAGTCCATCATGGGCAAGCAAGAAGGAGTAGAGAGAGGCAGAGGGAAAGCAGTTGTGTGTTGGGGCAGTCGCTTGCTTTGCCCAGGGGACTGGTTTTCTGCCTTGTTACTTAGCAAGGTTGTTTTTTTTTGGCTGAGTTACAAACTCAGGGAAAGGCCTGAAATTCATGGGTTGAATACAATCATAAAATTATAGAAACATAGGGTTTACAGGGACCTCCAGCGGTTATCTAGTCCAACCCCCTGCTCAAGACAGGATTATCCCTATCCAAGCTACCCCAGACAAGTGTCCTTCCAGACTAGTCCAAACAAAATTGTATGCACAATCCTCTTGCCCACATACCAGGTACAGTGCCCAAAAACATCAAGGACACTTTAGCTGGCCTCAGGTAAAGCAGGAGGACAAGGGCACTGTACGGTCCTTTGTTAAATATACTTGAGAGAACCACAGAAGAGAAACATGCTCCCTGCTACAGAGAAAGGTTATACCTCGCCTCCCCCCATAGTCCTTGCTGATCAGACCATGGGGCAAAATTCCTTCCTAATCCCAGATACGGTGATTGGTCTGGTTCTGAGCAGAGAAGCAAGACCCTTTAGTCAGGAACATCTGGGTTTAAGTCCCATCAGGACCCCAGGCATTTGCAGCTGCTGGAGGGAAAAATCTTCCTTCCCATCCCCCATATGGCAACTAGCAAAGTTCAGAAGTGAGGGAAAACCAAGCACCCTCCATTGAATCACAAGCACAACTACACCCATCCATCACATACTCTAACTACAGAGCCAGAACCCCTCTTCCTGTCATCCTATCCCTTCTATAAACTTGTCCCAGCTTTTCCATCCTGATTTATACATGAGCTGGTTGTGGAGCTCCGCTTCATTCTTCTCATTCCACTCTGGATTCCAGAGCTCTTCACATGATCCTCAAATGAGACGTATGTGTGGCTCTCCTGGGCTTCCTGCCATTGTTCTTCAATGCACACTGCAGGCATTGCTGCCCCTAGAACATCCCTGACCAATGCTTATCCAATCTCTTCTTGAAAGCCTCCGATCAAGGAGGCTCCACAGCTTCCCCAGACAGTCTATTCCATGGCCTCACTGTTCTAACAGATTTTGCCTGGGCTGAAGAAGGACCTCATCAATTTGCATCTTGTCATATTGAATGTTAAAGTATTGGGCTGTATGCTTTTAACCTTGGTAAAAGCCCCTCTACATCATATTTCTGAGACTGGTTTGCTGCTCTTGCTCTCCTCACTTGTCTGCAACTTGTGTTTAACCTCTGTTTGGGGCCTGTCTCCAGTGAGGCTTGAATCAGATAGGTGCCTTCCTAGAAATACAAAAGAAGGGAAAACATGAATTCAGACTTCAGTGTTGATAGATTTGCTGATCTCATTTATGCTGAGCCTGAACTCTAAATACCAGGCCCAGGCTCATATTGTCCTAGGGTGGTGGAATTTTCTCCCTGGTGAGATGCATTTTGCTGACTCATAGTGCTAACTCAAAGCAGATTTACATTTAAAAAAGAATCCTGTTACCCCACAGGCTACAAGGTCAGATTTAGTTGATAGGACACTCACTCTCTGTTGGAATGAGCCACTAACTACGTTACTATACTTGGACATCCTCTGCAAGGCAGTTCAAATATCAAGTTGTCCACGCCACAAAAACCTCATGAGATTAGAAATTATAAATATGCAAATAAGGATTGTTTGGGGATTCAAATGACAGGGAGATTGCACTGGGTAAATGATGAGCAGGGAGCAGGGGTCCTAGTAAATAAAGTTAATTTTAGGGCAAGAATGTATAAATACGCAAGGACCGAAACAGTCCGGCAGGTATATGACGTAGACCAAACATAACCAAGAGAGGTGACCGATGAACCAGGTACCTCCATGGTCACTTATCTAGAGCTGGGTCTGCTAGCTAGCAGTATAGCCATAGCAGCACAGACCAAAGGTAGTCAAAGGTGGTGTTTGCTCAGAGGAATAAATGATAGGAACTTGGTTCTCCCATCTGAGATTCCTATTAATCTCTGGCTCATGCTGTCCTTGTTTTACATTGTAGAAATGCTACTAATAACTTGTATAATCTTTTACAAAATGTTTACTCCCTCTGTGCCTCAGTTTCCCAATCTGTACAATGGGGACATTGCTTCCCTACTTTACAGGGCTGTTATGAGAATAAGTTTGCAATATACCTGGCATACATAAAGCAGTTTACATCTGCAAGGCATCAAAGAATGGTATGAATGACAGAAAACAACACATTGCTTACAGCTTTTTATATTACTGCGTATATAACAAAACTGATCTAATTGATAAGTTAAAAGGGGTTGCTTTACACCAGAGATTGTCATAATTATTTGGCTGATGTGAATGTTCATCACTATCCTCTACTGGAGAGAATCAGAACTGTTCAGATGCGTGTCAGACTCCACAGACGGCAAATGAACATTTTCATCAGAATTTATGTTTGTAGGGCAGGAGGGTGGGAATTCCCTCTCGCTGCCAGGGCAGTGAAATCCTAAATGGCTAAATGGTGTGCAGCTGCAACCTACACAGGCCGGTATTGCTAACACTTGTGGGTGTCCTAAAATCTCAGGTGATTTGTTTGGAATTTAATTTTTCCTTTAAAAATCTAGCCTATATAGTGCAGAGAAAAGCTTGAAACATCCTAACCATGATCAAGAAGCTCAAAAATCAGAAGGTAAATAAACAGAGCATAATATTTATTATTTGTTTTTAACTTTTTTTTAATGCAGGCAAATATAGAGGCAAAACTCCAACAGCTGAGTAACAGACTTGAATTGCACAAGATTAGAAGTATTATATATTTACAAAATAAATAATATAAAACAATTCTTATACCTTATCTGTATTATAAATAAAATGTTTACATATGTAAATATAACACTCATTAATGTTCAAACAATCTGGAGATGGACACCAGCTTAATGGCTGGTAAATTTATAGGCATGTATGGATGTACATGTGTATACGCACACATATATGTGTGTATATATATGGATATGTACACATATGTGTGTATACACATATAGACATGTATACACACATGCATAAATATTACATATGCATATATACATAGATACGTGTGTACACACACACACATATTTGTGTGCATGTAGCTAGACTGATAGCTAGATAGACGAATAATCTATACATATTAACCTTCATCGCTTTATTATCTAGTAAGAAATTAAAGCATACCTAGATTATGTTTGGTCTACGTCATATACCTGCCGTACTGTATTTACACATTCTTGCCCTAAAATTAACTTTATTTACTAGGGCCCCTGCTCCCTGCTCATAATTTGCCCAGTCCAGTCTCCTTGTCATTTGAATCCCCAAACAATCCTTATTTGCATATTTATGATTTTTAATCTCATGAGGTTTTTGTGGCGTGGACAACTTGATATTTGAACTGCCTTGCTGAGGATGCCCAAGATTTCCTATGTGGCATTAAGACCCGCTTTCCTCAGACAGGAGGCAGCGCTCTCTTGGCAAACGCTCGGGGCAGCATGGGGAGCAGCCAGCATGTGTACAGCAGCGCCCTGAGTGAAATCAGCCGCCTTTCCAAACCGCTCCCTGGGATAAACGCAGTTGAAGGAGGATAAAAATGCCAGCTCCTAAACCCCACGTGTCCACAGTGGTGAAGGGCCCTGGGAGGCCAGGGCTCAGCTAGTGGGGTGCAGATATGCCCTGGCTGCAGGCTAGCGGCCCCTACAGGAAGCATGGAGTCATGGGACTGCAAGGACCCTGCAGTCACAGTGGTACAGGCCTGGGCACGTGGAGGAAATTGGCGCTTTTTCTCCAGGCTCCCCCGCTGAGCCAGCCGTACCGCCACGAGGAAGCTCGCGAGACGCCTTTCCGAGGCGCTGCCTCTTTACGAGCCCGCCACGCCCCTGCAGCAGGACTTAATTCTCCTCCTCCCCTCCAGCCCCACCCCCCTGCCCGACGCCGAGCCAATCGCGGCCCACTTCCTCCCGGCGGAGCGCCAATCCAGGCGCTCCACGAAGAGCACTGCCGGGCGGGAGGCGGGGGAGGCGGGAGAAGCGACGAGCGAAGGCGCCGCAAGCCAATAGCACCCCGAGAAGAGCCCCGGGGCGGGAAGCCGGCGGCTGGCTCGGCCAATAGGAGAGCGGAAGCGCAGAGCGGGGGGCGGAGCCAGCTCGCGCTAGATAGGCGGGCAAGGGCCCAGAGCGCGGCACGTGACGGGGGCGGCGGCGGCGGCGGTCGCTGCTGCTTGGGGGGCGCGAGCCGTGAGGTGAGTGCGTGTTCTTCCCCCCCTGCCCTGGGGGCCCTGAGCGGCTGGGCGGAGCCTGGGGGGCTGGGACCCCCATGGGGTGCGCGGGGAGCCAGCCTCAGGGGGTCCAGCCCCGGTCCCCTCAGGGGCTCGGCCTACTTGGGCCGCTCTGGGCGGCCGGTGCGCTCCCGCGTACTGCCTGGCATGTGCGTGCGCTCGGTCCCCGCCTGGAGGAGAAAGAAAAAGACTTCGCCCAATTGTGCCAGTTTATTCCCGGCCTTCCTTGAGCAGGGGTGTGATGAGCTCGTGCCAAAGGGGCTTTTTTCGCTTGGATTATGGTGCTCGTGTCGAGAGAGGGATGGAGGCTGCTTCTTAAATCTGTACAGCTGAGAAGATTTAAAATATTTCTTTTATTATTATTCAGCCTGATGTAATAAACCTGACTTGCAAAATCATGTGTCTGCCCAAGGCTGCGCTGAGCTGCTGGAGTCCAGCCACAAAGCCACTTGGCTTTAGCCAGAGCAGTTATTATAATTACAGTTTGGGGCCCAGTTGTCTCGCCTGCTCGGTGCAGGGGGCTGGCTCAGACGATCTTCCCGGCCTGACGGTTTATGAATTCAAGACATGTGTCTTGTGTGTAAATCCCTCTTTTATTTTATTTTGGTTGGGTTTTTTTTTTTAAGGTTCTTTTAAAACAAAACTGTCAGTCGTTTTCTACAGAGCTTCTCATGGAAACATTGGTATCCAAATCCCATTCACTGCTGGAGGGTCTGAAATATAACGAGTGAAACTGATGAGTATATTCATCCTGGATGGGGGAAAACCAATGCAAACTGGTAAAAGGAAGTGGTCAAATTTTAATAGCAGAAGTAGAAAATAATCTTTTTTGGAAGCCCTTTCAATAGACAAGTCTCAGTCTCACTTTTATTTAAAAAAAATGATTTGGGTCCTTAAGGGTTGAGTGAAACACAGCCGTCTTGGCAGAATGGGCAACTTAATTTTTTTTTTTGGTCTCATTTCTTTTTCTTGTTAAATGCCTGTTTTTACCTATTTAAGCTTGATGCTTAAATCAACCCTGGTCTTTCTAAAGGTTTTTATTGCTTTGGGGTACCAGACAAATTAGACTTTGTTTTTAGATGAGATGACAAGCTTTCTAAATATTCTCTTCACCTTGTAAAAAAGATCTTTTTTGGGGGGGGGGAAGGGTTGGAAGGAGCTTTTTTTTTTTTTTATTGCCTTAGCAGTTCATGTGTATTAACCATCAAAAAGCCTGCAGTGTTGTCTGTTCTCCAAGGACTTCCAGTTCTGCATGAATGACCTCTTTGCTGACAAACAGTGCAGAATTTTCCTTTGCTGTGCCTATATTGATGCAGCTTATTTTTAGAAGCTGACATGTTTGAAGACTGTTACTAAAAGCAGGTTTTGCTTGGGTGTTGTATATTATTATAACTAATCTCTTGATTGTTTGGGCCTGTTATAGCAAACTTCATAAAGAGTTGGACCTGTGGGGGTGTTGGTTGAATTTCCTGGGCAGAGCTGTGGATAACTAAAGAAGTTCCTGTGAAGTTAATTGAAATGTAGCATCTCCAAATGACATGGTATTGATTAGTGCTCCTCCCCCCGGCTATAGCCTCTTATAGGAAAGGTGCCTTGGCTCATGGTTGAAATCAAAACTTAAAGATTTTACTATATTAAAAGTTGCCATTCTAGGACTGAAAAATCTTGTTCAAAACTGGTGGAAGCAGGGGCTGTATTAGTGGATATATTTACTATCTGCCCATAATACAATAATTCAAGTACAGAAGAGGTATAAGTAAATAGTGATTATGCTTTAACACTTCCTGGATTATTGCTGTTCCTCACAGCTGCCTTTACTGTTGATTTCTTTTTCCTGGAGTGGAGTGTATGACTTTCAACTTTGTGTCCTTTGCAAAAAATCAGTTAGCCTGAGGGTGTGTTGAGTAGTCTTTAGAAACCCTGGTTGAAGTGTAGGACCATTTATCTAGTTGTCCACAAACATACTGTGATAATCTGTTTAGACCAGAGATGTCAAACTCCTCTTGTGTCCTGGGCCAGACATGGGCCATTTCTATCCCATGGCATGCAGCAACAGTGGTAGCTCTGTGCCCAACCCAGGGTATGCAATGCAGCTCTGACTGCTGTCGCATGCTGGAGCTGCTGCTAGTGCTGCTGCATTGTGGCATGGGGGCAACTCTGGTTCTGGTATGAGACATGCAGTGGCTTGAGCATGGGGCAGTGGCAGGGCTGGCTGATCCAGTAGGGCTGAACCAGTGGCAATGAGCAAAGCCCTCCTGCCACTGATTGCCATGTCCATAAGGGCCCTTTGGCCCTGGCTGCAGCAGGACACTCGATCCCCAGCCATGTCCCCCAAACCTTCCAGTAGCTCGCTTGTAGCCTGGCTGGCTTCTTGTATGGCCCACAGAACTGCTCAGTTTGACACCCCTGGTTTAGACAAAGTGTTAGTGAAAGGTAAAGTTATCTTAATTTCCAAATGGAAGAACTTGGAAGACTGTCTTGGTGTGTGTCATGCAAATAGTCCACTTAACTGTATGAACACAGGTTTCCACAGTCATGGCCTGATATTGGAACTGTGACATAATCTTTCCTTCTCAAACACTGGTCAGTATCCTCTGCCCACACATTTTGTAATAAAGTGGCTGTAGTCCAAGCCTTCATTTGGATTAGGCTCTCCTGCTCGTCCAAATTTGTTATTAGAATAAATGCTTTACTAAATAGGTAGTGCTTTGTTAAAGCACCCTTGCCAACAAATGGCAACCAAACATTTAGTGGATTATGGTAAATTCTGTGATTTTAATTGCTTTAGGTTATAAATGATTGTACAGCAGTGCATAATTACAGTATGTTCCTTGCCCGGAAGAATCTATGGCTTGATATGTAAGATAAGAGAGACTTGAACAATGCATTGATTCAAGGCAGGAGGCTGAGAATAAGGTGGGAAGAAAATGGCTTTACAGAGAACTGTTTTTGTTTTCTCTTCTGGTTAATTGTGTTCGGAGTGATTGGATTTGAAGCCACGAATTGCCTGATCTCGGTAAGCCCAGTACAAATAGCTACTTGCTTGGTGGGTTTTTCCAGTTCTGTTTCCTTGAATCTTTTTTTTTTTTGCTTAACTCGAACAGTTGACTTTTTGCCTGCAACAGTGTTTTTTAACATTTTGAAGACCTAAATGCAGGCGGCTGTTCCAGGTTATGGAACTCCAGAAATGAGTGAAACCTTGAAGTGGAAAGAAAGCGTTAAGTTAAAGTAACTTGCTGAACTTCTCAATTTATCATGTGTTTTATTTGCCTAAGAGAAAGTGCTACTACTCCCAGGGTCCTGGAGCAGTACTACTTTCCTCTGTTAATGGTGTTTCAGAACTGCCCTGCTCAATGCAGCTGCACTCAAGATGGTATTGCAGCATCCCCAAGGTATCTTTTCAAAGAAACCTGGCTCCGTGCTCTTAAGAGACAAACTGTTTGGTCACTAGGTGCTACTGTAACATCTATATTTAAAATGCTTTTTTAAAATTGAACCTATCATTATTGAATAGATTGGAGCCTTAACCCTAGAGACATGAACTGTTTTGGATTCTTAATTGTGCATAATTCTGACTCAACCCATGACTTTTTATGGCTTTTTGTTCTTTCATCTAGCATGATATGCAGCTGAGAGAGAGAGAGGTCATCAGGATGTTAAAGTCTGAAGAGGGAAACTCATGTTTTTGTGTCTAGCATTTGTACAATTGTTTTATATTTGCTTTACTTCTCAAACAATTTAAAACTATTAGGAGGATTGCATCAAATGTCTTGTAATAGCCTAGTTCACTTGAGTTGGTATAAAGACTGGAGCAAAGGTGCCACTCAACAGATAGCAAGTAGCTCTTAACTATTTTAAATGGTTCCAGTTGCTTAATAACTGAGCCTGAGGTCACCAGCAGCTACTACAGATACTGAGCCCTACTAAAAAGGCTTAGAATTCAAACTTGTCCTAAGGCCACAAAGTTCAAAGTTGTGGCTTTTTTTTCTGTTTTTTGTTTTCCCTTTTGTTTTGTCTTGGTGTCTGTCCTGTCCCATCCCCCCTCCCCCCCCCCGGGCTGGGGGGGGGGTAGGAGGGGCATGCCACTTAGTTGTTGTGTGTGTCCTTCTAAAAAGGGGTGAGGGATTCCTTATTGGTCCTGATGGTAACAGGTGACAGCTTCCATTGTGGTTATGACTGATTGGGTGGAGGCTCTTGCAGACTGGGCATAGCATGAGGCTGCTGTGACTTTAGGGATGATCTCTGGTCAGCACATTCTGTTCAAATTGATAAGAGTGGTCTGTGACTAGTAGGAGTTGGCCTGGCTCTGTAGACTGAAGCATCATGCAGTTAGGCCTAAGGCAACTTCTACAGCTTGCCTTTACATTCTAAGTTCTTCAGAAACTCTTAACTGTTGCTGTGCTCTTGAAGCTAAAGAGCAAATGAGACTTCAGAAACTTCTAAATTTTCTTCTAAGCATCATTGATAATATTGCATTTCAAGACAGCAAAATGTGGGACTAAAGTTCTTGATATGGTCAATAAGCAGGAATCTAGGTTTTCCATTTCCCATGGAAAAACAGAGAAAAGAGTGGATTTTACCTTTTACCAGAGGCAAATGTGGATATCTCACTTTACTGGAGAAACCTGTGGGTGTTGCAGTGAGTTCTCTGCAGGCTGGCAGACTTCCAGCCTGCAGGGGGCTGGGAGGGAATGGGAGGAGGGCAGTCCAGCAGGGGTGCCATGTGCATGTATGTGCGCTTGGCAGCCAGGCGAGCAGCTCCTGCAGGTAAGTGTGGGGGGGAGTTGAGGCCCCCATAGGGAGGGAGTGAGGGCTGGAGCTGCGGTTGTTGCCTAGTTGGGCAGTGCTTCGTGCCCAGGGTCGCAATGTGTGGCTCCAGGGCCCTGGTGGGGAGTGGGATGGGGCTGTAGGCAGCTCATCTGGGGGAAGTGGGGCATGGGCCCAGCTCCCCTCTGATGCACTTACTCCTGGGTGGAGGGGAGGGCAGGGGAGATCCATGCTCCCCAGATCTGTGTGCAGTGAATGCGCTGCAGGCTTGGGCTCCTGCACTGCTGTCCTCCCCTGGGGCTTCCGCACCCAGCGTGTGACCCTGTGCCGCAAAGAACAGTGGGGTCACACAGTGCTGCAAGCTCTCTGCTGCCCCGGCAAGTGTCCCCTGCACACAGGACTGCAGCAGGGGTGCTGATGCAGGGTTGCATGCAAGGGGTACGTTGCCAGCGCTGTGTGGAGCTCACAGTGGCAAGCAGCTTTCTTTCATGGCACCACTGTTCTTTGCAGTGCTGGGTTGCATATGCTGGGCTGTGGAGTCCCTGGGGGAGGGCAGCAGGGCAAGAGCCCAAGTGAGCAGCGAACAGCTTCCCTCCCCGTGTACAAATCTGGGGGTCATGTGTGCCCTTGACCCCCAGGAGTGCACAGTGGTAAGGAGCCCCCCTCAGCCTGAGCCTGCAGCAGAAGGGGAGAGCTGGGCTCTGCTCTGCTGCAGCAGCTGCCACCTCTTACCACAGGCAGGGGGCTGTGGACCTGGGTCCCTGGCCCCAAAGCCCTGGTGGCTGGGGGAAGCAGGAGCTACAAGTGGGATGAGGGGCACCAGCAGAGTTGTGGGAGGTTTTTTTTGGGGGGGGGGGTGAAGGGCAGGAGCTGGCTTGGTGGGGGGCTGTGAGGGATACAATCAGTGCCAAGGGGACTGTGGAGGGGCATTTCATTTTAATCACAGATTTGGGGGGGTTTATCAGAATTTGTGGTTTTCTGTGGGGGGCGGGGACCAGGATCCCTGGTAATAAGGTAGCATGCTCTCAGAGTATATCTGGTAAGAAATCCTACTGGTACTGTGTATACAGTGCAAGGCAGTTTAACTAGTGAGTTGGTGCCTGCTGTATAAACCTTCATATACTTAGTGGAATGTGAGGATGCCAGCCGTGTGAGGATTAGCAAAAGTCAAGTGACTTCATCCCTTGGCTGAGCTACCTTGCATTGGACATAAATAAGTCGTGGGTCTTGCTGCAAAAATATTTGTTTTAGTGAGCAGCAGTGCTATATTGAGAGACTTGGTGATGAGGGATACATGTCACTGAGTGACAGGAAGATATGCAGGTAAGCATGCTACTGGCTTTATTCTTCCCTGTCCCTATTTCATAGACATTAGGGTTGGAAGGGACCTTGGAAGATCACTGAGTCCAGCCCCCGCCCAAAGGGCAGGAAGTCAGCTGGGGTCATAGGATCCCAGCAAGATAAGCATCCAATTTGCTCTTGAAGGTGTTCAGTGTAGGTGCTTGAACCACCTCCAGTGGCAGGCTGTTCCAGACCTTGGGGGCTTGGACAGTAAAGAAATTCTTCCTTATGTCCAGCCTGAAACAGTCTCACA
Source organism: Crocodylus siamensis (assembly GCF_052110815.1). Lineage (NCBI taxonomy): Eukaryota > Metazoa > Chordata > Crocodylia > Crocodylidae > Crocodylus > Crocodylus siamensis. The sequence goes on along the minus strand of NC_143404.1, from coordinate 5,352,493 downwards.
GGAGTTTATGACTGTTCGACTTCATCATCCCTTGGGGTGCTCTGGTGAACAAACGTTCCCCCAGACACTGGTGGTCACCCCTGAGAAACTTATAGGTGGCCACCAGATCACCCCTGAGCCTGCACTTTTCCAAGCTAAAGAGCCCTGTGGGTCTCAGCCTGTTGTCGTAAAGTCTGTTTTCCTGACCTCTGATCATGTGCGTGGCTTCTCTGGACTCTCTCAAGCTTCTCCACGTCCTTTTTGAATTGTGGGGCCCAAAACTGGACGCAGCACTCCAGCTGCGGCCTCACCAAGGCCGAGTACAAGGGGAGAATTACGTCCCGGGATTTGCTTGAAGCATCCATGGATGCAAGCCAGTGTTTTGGTCGCTTTACTAGCCACAGCATTGCATTGCAGGCTCATGTTCATCTTGTGGTCAATGATGACCCCCAAGTCTCTTTCTTCTGTAGTGCTAGCCAGCGTAGGCACTGCTGAGCCTATAAGGATGCTGCAGGTTTTCCTTGCCAAGGCATTTTTCAGTGTTAAACGCCATCAGTTTCTTGTCCACCCATTTGCTGAGCCTGTCCAGGTCAGCCTGGATTACCCGCCTGTCTTCTGGTATGGATGATTTGCCCCAAAGTTTGGTGTCATCGGCGAACTTGGCCAGTCTGCTCCTGACTCCAATCTCCACATCATTAATGAAGATATTGAACAATACGGGTCCAAGGACAGACCCTTGAGGGACCCCACTGGTCACAGGGCACCACGATGAGTGACTGCCATCAATTACAACCCTCTGGGTCTGACCACGGAGCCAATTTCCCAGCCAGCGGATCGTGGTGGACCCAAGGCCATAATTGGCCAGTTTCGCCAAGAGGTGATCATGGGATACCAGATCAAAGGCTTTTTTGAAGTCAAGATATATGACCTCAATCTCTTCTCCCTTGTCTATGTGATAGGTCATTAAAAAGGGATATTACTGTTTTAGTTCTGGAGAAGGCTGTCTCACTAGCAATGCAAGGCTGGTTTAATGCAGTCCTTTGGCATAAAGACTTATCCATGAAATTAATAAAGGATCCAAGTTAAATGGAGAAATATCTTCAAAGTAGAGAAAAGGGCATTTGACAAATAAAGCAAAGTAAATGGTGGTGAGACATAAGGAAGAAACCCATCATATGGCTGGCTTAATCCGCTTCCCAGACATAGAGATGCTATTGGTGAAGACTATTCTTGTTATCTCCTTTTTTCAGTCCTAGCCCAACAGAAAAATGTCAAGGTGAGTGGACAAGACTTGCCGTTACTATTCATTAGTCCCAGATTTCTGGATTCATCTTCCTTTCTATGACCAGTTTCTTTGGTCTTGCATGTAGTTGCAATATTAATAGCATGTGTTCTAGTAAAAGCAAATGGATTGTAATATTGATAGCAATACTAATAATAATGAAACAAGTGTTTGAGGTGCTTGGCTTTCCAGCAGACTTTATTTTGCAGATATACAGGTAATCAAAATGATCCATGGAAGGTTTTGAATCACTACTGAAAGAAAAAAACATTGCTGCTGTTCCAGATAAGCTGTTGGTGTGGGTTCTAAAATCTGGGACCTTATTATAAAAGCCTCCGCTTCATGAAGCAGTTGAATTTTCTCTTCAAGTCGGAGTAAGCGGGACATTTATATACAACATTAATTGCAGTGCAAATACACTATTGGGAAGGATGGCACACTGATAGCTTGAGTACTGTTACACAGAAACAAATTAATGTCTGAAGAGATTATTTAAACAGGTTTTGCAGCCTATGTTTATTCACAAGTAAGCCATTTCTTTTTCTGGCTAAGCCCTATCCATGTGATAACCTTCTTACAGGCTCCTTCATTTATCGTACTAGATGTTTCTCTCTCTTGTTCTAAGGAACTCTTGGCAGACTTGGTTGGAAAGACTTTGGATTTACTATAATTGGGGACCTACAGAAATTACGATTTTTTTTTTTTGTGGATTTCATGAATTTGGGCAGTGCCCATGAAACTGGGGGTGGGGGGTGTAGAATTTACTGAAAATAAAATGCTATTTGCCTTCCTGGCAGCAGTCCTCAGGGTGGTGTGGCAGCCTGCCGGAGGGGGAAGGGGAGGCTGCCTGCTTGAGGGGCTGCTGATTTTTGGCTACAAGGGCTTCCTGTTATGTGACCCTGCCCTTCTAATCTGTTGCAAGGGGTGAGGCTGCATGAGAACCCTCACAGCCAATCAGCATTGGGGGGTGGGGCCACTGGAGACCCTTAGCCAATCAGAGGTATGGGGTCCTGCTGTGCTCTGCCCGCAAAAATGCTGCTAGTCCCTGTGTTGTCTGCGAAATTGGGCGGCCTCCTCAAATTTGGTAGGTCCCCAACTTCTATTAGCAAAGCAGAACTCTAGAAGTCATTCTTGACAACAGCTATTCTGTTTTAGCTCCAGTGAAGCTTCATGACTTAAGCAGCCATTATTTTAGTTTTCAAGGCCTTGGATTTAAAAAATCATTGAATTATAGAAATGTCACTTGAGGAGTAGAAGGACCATCATGGCTACATCACTTCACCACTCTTGAAGTGACAAGACACATAAAGTATCAACAAAGCCCAACCTGAACAAGTGCTTGTGGTAGTTCCCTGGCAATGGGCAGCTTCTCTCATAAATAGGATGAGAAAGTGTGCTCTAATCTCCTGACATGCAGCAGGCCAGTAAAATGTTTTCAGATATACTGGGCATATCTAAATGGATACATGTGCATTAAGGTGCTTTTCCTAATGTGCATTAAGTTTAGTATGTCCAGTGTGAGGTACTAAAAGCCAAGCACATTTGTTACTGCACATTAAGGCAGCCTAATGCGCATTTGTTTAAGTGACGCTTAATGCTCAGTAGCCTATTTTACTGTTGCATTAGCATAATTGCGTGATTTTGTTTTTTTTTACGTGATGGTTTAATGCTCAGTAAAATGGGCTACTGTGCATTAAAGTGCTCATGTAGGCATGCCCACTGTCATTTTCAAGGTAAATATAACTAGATCAGGATTAAAAGTACATAGCAAAAATGTGATCTGTCATCCTGGTAAACTTCTCTGTTTGATAGCAAAATAGTTTGTTTTTTTCAATCCAAATTTATCTCAAAGTTGAGAAGTAAGTGAAGGATGTATAGGAGGAGGTAGATATGCCTAAATCAAAGACTAGGAATATTGGGGCAGAGGAGGATGGGTTGTATGTTTATGGGGGGTAGGGGCAAGGGAGCCTAGTACTGAAATATTGAAGAACTCGGTCTTTTTAATGGATGCACCTTTTACACCATTAAGCTTTAGGCAGTCCAACTGCATGTCCAGGAAGGTAATGCCAGCATTTCAAGGTTGTTACATGCCAGCAGAAGCCCTATATGCTCACCTCCATGGTTACAGGCAGTGGAGCTGGCAGGGTACTCGGTGCACCCTAAGAGACACCAGCTGTTAAAGGGTTTCTGGCAGCTGGCAGAAAGTACAGGTACATCCACATGTGCTTTTGGTAGCTTTTCTGTTGCAGTAGAAGGCTTCTGCAGCTCATAAAACTGGTATTGCTTCCCCAGGATGAGGGGGCTTTGCTTTCACAGGGGAGCTGTGAGTATGGATGCATTTGTACTTCTGTTTGCAGAACTGTCCATAGTGCAGACCAGGCTGTTGGCAGGCAAATGTGAAGGTCTAGAAACCTAGGCCAGCTTTTCAAACAGCAAGTGCTTTGCGGTATCCATCACTTGCTCCCCTGTGTTCAGTGACCTCTTCAAAGTCCAACCTTTTGTGGAAGTGGGAAGTACTAGCTAGTCCCTGAAAATGAATGCCAAACAGGAGCAGCCTTACTTTCAGCTCCAAAAAACCAGATTGCCTCTAAGGTTAAATAAAAATAGTAATGTTAGCATTACTGTTACTGCTGCTCTTCGTGTAATTATCTGTATTTAGGATGACTGTCATACCGAAAGCTGACACTTAAGAAGCAATGCAAGTTGCCTCTGGATAGGTCACTAGATTATTTTTTTTTCTGGCTTCTACTTGACTGTGTTGATTTAAGGAATTTTTGCTACATGGAAACTTGCTTCAGTCTCCGGGATATGCAACAGATTCTTAAATTAACGTCTGTGTACAATTATTGCTGTCACCACTTGTTTCAGTTATTAAAATCCACTTAACTCCTAGAAAATATTTTCTTAGACTCCTTAGCATTGGATTTTAGGATTGGACTATAATTGGACAGGGCAGATGATAGAGTAAGTAATAGCTGGTATTTGCTCAAGCCTGAGCCTGTGTGCTTGGCAGGGGAAAGAATGGGTTGAAGTTGACTGGGGGGTGGGGATAAAGGTTTCGTTGGTCGGCCAGCTTGTCCAATATAAGTACTGGCATACTTAACCATTGATGTTCCTGTTGCAGGAGGTAAGAGGGGAAGCAAGTAGAGGAAAAAGGGTGTAGGTGGAAGATTTTGAGATGAGACTTTTTTTCCCTTCCTGACCTTTGCAGAAAGGTGAAGGGGAAGGAAAGAACTGGTATGTAGCTGTGCATGAAGGCTGTATACCCTTTAAAATGTGTATTCTTGAAAACTGGGCTTTTTCCCAATATTGAATCTGGAGGTGGAACTAAACATGTACAGTGATTTGGGACCAAATCTAACTTTAGAGACTACAACTACATCTAGTAAAAATGAATGCATGTTTTATAAATGGCCTTGTATAGGATGACGGCAAGATAATGCCTTCATGTTTGCTTGCATATGGCCAGGGATCTGGATTTTTCTGTTTCTCACAGAAAAATGTGTATGTGTGTGTGGATTTGCCCTTCTACCTGAGAAAAATGCAGGTTTTTCATTTTAACAGAGAAACATGCAGGTTTTTTCACTTCTGCGAAGAGCTTTCTATAGACTGGCAGAGTACCAGAGTAGTCCTGGCAGCTGGGGGCCCCTTCTGGCAGGGGTGTGGGGATGGGACAGACTGCGGGTGGGGCCTGGACCCATGTCCTGGTGAGTCAAGATGGCAGGGGGAACTCTGACTCCCCCCCCCCCCCCCCCCCCCCCCCCCGACAAACCCCAAAATCAAATACCAAAATGTATAGGTACTTATAATTGATTTTATTGTAGTGATTTGAGGCAGTGGTAGGCTTCCAAATTTCTTTAAAACAATAAATATATCAAGGAGAGAAGGAAAGATTGGAATATTCCTTAAATACTAGTCAGTGCAGTATTTTTACAAAGAAGACACGTGCAGCTATAGTAAGAGGGAAGGGGCACAAAACCTGTGGTGCTTCAAACTCCCTGCATGGGGAATATGATGCTCACCCAGTTCAAGAAGCAGGGCTCAGCTCTAGCAGGACCGTACCCTCAACTAACTGCCACACTGCTCAGCCCTGCTTGTCAAGCTGGGTGGGCTTTCAGCTGATGCTGCTGGCTACCCACCCAGCTCAGAGGCACTGGGGCAGTTCAGCTGCCACAGAGCAGGCCCTCTGCTCACTGATCTCCAGCAGTTAGTTTTTGGAGACAGATTGTGTCATATGCAGTGATCTTGGGTTTTGCTGTTTAAAAATTGCAAATTCTCTAACTTAACCCTTCCCCCCCAAATCCGTAATTAAAATGAAATGTCACCTGGCCTGAGTGCAGTGCGACCAAACAAGCCTGCTGGAAACAGTGTAGCTCCAGCCCTCCTTGTGTGCAGAGCCAGAGACATGTGTCCTCTGTGCCCTCCTGGGCTGTGTGTTCCCCATGCCCCTGGACGAGCTGCTCATGGCTCCATTTTCCCACCCTGCCCCAGCTGTGCAGGGCTTGCCCCTACCCTACTCCCTACCTCACAGCTGCTGCAGCTGCCCCGCATTTGGGGGTGGCATGTGCCCCCCCTCCGCATCTGTGCATGGCAGGTGTACGTGGCATTGGGCGGCGACTCCTGGGCCAGCTGCAGTGGGGTTTAGGCATGTGAAGCCCAGCCCCCAGCAGCAGCTGCCTCTGCCACACACAGATGGGAGGGCACTGGGCCTCTGCCTGGGGTACACGCAGTGTGGGGAGCTCTCCTGTTGCCCAGGCTTGATCCTCCCACCACCTGCCTGGCTGGGGCCCCCACTCACCTTCCAGGTCTTTGCTGCGTTCTGTCCATCACCATGGGGGCCTTAATCTGGCCTCCTTCCCCCACCAACTGACCTGCTGGGTTAGGGGGGCATGCATGCATGTATATGTATGTTAAGCACCCCCAGCCCAGGGTCTACTGCAAGAGGCTTCAGGATTGACTGGTTGGTGACCATTACTCTCGGCAGCATTCACTCTAAAAGTCTGTTATGGGCATCTTCTGCTAGTCAGTGGGCATGAACCGGTGCAAAGATGAATCTGCCTGTCTTAAAGAATTTGAACTTTCAAGGGTAGAGATGCTTTAAAAGTTGTGTTGTTCCTTTTTGACTAGATCTAATGCTCTATGCACAGTTGATTGGGCCTGGAAGCAGCTGAGGGCCCATGACTTGGCAATCCTGGGTGTGGCTAGTGTATGGTTTTTAAATATCTGCATGTGGCTGTTTATATAGTAAAGCCTTTAGTGCTGTGAGTGGAGTCCTGGCACAGAGCAGCTTGTGCAGCAGTTGTCTGGATTGCGAGGGGGAGGGGTCATTGTGTTTTAGACCATGATCCTTCAGGTTATTGCTGTTGTTAGCAAACGGTCTGCAGTAGTGTGTTGCTGCAGAGACTTTTTTTTAAAGCCTTAAAGATGGCTTCTGTGCAGGATTGTAAAAAGACAGTTTGGCTGTAGTCTTAACTTCCATCTTTTCCTGTTACTGGGAAAATATGCAGGCTGGCATAGTCTCCAATGATTAATTTTGTGCATGACTAATCTTAACTCTGCATTTTTCTCTCTTCTTTAGACTTCCTATAGAAAGTAAAGGCTGTAAGTTGTCTAGACTTCAAAGATGAAGCTGTGTTCCCACAACTGTGTTTAGCACCACCAAGTAGCAGCAGCTCTGCTTGCCATAAGTAACAGCACAGTATCAAGGATTCCGGGGGTTCAAAAATGCTGTTTAGTGTGAATTTTCAGACTAGTCATTGTTGCGACTGCAGCTTTTTTAGAAGCAAGCTGGGATGTATAACACTAAGTAAACAGAGGTACACAGCATGGAGGTGTTGTATGAGCAATCAGTTGACAGCATGTTGGAAACCTGGCCTCCTTTTATGTTATCTCTTGAGGTGCAGCAGTGGTAACTTAAAATATCTGGCAGTGTTGCAGAACTGGCTTACTGACCTGCAGAGATTCTTGACGTTTTTGTAACCCAACAGGCTTTCTGATATAGGCTTTGAAGACTTGTTCGAACATGTCACCAGTATAGCTTTTTGCAAGAGGCTATTTTGGTCTTGCTTTTGATGGGAGGGATGAGATGCTGTAATAAACTTAGGATTTGCTTTTTATACCAGGAGCCTTATTCCGTTTCCCCGTCTCTGTCACTTCCTCCATAAGATGCATCAAATCATGCTTGGTAATGGAAAACTTGCAGGTGGGGCTTCATCTTGCCTTCATTCTTTTCAGAATGATCCAGAAAACTTTCACGAATACTTGTAGAAACAGCTGTATCCTCCCATGCAAAGGTGATGCATGGCATTGGTTTAAAGGCACACTAAAGTCTCAAGGGGCATCTTGAGACTTGTGAAGAGGGTGGGGGAAGTTCTGTCCTTGAATCTTGGAATTTTGGGGGGAGGGGGTGGGAGGGTGTTTGCTTTCCCTATGTAGCAAGACCATCTGGAGGACATTTCCACTGTTCTGCAGTTGCATACTGGTACAATGAGTAAATGTGCTGTCCTGTTTAATATATTTCCTTTCAGGAACACTGCCTTTTAATTCTCTTTGTCCGCATGATGATGTGTTTGCTATCTCTAATTAGTAACCTTCCTGCCAATACACTTCAGTTGACTTAAAGTAGATTGTGTATATTGTTTTTCCCAAGGTCATCTGAACTATAGTGCTGAGGAAAGCTAACAAGTATGAACTATTGCCTTTCCTGTGAAACATCTAGAGTAACTTTAACTGTTGTAACTGAGGGCCCTGGATACCATGCATCTCGAATAATGGGGCTTCTTTTTCAGCTGAGGAGGGCCAGCAAGGATTTTTTGTTAAGTCTGCCCCTGCACACGGCTTCATAACAAACTTCAGTATCAAATAGGACAAAGCACAGGAGGTGAAAACAAGTCTTTTCTGGATGGGAGGCTAAGCAGTGGGGGTGATGACTTTTCAAGCTCCACTGTGTTACAAGGAGTACTTGTACACAAAACTAAACGGCTGCAAAGCCATCCAGGGTGCAGCCACCCAGAGAATTTGGCTAGTTATTTTTCCTTTCTCTTTACTTCGCTGTATTTTAATGCTAGCTCTGACTCATCAACAGACTTCCATTGATTTTTTTTTTTTTTGGGTGAGTCTGTTAACTCCTTTTCTCTTCTGTAGGAAGTCTGACATGCTAGTCCTGCATCTGTACATAGTCTGCTTTGTACATTGATTGCAGCAGTGTTTCAGATGGGCTACAAAAGTCTCAGCCATGGCACTAACATTTCAGTTCGTACTATGGATGCTTGCCTTCTACATGGCTTTCTTATCTCTTCTGAGAGGCTTCTAGTCCTGGTTAGGCTGGCTAGATGCAGTTGATACAAATTAGCAATCAAAGGGATTCCTTCTGGTTTAGAATTGTGCACCTGTCCTGTTAGCGTTCCTTGTTTGTAGTGCAGTCTTTTCTTGCCGGTGTTTCAACTACAGTGTCTGTCTTTTCTCCTGAACATATAGATCATGGAGCTGAAATGGTTGTTGTGTGCGACACTGCTGGTTCTTGGAACAGCTGTTGTCCAGGCACATGATGGTGAAGATGACAATGACGATGTAGTTGATATTGAAGATGACTTGGAAGATGGCATTGAGGAGGTAGAAGAGTTGAAACCTGAAGCCAGCACCCCTCCTCCAGCCCCAAAGGTTTGACTTTAAACTATTTGATCTTGAGAACTGCACTTGTTTTGGTGTGAACTGCTCCATCATTACAAGGATCTGGGCCAGGAATCATTTTGATGCAGAAATTCAGTGTAACAGCAAAGTAAGGGTGATAATATTAAAGATACTGTCTTGACAAACAGTAGCATTGGAATGCTAATTAAAATGCTGCTCTTCCCACCACCAGGGAAAATCTCACAATGTATGTGAATCCTTCAGTAGGCAATATTAGTATTTATAGGTGTAACAAGTTAAGTTTTTAAGGCAAGAATACTGACTTTCTTTCTGTATTGGCAACATAAACAAGAAGTTAAGAATGCTTCGGACCATTTCAAGTCTTGGTTGGGTGGAATGCAAACTCCACAGCCATGACTTTCTTTGGACAGCAAATTGTTGAATGTGTAAACAAGAGATGTTTTGTGAATTTTCCTTCTTTCTTCAACAGGTCACATATAAGCCCCCTGTTCCAACAGGTGATGTCTATTTTGTGGAAGCCTTTGATGATGGAACTCTGGCAGGGTGAGTGATCCTCAAGCTGCTTTCAAAAAGCAAATTGGGCCTTGAATTGGGTATATTTCTTTACGCTTCGTTGGAAACCTTAGCGCTCAACTAGTTAGTGTTACATGGCCAGAGTTTAAATGAAACATCCTAATGCAGCCACTAACTCCCTTTCTGCCTAACCTCCAAAGTTCCTAAAACTTGTAGAATATTCAGTTATGCAGCTTCCTTTAGGTATTGATTTACCTAACTGAATGGGGGCATATGGTGCACTTTTACTCTTTTTTTTTCTCTTGGTTGCTTTTAATTACCTCTCCTGGGTTTGTGATGGGATGGAGAAAATGGTGGTATTACCCCTGCGAAGCTAATGAAATGCTGATGTTACAATTGGTGGCACAAATGTTTGCCATCTTAGAAAAGAAGCAAATACACAAAATCCTCCAGCAGCAAAACAGTTGAAAGGGCACAAGGAATTTGAGGATATTGCTGTCCTTTTGACCAGGTCTTCTTTAGTGTTTATTTATAAATGTTTGTCTGTATGTTGCTCACCTCTGCTGGGTATTTTGTTTCAGATGGGTTCTTTCCAAGGCCAAGAAGGATGACACAGATGATGAGATTGCCAAATATGATGGTGAGTGGCCAGTTCTTTAATTGCCCATATAGCAAAACCTAGGCTTAAGATTTGAGACTTAAACATTTTCACAAAAATATGATCATGTTTGGGTGTGACCTTAGCTAATAATGTGCAGAAAGTAGTGCCTATTTCATCAGGTCCTGAAGAAATGCATTATTTTTGGATGGCTAGCTTGTACATTGAAACTGCATAAGGCTGATCATGATGGCAGAGTGACTGCTTAAGTAGAGTAAAACAGGTATTTTGGGATTCTTGGAAGTTCTGGTGCAAAACCAGTTGAAGTTTTTGTGGCTTTCTCTCCTCTCCTCCAGGTAAATGGGAAGTGCAGGAACTGAAGGAAACGAGGCTTCCAGGGGACAAAGGGCTTGTGTTGATAAGCCGGGCCAAACATCATGCAGTCTCTGCCAAATTGTCAAAACCTTTTGTATTTGATACCAAACCACTCATTATACAGTAAGTAGGGGAAATTTAATGATTTACTTATGGTACCAAACAGAAGGTGGTGGAAGCCTGAGGGGTTTGCTCCAGAACTAACTTTTTTGTTTGACTCAGGATGTAAGCAGTTGCCAAGCATGGTAGACTCTTGCACTGCAAGGTATCTACTTGCACTGCAAGCAGATACTGTTTCCCACCCACCCTTGAAAACTATAAACATGGAATAGTAATAGTTTCAAGTTTCTCTTGGTGAGGTCACTATTCCTACAGAAGAAAATAGATGCGTTTTGAATTTCTACCAGGTAGCCTCTTGGAGTGTGAAGCTGAACAGGTTTGCAGTTATGATTGGGGTTTTACTCTACTTAGTATAGTTCCTGTGGCAAGGCAAACTAACGAGATGTAGTTAAGAAGGCATTTGAGTCAAGTTTGTAGTGTTTCTTTTTGTCCCGCAAACTGTCCCACTTCTCTCTGCTCTCAAAAAAAAATAAAAAATAAAACCTCCAGACTAAACAAACCCAGTTTCTTCACTTTGAACTCATGGGTCAGTGTTGGTTTTTTTTTTTTTTTTGGAAAGCTCTTAATTCACGTTGCAGTCTGGATTCTACAGTTTGTCCACATCCTAAAGACCAGGCTATATTATCTGTGAAGGATTCATTTAGAAATAAGAGACTATTTAAAAGAAGCATGAAGGGAACAGGTTTGGGGTTTTTTCATATCTAACATGCCCTGTTCTCTGTTGTCAACTTCTACATTAGGTATGAGGTAAATTTCCAAAATGGAATTGAGTGTGGTGGTGCCTATGTGAAACTGCTTTCAAAGACCCCCGACTTGAACCTGGTGAGTGGTGTGAATGCTGTTTCTCAAATAGAAGCGTCTTACTCCTCTCCAATAAACTTATGGTTCTTTTAAAGTGTATAATCAGTGGTATGTATTTTGGGTTTGATTTCAGAACTAGTCTGTACCAGAAGCTCCTGTCATCCCCACTGAGGACAGCAGGTGTTGAGCTCTTTCTGAAAACTCAGGCCTCTGTGGTTAAGACACTTGTAGCAGCTGGGCACTCGAGCCCCTCCACATAAGTCTATAACATCGTAAATTCTTTAGACATTTCTAAATGTCTATTTTCCTGTTCCTTTTTGCAGCAAGAGTAGCTGTTTCATTTATACAAGGGGCACTGGAATTTCTGTCTTAGCCCTTCCAGATATAAACAAACTTCATGGGGGGAAAACTGACTGAGCGTTAGGTAGCTAGTTGTCCTTTTAAGCTTGAAATTAGTATGGCTGAAATCCTAGGCGACTCCCCCAGCTTTTTCTCTTCACAGCCACTTTGAAATGTTTAAAAAAAAAAAAGTGTGTAAAGTTAGGGCCATCCCTAAGGGGTGGTGTGAATCAAGGTGACCACCCCACCGCATGCTTTGTGGGGCCCTGCAGAGCCAGACGGAGCAGCAGTGACACGGAGCAGGGTGAAGCGATGGCTCTGTCCAGCTGCTGCTACCATCAGTGGCGGCAGCGACAGCTTCTTTGGGTCCAGGACCTGTGGGATCAGAGTAGGGGCGGGGTCCCATGCAGGCTGATTTGTCCTGGGCCCTGCACCCTGCTCGGGTTGCCTCTGTGTAAAGTACTAGTCTGGATACTTTGAGATTTTTTTTTTTTCTGTAAGAAACGCTTTGGACTATTGCATATCTGATTGTGCCTAACCTATGAACCCACTAGTATAGCAGCCTTGTCTGAAGGTACAAGTAATGGAGCAGATGATGAACTGTTAAGAAGCCTTCCTCTCTCACCTTCTGCGCGCTCTTCTCTCACCCAAAAGGTTGTGTTCTCATTCAAGGGAATGGGTGAACTTTTGGGGCCTCTGTCATAGAGAAGTTAGACTGCAAGGAACCTCCTAGAGGTCATATAGTTCCAACCCCTATGCCTGAGGCATAATCATCCCTATCCAGACCATCTCATGCAACTGTAATGTAAACCAGGGGTGGGCAGTTATTTGGTCTGAGGGCCAATTAAGGAGTTTCCATGAGCTGTTGGTGGGTTGTAGAGCGTGCTGTCAGGAAGCGAAGTCCAGCTGCTGGGCTGCCCCTGCCTCCCTGCATGCATGATGGCTCGGGCTGTTTCATGTACTGGGCTGGTTGGGGTTGAACAACTTGCCACAGGCCAGGTAAAATCTCATGGTGGGCCAGATCCAGCCTGTGGGCCTTATTTTGCCCACTCTGATCTAAACTGTAAGACTATCCTTGACCCTGATGCAACATAGACCTAACACCCTAACCTGCCACGGGTAAAGCAGAGGAACCACAGTAGCCAAAGTCCTGCTTCTATAAAACGTTGTCAGCATATGCTCAAGAAGTCCTGGGTAGAGGGCTATCTATGCTTCCTGCTACAGAGGAAGGCACAAATGCCCACAGTCCGTACCAGTCTGACCATGGGTGCTGGTAGAAGTGGATTTCACTCTAGGATGTAAATATGGCTTTAAAAATGTTTAGTGTAACTTCCTCTAATTATACCTGTTAAAGGATTAAGTGATGTAACACAGCAGCTCAGACACAGCTGCTGCTAGGAGCCACAGGCTCTAAGAGCATTTTGACTGCGAGGAGGGAGGGGATGAGGCAAGTCCAGCCAGACAACACAGCCCAGGTGAAGACCTGCTCTAGGAGGGAGCACTTGTGGAGGCACAGCTAATTGCTTAATTGATAAGTCAGTAGGCTGCTCCCTGGTTTCCTCTTGGGCTATGGGTGCTAGTCTACCACCACCACCTTCCTCCCTCCCTTGGCTTCATGCCCTCTGCTTTCCCATTCCTGCTGGGGTACAGAAAGGCCCAGAGCTAAAGGATAACTGGTAAACTAAACTAATGGGTTATCACCAGGGGTCTAGGTTTTCTGTTTACCACAGAAAATTGGAGAAAACCACTGATTCCCTGTTTTTATTGGAGAAAACATGGATTTTCCTCTTTAGCAGAGAAATCCATGGATTCTCTGCTTTTGCAAAGAGCTCTTGCAGGCTGGCACAGCTCCAGCCCTTCACCTTTGGTCGGCACATACAAGCCTCCTCCTCCCCCTCCCCCGGGCAGGAGGCCGGGCAGCATGTGTGCAGTGTGCATATGGCAGGCACCACCACACTGCGCCTAGTATTGCTTGCCCACAAAGCCCCCTGCAGTGGGGCCCTCTGCTCTCACCCCCTGGCCCTGCTTCTGGCTGCAGTGTGCTATCTGGGGCTGACAGCACCCCCCACTCCTTTTGGCCCACAGCCCCCAAGCCCCACTTACCTCTAGGATCCAGGGACAAAGGGCATGGCTCTATGGTGGCAGCACTTGCCCGCAAAGGTGCGCGCTGCCCCCCCCCCCCCCCCCCCCCCGCAACACACAACTGCCACTGCCATGGAGCCATGCAGCTGGTCACAGGGCATAAGCAGCAGTGCAGTGGTGGCTGCTACATGTAAGCCCCCCTTTCCACACCCCCCCCCCCGGTGGGGCAGTACATATGTGGCCCACACACTGTGGTTGCCACTGCGCTGCTGTGCCCTACGCCACTTGCCCACAAAGCTGTGCAGGTGGCCGTGGGATGGTAGTGCAGGGTGCAGTGGTAGAGTGCGGTGGTGGCCTTCATGTGCGGACCTCCTCTCAGGCCAGCTGGCATGTGTGGCCTGCGGAGTGGCACCCCTGCCCTCACCCCCTGGGCCTGCTCCTGGGAGTGGGCACAAGGGTGCACACGTACTTGCTGGGGTGGGGGTCAGTGTCTGTGTGGGTCTAAGGGGTTGTTGTGAGGGACATCAGGAGGGCTGCTGAGGCTCTGGGGGGAGTGCAGGGCACCAGCAGCGCTGGGGAGGGCTGTGGGGAGCCTTTTAATTTTTTTTTACCATAGATTTTTGTTTTTTAATTGGGGAATTTTTGCATTTTTTAATCAAAGAAAACCAGGATCCTTGGTTATTGCTGCTCTTATCAGATAAAGGATTAAGTGTTTACCTGCCACTCTTCCTGACTTCAAGTGAACTAATAGGAAAAAGTTCTGTTCTCTAAAGTAGACCCTGTGTTTGTCTCATTTTTTAATTTTGTCTGCTTCTAGTGGTTGGACAGAACAAATGTCTGCATAAAAATGTGAAGACATGGGGACCAGTTGCATCTCAAAAGGGGGGTGGACTAGGTTGACTCTTCTACTTAATGCCTGTGATTCTAATAAACAAACTGTCTGATTTTAATTGAGAGCATCAACTTCTTTAATTTAGTTATAAGCACCCCGTGCTAAACTTTTAACCCATTACTTTGAAGTTACTCCAACTAAAATTTCTTTTTTTCTCCTTATTTAAAAGGATCAATTTCATGACAAAACACCCTATACAATTATGTTTGGTCCTGATAAATGTGGAGAAGACTATAAACTGCACTTCATTTTCCGGCACAAGAACCCCAGAACTGGAAAGTATGAAGAGAAGCATGCAAAGCGTCCGGATGCAGATCTGAAGACCTACTTTACCGATAAGAAGACCCACCTTTACACTCTTGGTAAGGAACTTGTAAAGCGTGTTGGTATCAAGGCAAGTGGAGTGGGGAGGGGGAGCTGTTTTGGAGAGAGGGGTGGTGCAAGGAGCAGATCATTGGAGGCTCTCTCCATGCAAGAAACCATGGAGTAAAGAGCACATGCTGATGAAACTCTGACCATCTGAACTTTGGTAAAGGAAACCATGAATTGGCAAACTTTATATTTAAATACAGCATTCACTCAGTTACTTTATTATTATAGCCCAACTAATCTATAATAAATATAGTAACACTATATCTGTATTACTCTTTTAACAGTAAGCTCTAAAAATTGATAAGGGGTAGGGAGGGGGTTTGTAAAAATGTTGGATCACTCTCTTAAACTTTCATTCCCTGTCCCAGGCCAGATCCAGAATATGTGGTTCCTTGCAGACTAGATCCAGCTCAGGGCATGGGGTGGATGCAGTGGCAGCTCCAGCTCCTATTGCATGCTGCATGTCCAGTGCTGGAGCAGGAGCTGCTGCTACTGCTCCTTGCATTTTCATGCTGGGGTTGCAGCTCTGGCTTCAGCATGGAGGATGTAGCAGTGACAGTTTTGGTTCTAGGTCTGGCACATGGTCACAGGCACGTAGTAGAGCCAGTGGCTGGGGGCTGTTGCAGTGGCAATATGTGAAGAGGCTGGAGGGTGACCTAGGGTCGTCAGCCATTGCTCACCCTCCTGCCACCAACCACTATGTCCACTGGACCTGGACTCTGCAACAGGGCCCCTACCAGCTGCGCTTCCCAACTTCCTGTGGCCCATCAGTAGCCCAGCTGGTCAGACACAGCAGCTCCACAGGCTGTATGCTTGATACCTTGCTCTAGAAAAAAAGTGTTTCTAGCTGACTTCCTGCCCCTTGGGCAGGGGGGTTGGACCCAATGATCTTACGAGGTCCCTTCCAGTCTTAATGTCTATGAAATATTGTGTGTGCGCGCTCCTGTTTTGCAAGCAGCTCAATTTTGATTTGGTCTTTGTACATTTTAGCCTACTGTTATAAACTCAAGATTCTAAGAGATTGTAAAATCAGGTGGAGAAAAATCCACTAGAAAAGGTGGATCAGAACATTGATTTATAGTAGGTACCTAAAGGCTATTAGACAAATTTTCCTTTCCACGGATAGGATACTGCAGTATAGCATAGCCTAGAACAGTGGAGGCCCACCTTTTGTGGCAGGTGTGCCACAAATTAGCTCTGCACCCTTCCCCTTTGCCTGATCCACTTCACAGCTTTCTGGTCCCAACTGTGCTCCCTGTTGGAACTCCTGCTTTACCTTCTGCTTCCTACCCTATCTGCTGCTATGCTGCCTGTCCCTACTCTAATCTGTGGGGTGCCACACAGTGTCTGTGCTACTTGTAGAATTCATGCTGCAGGCTGGCCAATGCAGGTCTAAAGCATCAAATTTTGGCTTTTGGTATCTGGAAAAAAGTTCCTCTTTTAAAAGCAGTGTAATGGGGAAGAACACAACTCTTTCTGATGTAACAGATCACTTTTTAGATGAGGTAGGCATGTGGAGTAGGACTCTCCATAACTAAACATTTTAAGATGAGTTTAGTTCCTAGGTTTATTTCCCCTTGGCATTACTACTTGTAGAGGTAGGTTCAGTCACAATAATTGTCTTAAGGTTTGAAGTTTGGGGAAGGATGGTGTAGAAAGGGGGAAATGGCATCTTCTGGACTTGTTTTCCCCCCTTCTCCTTTTTTATTGTAAAAACCTCCAACAGATTTTGTTCCCCTCTCTTCCAGTGCTGAATCCTGATAATACCTTCGAAATTTTGGTTGACCAAACTGTTGTGAACAGTGGGAATTTGCTGAATGACATGACTCCTCCTGTGAACCCAGCCAGAGAAATTGAGGACCCAAATGATGAGAAACCAGAGGACTGGGATGAAAGGGCAAAGATCCCAGACCCAGATGCTGTTAAACCAGATGATTGGTGAGTAGCTGAGAAGATGAATGTAGCCAGATAATGTGCAAGTAACTAGAGACTACTTTAGATCTGCAGTAAGTGTGGTATAGTTCTGTAGTGGGTTTGTGTTGGGGTTTTTGTTTGTGGGGTGTGGGTGGTGAGGGGGCTGTTTTTTACCTGTATCACTGTAGGCAGTTGAGATTTTGAGTACAAGTCTAACATTCCAGACTTGTTCAGCTGTACTGACTGGCAGGTGATTTGCAGATTGAATGCAGGCAGTTTTGGGGAGGGAGTGTCACAGTTCAACTGGCTTGCTTGAGCAAATGTGGTAACTGATCTTTTTCGGTCAAGTCCCTTGCTTAGCTGTGCGCTTGCTTCCTTTGGTCAAGTGTGGTATGGCATGTTACAACATGACAATTCTAGTCCATGGGAATCAAACTGCTTAGCTCTGAAATCTGTTTAGTTATCTGTAGTGTAGTGTGTTAAGAGCTCTGATCAGTTCCTTTTAAGTGAAATGTTTTTGGCATAGAGTAGACGATAGAAAATTTCCCTCTTCTTCAAGGGATGAAGATGCTCCTGCAAAAATTCCAGATGAAAATGCTGTGAAGCCAGAAGGGTGGCTGGATGATGAACCAGAATATGTAGCAGACCCTGATGCAGAGAAACCAGATGACTGGTATGTTGACTGTAGCTAGACTCTGATTTGTCTGTCTTTGTATGATGGGTAATTGCTGTAGCTCAGGTTACCAAGTAGGTTTAAAAACCCAAAGATATTGGGGGTCAGGAGCATAACTGTGCTTGCAAGTAATTGTGCCCTAAACAAACTGATAGGGAAGCTGGCTATTGCAGGCTAGCATAATTTAGGATGTGCAAAGTAGTACTAGTAGTGGAACACGGAGCTGTTCTCCTGCTTTCTTCTGCACTATCCTTCAACTTCTGATCTTACACCCAAAACTAGAAGCTCCTTAACAAGGGCTGTCTTTCTGTTTACTGTTATACTTCTCATCCATGGATCTGAGCAACACTTTTTTTAAAATACACACTCCCCACTTATTCAGCAAGGATGATATGGCCTTTGCAAGGAAACATACCTTTTTCTTTCTGTTGAGAGACTTTTTTTGAAACTGAGGCTTTCTTTCCCAGGGATGAGGATATGGATGGAGAGTGGGAGGCACCTCAGATTGCAAACCCCAAATGTGAGTCAGCCCCTGGTTGTGGTACTTGGCAGCGTCCTATGATTGATAATCCCAACTACAAAGGCAAATGGAAGCCTCCTATGATTGATAACGTGAACTACCAGGTAGGTCTCAAGCTTTTGCAGAACTTCCTGGCCGGTGTTGGAACATTTTTACTTTTTAGATGTACTAGCTTAAGAAATGCAGAAAGTTGGAACTTGTCTCTCAAAACCAGTGGCTAGAACTGCTAGTGTCACTTTTTTTTTTTTTTTTTTTGTCCTTGTGCCTTTTTTAAATTGGGTTCACTTGGGGAAGGCTCTTTCACTGTAGTGGATTATCCTGGACTGCAGTTTTTACCCCTTCTAAAATAAAAATCTTACTTTAAAAAGGGGAGGGGCAGGATATGAAGCAGAAGTACATGAGGGTGTCTTTTGTGAAAATAAGATAAAACTGAACAAAAAGTAATTATGGTCCTCCCACCACCTCCCCTTGCCCTCCCAGTCTTCCAACCCAACTTGGGCTGTTTTTGATGGAAACTTTTGTGTCTTGGTGTGTGATACTGAATCTTTTGTGCTTTTGTTTTGTTTTGTTTTTTCCAGGGGATCTGGAAACCTAGGAAGATCCCAAACCCAGACTTCTTTGAAGACTTGGAACCATTCAAGATGACTCCTTTCAGTGCTGTGGGACTTGAGCTGTGGTCAATGACATCTGACATTTTCTTTGACAACTTTATTATCTGTACTGACCGAGCAGTAGCTGATGATTGGGCCAGTGATGGGTGGGGTCTGAAGAAGGCAGCTGATGGTGCTGCTGAGGTGAGGAGCAAAAGCTTAGCTTTTTTTTATAAATGAATACCAACTATATGCTTGGAGTAGCTTCTGGCAGCTTTGCAGGCTGGATTTCCGTAGATCCTGGTTTTTTTGGATACAAGAACATATCCAATGAATACATGTGAAATGAACCTAATTAGAGCTGTGATAGCTAATTAAGCCCATCACTTTTATCATGGACACAATAACTCCTAGAAGCCTTTTTCAGTAGTTACAGCTTCTTAAGCTCCTTTCCTACAAAACCATGTTGATGGTCTTTTTCATAAGATAATCTTGAAACAAATACAAATTTCTGTAAATAAATAGTGCTCTTGAAATAAAGATAACTATAGGTCACCTGTTGTTTCAGAATTGGCAATCTTAAATTGTGTAGTTTGATCCAAACAAAACTTCTTAAGTATCATGGACTTCTGTTGTGAATGTAATGGCTTAAGGTGTTTCCACCTAATACAACTTTTCATGCTATTGGAACTGAGTGTAGGTTTTAGCCATCCTCCCATTCATGAACATTCATATATTAGACTCTTTAGATATAGTTTAAGGTATGCACGTACTCTTCCACAGACTTGAATTATGAACAATAAAATCATTCTTAAGATGGCTGTTTACACAGAGAGAGCTTACAAAGACTTCCAGTGTAAATGATGGCAATCTTCTGAAGCTGTCCCTAACTGGAATGTCTGAATCTATGGTCGCTAGTCCTCCATGGATAGCCATGTAACTCTTTTTGTTCTCCTGAAGTAAAAGCTAAATACAAGCGTTTGGGATTTCTTTTCTTTTTTTATTTTGTAGCCTGGTGTTGTGGGCCAAATGATGGCAGCTGCCGAAGAGCGTCCTTGGCTCTGGGTAGTCTACATCCTAACTGTGGCTCTGCCTGTGTTTCTTGTTGTCCTTTTCTGCTGTTCTGGAAAGGTATGTACTTTTTCTTTCTAGGCTTCAGAGAGAAGTTTTAGGTCAAGATGTTTTCCCCTTGTGGAAAGTGGTTCACCTTGAGACTTTTCTGTCTGCTTTTAGAAACAGCCCAATGCTGCAGAATACAAAAAGACTGATGCTCCTCAGCCTGATGTGAATGAGGAGGAAGAGAGAGAAGAAGAAAAAGACAAGGGGGACAAGGAGGAGGAGGAGGAAGAGGAAGAAGAAGCAAATGAAGAAAAGCTGGGTAAATTAAATTCCTGTTTGGAAACATTGGGAAATCCAGTACTGGTTTTCTCTCTCATTTTGAAAGTAAAATGTGTTGGCAGATGTTAATGTAGGATTAATGGCAAGTCATCTGAAATGAGTGAATATTTTCTAGAAAGACTTCTCTTTTTTTTTTCTCCCTTTAGAAGAAAAGCAAAAGAGTGATACTGAGGTGGGAAATGCTAGTCAGGAGGAAGAAGAGGAGGAGGAGGAAGAGGAGGAAGAAGATAGAAAACCTGCATCAGAGGTAAAACATCTTGGAGACATCTCTTCAAATTCAAATGAATCCTGTAAGTTAGTGGAGTTCAACCCCTACCCCATAGGCCAAATCTGGCTGGTGGGGTTCCCCACCAATCCCTGGGGAGTCTTATAGGCCATGGCCCTGTATGTTAGCTTAGGTGTGTAGGGTGGTACAGAGCCCAATCCTGGGATGAGGAGGTTTGTAGGGTGGGTGGCATTGGATCCCTGGAGCCTGATTTTCCACATGGAGGGCAGGGCAGGGTCTGATCTGGCCATGCATTATTCATTTAGCCCACAAGGCCAAAACACAGTGAGCACCACTGTTCTTTAAGTTGTAGCTCTCATCTCGGGTGATGGTACTTTAACTAGCCGGTTTTTAAAAAAACTAAACCCATCATGGTACTTTCCTACTGATAATATAAACAAGCTAAAGTTCAGGACAACTGCTTGGAATCGAATTCTGTAATCAATGTGCAGCAGCAGAATACTAGCAGAATAGGGTGGTTTAGAGGATCTTTTCTAGAGACGAAAGAACAGTCGAGCCTTTCTGTGTGATTTTGGAGTACAGATTTTTCAATGCACTTGGCATTGGCCTGATAATCTGTACGACCACCATTCTCTGCAGTGATGTCTACTATACTGATAGACAGGAGGGAGGAAAATACTTACTGTTAAGTGCTCTTGTCTATAACACTAACTTTATATATAGACCTTGAAAAGTGGATTCATATATCAAATCTTATTATCTTTTTTTCATCCAATACAAGCAACTCTAATTGTTCAGTTCATTTCTTTTCCAATTAAGATCTCAATAGTTACAGTTAGCAATTTCTAATTTAACAGAAGATACAGAAGAGAAGACCAGAAACTTCTGACATTTTAAGAAATGTTGTCTTCAATCTTGCAGGAGGAAGAAACTGTGAATAGATCGCCCAGAAACAGAAAGCCAAGGAAAGATTGAAAAAATCATAAGAACTTGATCTCACTTTTTTTTTTCCTCCCCCCTCCCCTGCCCCCCCCAATGTGGTTCTGGGAGAGGACCTTGGACACCTTACATTGAAACTTGGACAAACCTCAAGACTTCACCATCCACAGGTTCCAGTCAAACACTATCCAGTGTAACAGTGTCTAGCAGTAAAATATTTGCAATCATCTGTTTTAAAGAGCATCATTCCTATAGAAAGAATGCAGTTAACATCATGGGCTGTGGATTTTGGATTGTAATATAAAACTAACCTTTTTATTTTGGTTTTAAGTATTTTTTTTGTTTGTTTTTGTTTTGTTTTTGTTTCATTTTAAATAGATTGGTAGGATTTCACTGGTCTCAACCTTGGCTTAATTTAATGTATCAATCAGTGAGAAGTAACAGCAAAAATGTAGAAAAATGCTAGGCAATTCAAAATTCAGTTTTATAACTAGTGGATTTTTGATTGGTTGTTGGTGTTTTTTTTTTTACGAATATGGAGATTCTTAAACATACCAATGTCTGTATTTCCCTAAATTTGATAATCATATTTGAGCAAAGGTGGTCAGTGTGGCTGTATAGCTTTCTTAACCTCCATAAAGATATTGTGGTGGGAGGGAGGTTAAATCCAGGTACATATGTAACCAACCAAACTGTGTTTATACTCCAGCTTTTTGGGGGGTTGAGGGGGGAAAAAGCGTAATTGTCCCACAAAATAAAGATGCTCCCTATGGCTGCTGCCTGTTCTAGCTGTTCATAGTTGGCTTAAAAGGTGAGGGTGGGTCCTTTAATGTGGTACTTAATCTTGCAGGCCTCACAGAGGCTGGATGTCTGGTTTCTTTAGTCCTTGAGGGGTTTGTTTCTCAATAGGGCTGTTCTCTTTACTGTTTCCTTCCTTCTGTCCAGCCTCCCACCCCCGCTTTCTTTGCTACTATGCAGCTTTGTCAGAGTGCAGCTTGGTTTCCATTGCTGAACAGTAATTCATGCTCAGCTCCTCAAACTTCAGTTTTTTTTAAGCTAGGCTCACTCCTTTCCAGGATCCAAACGCTGGATATGACAGTGTCCCTAATTGTTATTGTTGTCACTGTGTAAACTCCTGCAAACAGGAAGGTGGCTGCAGAATAGGCAGGTTGGACTAAAGTCTTTTATTAAAAGCAAGAATTACAGTATTTTGTAGATGGAAGAAGGAGCATGTGGAATGACTGGTGTGTGTAACTGTTTAAGTCTGTTATCTGCTCTTCATGTAACAGTTGCATCCTAAATTATATTGTGAATGTAGGGCGTTCCAATTCCAGCTGAATAAATTTTTTAAACGCGTTGTGTCTATTATACTATATATTTCTATTTGTTTCCTGTGGAATACATGGGAGCAGAGCATACCTCTAAGACCAATACCTTTTTATTACTCTTTACCAAAATATACTGGGAAGATGGAAGGTTAGATGTCTTACTGAGATTTGCTTCTGCCTTTTGGTTAGAATAGTTAAGTGTCCTAACTCCTTTTCTCCTTGCTTTGAATATAAACACTCCAATGTTTCCATTGGGTAGGAGGGTAATTGGGTGTGTTGTAGAGAAGAATTAATGATGAGGTAAACATCTTTGTAGTAAAGATTAATGCAAAATAACTTGCATTTAAAAAGAAAAGCTCTTGCTGCCTGTATTCTGTGGTTGTCAAGCTGAACTATCAGTGACATGAATGCATGTCAGGGTTTCTTGAAGTGTCTGCAATGTACAAATAAAACATTGTAACCAAGATGCTGAAATCTAAATTTTATTTCCAGTCTGGGACCATTGGCTTGTAGAATCCATGTTTCTCCCCAATACCTGGTTATATGTTGCATTTACCTGCAAAGTGGCTTATATCTCAGCACTGGAGTATGTTGTGATTTAAGTGTTGCTATTGTTTTGTTCTCACGATAGTAGCTTATTTTTTATAAAGGTGGTTAATGACTTTCTATTCCTACCCAAATGGCCTGGCCAGCTTTTTATAGATGGCCATAGGCTAGCTACTTTCTTGAGTACAATACGGGTCCTTTTTTTTCTAAATGATTTGATCTATATGCATATTGCCTTAACTTCACTACCCTTTTCACTTTCTGTACACACACTCAATTCCAAAATACTTTTAACAAAATTCTCACGTGCTGCTTAAAACAGCAGCTATGAGATAATACTGCATTTAAAGCTGATTCTAAAATGTTCTGCTTCAACTAGATCTCCTGAAATAGTCTTGTCTGCATGTCTTGGTTTTCTTTTGATACTGTAATATGACACTTGAATAGTCACTACAATAAATGGTGACTTCACAATGCATTTAGAAAAACTTAAGTTTGAAAGATGACTTTGTTCTGGGTTTTAATTCTGGGGTACAGTTTAACAGGTTGTCACATTAACTGTCAATTTTGAGTAAGGAAGAAGACATATATAGTAAGGGTAGCCATGTTCCCTAAATACTGAAAGTCCAGTTATGATGTAAAGCAAAAGTTGGTCTGCATATAAAACTGAATTCAGTCTTAATTTTGTTGGACAATGTTCTTTTAGCAAAATATTGACAGTGGATGTTGGTGTCTGTTTTTACTTGGCATTTTTTTTGCCTTCTGGAATAAGTATGGGAGTGCTGTAAACTAGCTTTCTTACAGAATTATGAACAGTAAAAGAGGTGATAGAAATATAGCAAACTTACTAACCTTCTGGTAAGAAATATGTAAATTGGTCTTTCAGACTAGTTATGTTAATTCACTGGATAACCAAATAGAAAGTGCATTGTACAATGCATTGTTAATGTCTAAATTTGGATTTCTGGGTTGGAGGGGGATGTTCTTACAGAAGTATTCACTACTGGTAAAGGTATTCTGTCTCCCCTACATATTGCTCCACTTAGTCTGTGGCAGCAAACTTGGTGCTAGTGACCAGTTTCTCTGCACCCCTCTGCCTTCCTCTAATATGTTTTTCTAAATGCCAGTATTGCCTCGATGGTTTTCAGAAGCAAAATCCTCAAGTGTTACTAAAAAAAGAACTGTGACTTCTCACAGAAAAGACCTGTCTGTTCATTTAAAAAAGTTAATTGTAGATGCAGTATGCATATATAAATATTGGATAAATTATAATGTAAGTTTACTCTGATTAATAAAGAAACTTAAATCTATTCAGATTTGCTTTGTCTACCTGGCTTCTAAAACATCTAAAAGCTTTTTTGTGTTTTACCTTCCAGCATGAAGGTGGTGGAAGTGGTAGCTCTCAAGTGGAATGCAGTGTAGGTTTGATCTGTGGCTTCTTTCTTTTTTTTAAGAGGGGTTTCTAGAAGAAGGCAGCAATTAAGGCAAAAAAACTTTTGTTAAACTTTAAGTAGATTTTTGTGCCCTCACCTACCACAAAATTAACACTTTTTTTAAGGTAAAAGTTTACGAACCTTCATGCTTCATTTAATTTTAAAGTATGAGCACTCCATTGCATCTGTCCTCTGTTTTCACAGCTAAAAAGCTGTGAATGCTAAATAATGTATCTGTTATATTGACACTTTGAGCTGCAAAGACTAATACTTTTTCCTTTAAGAGCAGAGAAACCTGAAGTCCTTTCAGTATGTATTTTTAAAATTAGCTGATGCCAACACCAAAGAGCAGAGGAAGTGAAGGGAAAGTTTATTTTAAAAATAGGGTTTTTAGAGAGATCAGGTACTGGTGGTAGGCCACTTCCAGGTGTTGACTTGTGGCTCAGCTCCCCGAGTAGATGAACGCTGGCTTTCATAGCCACTCTGCAGTCTCATGTACTGTAATTTGTAGTGGAGTATGAACTGGATATTAAGCTTTTGATTTGGAGAGTAAGGTTGTACTACTATCTCCACCTACATGGTTTTAACCTATGTGGTGGATCTTGCTCATGATTTGGTGGTAAACTTAGGTCCCTGTTGTACATTACATGTATGCTTGAAAAATGTGCAACAACTCTTAACTAGTTTCTGTCCTGCTTTTATTTTGAAGGTATAGCAGGGCCCTTAATATGAATGCAGCAATGTTGTGTTTGACAAACTGCTTTTAATCTAGGAACATTCTGAGGAAGAGCTGGGTAAAGAGAGAAGGTGGTGAGAGACTTGGACTTAGTCCTGATTTTTCCCTTTGGGCGGGTTTGCAATATTACCCTATTCTTGCTCAGACTTCCATACCATTCTCTTAGTTCTGCTGTCAGGTTGAAAATGGTTTGAACCAATGTAAAGTTACAGAAACTTGGCCACTTGCCTATACAATTTCATATTTTATAACTGGATTTTCTTTCCCCTCACTTGCTCAACATCAGCACAATCTTTGGGCTGTCTCTCCCAAAGGGGTCCGAGAGGTCTAAGAATAGTCATTGCTGCTGTACTTGGAACCCAGCATTTTACTTCCCTGTGAGCTGAGTCAGCAAGAGTTGCTGGCTGGTCACACCCTTCTTAACAGATGGGTGAGCAACAGCTGTGGTGGGGGGAGTTTATCAAGCGACTGGAATTTTTGTTGTCCTTTTCGGTGGCTCCTAGAACAAAATTTAAAATTGTAGCATGGACTCTAAATCAGTATAAAAGTTCTAGCTGATGCATACCTGATATGCAGCTCAGTTTATTTAAGCATTCCTGACTTAACTTTTTTTTTTTTTTTTTTTTTTTTTTTTTTTTTTTTTTTTTTTTTTTTTTTTTTTTTGAGCTCTGTTGGCTGCTGCTCCTACCACTTTCCCTCTTTAGAGTTTGTTTTCTGCAATTTGTGGAGTTTGCTTGTACTTCAGTCTGTACCACTACTCCTTCTCAAAGTCAGGTAACTTTCCCATTTGTACCATTCCTTGGGAAAGTAAATTATAAAGTCACTTTTTTCTTAGCAGACATGATGATGACTATTCCAAAACTGCTGGACTGAAGTACTTGTGACATGCTGTGCCAAGAACCCTTTATGGTAAATACCCATATAAAAAGCTACCACTAGGGTACAGCAAAGGATGCACAAACTGCCAACTGCTCATGCCTCCTGTGTGTTGCATTAAAATGGGAGTGTGAGCAATGACCTGATGCAGGAAGCACTGGGGAGAACGCAGGCCCTGAATGAGATCTACACTCATGTCAGTCATTCCTGGCTCATCCAGGTGAGTGGGCCCAGCCCTTGAAGGAAGGTACACTTCCTTCTTGCTTCTGTAAAACAAGCAGCTTCCCAGTTAAAGCTAAAAACAAGCACTAGTTTAGGACTCCCCTTTCCTAGGCCTGGGGCAGAGCGGTGGGTTGCTTCACTTTTTTCCCTACCTGGAAAAGGAGGATGAATGCTTTCAGGACCTCTACTAGAGAGATCATCTTTTATTAGACCAACACTTTGCAAATAAATCCCAAAAAACTTTAATTGCAAGGATCATGGCTTTGCTTTTATTAGAGCAAAATTTTGCAACCCCTTCCCCCTCCTCCCCCTTTTAATTGCAAAAATTAAGGTTGGGTTGTGTTGGGGTTTTTTTTTTTGGGTGGGGGGCCAAAAGCCTTAATCCTTGCAACTAAACTAAGGGTGGTTTTTTTGTTTTTTTGCAAAATTTTGTCTTAATAAAAGCAAACCCCAAACTTTAAGTGCAAGGATCTGCAATGCTTTACTGTCCTCTGTTTATAAGGTTTTTCACTTTTTTCCTCCCTCGTTACAGAGTTCATTTACAACCAGAGTCCAGTTCTGCTCCCCTCTCCCCGTCCACCCCAGGTGTCAATCAACCCTCGCCTCGCCACGCGGGCCGCCTCATTGGCCGCTCTCGGTCCGCCCCGCCCCTTCCTCACCAATGCCTTTTAAACGGTCTTCGGCGACCGTCCTAGCGGAAGTGACGCCCCTTTTTCCGCTCCGCCGCCCTCTCATTGGCCCCGCCCGCTGCCCATCCGCCGCCGTGACGCGACACCTCCCCCCACCCAGGAAGCCCCGCCCCCATCGCCTGAACTCGGCTCTTGAGGGGAAAAACAATTTCAAGATGGCGGCGGCGCGGACAACAATGGGGCGCCAGGGGGCCCGCGCCTGAGGCCGGCAGGGGAGGCGGCGCGGCGGCCCAGCCATGGCGGGCTCGGGGTGAGAAGCCGGCGGGCGTGCGGCCCATGGTGCTGCCCCCTTGCCCCATGGCGGAGTTCGTGGTGCCGCGGCACAGCGCCGTGATGGAGCGGCTGCGCCGGCGCATCGAGCTGTGCCGGCGGCACCACAGCGCCTGCGAGTCGCGCTACCAGGCCGTGTCCCCCGAGCGCCTGGAGCTGGAGCGCCAGCAGACCTTCGCCCTGCACCAGCGCTGCCTGCAAGCCAAGGCCAAGCGCGCCGGCAAGCACCGCCAGCCGCCCCCGCCGCCGCCGCCGCCTCCCCCAGCCGCCGAGCGGCCCGGCGCCAACGGCCTGGACAGCGACGCGGCCAGCAGCGAGCAGCAGCACGGCCGCAGCACCACCTTGATCGCGGTACGGCGGGGGGCGGGGCGGGGCCGGGCCGCAGGGGAGGGGGAGGCCAGGGCGAGGGCAGGCCAGGCCGTGCCCAGCTGGCAGCTGCTCCGCTTCCCCTGGCACCTATGGACGGAGTGCGGAGAGGGCTGCTGCCTCCTCGCCAGGTACCGCCGCTCACCTCCGCGTTGTCCTTTGTCCCGGGAGCCTTGTGACACCTGGCCGGGAAGGGCTGCCTGCCACCCTGCTCCAGAGCCAGGCGCACAGGCAGCTCCACAGACGGGCTGAACTTCCTTTCTTCGGGCAGGTCGGGGTCGGGCCATTGGTTCTGGGCCCTCCGAGGAGGATCAGCGCTGTGAGGGCATGAAGCAGCAGAAGGTGTCTAGGTTTTGCCTCTTGGTTGTAAGGAATCGGTTTATTAGATATTTGTCCAGAAAAGAAAAAAAATTAATCACAAGCTTTCAGGAAGCAGGGGAGCATATTTCTGTGAAATGCCACTTTCAGGTCTCAGTTTGAGCGGCGATGGGGTCTTCAGTAAAACTGCACTTGCTCGCTTCCTGGCAGCAATTAGGTTTGAGTAAGGAATGCGACATAAGTTTGTACCTGTTTAAGTTGCAGGCATCTTGAAACCATATCCTCTTGGTCCTGCCTCGATTCGCATCATACCTCAGCACAGTAGTCATGGTCCTTCTTTTTTTTAAGTGGCCTTTTGGATTGCAGGTGAATTCTTTGGAAGTAGAGTCTAATATGATTGAAATATCAATATGATGCTCAGTACTTAAAATAACTCTTAGTCCTTTATACAGCCTCTAATGAAGTTGCAAAGGGGATTGCAGCGCATGCTCTGGATGTGTGGATCTGGAGCAAAATACAAAAAACAAAAACGTGATTCTCATTTTTATAGTTTGTTTAGTAATTTATACCAATGTAAAAGGGATGTGAAATGCCACCAAATCTGAAGTCTCTACTTGCAACCAGTAAGTGTTTTATACATGTTTTGAGGTTGCAATGTGAACCGCAGTATATTGTTTTTTTTTACAGGTATTTGAACTTACCTCCAATAAAGAGCTTTGGGTGGTTGTATACATGTACCTTTTGAAGGATAAAATGCTTGTGGTTATATGAAATTTAGTTCAGTGCCAAAATGGAAAGTCCTTGAAGAGAGGGGAAGGTACAGCTTGTATTGTTCCTCTCTAAAGTTTTTCAGGTTAGCTTCAGTTACCAGGCTGGGTATACAGGCCTGAAATATAGACTTGTGGCTGAACACACAAGACCTGCACTTTTGTTGTACTGTTTGAGAAGTGATAAGGCTTATGCTTGCTTGAGACTAGGCTATAAAGCATTCTTGTGTGGCTCATTGAGTTCATTAGGTAACAGATGGAGTACCTGTTTTTAAACACATTTGAATCTACTGGCTTAGACTTTTCAGCACACACTTCCCTGTAAAGTCTCTGAAAGAAGTTGCTTCTAATTCATTGCTGGCACTTCTTTTCAATTGTTGTGGATGTGGATTTGATCTCATTAGCTTGCATTATAATGAGGACTCTCTAAATTTCCCCCACAATCATTGTGTGGTTTTGAAGTTCGCTGCACATCTGGGGAAACCCTTCTTGTACAGGAAGCTGCTGCTAGCAGCCAATTTACACAACAGAGGAGGGTTTTAGTGTATGAATGACTCTTCCGCGTGCAGGCCTGTTGTTTCCTTCCTAGGATACATGACTGTAAGTTGAATTGCTGCTGATTCATCATCTTGTTACTTGGTTGTAAAAGTTGAGTTGCATGGCAAACAACTTAAAATAAGGAATATGTAAGGTACCTGAGGGACCGTGTCTGCTGTAATATGTTAAGAGGGTTTGTTTGTTTGTTTAATTCTTTAGCATATAATTTAATAGCAAGCTTTGTATTTCAGCACAAACAGTTAAATTACAATTATCAAGACAGCGCATCCCATGGCAATTTATTTTATTGAACACTCACTAAATCTTCTGGTTCATAACATTTTGTTTTAAAATACTCAGAGCATTTGTACTTTAAAATAGTGCTGTTGGAACAATTAATAGAGCAATGAAACAGCCAGAGCTGCTGTTAAGAGTCTGAGTTTACACAGAGCTTCATTGGTACAAGCTCCATGGAAACACCTTACAGAAAGTACCTCCTTTTTTGTGGCTTATTATGTGGGTTTTTGTAATTATTATTATTGATTCCCACATAGGACAAAAGTCAGACTCAAGTGCTTTATCCATTAGTCATTTATCTGCTCTAGATCCTGAAATTGCAGCAGACATGGGAGCACAAATATGAGCATGGGTCACCTTCATCCATTGTCTGCTTGCCAGCTAAGGAGAGCTAGTGCACAGATCAGGAGGACTATATAGTTACAAAAGAAAGATACTTCTGGATGGTATGTGCCACTTTTTCTCTATTTGGAAGAAAACAGTTGCAAGTTAAGGAAAAGGGGAAATAGTGATTCAACTGTTTTTAAAAATGTAAAGTTTCCTTTAAATTGATTGTTCATGTTTTAATTCTAGACTTAACTCTTTTCCACTTTATGAAGAAACTTAAAGAGAGGAGATTGTCACCAGGGTCAGAAAAATGTTTAGAGAAATAGCAAGTAGAAAAAGGAAGACTTGAAACAGGAAGAAGAGATGTGTTTTAACTTCTGATCCAGGGCTCCTGTTCTTACTTTTTCCAGTGCGTTGTTTAAATACCCAGGTGGTGGGGTTTTCTTCTGTTTTCTAGGGCAGACTATCCCATAACATTTTTCTTTCACTATTAGTATTTTTCTGGCACAGCTGAGTGTGAAATTTACAGGGTTTTTTTATTTATGTGTGTTTATAATATATATAACTTCAAAACAATGCAAAAAATGTGTGTGTCCTGACTTTAAGATCTAGAACCACAACAGAAAGCAAATGACACCTTTCAGGATTGGATTAGCAAGTTTTATTATTGAAGAAACAAAAAAAACTTTAACTGATTGCATGTCAGTTTGACTTACCTAAAACCTTTTTTCTGTTAGCTGTGGTAGATAACCAATCCACATTTCTGATCTCCAGGTATCTCCTGACATAAAAGACAATAAATATATGAAGATAATTTGTAGCAAGCCTACTGTAACAGTGCAATGTAGTCTTGCCATCCTTGTTCATTTTTGTTGAACATTAGCTTGTTGCCCAACAACTAAGACAGGTTTCCTTTTTGTCTCCTTTTTTGGTCCAAGGTATTTATTTCTTCATTCTTGAAGCCTTTCCCTTTATTAGATTGGTAAGACCTGTAGTGGTGTTTCTTAAATTTTAAGGAACTGGGAGTGATCAGTGCTGCTATGTAGTTCAGCTGAGGTAGAGGAGCCAGCATTACTGCTTACGGAGCACACTTTTTTTGATTCGGCAGAAGCACTCTCCTGACCAGTGCCAGCAGTGATATTTATAGATACACAGATCTGGAGCCCTTCTTTACTCTATAACTTGTCGCCTCCCAACTACTGAACAGAAGTTTTCTGGAATTAAAGTAAACATTCAGTTGAAAATAGATCAGTCCATTTGATTCAGACAGCTGTGCACAGAGACTCAAATGTGAGAATGTATTTAGTAACAAGATGCTGTCCTTGCAGGGCGAATATTATGAAAACGGTTTGTATTTCAGCACTTAGAGTAGGAAATGGGTAGGGTGTTATCCGTTTTAAAAAGTGATTTTTTTCTGGAGTGTTTGTACCCTCTGACATTTGCATCTCTCTTCCAGCTCAGAAAGATCTTCTTGGGCAGTTTAGCCCTGAGCGAGTCAGTGGTTCTTAGCACAATGGAGCTGTGGCCTCAGCAGGCGCTTCTAGGTACTACTAGAATAGTACTGCTACTTATAAGAAGATTCATCGTAAAAGGTGGTTGTAACATTTGTTTCCTGCCAAGAGGTGAACACTGATTTCTTTGACTGTGGAGCAAGTGTGGTTAACTTCCCTACTGTTGGGGAAGTTATATTGACTGTCATTATATCTTCATATTTACAGCAAGCTATTTTCCTTATGAAATATCGAATGTAAAAAAGTAGTAACAACAGGTGCTTGGAACGTAACTTAATTCTATAGCTGAAACATTACACATACAGTTTGTACAGAAAAAGTTAAAGGGATACAGTTAACAATTAATTAAAAACAAGGTTAAGCATATTTGAAATATTGCATCTTGGACTCTAAAAAGGGGGCGTTTTCTCCCTTTTTTAAAAGTTGTTTTTTTGGGGGGAGGGGGGTGGGGTTAGCAAGGATGAAACTTACTACAAGTGTGTAAAAAAAAAAACAAAAAAACAAAAACAAAAACAAAAAACAAAACAAAAAAACCCCCAAACAAACCAACCCACAGACAGCAGAAAAAGAAATCCTTACCCACCTCAGAAAGGTGGTGAGTCATGTCAGTCTGAAGTCAGGCAAGCAGAAGTTAGGATAATGTAACACCTTAGAAACCAACTAATTCAGAGAGGCATGAGCTTTTATAGGCAACAGCCTATTTTGCTAGATGCTATGAAAGAACTGGCAGAAAGAGAGGGTTTTATACAGAAGGGAAAGGGATGGGGAGGGGACCCTGCCAGAATAGATTGATAGGATCAATTGAGATGAACAAGGCAGTTAACCTTTTGTGAGACACTGAGTTAACAACTAGTCCAGGTACTCGCCAGGACACTTAACTGTTGATCCTTCTCTTACTGCCCCTCCTTTCATAATATCTGAGGAAGTAGGTTGTTGCCTGTGAAAGCTCATGCCTTTGAACTAGTTAGTCTGTAAGGTGCCACGCTGCCCTTGCTTTCTGCCTTAACCTCAGAACAGCGAACATTAGCATGACTGGCCATAGATTTTTTAAAAATCTGGTTCAGGTTGACTCTTCCTTTTAGCATCTAATGGTTAGATGAGGCAGCTGTGACTAATATTTTAAAATTGCTGTTGAATGTGAGAGCTCTTTCTTGCTTTCAAGCTAGTTATCCAGAGGTAAAATTGATCTACTTGTTAAGGTACAATTTGAAATCTAATTGGTTTAAGATAATGAGTTAAAAGTAGTTTCAGGTGCTTCATGTCTGAACCACCAGATAACATGTGACTTTTGCAGGCATTTTCCCCCATTTTTAATTTTTAAAAGCAATAGTCAAAGTGAACAAATAGAAGAAATTGAAGTATTTTTTTCTTTAGTCCTTTTGTTCAACAAGTTTATGGGATATTCATAACAATAGTTGCCAAAACATTTTCAATTGGAAGATGGATTTTTGTATTATCACATAATCTGATATGCAGCCTTAAAGGTTTGATCCTTGCATACAAATCCACTAATGGGAGAGCTGGGAGCCTGGAGAACCTACTTCTAGAGGTTTAGGATTTTTGCTGCTGCTTTATTTCATTTCCCCACCAGTTTCTGCACCCCGTCACTTCCTCCCACTCCATGTTGGCACCCTGTCTTGGCAGTTTGCCCTATTAGTAAGGATGGCTGGATGGGCTCTGCTTCACTTCAGTAGAGCTTAGGGTTGAAGCTTTATCTATGCTTCTCTTTACATTACTGTAGTGTAGCTGTACATATATATACTCCTAGAATAGATGCAGTGTACCAGTAGGTAAATACATTGCACTGGTACAAGAATCCAAGTCTGAGTTGACTAGAAGGTGTGCAACAGAGAACTCTGAGGTTCTCCTTTTCTCAAAGAATGGAATAAGCTGTTTCCACTGTCTGTCTAACTGGAATACAGATCAGGTGTGGAAATCTAACTCTGGTCTTCTGTCAGTGAGGATCTCTGGCTTAGTGTTGTTTTATTGGTGAAATAGTTTGATCTTGCTACAAAAAATCATGAGCAGCATGCCAAAAAGCCATTACACCTATCATGGTAATGGCTAACAGACTTAAAGTGTAAAGGGAATTCCTTAACACACTAATAGTTGTACTGACTTATTTTTGAATGTTGCTGTTCCTTCTGGAGTTTCGTAATAGAACTGGTTTTTCTAGCCTGGAGAACTTTTTGGTGGGGCTGCATGTTCATGGAGTTTATTGTCTGACTCATCTCTTACTTGCTAGGGTTTTTTTAAACTGGCTCTACTTGGAACCAAACACACGAAGCAGAAGCGCAGATCTTGGCACTGTAAGTGATTTGGCAAATGGATCTTTTTCTAGTAGAAGGCAGGAATGGAGATATAGTTTGGAAAATAGAGTTTAGTCTTCCCTTAAAGAAGTTGTTGATCATACTAGATGCATTTGAATAGCTTGTAAAGACACTATCCAGTTTACTGATTATGAGGTCTTTGGGTTTCACATACATAGGGAATAGGGGGGAGCAGTGCAGTTTTCATAGTTCTGCCTTGCTGTGGGAAACTCTATACATCTATATGTACCTTTGGCTTTTTAAAGTAACGACTAAACCAACAAGCAGCTCAGTTCAATGAATACCTTGTAGATAAGACAAAACCCAGGGTCTTATTTAGCCAGATGCCTTTGAGGCTCAACCTTTGTGTGTTGATGCCAGTAATAACTAACAAGTGGTAGGCAGTTTTTCTTCAGCATTTGTACAGGATGCTGTACATAGGCCAGATGTTTTCTGAATGTCCTTTGGTTTAGCAGAGACTAAGCAAGGTGTTAAGTGTCTTAATGAGTTCTCGAGAACAAACGCATCCCAATCCCACTCTTGGTAGGTAATTTTTGTGAGTGTTATATTTATTTTTCTAAAACTTAATTTTGGGGCAACGATTTAAGTAGTTTGAGGTGAAAGAGTGGCTTCTCTTAGACATCCTCCATAATTAAATCTGAAGTTAACGACAACACAAGCTGCAATGTTGGCATACTCTGTATTTACAGGAGAAGTTGCTTTCATTTTGGGAGGAAGATGTTGAATAGTTAAAAGATCACTGGTTTTAGGGCTTCAGGTCTTGCTGGAGGTACCTGCATGTGAATATTGGGAGTGGTGTCTTCTAATGGTTTGCAGCAAAGGAGGATCCTGTTTCTAATCTGAGCTGTATGTTTGACTCATTACGTGACCTTGGGCAAGTTATTCATCTACCTTGAGTTTCAATTATCCCAGCTGGAAAATTGAATAAACAATAGAAATCTGCTGAAAAATGAAGTGCATCTGAACTGAGTTTTTCCTGGTAAATTATTTAGGAAGAATATATGGAAACAGCCATCAGAGTTTTTAATACTTCTTTTAATTGCCTTTTTTTTTTTTTTTAACATAAGGTTTCAACTTTTCCTTCAAGCCCAGGCTTGAACAGTTTACCCTATACCTACTGCTGTATGCTGTTGCTGACCTATAGTACTAGTCAGGCCAAGACAACTTAGTATTTTAGTTTTCCCCTCAAACTATGCTCCTTCCTCCCCACTAGTGAACATCAGTAGTGGCTCCACACTCTGAGTCTGACAAAACCCAAATTCTGTTCACAGATGAAAATATGGCTCACCTCCTGCCCATGCACAACCTCAAAGCAAGCAATACTACTTCAGCTGTCAACTAATTCTGGTCTACCATTTTGAGAGGTTAATTCCAGGCTAATCCTGCAGTTCCTAGATCAACATGTGTTGCTGTCTAGATAAAAATGCTACATAGTTCCTCTGATAATTTATGCTAGCCCTACATGTAGGATTCTGCTTGGGTGGTGTGGTGGGAGATTGGAGTTTACTTCTTGGTCGAGACTCTATCCCACTCAAGAACAAGGAGCAGTGGGCTGAATAAGGAGACCCCGATTAATGTAGAAACCAAGAAAGGCAGCCCTGTTTCTTACGTAGTGAGCCTCCCAAACAGATGGCTCTTAGTGGGGCTCTTCAGCCACCTCCATTGATTGCTCTCTGTAGGAATCTTGGCAGTCAGCTTAGGGGATGATCAGAAGCCTTCCTGTTCAACACCTCCAGCCCTCAGTCTATACTGTGGTTATGCTACAGGTTTGCATATAGTGAGCGTACCACACCAATCGCCAAAAGTCCCATTCTCATTGAAACACAGCTTATTCACAAGTTGATGGTCTTTACTGGAAAAGAGTGTTCTTTATCTTTGTTGCATGAAATAATAGCCTTTTGAAGCTTTGTATAGAGTACTTGGTTTGGTAAACTTTATGACTCAAAAGAATGTTGCCCAGAAGGATGAGCTGAGTAGAGGGTAGCAAGGTTGAATAGACTTTGATGCTGTTCCCTCTACTTGCTTCCAGGTGGCACTGTGAAGTAAGACAGTTTGTATTTACTGTCTGATGAGTCAGATTAATATTGAATATGAACATACAAAATAATATGGTCTTTTGTTGGTTATGGGGGTATGCTAGCCATTGGGAATTAAATATTCTTGCAGAGGAAAAAGGTAACTGAATTTCATTTTAGTGTAATATAGAATTGATCTTAGAATTGTTTTAGTTAACCATGAGATATATATGAAGACTTACCAAAGGGCTAATTTTGTTTAGTGCTGAAATTATGGCTCCCAGGTCTGAAGAGTTTCCAGTGACAAGCCTTTCCCTTTAGTGTATACATCTGAGGCCAGTTTTTAAAGGGCTTTATATTACAGTCAGACCCTCTCCTGCTTCTAATAAGATGCTGCCCATGTAATTTTGACAGAGGATGCTTTTTCTGCATATCCAAAGGTATGCAGTTTAACACACATCAGCATGTTAATTTTGAGGAAGAAAAGGTGTAATAGCTATTTCTATAAATGAGATTTTTCTCTCTGTTTTCAGTGGTGCTTACTTCCTTTTTTCCCTATTTGAGGAGGAGTTTATGACTTGGATTAGGCCTTTACAGCTGTATTTAAATCAGCAGTCTTCCTTAAGAAGATTTCCTTGGCAATGGTTTGCAAAAGAACTAGCTCAACAGCAGATGAAAGACCTGCTCCCCAATTTTAGAAGCTGCTCTTGTGTTCAAAGCTTAGCTAGCTGTTGATAAGATGGGAAAAAATGGTCCTGCTCCGTGAAATGTATTAAATCATTAAAATGTTCTCTCTTTCAGCAGCTCCATGAGACTGTGAAAAGAAAACTTGATAGTGCTGCCTCCCCTCAGAATGGAGACCAGCAGAATGGATATGGGGACATGTTTTCTGTGTCCAAGAAGTTACGTCGTGATGATGGTCTTGGTGGGGTAAGTGGTTCCTCCAATGGCATGCCTCCTGTATCTCCGCTGCATCAACTCGACAAGAAATCTTCCAGTGGAGATACTTTACATCTCAATGGAAAGCATTCAATGGGACTTGATGGCATCAGCAAAAAGTGTCTTCCGGATTCTAACGTCCAGCTGAATGGAAGTAGTGATAATGATGACTCATTTCCTTTGGGTTTGAACAAAGAGCTCAAGCAAGAGCCAGTGGATGATCTTCCTTGTATGATTGCTGGGGCTGGGAGTTCTATATCTCAAAACAACTTGATGCCCGATCTCAATCTCAATGAGCAAGAATGGAAGGAACTTATTGATGAACTTAACAGATCAGTGCCCGATGAAGACATGAAGGATCTATTTAATGAAGATTTTGAAGAGAAGAAAGATGCAGATTCTTCAAATTCAGCTGCACAGACTCCACTGCCACAAGACATTAACATAAAGACTGAATTTTCCCCAGCAGCCTTTGAGCAGGAACAGATGGGATCTCCACAAGTAAGATCCACCTCTTCAGGTTCAGCATTTATTGGAGCTTCTTCTGTCCCTGTTAGTGCAGCTTCTCCAGCAGTAGGTGGCTCTCAGACTATGTTCCAGCCTTCTAGTCAGCCAATGACTGAAAATCCTAACCAATCCATGATACAGGGATCAAACCAGTCTCAAAATGTGCAAAGGTCTCTGCCCAATGTATTACTATCTGGACAGGGCACAGGAAGTGCCAAAGACATGTCGTCTTCTCACCAACTCCAGCAGATAGCTGCCAAACAGAAGAGAGACCAGATGTTGCAGAACCAACAGCAGGCATCGCAGGTCCACCAGACCAGTCAGATTTCCAACTGGCAGCAGTCTGGGCCTTCTCATAGCCCATTGGGTGTCCCCTACACCATGGAGAATCCTTCCAGCCCTTCAGTTTACCAGCAGGACTTCAATAACCAGAAACTTGTGATGCCCAATATGGCAAATAAGAATTCCCCCAGAGCTGGTAGCAATTACCATGTGAATATGATGGGTCATCAGCCAAACAGCCTGAACCAGAACCCCGTGAACAGCCAAGGCTCCATGCTAGACTATGGCAACACAAAACCGCTTACACATTATAAAGCAGAGTGTGAACAAGGAGTTACGGTATCTGGTCAGAACAAGGCACCTATGCTGACCTATATGCAGCAACGCCCACAGCCTTCACTGCCTCATATGGGTGAAGAACAAAATGGCATGTTCCTGATGAAACAGAAGTCTGGAAATATTGCCTACAGACCTCTAGTACCGCACAGTCAGGTAAAGGTTAGGATTATTTTATCGTGGTGCAGTACCAGGTCTATGATATATGAAAGAATGTGGGTTGGTGGAGCTAGTATGCAAATTACTTGCTATTTCAGAACAGTTTACTTCAGATCCCAGGTTTTTACTTAACAAGGAGGAACAAGGATACAAGAGTAAAAAAAAAAAAATATGGAGCCACAAGCACATTTTGTTTCTGAGACAGTTTTTAATATCTGCTATTAACAGTCATGCTGGCAAGATTGTTTTTCGGTGTAGTATACCATAAGCAA
Organism: Crocodylus siamensis; assembly: GCF_052110815.1. Lineage (NCBI taxonomy): Eukaryota > Metazoa > Chordata > Crocodylia > Crocodylidae > Crocodylus > Crocodylus siamensis. Next base: position 5,314,167 of record NC_143404.1, on the reverse strand, counting down.
CAAAATCTTTAACTTTAGACCACAATCTGCATAAGGATCTGACAGCTTTTAAAACCTTTCTTAAATAAACTAGCAAATTGCCCATCAAGAATGACCAAGGCAGCAGAGCCGGAGCCTTGCGTGTCGTGTGTCCATGTCTGTGTCCGTTTCCTTCCCCCCCCCGCCCCCCAACTCCTCATCCACCCATGCTCCACCCCACCCCTGCTGCTGGTGCTTTGGGTCCAACCCTGCTCCCCTCCTACCACTCCCCCGCTGCTTTGGGTCTGACCGTGCTCCTTCCTCCCACCGCTTTGGGGCTGACCCCACTTCCCCCCCTTTCCCCCTGCCACTTTGGATGTGACCCCATTCCACTTCTTCCACCCCCCCCTCAATGCTTCAGTCTGGCCCTGCTCACCCCCCTCTGCCCCCCAGCTGCTTCAGGTCCGATCCCACTTCCCTCTCCCCCTGCTGTTTCAGGGCCGACCCTGCTTCCCCCCACCCCTCTGGGTCCACCTGGCACGCGTCTGCTGCCTCCCCCTCCCTGCCAGCTGTTCTGGGGGGCGTCCAGGCTAGCTAGCAGGGTGGCACTGCCACTGTGATCCCCCCCTTTGCCTGAAGGCAGGGAGGTGTGGGGAAGCCCCGCTGCTCGGGCAGGCAGGGCATGTTCCCCACTGCCAAACTTCCCTGGCAACAGTGCAAACTTGGGCCCCAGCCAGTTGCCGCCCACCGTCTTGGTGGCTCATGCACAGTTGGCCAGAAGTGTTACAGACAGACGGACTAAGCCTTTTATAATATTAGAATTCTGTATATAAAAAATAACAGAACTTCTCAAACCTTACCTTAATTTATTTTCAATCTCTGTCTCTTCTCCATTTTAAGTGACTTGTTTGAAGATCCCAAGTCTATACCTTTTGAATATTCTGGGTTCCATAGCATGCTGCTGCTCGGCAGTGGAAGATTAAATAGATTAGATTTTAGTTGAGAGGTAATTTGTATTTCTGCTTATGTCAAGGTTTGTTACCTAGTAATCCACAGGGAATAATAAGAGAGGCTCACATTCGCCCCAGATATCCAATTAATGGGGATAACCTCTGCCTACTTTAGGCAACACAAAGAATGAAAGGAGACCTACAAAGGAGAAATAGGGTTATGCCCTTTTTTTGCTTTATTACATATGAAGGGACCTTTATAGGGGTTGTTGTGCTTGCTTTATATTACAAATTTATATCTGGTCTACCTTGTTATTCCTAGAAGACTGCAGAGTTAATATATAGTTGGGTGTCACAAGCATAATGAGCATGATGTTTGTGTAGTTGAAGGGATGGAGAGTAAAACTGTGGTATTTAATAGCTAAAACACATTCTTGATGAACAGTTGAGAGTAAAGACCTTAAATCCTTCCTTCCTTCCTTCTAATTAAAGGCTGGTGGAGTAAAGGTCAAGTATGCTTTAAAGAAAAATATTTATTGCTGAAATAGGAAGAGATATCAGTTAAAACGAATCTAGTTTATTTGCTGTCAGTTTGCATATAGACCAGCCCCTTAGTGTAACATCGGGTATATTTGATTCAGGTTTCTGATGAAATTAAGAAGAAAGCTCACCGTTCCTTCTGAACTGGTATTTTAATTTGATGAATGAGTGGTATGTTCAGAATTGAGCAGGGCATAGAACATGTTTGATGGTAACCATAAGAATTGCAAACAAGTCTTCTGATAGACTTACCAAGCCTTTGAAAAGAATAATTTTCTTGAATTATTATTGCTTCTCATGTTGTTGCTATTTCTTACTGGTAACTTTAATGTTTGTTCAGGTTTCCTACTCCTAGAAGAGCAGTCTCAATGCAGTTTTTAGAGTGGTTGATTTTGAACATTGATCAGTAAATAGTGCCAAACTAAATAGTCAAACCCATCTTTTCAATGCACTCTCTCGTGGGGAGAGTGCGGTGGCTCAGAACATTAAAAAATGTACTTTTTTAGCTCTCTGTTTTGGCAAAAGATACTCTCCCTCCACACAGTGTCAGCAAGTCATGAGTTAAAATTCTGCCTAGAAAGAACAATTTTCCGGTACAGTGAAAAGTTGAGAGGAAAGGCAGAGTTAGTGGGATGTTGCCTATGATGTCATTTATCATTCAAATAAAGTGTCTGTCTTAAATTATTTTTATGCTATGATCCTCCCTTGCACCACTGGTAGCCAAGCAAGCTTAGAAAGTTTGTGCTTATAACTGTTGCAGTTATAGTGGTATACTTCATGTGACGTTGGACAAATAGGCCAAATGAGCCTAGTCAAGGAAATGAAAACTAGTGGAGAGAAGGCTCAACTAGAAAGCCTTTTTTGCAGAATCGGGGCCTTAGTGGAGAATGCAAATATTTACACACATGAGCAGTCCTGAGAACTCAATGGCACCATTCACAGACTCACATTCTTGCAGAATTGGCATCTTCTGTTGCTTGCTTGCTTCCTGTAGTTCCCTACAAGCTATCAAAATGCATTTCCAGTGTGCCTGTGCTAAAACCCCCATTAAAATTATTTGAGTACAGAGTTAGAAAAGGTGCCTACCTTGAAAAAAATGGTTCTGGGAGGACAGATTCGTGTTGTATTTTATAGCTTACATTCCTTTGGAACAGTGATGAAGTTTGAATACAGATGAATAGTTAGCCTACTATGTAGACATTAGCGGACTATCACTGCGGTAATATTTGCATTCCCCTCCTGTCCCCCCTCCATTCATAGCTAGCAATGTATCTATAGCTTTATAAAAGTATTGTTACTTGTGTTTGCCCATTTGCATAAGACTTGGGAAGTTTTGTATTTACAACCAAAAATGATGCCTTCATTCATGAATGTAGTATAGCTCTTAACCTTTCCCTGCTCCCATCTATTTGCGGCCCTTAACACACATTTCTATTTGGCTACCTTGAATCTATCTAATTGCGCTGAAAATGAACATTTGGCAACATGGTTGAACCCCTAAATCCTTATAGCTAGAGAATTAAAAATAGTTTGCTTGGTTTGTTTGCTTCACTTGATTTTTATTAACTGACTGTGCAAATACATAGATGAGTTATGGTTTGCAAGCTTTTGTTTTGATTATGTACGATGTGTCCTACAACAGCTGAAGTACTGTAAATGCTCTGCCATTCTCTGTCTCTCATGATAGTTATCTAGCTGACCTGCATATGTTCAGTAGAGCATTTGATGCTGTGGTGCCCAAGTCACCCACAGGACTGATTGTTGTTTATATTCTGCAGGATCAAAACCCTTCTCCCAACGTTCCTCGTGTCCCGGTTTCTGTCCCGGGTCCTGGTGTTGGTGCCCAGCCTCCCAATGTTTCCATAGCAGGTAACCATAACAGTGCAGCTTATCTCAATAACCAGCAGCAAGCAGCGGTAATGAAGCAACACCAGATGTTACTGGACCAGCAGAAACAAAGGGAGCAGCAAAAGCACTTGCTGATGGAGCAGCAGAAGCAGCAGTTCTTCCTGGGGCAAAGGCAGCAACAACTCCTAGCTGAGCAGGTATGCGGGACCTGGGAGAGCAAACGAATCCTTTCTTTTCACATTAGTTTTAATTTGCTTTGGTAGATTGAAGCACGACTTGAAACCTTGTTAGACTAAGTGAAGAAACACAGTTGAACTTCTCTTTGCAAACAGAGAGAGATTAATGAGTTGATGTCTGGGTGCGATACCTTTTGTTTTACTTAGATGAGCTATATTGAAGTGGTACTCTCTTCTCTTCTGTCATGGCTTATAGTCAAGGAAAAAGAGGTAGCCTCAAATCTAACAGTAAACAGGTGGATTTGGTAGTGGAGAAATACAAGGAGATAAGAGTAGAGAGGAAGGAGAGTATACCAATGACTGTGATTGTATGAAGGAAGAGCGGGGGCCAGGAGAGCAGGAGCAGAACAAAAGTTGAGGTTCAGACATGGGTGTTGTGTTTTAGGGCATTTGAAAAGTAAGGGCAGAATTAAATTTTGCACTGAATGTGGAGTCAGCAGAGTATTTGAAAATGAAGATGTATATGGCCATGCAGCTTTCATGTGTGTGAGAAAGGGGCCAGCAGCATTTGGCATGTTGGATAGAGTTTGGACTTTGAGAAGCCCTTGAGCCTCTGATAGTCAAGGTGAGAGGTAATAAGAGGCTGAGTATTTGAGAAGAGGATTCCAGACAATTGTGTAAACAAGCAATGTTGGATAATGTCTGCATGTGCCCAAATACTTTAAAAAAAAGAAAAGATACGGAACTGAGCAGGGTTACAGACAGGTTGCTGACAGACATATGAGATACACACACATTTCTAGCTCTTGTTCAAAGGAATCTCTTCCATCCATGAGACCTTTATTTGGGAAAGGGAGGTAGAGAAAGCCCACATCAAAAAGGTGTGTACACTCAGTACGCGGAATGCACTGTTGAGGTTCTCATAGTTGTTCATCTAGTCATTTGGTTATAATACAAGTAGAGCTGTAAGGACTGAATGTTGGTGGACGCTGTGCAGAAAGGAACTGACACCGCTAGATATAGGGGTGATACATGGGTGGTAGGAAAGGTGAGCAGGCCCTGGGATACTTGTTTATCCATGGAGATGGCCCAGGAAAACTAACAGAGTGTGAAAGGGTAGGCCAGTAGTTAAAAGAAAGCTGTGAGCTACACAGAAAATAATAATATTGCTGCTGTGACCCATCTAGCCAAGACATGGATTGAAATGGTTTAGGAGGCTTGAGTTAAAGGTGACTGGAAATATCCAGAGCCTGACTTTGAATGTTGCAAGATTAGAGTGTAATGTAGGAGAACATGAGGAGAATGAGAAATGCAGCCAGCTTTAGAAGGTTGGAGAAAACCCAATAATCAGTGAAAAATGATGTTTGTCAGGTTGATCAAGCTCCCCCTGCTGGATGTTTCCCAGACTGCTGTGTTTCGCTCCACATACCGGGACGACTTGCTTTTACACTGCCAGACTCCTAACCGGGCAGACTGCAGACAGGATTGTTGGCACATTTTAGGCACAAACTCTGATGTGGCTTAGTTGCCCTACAACCAGTACTGACACCACAATATATAAGTACACCCTTTCCCAGCTTTTTACCTTGTGGACATTCTGGTTTGCAGTTTTATTCTTTAGGGACATGTAGTGATAGTTAAATGCACACATTTTACAAAAGGTTTTTTAACCAATCTGTCTTTATTTTAGGTGGTGCAGAGGTGCCAGAACACCTACCTGCTAGTTCCTGCTTCAGTTATTTTTACTGCTTCTGAGCACTTTGGGGGATTTGCGTCAGCGTGTTTTGGGGACTCCAGTTCTCCTATGCTGTCTTACATTTCTCTTGCTCACGGCTTTTCCTGAGAGAGAGAATCTCTTTCTGGCTTTAGCAGTTAGCTTCCTTTAGGCTTTGCCTGGTCCAGAGTCAGGTCATGTTGCTCGGGAAACGTCTCTCTCGTTTCTTCCCAGTTGCTCTTCAGCCTTAGAGCCTTCTCAGTCTTGGAGATATTTAAAGGTCTGCATTCTCTCTGATGAAATTTTCATTCCTTCAAAACCTTCTCCCTGTAGACCACTGGTATAATGGGTTTTCTTCCAGCTTGGATACCTTCGTTAAGCTATCCCTTGTCCTAATAGACTACAGCCATTAAAGGCTAAAAACTTTTCTTTGCTCTAAAACCTTCTCTAGGCAGGATATGAGGCATGTGATAGGGGCCTTGTCAGCCTGTGACTGATTTAGTACATATTCAGGGTTGGAGTTGTACATAAAGTTAATAAATAATTCATAAATTGTACATAAATAGATTACCCCTATCATCCCACAGCTCAATTGCATTTTGCCTTCCTTTGGCTTCATGGTTTATTTACCCTGTCAAGGTACAGGCATGAGCACCACAGTAATCTTTCTGTGCTGCCTGACATTGGGAAATCTGGAAAAAAAAAAACTACTGAGGTCCCTCAGCCCTGTTCCCATGGTCCCTTCTAGCCCCTAACATCTGTGAATTGCACCCTAGGAAAACGCCACATCCTGAATGGAGGGTAGCAGGCCGGGTATGTGCACATGTGCATTCTGTCGGCCGCGTGGCATCAGAAGTTGTCTTCCAGCTGGAGAGTCTGCATTGCTCAGTTGGCAGAAAGAAGGGGCTGTGGCACCACAAGGCACTCCCAGTTTTTCTTCAGTAGAACCTGAGCAGTGCAGACTGCTCTGTAGTCTGTACATTAGGTCTGCTACAGAAGGAGCAGAGCTTCTGTCTTCCCAAGGTTTGTCACTTTCTGAGCCACAAGCAGCTTTTTATATAGCCTGGCAGTTGCATGATCTGGAACCATGCATCACTTCATTCTTTCCTGAAGGCTCTCTCTCAGAATTTACTGCCTGGTTGAATCCAGTCTCTGGAAAAAGACTGGTAGTGCCTTCTAGCTAAGGTGCCTCGGACAACGTTATTGTCTGAGTTCCCATTGTGGTGGCTTTATGATATGTAAAGTCAGAAAGTTTTTAAAAAATAACCCTAGTTTTCTTACCTTCTGTTAGGAGTACAAAGTCTTTTGTCACCATGTTGGAAGAGACAGAGTTGTTGAATATTTTAGAGTTTTTCTCTAGTTGAGCTAGTGTGCTTAATACAGTCTTAAGCAGTGAATAAATGATCGATATAGATTCTGTCACACTAGTTTCTCTAGTTATCTACACTCTTCCAGGAAAACTAGGGTAACCAAGAACTGATTATTGTGGGGTTTTTTAACTAACATCTTTCAGTCTCTTTATACAAAATAAAAAACACTCGCTTGTTTTTTCTGGCTGCTTTTGAAGTTGAAGGTAAGAAGTGCATCTCTGCAGTCTTCAAAGTATTACTGAAAATATGTTATTTATTAAACTTGCACATGAATGAACAGCTGACATTCCTACCTTATAGTGTCTCTTAGAGCTTTAATACACATTGCATCAACTCTTTATGTTGCATGTTTCTATCACCTTGGCTTCCAGTTATTGCATTTTTTTGTAATGGAAATCTCAGTTATTTCATAATCTGTCATCTTGGTCCTGGCCTTCCCTTTTTAAAAAAAAAAAAATTAAACCTGTTGCATTTGATTCCTCTAAGGCTGTAGTTCGCAGTCTTTTTTAGACTCAAGGCATCTGTCTTAGACTTGAGGCACCTCTCAGAAAATGCCAGTTTTCATTTGTTTTCTGACTGCAGAAAAACACTAGAGAAACTTTTCTGTTGCAAAGAACTAAGAAAGATCACAACAGGTCAGAAAGTTTATTTTACAAATCCCGTTTACTGTTACATCTAACAGTGCTAACATGTCACACTCTTGAAAGGATGTCAAGGCACCCCAAGGTGCTGTATCACCCTGGTTGAGAATTGCTACTCTAAGGAAGAGATGCATGCTTCTGGATTGACAAAGTTAGCAAGTTTGTAATCAAACTACAGGTAGCTTTGTTTTTATCCTGTGCAAAGTCTCACTTGAAATCCAGGACAGACTTTTTTTTATTTTCTAATTTCCTTCTATTGGACCTCTCCTAGGAGAAACAGCGGCAGCAGCAAGAGCAGCAGCTCCAGCGACACCTGACCCGACCACCCCCTCAGTACCAGGACCAGCCACAGAATCCTTATCAGCCGCAGGTCGGACAGTTTACAGGTAAACAACCTTGACAGCTGAACTAAAGCAGGTGGAGAGATTCCTTTGGACCATAAGTCTTTAAGGTCCCTATTCTAGATAACTTAATTATCTGTTCTCTTCCTTTGTCATGGCACTTTAAAGTGTTTTGATGTGTCTTCTCATTTTCGCTGAGCATGAATAGTCTCCCCTTTCCCTTGTATGTTGATTGCAACTAATTGATTTTGTATTATATTAAATCTGCAACTTTTCAGTACTCTTCTGGGAATAGTCAAAAGTGCTTAGATAGAGGATTGTAAGAAAAGTGTCATTGTTTTTTGGGGGGCTCAAGCAGTCCAGGAATCTACCCTCCTTTCCTGTCCCATGGAGACCCTGTATTATAGTCAGCCTTCTTCCAGCATGGGAAGGTTGAATTGTGTTAAGTCTGAGGGAAAAACTCAACTTCCTGTAATTACCACAAGATCTCACTAGAGCAGCAGTTGGTTGGCAATGTACTCCAGTGGCAGGCCAGAGTGACCCAGCCGCTGCCACTTCTCTCTGCTACCTGTTACACAGGTGAAACCCCCCCACCTCCTCCCCCTGCTGCTGGAACACTGCACAAGCTCCCCCTTAGGTTCAGTAACATTAAATTGGGCCTTGTAACAGGTCTTAATTTTAAGACTAGGACATGGTTACTTTTTAACCAATAACAAATGTATTAAGCCGTCAGCAGTTACAATTTTAATACTGTAGTTAGTTAAAAGTAATATAACTTGCTCACCACCCTGACATGTAACAAATGCGTAGTTTCTTGAATGGCCGGTCCGTGAGGTCTTGTCTGGGCACAAAGGTCAAAATCCAGGCCTGAAGGCCTCTGGGCTCCAACACCCCAGCTCCATAGGCTGGATCTGTTGGCTTTGTGGGCTGTAAGTTGTCAGTCCCCTGAACTAGAGACAAACACAAAGTGCTTTTTATCCTACCCCTGACAGGCTGACTTTTTTTTTTTTTTTTGACTCCATAGCCCTCATACTTGTTGACTTGAGTGAGGAATATAAGTTCTGATCTCCTGCATTCTGGAGTGATATTTTATATTGGGGAAGGGGGAGGAGGGAACCTAATATACATCTGTAGTTTACTAACACTGATAACTACAAGTTGTCGTCATAGCCTAATTAATGTGGAAGTACTGGAGGTCAGTAAACCCACTTTTTTAATACCAGAAGGAACCTTTGCTATTAGTGGGCAAGTAACTGCTTTGCTTGTTCATTGATATACAAATGTTGCCTCATTCACCCTTCCATCAGCAGACACTTAAGGAAGAAAATAATGTTTGTTTCCTTCCTTCAGCCCTCCTCTCCGCAGGACCCCAGACATTACCACTGAAATGCAACTTTTAAGGTGAAGCTTATGGGCAGGATACCATTACCTAAGTCAGAGATTTTGTCACAGATCTATTATCACAGATTCTTGGGTTCAGAGGGGAGTAATCAATGGCTCGGTGTCTAGTTGGCAGCCAGTATCAAGTGCAGTGCTTTAGGGTCAGTCCTAAGGCTGGTTTTGTTTGATATCTTTGTGAACGACCTGGAAGATGACAGCGTGCACCCTCAGCAAGTTGCAGACGACACCAACTTGGGGGAGCAGTGGATACGTTGGAGGGTAGGGCTAGGATTCAGAGGGACCTAGACAAATTGGAGGATTGGGCTGAATTGGAGAAATCTGAAGCTTAGCAAGGACAAATGCAAAGTCCTGCACTTAGGACTGAACAATCCCACACATGGGACAGGCTGGGGGTGATGGGCTGGACAGCAGCTCTGCAGAAAAGGACCTGGGGGGTGACAGGACAAGAAGCTGAATATGAGCCAGCAGTGTGCCCTCATTGCCAAGAAGGTTACCGGCATCCTGGGCTGCATTGGTAGGACCACTGCCAAACAGATCAAGGGCAGTGATTCTTCCCCTCAATTCAGCACTGGTGAGGCCACATCTGGAGTTCTGTGTCCAGTTTTGGGCCTCCCATGACAGAAGGGATGTGGACAAATTGGGGAGAGTCCACTGGAGGGCAATGAAAATGGCTCAGAGGCTGGAGCACAGGACTTGTGAGAAGAGGCTGAGGGAACTGGACTTATTTAGTCTAGAGGAGAGAAGACTGAGAGGGATTTAATAGCAGCCTTCAGCTACCTGAAAGGGGTCAAAAGAGGATGGAGCTGGGCTGTTCTCAGTGGTGGTGACGACAGAACAAGGAGCAATGGGCTCAAGCTGCAGCAAGGCAAGTTTAGGTTAGATAATAGGAAGAATTTTCTCACTAGGAGGGTACTAAAGCACTGGAACAGGCTACCCAGAGAGATTATAGAATCTCCATCCTTGAAGGTTTTTAAAAACTGACTAGACAAAGCTTTGGCTGGGATGGTCTATTTAGGGTTTGTCCTACTTTGAGCAGGGGGTTGAATTAGAAGTGACCTCCTGACATCCTTCCAACCTCAATTTTCTATGATTCTGAGTTATCGAGGGCCAACCTTTTTGGTAGACCTGCCATGAATTACCTCTGTCCCCTTCCCCTGCTCAGTCAGATGCTCTGCTTTCTACTCCCTTGTCCTGTGCCTCCTTTCTGATTTGCTGCTCTGTTTTCTGCTCTCTGCCATGCTGTGATATCTGTCCCCTCCCTGGTCTTCCTTAGTACTGTACACAAAGGCTTGTCACGCCACTTGTGGCACGTGCCACAGCTTGACTACCCCAATCTAAATGACATTGATGATTGCTGTTATCAGTTTGCTAGGCAGAGATATGAATTGTGGCTTCTGTAGCCAGACACCCTTTTCTCTGCTAAGTAACAGAAATTACTTTGTTAAAAGAAATCTTTGTAATCCTGGAAGCAGTTGGTATGCAAGAGGGGCGGTGAATAATTTATCTCAGACAAAGAGTTACAGTACTTCATCTGTACTCCCTGTCTGCCAACTAAGAAATGCAGTAGTAAATGTGTTAAATGCAGTGTGTGTGTCGGTCATAGTAAGCATGACATGTAGCAGCATGAAAAGCACTTGATTCTGTCCTACAAATATGCTGACTATCGGTACTTTTTCACTTGCTGTTCTAATATTTGTACCACCCCTTTGCTTTTTTGCATGGCAGAACAACAGACTTTCTCTACTTCTCTCGAACTCTGTCTTTTTTCCCCTTTGTTATGTTGCTAGTTTAGGACTTTGAAACCCTAGCATTCAAATGATGCCACATTTGCATACATTGTCTTATGCATGGATTAAAAAACATGCACTCACATTTGTAGTAAGAGAGTGGCTTCTTCCAACTTTATGAAGATTTCAGAAGGAAAGGCAGCCCCTACAGCTTAGATATGTTTCATCCCAGACCCTACAGTGGAAGTGTCTCAGACAGGCTTTCCTGTATAGTTTTTTATTTCTTTTTGTTTCACTGTGTATATTTTACCTTCCAGGTAGGAATCTGCCATCTAGAAACAGCTTTTAGCTAGAGTTGACAAAAAGGCTCCTTTTTGGTTTCCTGACCAGATTGATGAATTGCAGCCTGTCTAATTATTGGTTTTACCTGCAGACACATTGAATGCATTATTATAAAAAACAGAAAGGTACTTAACGTGAAAATTACTAAAGTAGATGATGGAATTAAAGAAGTGCAGGGCTGGAAGATGAAGTCCACCACCCCCTGCACAGAAGCAGGAACTTGTCAAAAGTGCTCTATATACAAGACATACAAATACTGATCTAACCAGTTCTTTAAAATGTCCGGTGAAGGATACTGCACAGCTGTCCTAGGCAGTTTCTTCCAGTGCTGTATGTTAGGTCTCACCAGCACCAAGTGAAGCAGAATAATGACCTCCAGGGTCTTGCGTGCAGCACTCCTCTGAATGCATCCTGAAATGAGATTGGGTTTTTTTGGGGGGAACCATCACATTGTTAGCTCACTTTTAATTTGCAGCTCTCTATAACCCCACATTCTTTGCCTTCAGTACCACCTCCTACCCAGTCTCTCCCCACCTTTAATTTGTGCATTTGATTTATCTTTAAGTGTGTCACTTTGCCTTTGTCTGTACTGAATATCAGATTGAAGTTTTCAGTCCATTTCTATTTGTCAAGTTTGGAATGATTTCTGATCCAGTGCTTGTAGGGACTCCTAGCTTGATGTCATTTGTAAATTATATAAATCTACTTTGTATTCAGTCATCCAAGTCATTAATAAAAATATCAATTAGAATAAGTCCCAGGACAAACTCCTGCTGGACCTCACTTAATACCCTCCCAGTTTGAAAAGAACCATTTCTGATTACTGATGGATTGTTTTATCAAACAGCTTGGTCACCAGAAGTTGGAGGTCTTGCTTCCCTACCTTGTGTATGAGACTGTTGTGTGAGAGAGTGTCCTTCCTGACCTCAAGATACCATAGCTATTTTTTTCTCCTTTATCCAGATGACCAGTTACCTTGTCAAAAGATGTAGTTTAACACTTTGTTTCTCACAAACCCACATTGGCTGTCCTATCTTTATTACTTTTTTGTTTAGGTGCCTATACATTGCTTCTTGAATAATATGCTCTGGCATCTTTCTGGGGTCGAAAGCCAGCTTGACTTTTACTGACTTACCAGTAAAAGAAACTATTTGAGTTATGTTGTAAAATTAGGTTAGATTCTGTACCTACCTCTGGTAAGTCAGACAGGAAGCTTGCACTCTGCATCCTGATGATGTGTCACCATGACCCTCTTTCCCAGTACTACCAGTTCATGGACATAAACCCATAGGGAGATTTTGCTTTGTCTTTGTAGGCCTACATTAGTCATGAGAGACGGACCGCATTAATGCCCTAAGCACATAAGGGTGTGGATGCACAGCGTGACTAATACGCAGCATTTTATCCTAGTTTTACTCTAGTGAATTCACTCTGCAGTAAGTGAGCTAGCTGCCTGCAGGAGATGGTATTCTAGCACCTGGCCATTAGATGATGCAGGAGCTGGTTTGCATACATCATATACCCGAGGATAAAATTTATTTGTTATTTAATTTTATACCTTGCCCTTTCCAGAGGGCTCAGAGCAGCTTACAATAAACAGACAACCAACCTGCAGATTGGAAACAATAATAAATTGATGGGGAGCAGGGAGAGCATATTGTACATCTTCGTTTTCCCATGTTGTAAAGTTATTACCTATTTTTCAAGGATCAGCTTTACCCTGTGCTCAAAAGATTTACTACATAAAGGGGTGTGCCCTGTGGGTCTGCTCCACCTTTGCTATGTAGTAAAGTCAATTCATATGTCTTCGCCCTGAGTGGTGCTGTAATTCTACTCCATCCTGGTTGAGTCCCTGAAAAATTATTACTTTGGTAATACACCTGCATTTTAGGATTAAGACTAAGTCACGAAAAATGGCAAGGAGGAGACCACCTCGCTTTTGCATCAGCTTTTTTTCAAGGGCTTAAGCAAGGTGGATGAGGATCACAAGTAAACAAAGATCTGGTCAGTGGGGGTGTTTATACACATGCTCTGGGAGTCATGTAGAGGGGTATGCTTAAATTAGTGGCTCTGAGCGCCACTCTGATTAAAGCACCAAGAGCATCTCATGTGTCATGGCGGCGGGGGAGCTTTATCTAAAGCTCGCTGAATGAGCTTTAGTTAAGCACCCCACCACCATTTTTAAGTGTGGAGACACTGATATATGAGATGCTGGAGTGTGCTGCAGCATGGTAATTGCCACATTCCAGCAGATTCCATTAATCAAGCCTGCTCTGACGCACTGTGATTATGTGCTGTAATCGTGTATAGACCCTCTGGGATAGGACACCTAGTTTTAACAGTGTGAATAGATGTTTAGAGAGACCTTCAAAAACGTCGAGGTACCTAACTCATACTGCGGTCAGTGTGGGTACAGTTGCAGGGGTTTTTGAAGTTCCCACTAGGTGCTTGGATGCATTTTAGGAGCCTAAATCTCTTTAAAAAACTGGCCATTGCTGATCAAAGTTTCTCCCCATTTCTAGGAAGAGTGGCATTTGAATCAGTGTCCTTACATAACTGTATTTGCCTGTATCAGTAGAGAGTACTAGCTGGGATGACAGTGGAGAAACTTCTTTACCACTGCACCCCAAGGCTGATGCTAGAGAGGAGCTCGTAGAGTTAGAACTTTCCCATTGATGCTATGTATTACATAGATTAATTGATAAGTACATCTGCATAACTGCATCTACTCCTGAATGCATGTATTATAGTGTCTAAAAGGTGTGTGGACAGACTTTGGATAACTTGGAAAGAACTATTAAATATAGAAAATATTGCTCTGTATTACAGGATCCTCTTCAGCCATGGCCGGGGTAAGTAATTTAGGACAGTCCAGTTCCAGCAGTCCACGGATGTTTTCTCAGACCCAGAACATGATTCAGATGGGACCTGGGCATGGTTCTGTTCCTCCTCTCCAGTCAGGCTCCAGTCAGCAGGATCGGGGTGTGACTCAATACACAAACATACAAAACATTCAGCGAGGGGGACTGTACAACATGGCATCTGGGATGACGCAAATGGTTCCTCAGCATGCAAATCAGAGTGCCAACGGACAGCCACAAATGCAAAGACAGCCCAGCCTGGGCCAGGGCACTGCTGTGCCAGCTGGGTATGGGCAGAACACCTTGGGGAATTCGAGCATTTCTCAGCAGCACAATAAGGGGCCACTGAATCCCACTTTATCCAAGCCACAGATGGCAAGAGTGCCAGCAGCAATGGGGGCCCAGAACCCATCTTGGCAACACCAAGGAATACCCAACATGAACAGCCAGACACAAGGAAATGGGGGCTTAGGGGCATTTACTGCCAGCTCCACTTTCCACTTGCAGCAAACTCACCTAAAGATGGCCAGCCAGCAGTTTGCTCAAGGAATGCCTCAGGTAAGCCTAAGCACCAGCCGACCCATAGCCTCCATGAATTCTGCTGTTGCTGGGCAGATACTCTCATCATCCTTAGGCGCACAGCAGAGGACAAACCCACCTGCCCAGCAGCAGGTCCCCTCGCAACAAGTCTTGCCTGGCATGAACCAGGCAGTTCCAGATCTGACTGCTTTCAACCAGAATCCAAATCAGCAGCTGCCCAATAGAGCCAATCTGCACTGTACTCAAGGTTACCCTGTGAGAACCACCAGTCAGGAGCTGCCTTTCGCCTACAGCAGCCAGTCAGGCAATAACGGACTGCCAAGCTTAACTGGCGACACAGACCTGATAGACTTGTTGAAAAACAGGACTTCAGAAGAATGGATGAATGACTTGGACGAGTTGTTAAGAACTCATTGAAACAGGGTTTGGGGGTTTGTTTTCTACATCTTATTTTTTTACTTCGTGAAATATAAACTACGGTTGGACCAAAAACCTGTGGCTTTGAGGAGACTTGTAGGCATTAGAAGTAAATAGTTGGGAAAGGGACTGAAGCTACTTCCCATTTGGGCTTTGAGGCATGGTAATGGCACACCGAGCAAGTCCGCTGCGGCGCTGTGCTTCCTCTTTGTGTCTGTGGGAGGCTGCACGTTTGAACAGATCAAACAAATTGGTCCACGTCCCAGCCTGCCCTTCAGAAATTTCACTTGCAGTGTTTGGAAACTGAAGTTTTTGATTATTTACAAACCCTACAAAAACCCCACAATAGTGGGGAAAAGCAAGCAAGTAAAAATCATGCCAATGTTTCTTAGAAGGGCTTTTTCCTGGAGCTCATACTTCACATCACAGTTGCCCCCGGCTTGTCATGCTGTTAGTTGCAATACTGTCCCACCACGTTTCCCACTTTGTTTTTGCGGGAGGAGAGGACACGTGCCCCTGAGTGTGTTTGCAAGACGTTTTTATTTGGAGTCAGGCCTCCTTCCCACTGCTGACGTGTGCGCCGCCATTCTCAACAAGCAAGTGATCTTTCTCAGTAACATTTGAAGCAAATGCTTCTGGATGCTGGTGATAAATGACAAAAAGTGTTAAAACCTGGCCAGCTGGCCTAGGCTGGTGACTTTCTTTAACAGATCGTGGGACTCCCAAGCTGCAGCTTGCACTCTTGTGGAGGGACATGGTTCTTGGCTTTTACCTTATTGTGGTTAAAGAGGGACTTTCTTACGGGAGAACCTTTATGAATATATTAGATGTAAACCCATTTACTTTGCACATGTTTTTTCATAACTTATTTCCAAAATTAGTTGTGTTTAAATGAGGACTTTGCTTTGTGATAGCTCATCTTGTTTTCCTTTTAGATTTTATAACACAGGATTTGTGAGGTTAGTCTTCTCCAAGAGTAAACAGAGATTCCATAAGCACAAGATTTCGTCACTTTAGGATCAAGCGCGTGAAAGTAGCACTGGGCCGAGAAGTGGAAAGTCCTTACCTAAAATGTAAATATCAGCAATAATAGAGCAGGGAGCATGAAAAAATACTGGCCTAGTCACTTGTCTCAAGGTTGTTCCAATGTGAAGATCTCCCCTTTAAGTATTTTCCCCCCAATTTGTGAGTTTGATAATCTTTTTGCAGACAGGTATAGATACTTCTCTGATCTCTCTTGAAGCAGGTGCTGGTTCTGCAGGATAAGCCAGGACGACTCTCGCACTCGTGTTGGGGTCAGTTGCATACAGGATAAGAAAAGCAATGAGAACAATCAGTGTTCTAAATCCTTACTTGCTACCAAAAATTCCCCTATCGATCAACAAACCACCTTGCCTTAACCTTTATTTTGAGATGGAAATAAAGTGAAAAGCTTTGTTTTAGATGCACAAATACCTCTTCCCTTCCCAAACCCCTTGGGGGGAAAATGTGGGCCAACTTTTTCCATTTTTGTCGAGCTCCTTCAAATTTTTTAGCCAACCCCAGCATGACTAAAAGAATTTCCTTCAACATGGACTAGTGTCTTGAGGAGCCTTTCTGCTCTGCAGAGGTGTTATGGTTTGGAGGTGGGAGACGAAGGCTAAAATTTGAGATTTTGGAAGGAGAGTATTTTACTGTATTTGCAGCTCATTTATCAGATAATTTGCACTTTTTATCAAATCTGCTTTTGACACTAATACTTTTAACCCCTACCCAATACACGTGAAACACGGTTTTGCCCTTCACGCTCTTCTAGATTTTGCATTGTATCATGTTAAACTGTTGGGGCTGGTCAAAGCTGTTCACATTTGGTGATACAGCACATTGACCAGTGGATCCCATAGATGAATTTCTCTGAAGTGAAGTTAAACCCTTGTCGAAATATTTAAAAAATGAAAAATAGAATTGATTCTTAAATGACAAATGAAAATATCAGTGACACTGGGGTTACCGGCACTGTTCTAAGATTTTCTAGGGAAAAATCACTGACTTTTAAAATGACTAATCCTAACTTTTTTGGTAAAGAAATAAAGCCAGTGAGTTTGGCTTAATGATACAGTAAGCAAACAATTGGTCCAGGGCTCTTGAAACTTCATCAGAAGAGTCTAGACTTTAGCAGTTTTCTTTTCTCTTTCTCTCTCACTGTCTCTCTCGGTCAGGAGAAGGGTGTTTGTGATACTTGTTTGTATGTGTCGTTGGGTTTTGTGGGGGGTGGGGGGGTGTTTCTTTTTCTTAAGTGTTAATTTAGCACCAGTGTGCCTTCATTTCTTATTGGGGGTACTCGGGACCTCATACTCTTTAACAGTGACATCCTGTAATGTTGCTGATTCTTTTCTCTACCCCTTAAAACACCAAGGAATAAACAGCCTGTTAGAACTTAATTGCTCCTTTTCTCCTGTTTAGCTTATGTGACAAAATCCACTGTATTCTTCAGGGGATTTCACATACAGAGTTTAGGTCTAAATACATCAAAACAACAGTCCATCCATTTTGGAGCTCTGTAATCTGATGTAAAGGAGATCAGCACAGCATGCTTGCTCTCTAAAGGATTGTTCCTGTAGGTTGTTCTGGATATTGCAGATGTCCTTTTCCCTTCATTGTTTCTGGAAGCTGAAATGGATATTGCCCTGCTAAACAGGAGTATGTTTCTCTGCAGAAGTCCTGATTTGATTTAGGACTTGGTTTGTAGTGGCTGTGGTACTGTTCAGTGCTCTTCAAGCATGGATTGAGGCTAACTGGTTTATAATATCCTTCAGCCACTGTGCGTGAACAAGATCCCAACAATGTTAAAATGATTGTGATCCAGCCTTGACTTCCATTTTTCAGCACGGGTTTCATTTGGTCCCTGTCTACACAGTCTGATTGAACTGTTGACAACATGGTGGCAGTGTTACCATGTTTACATACTGCTTATTGGCCATCGACAGTGGGGCCTAGATGTGCATAGGTGCACGAGTGAAGACAGGCTGGGCATTGCCCTTGCGTGCTCTCACACACAGCTGTTAACACATGCACTTGGGCTTTCCATTTGCTGCAGCTTACGAGCAATAAGATGTAGCTCCCCTGAGCCTTGCCTAGCCAGCTGCCCATGGCTTTATTTATAAACAGAGGTTTTGGCTAGGTGAGAAGGGCGAAAAAGTCACTGTGTAACATCCACTGCCTTCCGAAAACCACAAGTCAGTTGAAAAGGGTGCTCAAATTTTTGTTATACACATTTCCTTTGTGTAAATAAATGTTTACAGTTTTATATTAAAGATTGAATAAGAGTTAGATCTTCTGACTGTATATTTTTTACTTTTTATAGATTTTAAAACTATAATTCTTTATATGTGTGTTTTTGGGGGTTATGGTAACTTTTATGCTTGTAAATGGAGAACAGTTGAAATTGATGCTAACCTTTATGAGTTTTTTGTCATTGAAATGTGTAAAGAGCCCATTGATCCCCTTATTCTTTTACTACAATTACTGGTGCACACCAAAAAGAAATCCTTTACTTCTGTTTTATCATTATAAAAATAAATATTTTGCTAGTGTATTAAACACATATGGCTACGACCTTATACCTTTGTGTGAGCTGAGCAGCTTTGCCTCCGTCATTCATGTGCGATTTATTCTCTCCTGGGAGACGGTTTCTATTCATCCAGTGATTTAATTAATAATGTTCAAATTCTAACTTTGTTCATAACCAAACTTGGTTTCCTCTTAATCCTCTCCCAATTAAGTCCAAAAGGGGAGGAATTTGGAGGTACGAGGGGGAAGGAAATGATAAAGACACCTACCTGCCACAGGAAGCTTTACTGAACTCGGAAAATGAAGCTTAATATTAAACTCGATCCCGTGCGCCTTTGTTGGCCTTTTTTTTTTTTTTGAACAGGTATGCCGTGGCTTGAATCTTCTGGATGTTAGTGGAGAGGCTGTAGAGTTTTTAGTGTTTCTATATTCCTTTCTTTCCAAAGTTTAATGGAGTTTTAATAGTTTTTCAAATTTTAGTTGTTAGAGAGATCCTAGAGTTGGTTATGACCGGTGGTATTGAGAGCGGACCTCTGCTGTTCTGCCAACTCCCCCTAAACTGAGAGGTGTTATACAGGTAAAACTGTTTAATCTGTTCAAAAATGGTAACAATGCAGAAGTTACTTTGCTCTTCCTGAATCCTCCTTATTTCAGACTATCGAGAGACCAGACAAGTGCTGCAAAAAGAAGTCAGAACTTCCCAATGGTTCCAAAATGTAGGTAGCTGCATTCTCTGATACATTCTTGGCCTAACTTTTAATGTTGCAAGTCCACAAGTGCTTTAGAAGCCGACCATTTACAACAGGAACTTATATTGTCTCCTCAATTTTGTGCAGTGGGTCACTGATTTGAAAAATTGCATTTTTCCAAGGTAAGAATTAACTTTCTAGTAATTCTTTTTTTCTCTGTCAAATGTTTTGGGTTCGTCTTGGTGATAGAATTTATACTGCTTCAAGTGTTTGGGGTCTGTCTTAATTGCTTGACCATATTACTAACTAAGTCTCTGTTCTATTTAGAATAAGTGTGTGGGCATAGGCCTTGAAGAGCTGCGAGCAAAAGTCTTTGGGCTAATTCATACCTGCTCTCAGATGACACCAGCTTCCACTGCTCTCTTCGCGGAAGCTGGGTTCTTAACCTGATTTCATGATAGGCGGCTACGCAGTAATAGGCACTGAAAGAATTTCCTGAGCTGCGTGCATAGGACAGCTCTAAAATTTTTTTTTATTATTTCCTGTTTAGTAAATGTTAGAATTACTGTTAAAACAAGCAGATTTTTATCTGTGAAGCTCTAGCTCAACCTCCTAACCACAGCATTGGTAATACGAGGAAAAAAAAGCTGGCAAAGCTGTGCTACATGCTTCCTTCATAGGGTTGTGTTGTAGTGCAAAGCTTTTCCCCCCTCCTGCTCCTGTTCCATCCTTAGCCGGCCAGTTTGAAAGCAGTCCTGGGGGCTAGTTGTGCCTTGGCAGGCTGCTGGCAAGTGGCTGTCCTGGCCTGCCCAGCAGTGTGACTTTCACCTCCATGCCATTGTGTTTTGGACGAAAGGGGCTGATTTGAAATGGTCTGCTGCAAAACTCAGTTGAATCTGAAGGAGAAACACTTTTGGGACGATCAGTTGAGCTAAACTCTTAGAAGGTGGTGCGCAGCCTCCCTCGTGGGACTCGAGGCCCCCTCCATAACTTGTGAATTGAGTGGCCCCTGTTTCAACAGGGATTTCATGTTACAGTGCTTCCCTCCTTGTAGGGGGCTGGGCAGTAGGGAGGGATTGTCCAGGCAGACGAGCCTGAGCCAGTTGATCAGCTTAACTGATCTCCTTATCTCCTTACATTTTGGGGCACCCTTCGAAGGATCTGGTTGCAACCCAAGGTGCACTGGCACCCTGGTGAGAATCACTGACTTAAGACCTCCAAGGTTCCCTCAGCTGTGTCTCCTTTAAGCCTGTTGTATATTTCTTACCTTTCCCAGAGGTTGTGTGTCAGGGGATTTGTAAATCTAAACCTAGGGAGAAACCGTATAATCACGTGTCATAAAACAAGCAGGTCCAGAGTGGGCCAACTAATCTGAAAGGAACTGTTCCAGAGCTTCATGCTATTACTGTGTTGTGTGTGTACATGCATATTTCCAGGGACTCCAGAGTTAATCCCAGTTAGTATCAACTTTTGTGTCCCCCTCTCCTTGCATACTGCTGGTTCCTGTCTGACATTAAAATTCGCTCTACAAGCAGACTTTAAGGCTTGAATGTATTTCTGCTGCAATCACTGGGAGCAGGAGCGGGCGGTAAGTGACATTTCCCTGGGGTTTATACCAGGTATCAAATGGGAAAACTGACATTTTATGAAAATCTCAGGCCACCTCCAGATTTCATAAAATAGGAGGAACATAATTTGCTTCCCACCTGGAAGACGCAGCATTTTGGATGAGTATTTTATCTGCACTGTCCACTTGGAATTGATGTATCATTTTTTAACTTGGGCAGGCAAGGTTCTTTGAGTGGATGTGATATATTTTATTAGACCAACAGAGTAATGGGGAAAAATGTTCTTAGCAAGCTGTCAAGCACAGGCACCCTTCCTCAGGCATCTCTGACCACTCTCTGCTGGTCTGAGACGCCAAGGAATGAGAGAAGCTAAAAGTGCGGCAGGATGTCAGGGAAGATGTAAATAGGTAGAGATGAGAGAGACAAAAGGTAAAGCAGGGAAGAAAGGGGACAAAAAAGGCCAAGGGGAACATTACAGTGGTAATAATACATGGTAAAAAAGAGGCTATCAATAAAAAAGGAAATGGTAGGGAATCAGGACGACAAAGGGCTGAAAAGTAGGGGAGGGGAGAAAAGATGAGGGGGAAACAATGTAAGAGGTCAGGTCAGGCAGGTACCTGGCAAGTCAGTTGTCAGGCAGGTTGTAATGTGTCATAAATCCAATGTCTACATTCGTCCACGATTTTTTTTGTACCCAGCAGGTTGATGAAGTGAAGTTTGTAGGTTCATCTGCGAAGGGTGTTTTGTAAATTCCCTTTGAGGATTAGAACTGAGAGATTGGAAAGGGAGCGGTTGTCCTGTGAGAAGTGGACGCCCATGGGTAGTTGGGTATTCTTGTCTTTGACAGATTTGTGTGATTTGAGGAGCTTTTTTGCGCAATTTATGGGGAAAATCCCCACAAATCACACACCATTAGTGGAACCCGTGTGGAAAATCCTCAAACAATTGCAGCCCAGATGAGCCTACAAACTTCACTTCATAAATCTACCGGATACAAAAAATCATGGACTCAACATAAACATTGGGTGTATGACGCACTACAACCTGCCTGACATGTGACACACAGGTACCTGCCTGACCTGACCTCTTGCATTCTTTTCCCCGTCCTCTCCCCTTTTGTCCTTTGTCTTCCTGAATCCCTACCATTTCCTTTTTTATTGATAGCCTCTTTTTTACCTTGTATTATTACCACTGTAATGTTCCCGTTGGCCTTTTTTGTCCCCGGTCTTCCCCACTTTACCTTTTGTCTTTTTCACCTCTATTTACATCCTCCCTGATATCCTGCCACACTTTTAGCTTCTCTTATTCCTTGGAGTCTCAGCTACAACCAAAAACTCAGCATTTTTTAATTTGGTAATTTACCTGGTGATGGTGGAGTTGACCAGAGGATGCTCTAAACCACAACCGAGGAAACCATAACCCTGAAATGTCAGGGTGTTGAAACAAAAGGAGTGCCTAGTGAGGAAGAAATCACCTTAGTCTGCAGCTATTTGTGTGTTTAGCTCTTAATAAGACACGGGTATTTTGAAATGTTTGCAGTCTGTAAAGAAAGGAAAGAATATTCCAACTAGCTTTAAATTCAGAGGAAGAAATTTGCAGCACATGAAGGATTTGGAGAATGTGAACCATAAATAAAAGGAGAATTTCATTTTGCGACTATTAACTTACATAGTTACCAAGGGCTTTCAGCTCATTTCTGCATGGCAATGTGGAAAAGGGCATTTGGCAATAACCCAGGTGTGCAGGTTTTGAGCAGTGTTGATCTAAGGACATAGGCAGGCAAGGTTCTTTGGGCGAATCTGATATCTTTTCTTATGCTGGCCGTCCTGTAGAGCAGAGCTGCAGCATACAGAGGGTTAAGAAGCCCTTTGGAGGAAATGCATGCTAGCGCAGAGCAATAAAATTTCAGTCACAGTTGGGGAGAGGAAGCAGTCCCTGGTCACTCTTCTACCTGCACCGGCTGCTTTTTGCAGCACAACCAAAGACAACAACATGCTGGAAGAGATCGCGCTGCTGGCTGCTGTCACCATTTTGGGAGTCCTGGAGCAAGGTAAAGGCAAGGTGCCCTCACGTGTACGTGCGTAACAGTGTGCAGTGAGACCTTGCAGCTTTGGGTGTTCACAGTGTTGGTGACGGAAAGGATGAAGGTTGCTTTTGTCCCAGGTGTTTGTGAATGCAAATTGTTTGACTATTGAACACCTTACACTGACTTAAAACAAACATGAACACAAGGGACTAAAAAGACGCTGATGTCAAAGGTGGTGTTTGAGAGAGATGAAATTAAGTTGACGTTTTAATTTAAGCTAATGGTAAAATACTCCTGGTTTGATTTAGACTATAATAATGTTTCCAGGTGTCTGACGTGTAATGTGACCATAGGAAACTCAAATAAAGACAGTGGGATGAGAGTCAGAACTTCCTATGACATCTGACTGTATCGTTGAGAAGCATGTGTGCAATATATACAGCTTGCAGATACGTGTTCCTGACAGCTTCACATACAAACCTATTCTCATTACTTCATGCTAAATGTAAAAATATTGTGTGGTGCCCTCCATGCATTGTGGATTTAGTTTCTTTGCAGTTTACACCAATGCATTAAACCTTTATTAACATGGAGTGAACACAGTGCAGTAGTACAATAGTGGACAGAGACTGCAAAATAACTAAAAGCCGGTGCAGTTTTTCTGGAGTGCATCAAAACAGACACTGCCGTACACCTCAGCAGCAGACATCGGTTCCCTTTTCCCTTTGCTGCTGGAAGTCTCTCTGAGCCTTTTTGCAGAAGTCACTATAGAAACCAAATAAATAAATACATTTATAGGAGGTTGAGCTATCTAGGTTACCATGTCTGGTGCTAGAGACCTCTTTTGATCATTCTCTTGACACACGGGAGAAATTCAGAGAAAAGCAACAAAACGGATTAATTTCTATTTAAAAAAACCCCTAACTTTCTTCAGGTTTTAAAAGTGTAGCTTACTGAAGCAGTTGGTGGGGAGAAGAGCTCTGGCAGGCTACAGCTCTGGGCTGGGATTTGAATGTCAAGGCAGCAGAATGATTATATAGTGCAGCCCGAGGAGAAACTGAATTTAGTGAGAAAAACAGACATTTTCAGTTTGAATATCAGGCAGGAGTCTTGGATCCCCCTAGATAAGGCTGAATGTTTTCACTACACAGCATCTTTTAGACATAAGTGTGGTTAAATCCTTAGTGTTAATCTCAACAAAACTCAGCACTCGCTCTTAAAAGTATAACATTTTCTGAGAACGTACAAGACGATGTTAGTTAACTTTAAACTGGCCCTTTCAGAAGTTTTCCAATGATTTTTGGTTCCTCAACGTTTCAATAATGAGACTTATCAAGTTATAGTTAATTTTACAGGAATTAATGGTCATTTGCACATTCTTCATAAGTCAAAGATGGTTTTTCCCATCAGCGGAGACCGGATCCTTCCAGTGAGATGTTCATGAACTGGACTCGACTGAAATGGCTGCTCACATTGCTGGTTTTCAGTGGGGCTGGGATTGCAGGTGAACATTTGGATGAAAGGATCTAGGTTCCACCTTCCCCAAGGACAATTCGTGGCCTCAGTGCAGTCAAAAGAATAGTGGATGGATCCCATTCTGGAAGAAAGATGCGGCTCATGGGCATTTTTATGCATCAACTTCTACTGACAGCTTCAGTTATGAAAAATTATGGCAAAATGACCATAAATCCTACATTTCCCATGGGGGGTGGGGAGAGGGGTGGTAAAACTCTCTAGCTTCCCTAAAACATCTGGTCAGTCTCATCTGGGAATGAGTGGTTGTCACCTTGCAGTTTGCGAGAGTTTTTTGCAAGAGGTGGGATCTGGGTCAGGGCTGGAGCTAATCTCGCAGCGGCATGAGAAGTTCTAGCACTCATGTGAGTTTTAGCCCGGCCTCAGTTCTCTCTGGCTGCTGGGGGTGTGCTGGGGCATTTGAAATGCCCAGAGTTGTATTTTATCCTGAATTCAACTCTCATATTAATGTAGCCTTCATTAGGATAAAAAACAGGGATAGCTGGTGTGAGCACCATTACTTTCAGCACACTAGACCAGGCTGAGCAAAGACCTGGGAAGCTTTCCATTGCCTGTGGTGGCAAGGATGAGAGTAGGTAGTAACCTGTCTGCCTCCAAGTGCAACCTTATGTTCAGGAAGTTGGGCTCCCGCCAGGCAGGAACACCAGACTCTCCTTGGGGTCTTTGGTGTTGCAGGCTGTATTTGCTCTGAGAACACAAGGACAGGTGCAGAGGATAGGTGGGGGTTAGTACATTGAAACCATCTAAGGAAGCAAGTGATGTTTACAGGCCAAAAGGGAGCAAAACTGGGTTACAAGCTCTTGCTTCTGTCACTTTTCCAAGGTTAAACCCATCCACTGAAACATCTTGTGGTGGAGACCTTTTTGTATCGTTCACCTGAGTTAATTTCAGCATGTTTATAGCAGCTCAGAGTTTGATCTTAAAATACCTGCATCTCTTTTTGGTTACTGCCATCACTTACTTGTGAGGTCCTGAATCTTTGAAATCGGATACAGGTTTTGTTCCACTGGCTGTTTGGCAAAATCGATCTGTTTGGACACAGGACTTTACGATGTCTGCACACATACCACTCTAGGAGGAGAGGGGGGCAGTTTTACATATCAGAAAATCGGTATACGCTAATGAGTGCAACTTCCAATTTAAACCAGTGTATGTGCTATTTGTAGAATAGATGCCAAATGTACAAAATTACCAGTATTTTCCCCAACCAAGTTAATAATCAAAACAGAAAATTCCCAGCCAAAATAATGGCATTGATCAGCGGTGGTTGTTACTAGTTTGAAACACGGGTGGAAAACGTAAATGTGGTGAGAGGCTTGTATGTTTCAAAAAAATCCAGTCATTGGATATTTTAAGTTGAACTGAATTTGAACATATACAGTAGTAAGATCCTGAAACTTGACTTGGTCTCTAGCTTGCTTCAACATCCGACCTTGAACCATTTCATCTCCAGTAAGTGCTTCAATGTGTTGCTGCACTGTGGACTTTTTCAGTAAGGCGTTCTTAGATTTGTGCAGCCTTCCTGTTCTGTCACTGATTTCATCTGTGTCTAGGAAATGTCTAAAGTGCTTTTTTTTTTTAATCCTTACTAATTATTGTGGCATATGCCCCCTTTCTAAATAGCGGGGAATGTTTGCCTTCATCGCGTTGTTTTTGATTAACGATCATGCTGTTTCTTTCTGCCATCTGTCAAAGGCCCATGCAAAGGCATATTCCTAACACGAGTCACACAAGAGCAAGATTAATTTAGAGATGGGGGTAGACAGGGAAAGACTGATGTGAAAAGCGTTACACAAATATGATTCTTCTAGATTCTGATGCTTCGGAGGATGAGGAGACGTGACACAGCAGAGTTGAGATGAACTAAGGGATGTTCACTGTTATCTGAGTGTAGGGTGAGGCTAGCTTTGCTTAAAACTTAAGCATTTTTAGGAGTGCAAATTTTATGCGCTAACATTCTCTTAATATTTTCCCTTAAAACAATCGCAGCATAGCACAGCTGGGATCTTAGAGCTCATTGAATGCCCACAAACGGCCTGTGCCGAGCAGCTGAAAGAACAGCAGGACCAGAATGAAGCTTCCTTTTTCCCTTTTAAAAAGTCCCCGTCCTGTTGCAACAGTGCTGCAGTGTGTGGGCTTAGAAATGCTTGAAAACTGTTAGCAAAACCAAATCTGAGCAGACTCAACAGGCTTTCCCTAGTTGCCCTTTCAGTGGCAGACAAAAAAAAAATTGAGACTGCATGCTGCAGTGGTTAGGGTGGGCTCTTATAACACAGCATCAAGCTGAGCCACCAATGTGGAGCCTAGGCCTGCGCTCATATGCTGGTAGTTCCTGCAGGTACAGGGCAGCTCTGTGGGTCTCGAGCATGCCCTTGTCTTCCGTTGGTAGTTTTGCTTCATGCTGATGCATAACTGATATACAAAGGATTGGATGAGTATTAGTGTTGGACCAGATCAGATCTCACTTTGAAATCTCTCCCCACAGATCTGCTAATTACTGCTGAATTGAACATTTTGCATCGTATCAGATGTAGTTCACATCTGCCTATTTTCTTCTGGGTTCACGGGAGAGCAAAATACTGCTGCAGTCTGTCACAGCAGCGTGATGATGTTGTTCTTATGGTTTTTCCCTTTTTCTATTCTTATAGTTACTCTGGCCCCAAATACATTTATTTTTAATGTTGATTAAAGTGAAAAAAATGTGATCTGATCAGAGACTGGGTGAGGGGATGGACCCCTGCATACTTTGGAAATAGTAAGTGCCATTCATTCAGGGTACACTGTAGTGTCAAATGACTTAAACTGCTAATGCGAATTCTCATTCTTACGTGAAGGATTCTTTGGCAATTCTGCTTCTTCCCATCTCAGCTCTCAATCTCTGCCTGCCTTTACCGCACCTGTTTTTTTTAAATGTGATGGGAAGTTTCCTGGGATAGCTGCTGCCTTATTCTAGCTATGCTCATGTGCTATCTGTCTTTTCAATGCCATCAAAACCCTTAATTGAACAGGTCTCCCTCTGGCTGCTGCAGCTAAGACATGCCTTCAGTCCAAAAGGATGCTGTCGGCACAGACATTTTGCGGGTTACCTCCAAGCTAACGGCCACCAGACTATAGTAGTGGACCAAAAAACCCCCTTCTGCTTATTTGAATCTTCCCATTAAAAACAAGGACATTACCCAACTTGCAAACCAGGTGTTGGTGTGCTAACCAAGTAAGCCAACTGTGCGAGAGGGAATTATCCCTTCTCCATGTGTGTGCACCAGAGGAAATCGCAGCAGCTCACGCCTTTGGAAGCCCATTGAGTTATGTTTCCAAATGGGCTGCTCTTCTTTCATCTCCGGGTGACTGCCTCACTCCACAGCAGCTTGCGGGCAGCTGTTCCTCTCTCAATGCCAAATTTCTTTTGAAAGGATGTGAACCTAGGGAAAGTGGCCCAGCCCTGAACGAAGCATTGCTGAGTGCAGCAGCCAGATGCGGGTTTCAAAGCAGCTGTCATCACCTATTTCTTGAGGGCAGAGCTGAAGTTGGCAAGGTTCGGTGCAGAGAGTCTCACACAATGCTGCCGAAGCTGCAGAAACCCTTCCAGTGAGGGCTGTGTTTCTTTAGACAGAGCTGCAGGCCGTGCCTGGATCCAGCCTGATGGTATCGGTGTCCAACGCCTTTCTGGCATCCTGCCATTTCCACAGAAGTTCTCATGCAAGCGCAGTCGGTTGAGCCAGACTCGGTTATCTCACTGCTGGTTACTGGGGTTGAAGCAGCAGGAAGGTTTTCAACAGGTGCCCAGGCTGGATTTGTATGTGGCTGCTGCTCTCCCCCTTTGACAGTGGGAGGGAAGTCTACGAGCCAGTGCCAATGTCATCAGCCCTCCCGACTCCGCAGTGGGGATCCTGCCACTGCTGCCTGCGGGCACCGGGCATCCTTTCTGATCCATGCAGTCTTGGATCAGAGGCTCCCAATGGCTGAATGCTGTAGTCTCCATCTTGGCACCTAACCAAGAGGTGGAGGCATGGGGGGGAAGAGCAAAGGCCTGCAGTCTTGAGAGGTGGCTAAAGGGAAAGGGGGAAGCAACACCCCGGGCATGTCGGGTCAGGTTTGGATGCGTCTTGCATGCACAAGCAGCAGAGGGTGATTTTTAGGTTGTTTTCAAGCCATCTTCCTGCTTCTCACAGGTTGGGCATGGTCAGGGGGTCAGGCCCAGAGGCTGACCAGAAATGTGACCTCCTCTGGGATTTGGGGAAGCCACTGAACTGGGGCTGGCAGTCCCCCAGGCAAGGTGAAGCTCGGTTTTGTGCCATGTGGAGGTGGCCTTGGGAACACTGTGAAGTGCCAGGGCAACTGCTGCTGTTGCGGCTTGCATAACAATCTTGGACACGATCAGCAAGGCAAAAAGTCTTTGCTCTGCACTGCATGCAAGATGCGCGAATATGAGCACAATGTGCATGTGACACAAAGGGGGTGTTTATTCACGGTGCCGTGTGATCTTCATGGACCCAGGATGAAAAACCTGCAAGCGTAGTGGCGATTTCCTTTTCACACCACTACTTTGAAGCCCAGGAGGACAGCCAGGGCTGGTGAGATGCTGCTAGGGTGTCACCTCACTTGTGCTTCTCTTTCAGCCTATTTCGCTCTGCAGGTGATCTCTGCCCGGCGGAAGTACAAGGTCTCCCCCCCGTGCGTGACAGGCCCCCCTGAATTTGAGAGAGTCTTCAGAGCTCAGTAAGATTTTTAACTTGTTCCTGTTCAGCTCTTCACCCCCCACTCTCAGTGCTCCTTAGATCCAGACACTCTGCAGTTGCCCGTCACTGCACCGCAGAGCCATCAAGTGTTATTTTCAGTCTTGCAAGTAAAAGAAGAGTTTATCTTGCAGTGCTAAAGTAACCAGTATTAATGGAACAAGCTGTTTGTTGTGTTGTTCCCCTCACCGAGTTGAAGCCGCAGGCCCCTCTCTGTCCATGTTAGTCTTCATTGCCCTACACTGAGGAATTGGTGTTGGTGCTGTTTGTTGAACCAGGGCTGACCCTGAGCAGCAAATGATTTAGAAAAGCATTGGGGCAGATTTTCTCAGGTCCATCACACAGGGCTGGGCGACTTCCCAGTTCAACAGAGAAGGGAAGAACCTACTCATCTTTCCCACCTTCTGCCACTGTCTCTGGGGAGGAGCAAGAGACGGGCTGGGATGGTGGAGGACTTCTGAGCTCATCTTGAAAAGGAACAGCTCACCCTGTCTCCCAGGGAGGACTGTACAGCCCCTCCTTTCTCTGGTGTCCGTGACACAGCTTTAACCCTCTCCTCTCTGACTCTCACTAGGATAAACTGCTCCGAATACTTCCCCATCTTTGTCTCCATCCTGTGGGTGGCTGGAGTCTTCTTCCATCAAGGTAAAAAAGAAAGAAATCAGATCCAAATCCAGAGGCTCCTTGCTTCTGATTGATCGTGTTGGTGATCTTATGTCACAGTTCCTAGCTAACTGCTGGAAGAACAGCATCCCACCCCGGCACTTCAAGGAAGAGTTGCCTCGTTATTACCAATGGGAGAACAGGACAGGCTAAATTTGACTTGCTTGGTTCTAGGGATGTAGGGCAAGAAGGAACCAGGCTCCTATCACAGGCATTGTCTGGCAGCTGCATTTTAATACTGCTGAGCTGACAGATGCAAAGCCCTTGGCTGTTAATGGAGGGGCTTTCCTTTCTAGGAGACATTTGACCAGGGTGAGTCAAGACTAGACCAGGGTCTAGTCCCGAGAGGTGAACTGTTCCTTGGTGCATGTTCAGCAGTGCTAGCACAGCAGGACTCGGCCTTGGTTGGAACGCAGGTACTAAGGAGAAGGAAGCGTGGGAGCAAGGCCTTGCCTGCCTGCCCGTGGCTCTCTCCTCCTGTCGCTCTCCGGAAGAGCAGCTAGACTGAGCACTGGGGCAGCTACACCCAGCCAGGCACCCTCTTGGCTTTCTGCTACAACATCAGTTTTGGGAATCCAGCTGCCGTATGAATGCCATTCAGAAAAGCTATTTAACAGGTAAATATATGAAATGGGTTACTGGCAAAGACCAGTCAGAGCGCAGCTTCTATTGCAGAGTCACTGGTTGTTAGAGGCCCCGTTATGACTTTCTGTAGAAACGTGACTATCTTCAGACACTCATTTAAATTCACCATTGTAGAGCCATCTCATTCAGTTTGTTCATGATGGCAATAGATAATGCTTCAGTTGTACCTTCTGTGCCTGATTGCTCTTAGTCAGGCGTTCCAGCCATGGCATCCACTTCAGAGATGGTAAGTGATGCTCTGTCTCTGGTAGTTACTTTTGTATTCCTATCTTCCCTTCTAGGGGCAGCTGCAGTCTGTGGGCTCCTCTACCTGTGCTCCCGGTACCAGTATTTCAGGGGCTATGCCCTGGCTGCTCATGCAAGGTAAGCAATCTGGCATGCAAACACATCTGTGAATGTGCCGGACAGGTAACCAGAGTGCTTTAAATAGCTGAGTTGTAACTGGGTCCCTCCTTCCTTGCTCTTCAGTACTGGCCCAGAGCTCATTCTTGGCAGCACTAGGACGCTCCACTACTTCACACAGTGGCACGCTGCAAGGGGCCTGGCCTCCCGCTGTCAGACGTATTTAGGTCCTTCAAATAGCACAAGCTCCACCTTTCTCTGCAGTACCCCAGCCTGCCGAAGCTTCATTTGTGGAGGAAATTGAAGATTATGAGTCACAGAAGCAAGATTATAACTGAGCAAACTGATCTGTGCATCAGAAGTGTATTCAGGTGTCCCCAGGATAACCGGAACGGGTTTCCTGTCGGACATTGTCTTAGCTCCTCAGTCACTTGGAGCTTGTGCTTCCTGAACCCACAAGCATGCGTCAGCCTGGCTCCTGTAAGCTGCTCTAACCAAACCTCTGAGCCCCCCACAAGGGCTGCCCTGGCAGCAGCCCAGAACTGGAAAGGATAGAAGTGGATTTGGGGGGGTGGCAGAGGGGAAGAGAAGGGCTGCTTGCCTAGCCCTGCATATACTCTGCATGTCCTGTCTGAAGACCACTGCTCTCCTGGCAGGTCAGCATGTCCCTGAAGGAATGTTCTCCCTCTGTGCCAGCAGCATCCAAGGCTTTGCCTACATAACAGCTGCTTGTTTTTTCCTTGCACAGGTTGGGTCCCATGCACTTCAGTGCAAGAGTCCTCTGGATTCTGACTGGTATGGCCATAGCAGGGCTCCTCATCCACTTCCTGTCTCTCCGCCCACTAATACTGAGAGAGGATCTTCTGAGCAAACTGCACCGCTTTGTCCAGGGGTAAATTGTACCCAAAGCCTAAGACCAAGTGAGGGCAGCGCTCGCTTCACAAAATGTGCGAAGAACAGGAGGGTGCTGTGGCTGACGGGCTTGTAAGATACCTTAGCTTGTGATGAGTTGTGCGTTTTGTGCAGTCAAATGCCTTAATAAAAGGGGGACAGTAGTCCCATGAGTTCATAGATATCCCACCTCAGAATGGTTCTGGTTCCTGGCAAGGTGTTCTGCTCCACCCTGGCTTAGCTTTCAGAGTCCCCCCTCCCCTCTACACCATGAATGGATGCAGAAAAGCACGAGGGAGAGAAGAGGCCTGACATGTAAGCGAGCAGATACTTTCCTCTCCCAAAGCACGTGCACCTGCTGCAGTTAGGGTCGAACGCTTGGCCACCCAGAATCAGCTTGGGCAAACGAGAGGGTGTACAGGGTGCATGAAATCCGAGTGCAAGGGATTCTTTCCAGCAGGCACCTGCAGTTCAAGGAGAGTGTTACCACATGCTGCTTCTCTAGACAAACATGGGCTCCAGGCTGATGCTTGCAACAGCTCATACCCTCCAACCAGACTGTCCAAGGTGGATTTATGCTAAAAATCACCATTTTTCTGAGGTCCCCTGGATAATGCAGACAAGACAATAGACCCACAAAGAGGCTGGAGGTCCAAGTCATGCAGTTACTTGGGATGGGAATAGGAAGAGCAACAGCTGTTCCTGCAGGATCAGAACTAGCATGTTGACTGCAGCCAAGTCCCCAGGAAAGGCAGTACTTACCCCCTGCTAGAGCTGCCATAGGCTCTTTCTCTCTTCAGAGGATCTGAAAAGGTGTCAGGGAAGACTTGTCATGTTAGCGATGTGGATTAAGCCATTGCATTTGGCCATAGCTGAAGGTGCAGCTTAACCAAGCGTGTCATGTACCTGCTGGTGCTTGGCAGGACTGCAAGCTGTATGTAACAGAGTAAATGGCCGAGTTAGCAGCTGCTCTAGTTCAGTGCTTCTCCACCTTCTTACACCCAAGGTCCACCTCAGAAAATACCAGCTCTTAACTCTCACTCATTTTTAAATTATGGAAAAATAACAGAGCAGTTTTTCTGTTGCAAAGAACTTGGCCAGACCTTGGCAGGTCAGAAGGGTTTGAACACTCTGGATTTCTATTTGAAGTCTGAGTTTATCTTGTGACTCATGTTTGTATACCTCAGTGCTACCACTGTGGGGCACCTAGTAGCACCCTTGAAAGGATCTCAAGGCTTAGAGGCCCCCCCACCCCAGCTAAGCATCACTGCCCTTCTTATCTGAGCACCGAGAAACAAGTGACTTGGCAGCAAAAGCGGACTGTCAGATCCAAAGGACCAGGGTGCACTACATGCAACTGCTGCAAACCTCTCTGGTGAAGAGCTGTCAAAGTGTTTCAGCCCCAGAAACACTCGTAGGAGGGCAAGGCAGGACAAACACAGCTCAATCCATTACAAAAAGTTCCTTTCATGTTAAAACTGATCTGAACTCCCCCCACCCTGACCCCGCAGTGCCTGTTGTTGTTTCCAACATCAGGACGTGTTCCTGCCATTCCTAGCTCCAACTGACTTGCATGTCTGCAATGCTATTGAGACACAGTTTCATGCCCCGAGGGCCAAGCTGCCCTAGGCCTGGCAAGCCAGAGCTTAGCAGGACCAGCAGGGCTGCTCCTGGAAGCATTTTAAAGACATTTTTAAAGGACACAAAGCTGGGAGTCTGGCTGCTGGCAGGCCCCACTGGGGGGGGCTGAGGTAAAGCTAGGCAGGGTGCACACAGCAGTGACAGAGCCAATGCCCGAGGAGCAGCAGCAGCCTGGTTTAGCACCTGCACGATGAGGTCTGCGGAAGAGGCTGGCTGTCACCAGCAGCCCCTGGCACTGGTCTCACACCTCCGCTACTCCAAGCACCTCCCTCCTGGCACTGGGAGCTGTAGGAAGATGGGATTGTCTGTACCCAGTCATATTTCTGCAGGCCACGAGGAAGCACGGACAGGGCCATGAGGAGGCAAAGAACATTAGCTAGCTCCTACCGTAACCATCTACAAAGCAGGGCAGAGCTGCAGTGCTGAGGAGTGGAAGGAAACCTGTCTGCTCACTGCAGCTTCAGTCTGAATAGTCTCTGAGTATAGCTGCAAGGCCAAGGGTTTTAAATTAAACTTTATTACAGTGCACATTTTATATATTTATATATAGATGTACTTGAAAAATCAAATGTATCCAATAATAAAAAATACAGCACATTGAAGTAGTATAATGCATTCCAGTGTATAGCTGAAGAAACATTGGTATTCCAGAAAGTTGCTCTGAAAATATTACACTAATCCTTACCATTTTAGAACTGGGCTACTTTTTTCCAAAAATTCACATCAATCAGGATACTGAAATATTTCTTAAAAAGATGGATTTTGCACTTCATCTCATGGCATGAAGGCACTGGAGACTTCAACATGAGCTACGGGGCCATGTACAACACTGGCAGGCACAGTGTGGTTTTCTGTTTCCCTGCCATTTCCATACAGCTAATCCCCTCTCTTGGACCAAGAGAGGGCTCAGTCATCATACTCACGCAATCCTCAGCTTTGGCCCACAGCAACTGCCCCTGGTTTGAGGGAGGGAAAGACTAGGGAGGCAGACTCTTGGCTGTTCCTCCCACGTGTCAAGTCAACCCTGTCTGGCAGCCAGTAATGGGAATTCAGTCTCCACGGGCTCATGTCAAGATTGAGGTTCCCTCATACTCCTCCTGCCACAGACCACCCTACCCTACCTCCTCCAGCCCAGCCACAGACCACCCTCCCCTGGGTGGAAGGTGCCTTTGGCCTTCATGCATGTTAGGTCCTTAGTTTCAGGACAATGCTAAACCGCACTGCGTGTTAGCGTGACCCAAGTGATACACTCAGTCAAACACCCACGAGAGGATTAGTGACAGCATGGTCCTTACCCAAGGGAACAAAACCAAACCTTTGCACTGGAAAGCAGTTCTTCTTTGCTCTTCAGACGGCCACAGAGAAGGGGCTGCCCTGTCCTGCCCCAGCCTCCGCGCCCTAGCAGAGGTGGCTGCAGACGTGTGCCAGTGCTGGCACAATGCGGCCTTGTTTAATTCTGCCCAGCACCCACGTGTGGGAACATGTCTTTGTCCTGCAGTCTAGTGTGGTGCTTGCTGGGGTCCTTGTCTCTTGACTGCAGATTTTTCTTCTTCCAGCCTTGGAGCAGAGGGTGGTGCTATGCACACACATGCTCACAACTGGGTTGCCCAGACACTGCAGACTCGGGGACGGAGAGCAAGAGGAAGGGG
Organism: Crocodylus siamensis; assembly: GCF_052110815.1. Lineage (NCBI taxonomy): Eukaryota > Metazoa > Chordata > Crocodylia > Crocodylidae > Crocodylus > Crocodylus siamensis. The sequence goes on along the minus strand of NC_143404.1, from coordinate 5,279,412 downwards.
GAGGGGGAGGATCTGAAACTGCTTGGTGCCGCCACCCGTCAGCCTGGGAATCTCATTCTGCCTTCTTAATAAAGATCTGGGGAGAGGGAAAAGAGGGAGACTAAGTAAAAGGCAGCTGGGCCATGTCATTCTGCAGCAACACCCCTCCATGCAGTCCCCCCACACTCCCAGGAAGAACATTCCCAGGGCTGAACCAGGTCTTGCCAGGAGAGACCTAGAACAGCCCAGCCCTCCCCCCCAGTACAGCTGTGGTGCAGATGTGCTAAAGGATACAAGGAATAATATAAATTTCTCCTTGCAGAGCTGCCCTGAACATGCAGACATCCCTTTAAGGAGTCTGCGCACTCCTGCCTTGGCTGTTTGTCAGGGGACTTGTTCCCAGGCCTGGGATGCAGACATGGGAGCAGCTCCTTTTCTCCAGACCTATTCCAAGTGCTGCTTTTACCAACAGCTGCACTGCCAGGAAGGCACCTGCACAGACCTGCATCTGGGAGCTATGAGCTAGGGAGCCTTTTTTTGCAACTGAAGCCGCACAGAATCATCTTTGCCTTACAGACATATGCAAAATGCATTGGGGAGGGAAGCTTCAATCCACTCCCAGCACAGTTCCTGAATTATTCTTTTTGGATCAGGATTGAGGCCACGGTTCCAGGTACTGTAGGAGGCCCACCCTTCCCTGCCCTCCCTCCCCTCATGCGCTTTCCTTTACAAGAAGAGCTCAAAACTCAGCACGTTAATGTGAGATCTCCTCTGTGGACATGGCTGTCTTTCAGGGTGTGACTGGGGAGGAGAGGGGCTGTCCACCCCCGTAAAGCAGGTTACCTCACTCAAGATGATCCACACTGGAGAGTCGGTCTGGATGGAGAGCCGGATGGCTTCAAGAGGCCCAAAGGAAGGGTCCACTTCTCCTTCTGCAACACCCTTCAAAAAGGCGCCTGGCAGAGGAAAGCAGACAGTTCTGAGGAGGGGGAAATCACTTGAGCACTGAGCTGAACTCAGCAGACAGATTAGGAAGCAGCCAGCCTTGACAAAGCCCCCCACGCAAAGCAGGGGCTCTTAGCTGTTACTCCAAAGCAAGCCCACAGCCAGTCATGCAAGCTGCAGCCTTTCGGCAGTACCTGCTGTTGGAGACGAGACCCGAGAGTGAAGAGTTGCCTAGGCACCTACCACCAAACTAGCTGACTACTGGAGTGTGCTTGCTCCAATGCAAGATCTAGGGCACTGTGATGTCAAATACAAGTCACTTCTGAAGCAAGCATGTCCTTATGAGCTGTGCACATCACAACCATGGCGCCTGGGGAATGAAGCCTTGACTTGTGGGGCCCAGATGGTCGGTAGATGGCAGCACTGCACAGGAGAAACATTTAGTGCAGGTCTTTCTCAAGCCTTCTGAGACACTGAGGGTCTTGAGCAGAAAAGGAGGAGGGGGCGGGCTATATTTAGCCAGTGAATCCTCCCAAGCTGGTTTATATGATTGGAAAGGACAAGAGTCCCAAGGCAGCGCAAGACTTCATCTGCAGCACTGGCTTCCCTGAGCCGCCAGCAGGACGTACCACACAAACCAAAACAGCTTCTTGACCTCCTTAAGGCATGGTGAAGCCAGAGTCCTGCTGGAGAACTTCTTCAGTGCTGCGACTGCCCTGCTTGGTGCGTCTGAGCTCCAGTCAGCCCAACATACACAGGTTCCCCCATCTTGAGCTTTTGAGGGCAGAACCGGAAGTGAATTCCCCGCTCAAGTCTCGTGTCATTTTTCTGCCTTGCGCAGCTCCCTCCAGAAATGCCCAACAAGGAAGCCCTCGAGCCTTGTGGCATCAGCAATCCTAGCCTGAAGATCTGCTAATAGCTCCTGCTGCAGCTCCTGAGAGGAAGCTGGCTGGCAGTTCTGTAGACCAGACTGTGACAGTGTTTTCCTTCACAGAAAACCAACTTCGTTCCTCTCCTCTAGGCCCGTTCACTTCCCTCTCCCTCCCCAAGAATTGCACGTAATCGTTGTGCATTAGCACATGTAAACACTCTGAATAATTTATAGAAAAAGGTCAGAAATCCAAAAACTGAAATCCTCTGAGGACCAGCGGGAAGTACCAGTTAGGAAGGGAAGAATGGAATACACAGATACAAATCCGGGGTTAGGCAGCAATAAGACAGTGGAGGTTACAGCAGCTCGCAGTACAAGCTCATATTGCAAAGAGGCAAATGTCAGCCTTAGGGCCCTGGAGGCGCGGGTGAGGGAGCTCCAGGAGGAGGTTAGCAGGCTGAGGGGAATCAGGGAGGTGGAGGAAGAGATTGATGGCTATTTCCCTTCCCTGCAGGACCACACACCCAAGGAAGAAGCACCCCAGGAGATGCCCTCCACTGCAGAGTGGCAGACGGTCACCTCCAGTACCAGGGCTGCTCATAACACAGCAGCAGTACCAGTTCCTCCAGTCCGGCTGGAGAACAGGTATGAGGCCCTGGCAACTCTGGAGGAGAAGGAAGGAGAGGAGGCAACCACAGAGGAGGCAACTCCACGCTCTCCATGTCCTGAGCAGGCCGAAGGAGCTAAGCAGTCCCAGAGGAAAAAGCATCGAGTGATCGTCATAGGCAACTCCATCCTGAGAGGTACAGAGGGCCCCATCTGGCGCCAGGACCCCTCGACACGCGAGGTCTACTGCCTACCCAGAGCACAGATTCAGGACATGACGGGGATGATCCAGGCCGTGATCCAGCCCACCGATTACTACCCCATGGTCCTAATCCATGTGGGTACTAACGATGTGGCCAGGAGAAGCCCTGATCGCCTGATGGCAGACTACCACGCTCTGGGGGGTGTGCTGAAGGAGACAGGTGTACAGGTGGTTCTCTCTTCTGTCCTACCAGCGAGCGGATGTGGAAGATGGCATGCGACGTGCATCACAGAGACCAACTGGTGGCTTTGGGAACGGTGTCTCAAGGCGGGCTTGGGCTTCCTCAACAACGACCTGCACATCACGATGAGAGACATGCTCGGGTGGGATGGGCTCCACCTTTCCCCTAAAGGTAAGCGTGTGTTTTCTTCTAGGTTGGCAGATCTCCTCTGGCGGGCTTTAAACTAGGCTCGTCGGAGGAAGGGGAAGACAAGGGCAGAGGAAGCCTTGGACTGCCATACCAAGCAGCACCCACAAGTACAGCCCAGCCTAGACCGACAAGCGGCACATATACACAGGTAAGCAACAGGGGCCAGGGCAATGCTGAAAGTAGGGGGTCAGGGCACACATCCACAGGAGGCCTCAAATGCCTCTACACAAACACTCGTAGCATGGGGAACAAGCAAGAGGAACTTACCCTCCTGCTAGCTGACACCAACTTGGACATAGCGGGACTCACTGAAAGGTGGTGGGACCGAACGCATGACTGGGCAGTGAATATCAAGGGCTATAGGCTGTACAGGAGGGACAGGACAGGACAGGGAGGAAAGGCGAGGGGGGGTGGCACTCTACATTAAGGAGGAATACACATCCTCACCAGGTAGCAGAGAGTCAGAGAAGGGGCACACGGAAGTGCTTTGGGTTAGGATACAAGGCAGTCGAGGGAAAAGAGACTTAACAGTGGGGGTCTACTACAGACCCCCAACCAAGGGGAAGAGCTAGACTAGGAAGTCTTAAGTCAGCTCACGGAGGTAGTGAAGTCAAAGGACGTGGTCATCATGGGAGACCTGAACTTTCCAGACATCTGCTGGGAGGAGCAGACAGCCAGGTCTGACCACTCACGTCGGTTCTTGGCCAGAGTGCAGGACCTCCATCTAACCCAGGAGGTGCACAGCCCCACCGGGGGGATGCCTTGTTGGACCTAGTGCTGGCCACGGGTGACGACCTGGTGAGGGGGCTGCGAGTGCTCGACCACCTGGGTGACAGCGATCATCGCCTGCTGGGAGTCGCCATCCAGCGCAAGGTGGCAAAGGCCGGCAGCAAGGCAGCAGCCCCGGACTTCAATGAGCTAAGGAGAACAGTCGGGGAAGCGCTGAGGTCCCGGAGGGCAGGGGAGCCAGGTGTCCGAGAAGAGTGGTCGCTCCTTAAGGAGACGATCCTCCAAGCCCAAAGGGAGGTAATCCCAACAAGGATCAAAAGGGAGCAGGAGGGCACACCACCCCCACGGCTCACCAAAAGCATCCGGGAATGTCTCCTAGCTAAAAGGGAGGCGCACACCCAATGGAAAGGAGGGACCATCCCCAGGGAGGACTGTACTGCAGTTGCTCGGGGGTGCGGGGGGGGGGTCAGGGAGGCCAATGCAGAGATGGGACTGGGACCAGCTTCCCAGGTCAAGGACAACAAGAAGTCCTTTAAATCCACAGGGGGCAAAAAGAAGGTACTGAGTAACGTGGGGCCCCTGCAGGACACACTAGGAAATTTGGTCATCACACCAGACGACAAAGCTCACCTATTTAACCACTTCTTTGCCTCCATTTTCCTGAGCAGGGACCAGATCAACCCCCACACCAAGCCCCACTAGACCCCAGGGGAGGCGCACGCAGGCCAAGGGTCAGGGAGGATCTAGTCAGGGAACTTCTGGAGGGACGGGATGTATTCAAATCAGTGGGTCCAGACAATCTCCACCTTGAGTACTGAGGGAATTAGCTGCGGTCATTGTGGGACCCCTAGCACAGCTGTACGAGCACTCGTGGTGCTCTGGTGTGGGGCCAGAGGACTGGAAGAGGGCCAGTGTGGTTCCCATCTTCAAAAAGGGGAGGAAGGAGGACCCGGGAACTACAGGCCAGTCAGTCTCACCTCGATCCTGGGCAAGCTGTTTGAGAGAGTTATCCTGGTGTGTGTCCACGAGGGGCCGAGGGGAGATTATGCTTAGGGGCAACCAACACGGGTTCATCAGTGGCAGGTCCTGTCAGACCAACCTGGGGCCTTCTACAACCAGGTCACCAAATCCTTAGAGGCAGGGGTAGCAGTGGACATCGTCTTCCTGGACTTTCGGAAGGCCTCGACACAGTCTCTCACCCCGTTCTCATTAAGAAACTGGGGGCTGTGGTGTCGACACCCACACAGTCAGTCACCAACTGGCTGGAGGGCCGCACCCAGAGAGCGGTGGTGAACGGGTCATTGTCGACCTGGAGGGACGTGGGCAGTGGGGTCCCCCAGGACTCGGTCCTCGGGCCCGCACTGTTCAACATCTTCATCAGTGACTTGGACGAGGGGGTAAAAAGCACCTGTTCAAATTTGCTGATGACACTAAGATGTGGGGGATGTGGGCACGCTAGAAGGGGCGAATAGGCTGCAATCGGACCTTGACAGGTTACAGGGGTAGGTGGACGAGAATAGGATGGGATTCAACGCCAACAAGTGCAAGGTGCTGCACCTGGGGAGGAAGAGCTGGCATCATACCGGTTCAGGCTGGGGAACTCCCTTCTCGTCAGTACAGAGGCGGAAAAGGATCTTGGAGTCATCATTGATGCCAAGATGAACATGGGCCGGCAGTGTGGGGACGCAGTCAGGAAAACCAACCGCACCTTGTCGTGCATCCGCAGATGCATCTCGAGCAGGTCCAAGGAGGTGATGCTCCCCCTCTATGCGGCACTGGTCAGGCCACAGCAGGAGTACTGCGTCCAGTTCTGGGCGCCACACTTCAGGAGGGACGTGGACAGCATGGAGAGGGTCCAGAGGAGGCCACTCGCATGGTGAGGAGGCAGCAGGGCAGGCCCTACGGGGAGAGACTACGGTACCTGAACCTGTTCAGCTTCCACAAGAGAAGGCTGAGGGGGGACCTGGTGGCAGTGTATAAACTGGCCAAGGGAGACCAGCGGGGTTTAGGAGAGTCCCTGTTCCCCTGAGCCCTACTGGGAGTAACAAGGGAACAATGGCCATAAGTTGGCCATAAGTTGACTGAAAGTAGGTTCAGGCTAGATATCCGAAGGCACTACTTCACGGTCAGGGCGGCTAGGGTCTGGAACCAACTTCCAAGAGAAGTGGTGCAGGCTCCTACCCTGGGGGGCTTTAAGAGGAGGCTGGGTGAACATCTTGCTGCGGTCGTTTGACCCCAGTACTGTTTCCTGCCATGGCAGGGGGCCGGACTCGATGATCTGATCAGGTCCCTTCCAACCCTACTAATTATGAAACTATGGAGGGTTGTATGCAAGATGTCGGAGATGATTAATCTGTTCTACTTGGCGCTAGTGAGGCCACAGCCAGAGCACAGGGTACACTTGTGGACATCGCACTAGGAGAGTTGTAGGCAAACTGGAGAGAGATTGCAGAGAGCAGGAGAGAGAGGAGGAGGTTTGGGAAACCACGACCTAGGAGGAAAAGCTGATAGAACTGGTTCCTTGGCCTAGAAACAAGAAGACTTCACTGTGCAAGTGGTCGTTACCGCAAGGACGGCGATGGTTCTCGGGGCAGGATGAGATGCAGCTGGTTGGCACTGCAGTAAGGGAGGTTGAAAGTATGCTATTAAGAACAACTTACAGACTAGGGATGTTGCTAAGCACATGGGGCAGCTGGCCCGTGGAGCTTGGGGAATCCTCTTCACCAGGGGTTTTTAAGGATAGGTTGAAAGAACACTGGTCAGAACGGCCCAAGGGCACAAGCCCAGCCTCAGAGCAGGGACGTGGACTTGCTGACCTCGAGCTCCTGCCTGGCTCTCTGCTTCTATGGAAAACAGCCAGGCACAAGGGAAGCTAGTGATTAAAACCCATTCAAGTGCCGACTCATGGAGAGAAAAACAAGCCTAACTACTCTGAATGACCAACTTCCAATCTCATTTCCAGACAAATCGATTCCAAGCAAGTTTTTTTTTCTTTTAAAACAGAAATAATGCACCACATATGTTGATCTTCAAACGAATAAAGACCATTATCGGGAAACAGCAGGCCATCTTTTGCCTTGAACCAGTAATTTACCTATCTGTATGTAGCCATCTGATGTCCTGTGGTACTTGAACGCTGTACCTCTTCCCTCCTGCAGGGCTTCCTTATCTGACTGGAGACTCTGTATGGGGAAGAGACAATCTCTGCAGAAAGCCAGTGGCAAGAATTTTGGGTGCTTGCTGCGAGTGCAGCTTTAATAACCAAGACCTTAAAGCGAACAGCATTTAAACGTTCAAAGGGAAATACTACCAGGATATGTGAACTTGTCAGAAGGTCTCCACTTTCAAGCACAAAATCTATTAAAATATATGCAGTGGGTATTAGACCTGATGTTTCTCTCCTGCCATGGACTTGTGTGTTAAGTAGAGAAGGACCAAAGCAGCAGTGCTTGGATCAGGCTGAGGCCTCAGTCCGAGCTAGCATTCGGATTAGACCACACAGAACTCCTGGGTGCTTCTCGTGAGATTCTGTCCCAGAACAGGAGAAGACTGGCAAGACCATCAGCTCTGGACCCAGTGAGATCCCGTAACAAGAACTGCTGCACTGAGGGCCAGTGGGAAATGGGTCCATCCCTCCCTCCGACATCTCCAGACCCGGAACTGTGGGAGCACCAGAACATGGGTATTGCCCCGCTCTCTCCAACCTCGTTGCTGGGGGGGGGGAAGCCACAGAGCAGCCAGCCAGAGAAGCAGAAATTCTCCAACCACTCAGCCAAGGCTCAGCAGCTTTGCCCTGTAAACTCCAACCCCAGTCCTTGCTATCTCCTCACTGCAGCTTCACTCCAGAGCCCTTCCTCTTCCCCCCCACTTTTCTTCTATTAAACTGATATCCTCCTATCTAGCCCCCACCCCAAATCACAGCACTCACAGGACATTTGTTACCATCCACGTTTGCTCTACTTGTTCTACACCTTCCTGCAATGGGTCTGCCTTGTGCCTAGCTTGACTCCAAGTGCTTTGGGCAATGACTTATCCCTGCCTCTGTGCTTGCACACTGTGGGACCCCACGCTCAGGTGGCCTCCAGCACTCATCATATACATGGCAAGTGCGACAGACACTAGCACAGCCACAAAATGTCACATCCTGTAGGCCACCTGCTTCGCTACACATCGTCCTTGTCTTTCAATGGTCCTCCCTCCTGAAACCTGCTCTTCTCCCCAACCTGACAACCCCCCTCTGCAACTTACATCGAACGGCAAAACCTCCACAGTTGTATTGAAGAGTTTGTCTTCTGGGTGCTCAATGTTGCCACTGCGGAAGAAGAACCTGTAACAGAGACCAGGGCCATTAGAAGGCGAGTGTGGACTTAGAGGGGGGCCATGTGTCTCCTGCTAGGAATGAACTACCAACTATAAGACCCTGTAGGTAGCTTTACCACCTAGGAAAGCCATGTGGTGCTGAGACTGGGAAACTGAGCTAGCTCTGCATGGCAACAGTCAATTATGAGTGTACAGTGGTGTGAATTAAGGGATGTACTATCTTCCCCTAGGTAAAAGGAGTTGTTATCCTCTCTTAGAGAGTCAAAGGATAGCAAGTTCCACGTGAAGGAATATAAACTGGACTCAGAAAGAAACAGCCCACACCCCCAAGATAAAATCAGGGTGCTACAGGCAGGGGGAACAGATAAAGGAACAGAAAAAGAAAAGGTGCCAGGCCTTGCACCCCCCCGCCCAGTACCCCTGAGCACACTGGCCTTTCAATGCGGAGAGGTTTGAAGAATCTGAATCGGATGAAGTCTCCTGCAGCAGGGGTGAAAGCCCAGAAGAAGTCCTCTTGCAGGTAGGCCTTCTCCAGGGTGAAATGCTGGTAGGTTTTCAGACTGGTGCTCACCTCTGCTGGAGGGTTGACATGCTCTTTCCGCAGGGCTTGCTTTCCAAAATCTTTGTCCTTTACGCACATGCAGCAGAACAGGGAAAAAAAAGTTGCAGGTTGGTTTTCAATGAATGAGACACAGGGCTCCAGGCTTTGGGGGAAACAGATGCAAGGCCCCAGTGTCTCAGTGCTAAAGCAGAAGTATTTTGTGTTTTCCACCATGATAGTAGATGTGGTGGAACCTAGTTGGCACAGGGGGCTGGGGACAGCACTCTGCTTCCTTGAGGGAGTGGATCCGCAGGAGCACAGGGCTTCAGGGGACCACAATCTGAGGTAAATAACCCCTCTGCACATGCAGGAGCACCTCAAAACTACAGGCACTGACCAAGGACCCAGTCTGCAAGGTACTCCATAAACACCATAAAGCTGGTCCCTGCCCCAAGGACCATGCAGCCTAAGGACAGCTTCGTCCCTGGTTACAGAACCCCACAGTGTCACCCAGCTATATGGCATGGGTTAGAGCCATGACCAAACACCCTGTGCACGCCCTGCATCCTCATTACATAACGCATGTGAGGAACGGGGCTTTTTTTTGGCATCTGTGGTTGGATTCTGTCAATATTTAAATGATATAAAAACCCACCACCTGATTCACACTCTAAAGCAGCAAGTCATAACCCGCCCAGCACAAACACCAGAAATCAGATGCAATGGCAGCTGGGACCAGCAAGGAGCGGCCAGGCAGTTGCCAGGGCACCCCAGGCTCCGTGTTGGATGCTAAGTGCCTCCAGCCTCTGGAGAAAGTGGCTACAGCTGTCACCCTTACTACTGGAAATGCCCTGAAAGAATGAAACCCCGAGGAGTGAAGGAATGCAAACACAATGGAGCCTGCTCATGAACTGGCACCACACCAGCAACCAAACAAGCAGAGGGATTTTTTTACATATTGAGAAAGTAGTGTGATGCTCTGGTGTCAAGTACCCACTTTTAGTTTCTGTATCTTCCCAGCCAAGGAGGAGTGGGTTCCCACATGCTGGAAGAGCGAGGGCTTGAAGCGAATCCTCAAGTTGGCTTTCTGCCTGTCGCAATGTTTCTGGAAGGAGAAAGCACCGTGAGGCAATTGGGCAGTACCCTCACGGTCCAAAGGGGCAAGGCAGAGGGAAGGACCGGGACAGATGAGAAAGGAGGGTTGAGGGAGACACGTGATATCCAGCCCTCAGGACAGCAATCTTTCCCCTCTATTTCGGCTTTGATTTGGAACCAAGGTGAGCTTTTACTGCCAGTTTTCCAAGGGCAACAGTGGGCACATGTACTTCTTCATGCCAAGTCCTTCCGTGCCCCCAACCCAATGTGCCAGTGCCTATTTTGACACCTCCCCAATCAGTAAACTTCCCCGTTTGCTCAGTTTTTAATGCCCAGGGAGGCCACTTGATTTTCTATTTGGTTTGCCAAGGTAAGCTCATCTCTGGATCTCTCCCAACAGCAGTACAGAACACTCAGCTGGTTTGGGCTCCCAAACCCAATAAAGATACTGTTCTCACCCTGCCATCCCCCGCCTCCTGGGTGAGTTGGGGTATCTGCTGCAGGAGCCTGTCTAGCCTGCTCGTTATGAAGGCCATCTGCATATGGCTCTGGCTCTGGCACTGTGGTCTGGCCCAATTTCAAGCTCATCACGACACAGGATGGGGGGAAGTTCAGCTCTAATGTGAACAACCATTATTAGGGTTGGGAGAGAGTCAGGGAGGGACAAAGGGAAAAAACAGGCAAAAAATAAACAGTGCAAAGGTGGAGCAGAGAGGAAACCTTATCCAGGGACTGGAAGGAGGAGATGCCGAAGGAAGACACAGCCTCTTACACACAGGATGCAACTACCAGCTGGGCAGGATCTAACCCCAGGCACTGCATTGGTATCTCTTTAGCCAGACAAGCATTTACCTTCCTTTAAATCAGATTTCCTCTGGGAGACTGGGAACAGGACACAGACACAGGGTTAAATCCCAGGGAAGATAAAGGGATAAAGATGCAGGATTTTGGTGCAACTGTTCCAGGAGGTTGGTGCACCCTGCTGCAGCAAGGGCCCCTCTCCGCACGCAGCCCCTACACCACACAGATTCACAACAGAAATGAGCTCCATGGAGCCCCACCGCAGCAGCCAGACTCTCCTGGCATAGTCCCCCAGGCTACCTGTGCCCCTAGCCCACAGACATGTCGGGCACAGTCCCCACAGCAGGCTGCGCTGGAACTAATCCCTTAATCCCAGCTCTCATCACATTAGAAAATTAAAACTGGCTGTGCTAATGGGAAGCTCCCTGAACACTGCCGGCAAAGCTGCCAAGCCCATGGCAGGGCCCACTGCTGTAGATGAGAGCAAGGGGGAACACAGCATCAAACCAGGGTCCCCTGCCCCTTTGCTTGCTGCGTTAGGGATGGGTCTAAAGAGAGCAACACAGGGAAGGCAGCTCCACTGGCAACACAGGGCTTCACTCTGAGCACATGGCTTGAACCCAGGTGAAGCTAGAATTAGGTCTCAGATGCAGAAGCACAGTGGATCCCCAGAGCTGGGACAGCACGAATCAGACAGGCCTCCAATCAAGCAGGCAAATCCCAGCAGCTGCCAGGACTGAAGGATTTAGAAGTGGAGCCCAGTTTAAACAGGCACTGTGCAAAGTCAGTCATGCAAACAGTGGGGAGAAAGAGCCAGAAACCCTCCTAGAACTAGGGGATATGCTTCTAATAATAAGGCAGCAATGTAGAGATTGGCAGCATCCCCTGGGAAAGCAGCTGGCAGGCAGAAGGGCAGGCGTTTGCTGGCTGCATGTGGCAAACAGCTTTAGGACACTGGTCACCTTCGCAGGGGAAAAACTCCAGCCACATTCCCTCCCCCCTGCAGCAATGGATGCACAAAACCACCCCCTGCCTGGCCCATTTCGGGAGGAAAGGGCAGGAGGGGGTCTGCCATGTGTGCCTGGGTGTGCCAGGGCCAAAGCACTTGAAGAGTGCACAGCACCGCTCCGAGGCAGAGATGTGTCCACTTCCCCAGGAGGGCTCTGATCACCAAGCTCTGGTCTTAAACATATCCCATACTTGCTCCTGCCACCCTTCTCCAATACCCTCCCCTGCCTCATAGCAAGTCTCACTTTGCACAGATGTAGACACCACTTCCACCAGCACCTGCAAAGTGCCAGGCACGTGCATAGGGCACAGCCAACCACAAACATTTCAGCAGCCACAAGGCAGCAGTAAGGAACTCCCCACCGCACCTGGGGGCTGCCATGAGACCCCTGCTGCTCTGGTCTGGTTGCAACACACTGTCTGCATCAGCAGGTCATGGCAGATTTATATTCAGGTCATTGGCAAGGAGCTGTCAGGTTAGCCTGCACGGGTGGTCAGGGCAGCCCTCAGATAAACCGTGTTAGAAAAGGGAACCCACATCCCACAGCAGTGAAAGCTAAAAGTGTGGGCTTGGGAGACATGGTGGGGCTTCCCTCTGGGGCGCCAGTCAAGCAAGGAGCTGCTGTCAGTTCCTCTTAGCAGCAGATACATATGTCCCCTATGAACAAGAATTCTCCCACAAGCCACAGAGAGATGTGGACACTTCCTAACCACCAAGAAGGATTCCCAAGAAGCAACATGCTCCTCTGGATGGCAACAAGCTGAATTCCTTGACGTTTCTTTCTATATAAGATCCCTAGGGATTTCCCTCACCTGGCCTGCAACTTTGCTGTATTAACAGAGGCTCAGCACAAATGGCATCACAGTCACTGGCTCTCCTGGAAGACCTCTCCATAGCGAGTGCCAGAAGCTGAGTGCCTGCCAGAGGAGCAGAGACTGCCAGCTGCTCTCTGGGGACTGTGTACTTACTGCATCTTTCTCTGGGTTGCAGACTTTGACCCAGAGAATGTGGTCCAGGAGCCAGTCAATGGGCTTGTCCTTGTAGAACATGAGAATGAACTCCACAATCAAGCTGAGGTCCAGTGACTTGAACATCTTCCCTGGAAACACATGAGGGTGGAGAATAAGCAGACATGAGATAAAACCAACATGACTGAGACAGAAGAAGGCATAAGGTCCAAGGAGAAGGGAACTGCTCTCTTCCCCTCACAGCTCTGGTGGATGTGAGTAGCCATGGGCCTGGCCCACACAATGTCTGTTTATGGACCAGCACCACTGACACTGCCAATATAGCTCTGGAGTGGGGGAGTACCATGCCTTGTGACCAGTCCAAAGCATGAATCACCTCCCGCAGCAGCAGAAAGGTGAAAACATGCACAGCTCCAGGAGAGGTAGTTTCCTGGCTCAAGGGCTCTTAGGGACTCGAGGCCCCTTTAAGTGAGTCTAACCAGCAGAACAGGCAGAGCCACTTTCATAGCTAAGCAGGGCTGCTCCTTAAACAGCTCCAAGTAGATGCAAACTTACCCCTGGCCGTGAACCACCCACCACATCCTGCAGAGAACCTGTCTGCTGGGTCAGTGGGTGGATATATTTTTATTACAAGCAAGGCTGAAACCAGCAATTTGGTGCCAGGGGAAGCAGTGATGCTGGCAAGCAGGCATGTCCATCCCCCTGCCCCCTCCTCCATGTGGAAGCAGAATCTCATAAGAAGCCTGGCCTCGTTAGCCTAACACATCACCACATCAAAGTCAGTGGGAAATGAGAGATGGCTACTGTCACTATGTTCTGTTTTATCTGATCTGTGTCAACCAGAAAGGTGACTGACACGCAGGCTTTCGTCCCGTCTCTGTAACCAGGTTGGTGCCAGAAGACACAGGACTGAAAGCACGTATGGTACTTTCTTCCCTGGGCAACTGAAAGGGTCAACGCAAGAACTGGAACAGGCCAAGCAACAGTATCTCAGCTGAGCATTGGGCAGCTCGCTCAGGCAAAGGAGTCACGGAGCTACTGGGGCTGCACTAGGCTCCAGCAGGATGTGGGGGAAGGGGCAGAGTCAGTTACCAATAAACCCGAGCTGGGAGAACTCCAGGATCATCCACTCCTCAGACGGCTGCTGCAGGGCAAAGTTCTTCATCGTGCTGAGATAGTTTGGTTTGGCCACAATGTCGTCCTCCAGCTGCAAGAGAAGCAGACTCAGTGCCTGCCCCATGCACAGAGTCTCTCTGCTGCAAAATCCTCAGCAGCGCAGGACACATGACGGCCTTGGCCATGGCAGAGGTTTTTTGGGACCATGCACTATGTAGGCTCTTCACCTCCAGCCCCAGAGGCGCGGGGAACGCAGGCTCCCACACACTGAATCCCTACCTCTCCCATGCTGGGACTGAACACTTTCGCTGGGTTGGCTGAAGCGCAATGGAAAAAACTGCGCTCATGAAGCTGCAGGTTCTGCCCCAGAATGCACAGCATTGTGCCCGCATCGGCAGGAGGGGCTGCTGCTTCGCCACCCATTGGAGCAGACTCCGCTGTGAGGCTGGGCTGCACTGTGGCACTAGAAGCAGACAGATGCTGAAGCAAGTCAGCCCTGGGGGGAGGCCCTAACATACTGCCCATACTGTAGAGCTTGTGTGCCTCGTTTCCATAGGAACGTGGGCTGGAACGGACCTCCAGGGTCATCCGTCCAGTCGCCAAGTATCCAAGGGAAACTGTATCATGTGACCATGGGAGCCAGCCCATTAACCTGCAATAGGTTAATCTAGGGGCACGGTATTTACACAGAGCAGCTGACTGCAGGAGACGTGCAGCAGAGTTCCCACATCAGACCTGAGAGGGCTGGGTGCGAGGAGGACAGTGTTTCCAAAAGCCAGACCCGCTGGAAGACTATCCAGGTCGGAAACAAATCCAACAGTATCTCAAACAGCCTCTCCCTCTTCCCCCTTCACAGAGCCCGCTCGGGTTGTGTTGCACAAACACACGTTCGCTTTCCCCCACTCAGGGCTACGTGTCCCGGGGAATTCACACATTCACTCCCAGCCAAACCCACCTGCACATAGTAGATGCCTTTGGACTGTGCATACATCATTAGAAAGCAGTAGTCGAGGTTCTGTTTAGTCCTCCACCTGCAACAAAGGCAAAGGGGATGAACACACTACTATGTATGGGGATGCCTTTGTCTCACTCCCAGCCAGAAGAAGCTCAGTGCGGGAAGGCAACACTATGCATTGTTACTAGAGGAGCCGAGGGGATGAAGGAAGCCTGTTGCTTATGAAGGATATAACTGGGAAGTAAGAGGCCTCTCAAATAAACATCATGTGGGTTAAAAGCTTTGTCCCAGTTTGACATGTGGAGCACAGACATGGGAAACGCAGCAGGGCAAGTCCAGCCGCACAAAGCCGACGATGAGTGTTCACCCTGCCGCATGTCTTTAGTTCTCATGTAACGTGAGTTGAAGGGCCTGGCATAAATCCACAAGAGGGATTTTTTATCTTGTGCGTCTGGAGACTGTGACTGCCAGTGTTTTTTATTCAGGTCTGTCTGGTCACCCTGCATTACCTGACTCTTTCCTTAGGATCCCCAAACGATTCCCGCAAGCGGGAGAAATCAGGGTAGAAGTGTGGTGAAGGGGAAATGACTTCCAGGAGACCAGAGTGTATTTCCTTGGGAAACCTGCAGAAGACAGACAGAAGTAACCAAGGACTTGATGATGCTGATTCACAGACTGGAGTCACTGGGCACATACTGAGCTACAAATCCTGACAATTTAAAACCTCCTAAACCAAACCTTCATTGTAGCTGATGCTCCCACAGGCCTGGCTCTAACCCAAAAATACCAGCAGGGCATTTGTCACCAAGTATGAAGTCCATTCTCCCCCTCATGTTTTCTAATAGCCCCACAAAAGTTGAAGTCTATGTCTTTCACTGCCTTTCTCTTTCTGCATCATCTCCACCCATGCTGATTGGCAATGGCAGACTGCTCAAGGATGTAGGGTTCCTCACACAGATTCTCTGCTTAAAGAGCAACCACCAGCACTGTGCGCTGAACATCCTGAATATCTGCAGGAAGAATGGTGCTGGCCATCCCAAGGAAATCCAAGCTTTGTTCTCTTGTGGACATGTGCTGGTGCTGGAGGGGTGACCTGTTGTGGCAGAGGGAAGGGGGGGTATTTTTGTGCAAGAACATCTTAACTTGCATTGAGTGCACCAGGAGGCTTTGCAAAAGTTTACCACCTAAAAGGAGACATAGCAAAGCCCCAGCACATGGTTTAAAGAAGGCCACTTACAGAGCCCTCCACTCTGCCCAACAGGGTTCCCCACGCAGCAGTAATGCAGTTGAGTGGGGGCCGGCCAGCTGCCACATCAGAGATGCATTACAAGCTGCTCACTCTACACTAAGCTGACCCCAGTCAGGTGAGCAAGTCACGCTGAGGGTCTGCCAACACCAGAGGCGTTGACAGAGCACCATTCTGCAAATGTCACCTCGCAGACGCCACTTTATTCAGATCTGATATCAGAACCGTCATAGCTGTTCTGAGAGGAATTCTTCCTGGTTTCAAACACTGGCCAATTTCTCATCTGTCCAAACAAACCTCCCGAAGAAGCGTGGGTTCCCAGCCACATGGTTTGGAGCTGGTCAGAGTCCATTTGAAAAGACACCCCCCACCATGTACTCTGAAAAAACTGTACCCTTTACCACTGCAGACAGCACCCAGATATTACTGCAAACCAAGACAGATTAGGGAGACAAGTCTCTTCCATGCATGGCACATGTAAACAACTTGCTGGCTACCCTCAGCCTCATGGTTTAACCTGCACAGTCAGTTCCTGTTCTGTGCACGACAGTGTTCACCCAACACAGAGGATGGAAAAAGCAGCAGACGGTATCCCTGGCAGAAGGACTCCCAGAAATAACTTTTAGCTCATTTTTTAAAATCAAATAAGATTCCCAGGCGCCGGCTGGGGCCCTTTCCAGTCACCTTTCCTCAGCAGGAGCTGAAATGCTGCTTCGCACCACAGATGCCACCATGTTGATGAAGCAGCAATTGCTTTTCACTAAGCAATACAAGCCGAAACTGTCATGTCTCCAGTGCCCAGCTGAATTTGAGAGGGAGATAATTTAAGCAAGTTTGCAGGGAGGGGGAAGGAGTAATCAAATCACTAAGTTGATTAAAGTTTCAAGGCCTTTATGGAAGGGCACTTTCTTCAGCTGTGCCTGGAAATTTCATCAGGGTACATCAGACAATCAGCCCATTATCTCCTGATCACTGTAGTCTCCTGCCAAGAGCAGAAGGGTGGATCTGCTGGGTTTTTTGTACAACAGGATGGAGGGCTCCATTTGAGCTCCTTTGCAAGTGCCCTAGGAACACAATGCTTTTCCATTTTTCTATTATTGGAAGCAGGCCCCACCCGCATCACTGGCACAGGAACTGAATTGAGCCTGAGGACACACTGCCCTTTGCAAAGTCTCGTCCTTAAGGTTACTCTGATCCTTTGGAAACATACAGACACAAGAGCTGGACTGGATTCAGAGAGCCTCTGCTGTAATGATCTTTTTCTTTCCCTCTTTGAGCTCTGATACTGCTATTGCCTGAAACACCTCACTATTAATAACCCATCAGCTTTATCCTCAACATTAAAAAAACCCCACTGAAATAGCCACGAAGCTGCAATAGCCACTAGGCTTGTACGGCAGAAATTAACAGTTACACCAATGTGGCATAGCATAGAGGCTGGAAACGCAGTGCCAGGGGGCGAAAACAACCAAACCGGCAAAGAAGAGACAGATTAGCTTCAGCAGAGCCAGAGAAACGACCTCTGCTACTGTCCTGGCTTGCTCTGGTTTGACATCATACATGCTTATCATGCTGACCAACGAGTCCAACTCAGTGAGCAGGAGGGTGCTGAACAGTGCAAAAATACAGGATTACAGTAAATCTAAATAGTCCATTTCCTCACAGCCCCCCAGGACAGGAAAAGCAAATCAGACAGCATGAGCACACATGTTAAGCACAAAGCAACCTACTGGACAGGATCAAGGCGAGGTGGAACTTATAATATATGTGCTGAATGTTGTGACCATTGTGATAAAGAGACAGCAAAGGAGCACCTGGGATTTAAGAAACAAAAACAAGGGACTCCAAGGCATTTGTCCTCTCTAATACAGCTTTTCCCCCACGTTGCTAGATGCAGAGCCCACATGAGCATAGTGATTAGGAATTGCTTACAAGGTTTTGATGTTCTCTGCCACTCCGGCCGTATACTGTGTGTCCGTCTGAAAAATAGAAAATAAACACAATAAGGATATCAGGTTCTGAGAAACCATCACTTGTTTAAATGCCTGATTTAGATTCTCTGCCCAAGCCTGCACCTGACAAACTCTTTCTAGACCCCCCGGTATGTGCTGTCAGCATTTCCACACAGCTTTTGTTGGTCTCTGCGCTTCACTCCACGTCACCTTGGGCCTGAGACAGTCTTCTTATGCTGGCAGCTTCTTCACATTCCTTCTGTTTGGCCACTGTTAATTCATCCCATTAGGGAAGCTGGAACGCTGTGCACCTTCTCAATGCGGTCTCCCTGCACTTTTGAATTTAACTGTCATCGAGGTTGCCTGCTGAGCCAGCCAACCTCTCAGACCAAGGACCAGAGCCTTCTCAATTCTCGTCCTACAATGAGCATACAGCAGGGGTTCAATTAAACAGACAGCCCCTGATGGAAGCAGAGTTCTACCCTCCTCACAGGCTTCCAGATCTCGCACATTTACAGGTTTGGGGCTCATTTCAGTTCCCATCTCCCAGTGTAACTGCTCACGGGTGGCCTCAGATTTGAGCTGGGCATTCCTAGCAGTTCACAGGAAAAGGGTAACGACACAGCATGACACCAGCTATTAAAAGAAATGGAAGTGAGGAATACAGAGATTCACGTAAGGGCTAGGAGAAAGGGAGACGGCAGGAAGGAGCAGGGTCTCCTACCCTCTTTTACAGAATGGTGGAAACTGTAGTCATGCATCCCTGACAGCTTCACTGCTTATAGGACAGGGCTCTCAACTCCCTAACAGGGACTTGCAGAGATGGCCTCGAAGAAGAAAGGCTGATGACTTCTATCATCAGCACTACGTGCTGAACAATTGTTTGCAATGTCCTCCTCTGTTCTGGGCAGTGTCAGATTTGGCACCACAGGGAAGTGAAGAGCGAGGCATCAGGGTGCATTCCAGGAGCCGAGGCCAGCACTTTATCTGCAATAATGACAAGCAAGGCTTTTTCTGGAGAGAAAACTCCCCCCTTCCCAAGCAGTCCTCAGGGCCCTGGCCATGGATTGATTTCTCACTGTGGCACTGTCAGGGGCAGAGCTATGGAAAGGAAGGATGGGGGTCTTGGATGCCGGGGGCAACCGTAACAACCTGGGAGAGCTCCCCTCTGCCACAATAACCGCTTCAGCACCCAGCACCTGCCACCACACATCACATCTGCCCACACACGCTGGCCAGCTGTGCAAGGTAGGGCAGGAATGCAGTGCTCTCTCACTATCATAACACAGGTCTAGGAGGACTCCCTATCCTACACACCTCTCGCTGGTCTCCAGCATGGATGGGAGCCCCAGCCCTTCGCAGGGCGAGAGAACTCAGATCAGAGTTTGACAACATAAAGCAGGCGGCTTCCCTCAGCGACCCAGAGGAATTCACAGCTCTGAAAAGGAAGCTTGGTGCCAGAGCTGCAAGCTGTTAGATCTCACAGCCTCCGACACCTATTGAACCGGGAACTGCCTCTCGGTTTCCAAGATACTCTGGAGCTTTTACTACAGGCAGCCATTAAAAAACAGAACAGACAGACCTGCAGGACAGAGCCGCTGTCCGACAAACACCCCTTCCCCGTAGCTTCTGCCTTAGACTACAGGGCACCTCATTACCCTCTATATGCCTACGGCCACTGCATGTCTGTTGTAAGCACGTGCCCCCTTTCTGGACCTTTCCTCCTCAATCCTGACGGTTCATGGGCCTAAGACAGCGGGTGCACAAAGAACTGTGTTCTCCAGGTGGGCGCAGAACACCACAGGAGGAGCTGGCAGTCATGCAGCTCCCTTTTCCCATGGTTCTCTTAGCACCTTATAGTTCAACATATCCTACAGTTAGTCGTCCTGTCTTCCACTACTGCAACACCTAATATTACTGCAACTGAGACAGGGAAGGAATTTTCTCTACCGCTGGCTCCTCCCCATTTGGAAGGAGTCTCTCACAGCTGTGGGGTGAGGAGGGACTGTAGGAACACAGGCAAAGTTTGGCAGAAGAACTTGGGGCAAAGGTAGTACTCAAAACTTCTTCTAGACCAGGGATTGGCAATGTTTTGGAAAGTGTGCCAAAAACATTTGCAACCTTGACTTGGAAGATGTTGGCATGCCAGGGTTGGATGGCAGGGGAGCTACGAGTGGCCTGATCCTTGTTGTCACAGTACAGCCAGGCCCCTTCCCTACTGTCCGTCCCAAGGTGCGTGAGCCTGGCTGTTGCTTTGAGGACCCCAGGGCTCCCGGCTGCCTGCTACAGCCAGCCCAGGCTCTAGGTAGGTCCCTACTGCCTGCCACAAAGCCCAGGCTGCTCGCAGCAGAGGCCAGGGAGACTGCAGGTAGCTGCACCGGGGTCCGTGGAGCTCCAGCCTGGCTCACTGCCAACGGTGCATGCACATGCACCTCAAGCTGGATGGCAGGGAAGGGGCCACGGCTGCACTGCCACAACAAGGATCGGGCCCCTCATGGCTCCCTGAAGGCAAGCGTGCCAAACAAAACGCCTTTGGGTGCCACACTCTAGCACACATGCCATGAGTTGCCAACAGGAAAAATTAATTCAAGTGGATTCTGCCCCTTTAAATCCTCACCAGATCCCTGCAAGGTCTATTTTATAGATAGACCAGTTACAGCGCAAGAGACGTTAAGTGATTTGCTAAAAATCATAGCATGCCAACGGCCCAGCTGAGAATCAAACTCACTCCCAAGCCACATCCACCGATCCAGACTCCCTCCCCCTCCGCACTTTGGTGGAAGCCATTATCTCTTGAAGAGTGCATTTTCCCTTGGTACACAATGCAAGCTACCGACCTGAAAGCAAAATGCTACTCAAAACATCAAATTGCTGGTAAACAGGAAACTAAAACAGACATTTATCTTTGCTCTGCTCCCTGCAACACACCACTGAGATTTCCCATGCTCACTGGATTTCTGGAAATTAAGACAAATGCATTTCAGGCTTGAAAAAAATAATCCCATGGGGAAAGTGGAGGAGAAAAAACCCCACCCATATAAAGCCATAGATAAAAGCAGCTCTCATGGATTACTGCACCACGGCTTTTCAGCTTCTGGATTCGGGAACTAATTTTGGACTCCACATACCAGTACCACAAAAAGTGCTAGTCTCTTCCCTGGACAAATGAGTTGGAGGCTGGAAGAAGGGTGTTAGGGTGTTTGCCACCTGATGGGCATGGCAGAGAAAATAAAGGAGTCTTGGAAGATCAAGAGGAGAAATTCCTGGAGCATATGAGGGAGTGACATTTGGCCTGCTCTGATCAACAGCTGCTTAGCATTCTGGAAGAGCAAAGGTCAATCATCACAATTTAAATTAAAAAGATGGATGAGCATGCCAGACTGGCAGCTGTAACGCAATCGCCTACAAACATATTGACCCTCCACGGCCGAGTGCATCCAAGCATTGTTTCACATGAGAGATGGCTGCTGGCCCCTCCAGGATGTGCCCAACGATCCCTGTCGGACAGCCGCCCAAGGTTGGACTTATCTGCCTCGGCAAACGGTAGACCTGGCTCTCAGCCATAGGAAGGCATCCTGCTGCTTTATGGATGCAGGCAGCATCCTGGCCTGGCCCCAAACCCCTGGTAGGAGGGGGAAGGGGAGGAGCAGGAGCTGCTGAAATAGGAGAATTCAGTGCATGGTCCCATTACCTCAGCAATCAGGACAACGATCACCGAGTCCTCCTTCTCTTGCTGGGTGAGCTCCGAGATCAGGGAGTTGAGCGTGTCCGTCAGGTAGGAGTGAACCTCTCGCTTCACGGTGGGGATTCCCATCACAATGGACACTGCCAGAGCCAAGAAGGGGCATTCTTAGAAGTGGTCACACCCAAAAAACAAACAGGATGCTGCACTCTGCCTTTTTCTTGGGTTGGGTGCTGTGCTGCTCTCTCACAGGGAAAAGGGCTAGTGCGGGACAGGCCTGCTGGAACCCAGGCTAAGTCACTGAATGAACCCAGTGAGCAATATCCCTTATTTCTGAGGGCAGGCTGGCCAGAAAACAGGAGGGATTAGGGGCAGCCTGGCAGGGCCTCCTACAGAGACATTCAGCAGAGCTGTCACAACACCAAGCCCAACCTGAGGAAATGGTGCAATGCCTTCATCTTTAGAAAGGCCTCTGTGCCCCAAAGACAGCACTCTGCACTGGCCCTCCCTTCTACTCAGATCACTAACCCTCCACCGAGCAACCCCTACAACTGCAGCAGCCTAAACAGGTGCAACTCAGCCCCACATCAACACTACACCTGACTCTAGGCACAGCTTCCCATCAGGCGACTGCCATGGATTTCACCTAGAAAGCAATCAGATACACTGGTAGACAGTCGCAGGTGGAAGCGGCAGGTAGCACTTCAGTGCCGGTTAATGCACAGACAATATCCTTGCGCACCTTCTTGGTCTGCAACAATTAAAGGTGCTTATATCCATCTCAATGCCCCATCACAGTAAGGAAGCTGGTCTAGAGCATGCAACCCCTCCTGCCTGTCCTGCCCATCTCCACACACCAGCCAGGATTACCAAAGAGCAGAGAGAGGGGCAGGCATGGAGTAAAGGGAAGAGACCTGGGAGCAGTACTAACTCCTATTTACCTCCAGTGCGCCCCTGTCCCACATGCACAGCTGGCTGCAGACTGTTTTCCTTTGACAGCAAATGTGGCAAATGATGGAAGATGGTGGGAAGATGCAGCACGTTCTTGTTGGTGATATTCCACAGCTTTAACTTGGTTTCATCTTAAAAAGGAAGAGGAAGTCAATATGCAAGGCACTATGCAGGAGGAGACCACAATGCTTCTGGTGACAAAAAAACCTTCCTTGAGCAATATGACCCCACTGAGTTATTGGTAGGGCATCACCACTGTACACCCTCAAGCCCCATGAGCATTTATGGGAGCTGTGTGCATCAGGAACCGAAAGGGACCCCAAATCTCAGCAAGGTGGTAAACAAAGATCAACATGAATCTCATCAATGGGATCTTTTCCTCCTCTGATAAGCACTTCACCTGTTTTCAGTGCATAAAAGGAGCACTGAACAAACTAAAACTCTCCCCAGCAGTCCCCCTTCCGCCAGGGTGCAGTCCAGAGGCCATAGCATTCAGAAGCTGCACATGCAACCCATAACAGGAGGGACAGCAGAGATTATCTGCAGAGCGGAGTTCAGTGCTTAATGCTGCAGTGCCATCACTTGTCAGAGAGCAGCTCTGAAATCCAAGCCCCTTGCACCAGGTCAGGCTAGCTGAACCCTGCACACAATGCCTGCACTGGGAAGCAATAGGACAGCCCTACACCACCACACACGCCCTGCTACCCCTTCTGCAACGAGAGCAACAGAACCGCTGCAGCTCTCAGCTCCGTCATTCACCGGACAAGCTGCTCCATGTCCGGTTGATGTCCCTCAAGGCCTGCTTCTCTGAGATCGCACGCTTGATCTCGTCCAGAACCAGGTTCAGCTCTTTGGAGCGCTTTAGACTTTCCTGTTCGGCTGCATGCAGACGGTCCCGGAGAGCCAGAAACTCACGCTGATAAATGTCCACAACGTCGCCTGTGGAGAGCAGAGGGAGAGAGGAGAGGCAACATTTATTTCTCCTGCTTGGAAAGGTCTCAAAAGGCAAAATGGTACCAGTCCTGCATTTTCCCTGCTCATGATCCAGCATCCCAGGCCTAGCAAAGAGAGCCCAGTAACTGGCTGCTTTGGAGGAAACCACTAGCCCAAAGGACAGGTGACTTCCAGCAAGCCTCATTCTCCAGGCACTGGCTGCCTTTCCCCCAGGAAACCTATGCACCACGCAGAGCGTTAAACATTGACCCTTCCATTTCAGGTTCAGACTTGGGAACCACCAGCTACACAGAAAGGACCATTTTCATTCCTCTTTCCAGCTCTGGTTTCCAGGGGTTTATGGATAACTTGGCTGCCTTCAGACGTCACTGTGGGTTGGAACTCTGCTAGATAAGGACTGCCCGTGTGGTCAAAGATGACCTACAAATGGTAAACGCATTGGGGGTTTGCACGTCTTTGCTTCTGTATGAAGTATGGATAAAGGGGGCCTGCAAAATGGAGATTTCTCTCTTTCTGTAAGAGATTTCAGCTCTCTCTCTCTCCCTCCTGGCGTGGGAGTATGTGAGTAAAGCAGAAAGCATGGCCTGGTGTGTGTATTTGAGGCTGAGTGAAAAGAACCACGTGCTGCAGATTGTGTAAGCTCCATAGCACGTGTCCAGGAGTGGATGAGTAACCGCACGGGGTGTGCGCCTGCAAATGAGCAGTCAGATGTGTGCTGTGTGTGGCTGCATGGGAAGGAGGTGGACAGGTCCTCTCTCTGCGACAGGAAGGGAGGGTGGGGGGATAGCAGGCTCCCCCTGCCACAATTGGACCTGGCAATGGTACAAAGCTGGTTAAAAGCTGTGACAGCTCGTAGTGTGCCAGTGCTCAGCGCCACCAGCCAGACTCGGAGAACAGCTTGCCACTCCTGACACTGCCAAAACGAAAACCCGAGGGAAGCTTTGGGAAAAAATTCACATGCTTCTTCTGTGCACCAAGGGAAGCCAGAGGGACCACATCCAACGTTCAGAGTGCTGTGTAGGTCCCTAGCATTAGGCAGTCCCTCCCCAGCCCCACCTTCTGCTCCTGTTTGTTCCCCAAAAGCGTTCAAGGCAGTGTGAAGGAGCACCCGGAGTCTGAGAAGAGGCCTGGGAGCTGTGTCCTGAAGTTAGCACCACTTCTGTAAACATGTTCTTCGCTTTCTTGGCAAACGGGGATGCTGCCACACAACGCGATGTTATTGTTACTACTATGGCAACCCGGGTAAAGAGCGCGGCTGCCAGAAAAGATACAGAAATAGCCCATCTCCCACACAAAACTCGCCCATTTATTTTGCGCTCCCCAGATAACATTCTGGCCAAACTACAGCGCAGCCTCCATGAAGCAGCTAAGCAGGAGAAAGCAAATCCTGCTTTAAAACTCTACGATAAAAACAATGACTCGCCAATGCTGCTCATGGTACAAAGTACTAGAAATGAAGGAGCCCTCGGGGCCAGTCTGCTCCAGAGAGAGCAGCCAGGACCGAAAGCTATGTCTCCAGCTATGTCATGTCCAGCTCTGGGGACATGAATAATTAAGGACAAGGGTGCAGGACTCAGTCTGCGCAGGTGCTGTCCTTCACCAGATGGCAAGAGGCAGCTCTGGAGAGGATAAAAGCAAGACCTGCCATGGGAGGAGTGGGTCAGCCACTCGATAAGGAACAGCCTCTTGGTAGAAGTGTTCTGCAGGTTACCTCTCCGATTACCAGTACAGCCGGCAGTGCCAGCCTCGCTGGAGTTCAGACCGGCATTACCCAGAAGGCAGCAATGACCACAGGTGCACCAGGCCTTGCTAGCAGTCACCCCAGCATCCCTCAGCGCGCCATTCCTGCCTTTATTCAGCATCTAGATAAACCTGCTGGCAGAAACTGGGAGAGGATACAGCCTTTTCTGCCAGCGCTCAAGTGAAGGAGAGCTCTATCCCTCATTGACACCAAACAGAGGACCCATCACTCAGCTGCCCAGGTGCTTGAGGAAGATAAGCGCCTGCACAGTGATCACAGGATGAAAGGAAATCCTGGGGAGACAGGTTATGAACATCCCAGGGCAATGGCTCCTGGTGTTTCCAGATGCCTGGAATAAAGCGGAAATAATGCCTGTTACCATATTTGTGTGGACTCACCCACAACTGCTCATCACTGGCACACTCAATGCACAGGTCTGCCCTCAGCACAGAGAAGACCCTCTCCTAAGCAATACAGGTCAACAAGGGGACATCACTGAGGGACTCCTGAACTGGGCCCATCTTCCCCAAACAAGTTTAACACAAGACCCTGATCTTCAAGGCTGGGAATGAGCCTTCAGTTATGGAGCTCACTTCCATTAAGTGTTTGGATGGCCAGGGATGGCCATGCTTAGTTCAGACAGACCTTAGGAAGGAAGGACCAGAAGTAGGGCAAGGAAGGAACCCCTTCCCCCACAAAAAAACACACAAAAACAAGTACAGCCTACAGCAGTGATTAAGAAGGGATTCGTTCATAGATTGGGGACTATGATGGTAATTTAATCTGACCTCCATGACAAGATGAGCCAAAGAGTATTGTGCAGAGATTCAGATCACAAATTGCCTGTTTGCTTACACGGGCTGTAGTGGAGGGTGCATTGCAAATCCAAAGGTAGTTTTTGAGAGCACAGCAAGGCTTTCTCTGTCAAAGCGACTCTGCATGTCGGCCTGCTTTTACTCCCCCCCCACAAGCAGACAGAGAGACAATGGTTTTCAGTGGTTTCTGACGATATCTCTACAAGAGGCTGGAATGTGAAGCGGTTAACCATTTATGTTTCCCTGCATTTCTTCTTACTCCATTATTAATGAACCTGGTTACTTAGAAATTACACATGCTTGGATGACCACAGTTACAAGCTCCTGGACGGATACCAGCATCTGGATCACTGATCTAACTCAGAGCAAATTTGTACTACTGTATTATTATTACCATGAAGCTAAACTAATTTTAATACAGACTTATTTTATGTGCAGCTGTTCAGCCAATCCCACTTAGGACATGGGCTCTGTCTGCAGTGACAGGAAGATTGCAAGAAACCATTACTTGACATGCTTTGAATCTACACCACTTGTTCAATGCACACTTAAAAGCAGTTCAATTGCAATCAGCTCTATCCCTTCATGCAGGCTTTAAAAAAAAATCAGGGTACCACATAAGCACAGATTTATATAATCTATTTCTGACCCAAGTTGTCCCAATTTTTGCAGGCAGATTTCTCAATGAGGGATGCAATGTGAATTTTTAAATTGGAACCATCTGAGTTTAACATAAAACAAAGTCACCCTGGGCTAAAAACAACTTACAGCTAATTAGGTTAATGATGATTTATTCTTTTAAGTTGTAAAAGCTCCAAAAACATAAGTTTAGAATGCTTTAACATGTTTTACATTCAGATATAAACCTGTAATTGGCACCTTTTTTGTGTGCAAGACAGAATTAAAAACACAGGCAAAAGCAAGCACTGTTGAAATCATCCTGTTTTTAAAGTTTGCCTTTGCTGGTAGTTAACTGCTATGGCTCTGCAGCTAGTTTGGGGCTCCACCGTCCTGTAAACTGGACTGAAATGCTACACTGAAACTTCCTCATGCAGTTACAGGCATTTTAGACCAATTAACCAGAGAGGAGTTTGCATTGGCTTTGCCAGTTTTGGGGCCCAGAGAAAAGGGAGTTTAGAAAATAAGAATATCTACATCGTAAAACACAGTTGGATACAACGCTGTGTCCAAGACGCTGCAACACATTTCCAATCTACTTCTCTGTTTAATCCCTTCCCTAGTATAGAATACACAGGGGAAAACGTATTTTTAATTTTTAAGCATCTTTCCCAACAGCCCCCTCCCCCCCACAAACACTTTTAAAAAAAATACACTACTTAAAACAGGTACAGCTGATCTTCCTGCACTTGTCACAAGGTGTGGGGTTCTTGTTCACAGAAGGCTGCCTGCTGCCTTAAAAGGTGAAGACTTTACTAAAAGATTAAGAGATTTAAAATCAAAGTCTAACTAAAAATCAAAATGGTGCTCACAAAGGCTTTATCTAATCTGGCACACGAGAACCAGGATCACAGAAACATTATGAGAGCCAAAAAAGGGATTTTGTCCCTTCCACGGCCTTTCTATTTTACTTTGTGCATTAAACAGCAACTTTATTCAAAGAAAAGAGTCTAACTGGCTGGCTCCCCTTTCATCTGCAAAAGCTTTTCCACATCCCAGTGTGGGAGAGAAAACATTTAAAAATGTGTAGGTAGGGACGACTATTTATTGTTTGCAGACTGCTTAGCATAGCCCGTGGTCGAGGACCCTGCGACATAAACACTAGCAAATCAAATAATGACTAAAATCTGAGGATGTTGGACGTGTTCTTCATACCCTGGAAGTAGACGTAAGGCTTAATGGCTTTTGCTAGAGCGCTACATTCTGCTCATGGCAGAGTTAGCAGGAAATGTCACTGATTATTCAGTCATTAACGACCTGCCTGCTCAAGCAGAAAGCTGCACTTTTCATTAACGTGAAATGCTGATGCACAATCTGCCATTTTCTGCATTTCCCTGTAATGGTAGAAAAAGTGAAATTGTATCTGTTTTTCATACAGCTGTCCTGTAATGGCTCTCGCAGGTTTTTCACTTCCTTGTGAAATTAAACAGTGGCCTGTGATGAATTACAGCGAGTCCTGCTTGAACAGGTTGAGGCACAAATAGTAAAGCAAACGTAAGGATGGTTTTATTTCTTATGATTTCCCAGTAATGCAATTTCGTGAGTGTCAGCACATGATAACATGTAGATGGAAGACACTTCTCTCCTCACAAAAGAAGAGCACAGTTCCTAAGTGAGGGACAGTACTCTCTGAAAAAGCCAGTAAGAAAAATAGACTTGCTTTTAGCTGTGGGAGACAAGTTTGGACACAGAAGTGATTTGCAGCTAATTGGGCTGAACAAATTACTGTGCTGATATCTGTTCAAAATGGATCCCTTGCTATACTTGTAGATTCTGATCGTCTGCATTTTTATTGTATTCCCCTCAAAGTACAAGACAATAATTACAAAGAGATAGTGCTCCTAAAACACCCAGGGACTTGAGCACTGTGGGCAACGGATACAAGTTCTCACTCCAAGAAGAAAAAAAAGTAGGTGACTTGAGGATTTCAAGTACTGTAACCTATTGCTGTAGGCAGAAAACACACTGGTTTGAGACAAAGCCGATCTGTGCTGGATGGGAGTTCACAGGGTACCAGTGAGATAGGAGGGCACGTCGGCTGTACAGTGAACATACTGTGCTGAACGAGAAACCACAGGGCTGACTGGACGCCAAGCTTTGCACCTTGCCAGGTCTGGTATTTGGCTGTTCCCAGCGCTTTCTCCAGCCACCTATTTAGAAACCCGCTCTCTTTGGGAATCAAAGCCAGGACCGAGCAAGCTTGCTTAAAATTCTGCTGTGTGCAAACCCCACGCAGCAGAGCCAGCGCTGTCTGCATGCGAGCTGCGAAGATCGCTACTTGTCAACTGAAGGTGCCACTCACATTCTCAAGAGCAGGATGTATGAGAGGGACCAGGATGCGCCTTGCATAGGGCAACTGGGCTAAAAGAGCCACCACAACACTCTAGAAAGTCATAAAAGGTGCTGGGATCCCTGGTTGATACTTGGGCACCTACACACGCAGCCTGATTTTCAGAGGTGCTGAGCAGCCACCCGCAGACACACACGCATATAAACCCACCCACCCACCCATGTCTTTTTCGAGGGAGAAGACCTGAGTATTTGTTTGGGGAAATAAAGCAAGAGGATCCTGCCCATTACATTCTGGACAAGGCAGTACCCATCTCATGTACAAATGAGGCTCTGCAGCACTGAATTTGTGGCTTCGCTCTTACTGAAGTTAATATAAATAGTAAAGGCAGTGTCTGTTAGCTGGGGAGGGATGCAACTTACTCAGAGGCTTGTTTCAGTGACAAGGCAGACACAGAACGTAATTCTCCAGCAGGAGAAAGTCACGCGGCATCGCAAGTGCAATTACAGTTCTAGCTCTGCAAACCTCCGAGACTTGTCTACATCCGCATTTGTCAGTCTTTTCATAACTCCCGTTCTCTGGTAGTCTTTCAAACCACATCACAGCCTCCTGGAAAGCCCTCTGTGCATGCTAAATATATCAGCGCTTCAGGACCGATTAGCTTTGTTTTTATTCTTTGAAGATAACCTTTCCCAACAGAGCACGTTGAAGGCCAAAGCCCAAGACTTCCTTCTACTTCAAACCTTTCAGCACACGAGCAGAAAACTACGTCACTACTGTGCACAAAGCTTAACCTTATAAAACACATCAGATCTCAGCTTTCAGCAAGCTTTGACGATTTTGTTGTCAATTCTGCAATCTTGAGGGGCAACGTGGATTTCTGAGCGCAGAAAATTGATGAGACAAATATAAATGGATGTTAAGAAAATGCAAGTCCTGGGTCTCCGAGGCAAGCCTAGGTAGTACGCAGTCTTTAATCCCAACCTGAACGGACCGCTCCCTCTGTTTTGTTTCAAATATGGATAACGGTGCTTATTAATCAAGCTAGAAGAGGTGCTATTTACCTTGGATAAAGTGCAGCTCTAAAATGCAAGAGTGTGAGCAGGCAGTGTTGCAAGGAATAAATAATGCAGTTCTGGGCACTAAATTAGCTAACAGTAGCACTCAAATTAAACATGGCACTTTTGCAATAACAAATGACTAATTCCGGACAGTTTTTGTGTTAGTGACACCAGGTGGTCTTGTCTGGAGTGCAAACACCCATTCTTTATCATTCTCTTTCAAAACTCCTACATAAAGGTTGTCCACTAATGCGAACTGTGGAAAGCAGGGAAACAAACTGCTAAATAAATCCCACACCCCAGTTCACTCGACTTACCAGGTCCTCATCTCCGCTTCAACTACTTCTCTGCTACTGCTCATGTCTCACACACCTTCGCCTTGACCCTGCAGAACTAACAGGCACCCTTGAGTTCAGCTGATGTTACAGATGATATGTTCTGAAAGGTGAATGTTTTACACTGAGTCGGTGCCACTTTCACAGATCATACCTGTGAGCCTTCCTGGTTCCAGTTCAAAAGGCTGTAAGTATTGTACTAAGAAAGTTTCAAGCCATTTGCACTTTTCCTGTAAGTTATGTGAAATCTGGGAAGTAAATTCAGCTCCTGAAGTGTAAAAAAAGATTAGCCCTGTTTTAAGGTTGCAGTGAGATTTGCACTTCACTATGCAAGTGTAAACCCTCTTGCAGGGCTATGCAGGTGTCAGTAATGACTCCAGAATAAACTGCCTGTATTGTCAAGAACAAGCTTCACTGTTAAATTAGCCCTCCTAGCTGCTGGTGTGGCCCTGGGAGGAGGAAACCAGCTGCACAAAGTACGGTTTCAGAGAGCTCCCATCAGCAATCTGAGAAGGCAGCAATTCTGCTGGGCCATGTGGTACAACAGATCATGCTTGTTTCATAGTTTCATAGTTTCATAGTAGCTAGAGTCGGAAGGGACCTAGGTAGATCATCTAGTCCGACCCCCTGCCTTAGCAGGAAAGAGCACCGGGGTCAGATGACCCCGGCAAGGTGCTCATCTAACTTCCTTTTAAAAATCCCCAGGCTAGGAGCCTGCACCACTTCCCCTGGAAGCCGGTTCCAGGCCCTAGCCGCCCTGACTGTGAAGTAGCGCCTCCTAATATCTAATCTAAACTTACCCTCCGCCAGTTTGTGACCATTATTCCTGGTCACTCCTGGCAGCGCACGGGGGAACAGGGACTCCCCCAATACCTGCTGATCCCCCCTGACCAGTTTGTAGCAGGCCACAAGGTCCCCCCTTAACCTTCTCTTGTGGAGGCTAAACAGGTTCAGGTCCCGTAGCCTCTCCTCATAAGGCCTGCCCTGCTGACCCCTGATCATACGAGTGGCCCTCCTCTGAACTCTTTCCATATTGTCCACGTCCCTCTTGAAGTGTGGCGCCCAGAACTGGACGCAGTACTCCAGCTGCGGCCTGACCAGTGCCGCATAGAGGGGGAGGATCACCTCCCTGGACCTGCTCGAGATGCATCTGTGGATGCATGACAGGGTACGGTTGGCCTTCTTGACTGCCTCCCCACACTGCTGGCCCATGTTCATCGTGGAGTCAATGACGACTCCAAGATCCTTTTCCGTCTCCGTGCTGGCAAGAGGGGAGTTCCCCAACCTGTAAGTGTGGTGCCGGTTCTTCCTCCCCATGTGCAACACCTTGCACTTATCAGTGTTAAACCCCATCCTATTCTCATCCGCCCACCGTTGCAACCTGTCAAGGTCAGCTTGTAGCCTAGACAAAGAGCGCAGGAACATACTGGCTTACTTAATGGGAGGTCAAAATGGTTAGCTGTCCCCAGATGGGGCAACAACAAAAACGGCCTAGTCCTTGGTGCATCAAGTTTTAGAGGCAGATTAAGGAATAACTCAGGTATTCGTGTTGTGACAGCAGTGAGATGGGTGGATTCTGACTCCTCTAGGTCCTAGGTCTCTATTTTATTATTGAAACATTTTAAATTGAAAAGTTGTAGGATTAACATACACAATCCACCAAGAACACCCTAAAATACTTCAGACTTACCACACTGGGCGACAGGTCAACCAACACTCTGGGCCAGATGTGCAGTGGGTCTCAGCACCCAAAACAGATGTTAGGTTTTTGCAAGAGGTTCTTGGTGAAGGGGTGGCCTCCTAGGATCCACTCGTCTCTCCACAAAACCTCTTTGGTCAGGTGGCTAAGCCCAAATTGAGCCTTTTTTCTGGATTCTTTTTTAATACAGATTTTTTTTTAAATCCTAACATGAAAAACTTAAGCTTTAAGTTTGTACTTTGTTGGTAAAATTCAAAAGGAGACAATAAGACAGGATGGGGGGGAGCACCCAATATTAATAGCCATGAAGACAATCCTTTTACCATGTCCACATCCAAGATCCACGTTTAGTTTGAGGTACTGGAGCAGCTACAGAAAACAAGCCTTTTTCCGTAGTGTCTAGTACTATGAACTTTAGGGAGTGGAAATATCCTATTAAAGCCCTTTTGTTATGTGCCTCATCAGGAAAAGAGCAGATAAATCACCATGGAAGTGTTCTGAATCTCCTTTTTAAAAATCTAGTCCAAAATAGAAATGGTGCACAGATAACCTTCAGCCTCTCTGTACCTACCATACACTTTGTCTGCACATTGCTATTTTAACATTAATTCTAGGAATTTGTTCTGGAGTGATGCATGTTCTAGGAATAATTAATACAATTTAAAAACCACATTTTAGGCTTCATATTAAAGAATTATTCTGTTTTGCATCAGCCCATTCATCAAAATGTTCATAACCTAGACTGTTTTCCAACCATCTTTTTTATATCCTCACCGGACATAATTGTGCTTTCTCAAGTGAAGAAAAAACTTTGTTTTAATTATTTATACCCCATTACTATGCTCAAGAGAATTAAGAGCTCTTGAGTACTAGATCTCCCATTTAGCTGCCTCCCTTAGATGGGTGATGCTTTCACCATTAATTGTATGAGAGCTAAGTGACACATGCTCATTATTTGTTAAACGATATCAGCGTTCCCTCTTCAGAAAATATCCTGACCAGTCATCATTCATCACACACTGGACACAAATCACCCAGGAGACTCAGGGAATTCCAGCTTGTTAATCAAAAACCAAAGAAAGGACATACTATATCCTATTTCACAAGGTTAGAGGCACTTATGCCAAATGGTAATGCAGTACAAGTAACTAAATAATTAGTAGTATTTGAAAGCTCATTGGAAAATTCTGCTAGGCTTATACATGGAGGCACGAGATCCAAAGCTAACAGGGGGAAGGAGATCCACACATATTTTCCAGGTCACCATGACATGAAAGCCAGTACTGTAACTTCTCTTTTGTGTTCAAACCTTGTCTCTGAGGTTTGCTCTTAAACAAGCAACTCCTTTACTTGTTAACTAACTTTTCAAAAAGAGGTGATCAGAGGCAGGATCTGCGCCTAAAATAAACTGTTTCATTTGGTGGAAATGGCATTTTGCACAATGTCAGGATCTGTAAAACCTAGAAAGCATGTTTCTCCAGCGGGCAGTCTTCAAAACAACTCATGGCTAATGCAGGATCTCTCTCCCCTCCATCCCTTCTGACTGAGACCCCCAAAACAGGTGCCGTTTTCCAGAGCTGGTGCAGGAGCCCCTTGCCCATAATCTGGTCTTGCATGAGAGGGCACCGAGCCAAGCCTCCAGAAGCCTTATCACTTCCTTGATCCAGCTGCACACCATTAGACTGATTCACCACCTCAACTCAGCCTCGTCCACCTGACTCTCGACCAAAGCCCTGGCCGCCTGGCTGGGCCTCCATGTTGTCTGCTTGGTGTCGTGCCTCTTGGTCGAAGTGAAAGCTGCCCTCCCTCTGGATGCCTTTACTGCCCCAGGGGACCACCTCCACTCACCTCACTAGACAGACCCCCTCTCATCTGTCCACCACTTAGACCCTTCACCTTGTAACAAACTGTGGACCAGCTGGGCCACCAAGGGAGCACTCTGAAAGGGGAAGAGAGACAGCTGGTCCTATGCGTGTAACCCCTTGAAGAGTATTGCAGGGAAGACGGGTTCAATCTGGTGATACAGTGTTTTTGATGCCAACTTGTGTTTGATGCTCAGCCCCTGGGAAGGCTGCCCATTTTTGCATGTTAACTCGTGTATTAAATATTTTTATAATAAAAATTTAAGTAGTCAAAAGTCTCCCTCTCAAACAAGTGCACCTGGTAACTACCACTATCTAGAGACCTGAAGAAGAATGCACGGCAGCCAGAAGTCTATCCCAACCATACAGATGGGCCAACAAAAGATGATCACGCATAGAAATCCTTGTGATAGTCCAAGAAATGCACAAGAGACAGCTACAACATCACTCCAACACTATCACAGCCTAGATGTTTTCCTATGTTGACCTACCACCTGCTATTTACAGTGCACTGGATAAATACCTGTTGCAAAAATTTGCAGTTCGTTTCCCTGGAGGCACGCGAAGAAATCTCAGACACACACTTATTAGCAGCACAAAAGGTGTATTTGCAAATAGGGTCGGAGCAGATTACTTTGAACCCCTGAGGAAATTCTCAGCTGGTATTTTATTCTTCCCCTCCTGGGCACGTGTGCAGAAACAGGAACTCTTTACAGCTCATTTTTGTTTCATACAAACATGTATGTGGTTACGTCACTTCATCCATCGCATGTATATTATAATTAACTACTTAAGCATGCAGGGCGGATAGGTAAATATGCATCAGCTAATTGCGCATGCTCAGAAAGTTCTTTAGGTCACCAAGAGTTTAAATCCCCCCCCCCCTTTCAAGGACACAGTCAGTTGAATTCCAGCTTCTGTAATCTGCATGAGAAGGACCAGGGGGAGTGTGGGGGAGGGAGTGATTTAGTATAAGAAAAACTGTAACAAGGCTGGCCAAGGAAAAAAAAGTCCTTGGCAGTGTTTTTTTTTTTAATCAGGTGCAATATGCAAACTGTGCATTTCTAACAACATTCCATTTCTAACAATATTCTAACAATACTCCATTTCTAACATACCTATGGCCCAATTCAGAAAAGCCTCTCGCAGGAAAAAGGTGCATGTTTAGGTCACAAAGAAGTCAGTGAAACTTAAGCACGTACTTGAAGTCCTTTCCTGAACAGCGGACGAAGGCTTAGAGAGGGCACTGAGTGTTGACACAGGCAGAGTTTAAAGCCTGTAAATTAGCAGATTTACCAAATCAGTAACTAGTAGCAAACTCCTTGTTCCACAAAATGCCAAAGCGTTGTAACCAATGTCTGTGGGACAACCAAGCCTTTGAAGTACAACCCAGCTTTGAGTAAGCCTTCCTCAGGGCTGCTGTGCTGATCCAGCACCTTGCCAATGCTGCTAGGATGTTCGTTCCCAACTCACAGCCGTTCTTCCAGCCCTGTGCAGACCCGAGCTCTTGGATTTGAAAAAGACAGCCAGCGCAGGAACTAAAACACCACTCTGCTCAGCCAAATGTGTCAGCCTTCATAAGAGACTCATTAAAAAATCAGCCTGTCTGAAAAAATGATCATCAAGCAAAGGAAATGCTCCTACAGACTGCAAGCTGTAGGCTTTATTTTTTTCTTTTTAATTCAGTCATTTATTAAGAGACTGTGGTATATTTAACAACATTTCAACCTGACACAGCTCTAATAATGAGCTGAAATCAGGATGTGTGACTGGTTGGTGAAAAACCACTAATTAAAGAAACACTCACTAACACCAGTTAGCATTTTTGCTGTAGAATGTGCTGCCCTGCTCATTAGATTTCAGTTTCTTCCCAGATATTCGTCCCCAAAGGAAATAATAAGGAAATTGGGAATAAAACAATGTTTAATGCAGTCCACCTTGTTTTCCCAAAACTCCAAAGCGAGAGCAGCTGCGGCAGCCTGTCTGTTCAGGAACCGTGCAAACTGCACCTTCCTGAATTTAGCAAACCACCTCTCAGGGATTTGCAACTGTGTGCATACACATGCACGCACATGGCATGACAAACACACTCCAATGCCATAAGAGAAGGAGGGACAATAATCAGTCTTCTGAGATACAGACTGAAGCCAAAATGGTGCTGCGAGGCTGAGGCTGGCAGGACAGATGCCACAGTTGGATGGACAATCTGTAATCTCTTTGGAGAGAGAGGTGATGCATCCGACACTCACACCTAGTGTCTCTAGTTTTAGAGACGGGTGAGAATCTAAAATTGCAAACTTGCCATCACCCTCTCCCACAACCAGTCTCCCCAGTGCCAATCCTTCTGTCAGATCCAGGAGAGCGAATTGAACTGAACAGTCCAGGCCTCACGCTCATCTTCAACATTTAAATGGCACAGAGCTGAGGGACAAGAAAAATGTTATGATGGGGGCTAACTCGCTCCATTTCTGCAGAGGAGAATAATGTCTTGCTAGCCTCTTAAGAGTGCTCTGAACATCAATCAGGTAGCTATGAAGGAGAACCAGCTGACAGTTTAAGATCTGCAGAAAGCTTCCAATAAGGTCCCTTACAAGAAGCTATTACAGATGTTAAGTATACACAGGGTCAGAGGTAAAGCATTGTCACAAAGCCAATACTGGGTAGCAGACAGAAAAAATGCTGCATTTAAAATGGGCTTTTCCATTACTGCACAGGTTAGTGTTAGGGAGTCAGGAGGGTTTGCATTAAGTCTCATGTTGGTCACCAATAACTTGGAAAAGGAGATGAACAGCAAAACATCAAAATACACAGACACAAAAAATGAGCTGGGTTAGTCAAGGCCAAAAATGTCCAAGAAGAACTTCAGAGACCCAAACAAGCTGAATGAATAAGCTGCAGGATGCCAAATGAACTTCATTCAGTATCATATGAAGGCAAAATGAATGAATGTTGCGGGGCAAAATTTAAGCTACTGCTTGCATGGTCCTAAATCAAGACTATTTGCTAGAAAGGGAAGCCAGGACTTGAGTCTG
This sequence comes from Crocodylus siamensis, assembly GCF_052110815.1. Classification (NCBI taxonomy): domain Eukaryota; kingdom Metazoa; phylum Chordata; order Crocodylia; family Crocodylidae; genus Crocodylus; species Crocodylus siamensis. Next base: position 5,242,547 of record NC_143404.1, on the reverse strand, counting down.
CAGTTACAGGGAGAAAAATGTTAGGCTGCAGAGAGAAGGGGCTGGAGAAAAGCAACAAAGAGAACATTATAACATCATTATGCAAGTCAGCGACAGCCTAATCTGGAATAATGCATGCCGTACTGGCCATCTCATCTCACAAAGGATATTACAGAATTGAAGTGGGTTTAGGAAAGGGAGATGAGAGTAATCAAGGGCCTGAAAAACTCAAGACTGAAAAGATCAAGACAGCGCAACCTAGAAGGGACACGAAGAAGAGGGGGCATGATAAAAAGGCATATAAAACAACCAGTGCAACACTCCCAGCTTCTGCTCTTGCTGCATCATGACAGAAGATCAAAGGCTATTCTATTGAAAGGTTGCAAATGTAGAAATAAGTGCTTTTTTCACACATCATACCCTGGAACTCACTGCCACAGGAAAGCATCAAGACCAAGAATTTAACAATTTTCTGATACAAAATGGACATCTGTATGCACCTCAAGCCTATCTGATTACGCAAATTAGTTATAGTGAAACTACTGGAATATATATTAAAGCCTCGTGCTTTAGGCCTGAAGCCAAGCCTATTAAAGAGTGCCGAAAATATCAGCACGGGGGCACGTCTGCTGTCTCTGGGTGCTCTCAAGTCTTCAACTAACGCTCTCAGTGTTGGTCGTTGTCAGTAACAGCACACTGGGGTAAGCGTACTAGGCAATTCCTATCCTCCCATAATTCCAGACACTTGGAAAGAAGATCCAGAATTTCCCTAAATCTCTCCTTGTTGTACATACTACAGGTTTTTATGGATACTGAAACTGCAAAGTTTCTTTCTTCCCCAAAGCAGCACTAGTCCATTAGCAATCTAATTATTCTACCTGCACAGCACAAATAAAAGCTTTCTAAGCATTTTCTCTCATACATACAAAGCAAAAGCTTTGCTGGTTTTTTTTAATGCCTTTATTTGATTGGGGAATAAAAACAAGCTGGAAGTGAACAAAAGAACGTGTTAACAGAAGCCGTGGGCCATTAAACCTAAAAATAGCCAGCATGTTATAGGATTTCTGAGAGATGCACACAAACTATACACTGAAATTTTGGTCTAAGTTGATCCCTGTCCTTTGAAGACCCAAGGAAAAAGATCCCTGGTCTATTTTAACTTGTTACTTTTCTAAGATCTACACACACACACACACACACACTGCTCAGCGGACACAGCCTGGCTGATCTCAAGGAACGCCACAATGGGACAACAGGCGCAAGCTCATCACCGTCTCCTTCTGTGACGTGTGGCAAGGCCGTTAACCTCAACCCACCAACTCTGCTAGAGGTTCTCTCAAGGGTGGGACTATGCAGCTTTACCTATGATGGGAAACAAGACATATTTTCAGGTATTTAAGGCACAGTATGAATACTGATATTTCAAATCTTTCAAATTCCAGCACGTCAGCCCAGAAGTGCGTATTACACCATCAGTGAAACTCTCCACAGCATAGCTCTGGATACCAGCTTTAAGGTTTACTGCATGTGCCCCTTGGTAATGGTAGTTTACTTAAAAGTCAAGCAGCGTTAACTCTGCCCTCAACGACGGGCTGATGGCCCTTCACATGACTTTTTCCTCCATTCCTTTGCGATACGGAGTTCACAATGGTTATCAAAATAGATCGGTCCAAGTTTTATGTTCTACAGTAACCCAAGTCGGCTAGTTCAGATGGCAAGTCTACAGCACTGCTGTGCTCCAGAAACGGCTAGAAAGGCGGGTTGCTCAGAAGTGAGCCAACTGTGCTTCCCTTACAGAAAATAAAGAGTTACAAGAACGGCAGACACCTGACAGTTCCACAGGAACCTCCTGTTTCATTTTAAAATTAACTTAATTACAGGAACAGAGACCTTGTTCAGCAAAAAACCCACACATCTCTAAAGTCATACCACTAAATAGCCACTCTGTCTCCCTCATCAGCTTGAGTAAAAAGGAATTCCTCCAGGAAGACAAGCTGATCTTTGGAAAGGTTGCCTTGTTAATCATCTCTCCCCCTCTTACTGCAGCAGCTGTCGTTAATTGCCTGTGAAGGAGTTAAAATAAAATTTCTTGTTAATCCTCCTCTTAACATTACTGCGATCCAACAAAAACTTTTTCTAATTACCACGCATCACTGAGACTTTGCTCTTCTGTAGCAATGGATGATCAGCTAGACCCGGCCTTAAGAATACATGGAGTTTGGTACATCCATTTGCAGGTTTACTGGTAGTACATTTCAGACAGTAATTTTATCATCACCTCTGTCCAACAAACAGAGAAATTAAAAACAAAAACAGCACATTGTACCCACCGCTCCAAGCAATGCATTTTTGTACTTAGTCATGTGTCGGAGGTTTTTTCCACCTTAAAACGTTATTGTCAAGACACTCCAATTTCCACAAAAATAAAATAGAGGCAGATATTGGTCCTCTTCCTTTATATAATCTCTTTTCAGTGACTGTTCTGCATTGAAGTTACTAACAAACACAGTGAGCAGAAATTTTCGAACGCTTGGGATTTAACTCGGGGCAGGCAAAATGTGGCCCACGGGCCACATGCGGCCCGCCAGCCCATTCTATCCAGCCCACAGGGCCCCTATATTTTAGAAAATTAGTATTTATCTGCCCCTGGCTGCCTGTCATGCAGCCCTCGATGGCTCACCATAACTCAGCAAGCAGCCCTCCACCCAAAATAATTGCCTGCCTCTGGTTTAACCAATAGTGTATAAAGCTGATGGCATGTTTGAGAACCTTGAAGAACTTTAGGAAAGTCAGAAAAACATTCTGTTGAGGAGAAATTGAGCACAGGTTAGTTAGGGCACTTGTCCCATGTCAACTGAAAGGCTTTGCCAGAGACTTAACAGAAAAGCAGGATGAAATTCTGGCTCCACTGAGGTTATTAGGAGCTAATTTCAATAGAGTCAAGATTGTACCCAGCCCGTAAGTCATTTGCAATGCATCCAAGAATGCACCCCCAGGGAGGGATGCTCAGAGTGGCCCCACTAGACACCAACTCTGCTGCTGGCAGTTCCCGTAAGTTGAATTTCTTGTCTATGCAGAGACAATACAGAGGCAAACAGATTACAGTTTCTCTATTGTATTTGAGTCTGGTCACATGCAGAATTGTGCTGGCGGGTAGAGAAAAAAATTCTGCTTTTAAACCACTAGCCACTGATCCTGGGGTGAGCAGAAAGAATTGCATTTTGTTTTTGTCATTTAAAGTAACTGGCAGGGTGCCCAGAGCCATTGCGTGGGCATCTTTTATACCATGTAAAAAAATAAATAAATAGTCAATGGACACAGCATGAAGATTTGGAACATCCATTTACCCAGGTGTGAGCCTGCTGCCCCAGTGTCCCATGGCTTAAACTTGGTTCTTCCCAGAAGAAAACCACAAGGCATTACCACGGAAAGCATAAAACTTAAGACTGCTGGATCCAGGTGCACATGCTATATTAAGTCTGTCACTATTTTCAAGCTGAGATAATTCTTCCTGGGGAGAAAAGCACAGAGAAAGACACAGGCTGCTGGAACAGCAGATTAGCTTTCTCCTCACCCCTACTCAGCAGCTAAGAGACTATGGGAAAGCGATATAGAAGTAATGGAGACCCTCCCATCTCACAGCAGGCAGATGGCTTTAGAAATAAGAGAAGAAACAAGGTTTCTTTAGGTTTATTAGATACCACTAGGCTAGAGGGAGAAGACGATGGAGCCCTCCGGGACCAGCATGTTAGCAGAAACCTCACTCTTTCCCCATTCCAGTAATCAGGGCTGGCGCAGAAAGATGGTGGGAGAAGTAGGCTATGCAGCAGCATGTTGCCCTTGGACTTCATCGGTGCCCTTCAGCCTCTTCTTTCACTTCTGAACTCCAGCTAGGCGATGCTTGGTGCATTTTTCAAGCCTGCATACAAACCAGTTCTTGCTTTGCTGATATTTCTAGCCTGCAACAAAGCCACTCCAAATTCAAGGTGACATTACAATATGCTTTATTTCACCAAAATCCCTAAAATGCTTTTTTCCCCCCCAATGACTTCCGTCAAGGCGAGCAGTGAGATCAGCGCAGGGAGAAAGGTCAAGGCAGAACAAAACACTTCTCACAAGGAAAAAAGAAAATGAAAACCCAGACAAAAAAATACCTATTCCAAATATCCCATCTACCTAGGACTAGTCTATTTAAATTCAGTTGAGTTTTCAACAGTTCACACGTGGTTACCTTTTACTGGTGGTATAAATAAGGTAATGCTGATTGTTCTGTGTGCTGCTATAGCTCAATTTTCCAGACTTTACACCCAGAGGGAAGCCATGGAAAAGACAGATTTGATCTGACATGTTTAGCTGCTACCAGGAAAACGCAAGGGGGGCTTTCTTCATTCAAGGAGAAAAAGCCAGCTCCTTCCAGGAGCTCACAAAATGCACCCCCACCAATCAATGTCAGAGACCATGAAGGATTTTTCCATGGCAAACAACAATTACATCCTGTGACGGACTCCGGCACAGAAAGCACCAACACAGCTGGGAACACTTAAAAGAGCATGCATGCCTTCCAAGATGCAAAGTTAAAAAGGGAACAGCAAGCCAGGGAAAGGAGGATGCAGTCTTCTGCGCAGAGCTGCATCTTGCTTACATGAACCCTGTGTCAGCCATCCCTTAGAAATGATCAGCGATAGGAACCATGATTTATTTTCTATTGGAGGCAGGAAGATTTGCTCCAAAGTTCAGACAAGAGAACGTGCCCTTTTCTCGACTGGGAAATTAATGAGACAGGAGGGGACTGAGTGCGGGGAGGAGCACAGACTGAGGAACAGACACAAAGAAAAGGGTTCGGGATTTAGAAGGGTTTCTTTGGGTTTTGGGGAAGGTGAAAGGGGGAAACTCAGATGTTGGGTGCACAGATTTATCCCAAGAGCTGAAGGGACATGTAGCTGTGCTTTATGCCCCGAGTATATGCAAGCAAAACATCATTTGTGCTGGTGGAGCTATGCTCTGCTTGATACCATCATCAGATGCACTGGTGCAAATCACAGCTTAGGATGCTTGATTCTGTTTACACTGAGCAACAGCCCTGGGCCAGCTGGCTCCATGGGCACCAGTGGGTTAAACCAGAGCAAACACCCTGGCAGGGATGTAAGACAGCTTCAAAGTATAAAGAGGAAACAAAGACAGTAGGAGAGGCAAGCAAGGGCTTGTCCCTGCCTCTTTTGCTGTGTTCTCAGGAAGAGACACTCTTGAGCCCCAGCTACCCACTCCCATTGCACTCACAAGCACCAGAGCAGCTGCACGGAGGGTATGCCCTGTGACAGCTCTCAGCCATGCTGGTGACAGGGCTGACTCAGATTAGATGTGGGCCACAGGCTAGTTTTAAAGATAGAGCAAATAAAGCTCCCAGATGGGCCCCTGGATTTATGAGTAGAAACACCCCTCTGAGATTAATAGGAGCTTGCACAGGGCTTGTTATGCAAAAATATCTCTCGTGTATATGAGTAATGTTGTCCTCCAAGTGTCCCTGGCTCGCACGGCCAGAGTGTGCTCAGTACACTATTTCCAGATGTGTTTGCAAGCCTATTCATTGAGGTTCCTTTTTTAGCTAAGTCATGCAAATGCTATGGCCTAATTGGATTATTCACCGTAAACAGTCAGAAGATACTTCACAATTACATCAGATCAAGGCAATGGGGAACTCTGTTAATCCAATCCATGTTCTCACTGCTAGAGGTGGTCTCTCCAAATCAGTGTGATGCACCAGTCGGCAGAGCTCGAGGAAGCTTGCCTTGCCATCGGCTCTGCTTTACAGGTTCTGCAGCACAAAAAAAATGCTCCAAGCCTTTGCAGCTCTTTGACCCCTGTGATTGGGGAACGCACCGGGTACTCAACCAGAGCCAAGAAAAAAAAGATTTAAAAAGCATTTCAAGCAAGACAGATATATATGACTCCCAAGAACAGACTGCATCTTGAATCCAAGGTTACATCCATACAACCATAGCAGTTGCATCCTTGTAAATGTGCATAAGAAAAATCAGAAAATCTGAGTGCATCTTCAATTCAAGGATGTCTTATATTCAAAGGAATAAGGTAACCCCATTGCTTTGCCACATTTCTTATTTGAGCACAAAACACAAAGGCTGGGATCCTCAGGGAGTTAAATGCCCAAATCTTATTGAATTTCCCTCTAGAATGCTCTGAAAATCTCAGTCAAATTATTCCAGAGCGGCCAGCATCTTTTACAGAGAATCACTGAGGCTTTAGTTCTTCCACGGTGTATTTTCTTTATTTGCTCTTTCTCCCTTCCAGAAATGATGCCTTAAAATGTGATTTTAATAAAGTGTGCTTTCCTCTTTGAATCGGTAAGAATGCAATAAAATCTGCAAGATATAGGAATTTGCTCCCTCCTAAGAAGCTTTTCCTTACTGCTCACTTCTACTACATGTTAAAAGTTAAATGATTTAGGTTTTTTGCCATAAGACAGTGTTTTTTAAAGCTTTGTCTGCTCTGCTGCTTATTTTCCCCATCTAATGTCATAATCCTATTTGTGGCATCAGAGTGGGTTGCTGTGCAAGTGATTATGAGGGCAAAAGAGTAAAGACAGATTCTGCAAGTATCCTTAGCAATAAAGAATTAAGGAAGAAATCAGAAGGAAAAAGGAGTCCTAATATGAAGAGTTTCCAAACAGAACAGTTATCAAAGTGTGCCGCAAGGCACCGATTCCTTTTATTATTCAAAGAAGCTGGTCAAGATTGAGTAAAATATTGAAGCTCACACTTAACTTAAAACACATGCTATCTCACTGACTTCAGTGTGACTATCTAGGTGTTTAAACTTAGACATATGTCCAAGTCCCTCAAAGAATCCAAGCCTGAATGGACTCCATAATGCTTGGCTAGCAAAGGAAAGCACAGACTGGCATTCTTACGTGCTGACACCAACAACAGTATTAAACAAATTTGCTCCAGTGTTATGGGGAAACACAACTCTGTTAACACACAAATGGATTGACAATGGAGATGAGCATTCCTAACTTCTCCTATACCACAAATCACATAGATGTCACATGGAAACATTTTGCACTTGGCACAATTCTCACTAATTTCTAGGCATCAGCCTACTCCCATCACCAGCACCTGCTAACAGTGCTGCCCCCTGCTCAGCATGGACCTGAAGGTCAGACAGCAATGCAAAGGTATAAAGCCACCCTGTTACACTGCATAATGAAATTATTCATTTGGAATAAACATGAGCAGTCAGACTGCTGGCTCCCATCACCATTTTTAAACATGTCAATTAGCCAACTCCTAACAGGTTCATAAGGCATGTTGTCTGAACTGCGGTGGCAGCCAGTGGTATACTCACACATCCACTCAACATTGCTACAGCAGTGTTAGTATTGATGGGGATTTAAAAAAAAAATCTATTTAGTGTACACTGGACCATAGGGTTTGTGCAGTGCTTTAACTTTGCAGAGCAATACACAAGTGATGCTGTTATACTCCAGTTTCTCCTTAAATTTTATTTTCCTTTACTGTAGGCCTGGCATTCCCTCAGTGAGAAATAAAACCATTTGGGGAATTCTAATGAAAACCAGAAAGCTGGAATGTACTGAGTGGACAAGCCAGATTCACACCCACATTATCTACAGTAAGAGCTTCAGCAAATTTGTGTAATGCCCAGCATTATAGAAATGGATTTGAAAGGAGAAGAACAGTTGGCAGGGATTAAGCAAGTAGAAGAGGCAAGCACGCACAAAAAAAGGAGGATTCTGGGCAAATTAATGGAGCAGAAGGAATAACTGGGCATGCCCTCTGGTCTCCGATATCACTTCCTTTATGAAAGGAAGTTATGTCTCATTATGGGGGAAGCAAATGTCATAAAAGATGACTTTCACCTTCTACTGGCTTCACTTGAAGTGCTGGGCCAATACAAACTCTCAGGTTATATTTCACTAAAATAGCTATTCAGAAAGTTGCTGGCAAAGCAAAGGAAATTTCATTCTGGAAGATGAATACTCCACTCTTTATAGGTAAAAGGTAAAATACCAGGCTCCATCATAACAACCCCTCCTAGGAGAAAAGGAAGCCCAGAACAGGTCTATAATAATAAAATAGTTTTCTTCCACCCAGTTATAGTATCCAGAGAAGGTTACCTATGATTCAGCAGCCAATATGTTCTAAGAATGCGTGGCCCATGCCCCTCCATTTCAAACTGTTTTCTGCAGAGAAAATATGGGGTAATCCAGTATTTGAAGTGATCAGTATAACTACGCTATAGCAAATATAGACTGACAGCAGAATTACTGTCATAAAAAGACAAATTTAAGATCCTCTAGTTCTATTTTTCCTTCAAGGCATGAGTATACTATGAAACAACTAAACAGAAAAAAAAATGCTCTCCACTATTTAACATCACTTGATGTATTATGAAATTATCACCTATCAAAAGGCACCCAAAGAAGACTATGATAAATTAATGAGGATATACAAAGTTACTAAACTGAAAGAGGATATTTTTGACTATCTAAACAAACAGAGGCAAGCTTTATACTCAGACATGGTTTATACCAAATCTCAGCTATAACCTAGTTCACTGACTTATTCATGAAACCACTACATGGGAGCAATCGCTTCTAATATACTTCAGAACCGAATCCCAATATACATTGTAACGTAGCTGGCTCTATCTTGCGAAAACAGTGGCTCAAGTTCTGCTCACCCATGCCTTGCTATAGATTATGGAAATGTAGCAGGTATTTGAGTCACCAGTCAAAATCCAACTTTCTGTACACTGTTGGGCAAATGGAAAGATGCAAGGCAACACCGATAACTGCCATTCGGAAAATAACGGAGGTGTGGAGAAGGATGGCACAGATCGTGAGTTCTGCACTGGGGAACGTACTGACAGCTGAGCCAGAAAGATGGGGAAGAGGAGGGCAGCTTGGGGAAGTTTTCCTAGCTTCCATCCCTTTAGGCTTACCACTAATTTCATTATAAAATAATGGAGCTTGCAAGCTTTTTATAGAGATACATTACTCAGGTGACCTAGGCACACAACAGGCTCAACAAGAAGTTTATCTTGCCTCCTGAACACACTATAAAATAACAGAAGCAGAGAAACAAAAGGCCAAAGAAATGCAACAGGCCTTGCAGACTAGTACACAGGATAGCTCCTTTGGCAAAAGCAAGCCCCAACAAGTCACAAGGCTTTGTGGATATTGTTATATGTCTCCTATTTACCGATGTACCTGCCCACCTCTTCCATCCACTCGCTCACCACACACGCACAGTTTCTGCCAAGCAGTGGGATGTATTAGTTCTGAAAGACTCAGTCCACCCCGTAACTCCTCCCTCCTGACTATGACTCAATGCCTTTCCTCACTCCAGGCACTGAATCCACTCTTCTGGGACTTCACCTGTCAATACCTAAGTAGCAGCAAATAAAAATATGCCCCATATGCAGACAGGAGGTTGGAACCATCTGCTACTATAATTTAAGTATCTTCACCTGCAGCTAGTAATAAGGACTCCAGGGTTCTCTTGTTGCTTGGGAGCTTTCTGCTTTAATAAGTTAGAAGTCCTCATCTGCAGAAGAGAAATGACCTACCTTGCAATAACTGGGGCTCTGTGACGCACTGTCCTTCTGCACATTCCTTTGTGGGGGCTAGTTTCACCTGGTGGCCCTGAGCTCCAGCCACATCTCTACAGGATGCATGTGACCCACACCTGTGGGCAAAGGGCAGCGAGCACCTTCCATCAGGCTGAGGCCGAGCCCCAGCAGCTGAACTTTGGGTACACAAGACTCCAAGGAGGGAGGGAAGACAAGCCGTGGAGCACACATATGGAAAACACCCCTTGAAAAAATATGGATTTCACATATCGTTTGCTTCTCGGCATTCAAAAAAAAAGAAAAGAAAAAAAAAAGGTTGATCCCCCTGCCTCTCTGGCTGTTGATTAAGGACAGAGCCACGTTGTTGTCCGTCATCGTCTGCTACTGACTGCTCCATGACGTGCTGCCAGGACATGCAGGCCTTGCAGCCTGCCCTGAACTCCAGTAGGCTGTTGTGCACGTGCACTTTTTTCAATGGCAACAAGCTTTGCTGAACCTATCCACAGGGAGCATCTGGATGGCACACTATTTGCAGTGCCCTTCCACCACTCTGGGGATGACGGCATGGGTAGGGAAATAATTCAGTGCACCTCCCAGGGCTGTCTGCCAGGAGTCACCACTGATTTTAGCTTGCCCTGCACACGCAAGTGCTGTCAGCCATACAGCATCACCTTCCAAAACAAACCGTGCTGGGATGCTACTGCGCAGTAATGCTGAATACTGTGCAGTCATCTAGTACTTGGTTATACGCAAGCACTGAATGACTATATGCAGTAGGAATTGCACTGTGGGTGGCTTGTGTAGTACCCACAGAGTATCAAATATAGCCTTGAAAACCCACAGCTTTTCATCAGCCAAAAAAAGGTGAGCCGTGACTTTTGCTCTCCTGAGGTTTGCTGCTATTACTGTGAGCATGTAGGTGAATACCTTCTTGAGTATTCACCAATGTAGGGGCAGCCTACACAGGTCTTTCCTCAAGACAAGGCAGTCAAGGCCTCGCACTGGGGGTGGGGAGGGCTCGCACTGGGTTGAGAAGCTGAGCTATTATGGGCCTCAGGTACATTTTTGGGGTGGTGTGATGGTCACGTGAAAAAACCCATCCTGAATGTAAACCCCTTACCTTATACCAGGGAAAGGATTATGGTGCAACCCCGTGGATTTCTCCTTACCTATGAATGAGTTGCCTATAAATGAATAACTGAAGGCCAAAGAAGTTCCTTTCCTCTTGGGACCAGGAACTAACATCTGGAGAAACCGCTTCACCAGTACTAATAGGGAAGCATCTTAACACCCATCTTGCTGGGGTCATCTGATCCCAGAAGTCTTTCCTGCCCAAGTGCAAGACCCTATAATCTGTAAGGTCCCTTCCAGCCCCTAACAACTATGAAACCTGCTGGAGTGAGGGTCCACCAAGAGGGACAAGGTAAAGAGCTGGGGTAGGCAATGAGAGGAACTGGATGGCATATCCAGCAGCACCTGTGACCTACTGGTTCATAGAAATATGAGGCCATTTGGGTCTCATGGGCAAGTAGTTCTTGCAGATAGCTGCAATCAACCTTGAAACCTCACGAGTTGGGACTGCTGATCTAGAGTAAAAGCTGCTGTTTATGCCCAAAGGTAAGGGTTGAGATGGTTACAAGACATTTTCTCTGCCTGTGGAAGCATGGTCTACTCCTAGGCAGCTCAGAAACTTTCTGGTGCAAGGAAAGAGAACTGCAAGGCCAGTCCTTAAAGGGTACAACCCTGCAGCCAGCTGAGTTTTCCTTTAGGTGCTAGGGTGGGAGCAGCATCACCAAAGTCTTTCAGCACATAAAATGCCATCCATCTCCACAGTGAACCAACACCAGAATGACCATGGCAAGATTGTGACTGTTGCCATCAACCAAGAAGCTATTTCGCCTGCAACCAGGGCTGCATGCAAATTGCTCTTGGTGACTGCTTGGCCTCCTGCTTCTAGTGAGGACACAGAAAACAGAGAGTAAGAAGCTTTCCTACCGGCTTGAGAGATTTCATAGACATCAGGGCTGGAAGGGACCTCGGGAGATCATCAAGTCCAGCCCCCTGCCCAAAGGGCAGGAAGTCAGCTGGGGTCATAGGATCCCAGCAAGATAAGCATCCAATTTACTCTTGAAGGTGTTCAATGTAGGTGCTTGAGAGGAGGTGCAACTGGGAGACACGGAGGTGTGGAAGGTCTGCTCCACCTTCTGCCAACAGCAAAGCACATACATGCCCCATGGCTGCTACTGGCTAAAAAGACTGCTGGGCTTGATGCGAGGCACAGGCGCTTCCACAGGAAAATATGCATTTGGGCAGTCCCTCAAAGGAGAATTATTTTTCTTCATGTATATTCTACTTATGAACAAGAAATCTCCCTTTGCTTGGCATCTTCATTTTGAATTATTTATCGGGTATCATGTTCATTTGCATAATTTATGAGGTGCAAAATAAGTGATCAATCATTGCATATTAGGATTTTCCAAACTGTATGCAAGGCTCAGCAGCACAGGCATTTTTTTCTTTTTTTGGTGCTCTGAAACATATGAGGAAACATCCAAGGAACAGAGAACTAGATTTCTTTAAAAAGCACTGCAAACACACACATGCCTGCTCACAACAAAGGGTCGTTACTTTGTTATACAGCTGTGCCCTACAGAGAATGCAAGGATCATTATCTCCTGTGTAATTTATCCTATATTACAAATTGTGAGTAGTAATATTTCAAAAGGCTTTATTTACTGATCAGAAACAAAGCCCTTATCCTCTAATGCTCCCTCCTTCAGTCTTGCTGATTATGTATGGTTGAGAGCTATCATTTAACAAAGAGCCAATTAAGTCAACTTTTCAAAAGTAACTGAATAGCTGAAATTCTTCGTTCGGCATTTTATTGCATTATCTTGATTGTAATGGAGAAGAAACAAAGCTAGCAGAGCAACGAGAGTCAGAAAACCAGGCATCAGCCAGTGCCTAGGAAAAAAAGAAAAATCAAAGGCATGCAGTCATCTTGGCCTGAAAATACCTTCTTCCTACAGTTACTTCTAACCCCTAATATTACTGTAACTGAGAGCAGAGAAAATTATTGTGTGCCTAGTCTGTTTACTCTCTGTATTTCACAACACCAGGTGAGTGATCATTTTGCTGTTTACTCTGTATACCGCGTCCTGGATCACAGGATGTGCTCTGTCTCATACCCTCCTGCAGTCTCTCCACCCTTTTCTTCCTAGTGAAGGGAGCATCCTGCTACCCTGGCATGCTTAGGTTTGGTTACTGGGCTTCAGCACCCCGGTTTCACACTGCTTCTCACTGCAATGAGCCAATTTGCCTTGGCTCTTAGCAGCTTTGTAACCTGAAGACAGCTACAGTGACACCACCTGGCATTTTCAACACAAAATGCAATTCATGAGCTGGGAACAAGGCAAAGAAGTGGGTTAAGTAACAAAGACAACCCGCACATCTGCATCTTACCTAATGCAGCCCACCTGCAGCCTTGGTTTGGGAGAAAGGCCCCACATTTGCAGCTTCTACCCCTGACCCCACACCACTAGCTTCTCCAAAAGTTAGTTCACACTTCAACACTTTGTTGATGTAATTATATGAGAGTGGGGGGGAAAAAATCATAACCTAAAATGGCATTGCTATGGCAGCTAAATCCCTTCTCTAGATGCAATTATACAGGCAAAGAGCCCTCTCAACAGTAAAGTTCATTTTCTTTGGGGGATCTGGCCAAAGATATACTGCGAGCGATACCAGCCAACCCCTTCTGGGCCCCCGTCATCTTCTATACATCTTTAAGGTTTGTCCCTAAGCAAAGCCTCCTCAACCCCTCCCCGTCAAGCTCCTTAGACTGGGAAGAACCAGTTTACATCAGTCCCTAGAGGTCTTCCCAGCCAGGCTGCAGAGGTGATGCTTCAAAGGAATTCACACACGCACAGGTTTTTAACTACAGTAATGGGATTGATATGAAGTCACTGCCTGCAACTTCCACCCACGGCTGTGCTACTGCAAAGGTCTGACTTAACTGCTGAGGCCAGCTGGTCAATGGTACCAAAGTAGGGTACACTGAACTCAAAGTATTACAGAATTCTTCCATGCTATGAGCTATGCAGGCAGCCTACATAGGTCTTTCCTCAAGACAAGGGTGGATAATGCAAGACGACAAACTAGCAGAGGAGCGCACAGGCAGATGTGGCCCAAGATATCTTGTTTAGTCAGTTTTTTAAAACACTGCCTAGATTTCAAGTTACTAAGTTCCCTTCGGACATCACTGGAGGAGCATCTGAGAATTATAAAATACTTTCAGAAATGGGGGTGATGATTCACTACTGAAGTCACAGTGCCCAGCCTACCCAGTGCTTACAAGAAAATAAAGGAGCTTTTTACAAGTAGGAAGGGAGGTGTCGCAAAGGCACAAAAATGTATCTCAATCTTCTGCCGTGGCAGCAGATTCTACTGTGACCTATAACTCCTATCTTTCTGTTTGTTAATCCAGCTAGGTTTACACAACGGGGGAATCAATTTGCTCAGACTAACCTTGGAGTGAATTAATGGTCAACTACAGCTTCCCTGCAACATCTGTGCACCAAGACAGTTGTTGCCAAAGTAATTTTGTCTCAAACCAACAGCCTTGCTGTAGAAAATGTAGCTGAATGGAATGAGGTTCTGACATGCACCATGAAACACTGCTGCCTTCCCCAGGGAGTCCTCTCAGCATCTGCCATTACTCCTAGCATGTGCCCCCTCCTGCTCTCCCCGTGCCCTCAGAAGCCCTGTACTGTGTCAGCTTTCCAGCCCAAGGAGAATGCCTGCGGCCTCCCCTTAACCCAGTAAATGCCGTTCCCTAGGACAGAGGACGCCTTATCACAATACAGCAGCTCCTCCCTGAACACAGCCACTCTCAGGTTTCACAAGTGTTGCTTCATTTCTGCCCTCCTCCTCGCCCCACCAAAGGCATCACTACAGAGCAAATCAAACCAAGGCACTCCTCCATCTCACTGAATGCTTTGCTTCTGGATCTCCCCCTGTTTGCCAGAACCAGGGGCCAGATTACACAAGGGCACTTGGGTCTCCAAAGGTGCCACTGGCACCTGCAGGATATTCATAGGCAGCTTGGCAGGCAAGGTGCCTTAGCCCACATTGATTTTAATGAGACTGTGACACCTGAGCTGCTTGAGCATGGCTGGCCTGAACAGTGCCAAATGCCCACCTGCTGAGCCCCATGCCTATTTTAGACTCTGAGTGTTCATGCCTTGGTTTCCCCGTCTGTAAAATGGGGATGATAATGCTGACAAAAAGCCCCATATAGGAGCTAGGTAATACTACCACCACTGTGACCTGCACCTTTTGGTGCTTAAGTACCTTTGAAGTATGTCCGTACCTTTGAAGTATGTCCCATTTACTAATCCTGTACAAAGCTGTACAGGGCAACACCATCCTGGCCCCTCCAGCAATCTGTGGGATGGAAGATGCCTTGCCACAATGCGTGAGTGATACAGCAGCTCCTCCCTAACCCAGTCGCACTCAACTTTCACACATGTTGCTTCATTTCCGCCCTCCCCCGACAAAAATCTGGTTTTAAGGTAACAAAATTTCCAGCTGAACCACAGGAAGTTGTGGCCCAAGCATTCAAAGTGCAAATGACTCCACCTTACGAAACTGCCTTGCTGCAAAACAACCGGCACAGCCAGTCTCTGACAACCCAGCTGTTACAGAAACACAAGCAGGAGGGTATCAGACAACACAAGCAACAGCACATTAGACACCCCAAATTAAAAATTACCAATACTGTCCACTGACCATAGCATTAAAACTTCCAGATTTGTTTCATTCAGTAGACTGAAATCAAACCACTGTGATTTTTGGCCAAGGAACAACATTTAATGGGTCAACATGACTCTTATGGTGCATGTCTTCAGAACGCATGGTAGAGGTGATATCTTTTATTAAACCAACTAGATATTTGCAAAAAAAAGTCTTTATTTTGGGCACATTCACCCTTCTTTAGGCATAGGAGAATGCAAAGGTTGTAAAATTTCTCCAAGGTAAAAATTAAAATTTGTATTTCACAGGAGAGCTGAAAGGTGTTGTAAGATCTCCTGGCTTGAGAAGATCATTCTGTGCCAATTAGGCTCAGATAAAAGTTAGGGCAGTCTGTTTACCTCGAAGTTGCCTGATGGCAAGCAGGATGTTGAATTTTGTTTCCTTCTGGTTATGATGTTTCATATTTCACAGGAGAATGGTTATGGTCTGTGAACATGCAAATTTTTAGCTCAAAAACAAAGACAGGAGAGCAAGGGTGTCAGCTTTCAGGTTTTGGGGGCATCACAAAATGAGCTGGAGTCTTAGTGGAGTTTAACTGAAATGCTTCTCAAAACCTACATGCTTTGCATAGATTACTTCAGCCTGTTTTCACACCTAAATGAGTCAGAACAGACAACTACTTCCTGTAACAATACCACATAAATATTGCCCTCTGCAAAAGATTCTCCAGAAATGCAATTATGTACCCGCATAAAGGACTGCCGCTCTACACTGCAGCAGGAACACAACCATCGGCCTGAAATAACACAGCAGGACTCGGGTTGATTGAGTCATGCCTTTGCCATGTACAGACCAGTACTCTCAAATACAAGTTGTACCTTTAGAGATCTAGCTGTGGATTAGAACATGAGAAGTGTACAGATCTCAGTCTTTGCCAACAACTATTTTGCAAGACAAGATTTGTATAATCCTGTTCACCATCAACCTGTTACCCATGCTTTAACTACAACCTTATCACATACTCTGGACCATTGCAGATGTATTTTCTATTTCTCTATAGGAATTCATTCACTTCTAACAAGTTAACAATAGAAAATAAGAAAAACAAAAACAAAACAAACAAGAAAAAAAAAACCTTTTTGGTTTTGTCTCTAGCATTAAGTGAGAGTCTTTACTAAAAAACTGAACCAAAGTAGCCTATTGCCAGCACAGCTCTACATTCAAACTGAAGCTTGATAAGACTGCATTGCCCCAGCAGAAGAACTCTTCTGGTCTCAGTTACACCACTATAAGCCTAACATAATTTCACAGAGTTTAATGGAGTTACTCAGGATTTACATTGAGGGAATGAGAATAAGATACAAGCTCTTTCAAAAGCTAACATTTCATGGAAAGCTTTAACATTCTACTGAGAGACAATTCTGCCTTTCTTTTCATATTATCAGTAGTTTTCTCCTTGTATTAATACCGAATAAGGGGATCATTATTTCCCCACCTGAAATGGAAATCCTCTCACATAAGAGCTGATTGTAATCATACATTTACATAGCCCCTTTTATGAAGAGCTCTAAAAAGTTTGATACAAGGGGATCACCAAAGCCATCAGCAAAAAGGGTTTGGAAAGTCCTTTAACAGTAAAAACAACAAAACCCAAGAAAAACAGTGCATAGAAGGTCAGGGCAGGTCTGGGGAAAAGAACACCACCATGTTCATTTAAAACTAAGCAGACAGGTAATTACCCAGAAGTTAAAGGACTGTAAAGGATTGCTTTATTTTTTTTAATTAAAAACCTCCTAATGATCCTAATTAAGGATGTAAGGACCAGGAACAAATGCTCAGAGCCTTATTTTTCAGGGCACAAAATACCACTGACCTTAGCTGCACCAGTGAACGTCCCACACTTGTGCAAACCAGACCCCAGAAAGCAAAGAGAATATAGATAGCAAGAGTCTGCAAGAAGTATGTGTTTTAAGCACCTTGTAGTTTCCAGCACTACACAGGAGCTCTGTGGCAGAGGCAAGGATCAGGAATGCTTATTCAAGTCCTCTCAAAGAACTTAGGTCCACATATCTACAACACCAGCAGCATGCTCTATTCATACCTGTCAATCCATGCCTCTGCTCCTGAGAAACCGCCAGATGAGACACTTCCGCAGGGTAGGAAATTGCTAACCACTGCAGAGCCAAAAGGAAATTAAGCCTAACTAGAACAATCCTCTTGTGTAGCAACCTAAGATCGGACACCTTACAGTGGATGAAATTCAAACCTCGACTGCTACGTTGACTGCTTCAGAGAAAGAATGAACAATGAAATACCCAAGAAGAAACACCACTAAAACAACCTCTCCCTCTCGGAGAGAAGGGCTGTAGACTCTCTAAGATCCAACTACTGAATAGTAATAAAAGCAGCAGATAAAGGAGGAGCTATAGTTATCCTTAACCACGAAGGCTACATAAAAGAAGCTAAAAGACAACTCTCTGATACTACCTACCATGAAAAACTAGAGGAAGATCCAACTGCCCTTTTCACCTCAAAACTCAAAAGCACCATCACATCGTTTCCATCTGAAATACAAGAAAAACTTCAGCACTAATCCCTCCACTACCCAGTCCAGGGACCTTTTACATGCTCCCTGAAATGCACAAACAAGGGAGCCCCACAGGCCTATAAATAATTTCCAAACATGGAATCCTACACAGAAAAAATATCAGTTTTCATCAAACCCATCCTAAAACCTCTTGTCTCCCAAAAAGCGAGTTTCATCCAAGACACAACAGACTTAAGAACACAGACCACCTTCCCAGCAACACCCTCCTAGCCACCATGGACATTACCAGCATATATACCAACATCCCACACCAGGATGGCATCCAAGCCTGCCTTACATATCTACCAGAGCAAGATGACCTCAAGATATTACTGAACTTGTACACGTCATCCCCACACATACCAACTTCAGTTTCAACAACCAACACTTCCTCCAGACTATGGGCACCAAAATGACCCCACAATATACCAACCTTTTTATGGCCCACTTGGAAGAAGAATTCCTCAAGAACTGCACCATCAAACCCATGCTATACCTGAGATGTATAGATGACATCTGCATCATTTGAACCAAAAACCTGCAGTCTCTGATTGATTTCCATCACAAATTCAATAATCATCACCCCTCCATCAGACTCTCTCTTGAATACTCCAGCACCAGCATTTCCTTTTTTGACACTATGATCACTATCCAGAATACAAACCACCATATACAGGGAACCCATGGACCAAGAGACATAGCTGCACAGAACCAGCAATCACCCTAAACACACCAAAAAAGCTGTAATTTACAGCCAAGCCCTCTGGTACCACTGAATTTGCACTGCGGAGAACATCTGCAATCACTACCTCCCATGTCTATTAAATACAAGGTTTGGTGGCTCAGCTTCAAAAAAGAGCCCCTGAAAGGGCTCCAAGTACTGCCTGGCCAGTGGCCTGGTGGTGAGAGCATTAGGCTGGGAAGCTGCACATATGCAGATTCAAAACCTCCCTGAGTAAAAGGTCTAACTAAACCTTGGGTCCCATTTCCTGGGTGAGTAACCAAACAAACCTGGGGTACCAAGGAGCCAGGAACCTGCATGCTGCACAGGGAGAGAAACTGTGCCCTGTGGAAAAACAGCTCACGCTGGCAGTTACATGGCTGTAAAACTGCTGTTTGGGTGCGTGCAGTGAAATCAGATTCTATCTTTCCACAGCTTCCTAGTGACTACAGTAAGAAATTAATCCCCTCTGCCACCTCATTCCCACAGTCAAGAGATTGGGCTTCAAAAAGAATACAACTTTTCCTGTCTCACCATCCCCCCTTCCCTCTAATTTATTAAAATGCATTCTGTTTCAGGGAGGGGCCAGTCTGCTTGCCTGAAGATGAATAGGAAGATAAAAACAGCAGATTCCCAGAAGGAGCCACACCGCTCCCAACTGGTTTGGTCTGCCTCCAAGGCTGCATAGAGCGGAGACCAACCTCTTGGAGCTACAGAGTTTATGCATAAGGAAGAAGCCAGGTCTTCATGATGGCAATCAGATGGCACAAGACCATGCTTTCCTTCCCTATGATCCCCTACACTCTCCAGCTTCCATGATGCATGGGAGATGGGTCTTACAAATAAAAGCACTGCTCATCTGTGTAGTGAACTAGGACCCAGCAGGGGCTTCTGGGCTGGGACTGCATGGCTGCCCCAGCACCAATACCTCAGGTAAGGGAGTTTGGGGGAAGGACAGGGAAGGATCCCAGGCACGGGATGAGCTAGTGCTGAACGCAGGGAAAAGCAGCACCTGCCCTGCCCCGTAGCCAGCACCCCGCACTGCAGCTGCTCGCAGCCTGCCTGGGGCTGCCTGTGCCTGCTCCGGACAGCCCAGCGCGGGCTGCAAGCGGCTGCAGCAGGGAGTGCCGGCCACGAGGCGGGGGAGGGGCCTCTTCCCCCCCCCCCCCCCCGCGCTCAGCACCAGCTCCTTCCCTGCCGGCAGGGTTGGGGCTGTACGCTGCCCCCCAGCCTGTACCATGGGGCTGGGAGGGCACTGGGAGCAAGTGGGTGCCGGAGTCAGTGGGAACACTGGGCCCACAACGGTGTCCCGGGGCCAGCACCGGCAGGGCTCAAAGTAGGGTGGCAGGAGTACAGGGTCCTGGCCGGCAGGGGCTCTATGGAGCCAGGCCAGCTCCCCCACCTCCCCCTGCTGGTGCAGCCCAGCCCAGCTCCACAGACCCCTACCAGCCTGCACCCCGCTCTGGGCCCCATCGGTGCTGGCCCTGGAACAATGGTCCCAAGACATTGGGACACTGGTCCCAAGATGGTGACCAGGGGGCAGGGCACCTGTCAAGGGCCAGGGCTACCCACACAGCCCTTGACAGCTCACCAAAACTGGGT
This sequence comes from Crocodylus siamensis, assembly GCF_052110815.1. Lineage (NCBI taxonomy): Eukaryota > Metazoa > Chordata > Crocodylia > Crocodylidae > Crocodylus > Crocodylus siamensis. The sequence continues at coordinate 5,222,295 of NC_143404.1, read as the reverse complement.
AAGCGGCCTGTGCCCGAAATAATTGCCCACCCCTGGGATAAAGGCACATGGCAAACTGATCCCAAAGGGAAGATAACAGTGTATTAGTAGCAGGTAACCAGCTAGTTTGTGAAAATATCTAGTCAGCATTAACATTTCAGACACATGAACGTAATGTCAAAGCAAAAGTAACCTGCTGAAAGGGCAGGAGTTAATGCAGCTGAGATAATTATCTGGATCCCTCTTTATCCCATTAGTGGGTTTCATCCGTGTCCTGGAATACGATAAGCGGATTGTTCAAGCATTATTTGCCCTGTGCTGTTTCAATCCCAATTGGAATTATCTTTCTGCTGCGGTATCAAGAAAAGATTACATACTTTCCAAGGCTAAGTGCAGTGCCCTTCTCCTCCCCACCTGGCAAAGTGAAGCGCTGAATGGGATCTGAGGATCAGTATCTCCAGCGTAAATTTGAGTTCTCCATTTCCCGCACAAATGTAGATGGATGACATGTCCTTTACGTGGGGGGGGGCTCTCTACCATCCCCAACTGAGATGGGAAAGGAGATGCAATGGATTCTTTCAGCTTAAATGGGAAGGTACTGGAAAGAATAGACTGCATAATCAAATTTATAAGGGGCCTTGAAAAAAAACCTACTCACTGTTGCGGTTTTTTTTTGTTGTTTTCTGCAAGAACAAGATGACAATGAAAATGAAGGGCATAAACATTTTAGAATCAATTAAACAAATTGCTCCATGCAGTGGACAGCTGGACTGTGGAATTCGCTGCTACTGAAGATTACCCACTCAACACATGCCTCAGTTATTTTATAAACTCCGGTAATGTATGTAAAGATGCAAGCTAAGATTTTGAGAAGGCCAAGATCATTCAGCAGCCATCAAAAAACCTTGTTTTGGGGCCTAAGCTAATATCAGAAAGAGATCTCCTTATAACTACTCTAATATGCAAGCAGGGAATATGTTAAATTGCCTTTAAGGTAGTTGCCACTGACTGTGTCACTGCACCTATGATCTTGTGTAGGAAAAATTGTGATCCACTGTAAGAAAAATAAAATCAGTACAGTAATGGGAAGGTACTCCTGAACAATAAGGAAAGCACTCTGTCCTTTCTGTTAGAAATGCATTCAAAATTTGAGATGTGTTGTATATGGAACCTCGTATTAGCACGTGGATGATTAGCAGGCCTGCTTCACAGCCCTGTAATGGTATCCAGGGGAGAGTTGTCTTACATAGCTCTATTTACACCAAGTAATACAGAAAAGAGAGATATAATGATAGCAGGTGCCAATTACTCTCAACTCCCAGAGGAAGCTTTTCAATTTCTCGCCCTCCCCCAAAGCAAGATGTGACACCGTATGCCAACAAACTTCTCTACCAGCATATAAATACCACAGAATATTCCCCCTCTCCTTCCCCCTCTCCAAATAACTATGCTATACAACACCAGAACCATCATGTATTTACAGTCCACTTCATAGGTTTCCCCAATAACCCCACCGGCAAAGTTGGACCAAGATGGCAACAATTCTGCTAAGGACAGAAGGTGGAACAGTAAAGAGAAACATCAAGCAGTCAGAAGTTTAATCCCACTCTTATTTGGACCGTGCAGAATCTCGCCATTTCTACTGAATGGAGGCAGGACGTCTTTCTCTATGGATTGGTAATCAGTTGTAGGAAGCAAATATTGGCAATGGTTTTGTTGTTCTTTTCAAGACATAAGGACTCCTAAGGTCTCTGAATATTCACACAGTAACTAGCTCCAACGGATGCACTACAACCTCCATCCTTTTTGGTAAACACATTGAGATAAGTTATTCATTTTAATTTTGTTTTTGCAACCTGACCCCTTAAATCATTACCTTCAAAGGCAGCAAATAGTTACTGAGGCCTTCACTGACCTTATCAACACTCAAGATAAAGAGATAAAAGTACAAAATAAATATTAACATTCTCCATTTAAATGAAATAGTTCAGTAGTAATCAAATACTTCCAGTGACATGAGATATTTTAGCTCACTGGCGAGGTGCTCTCAGAAGCAATAAACTAATCTAATAAGAGACAGACTGGATGGAACCAGCCATTGATGAAACAGCTGACCTATAAGCAGCCACCCCACTACCCAGCTCTAATTAGATTCCTCCTCTCCTCCACATACTCACCCTTCATCAGATTTTGTCCATGATCATGCTCAGAATGGCTACCTAATGCAAGTTACTAGAACAAGGAAGCAGGCAGACAGGATTCAAAAGATCCAAATCAAGAAGCCTGCATTCAATAATATCCAAATGTTTGCATTTTCAATAGATTTCTTACTCTAATTCCTGCTCCCAGCAGTCAGCAAATGGCTTTATTAGCTAAGTGTTATTCCTTCACCCTCTTCATTTACCTCAGCTGCAATCAGCACAGTATTGCAAATGGTTTTCCAAAAAGCAACTGTCACCCTGCAAGCTGGATGTACTTCATGCTCAGCACCAGTTTCATCCTGTATAGCATATCCCCCTTGTCCATCACAGATATAGCACTTTCTTGCAAAGGTAAATTCATCCAAGTGAGCTGCTTGCAAAGTAATGTGCTGTGTTAACATGCTCAGGATAACTAGCTATCTGTGTACTATATCAACACAGAGGGCAAGTCCTTGGTTAAACAGAAGAGATGCAATAGTCCCACTCAGCTATGGATGGGGGAGGGATTCCTTTTTCATGGAGATATTTGCATTGCTTAGGGACCTGGCACCATTGTGCAAGTCACTGTGCAAACAAAGATAATCCCTAACCCCAAGAGTCCCTTTTATATTACTTAAGAGTGTAGACAACAGGAGTATCAAGCAACTGGACTAGTTTTGATCTATCAGACATGCAGAGCCACCCTGACACTGGAGGTTCCCACATTCCAGATGCTCAGCGACTGATCATTGAGGCTGAGGAGGAATCTTCTGAAGCGAGTCAGGATTTCACAGCTACTATGGCAGCTATCCCAAGCAGCTGACAGTTCAAAGGCCACAGAGGGCTGCGCTGCTGATCTAGCATTTGAGTTCGAACTGCGGAGAGGTAGTTTCAGGTCCATCTTTGTTGATGGATGGCCTGTAATAAATGAAGCATGAGAGGCAACAGCTAAGGTGCTGGCAGTGAAAGTATCCAGGCTATGGCACTTGATTAAAGCATAAAGGAGTTTTTAAAGTTTCATGATGCAGTTGTATGCAAGGTGCAAAAATGCTTAACGGACTCCCCCAGACGCATTTGCAAAGAGGCTCGACTGAATTTTCCTCTGCCGATGGCAGGCAGCGAGGACTGACCCACTACCTGTGCTTGGATGCCAAGTGGAGTCCTTCCCTTTGGAAAGGGCTTCCCTCCACCCCATCCTATACTTTGTAGGTAAATGTCATCCAAGGTCCAGAACAGCTTTTTGCTTCTGTGGGGATGGGAGGCAACACTTTTAAGAGAGGACAAGTGTCACGTTTTCTTAGCCAGAGTTTTGGCCAATGTCACCCCCTAAAATACTGAAAAACAATAGGAGCAGTTTAACCTGGAGCAAGCACCCTTTGGGGCAGGTGAAGGATCAGAAGGAAGAACTGGGCCTGCTGCTGAAGGAAAGAAAAGGAATCTGGGTTTCAATTATGTCACCAGCCTGTTAGCTGGAGATGGAAACAGAAGATGGAGCCTTTGAGAACAGCCTTTTTGAACAACCCCAACATATTCCCCTTTCCCAGCAGCATCTGATCCTCCTGCTGTATTTGGTACCAGAAGCCAGCAGGGATAAGCTCTGTTGTAAAGTTTGCAAAGGAGGCGTAGGAAGCATTATGAGAAGACAGAGAGAGAGAGACCATTGTGGGGAAAAAAACAGAAGAAAAGGAGATTGATTTTGTGAAGTATGGGAAGCAAGGAAAGATTCCAGAGGAAGAGACAGAGGTCAAGAGAAGCACTGAGGGTAAGAAACAGGAAATCAGACACCCAAGGCAAGTCCGGAAAAGAAATGTCAAGATCTGTGGCAGGAAAACGGAGTGATTAAACAGGAAAGGGAAGCACACAAAACAAAACAAAGGGAATAGCTACTAAGTAGTTTTCTCTTGCCAGCCTTAATATTCCTATTTGGATTTTACCAATGTTAGCTAAAATATTTTGTTGAGGACGTTTTTGTAATGTTTAAATCAGCATTATAATCATCAAGCGTAGTTCAGTAAATATATGGTATTTCACACCAAATACAGTCCTAGTTTTCTGCTATTCATTCAGCCTTAGAAATCTGCAATGCTTAAAAAAACAAAAACAACTGATGACCATGTGCACAATGACTACTCTTTTATAATGCCAAGAGTGTGGACTTCAGAGAGCGGATGACTGTAGTACCGGTATATTTTCCTCTGCCTACCCTGGGAGGCACTGGGAAAGGTTTCCAACCCACAATTACTGAGTGGTCATTATTGTCTGGACACCACTTTGAATGAACAGAGCTATGCGAGTATTATTATTAACCTGCCTATTTCAAGCAAGTCATCCCACAATATTATTACTGTTTCCTTGAATATGTCAAACAGCTTTTATGCCCTGTGCAAATGCCTTTGTGCCACACTTTTTCCTTGGAGCAAATGTATGATGCTGCATGGGTGTTCAAAGTTGTTACAGGTAACTTGTACAAAAGCAGTTCATGTTCCTCTGCAAATCCAAGTAACAGGCTGTCTTGAGATCCAACCTGAGCTCCAGAAAGCTCCAGGGACCCTACAGAGATGAAGCTAACTGTACTATTTAAAGATAGCTTTGATAATTTGGGCAGAGGATTAGAATCCTTTGAGATCAAATTTTCTAAGAAATGCAGCTAACTAACTGTTCTGATGCCCTGCCTATTCCACAGATGCATTCCTGATGTCTTCCTTGTCCTTTCTGGGCCAAGTAACTACCGTCAGACCCAGTCAGCAACAACAATGATTAAGTACAGTGGTTTCCTAATATGATTCTAATGATGTAAGTAGACAAAGTCTTAGAGCAATAACTGGGCTTGAAGATGCAATTCAGCAGAACCTGAAATATGGATAAAAGGAAGATAAGAATAATGGAGAAACTTAAGTTACTCTTGAGTTCTAATATAGTTAATTTATGTAAATGTTATGCTACACTAATTTATTTTGCTTCTATTTAGTTAAACAGGTATGCAGATTATGTACTGCACCTTGCATGACTGGATGGACACAGATGCTGCCAGACTAATTCCAACTTCTCAAGTATTTGATTTTGTCACAAAGGCACAACGCTGTCTTTTTTTCCTACAATTGTTGTTTGGGTTGGGGTTTTTTGCTTCATGTGTTCAGCTTGAGATGATCAGATTTTAAATGGTGGCTTAAAATGATATACATATACATATTATATAAAGTCTCTTTTTTCCTCTATAAAATACAAACACACAGTGAGGGGCAGAAATACTGCACTTGCTACCCTCCAATAAAGGCAACAAGAAGTTGTATTATATTTTATAGACTTTAAGGGACAACACTTTAAGAGTGCTCGATATGCGATTTCTGGGAACTCTGTGTTTTTACCATGATTAACCTTCAAACCCCAGCCATAAAGCTCTTTGCTTGTTTTACTAGCACTGGAGTGTTGCTGTAGCCAAACTACTCCAAGGAATATCCAAGAAATTAGGTTTCATAGATTTCATAGACATCAGGGCTGGAAGGGACCTTGGGAGATCATCGAGTCCAGCCCCCTGCCCAAAGGGCAGGAAGTCAGCTGGGGTCATAGGATCCCAGCAAGATAAGCATCCAATTTACTCTTGAAGGTGTTCAATGTAGGTGCTTGAACCACCTCTGCTGGCAGACTGTTCCAGACCTTGGGGGCTCGGACAGGAAAGAAATTCTTCCTTATGTCCAGCCTGAAACGGTCTTGCAGGAGTTTGTGACCGTTCGACCTCGTCATCCCTCGGGGCGCTCTGGTGAACAAACGTTCCCCCAGATCCTGGTGGTCACCCCTGAGAAACTTATAGGTGGCCATCAGATCACCCCTGAGCCTACGCTTTTCCAGGCTAAAGAGTCCCATGGCTCTCAGCCTGTCATCATAAGATCTGTTTTCCTGACCTCTGATCATGCGTGTGGCTCTCCTCTGGACTCTCTCAAGCTTCTCCACATCCTTTTTGAATTGTGGAGCCCAAAACTGGACGCAGTACTCCAGCTGCAGCCTCACCAAGGCCGAGTACAAGGGGAGAATGACGTCCCGGGATTTGCTCGAGAAGCATCTATGGATGCAAGCCAGCGTTTTGGTCGCTTTACTAGCCGCAGCATCGCATTGCAGGCTCATGTTCATCTTGTGGTCAATGATGAACCCCAAGTCTCTTTCTTCTGTAGTGCTAGCCAGCGTAGGCACTGCTGAGCCTATAAAGGTGCTGCAGGTTATTCCTCCCAAGGTGGAGAACCGTGCATTTTTCGGTGTTAAACACCAGGAGGTTCTCGTCTGCCCATTTGCTGAGCTTGTCCAGGTCAGCCTGGATCACCCGCCTGTCCTCTGGCGTGGATGCTTTGCCCCGAAGTTTGGTGTCATCGGCGAACTTGGCCAGTCCGCTCCTGACTCCAATGTCCACATCGTTAATGAAGATGTTGAACAGGATGGGTCCCAGGACAGAGCCTTGAGGGACCCCACTGGTCACAGAGCACCACAATGAGTGACTGCCATCAATCACAACCCTCTGGGTCCGACCACGAAGCCAATTTCCCAGCCAGCGGATTGTGGTGGAGCCAAGGCCACAACTGGCCAGTTTGGCCAAGAGGTGATCGTGGGATACCAGATCAAAAGCTTTTCTGAAGTCAAGATATATGACATCAACCTCTTCTCCCTTGTCCAGGTGATAGGTCACCTGGTCATAGAAGGAAATGAGATTGGTCAAACAAGACCTACGCGCAACAAACCCGTGCTGGCTATCCCTTAGGATGTTAGCCTGGGCCAGTCCCTCAAGGATGGCCTCCTTAATAAACTTTTCTAGGATCTTCCCCAGGATAGAAGTCAGGCTAATGGGCCTGTAGTTAGCCGGATCCACTCTCCTCCCTTTTTTGAAGATCGGCACCACATTGGCCTTCTTCCAGTCTTCGGGCACTACACCAGAGCGCCAGGAGTTTTCAAAGATCCGTGCCAGGGGCTGGTCTATGACGCTCGCCAGCTCCTTGAGTACCCTGGGGTGCAGGTTGTCAGGGCCGGCTGACTTGAAGGTATCCAGCTTCTCAAGGTGTTCCTTCACGAGGTCAGCATTGATGGAGGGTAGGGCATCCCCCTCACCCAGATTTCTCTGTCCCATAGCAGGCATGGGCATCCCATGTGACTGATGAAAGACTGACGCAAAGTACCTATTTAATAGGTTGGCTTTTTCCTGGGCGTCAGTTGTCAGTTGCCCCATCTGGTTTAGCAGGGGTCCAACATTGCCCTTGCTTTTCCTCCGGCTCCCCACATATCTGAAAAAGGACTTTTTGTTGTCCTTGATGCCTGAAGCTAGTGGGAGTTCAGTTGCAGCCTTGGCTTTCCTGGTTTGCTCCCTGCAGGACCGGACCAGCGCGGAGTAATCCTCCTTGGAGGTGAATCCCGTCCTCCATCCTTTGTAGGCTTTCCTTTTTAGCCACAGGAGGTCCGCTAGGTCCCTGGAGAGCCAGGGGGGCTGCTGTGCCTTCTTGCTGCCTTTCCTCCATGTTGGGATAGATTTAGCTTGTGCACTGAGGATCGCTTCCTTGAGAAGCAACCACCCTTCTTGAACTCCCATCTCCCTGGGGTCATGGTCCCTGAGGGCCTGACCAACTAGCCAAAGTCGGCTTTTCTGAAGTCAAGGACTTCTGTGTTGCTGACTGACTTGCCAGCTTTACAGCGGATGGTGAAGGTGATCAGCTCGTGGTCGCTGTCACCCAACTTCCCATCGATCACTAGGTCGCCAATTAGGTCGTCCCCCGTAACCAGTACCAGGTCAAGCAGCGCTTTGCCTCTCGTTGGCCCATAGACTTCTTGAGTCAGGTAGAGGTCATCCACGCACAAGAGAAAGCTTTGCGACCGCTCGGATTTTGCTGAGTGATCTTCCCACGAGATGTCCGGGTAACTGAAGTCACCCATGACCACCAAGGTCCTGGAGCAAGCGGCCTCAGTCAGTTCCCAGGCAAACTCCTGGTCAAGCTCAGGACTTTGAGTGGGAGGTCTGTAGTAGACTCCCACCGTTGTGTCCCGTGCCGTATTCCCCACGAATTTTTACCCAGAGGGTCTCTAGCTATCCATCCCAGTCGCCAACATCAGCTTGCAGGGACATGTAGCTTTCCTTGACATAGAGAGCTATACCCCCGCCCCTTTTGTCAACACAATCCCTCCTGTGCAAGGTATAGCCCTCTATACCCGTGGTGCAGTCATGGGTGGAGTCCCACTAGGTCTCCGTTATCCCAATGACATCATATTTCTTTGCACTGAAAGGAGGGAGCAGGAGGACGAGCTCGTCCTGCTTGTTGCCCAGGCTCCTGGCATTAGTGTACAGGCAGGCAAGTGTCCCCTTGGGGGCTCTTGCCTTGCCCACAGATTGTGCCAGGGCTGGGGCAGGGGTGGGCTCCCTTAAGTGCCTTGGTCCGCTGGCTTTGCAAGGGCCGTTCAGTGGGCCAGCAGGGGCAGTAGTCCCCCCATCCCCCAGCGGGCTTAGTTTAAAGCCCGGTGGAGCAGGTCAGCCAGCCTGGCTGAGAAGAGGCTCCTCCCCAGGGGAGAGAGGTGGAGGCCATCTCTTCCCAGCAGCTCGCTGCCTCTCTCTCCAAAGAGCGGGCTGTGGTCATGGAAGCCAAAGCCTTCCCGATGACACCAGCGCCGCAGTCTTTGGTTTGGCAAAATCTTTTACTGGACTAAAGCCTTACTTTGTGTATTTGAATAGTTCCCATAATCCTTTAATGTGATCAGTAACTTCTGTCTGCATGACAACCTTACTACCCCCCATCCTGCTTCGCTGATCAAGGGGCAATTTGCTAAAAATGAAATCCAAAATTAACTATCAATTAACCAATAAAAGTATATTAAAAAAATAAAGCTAAAGAAGTAAAGTTCTCTGGTTTCCCAGGATCTCAGCATAGGTAGCTAGCCCCCAAAGAACTGCCAAAGAAATCTGCAACCAGCTACAAATGGGACTCAGAAGGGAGAGGCATCTGCTTTTAGTATGCTGCACATCAGTGCATCACAAGGCAGCTTTCATTAGCTCCTACCCACCTCTTGCTCATTTTTTCCCCAGCATCCCAATAATTTATCTTCCACATGCCTGCCAGACACCCAGATTCTGGGACGGACTTTCTAGAACACCCTCACGCTCGTTTACTCGTGAATTTAAAACCGGATAACCTCGCTTCACATTCATCTTACCTGGACCAACCTTAGGGATGAATATTTGGCCACTTAATACACCAGCAGCAGGTGTAGCATTTGACAGCACAAAAATGCTCTTAAAATATTTGCAAAGCAACGTTTTAGGCTTCAGCCCAAGATCTCACTCTGTCTTTTCCTGTAACTGAAAGACATGTGGAAACAGGTCCTGTCTTTGCAGAGTCGTTCTGTGTTTGGTCTGCATAGAGCTTTTCTTCTCTATTTTCATCCCCAAAAAACCTTGCAGCTCCAGTTCTTCAGTTGGCAATGCTGCTGCTTTAAAATGTTAAGCCAGAATCTCTCATCTCAATGACTGCAAAGTGGTTTATTTCATACCATATTCTCTTGCAATGGTAGACCCCTTTCCTTTCCTTTCCCTTATAAACCAACACCCCAGAAGGAGGAGGGAAGCAGGAGATTGCATGGTTTCCCAAGCTCTACATTAAAGCTGTTATTTGGCTGAGGAGGTGGTTTGTGACCATTTATATAGCCTGCAGCACATTCTATTCTACTAGACCTCTGCACTTAGTAAATGTACAACCCAGCAGTTCCCCAAATCCACATCCCTGAATCTCTGTGTACCTGTTATACAGGAAGGCAGAGGCCACTACAAATAGATCCTTACTCTCCCACTCCACCTAAAATTACCCTCCATCCTTGCCATCAGCCAGCACCAGTTCATAAAGCCCCACCACCACCTCACTCTGGTCCCTTTCACAGTGTTACATTGCACAGACCTCCACTACCAGAATTGCTAGCCATTCACTCACAACAGAAATCCACAATCTGTAATGCTATATGCACCTTCCACATCTGCACAGTGCTGTTCCTTCTCTCCCCAGAAGCAAGATCTTCTGTGATGGAAACTTATGTTCCAGGTTGGTGAGGAGAAGGAAAAAAAAAAGACTGCGATCCTGTAATGGGAAGTTTCTTCCCCTGTGATAGCAGGTGTACACTATATACAATATGCAAGCAAGGCAGTAGGTGCAGACACCGTCACTGGGAAGAGAAAGTACATGTGGGGGGCCAGTGGGGAGGGGAGAGATGGACTGTATCTACAGAAGATGTTTCCTTCCTCACATCTTTCAAGACTGACCCATATATCTGCACCCCCTCCCCAATGCTGACCCACCTTTCTAACCCATCTAACACTTCAAAATTGATCAACCACACCTGACCTACAGGGAATTTTAATGGTTGAATTTTAACTAAAAATGTCTCTAGGGATTTTTTGTCACTGCATGATTCCAGGCATACATTACCTGGAGCTCATTTTATATCAAAACAGAGCAAAGACATCCCCCCCTCATGGAGGATCCCTTCTTCAACTTCAAAATCTTTAGGCTTCTTCTGGTCTCATCTTGAAATTCATTCCTCTATGCTGCATCAAATTCAGTATCTTTCTATAGTGGTGTAAAAGAACTGCTCTTCTAGGATACTACTAGGAAAAAGAACTGAGTGAAGCTTGTTATAAGAACAGTGTCACTTATCAGAGTTTTCTTCTTCTACCTCCCATGCTCCTCTCCATTTCTGGTTATAATGGACGGAAGTCCATTTTATAGTAGGTCTGAGATAAGGACTGTGTGTTTAGATATCTCATATTACAATCAGCTGCTATCTTGACTAGGACCTATAAACAACACCAAGTCCATGCAAATAATACACTACAGAACTGGCATTTGTCATGCTGTTTCCATCGCCTATACAAAATACCTCTCACTAATGATTTAATGAAAATAACTGTAAGTCACTTTATAGCACATTACAGTAAATTTAATAAAGGATAGTCAAAAGTTCTGCAGTCACCCACTGCTCCTCACACTCTGGGACAGAACAGTGATTTATAGGTCTATGACTGACTGATGCAATTAGTTTGCAGTTCTGCAGACTTCAAAGCATTTCTAGAGCTGCCTGGCAAGCTTACTTTAGCTACCAAACTATGGATTTGTTTAACCTTAAACACTAAGTGAATAATCAATATATGTTCAAGATATTAGCACAAATCAATGTTTCTCTTTTAAAAGAATCAAGTGGAATCCAATGAATTAGTACAAAACAGGATAAAGGAAATGCTGGCTATGGCAGGGTTAACTTGTTACCTCTTTTCTCTAATGTATTTGCATGCTTCCCTAAACTTTTAGCCCCAGAATCTGAGCATCTCTCAATCTAGCTATACAATGCCCAGGCGGAAGAGGAAAGTGCAATTATCCCTGTTTTGCAAGTGAGGGACCAAGGCACAAAGAGGCCATGTGACCTGCAGGAAGTCTGTAGCAGAACGGGGGGTTGAATTCAAGCCTCTTTAACTCACATGCAGCATGACACCTACCTGGCCACCCTTCTCCACCTCCGCTACCCCTCAGGACACCAGTATGTTACTCACAGATCTAACTCCAAGTAGGCAGACACAAAGGTTAAACTAAAGTAAAAGGAGAACATCCAACATAAACCAAAGATAGAAAGCAGGTGAACAAAAGTACAGTGGACCTCAAGCAGAGGGATATCTAATCTGAAAAATGCGTATAGGTAGACAGCAACATGGCAGTCCCAAGCTAAGTTTGGTCAAATCATATGCAGGATCATCTTGCAAATCCTGTTTCAACCGAGACATCAATCAAGGATGAGTTATGATAGGCATCTCACAGTGTAAGAAGTGGCTGTCAGAGCTGCTCACGCACACCTTGCCTGCCATGCATTTTAAAAACAGCCTTCTCAGCATTGCAGTCTCAAGGAAGTTGTCCCCTTAGCAGAGGATAGCCTGGCTCTGGTTTTGTGACATAAGACCCTTGCCTTTGATCCACTGTGTTTACTCATGAAAACCACTGATGATAACAAACTCTTCAGTCTCGTCTACACCAGTTCCAAAGCTACCCTGGTACAAGTCACAATTTACCACAAATTACCCTGCCTGTCCTGGATAACCCACTGATGTGGCTATACCTGGGACAACACCAGGGTCGCAATTATGGCCCACCCCTAGTGCAGACAAGGCCTCAGACCAATATGAGCATATGCAGTTTCATATGTGCACATGCATTGGGGAGCATAGATGGAAATGGAGAGGAAGGTCCCGTGAACTGAATGAAAGACACATCCACCCATTTATTTAGTGGTGCAGCAAGCGTCAATCCTAGAAAGGGGACTGGTGTCCATGTTTACACAGAGAGACTCTGTTACAAGCTCGGAGGAGTTTTCTACAGAACTTGGTGCTCTACCTGATTTCTATTCTTTGCAAGACACGCACAGCAACAACTGCCTACCAAGCACATGCTTTGAACCACAGTCTGAATTATAAACCTAGCTCTGGTCTATTTGCTTCCTTTGCTCCCCCGCAACACTGTCCCCGAGCCTACCCCACTGCAAGCTCTTTAGACACTTACAGCGTCCACGATACAGTGGACAAACTGTGCCAATGTGTAATAAATATCAACAGTATCCAATTAACAGCTAGCCTTGTGAGAGAGCCTCTCTGCTTTAAACTCTCTAGGCTGCATTTATAGTAACTCCACAGAACAAGGCGAGGACCTTTGCCTGACTTCTGACGTCAGAACTGGACATGAAGTACCCTGGATGGCTTTATCCTGCTTCTTCCTAATTGCATAATCATTACCAGCAGTATCCTGCAGTCTCCTAGAGAAAAAGTCTAGACAACAGGCAGGAAAGTTCTTTCAAAGAGAGTAGACAAGTGTAGGCTACTTATTAAGCTTATTAAACCATCCAGCATGTCTTTGCTTACTGCCACGCTCCTTCCAAAGTTAAGTTTTGTTTCCCCGCTCAACCTCATCTGAAAGCTCCCTGCCATCATCTGTGCTTTCCCAATGAATAGAAGCAGTGATAGTTATTGGAATTAACTAGTTACTGCAGAAACACACCATCCACAAACAGCCGGACACTTCTCAAGCAACCGGGGCAGGGAGAGGGATGGAAATGAAGGCCACTCATTGAGAACAGCCTTGGGGCATCAACAAAACACGTGAATGGCAAGTCTCTAAGGGGGTTTCTTAACCTTTTAAAAAAAAATGCTTTCAGACATGAAAAATGCATGAAAAATTGTTCTGCCCATCTGAATTTCCAGGAGGCTGTCCTGTTCAAAGGGGGGTGGGGTACTTACTGCTGTTGAAGTGCTAGAGGCAGCTCTTCAATTTCTGCAATACTAAAAGAAAGCCTTGGAAAAACTGGACAGATGTAGGCACTCAATCACAACCTTTTCTTCTATCATAAAAATAAAAGCTAGAACAGAAACACAGTGGTTATAGTGATCAAGCTGCTCTTCCCATTTAAGAATGAGAGCTAGCAAGAAAACTTCCACAGAAGATGTTGGTAAGCAGGGCTCATTTGAGGTACTAAGCCCTGGCTCAGAATCCCAGCTCAAAACTACAGACCTTCTGTCTCCTCCAGGACAGCAGGACAGGATGTTCCTACAGGATAATAAGTAATACTTTTTTCACCATACACTAGCACCCTGTTTTTATCCCCGTTTCAGCAGCTCGTGGCCTGCAAGCCTTGTGGGGGTGCAAACAGCAAGTATAGACAAGTGCAGCCAAAGCCTGCATCGGTTGACTTTACCATGGTTATAAATAAGGATAAACTGAACTAGTACAAAATCATGACTTTCTTAGACTACACTTGAGGTTTGCATTAAAGGAGCTACTCCTGTTGCCCACCAACAAATCCTGATTTAAAACAAAAACGAGGGACTGTATGCTTCTCATATTCTAGGGCTCAAAGCTCTTTGATCAGTTGAAAGCAAAAGGCAAAGATGACCAGACCAGAAGCAAAGAGGCAAAATAGGGAAGAAAGCAAGACACCAGAAGAGACAAGTATCTGATCAGGCATACAAGATGGGTTTTTCAGGGGGGTGGAGAGAAATGGAGAACTAAGATGTAGAAGGAACTGAAAAAAAGCTGAAAGAGCTGACATGGAAAATAAAAAGAAGGGGGGCAGAAAAGGGGGCAAGAGATCTGCTCTGTACCCTGTTGCTTATTTGTTGTAAAAAAAACAAACCACCCAAAAACCTTCTTCAACTGGATTCTCAAGCAAACCTCCAGTGACACTTCCCTTAGAGCTAGTATTTATTATGACTGCTTGCTACCAACTCTATTTGATGATCCTCCCTGCCCCCATCCAAACAGTTCTCCCTCAGGGTGCAGATTGCTCTTCCAGACAAAACCTTGCAATTCCAACAGGTATTCTCCATGATGATGCTGAGCTGCAGGAAAGCTCGATAAAGTATAAATAAGTTAACTGCAGTTTAATGTGAACCTGAGGTGCAGAGTAAATCAAGCTTGTATGGCAGAAGAGAAGACAGCATCTGTTACCCTATGGATCAGATGCATGGCCAGCAAAGCACTGTGTCAGAAGAGCATAACAGGCATGTCTTTCAAAAAAATAAAACAAAAACCAAAAAACTGGCCACTATTCTCCCCTATATCTTGAGCGGGGGCAACAGTGTAGGGCAGCGGTTTCCAAACTCTGACAGATTGTGCACCACCAGTTTAAAACAATACAACCTTAAGTACCACCAGCAAATTTTTGTCATATAAAGTAATTATAATAAATCTGTTAACGTGTACCACTGACAGGTTGTCTGCATACCACTGGTGCTACCTGTACCACAGATTGGGAACTGCTGGTGTAGGGAAAGGGAGAAAGGAGAAAAAGGATTCCAATAATGAAATCTTTAGAGAGCCCCAACAACCCAAATGAGAACTTCAACAGCCGGCCACGTGCTCTGTTATGCTCAGTGCCATCTAGCACATGTATCACGGGATGCAAAAGGAGTAAGAGGGTAGCTGAGATTAGTTTTCAACCCCCCCTTATTCTTACATACTATTCCCATCACGTGTCTAACCAGAGCTAAAGAGGGTTTATGTCTGCACATCTCACAGTTAAAGCCTGGCTAGTAAGCACGGCAGCTAATGCCCCTTCTGGCTGGGGCCTGTGATCCTGTAACCAGTTCAGCAAGATGCACAGACGCCCTCCCAGGAGTGTCTTTAACTGGTTTGGCCAGTTCTTCTTCCCACCTCCGAGTGCAAAAGCATCCAAGAGCTCACTGTCTCACGTCACTTCAGCCCCACTCGAGGCATTATGTAGCAGTTGTCCGGGTTCCCCAGAATGCCACAATACAAGCACTGGAGGTGCGAACCTGCAAACACAATGGTACAAGCAAGAAACCTGCTGCGCGACCACGAATTGAAGCACGCTGCAACTAGCCGAGGTGGCCATGTTGCCGACAAGGAACAAACTCGCTGCTGGAACTGGAGCGGTGTGGATGAAGATGGCCCTAAGCTGCCAGGGGGGATTCTCGCGCTCACATTTCTCCCATGGCCGACTCTGACAAGTGGTACGAGAAGCACTTATCTTCTTCACGTGCCTTGATATAAGCTATGATGCAGTCTAGGTTAAAATGAGTACAGTTAAATGAGAAGTTACAAGTTGTTTCCTGCAATACCTCTGTAAAAGTACAGCTGCTCTTTAAGCCTGGCAGCCCCGCATCAGCAAACAGCAGATCTTCATTTGTTATTCTCCCAATACAGAGGGATGCTGGAGCTTCGCTTTCTTGGGTTTTTTGTTGTTTTTTTTTTTTTTGGGGGGGGGGGGAAGAGAGGGAGAGTAACAGCTCAGAGCCCATCACAAGACAGCAGCTTTCTAAACCGCTCTTTTACACAGACGCACAGGCAAATTACCCCGAGGTTTAGCATTTTGGCTTGAAAACACATACGACAAAAGGGGCCGCACAGACATTTTTACTAGAGAAACGATGCCGGTAATATCCAGCCCTTGCGATGGCTGTAGGCACTCCTGCACCAAGATACTTCTCAAACATCGTATCTGGAGCTCTGTAGGGAGGTGCGCTTATAATGCGATTTAAACGGGGTCGGAAACATTTAGCATAACCTTTGAGTTGATGGCAAGCACAAAAAAAAAAAAAGCAGCCAAAAAGCAATTTTACAACAGTAACAAGGAAACACTTGAAAGGGGGGTGCAAGGGGAGCCGCGGGGGCACCGGGGGGAGGCTTTCACGACTCTGAACAGTGAAACGAGTTGGAAGTGACCGCGGAGTCGCTGCCTGGATGAAAGGTCGGTGCCGGCCTGGCCAGAAACATTCACAGTCATTTTTCTACTAGGCCGGTAAAAATCAGGTCAGCGCAGCGGCGAGGAACAAGATTAAGGAAAGGTGGCTGTTACGCCCTTAGAAACGCCGAGCATCCAAGGGGGGGAAACAAACAGGAGTTCCCCGGCAGGCTCGGTGTTATCCAAATCGTGCCCTGTGAAGAAACCCCCCGAGCGCGACCGACTGACCAACGTCTCTTGGCAAACCTCGGCGCGAGGATGCCCGCGCTTCGCTGTGGGCCGTTTCGGAGGTCGCCCGGGTCGAGCGTGCTGGTTCCTCCCAAATCTCCCCCCTCGTCCTCCGTACCCGAACCGCGCCGGCCCCCCGGACCCGCAGGTGACACGACCGACACTGCACGGCGCCGGGAGGGCAGCCCACGCGTGTCCCTGTTCCCGTGGGACAACCCCCCCTCCTGGTTTGAACGAAAGTGGGGTGCAGCCATGACGGGTGTCGGGGGGGCGGTTGAAGTATTCAAGATAAAAAGGGAGGAGGGGGAGCTGCCGCCCGCAGTCCCTCGTGAGGGCGAGGGCGAGGGTGAGAGGCCGGGCAAGGGACGGGGCTCGCTCACCCTTGTGCCCGCCGAAGGCGCCGTACCACGACAGCGAGAGCAGCGCGCAGAGGCAGCCGAGCAGCAGCGTGAGGACGGTGCCATGGCGGAGCCTCATCTCCTCCTCCGCGGCGGGAGCGGCCGCATGTCCCGGGCGCGGCCTCCGCCTCCCGGGCCCGGGCCGCGGCCGCCGGGCAGGCCACGCGCTCGCCGCCGCCCCGCGCCGCCCTCATGCGCCCGGGCCGGGCCGCGCCGCGCCACAGGGGCGGCGGCGGCGGCGGCGGGGGGCGAGGGGCGGCCCCGCGCCCGGCCCGGCCCGGCCTCCCCTCGCCTGCGGGCGGAGGAGCCGTTTGCACCTGACGGGAGCCGGGCCGAGCCGAGCCGAGCCAGGCCGGGCCGCCAGCGCCACCTGCTGCCTCCGCGCCGACACCCCCGGCCCGGCCTCGCTCCTCCGCGCCGCGGAGCCCGGGGCCGAGCGGCCGCGTCGTGGCCTTCAGGCGGGAGGAGCCCGGCGCGGGCCGGGCCGGGCCGCTGCCCTCCGCTGGGGAGGAGGCCGCCCTAGGCGGGAGCTCGCCGGACGCCGTTATGTCCTATGTTTTTCTCTTGAAGAGAAAAAAAATGTGTTCTTTTTCTGGAAGAGAAAAACCGAGGACATAAAGGTGTCGCCGAGGGCAGTCGTCGCAGGGGCCGGGCCGGTTGTCCCGTGCCGATACGGGACCCAATGCCTTCGTGTCCTCGGTTTTTCTCTTCCAGAAAGAGAGTGCGTTGTTGTCTCCGGGAGAAAAACGTGGGACGTCAAGGCGTCCGGTTTCCTACCGCCAGGACAAGCGGACTGTCCTCTGCCTTGAGCGAGAGGCTCCCCGGACGTGCGTATGCCCTCTGTTTTTCCCTCCAAGAGAAAAATGTCTTCTCTTTCTCAAGGAGGCAGACGGAGGACGTCAAGGCGTAGGGTTTCGTATCCACGGGGGACAGAGTAGCAGATAACGGGCACGTCCTCTACGACGGCCGCCCTCCCCGAGTCCGTGGCGGGGGTCGGCAGTGTTTTTGGGACAGCGGGCCACCCCCGTGACCCTGACTCGTAAGACGTCGGACTCCGCGGGGCCCTGGCCCCTTCCCTGCCGCCTGCCCGGAGGCGCGTGTGCCAAGCAAAGTCCCGTCGCGTGCCACGCTTGGCACCCACGCCAGGGGCTGCGTACCCCCGCTCTGTAGACAAACCAAACGGTGAGCATAGAAGAAATCCCCCTTTGCCTGCAATTTAGTTGCTGGGGAAATACTTGGGGTTGGTCTACACAGGATTTTGTGGCACTTTAACTATATCCATTTGGAAACCAGGACTGCCGAAGTGGTACAAGCCTTTGAAATGAAAGCAGTTACTTTGGATTGATAGATGCTTGTACCATACGCTATACCAACACTGTAGCCAGCTCCTAGATGAGAAAACATGCGGCTGATTTAGTGAGTTCAATAAAGTTGTCATTCGCTCATCCTACAGCAAGCCACAGCCTAAGTAAATGCAGTCGCTGAGGTCCCTGCAGGTGTGTTTGGCACCAGCAGAGCATTATAGGCATGTTAGGAGGTAGGTATGTCCTAAGCACCATGGCCTGTCTGCTGCCATTTCATCTTCATTAAGGAAATGGCATCTAATGTCCACTGACGGGAAATCGATGATGGATGAACGTGGCAAATGGAAGCTACTGTCTGGAAGAGCAACATCGTTTTTTAAAGGACTTGACACCGGGAGGTTGCAACCTTAAGGTGTTTGAGCCCAGCAGAAGTCTGATTTGGAAATTATTTTGTCTGAGTTTTTTTCTGTTTTTGGGGCCAACCGTATTGATGTAAGGCCAACTGGATTGTTACGTCACGGATGGATTTTGATGCCTTGGGTTTACAGCCCCACTACTTTCTCAACAGACCGAAACAAGTTTTGTCTGTAAACAAAGCAAAACAGAAGGAGCTTGATCAGAGCCCGTGTACAAGGGATTCAAGTACAGCTAAGTATGTAGGCAGTACTGTAAGGTAACATCTCGTTAAGGACCGGACAGAAAAATGGAGATATTTGCATCTAACTTCTGTCACCTGCGTTGCAAGTTTAAATCCAGCTGTGTGGCCCCTTGAAACATATGCTGGTTGTGAGCAGATGTCTTCACAAGGAGTGCCATAACTGATGGATCGAGACTTCTGATCAGAGAGCAAGTACTGACTGTGCCCCAGAGACACTGCTGCTTCCACCTCTACAGGGAGAAGACGGAAGGGGTCCCCGCAAACTTAGCTTTTTTTTTTCTGGGCAATAAATTAAGGACTTTAGAATGGCACCTTTCATAAGTGTTAAAGGTGACGCCTAGTAAGAAAAGCAGCGATGAGAGCGCTGAACTACAGTTAAATCATTCATTCCTACACAAGAGGCTTCTGTCCAGAGCTGCCTCCTTAAGACCTTTACAGCATGCAGGGCACACTGAATCCAAAAACTCTTTGCAGACTCTCTTGGAATCTGACTGAAGCAAATCGGTAGAGGGAGCTCTTCTGGCAGCAAGAAAAGTTTATTGACTTTTCCTACACAAAGTGAAGCCTGGAGCAGGAAACACAACGCCACACGAGGGAATCCACGCAGCATGGATCACATATACCGCATTCTCAAAGTGGCCGATTTCAGACATGCTGAGCCTCCTTTTATGAAATGCCGAATGTCTCAGCCCTTCTGAGGAACTACGAAGAAGCTGGCAAGAGCTATGGACCTCTTGAGTGTCAGTTCAGGTTTATCAATGCACATTTTGTTTGCTATGTGAGGGTTTAAAACAAATATACATGCACACACACACGATTTGTTGCCACATGAGGGTTTACAGCAAGTACACGCAGATTAGTGCAACAAATGCCATTTACTTATTTTAACTTCAGCGAAATGCAACTGTTACTAGGCAGGGCTAGAAATAAGCATGGGTAAACTGGGTGGCTGCCAGAAAGGGGGCCCTAAAATGGTAATTTTAATTATTACTACTATTATTATTATTTGTATTATCATTATCTCTGGTGAAGGGGGGCCGAATGCTAAAAGTTCACCCAGGACCGCCAGGAGTCTAGATACCAGCGGACCCAGTGACAGCACCGTGTGTGTGTGTGTGTGTGTGTGTGTGTGTGTGTGTGTGTGTGTGCGCGCGCGCGCACGTGCACACAATAACCAAACAAAAAGTTAGACTTTGTCCTGGGATGCAGATCTTTGCAATTTCCACAATCATTCCCTGGTCACACGAAAGCCTGAACAAATAGATGGGCTTTACACCAGGCTTTTTCAAAGGTTAAAACAAAAAGGTATTGGGATGGGTCAGAAATATAGACAGAGTTTACTCAGTCCCTCCCTGAAGATAAACAAAAATCACTTCTTTTTTTTTTAACAGAATGATTTTAACCCAAATTCATGATCGGGCGCTGCCGAGTGGATATCAGGACAAAGGGCCTGCCACTGAATACCTTGTCACCAAGCAGAGGTTCAACTATGGAATTTAAAATATTTTAAATTCCTCCAAAGGGAGGAAATAAAAGCAGTAAAATATACCAAAGTAATTTGCACAGGTGTTCTGTAGAATCTGTTTTTATGTCATTTTTGAAAGGCAGTTCAGGGGGTTTGGCCTGATTTCAGTTACATATTATACCACAGAGTCATGGCACAGATCTCTGAAAGCTCTGAACACACAAACTACAATTAGAAATCTTGTTGCATTTTTTTATATAATATATTCATATCTGTAGCCTACTTTCTTAGTCTTCTAATTTTGCTTTTCATCTTTTGTGTTAAAAATATTCAGGAATAGTTTCATAGTTTTAAACTATTCCTGAATATTTTTAACACAAAGATGAAAAGCAAAATTAGAAGACTAAGAAAGTAGGCTACAAATATGAATATATAAAAAAAATTAAACTATGAAAAAACTATGAAACTATGAAACTCTGGGATGCCACAAAAGTATTGTACAAAACAGACAGAAAATGGCTGATGAGTCTAGAGACAAACTGAACCAGAAAATTAAATCCCGAGTTGAACTTCTTCAGACTTCGTAGGTGTCTAAATCTCTCTTAGTTTGGCCCTGCCCAACTGCAATTAGGTTATTTTAATCTGCCTCCAGCTCTGATGCAGACCTGTTGTAACGAGTATGTTTGTTGTTGTATAATTCTAACACGTGACCTCACTTCCTATTCTTTTTTGCATGACGCTGTACTTGGAAGGCTAGCTCCTGAACCTGCCGTACCGCAGCACAGAGCTAAAAGATATCATCCTTAGAAAAACAAAAAGATTATTGCAAACAAGGCACTTCATCAGATGCAATAATATATTTTAATTCTTAAATTGAAGGAAACAGCTACAAGTAACTTTTCCATGTCACATATTCTGTGTCAGGTAAAGTACGTATACCAGAGGGGAAAAAACATTTCTGTCTCTCAGCTTTGGAAGTATTGTTATTGCATAATGCCAAAGTACACAGTGCACTACATACTTTATATCTCCCACCCATATGCATGTTTTTGATGTCTTATGTCTACTGCAACAAAAATATTTCCCAGACTCCTCTGTGCTTAACAAAACATTGTATGTTGCACCAATGAAAACTGATGAGGTTTCCTCAGTAAAAATCCTGACATTTCAGAGCTAACCTTTGATAATTTAACCACAGAATATGAATACGAAGAACAGCTGCTACTTTCTTCCCTGCCTGTGAGTTTAAGAAAGAGATTCCGTCAGCATTCACCCTCACACAGAGATTTTTCTGGTTATGGCCATTCATATCTGGGGCCCCAACAGATGGACAATGTTAGGAGACTATTTCATGAATGGTGATATAAAATAAGAAGGAGGCAGGGTAGATTTGCACCTTATAAGTTAACTAAACTAGAGATACACATAGCACAAGCTTGCATGAGTATATAAGGGGTGTGCACCACGAACTGGGAGAGCGTCTGTTCACCAGGGCATCCAAGGGTAGATGGGGTCTAATGGTTCCAAATTCTGGGAAGACCGTTTTAGGCTGGACATAAGAAAAAACTCCTTACCGTCTGAGCCCCCAGAGTCTGGAATAGACTGCCCCCCAGAGTGGTGCAAGCACCTAGTCTGGACACCTTTAAGACACCTGGATGCTTATTTTGCTGGGGTGATCTGACCCCAGCAGACTTCCTGCCCCTTGGGCAGGGGGGTTGGACCCAATGATCCTGCAAGGTCCCTTCCAGCCCTAATGTCCAAAGTTTGCTTCATCAGATGCTGTGAAAGCATGTATACAGGCCAGTGTCCTTTCATGGCATCTGATGAAGTGAGCTCCAGCTCATGAAAGCCTGTACTAGATACATTTCTGAAGTCATTAAATCCACAAGTTTAGCAAATCAACCCTGCCTTCTGCTTGACTTCAGACTAACACAGCTAACTATGTCTCTTTGCTCGCATATAGGACAGCTTATGAGAAAATGGTTCATGTTTCAAATCAAAGTTCCCTGCCATTGGTCTGAAACATTCCCAGCGATGGAGTTCAGGGTGGATTTGAGTGAATACTTCAACTGGCTGCAAGTCAGGACACAGGCTGGCTCCTGAGTCCACAACAAAGCAAGAGGGAGGTGAGGTAGATTGCAGCTCTCAAACACTACCTAGTCTCTATAACTACTGGCTTCCTCCCCAGGCAAGGGAGAAAGAAAAGAGATCATGAGACTCGGCTGAGTCACAACCATCTGACCTTGGTTCCTTCCAGTAGTTCACAGGGCCAAGCAAGGGAGTTCCACAGGGCCAACAGCAGATTGTGGGCAGGATTTTGTGTTAAATCAGGAAACCTCCAGAAGGAGGAGGATGACATCATGGAGAAATCCAGTGTGATTCAGCCCAGAAAGACAGGGACGCTCCTGTTGTTTTTGACCTTAGGCACAATTCCTGCTGCTGCAGTTCTCAGACCTACCTAAAAGTCAGACCAAGTGCCTATATGGAAAGTCCCCTCCCCCCCAGTAAACTAAAAGAGATTGACTGGCACCCCTTCAATGCTGTCCCCAAAATATGTCACCTCTTCACCCTGTTGGGAGATAATCCCGGCTTCCTTTCTCAGCTAGAAAAGTGTTCTTTCAGAACCAGCAGCATCTTGCTTGGTGTTTTACACATGAAGAAGAGAGACAGTCCCTGAAATGTATAGTTTGGTGTAGACATAAAATAGTTTGGGCACAAAAAGTACATGGCAAGTGAGCCTATGGTATAGGAATCGCAGAAAAGGTTTAGAAAAGGCTTCCCAGGACATGGTGGTTCTGAAGAGGAATCAGAAAGAGGAAGAGGAAAAGATTGGAGGGAAGTCAGTGGATGCAAAATAAATTCTGAATGCTCTGAATAACTGCAGATTCTGAAATGTGCTGGGTTTCAGGCAGCAGTCAATCCTCGAGTGGCCTGGGAAAGTAGTCGTCAGAGCAGTCTTCTACAAAGCATTCCTGAACAACAACAAAAAACACATTACAAAATTCAGCCCTTCTAAACATAATCTTGTCTGCCACTTTTCTGACAGACTGACTAAACTCTTTTCATTTTAACAGCTCTCTTTTGCTCCTTGTATGGCGTTCTGCAGGTGCAGACACTCGGTTCAAAAATAGGGCTGGGAATCTACCACTATTTTTTAAGCCAGATATAAGTCTTACTGCATTGCCCGGTTCCTGGACTTCCTCACTGAAAACTCCCTAGAAACTGAACCTTCGTGATGGGAAATGCAAATACAGCATCCACAAATAAAAGTATCAAAATGGACGCGATTCACCTGAACCCCCAAATCTCAAAGCGAACATCTACTGAATGTCAACTCTAAAGGCTCAAGGGCACTATCACTATTACGATGATTGTTATTGTTATTTCGATGTACATCCTACACTATCCAGAAAGGCTCAAATAAGACGGGTGCAATGTTGTGGCCAACACTAGAATCACAGAAGTACCATTTTTATCACCATTCTGTCCAGTCCAAAGGCAGATTGTTCCCCGAAAGATTCCTGGTAAATCTGAGCCAACGCTTACATGTGAGATATACAATCTGACCATGTATGAAAGCTTTGGCAGTCATATAGGTAAACCTCCACATGAAGTGGTTGGGTAGAACAAGACAGATTGTAGAAAAAAAGCACAGTTTAATACCAGTAAATGAATCTCCCTGACATCCGTCTATTTTTCTGAAATGTTCCCTTGTTCATGTACAAACATAAAAACAGTTCAGCAGGTTCGAGTGATTCTCAGTGATGTGAATGTGGAGAAGTCTCGTGTGGATTCAATACCATCTTCAGGATAGGTCTTCACCAACACACTGCAGCTCCTGTGACGCAATGATAGAAGGGGAGCAATGGGAAAAGCTCCCGAGACTCTGGAGGAGAAAGGAAAGTGCTCATGGGATACAGGTGAGTCAGAAGGATGGGGTAGGCAAAAAGCAAGGGGCCCTTTGAGGGGGTTGTTGGATGACAAACACCGCCAGTTTGCTTTTGTTGCAATATTTTAATTAGGAAGGAGCAGGACGCCATCAACAACAAACCTAGCATGACTCAGCACACACCAGGCAGGAGTGGGAAACCCCCGCATGGTTTCTGGTCCCTGTCCCTGCTCGGTCATTGTGTTCAAGTTCTCACTGCTCGCATTTTGAAGCTTTTCACTAAGTGCCCTTCCCGATCTTGGTGGGTGCGTCAATGAATCAGGGGCAAAAGTGTTCAGGGCATCTGTGGAATGTGAGAGAGAAAGCCTCCAACCCCTAAACCAGGGGCGGGCAATTATTTTGGGCGGCGGGCCGCTTACTGAGTTTTGGTAAGCCATCGAGGGACTCATGACAAGCAGCCAGGGGCAGATAAATATTAATTTTCTACATTTTTTAGGGGCCCCGTGGGCCAGATAGAATGGCCTGGTGGGCCGCATCTAGCCCCTGGGCCATATTTTGCCCACCCCTGCCCTAAACAAAGCTGCAGGGAACAAGCACCCTCTCTGCACCACCTGGCTAAAGGTTAGTAATGGCCCAAAACAGTTGATGCTGGAGGGCAGTTTGGTGCCTGTAAAAAAAATTGGATGTTTTAAGACTATTTCCTAGCAGGCAAGAGCCCAGTTTACAACTGGTCCCTTACACAGCCTCAGGATAGGGGCAAAAGAAGGAAGATACATGCAGAAGGAACTAGAGACCTTGTCAGGGATACCCGGGCAGAGAGGCCTGTGCTATCCATGCTGCCTCTATGCTATGGATAAACAGAAGACAAGTCTGTTAGCCATGACAAGCCAGCAATTTTCATCAGTCCCAAATTTGACAGAAGGGAAAAATGGGAAGACTGATGAACTTGTCCCTATTTCCCCCCCCGGTGTTTTCAACGTCTAGCACTGTTAGCACAGTACATGTGTTTACAAACCTGGTCAAAGGTTCAATGATGAACATCACACCATTTTCCTGCTCATGTGTTTAAACATTAACCCATCGCTTCAAGTGTGGTCATGGCCATAAACCAGTAACATCAGCCAACATAGGCTACTTTAAAGCAAAAATCAAGTCATTCAGACTACTCTAAAAATAGTCTAAAAATAATACTCTAAAAATAAATATTCTTTAGCTAAAAATATGGCATTAGGATTTGAAAATGACAGCTTTTATTTTCAAACGCTACATCGATTTACCTGGAAAGCACAGGTCTTAAAAGACATATTTTTAAATATTTCCCCATCTTAAAGACAGAGAGAGAGATCAGATCTTTTAATTAAAAAAAACATGTAATTAATGACAAGGCCTCTCAAGCTTCTCCATTATCACAGGTTAAGAATGATATCACTAAAATTCAGGGCAGTGGGCCTCCAAAATTAAAGGAAATTAACACTGACCCAGAGCCTAGTACTAATTGATTTGTCTTTATGTAATTTTACTTGGAAGGTACAGAGAGCATCTTCTGCCAGCTGGACTCTTGTCTGACCAGATTAAGAATCCTGTCAACTGTGTCTGATCTGTGAATACTGCTGCCAGCAATCCTGGAAAGACCCCAAAACATCATCCTTAATGTCACTAATGTTTATGCTAGCATTTATTTTTAAACCCCAGAATTCGGGCTCAGGAGAGACTGTTAGCTAAGGAATTATTCTAAGCTCATGTAGCTTACAAGCTGGCGGGGAATGCTGGATACAGCTAACCCACCCTAAAGTTTGCAGTGCCATGTCTTTGCAAGCATTGCCCTACGTAGTGAGATGCAAGCTAATGCCAATGTACCAGCACTATAATAACATCTCAGTTTGCCACATAGACATACCCTTGGAGAGCGTGTGTATTAAACACACGGAGAGGTCTTGTTAATTAACATACTGATCTTTTGGATTTCCTAAAGCAGACTGGATTTTGGAGGCCCTCCCAACAAGCCATCCTGACTAATATTGCCTTGTGATCTGATGGGAGCAGTGTAGCTGTGTCAATGCTAACGGATGCTGGATGCTGTGTTTAGGGCAGAACGGAGGTACAGATGTGACTGTCTGTGCCGAGGGCCCTGGGGTACCGTGCTGTGGCACAGCACTCATGTCTCCATGCTGGGGGCTTGCAGCTGCCATGTTGCTAAAAAACAGACTTATCAATAATGGACTCAGTCCTCGGTGTAGGAGGCTCCTGGACGAGGGACAGATGTTGCTGCATTCCACTAATGGGCCTTAATATTGCTGACAAGCCCCGGATAGCAGAACCGACTGCCAGCTGCTGGAGAGTGCTGCAGACTTGATAAGTCACTCCCAGGTGAAGTGAATCATATTTCCATAACACAAACTGCTGGAAACAAGTATGTCAGCAGTCATGCCTACGCGGCTCTGTCTTGTGGTAGAGCTCTGTGGACAGCAAACACCCTTACTTTTTTCTTCTTCTTTTTTCTAAACACTCAAACCTATGAATTCTTCCATGCTAATGGGCTGGGGTTTTCTCAGCATGCAGGGAAGTGTGACATGGAGTAAAGAAGTCCTTTAAGAGCAGGATTAAGCAAACAGGAAGCTGCTGGCCTTCGCGAGAGACAGGAAAAATAATCTGGGAGCTGGAAGGAATGAGAGAGGAAGGAAGAGGGGAGGAAAACAGAGTGGTGAACACACAAGGGGTGCCAGGATAAAAAGGCAGCGGGAGGCAGAGCACATGAACAAGGTGCTGAGTCCCGGTTCCTGAGTCTTGCAAGCTGCTGCAGGATGCAGAGGGGCTGGGGGAGCGGCAGGATGCAGGGGTGCACGCTGCACTCGCACCCCTTTCACTCCTGCTCCACCCAAAGTTTCAAACCAAGTCCCTGGTTGTGGCAGCAGCATTTCTAGTCCAGCAGTCGCCTTCATGGCTCCTTGTCACCTCCCTGATCCCTTCTGAACGCTCCAGTCCTCAGGCCTTAACACCCTCTCCCCTTCCTCTCGGGGCACCCAGCTCTGACCCGGCAGCCCCTCAGGCTGGCTTTTAACGCCCGCCAAGGCCCTTCCCCTTGCTCCAGCACAGCCCTCGGGCCCAGGAGCTGAACTCCGCACTGATCCTGAACGGGAGACAAGGGGGGCCTGCTGGGGGCGGCGAGGCGAGAGGCCAGCCGGGAGCCACGTGGGGGCTGTGCACCCCTGGGCAACATCCTCCAGCTGCCCCCGGCACCGGCGGGAGGCCATCAGGGAGGCCAGCCCGGGTGCCCTCTGCCGATCCGAAACCGGATGCCTCTACGCACTGGCGACGCGCAGCGGCCCGCGGGTGCGCCCCCGGCAGCAGCGCTGCTGATGCTGCGGTGGCGCCTGCGGGCAGTCGCCGCTTGCCACCACTCGCCCCGCTGCCGACCGCCGGGCCCGGCCCACGCCTCTCCTCCCGAAGGGCCTCGGCCGGGCCTGCCCGGGCCGCTCCCCGCAGCGCCCCCGCCGGGCGGGCTCCGGGGGGCGTGGCCGCGCAGGCCCCGCCCCGGCGCTATAAGGCGGCGCGGCGGCTGCCCGCCCGCGAGTGCGCTGCTGGCGGCCGGCGGGTCGGGGCGGTGTCGTTGCTGCTGCGGGCCTTGTTGCTGCGCCACAGGCGGAGGCGATGGCGGCGGCGGTGACGGTGAAGGCCTACCTGCTGGGCAAGGAGGAGGTGGTGCGCGAGATCCGGCGCCTGGCCCTGCGCCCCCCGCTGCGCTACCAGCCGCTGTGCGACCGCCTGGCCGAGCTCTTCCCCGTGCTGCTGCGGCCCGGCGCCGGCGCGGCCTGCCGCCTGCACTACCGCGGTGAGCCCCGCGCGCCGGGCCGGGCCGGGCCGGGGGGAGGGCGGGCCTGGGGCCTGCCCGCGCCGGGGTCGCTCACCGGCTTGCTCTCTTGCAGATGAGGACGGGGACATGATCGCCTTCTCCAGCGACGAGGAGCTGGAGCTGGCCTGGCCCTACGTGAAGGACGGCGTCTTCCGTGTCTACATCAAGGGTAACTTTTTCTGTCTCGAGAGAAGCCTGGCAACCTGCGACGTGTCGTGCGTGCAGCCGGCCCTCGCCCGTCGTGGCCCGGCTCCGGCCCCGTCCACGTCCACGCGGCATTGCTGACATCCTTCCTCTTCCAGCAGAGGAGTGCCGGGCGATGGCGTATCCAGACGCTTGGCAGGTGTCTTCGCTGTAGCGGCTGCAGCCCACGGGGAAGCTTGGGGAACAAGGACAGCTCGGTGCGGGCTGGTCAATAGATGTAGCGCGGCGATTTTTGAGATGCGTGGGAGCCTCAAAAGGGAGCGAGACTTGCCCCTTTCAGGAGGGAACGAATACCTTGCCAGGGCAAAGCAATTTACTCTGAAAACGTAGGGGGCCCAAAAAGTTTTCGGGGCTTCAAGTCCAGAAAACTAAAAAAAGAAACAACCAAACCAAGTTCAGCTTTCTGAAGTAAATGGAGAACCTCCTGTCACTTGAGCACTACCTTCAAATTATTGTTAATAATACTAATAATTATTTCATGCATCTCGGGATAAGAATATAACTCCAATGTTCACCTATTTCAGAGAGGGAAACCTTGGGGGCACGTAACCTGCTAAAATTGGACTGTTTCAGCAGTGCTAGAAACTAGCAATACAGATCGCATCAATACTAGCTAGCGTGCCAAGGGCAGATTCTTCCTTGGTGCGATGTGGAGCGTGTCCAGGGACACAAGTCCAAAAAAGTATCTCCACAAGGAGGATGTACACTTTCCTGACTTGGTCTCTTTGGCTTCGTTTCACTTGGCCCTCCTCAGTGTTGCGTTTCTTCCCCTGCTCTGTGCTTGCTGCTGGCTTGTCCCCAGATATCCTGGCACTGTTGAGGGTGTGCGTAATGCAAATAGCCCATAAGCTGGCATTGTGGACACACTCAGCTGATGATAAGCTCACGTGGTCCATGTACTAATGAACTCCAAATTGTAGAAAGATTTGCTGAGTCTCACTTCCTAAAGGCTTAAAGTTAATCTGGCAGCTTCCTTGTAATGTAGAAACTCTTTCTCTTTAGAGAAAAAGGAGTGCAGGCGTGAACATCGCCCGCAGTGCAGCCAGGAGCAGCCCCCAAGTGTGGTGCATCCCAACGTCATCTGCGATGGCTGCGAGGGACCAGTGGTGGGTGCTAGGTTCAAATGTACTGTTTGTCCAGACTACGACCTGTGCAGCACCTGTGAGGGAAAAGGCCTCCATAAGGAGCACAACATGGTCATGTTCCAGAGTCCACTTGAGGTGAGCAAAGTGTTTCTGCCATGGGGAGGGACTGGTGCAGGGGGTACCCATAGAGAAGCTTAAAATTCCAGATACTGCACGTAGTTGCATGCTGTCGTGTGACTTGTGTCCCAGATCCAATCCATGTATGGGGTCAAATTACACTGCAACTTCTTTCAGTGGTTCCCACGAGGTCGCTGGCTACGCAAGATGAGGCATGGTGCCCCTCCCTTTGCCTGGTTGCATAGCTGGGGGTATCCAGCTCCTTCAGCTCCATGCCAGAACTCTGGGCAGGAACAAGCCAGTACCGCACCAGAAAATCCAGCCCCTGAGCGAGGTAAGAAGGGAATGCTCCGGTGAATGAAGTGCTCAGACCAGTAAAGGTTCGATAAGTTGTTGTTGCTGTGGAGTAGGCTGGATGGGAGGGAGGAGAAAACACCAGGTCTCCTCCATTTCAAATGCAAACCTGCTTGAGTTGCACTTTCCTTGGAGGGGTGGGTGGAATGAGTTGTCTAAGACTGCCAAGACCCCTCTTCAATTCCCCTGAGGAAAGAGTGTGTTTGGGACCTACCTGCTGTTTTGCATTAACAGAAATTATTTTTTTAGAACCCTCTACTAACAGCCAACCTCAGGATCCCAATGTCACCTTCCTAAAGAATGTCGGGGAGAGTGTTGCAGCCTTTCTGAGTCCCCTGGGTAAGTGCCTCTTCTAACTCGCAGTTCTCAAATCCAGTGTTGGGGCTTGCTCCTATCTTGTACCACCAGGAGCAGTGGCTTACCTCTGCTCCAGTGCCACCATAAGGACCCAAGGATGTCCTGTCTCTCACTTCCTTGCAGAAATATACTACACAGCAGTAAAATGGTAGCACTTAACTGAAAAGAACCTTGAGTTAACTAGGTGACTTAAGGCTGCATCTGACTCCCATGTGTGAGTGCATATAACAGCTGCCTGCTTCATCCTTTTTAAATGAGAATGGAGAACAGCTTTTTCCTGGCACAGGAAAAGCTGGCATGTGCTTCACTTAACTTTTTTCAGAGTGCTTTTATGTTTTCTTTTTGACACTTCCCATCTGCAGGATATTTAAAAATCAAACAAGATGATAACTTACTGTTGAGTTCAGAATAACTAGATTCCAACAAATGTGCTCTCTTTCAGGGGACTTCCAGGTCTGTATCTTGTATGCAAACTTACTAATTCCTTTTCCCTCTGCCTTCTTTCTTAGGCATTGAGGTAGATATTGATGTGGAACATGGAGGACAAAGAAGCAAAGTGACCCCTACCTGCCCTAGCTCCAAGAAGAGTGGTGCTGACTCTGCAGGCAGTCCTGCTACTCAGAACAGCCAGACCAAACAGGAAGGGAGCAGCACAGAACCTGCTCCAGAGAATGATGCTATTGCAGAGCAGATGCAGGAGATGGTGATTGACTCTCCTCCGGCACAGATGGAAGACAGCAGCTTCCAGTCCCAGGTATAAAAAATGAAAGTGGGTTCAATCCTGTAGGTGCTAGAGATGTGCCTGGCCAAAAGCCAACTCTTGCCCCTGCAAACTAAGTGGCATTAATGGATATTTTTACTAGCAGGCCTTTCTTCATACTGTCCTGCTTGGAATGCTTCAAGGCACAAAACTCAGTTGTCTGAGTAGGTGCTGATTTTTAACATTCAATCTTACAGACCACTTCAAGTAAAGGAAAGTGAGAAACCTTTCTGCAAAAGCCTTAGATAACAGCAGTCTCTTCTGCCATGAAGAACTCTGCAACACCAGCTAATTACCTCTTTCTTTACAGTCATTGGAACAGAGCGATTCCAGTAGCAACTCAGCAGTTGATGAGGACTGGACCCACTTATCTTCAAAGGAAGTAGATCCCTCAACAGGTGAGCTGCAATCTCTACAAATGCCAGAGACAGATGGTCCCAGCTCTCTGGACTCATCTCAGGCTCCCCCTATACCAGGGCCTACTGGATTGAGAGAGGCTGCACTGTACCCACATCTCCCACCAGGTAAGCAGGTCAGGAGCGAGTGTTTTAGTTGCCTATTGTCATACCGCCTTGAAATTCATTTGGGTTGCTTGTATGAAAACCTCTGGTCTCGAACTTCCCTGGCTAATGGTCAACTGCAATACAAAAAAAACTGCAGGAGCGAGCATTGGTTGCAGATAGGCTGCTGTCTCTGGGGTGCTTGAAGGGGTGGTGGAAATCTAGGTCACCTGAGAACAGCTGCCACCTGTTCAGCCATTTTGGTAATCTCCTTCCTGCTGTTAGCTGGCAGCTTGGGTAATGGGAGCTACTCCAACTAAAAAGGAACTATTCTACCTCCATTTTGAAAATGTAGTAACTTATCTGTAATGGAACAGAGTGCTTTAGTATCAACTCAAAGCAGGTATTGAAACAGCCTCACTAGTCTAATGGGATGGCTTCACTTTCAAAGCTCCAATAGTAGGAAACAAAGGCAGGAGAAGGGTGGAGAGAACATGTCTTCGATATCTCTTCCACTTGACTTGCTACATGGCTTTTTTTTTTTTTTTTTTTAAATGACTTTTACTGCACAAGTTGAAGGATCCCTCCCTCTACTGATTTTTAAACAGCAGTCATAACCCCCTTTTGAACTCTGTTTGACTAACAGAAGCAGATCCTCGCCTGATAGAATCTCTATCCCAAATGCTGTCCATGGGCTTCTCAGATGAGGGGGGATGGCTCAGTCGTCTCCTGCAGGCAAAGAACTGCGACATCGGGGCGGCATTGGATGCCATCCAGTATTCCAAGCAACCACCGCACTCTTAACACTGTTGCTGTGTAATCTAAAGTACTTGCCTACAGTCTACCAGAAGCTGAACTTGTATGACAGCTCAACACTTGTTCTCCCTCTGTCAAGGGTCTTGTGTCTGTACTTTGGTCTTTCTGTAAGTGCGCAGTAGAACAAATAAATATCACTTCCTGCCTTTAATTTACCACACTATCCTAATACTTGTCTTTTCAAGATTTTGCAGTGTTGCTACTCAAACATGTGGAGAATTAGTAATGCATTAATGCAGCAAGCACACAGGAAACACATCAAACTTAAGTCATGTAGAATTTCTATCATGATGGGAAGGGGCTTTAGCTATGATATACAGGTTTCTTCCTGGAATGCGGCACGTAACTTTAAACTTGCACAAAGGGAACCCACTCTACAATATAACAAATACGGATACGTTCCAAGACCTTGCCTGTACTGAACCCCCAGGCTGATTCCTACCACTTCTGGCAAGTATCAGAATTGGTCTTGCAACAGCACACAAGTATAGGGCACCACCGTAAGGGGGATGGCAACTACAGAAACACTTGTTGAGACAACATGCAGGGAGCACAGATCCACACAGGAGACAATATTTTGGTGCATCATTCCCACAATGCACAGCGCAGAGCAGCTGATCAAACTTCCACCACACCAGCTGCATAAGGGTGAATTTACCTCACATGATTTTTTGGTATAGAAAGGGTCATTACATACTTTATGCACCTTTTGTAAGGGAAAGCTGTGTCGGTGGTGGAAGGGGTCATGTCTAGCCGTAACCCCATATTACCTAGGACTTCAGTAATGAAAGAACTGTTATACATGGGCATCTTACCTTTAAGATGCATCTTTTCCAGCACCTCTGGAATAATGAACTAGTTTTCCCCAGCCTCTGCAACACTTGTTTTAGTGCAGGGGTGGGCAAAATGGTGGATCTGGCCTATTGTCAGACTCCATTTCCTGGCAGCCCCTGCCCCCACAGCTCCTAGCACATCTTCATGGAGACCCCAGGATCA
Organism: Crocodylus siamensis; assembly: GCF_052110815.1. Taxonomy (NCBI): domain Eukaryota; kingdom Metazoa; phylum Chordata; order Crocodylia; family Crocodylidae; genus Crocodylus; species Crocodylus siamensis. The sequence goes on along the minus strand of NC_143404.1, from coordinate 5,188,911 downwards.
GTGTTGGGACAGCTGGAATCCACTCCTTGCAGGGGCATGGAGGCAGTGGGTTGTGGTTTTGCCCCAGCCTTACCCTATGTCACCATCCCAAGATCTTGGGGATCTCCTAGCCCCACCCTGGCAGTGGGCACAGGCCAGAAGGGCTGGGGTGCTGAAGCAGCAGGGTTGCATCACTGGCTGAATTTTGCTCACCACTGGTTTAGTTAACCTATAGGCTCTCATTGAGAAGCCACAGGCCTTACCCTTTGCATGGCATCATCAGGCTCTTGTTGCTATAAAAATAGTGGCAACATAAGCCAGTGAGAAGTATACTCTTTAATTCCTGCCTCAGAGACATCTTTTCAGAGAGTACGAGGAATTACTAGAGAATATCTTGCTTGTGAAAAGAGGAGTCCAACAATAATTCCTTTAATAAGTTGTGCATCAGGCAAGTAACACGAGCTGGGGGGGATGGGACTCTAGTCTCCATAACTGCATCTTAATTCAGAAAGAAAACACTTAAAAATACTGCTATTTGTAGAGATAGCAACACATACAAACACAACAACTCCCAGATCAAGGGAACAGATTTTTAGTCCTCCAACTTCCAGTAGAAAATAAACTGCACGAAGACAGCCCTTCCTCATACTGTTAGAATGAAGCATAAGTGACCATTTCTCAAGACAGTAATACAACACTCTAGGGCTCTGCTCTTTCAAACTATTTTAATATACTGTAAACAAATATAGTGGCTAGCAAACCGCCCTGTCAATCAGGGTGGTGAGGCAAGATGGTCAAGGCTGGAGCCCAGAACTTCTCAAAGATCATCATCAAAGTCATCACCTGTGCAAAAGAGGCCATTATATGGCGTGGTAAGAGGGTCAGACACCACATTACAGCTCACAAAAGAACCTGCAGAAGGTGTCACAGAGGCCTCGGACAGTTTGCTGGCTGGCATCACAGTACGGTCTACCACGCAAAGCCTTTCTTTGTTTTTCTCTGCAATAGCAGCTCCTGCCCCCATCAGGTGATCCTCATAGTTTCCACAGGTCATATCTCCAGCTGCTTCACTGCTGATGTTAAAGGCAGTTTTCACATGCTTGGTTGCTGCGGTGCTGTGTGGCTTTGAAGCATGTTGCTGAGCAGTGCATTTATTATTGTTGAAACTGTTTTTGATTTGGGCAACCGCATCTGGAGACAGAGACTCTTCTTCCCATTGTGCAGATCCATCGGAGGTGGGGAAGTCTGCTGCAGTGGCTTTGAGTGGCTCTAACTTATGGGCTGTAAGGGTTGTTTTACCTTCATCTTCAACGTAGTCAGTGGTGGATGAGAGAAATGTTTTCCACTTAGAAGCAGTAACATGACATGACCTGACCCTGGAACTTGCCTCAGATACTAAAGGCTGACTGGGAGCAGAAGCCACGATACTATCACGCAGGACATCTTCATGATCTTGTTCAGTCACTGCTACTGAAGTTTTCCTGCTCTGTAAGCAGAAATTCAGGTGAGCTACGGCATCAGCTTGCACAGCCAAACGAAGTGATGCTGCTGCACACAAAGCTGATAACAAACAGGCATGCAAAGTTGTAATCCTGTTGTTGAAACCTGTCTCTCTGCTAATCTATATTGCTCCACTCAAGGCAGAAGCGAGGCTGGCCCAGTCGTTATTCCTACACATGAATGAAGGCAGCAGCCAGGACAACACACAACTGCGCTGGCTAGGTCTGCTATCCCAGGAAGCAGGGATAATAATAGATTTTCTTTTTTTCTCTGCCCCTGCCCTTATGATCTCCAGAGACAAAATCTTTTGCTAAAAAGGCTGATCATACTTAAATGCTGTTTCACATAGTTGCACTATTAAATACAGAAAAGAGACCATGTTAAGCTACATACAATCTTAATTATGCATATAAGAAGGCATAACACTTGATATTTTAGTTGTCTGATCAACCTTTGTACAAACACAGGTACAAGCAAACAAAAATAAAATCATTTACAGGTAAGGAAACATTTGCCACAACTGGATACCTCAAAGGCTTTGACTTTCTTGGCCTGGTAGGTGAGCCCACAAGCTCTGTTTTCCTCGCAGTGCTCCTGGGCATCACTGCTGTGGAAGCTGCTACCGTGTTTCCTGGTGGGGAGGGAGCAGTTCACAGAGGGGTTGGATTAACACAGGTAGGAAGCTCAACCTAAATAAACTAGCAGATATTTTTAGAAGAGCAGATCTACTAGTAGGTGGGTTCTCACCCAGGCTGGTATGGATCGGTTACTGCAGCCTCCACTGAGTTCAGTGACCCCACCAGAAACTCTTCCTAGTGCCAAGGCTGCCCAAACAGAACCCCATCGATCAGAACAAAGTAAGGATTAAGGAAGAAATTATTTCTGCACCTTTGTTCTTGCACACAGTTCTGGTGCGAACAGAGCTGCCGTCTGTTTGCATGCAACTCCTCCTCTTCCTCCACACCTTCACCGCCCTCATCCAGATATTTATTCCAGCGGCTGACAAAGGGTCTGACCTCCACCTCCTGCTCCTGAGGCATTGTAGAATGAGTCAGAACAGCAACAGTAAGACTTTCCTGTGTTGAGTCCCCAAGAAATGCTCAGGACCTAAACTTGCACTGCCTTCAGCACAAATTGAGAGTGCTCAGTACCTCAGGGCCCTAAAGTGAGCTGTATTAGGTTATCATCATCAACATGGAGCAGAAGGTACCCATGTACTGTCCCCCTTTCCTCCAACATGCTGGAGCCTCCTTACTCATGGTTGGTGGTAGCTTTCTCTATTAGTTTCAAATACCATTGTTGTTGCATTGTCTCTTACCTGCCAGCCCAAACTGCCTTTAGGTTCAACTGTTGTGTATTTTTTGTCATCTACTGATTCTTCTATGCACCTAAAAGGAAAGGTTTAATCTGGGTTTTCCAGAGCGCTCATGTGCGTCTCAAACGTTTCTCCACTCACCTAACTGTAGGCACAAGGGACAGATGCAGGGTGAGAAGCACACATGAACACAAGCCCACAAGAAAGCAGATGCCAACAGTAAGCTCTGCTAGTAGAAATGGACAAGGTGCATCTTCAAATGGTTCGGAAGGGGCCTGAATAGTTAGGGGAAGGCCTTCCCTTCCTCTCACACAACCAGAGTAGGAAGCTTGATTGAGAGGTCAATACAGATTTGTTAACTTTTAATTGATCATGGGAGAGCACCTTTCAGGGCAGCCTGGTTAAACCCTCTACATCAGCTAGGAAGAAACAAACAATCCTTGTAGCGCACTGAGAACAGCAACAGCAATGCAATTTCAGAAAGTTTCCTCGCCACGCAACAGAAATTCAGCGTTGAAGCCCTTCATCTATTTTGCATGGTCTAGGTAGATGATGGACTTCGACAAACAAGCTCCAACAGAACAGCAGCACTGCAGACAGACAGTTCGTGGTCAGGTGCCCTGCAAAGTGGATTTTGCAGGGAAGCAAACAGGCAGTGTTCATCAGTCTTTTTAGCAGAGAAGCCATCCCCCCAAATGCTGTTCTAAACAAGCCTCGAGACAGGAGGGAGGTGGGGTAGGGCTGTCCACCTGAGCCCCAAATGGGGGGAAACAATTTCCAGCACTTGAGCCCGAGAGTACGAGGATGGGTCTCTCACTACCAAACACTGGTGCAGGCTGCAAGGTCGCTTTCCTAAAAAGACCTTCCATATTTTTGCACATCCAGTGTTTGCCTGATGGGCTGGATTTATAGCATCACTGCCACAGATTGGCAGTGCCCAGTTCATCCACCGGTCAGATCCAGCCGGCCTGGGAGAGCACAGGAGGCACAATCTGCCGGGACGAAGGACCAGCAGGTCCAAACAGCCTCACAAGGGGAAGGAGCTCGAGCCAGCGCTGCAAAGGTTTAGCCCAGCTCAAGTGCAGAAGTAGGGGGGGGGCACGGTCCCTGCAGGGGAAGGGAGTGTAGCTCGGCTCCGACCGGCCACGCAGAGATTGGGGTTTGGAGAGCCATTTGGGGGGGGGCCCTCCCTCCCCACACCCTGGAGGGACTCCCAAATGCCCCTGGAGGACCAAGGACCCCCCACACCCTGGAGCCCCAAATGCCCCTGGAGGGCACAAGAAGGTCCTCACAACACCCCGCCACGCCCGGCTCCCTACTCACCGCGCGGCGGCTCTTGCCGCCTGCTCCGCCTCCCCCCGCAGCCAGTTCAGCTTCTGGACGTGGCGCCGGCAGTCGGCGGCGCAGCCCCGGCCGTAGTCCTGCGGGGGAGAGCGGGGAGCGGAGGATGCGGGGCCGCCGGGGGGAGGCAGACCCCGGCCGCGGCCTCGGCACCGGCCCGGCCGCACTCACCCGCAGCAGCGCCTGCCGCTCGCCGCACGCGGCGCAGCTCCAGCGCCGGCTCCGCTTCACCTGAGGGGAGCACACGGATGAGCTCCCAGGCCCAGGCCCGGCCCCGGCACCGGCCCTCGCGCCGTCCCGCACCCACCTGCTGGACCTGGAAGGCGCGGCACGAGTAGCACCGCAGCACCTGAAAGCGTTGCGCCATGCCGCCCGCCTGTCGCTAGGGCCCTCCGCGCCTCCCGGCCCTGGCAACTGCCCCTTCCGGTCACGTGCTAAGCTCCCGCTTCCGGGGACGGGAGGTGGCGCGCAGGGCACCACGGGTGTCATGGGGGCTCCTCGCCCCCTGGCGCCTGGCGGGGGGCGCGCAGCCCGCGGGGCAGGGATGGAGGTGCCTGCACTCCCCGGCGTGGCCGTCGTTCAGAGCCAAGGAGGGCAGGACCTGCGCGGGGGCGGGGGGAGACAGGCCTCCTACACCACTGGGGAAACGCAGGAAAGCTCGAAGCCAGCGGTCCTCAGCCTTTCCTACTGGGACCCGTTTGCAAAGACACATATGCCCCTGGCCTGGGCCATGCTGGTGTCCCTCACTCCTGCCCTGCAGCCCCCTTGCCTTGACCCCACAAGCATGGGTGCCAGCCTAGCCCCTCTTTCCCCACTGGAAGGGGCAGGCCAGCTTCCTGCCGCCCCTCTGCCCTGTCGCAGCTTGCACCCCTTTGAAATATTCTTGCCACCACTTTCGGGTCACTACCCACGGGTTGAGAAACGTAGCTCTGCACCTCCTGTAAGAAGGGAGGCCGCCAAGGCCAGAACAGATTTCTAGGGATAAATGGCAAGAAAGCTGGGAAGGGGGTGAGGTCACAGGTTCATACCCAGGCAGCTGGAAGGGGACACAGCAGAGCGTGCCAGCCAGCACTCAGCCCAAGTGAACGGAGGGAGCCCATGGATGTTGACTAGTGAAACCCTGCCCAGAGGCATAAGTGGACTTGTTTGGGTTGCTCCCCCCCGGCCAGAACCTCCTTCCTGGAGGAGCGGGTAGTCAGCTTGGCCAGAGCCAGGATGAGGTTTACCAGGAGGTCACGGGGCTTGGCAGGGCCAGATGGGGAGCATGGAACAGAAAAGGTGCAAGGAGAAGTGCAGCAAGAACCTCAGTGCCCAGTTCTGGAGGAATGAGGGAGACAGGAATTGCATCAAGGGGGCTGGGAGGGAGAGAAGCAATCCTCCCCCCAGCTTGCAGGCGATTTCCTGCCCTAGAGATGCATCTGGGACACAGTCTAGTTGGAAGGAAATTGCATGCCAGTGCTGCCAGGTGTTAAATACAAAATTATCATAGTGGAAGCTCAAAATTACCGTATTTGCTGAAAAACCCATCATACACTGAATAGTTATGTAAATAAATAACCTTATTTAGGTTATATTGCTCTCTAACTCACCAGTGAATGAGTGAGAATTGGGTCAGAGTTGAAGCATTTATTTTGAGACAAGCTGTCATAAGAAAGTACTGACAGCAAACCCAAATGTTGGTTGAGACTCTGAGAACTTGGGTTTTGCATATGCTACATCAATTAACTGCCTCAAAAATTACTGCACGTTTTGAACACCTTTACTACTATTATTGATCATACATTGTACAAGGGTTGAAACTATCGTACACCTCGCAGCACTATTGCATGCCCCATGGATAAACGTAGCAAAGCAAGAGCCTATCTAGGCCTGTGCATGCGGTTCCAGTTCGTTTATTGAATACACGACAGATCGGTCACAGACAGTGTAAAATCACACATAGTACTGGGACTTTAAAAAAGTTACAATAAATTACTGAATAATTAGTAAAAGCAATTTTACTAATGGCTGCTCTCCAAAAAGTATGTGAGCCAGGAGGCAGAGAATTAAGAAGCATGTTCTGGCTGTGAACACATACAGAGAACTCCACAAAAAAATAACACTATCACACTGCGTAGCGTGTTCAATGGAAACATCCATCAGATGGCTCCAGCCCGTACTGAACAATGCTAGCCAGAAGTACCAATGTAGCTCGCCTTCAGCGCTGCCTGCCAACTTTCTTGTCCTCTGCTAGTGAGGCGCGTATACCTGAAACGCAGGTGCTTGTGTAATGAGATGAACGTATCTGGACGACTGGAAATAACAGTGCTTCCTGGGAGGGTATGCCATCCCATAGGGAGGCCATCATTCCCAAATGGAGCCCCTACTTTCCTCCGGGCCACCACTGATTTGCAGAAGGGAAATCAGTCTCTTCAGTGACAATCTTCTGAATTAGTAGCTGAGCTAGTCTGCTCTGGTTTCTAGTACTGAAGCCAAAAGAGCAATGTGTTGCTCTGCCCCTCCTGGCTCCTGCTTTGCTGAGGATGTAATGACCCTTTGAACTCCTTTGTACAGCAAACCAGCTCAGACTCCTGGAAAGTAGTGTACTTCACAGGACACAAGGAGCAGCTACAGCCAACACCTTGTTCCTTAAATCTTCTGCCCCTTAGAAGTTAGATCAGCCATGCTCCTGCTCACTGTGAGATACCATCAGTTGGTTTCTCCTGAGTGAGATACTTGTTCTGTGATAATGGACTTGATAAGGGTCTGGGAGCTTGGTACACACACCGATACGTCAGAAATTTACTAGGGGTAGCTCTAATCATTGTACCTGTCATTAGCAAGCTAAATGAAATACCAGCAGTAAATCAGAATATAGATACTTTTCCTCTAATGGCTGGGCTGACAGGAAGTGGGGACAGCTCAAGCACAATCATTAATGCTGAAAGCAACAGAGCAAAACAGATCTGTGTACCGCCACCTTGCAAATACTGCTCTCCACTCACTTGTTTTCATGGTCAGGAGGTGCCTCATTTCATCCATCATCTAACCCCCTAGGCTGACCCAGTCTGTTACAGTCTTAGTATTACTGGCACAATGTCAAGGAGCTTGTGGCTTCAAGGACAAAATTCACACACACCAACAATTCCTTGCATCAGAGTTAAAAAGAGATTAGAACACAGCATCTGCATCAAACGGTCTTGTAAAATGGTGAGATCTCCCCTACACACTCCTGGAATGGCAAGTCACATTCAGCAGGAACCTCCACATCTGAGAAATGTACATCTGAGTACCAGGGACAACAGGACACACCTTAAGTTTGCTGCAGTTACAACACAGCATCTAAGAACTTAGCAAAACTATGTTATAGGCCAAGGACATACAGCACTTAGACACACTGCATTAGCTCACAGGGTAGCACCCAAAGATGTACAGTTTCAAGCCAGGCTGCATCTGCTGTGCAATGTTACCCAGGAACCTACAGCAATGAGGGCAGGGCATTGAGTGGCTGTATCTGAAATAAAACTTCATTAAAAAAAGATAGCAAAAGATAGACATGCATCATTTATGGTGGTAAGTCTAGGCCTTGTGGGCTATTAGGTTCTAAAGGCTTTCATGCTCTTGAGAATGTAATGTAATCCCACATACTAGGGTATCCAGGAAAACTGTCTACATTAAATTGCCACCATGAAAGAGCCCCATATTCAGCTGACTCTACTGCAGTTGTGAAGTTATTGGTCTCAGTAATAATAAAGAAAAAAAAAATCTCCTGCCATCTGCTAGGTGTCATCATCTTCCTGCCTTATCTCCCAAGAGGTTACTGTTTTTCTTGAGTTCAGCCTGACACGGAGGAGAGTTCGTAGTCACTGGATGAACTGATTTGCCTCTCTACCTTCTTCTGGTCCTTTATCTTCTGTAGAACATCAACCTTTTTCTCAAAATAGTTTACCAGGGCTGTCTCCGTCAGCATGGAAGCCAAGACCTGCTCAAAGGAGATAGACCAGTCAGTGTCAACAGTGCTACCATACCTTGCAGCTGAACTCATGGCTTCACAGCCAACCAGGACAGTGTCATCTGCAATATCTTCACACTGTAGGGAGCCTGTGCTGACCATGGAGTAGGAAGACATGGACATGTCATCTTTGGCTTCATCATCTGAAAGTAGCTGTAAAGGAGATCCTATTCCCTCCCCTCCCCCATCCCCCAGAGTTTGGTTTTCCTGCTGGGTTTTTCCTGCTTGTGCATCTCCAGCAGCTCTATCTTCAGGGTCTACTTGGAGTTGCCGTTCTACTGCTGAATTCTGACTGTGTTCTGATGTCGGTGACTCCTCTTCACTAACAGGATCCTGGGTATTATTTGCTTTGCAGTCATCAGCTTTCTTCATGGGGCGGTTGGAGAATTTTTTCCCGACTTCCCCAATTCGGAGGAGAAGGCTGGCTACAGTAGCAATGGCATGGTACAGCTCTTGTTCCACTGGATCCTCACTGAACATGTTATAAAGGGTCTTGCATAACTCGATAAACTGTTCCTTTAAGTGACAGAAAATGAAACCAGATTAGGATGTGAAACCTCTGTCAAATTTCCAGTGGTTTGTGGAACTACTCTCTGCTTTTCTGTAGTTAGTCCTACTCTTAGAGCATCAGCACCACTCCCAAGCATTTTAAGTAGCATCTTATGCCTATGAGATGCAGAAGACTCCAATCTGAGATATGAATTTTATTCGCTCAGGGAGCAGAAGCTAAGTTTGTGGAGAACAGATAGAGCTGAAAGCAGGGCTACCAGTATCACTAGCTCATAAAATGGCAACAGACGCATATTTGAAAGGAAAGGAGAGAATCTGATTCTGTGCCCAAAACCCAGCACATAAAGATGGCTGGACTGGGAAAAAAAAATTAAAATGGAGAAATATATGCTTGTCAAGCTTTTATGGGTGGTACGGAAGTAAGGAAAAACAGGAGCTTATAAAATAAGGAGCTACAAGTTAACAAGAGGCCTTTATCTTTCTATAAATAACAACTGAAATCTCAGATAGAGAGACCAGGGGCTTGACACCAAGATGACATTTGAAATGTGCAGCTATAGAGGGGTGTAGGTTGTAGCCATGTAGGTCTAAGGACAAAGGCAGACAAAGTATCAGATTAGCCAAAGAACCTTGTCTGACAGAAGGGAAACTTAGGTCAGAGTTCTTCTGAGGAAAAAGGATCCTGGAGGCAGAAACAGGTAAAAGCCTCAAGTCCTAAAACAAATGAAATTGGTTTGTACATGAAATCTCAAACTAGTTCTCCAACAGAAGCTTGCTCATCACTGAGCCACTGCAGAGTCTGATGCTGTTTAGAATTCTTCCTACTGAAACAGGCAGGTGAAGACAGAAGCATACTGGAAGAGCTGTGCACTTCCTCTCTTCATCCGGGCTGAAAACTTGTCAGCTAGAAACATGAGGTCACTTCCTACCTGACTCATTTTGGGAAGATCTTTGATGGTTTCTTTCTTGGTGTCTTTTTCCTTGGCCCACATGCGCAGGTAATATTTGTAATCCTGAGGACTGGTACTTTTCTCCTCTGCAAGACAAGGCCGGGCTATTAAACACCTGGCTAACAGATTGCGACTAAAGACGAAACATGCTGGCAACAATACTATTCTTGGAGGGTTTACCAGGCATGGTCCAGGAAGGGCACACCACTCTGAGACAATTTATCAGATGAAGTTCAGAGGAGAAAACTTTTACATTACTACAACAGCTTAGTAGTCATAGAAAACTTTGTTATTCTGTAAATTCTGCAGTAACGCAAACTATGCTTGTCTAGTTAGGGCTTCCCTAGTCCATCAAGACCCTTCCAGCTGGAACACTTAACAGATATGAGCAAGGCATAACAATGTTTATTGGCTTGCCTGCATCATCCTGTGCTTTTTTCCCCCCACAAAGGAAGTCCTGAAAACCTCCTTGTTTTGAACTGAAGAGTAGGAGGATAAACACTTGGCACTGGAAGAGCCAAAAGTTTGAGAAATGCTGTGGAACAAGAGGCCATATATTATATATTGAGGAATGCTGCATTACCTTTTTCCTTGGAGTTCCCATTTCCACCTCTTTTATCTTCCTGAGCAGCTGCTTCTAAACATTGATATTATAGATATAAAAAAACAACCGCACAACAAACTCAGCAAATATCCCATTTATAATAATATAGAGTCATGAACAAAACAAGTAACAAACCCACAAAGTGTCACATGTGGGTAGATTTAATATAATTAGGGAAAACACTCCTATTTCTACTGTAGTCAATAGGACCACCAAAGCCACTGCTCAAAAAAAAAAACCAACATGCGCATAGTAGGGAGCCTTTCCCAGGTAAGTGTCAGCCAGTTTGCAGAATCCAAGTTTATGAGCTCTTATAGAAGAAAAGAAGCTTTCCATGCTTGCTAACTGGTACAGTCCTCAAATTGCAAGTTCCTTCAAAACTCTGACAACTTATGGAAAAATAACCTCTCTCAAAGTCATCCCCTGATATAGTTCAACTGGCTCCAGTAATTTGAAGAAAAGTATCAGCATACACAAACCTTTAGTGAACAGTGTGAGTGGGGAGAGAGAGCGAGAGACAGAGAAAGAATAGGATAAGTGGGGGAAAAAGAAAAAGTATCAGTGAGGTGGGTGGGAAGGAGACAGACAGAATACACAACGTGAGGAAAGGACAGATTGGAAAGACAGAAAACTGAGCCACATGATCTATTACAGGAAGGAAAAAGGAGTTATCCCAAGAAAGGAAAAAGGAGACAAAAACAAGAGAGGTTAAGTACAGAGGAACAGTATTCAACTAATACAGTACTCAAATGTGCCACTATTCCTTGAGTAATTTGACACTAATTATTCACCCAACTCTAAAGACTGTGGGGCACCATATTTGGCAAATGTATTATTCAATATGTACCAGTAGGGTTGCACCAATACATCAGTTGCCTATCAGATCAGCACCGATAAAAGAGAAATTTACATCATTAGCTATTAGCTTTTTTTGGCTGTTGTAGCCGATAATGCTTACCAATAATTATGTATTCTGGCCAGAGCCCTGGACACCTAGGTTCCCTCTCCCCAACAGGGCCAGGGCCCCCGGATGCCTGGGTTACCTTGGGAAACAGTGGGTTTCCCCTTGCAGGCAGGCAGCATTCTAGCCTGCAAGGGGTCCTGCATGCACGTGTGTGGCTGCACACATGCACATGGCCAGAAGTACAGTCGGGCAGCATGGAGAGCAGCTCCCTGCAGGTAAGTCTATGAAGAGGAAGGTGAGTGGGGAAGAGAATAGGCATGGGCAGACTGAAGGCCCCACAATGCAGCAGAGAGTGGGGCAGGAAGCAGGACGGAGCCATGGGCAGCTCATCCAGGGGACATGGGGGAGGGCAGCTCTCTGCCACTTCACATACCCCCTCGGGGAGAGAGAGGGGGCATGTGCCCCCCCAGATTTGTGTGGGGCAGATGCAGGCTGCCTGCTGTGGGTTTGGGGCTCTCTGCCCTGCTGCCTTTGCCCTGGGAGCCCTGCACCAGTGACAAGCCCCTGCCCACCTGGCAGCAGTGGGGGCAGCAAGGTGTCCCTCCCACTGCCAGGTGGGCATGCAGTGCGCAGCCAGCATGCAGCTCCTGAGGCAAAGGCAGCAGAGCAGAAAGCCCTGAGCCCATAGAGGACAGCCTGCATCTGCACCATGCACAAATCTGTGGGGCACATGCCCCTCCCATGCCTCCCCGGGGGGTGTGCACAGCAGTAGGGAGCGCCCCCCCACCCCCGGACGAGCCGCCCATGGCTCCATCCTGCTCCCTGCCCCGCCGATTTAACCAGAGTAAAATCAGGTTATTGGATTGGCATCGGCTGATATGGTTACTTAATAATCAGCTATTGGTATTAGGCCAGAAAATCTTTAATCGGTGCATCCCTAGATAGCAGTGATCTGTGTCACATACATTTAACACTTTTGCTTACTATTTGACAAGTTCTAGCAGCTTACATTGCACAAAGTAAACCCGAGTAGCAAAAGGTATTAAAAATACGCTCAAGACAAAATAAACATTTTACTTGCAGAGGCAGTGTTTTGTGGATAATGGGCAGGCCAGGAGCCAGTACCACATCAAGATAGTTTTAAGGTATTTTTGAGATGGGACTTGGATGCTGGCTGATAAAATTGACATATGTTGGTGCCCAATGTGTGCATACCCCTCCCGTCCCCAAGACTAACCTTGAGACTCACAGTGCAGGAATAGATCCAGCTCGGAGACAAAAGGAGATACTGGAGCAGCAGAGAGAGGGTTTGAGGGAAGGGTAATATCCAAAAGACAACCGGAAGAGGATCAGACAGAGAGACAGACACAAAGGAGAAAACAAAAACAGGGAGAGGCAATGAGACTTGCATGAAAACCCTGAACCAAGAGACAGGAAAGACAGGCTGATAAAAGCAGACAGTAATATTTCTGTTCCTCCTCAGCAGTCTCTGTGACAGTGATTCAGAACATGCTGTGCCCTTCATAAATGCAGAGCTTAAACCAGCCCAGCACCTGACCCATCCCCCACCATACAACACCAAACAATCATCACACGCCATATCAATGTAATATGCTCCTACTGGGAAGCCCTGCATGGAAGGGTGACCCTTCAAACTGCAAGCCCCAGCAGAGGTGCTCAGCCTCCACCTCTCAGTCAGCTTACAGCAGGCCTTGTGTTACCTTCTGTCATAGCATCCTCTGTGAAATAACTTGTGGCCTCCAAAGCAGATTCAGCCTCTTCTGAGCTCAGAGCTGTACTTGCAAAGAAGAACAATATGATCAAGGCACATCAACAGCAGCACCCCTTCCTCCCATCTGCCACCACGTTACATATCTGTTGCCCTGGTGGCAGCTGCTTACATGGATTTTGAATGTGGAGTACTTCCCATATGTCTAGCCATCTTTCTCAAGCACCAGGACACAATACCAGCTCTCTGCTGACCATGACCTAGCCATCTTTCCATAACCATGAGCCTTTCATAGAGAACCTCTGCAGCATGATGCTCAAATAGTCCCCAACCCACTGGTGCTTCAGCAAGGAGATTCATAATCATTACTGAAGTATCAAACAACACATTATGGCTATGTACAGACAGTCAAGAAGCCTGAGGCCGAATCCCTCATAAGCTGACACAGACAGGAAGCAGACTAAGGAGCAGAGGAGGCAATCCCTGCCTCACTGGAGCAGGCAGCATAATCCAGGGCTGCAAAGCATCCTGGGATGCTGGGTGACTGCAAGTTAACTTGAACCAGGAAGGGATCTGGGACACAAGTTCCATAAACCGGTTTGACCTAAATCAGTTAAGTCTGATACTACATCCAACTGGGTTTACCTTAAACTGGTTTTGGTCATTTTAAAAGCAGTTTATGTGCACTGAACTTCTGTTCTGGTACAGGTTTAAACCAGTTTGATCACTTAAACCAGTTTGTATGTAACTTCTGTCTCTAGCGCACATGTTTGGCTAAGGGAGGACATTCCTGGTAGGCAGCTAGCAAGGAGTGCTGGAGAGAAGGAAGAAGAGGGCACTCACCTGGAGGCAGGTGCAATTTATAAAGTAATTTGAGCTTCTCAGTCAGGTCACCATGGTACATCCCACCTACAGGGAAGATATGAGAGAAAGCACCTTAGTGCCAAGAGTCACCAGCTGTTTGCATACTCCAAACAGACCCACAGCCTTCTTGTGCGAGTGATGTGAGGCCGTGCATGTTTTCAGCCACTACTGCTGCATGGAAAAAAAGCCATGCTACTGCCCCATGAACAACTTCCTTTTCTACCCCACAGCAAGGGATGGAGTCTAACCCATCTGGTCAGAGGACATTCTTACTTTGTCACACAGGTCCTTAAAAGACATTCCCCTCCCTCCCAGGTAAATGCCACCATTTCCCTATGGTTCCATGCTTGGGAGAGTTCAAACACTCTACAGCATCTCTCAGAAGACCACTTACTCATTCCTGTCACAAACTCCTTGAAGTTAATGAGAGAGTCCCTGTTCTCATCCAGAAGCCGGAACATCCGTCCCGCCAGCACAGGCGTGTGGAGCCCACAGGACCATGGTGTCAGACTGGCAAAGAGCTCTCTGAACTGCTCCAGGTCAATGCGATACTGCTCCAAATAAGGCAGGTTCTGGTCTCGGCATGCAACAGCAGTACGATTGCTCCCCCAGTAGCAGCTCATCAGGTGTTTGGCCTTTGAGGGGAAAGGGTTAACAGGAATCAGTCCACTTCTTCTCCCTTGAAAATTCTACAGCACCTTGCAACTGAGCACTGCAAAAGCACAGCAAGCAGGGTTCTGATACTCTTTTGAGACTGGAAAACTGCCAGCCCTCTCTTGCACACCAGCAGATGGAGGGAGAACAGTTAATGCTCATGGTCACGGAGCATTTCAGTGGCAGACGTACGAATAAAATTTAAGGTGCTTTGAATCCTGTTCCCCTACATTAGACATTAAATGTTCCCTTCCATCTACATTTCCCTCTGACATGGTATCACTTGAATGCTGTGAGCAGTTTTCAGTCAGCTTTGCCAATAAGATCAGACATATTAGAGCCAGCCTTACTGGCACCATCTATTCCCAAGTTCCACATCTGTTTGTGATGAATCAGACTGTGGGCTGAAACAGAGCCATCTTCTCAGACTTGGCTATCCCTCTGTGTATCTGACAGAATGAATGGGACACTTTTCTCCCCATGCCAGCTTCCTACCTTGAACACCACATAAAGCTCTTCTAATTCTTCCATAGAAAAATTTATATCACCAGATACAGCTCGGACCTAGGATAGGGAGAGACAAAATGAGCATTTATTTCTCTTAAAGCTGAAGGCACAGTGATTATTGTAAACAATGTATTACCCAGTGTGAGAAAGGATCTTGAAGTGCTGAGATACTAAGTCTGAGAATGGGAGGGGAAGGAATGCAAGATGATTTGAGACAGCTATGAGCTGCTATTGATCTCTGGAACAGGAAGATGCCAAAACTGCTGACACATGCAGAACAGCTCTACCCCCTTGAACCTCCTGAATAAGTACAACACTTCTTGAGCAGTTTTTTGCTAAGTGTATTTCCTGCCCTTGCTGGGCTGTAATCAGAACTGGGAACAAGTCACTGCTCCCTTTCATTTTATTTTGTTATTTATTTAGAACATGTATGACAGTGAAACAAGCACAGAGAGCTAGTCTGTGAACCAGCACAAAAAGAGCAAAGCTGCAGTGATGTACAAATATTTTTTCTGCAGCCCCAGAATCCTCTGCAGGATTTCTCACACCACAGCACAATCTCTGGCTACGAAGGAACATCTGCTATCTCCCCTTTCTCAAAGACTTAGTGTGATGAGTAAAATAGACACCAGTGGGAAATACTATGGCCTGCTGGTATTCCGTATTTTCCTTCCAGTATAATTCCACAAGGGCCATGTTTTAGCACTTTATCAGCCAGAACTGTTAAATTATATTAACATGAAGTAGAGTTACCCAAATCAGTAAATAAAGAAGCTATGGGTAATGTAAATAATGTAAGTCACCCTAATCCAATTTTGCTGAAGAGCAGTTTCCAGAGGGCTCAAAATGAAATATTTTAACAGTGCTATATTAACAAGCCAGTTGGTAGTCAATGTACTCTGGTGTCACCTACCACACTCCTCTTGGCTGTATCCTCCAGGGACTGAATCACCTTTAGTCTTTGCTTAAAGCGCATCTGCTCAATGTCATCCACCCTCAAGCTGCTGAATTTCTACAGTAAGGAAAAAAAAACCAGACTAGGTCATTGCCATATGCCAAAGAAAAAACATGTCCCATTTAGTGACATGTAGTCAGCAAATCAGGAACCACCTTATGGGTGACCTGCAGAGGTGGGCTAGCACTACAGAGAAGAGCAAGTATGTGTGATGTGCTGTATTGTTAGCCATTGGGAATCCACATGCAAATTCATGAGGCAGACATCCATATATTGTAAAGAGGCCTGGGGGAAAATAGGCTTTTCCTTTGTTGGACTAGTCAGACTGATTGCAGTGAAGTTCTCTTAATAAGATAGGAACCAGAAAGAACTGATAGGCAGTGTGATAATAGAGGGCATAATGACAGCAGGAGATGGCAAACAGGGAGCAGTAATAAGAAACTGTGCAAGACAGACAGCAGGAGGAGGACTGAAAGGGACAGAAAGATGACAGACAAAAATAAAAGAGGGATGGTAGCTAAGAAGAAAAAAAAAGTTGGCCAGAAAAAAAGCCAAGTCTTCCCACCATTCTTCCTCACTGCATTGGAGGAGAGGAGGTACCAAGTGCAAATTTCTGACTGCCCTGCTTATGGGAATAAACTTTTGTGTTTCTCCCACTCAAATAGCTTCTCTCAACAAAGTGGAAGGAATCTCTGACTCATTAGCTTTAACAGACACAGAGTCAGTTTGGTTGGCAAGATTTTGTCAAGTTGCCATTATAGCCCCCATCCATGTTTAACATGGAGACTGGTGGCCCAGCCCTGTGCTCTTTGTACACCCTAAACAACTAGTGGAGATGGCTGAAGTCTTGACTGAACAAGTACTGGGCTTCAGACAGCAAAGATGACTCAGGTAAAAGTTACCCAATGCCTGACCTCGTAGGATGTTTTGATGAGTTCAAAGATGTCTATTTCAAGTGGTTGATCTTCGCCACTGGTGAGCAAGGCATGCAGGTGTGGAATACATGGGGAAACGCTCTGCTGATTAACTACGTTGTCCAGGTACCTGTAGTGTGGCGGGGGGAAGAGGGAAGAGGAACAAAGCCAGGACTCTGTCAACCATCTGAAGAGAAGACAAGTAATATTCTAAATAAATTACCTCACTTCTTTTACACAGTCAAGCTAGTTGCCCAGGAGATGCTCCTTCCTCTGTCACTTTCACTGTAGTACAAATA
The DNA here is from genome assembly GCF_052110815.1 of Crocodylus siamensis. Lineage (NCBI taxonomy): Eukaryota > Metazoa > Chordata > Crocodylia > Crocodylidae > Crocodylus > Crocodylus siamensis. Next base: position 5,171,895 of record NC_143404.1, on the reverse strand, counting down.
ATTTTCATTTCATTACCCTCGGAGCCTTGTTTAAAAAAACAAACAAACACTGCGGGCGATGCTGCATTCGGTGCCAATCAACGTTTCAGTGGAGGAGACGTATATTTGCTACACTGAGTGATATTTGTCTTCTAAGGTGCTAAGAGGCTTCTCCTGTTAGAAGCCGTCACTGACACAGTGGGTTTGAATTCTCCATGGTTTTCAATCCAATAAAGCTTCAGGTTTCAAAACACAAGGTGGGCCATAAGAATGCACTATGCCAGGAAAAAAAGTCTGGAGGATTCTGGGGAGATGACGGACCCCTTCACACCTGAGCTTTCAACCCCAAAACCTTGTCTTCTAGAGACAGTAGAAGACAGTAAACTGAACACCTTTGAATTCCAGATGAAAGAAAGCATTTCCTCCTAAAACTGCTCTCTGAACCACTAAGCAGTGACAGCTGTGAGGGAATTAAAAAGGATTTCACACCAAACTGAAAGGGGAGGGTTTTACAAAGGGTACTGTTGTCATTCATTTAATTATAAAGGGAGAGTGAGTTAGGGGTACCTGCCCAAGACAGTCATGGCTTCACCTTCATCACAGCAATTTAGCAGCTTTTCCACGTTGGCATCAAGGATGGCCAGCGACACCTGCAAGATAAACTTGATGCCCTCATAGAAGAAGCAGTCGACAATGACCACAGCGCTCTCAAAGGGCATGACACTGAGAAAGAGGGTGAGAAACCAGGACAGGGAGATGGTGGAAATCACTCCCAACTCCTGCATCTTCTCTGACAGTTGTGGCAGGTAGTCTCGTGTGAGTTCCTCAAAGATACCCTGGTCCACTAACGCACCTAATAAAGGATGGAGACAGGAAGAAGTCAGACAATTTGACATCAAAGTACTAGGTCCAAAAAGTCCATGGTAGCTTTGGTCCATGGTAATAAAACACTGATGAGAACAGCATTATTATTATTAATATTATTACATGAAAATGTATAATTATATTATTATAAATATCTCATATAATCTCATATTGCAGAGGCTATGGCAATGAATCCTTGATTGATCTGTGCACCCCATCAAAAAGATGGGCAACATTTAAAAGCTCCTCTTAGCAACATGTTGGAAGATAATTTTTCTACAAGTGATTTGGCAGTATCTGGAGACTGCAGCACATTCTTTAGTACTTTGTCCAGTTTAAACAAAGAAATGTCAAATAAAGGGCATCTTAAATTTCCCTGGGAGACTTAAAAAAACCCCAAGAAACCCCACACTCAGCAAATGTGCCATTATTTTTTCTAATTTCAACCCATTACTCATAATTGTACTTCAACTGTCCTTTATGACTAATCTGGTCACATGGAAGAATTACATCTTGGTCAAACATATTTATCTTTAAACCTCTCCCTCAGAGAAAGTCCTCCACTCCTTAATATTCAGATACTCTGTCTTCTTGCTTAATGCATTTATGGTACAAAAGAGGGAGAATTTAATTATTCTAAAAGGACTGAATACAAAAAGTTTGCAGGAATTCTTTTCCACATTATGAGGTCAAAGCATTAATCTGTTAGTGTCCCCCCAATACCCACCTTTAAAACGCATAGCTTATTTATCAGTTGATGATTACAAGACATCCTTTCCTGAGTGCTGCTAGCTGTATCCTGGTAGACAATCCAAGCTTCAAGGGTGAATGCTATGAAGACTCACCTACTACCCTGGTGTTGTAGTAATCTGGCAGCATGCGCTCACACAAAGCCACGAGGAGCCAGAAAGCCTCTTCCTCATTACAATATAGCAACAGCACTGATGTCACAATGTTCATGGCCTAAACAAAAGGTAAAGCGAAATCCATATGCATGTAAAAAAGGAGAACAGGTGAGGAAATTTCGAGGGAGCAGTGGGTATTAAACCAGCTAAACTTAACAGGGATACACATCATTGCATTAACATGGATTTTGGGGGCTCGCACTGTTTCCAGCTATTGACTGAGTCAGCCTCTGGTGCAAAACTGCTGCTCCCTGTAGCAGTGGAGATAAGGCAACTCGCCCTTGAGCAGCAGTCTGATCTAAAACCTTGAAAGATTGTATTTATGATGAAAACGCCAAGACAACTTTTAATAAACCAGCATGAAGAGAACCCTTTGTATCAGACAGACCTGTAAAAATTCAAATTGAGTTTCTAGAGCACCTGTTTATGAAGTAATGAGTTAGAGGCAGTGCGGTAACAATGCAGCCGTTATGAACACCGGCCTCTCCTGCACTACTCAGGAAAATGAGTATTTCTCCTGAGCAAGCAAATGCAGTATCCAGGAAACAGGAGCTCTCCCTAATCAAATGAAATATGCAGTATCATTACAGACACTTGAGAAGGGCAGAGCAGATTCTGATTTACAGACTCCAATTGTATCCAGATGACCACTAAAGCCTTATGACATCATGGGCCCTGCCCTAGCACTAGACTCTAAAGGCTGCATCAAGGAAGCTGTTTGAAAAATCTGGCATGCCCACTGAGCAGGGGTGGTCAGCCTATGTTCTTACCTGACAGTATCCGATCGTGGGGTTTCGGAAAGCATACGCTGTCAAGACTCTTCGGAGGGCAGCAATCCCCAACTCGTTCTGGAAAGCTGGGTGCTCCGGCATGGAGCGGTGCAGGTCTCTCTCAATCTCCTCTGTGGCAAGGTTATACTTTCCCATTGACTTTTCCACCAGATCTGCATAGTATCCAGGATGAGTCACCATCTCATTCCAGGCCCCTGCAGCAACAAACAGTTATCAATTAAATTCCCTTATTTGCTTTCCCCAGTCAGCCCTTTCATTCTGATAGCCTCAGCAAAGGAACACAGATTGGGGTACTATGTGACCTTAGTAACTAGAAGCAGATTCTAGGGGTCAGAAACAAATCTGCAGTAAAAATCAGGTAAGTGTCCTGACTCCTGCACATCAACATTCAGGCAAAGCAGATCATGAAGTTCCTAAGGGATGAGGAAGGACATTTACAACACGCTGTCATTGGAACCATGACACGATCAAACATGCAACTATCACAAGCATAATTTCAGAAGCCCTCTCTATAAGGGAGGGAGGTTACCATATGATCTGGTTCTTAAGCCTTCAAATCAGATGGAGTGCATTTGTGACCAAATTATTTATTTCACTTAAAAATAAATGTTTGTGTCCAAACGGATCACATTTATCTCTTGCAACCTTTTTCTCAGAGGTCTCCAGAAATGTTATCTCCGACACTTGTCTGAGCATCCAGTAGAACCTCTCACCCGAAAATAAGAGCCAGAGCTCTCCACGAAGATTCTCTGGGATTCCTTTTTGTATCAACTCCCGGGTCTTGGCTGTGCGATACATACACATTCCTCTCCCGTATTCAAAGAAATGAATATTCCAAGACTCTTCCTTCATCTTTTCTTTTGCCTACAAAGGAATCAAGAGAACAATTTCGCTGGACTAAAGCATTTCCATCCATCTACATAGGTGAACTCGATACTCAACTCTGAACTGGACTGAGAAATTTCAGTGCCACTTGCAAACCATTCCTTCTTTCCGACCACGGATGTGCTACATAATTTATGAACCACTCCTCAGTATCAAGTTTCTGTGTTTTCACATCTGAAACATGAAAGTACATATGACATGTGACTAGAGACGACTTCTGTCATTCAAACAAGAGTTACTGGAGGATGTGATGGGTGGCACTCTAGGTCAACAAACACCACCTTTCATCTCAAAGGGCCAGTTTTAAACAGTTACCAAGTGAAGTGCGTTTTGTGACCCAACACTAATTCTTAAATCTCCTCTACAACACAAACATAACCAGTATAAGGAGTACTCTTAGAATACGGTTAAAATTCCCACATCTCTGTACCCAAGCTAAGACTCTTAGGAAGGACTCTAGAGGGAGGTGACACTTAAGGGGCATTTCTCTACATTACATAAGCACAAGAATTCAGCATAATTAGCAATCCCTGCTCAAGGAGCTCAGAACGGGAAAAGTTGGTGCTTAGGTCACAGCTATGAATGGCAAAGCTGAATGGATGCATAGCAGTGTCAGAAACAGGCCATGGAGATATACTTGGGCAGAGGTTAGGAGTCGGGAAGGAAGAGGAAGGTTTCACTGCACTAGCCTGTTCTAGACAGTGCTTTACTACATGACTTTCAAATGCACCACAGTTAATTGTCTTAGATCAAAAGAGAGTGAGCTGCTTACCACTTTGGGCCCCAAGAGCTCTTCGGAATTTCTCCTGAAGAGTTTGAGGAGCCCCTGTGAAGCCGTGGGAACCTCCCCTGTGCAGAAGCTGATGGGGTGGCTGTTTAAAGCAGAGGCTGGGCTGATTGGAAGTGGACTGCTGGAAGGCACCTCTGCAACTTCCTACAGAATAAGAATACAGTCTGAGAAAAATCACAAGCAAGTCTCTACTGATGTTCATTTTGCATTAGCGAGTGCAAGACTGAAGATCCTTCCATGGAGAAAGTACAGTAAAGACAATGACAGTGCGAGTTCTCCCTGCTGTTTGATTCATGCACTGCAGTTCAGCCCAGGAAGGGACTACCACCAGGGGGCAAGGGAGTTTAGCCTCTATGCTTGGAGCTCTACCAGGTTATGGCTCCCAGTGTTAGACTCCAGAAGACAGACCTATTTTCTGGAGGAAATGTTACAAAGAGCATTGCTTTGGAAGCACAAGAATTGGCCCCAAGGCCCCAGCACCCTCCTGTACCTCATTTCCAGGTTCCTTTATGCTCTCCTTCCATTCCCTGCCATTGCCACATGGGGTCTTGGAGGGTGTTTTCTGCAAGAAGTCGGAGATTCTCTGTACCAGGAAATCTCGGTCTTTCAGGTTGGCAAAAAGGAAGGTCATTTTACTTTTGGTGCTGATGGAGAGCGGGCTGGGTAATACACTAGAGCTGTCTGCTTTCTCAACAATTGTCACCTGAAAAGAGAGACACCAGCAATTTGGATCTAGCAGAGCCTACACTACCAGTTTATTAAAAGGAATGCTAACAAGAGATGTAGGTCAACACCTAACCTCCCATACGGCAACTGTAATCTGGACTTCCCTCCTGGTATTGTTTTTTTTTTTTTTTTACCAGCTCATCAAGAGAATATATGACAAGGTTGTATGTGTCATACTAGTGCAGGCTAGTTTTGCCACCCACCATCACCCCTGTTAAAAGGGCCTAAGAATAGATAGAAACTTATCAGCCAAGGTGGTTTGATTTCCTTTTGAAACCCCCTCATGTCCTGTAGCTCATACAGTACAAGAACTTCCCAGTTAACTTCCTGCAGAGGAGGACAGACATCTTACTGCCCTCACCACATCACTGAACTACCTTGAAAATTGAAGTAAGAACATGCAATGCGACTAGGACTGACAGTTCCCCATTTACTAAGCTGAATACAGGCAAAAGAATATGAAAGGTATTTTGTAAATGAACTTCTTTTGAACAAGGTGTGTTCACCCTGCCCTGCATGTAGACAGCTGTGTTAAGTGTGCAACAACCAGCCTGTCTCCACTTCCACAGAGCAGAACAAAAACCCTGCAACACCATTTTTCTAGTGCCCCTGCCCCTCCATTGTGCACATATAAAAGAGTTTTGTGCTACTGTTCCCCTTTCCTTCAGGCTCAAAAGCAGCCATTATCAAGAGCTACTGAAAGAGCTGTGCCAGTCTCATCAGTTCTGCTGGTGCACAAACAAGATGCATTTCAGCTTCATTAAAAATAGAGGAATACATCTACCTGTTCTCTACCTTCACTTCCTTCTTTGTTACTGGGGTTTAGAGACAGAATTGTCTTTCAACAAGGATTGTGCTTAGTCTTCTACTACAATTATTGCCAAAGCTGAAGGAATGCTCCAGCATCTAACTAAATAGCTAGTTCTTGGGGAAACAGTTAATTCAACACATGGATTAACCCAGGAGTTGAAAGTCAGGACTTGTAAATTTGCAAGCCCCAGAAACACTCAAAACCTAAAAAACCAAAGGGCTGTGGCCATGACGCACACATGGATCTTTACTTAAGAGATTCCCACCTCCCGGAGCGGAATGATGAGATGGCAGGCTTCCTCTGCCTTGCTAGCAAAACAGATGTAATTGTTGGAAACAAACATCTGGCCAGGGATGTGCATCTTGTTAAAGGGAGTCCACAAGGTGCAGTCTGTATGTCCATCTAGACGTTCATCCTTTGGCAGCCGGAAGGTGGCACGGTAGCATTCATTTTTGGCCCGAGCATCCAGATCTCTGGTGGGGAGAGAAAATAATAATGCTCGTACACAGAAAGGCACAAGGCACCCTACCTTCTGTCCTTCACACCCTAAAGCCTTCTACGGGCTCCTTCAAGTCCCAGCTTACAGACCGTGTTGTATTTTCACTACTCCCTTTTAATTGAGCTGCTATTCTGAATTGCCCTCTTTGCCTTCCTATTTCAAGTAGGTCCCTACAGACACTTCCTGCAGCACAAAGTAGATAAAAAGTTATACTTCTCCATCTCCTAGCATGTGCTTTAAGGGAAACATCACCACAAAACTGAAGCTGTTGAGAAGGGAGCAACTGTACAGTGCTGTTGCCAAGTGGCAGTACCATAGCAGTTCGCACAGTACTCTGAGGATGTAAAATGCTAAGTGTGTTTTGTGATTAATAAAACCCTGGACTGCAGACAAAGGAGACCAGAAGAGCATTTGGGAATACGGAGGGATACTGACAACATGTCAAAACAGTTGCAGACCTCCCCCTTCCCAAACTATGTTTCTGCACCAGAGCACCATCCATAACAAGTCCAGACATCATCTGAAGAAGCAAATCCTACTCATGCAATTCCTTTCAACCCTTCCCAAGACATGTGGGAAAATACACTGGACTTGCTTATAAAATTAATGATCTATACCAAGCTGGAAGAGAACTAAGCACAGCTACAGGGATGATGGGTTAAATGACACAAGGGCCCCAATCCTGATTACTGAATAAGTGATACATAACACTGCAGGCTCATTCCTTCAATCCCCTGCTTCCTTTCTCCCTTCCCATTCTCCTTGCTGGAAATGCACCTTTTGAGTGCAGAGATGTTCTTGAGAGGCTTCCTGGGCTTGGGCAGGGTCTTGTCTTCCAGGAAGCCCTCATTGTCCAATAGCTGCCGCATGGCAATGTTAGCCAGTTGCTCCATCAGCTTGAAGGTCTCGTTGATGTTGAGGAACATGGAGAAGTAAAGCTCACTATCCCTGGTGCTCACTTTAATACACTCAGGGAACAGCAGTGTTGCATTTTTTTCCAGCTGCGTCACATCCACCCACTGGACCACCAGCGTCACTGAGGAAACACCCAAAACAAAGCCAGCAGTTCTAGTGTGATGCAAGACAAACTTAGTCAGAGGGACAGCCAAAGTTGCCAGCAAAGTCCTCACACTACTATTACTTTTTACTGCTTCTTTTCTCAGTCATGGGCAACTTTTTGCTTTAGATTTCACCCTGGATCTCCAGAAATACTTTATAATAAAGGAGGCACTTGGGGAAACAATGGGCTAAGAAATAATGCAGGTTCCTTTAATAATATTTGCCAGGTAGGAAATGCAAATTTCTCAGGTTTTTATTTTTTCTCCTTGGCAGGAGACCAAAAACCGCTGATATTTGTAGAATGCCATTCCCAAAAGAGAACCACCAAATCATGGATTACCTGGTTCCACAACAGGTTATGGGTAAAACTTTCTAAAGTGCTTAAGAGACATGGGAGCCTGAAGCACATTTTCAAAAGCAACTTAGGCTCTTTGATTTCTAGTGAGACTCAGACTCTAAACTATGTAGCACACACAAACAGGGATCAGGGTCCTAAGTCACTGAGTGGCTTTTGAAAATGTTACCCAGAAGTCTGGAGAAAGCTGGATGAGACACGTAAGACGAGGCCATACATTTGTCTACTATAAGCCTCAAAGAGGATTCCTCTGCAGAAAAATGTTAGCAGCAAAAAGGACCCACACAAAGGGCCAACCACCCCAAGGAAAAGTGGGAGTTGTCAGGTAAGTACAACCAGCAGGCTACTAACTCACCCTCCTTGCCCAATAGGAAGGAGTAGAAGCAGAGGTGATTGACAGTCAGGTAGAGCCAACCCTGTCTTGGAACACGTCCTTTCCAGTAGCTGCAGGAATAGTAATTGACCAGCTTTTCCACCTCAGGCATCCCAAACTGCTTCCGCATCTTCAGCTCTGCCTCCTTGAATTTACCTGGGTCCTCTTCACTCTGGGGTTGCTGATTCTTGTTCTCTTCAGCAATAATGCCCTGAAGGGAAGAGACAATGGTGACAAATTAAAAGGTCACTTCTGTTTTCATTTACAGAGTTAAAGTACTGCAAGTGGTAGCTGGCGACTACTGCTTGGAGAGACAGAAAGAGAGAAGGAAAGAATGTGGCAAGGAAACCACCACTAGATTTAAGTTAAAGATAAAATGAAGAGACATTTCATAAGAACAAATCAGGCAGCTTGGAATCTCGGTGAAGGTGAAGTGATGCCCGAACACATACTTACAGCTACTGCTCACAACAAACGTTTAGTGACCTTTGTATGACTGGCCTTGGAGCACTGAATACATCATCCAAGAGACCTGGGGACAATTTCCGTTATTAACGAGGAGTGAATATGCCTCCTACGAGGGAGGAAAAAAACTGGACAAGGATGCGAAGGAGTCTCAGGAAGAAAACCTCTCAAAGTTACAATCAGGAATGAGGACTTTAGAGGTTTAATTTTCCTAGATTATAGTACAGCCCTCCTCCTTTGTGGAGATTTTTCTTTCCCTTCTCAATCCCAACTACAAAACTGCTACTCACTTGGAGTGTCACTCTGCTCCTACTTCTGCAGAGGTGCCAGGCAACTGCCATGTGAGTTTTGTGAATTGGAGTCTTCATTTTCAGAGGTCCTAAGCATATGGAAGTCCACCAATTCTAACAGATGGAAGCTACAGCAATCCTTGATAAAAGTCCTCAACTTCCACCTTTACTCTAAATGTTAAATATTTCTCTTCTAATGAAATTCAAACAGCAAAGAACCAGAATGAGAAGCTGCCTGAGAATTGCAAGCCAGTGCCTGTGTTCCCTCTCTCCATCAAGTTACACATGTTGGTTTGTGACTCAGATCTGGGCTGCTTCCATATTTCTATTGTTAAGAGGGAGCTATTTTTAGAAGACTCATGAGTCTTTACAGAAATCCTTAAGGAAAAGATAACTTTGAAAACTGAGCAGTTTCTCAGTACATCATGGTGTACAGTGACCTTCCAAGCAAGCACAGCTGCCTTTTTCTAATGACAAGATGGCAAAGCCAGTGCCTGGTTGCACTGTCATTTTCAAACCATGTCTTTATCACTTCCGCCCTCGACTTGGAAGACGGTCATCATGTTAACTCCTTGCATGGCTGTCAGTTCTACTGTCCAGATCATTTCCAGGTTTTCAGAAAAGTGTACACAAATGTCTGTGGCTGCAAGTACATTATGCATCCATCTAACAGAGGATGCAAAACTTATCTGGCCCTGTGGACTGGACGAGTAGCATGGGACTGGTCCCTAGGCTGGATCAGACCCATGGAACCTATCCCCCAGACTGGATATGGTGTCTGCTCTAGCTGGTCTGGGACCCATGCTGTGGGGGGTGTGGATCCTGGAGTGGTTGGAATGGGCACTGTGTGACACAAAGCCCAGTCACAGGTGGGTAGTAAGGATCCTAGACTATGCCAGATACAGCACATGCTTTGGGAACTGCTCTACTCCAGGGATTCTGGGACCCGCTAGGGCAGGTGTCCCATGTGACAGACATAGAACTGCTGGGGTAGGTGTTGTGTACATCACACATCCTGAAGTGGGCACTGCGTGGCACAGTCCAGTCGGGGCAGGCACCACATGTGGCCTGTTGCCTGCTTCAGATAGTGTGGGATCCACGCTACATGCACTCAGCTGGACGGCACCACATGCACTACCTGTTTCAGTCACTCCAGGATCTGTGCCACACACCCACTCATGAGGTGCAGACCTGGAGTGGGTGGAGTTGGTGCTGTGTGCAGCATGTGTTCTGGGCCCTGCCCACAGGGCTGGTCCTGCACACACTGTGCCCCATTTGGATCTGCTCAGACCCTGGGGCAGCATCAGGGTCTGGACAACAGGGCTCTTTCCAAGTTTGATCCACAGGCCATGTCTGACACCCCTGATCTAGCAGTCAAGAATACAGGTAACATATCCTATCCTAGTCTTCAGCTTTTGCCCATTAAGAGATAAGAGTTTTTTGCTACTCCCAAAAGTCAATTTTGGGCTGAGAGAGGAAAGCAAAATCCAGAAGTAAGGCTCTTCACCAGAAATATTTGCAATCCTTGCCTACTCCGACCTAGAGTCTGACAGAAAAGGTATATCCACCAAGGTCAGCTGCTGCTACAGCACACAGGGCAAGAGACAATCCATTGCATACAGGAATGTAATCAACATCAATCAGCCAGGGCAAGCTGTGTCTGGCATTCTAAGGCTGTCCTTCCCAAGGTACTATTCCTACCAAGAAACTGCCAGAGGACTGGTTTATCTGCCTCCTTCTCCGTCTCCACTGATGCTGCAAGAGCTGACAGTCCCTACTCCACTACCAATGGCAACGCTGGCCACTCTCCAAAGAAATAAGTCAGACCTGTTCTCCAGCATCAGCAAGTCAATCTCAGTTTGTCTTTGTTACCTGCACAAGCTGCAAAGATTGTAGGGTTTGTCTGAATCACAATTCAGTGCAAGGTGCCCAAGTTACTCTATACCACAGAGATTCTTGACAGCCCTATTAATGGAAAGGCATTGTTTATAAGCTGGAATTATCTGGAAACAAATATGAAGGAGGTAAAAGGAGTATAACACACTCTTCCCATTTCTCTCTGCCAAAAGTTCAACCCACTGGAATGATGTTAGACAGGCAACACATTTTAATGAGTTACTGCAGAATGTGAAATGCTGGCTGCTTGGAGATCTCCCGCACTGTCCCCATGACTTCTACTGTGAGTATGTGTTAATCCTGTGCTTTGGTGGTAAACACAGGTTGCTGATCCACTGTAAGTTTTTATGTGAAGACTTGAAGTTTATGTCTCTCCAGAGAAGCGTGCAGATGGAACAGCCTCTATGGAAACCTCCTTTCCAAAAGGGAAAGGCTCCCCATTTTTCTGCCAAGGAGCTGAAAGCCCTGCAAGGAAACATGTGCCCTTACGTGTATTTTGCCCTTGACAAAGGTGGTGATGTCTTCCTCACTGTCAAAGATGGAAAGAGTCTGTAGCAAGTTATTCTCCAGCCATTCCCAATGCTTTGTGATCTCCTTACGGGATGAACCTAACAGTGGAAGAAATAAGAATAGTTAGAGCACATTCTTTTTTTTTTTTAAACTACAAAGTTCACAGTGAGAATTTAATACAAGTATTGCTCCACACAGCAGAGGCCAAGGCACCGCAAACCAGCTAGCGAGACTCATGCTAGGGAATCAGCAAGTCTGGCCTTTTACAAATAATGGGAATCATTGTCCTCACAGCTGAAGATGCCCTACTAGTGATGAAGCAGCATTCTCTTCTGGCAGGTTGCAGCCTACCTCCTGCTGGGGTTCAGCAGATGCATTCCCCCCACCCAAAAAAAAAGAATTTCACAACTTGGAAAAGTTTTCCAGGTTCTCATTGTTAAAATTCCAGAGGATAAAAATACAGAAAACTTTATGAAAACCCTGTAACTTCAGAATAAATGGACTTGGTGCACCCCTGCAGACCAGCTTCATTCTCTACTGCTGTGCATGATTGCCAAAGAGCATGTGGACTTAACAACTAAGCGAATCTGAAACATTCATGCTATAAAATACTGCTGTGCCGCTTATTTGGGATATTTAGTTGTTTGTTTTTTTTGAAAGCATATTGTTTGCAGTCTCCTATAACCATCCAGACCAGGAGACCCCACAGAGGGCAAGCTTCATCCCTCTAACTCTTTTACAAATTTCTGTTTTAATAAGAGATTTTTCCGTTCATCATGGGCTGTGTCTTTTAGCTTAATTGTGCACTGAAGGCAGAACCCTTGGCTTCATGTGTCAGCCTACAGTAATGGAAGTCAGCTGTTCGCTGTTATAACTTCAAGTGAGAATGAAGGCAAAGAAAACAGCCAAGAAATTTTAAAAAGTGCAAGGTAGCAAACAAGGTATCAACATTATGAAGTACAACTTGAAAAATGACCTGGATTAAGTGTAAGCTATCCACATATTTTTTCCCTCTGCAAATTCCAGTAAAGCCTAAATTCCACTTCAGCCACGTAAACAGAACTCCTTCCCCATTGGACACGGGAGAGAAGTGAAATTGCTAAGAATTTTTAATTAAGCATTTCAGTTCTTCATGACAGTGTCCATTCTCCAGTACACTCTCCACACAGGGCTATCAGCCCGTACCAAGGGTGATGGAGGAACAAGAGGTGCTGGGGGAAACAGAAGATACAAGCAAGTCCCTTTAGCTTCTGATCTACCTGAGGTTAATAAGTGGCTGCCTCAGCAAAACAAGTCACAGATGAGGTCTGCTGTTGGACACAAAACCCATCCAAGACTCTCTGTGGCTTTTCAAAACAAAATAACCCCAACATCTGAAACCAGAAGTCTTGTGAACAGTGCTGTCTCAGAAGACCAAGGAGCTATGAATGCATGTTTTCTACCCACCAAGTCAATGAAGCATAGACTACAGGTATACCCAAAGACAAGATGAAAGGATCCCTGCAGTCTGCTGTAACCACTGTTTAGAGTTCAATGTATTTATCACTGTTGACAGTTCTAAATGCCTCAAGTTAAAAGGCATCCACGTATTTGACCAGTCCTTTACATTTGGAAGAAGCATGTCCAGTGGTTCGGAAAATGGAATGAATCTGAAGTTCCCCCACCAGCTGTACCTCTCATTTCATGGTTGTAGGTGGAGAGGTCTCTCTGCAAAAGTCATGCAGAGTGCTGTTATACCATGTATGCAGCTGTGTTGTGCACTCACAAGTTAAAAAGTGCTGAAGTTGGGGTTACAAGCTCGAACATAAGTCTGCTTGCATTTATCTAGTACAACAGTCTCTAAATGCACCTATCACACCCTGCTTCTTAACTAGGGTACTAGACTCAATCATTACAACATGGAATACTAGCATAACAACTTCTTGTAATATTCTGCTTTTCCACTTAGATTAAATTTATGGTCAAAATGAATGATTCATTATATAAAACGTCCACCAATAAAACGAGAGCACCTTTTTTTCCTCCAAGGTATAGCATTTTATCACAGAGACTTGCTATCATTCCCATTTAATACAAAAATGCATTCATAGAGAACAATTCAGGGATTGAGATAGTTAAAATAGTTATGTAGTTGTGCATGTATGGTATACCATTCCTTAGGAGCAGGGCTTCATATATAGCGCCTTTGTGCTCAGTTTCATAACAGGTATTATATAAACCCACTTTGTAACACATACACCAAAAAAACACTGCTTCTTTCCACTCAGTTTCTTGCTCACAACCATTTGCTTATCAATTGCCAAAGTTTCTCACTACACTGAGTCAGCCCAATACAAGTCTGGCTATATTTTCTCCACCAACAGGTAGGATCTGAAGCCTTAATAACCAGCCTTCTCAGCCAGATAAGCGGGGATGGTATCCAATTCAAACCTGGAATTGGGCAACAAGAAATAATTTCAGCAGTAAAATAGTAGGGGCTCAGGTACTCAGCTGGTGCATAAGACTTGAGTTCTTTTGACCTATTCCTTTCAGAAAAAAAGATCTCAGGCTGGGTGTAATAAAAAGAAGGGCCCCAGCAACATGGTGAAGGTAGCTGTGGGTGTTGTTCAGCACCATGAATAACCTTATTTCTCCACTTCAATGCACTTCCTCATGTGTTGTACTCTCAGTATGCAGAGCAGAACACAGTAGTTGCTATGACAAAGGAGTCCTTGTGGGAAGTGGGTTTACATCGCTGTGTGCATACACACACACACACACACACACACACTTTTAGGATCTCTGCCAGTTTGGGCATCCTACGCAGCCCAAGGGTTGGCTCACTGGCTGTCAAGATTCTTGGCAATATTAGCTCACTTGTTATGATCCTAAAAATGAAGTGTTAAAAGTTGTAGACCTAAAAAAAAAAAAAAAGAAAAAAAAAAAAAGAAATGAAAGACAGAATCTGTCAACATTCAACAGGAGCAGAACTAATCATCTGAAGAAATGATCAAGTAGCTTGCTTTGGTGCAATGATATGTATGCCAGCACTTGGCAGGAGTTGCAGCAGTACCCACCACATGCTACTGTCCAATAGATTTGTGAGTCCTGGGTCTGGTGAAGGATCCGATAAGGGGCAACTCTAGCGCTGGAATCCAAAACCACGTCTAATGTTCCCACAAGCAGACCTGGGGGAAAAAAAGATGTGAAAATAAACTCTAACTGGAATTAGTCAGAGAGTTTGGTTAAGCAGAAAATGCAGCCTCAGCAGGATAGAGGCAGCATGTGCTCCTTGCCGTTCCAATAGAATGGCGGAACAATAGCACCTTAGTCTTGAAGGGATGCCCACCCCATCCCAAGGGAAAACAAACCACACCAAATAGCTATGGTTTACCCTACTGTTAAGGATTCCACAGTAAAGGTTACAAGCAGATGTCTTAAGCCTTAGGCTGACTCCATTCTCCCTTTAAACTTTCAGTGAAAGAAGATAATCCCTTTAAAGGTTTTGTAATTAGACCCAGGTAAAGACATCTGCTGGAAATACTCAAGTCTAGAATAAACAATTTTCCAGTGGGAAGCACTCAACAGACCTTATTCAAAAAACGTGAAAAACTTGGCTGTGAAGCTTTGCTTCCAGCATGAAGAATGCTCCTGGGTAGCCTCTGAGGGTTTCACTGACATACCAAAACCACTACAGAAGGATACAGATTCTACAGTTTTCCTGTCCATATCAGTCAGTGATGTATGTTAAGATCTCCAAAACCCCAAAATATACCAGAGACATTTCTACACTATAGCTTTCAGTGCAAATAGCAGACAAGAGAGAGCAGTGAGCAAGTGTTAGTAAATGCCGGCATTTGCAGACCTCAGTGATGTCACCAGAAGACAGCTTAAACTCAAAGATTTCTGGATTAACAATTTAGAGGAGAGGCAACTTCAGTGTGCAGAGGCAAGAAGGTGGTAAGAAGATACCCTAACTTTACAAAGGAAAGTACTCCCGGTATCCAGTACCAGGGAGAGCCGCCAGAGAAATGCACCAACCAGTTTGTTATTGGGGTTGTCTTATTTGCTAATGTGCTTATATTGAAGTATTAAAGATGTTACAGAATTCTCATTCAGGGGTCAGAGGGATCACGAACCTAAATCTCAGTCTCTCTTGTCAGATAAGGAGTGAATCATCAGGCTGTGAGGAACTTTTTCTTTCCTTTTTTGCCTTAACTAGTACTACCCAAAAGGTACAGAAGGATTTTAGACATGCTTTCAGATCCCTTCAGAACATTTAACCACATGCTTAGCATGTAGCTACTGCTCTGGTGGAGAAATAACATGCACTTAAGTGAATAGGATGGTTTCCCAGTTCCCATTTTCTTGATACTGTTTGCTGACCACAAGGGGCTTTTATGGAGTCAGAGGTGAAACAGCCTGTTTCATTTCCTCCTAAATTTAGAGTGAAGCCAAAACATCATCTTTTCAGATGTAAAACGGATCAAATCACATTCTGAACAACATTAAGGATGGTAAAGTAAAACCCTCTGAACTTTGCAACTGCCTCAAGAGATGGGAGGACAGTGAAACTGCACCTCCACTGATGCTCTGCAACAGCACTGTGTTAGCTGAAGCTTTGCTCTACTACACAAAACCAATATGAGAAGTTTAACAGGTTCTTATAAAATGTTGACAGTTGTTGCTCTCCCAAGCAGTGATGCTATCACAGTGCTGCACTTTCTTTTTAGAAAAAATTCTGGACACAAGTGCCATTTTAACTCAACTTAGAGCTAAAAGCCTGCTAATTCAACATCTGCAACAGTCAGTTTTATTTTTACATTTGCTTATCACTGGATACAAACCAGTCATCTCCTGCCCTTATAAAAAGACATAACTACCATGAGTACCGTATTTCTTAAAAACTGCATGTATGGAAAAAAAAAGTCTTAACACTCAATCTATTTATTCTGTAAACTTTAGCTTAAAATAATCGGTAGTATTGGCGCTACCATTTTAGGGTTTGTTGTAGTTTTCATCATTACTGAAGCACTCCCAGATACATCAAAGCTATAAGGCACGATCACTCATCTATTTCAAGGAAGCTTCTGCTCTTTCAGCTTCTCTAATTATTGGAAACTTTGCTTGGGACATGCTATTTCAATGATCACATTTAAATATAGTTATTCTTATCAAATTTCCAGATGACAAATTATGCACACCTATAAGCAAATGGCAATTGTTTTTGTGATAGCCGATGCAGGATCAGACATCTCCAAGCTTCTCCCTGCTGTCTCGCTGTTGGTCTCAAAGAACAGACCAAGGTTTGCCCTGGGACAATTCCTTATCGGCACAAGCCTCAGCTCTACTGCCCTTCCACAAGACCCAACAGGTGCAGCAGGGAAACTTTGCCAGGTGATTGTGAAAGAATCTTAGGTGCCCCCTCTCTATCCCAGTAAAAGGGGCCAGCCTGGAATATCACTCACTGGAGATCACACTTTACCAGAGGCAATCAGTAAAGTTACCAACACCAAAGGATTTATTGCAAAGAATACTTCTTTCCTTCCTGGGACATTGTAATTGCCCTAGTTAATGGCCCATGTCCCTGAGATGCCTTTGTTATGGTGGGGCTGAATTTTCCCATTAGAGGCAGATAATACATTGGGTGTTTGTCCCAACGACAGCCCTTTCTGCTATGGGTTTGGAGTGGCAATTGTTCTTGCCCTAGTACAGTGGTTCTCAAATGGGATGCTGTGGCTTCCTACCGTGCCACAAATTCCCCTTAGGGGTGTAAACAGCCAGGTACAACTACCCCACATGCACTCCTATGGCATTAGGGCTCTGATCAGAGCTGGCTGGTGCAGTGTAGTATTTCTGGTCCAGCCCTTCCCACGTTCCTCCTGGAAACAGAGGCGTGTGGGACAGTTCCACTTTATTGCCAGGAGAAGCATAGGAGAGACCAGACCAGAAATGGCTATGCAGCACGAGGCAGCTCCTACATGCTTTAGGCTAGTTAGAGCTCAAATGCAGGAGCACATGCACATACCACACCCCTTCTGGGGCTGGTTGTGCAGCCAGGCACTCTAGGCAATTTTTATCTGGAAGAGGCAGAATAGGGTTGAGAAGCACCGAGGTAAACTGAGGCAGCACCAACAGCTGTTCTCAACCAGAGGCGTCACCACAATCCAAAAAGCTGTGGAGAGGTGCCCTGACTTAAAGAAATTGGGCCAGAAGGGACCTCCAGAGCTCATCTAGGACAACCTCCTGCCTCAGGCAGGATCATCCCTAACCCAACCATCCCAGACAAATCCATCAACTAAACTCTACACAAGACCATCATCAACCCCGACTCAAAAAAGATTGAGAGCCACTGCCCTAGTAACACAGTCGCCCAGTGATACTAGATTCACCTTCTCTCTGCCCCCTTGGCATATACACAGCTCTTAACTAGAAACCTGGCTGTAATTTTTTATCCAAAATTGTGAAGATACACACAGAGAGCCTAACATAATCTACGCAGTGATAAGAATGGCATCAATGATTACAGTCTATTACTGACTTTTCGAAGAGACCAAACATGTGGTTAGTCAGATCAGCCTCAGAACAAGCATCTGTCTGAACCCAACAAACATTCCTGCTTTGGGGTTGGTTCATGGACAGCATCTTCTGGCTTTTAACCGTGTGTCATTTCAAGAGTTGGAGAGGAAGAATTCAATTTCCAGCCCAACTAAAAATTTCCCAGGTGAGCTTGGGAAAAAAAAAAAAATCTCTCTGTGCCTCAGTTTCCCATCAGTACAAGGTAGAATATTTGGCAGCTCTCAGCCCTGGTCTGTCCTTTCTACTGAAACTTTCGTCCTGCGCGCACCAGGGTGAGGGGGAACCACTGCCTTTAGACAGACATGCTGTCATGTGCAAGATTGTAGCCTTGAATGGTCATCTCTGAGGCACAGCCAGCCTCCTACATGCGGTGGCCATCATAGAGGACATTCCCATTTTCTGCTAGTCTGTCCTCTATGGATACAAAATCTGACACCATTATATCCTCTATTTTTCTCTTTGAAAGAAAAACAGAGAGCATAAAGGCATTGGGTTTCATATTGATAGAGAAGGGACAACTGGACTGTCCTCTATGATGGCCACCCTACTCCTACAACCTGCACATACAGCATCTAGCACAACACAGCCCTCATCTCGGCCGCGGATGTTTTATACAGACTCGCCTGCACCAGGGGCTGGCAGACTATTGGTTTCCAAAATAAATTACTCAGAATACTTGCCACAACCGAGTGCCAAGTGCAAGATAAACACGCCGGACACGCCTGCTTCAGCCTGGAGGCACGTCCTCCTCCAGCCGATCCATGCGTGGCCCCTGCTCTCCTCCCGCAAAGTGGGAAGTGGCGGTGCCTGCAAGGGCCTGCTGCTCCTCGGGGCCCTGGGTTTCTAACGGCGATTGCTAGGCTAGGCTTTTTCGGAAGAGAAACGGAAACAAACCAAGGGGAAGACTCAGTCGCTTCAGGCGAGAGCGGGATGGCCGTCGCAGAGGACACTCTGGTTTTCTGCTCCTCTGCTGATACAAAACCCAACACCTTTATGTCCTCAATTTTTCTCTTCAAGAAAGAGAACACGTTTCTCTCCGCGGGGAAAACCAAGGACATAAAGGCATCCTGCAAGCATCTTGCTTAGGGCAGCCATCGCAGGGGACAGTCCAGTTGCCTTCTACTGATACGCCTTTACGCCCTCTGTTTTTTCTCTCAAAAAGAAAAACGCATTCTCTTTCTCGAAGAGAAAAACCACGGGAATAAAAGGCGTCGGGTTTCGTATCAACACGCGACACCGGCTCGGTGCCACGGCCGGCTCCCCGGAGAGACTCCAGCTCTCCACGGGGCCGAGGGCCCGCTCAAGCCCTCACCTTCAAACCCAAAAGACAAAGCCCAGCATCACTGCAGTCTCTCGAGGCGCCCGGCGCAGCGGCCCTTCGCCGCGAGCGCGGCCGCGGCCTGCGAGGAGAGCAGCGGCCCCCGGCCGGGCGAGGACCTCAGGCCGTGCCGCGGGGGCCAGGCCGCAGCTGGGCCTGAGGCGCCGTGTCCCGCCCCAGCCTAGCCTCACCCGTGAAGCCGCCCCCCTTGCCGTGGCCGCGGCGCCGCTGCAGCAGGAAGAAGGGGTTGGCGCGCTCCGTGACCCACAGCGCGCCGGCCAGCAGCACCTCCTCGGGGCCCAGCCACATCGCGCCGCGCCGCACCGCTCGGCTCGGCCCGGCCCAGCCCGGCCCGGCCCGGCGCCGCTCCTTGAGGCCGGGCCCCGCCGCCTCCGCCTGCCCGCACGCGCCCCCTGGCGGCCCCACGCCTCGGCGCCGGCTCGGGCCCGCGGGGCCAAAGCGAGGCCCAGCCCCCGCCTCAGGGAGCCGTGGCCCCGCGCCGGAAAAAGGGGCGAGTGGCGCTCGGGGGGCCGACAGCACCGACCCTCACCCCGTGTGAGCAAGGGGGTGTCGGCGCGGCGAAAGAGCGGGTTTTCTGGGGGGCGATTTTGTCTCGTTTGGGACGCCGGCGTTCTCGCGTTTCTCTACGACCTTTTTTTTAAGTGATGTCTTCATATTTTCCCCCGCTCCAGTGACAGGGAGCGCCTCCCCCGAGATCCTGCCCCTGCCTGTGTTTCCAGGCGGTTCGCGTCCTCGCGGGTGGGGAGAGGCCCGGTACCACCCATGAACCGGGGGCCTGGGGGAGTTTCCCCATCTCCGTGAAATCCTATGAAATAGGGACTGCAGGAGAACTTTTAATGTCTTTTCTCCCATGCTCAATTAAGGGAGTTCGGCCTGAAAGCTTGCCCTTCAAGACTTTGGGGGGGACGGACAACATCTTGTTGGGTTAATCAAAGATGTCATCGCTACTAGGAGCACCAAAGGGCGTTTCTGTCGACGCGTTTCACGGGGCACGAGGACGGCACGCCTGGCTGGGCAGGGCTTCGAGAGGTGATGAGGACAGCGCGGGCACGAAGGGAGGACCGGTCTGTCGCTCACCTGGGATGATGAGGCCCATGGCCCATAGCCTGGTCAAGTCATTAACTGAGCACAGGGAGGAGGCTGGAGGCTTGAGCTTTTGAGCTGTAGCATTGCGGTGCTTTCAGTGCTGCATATCCCATACGCCCGTCCTCCTATTCGCATGTACTGCGGAGAGAGCAAGGATACCCCTTCCTACAAGCACCTGCCGCTGCGCCTGTGTGATGGACGGCACCGCACGCAACCCCTGCTCTTCCCTCAAGCCGTCTCCCTCAAGTTATCTACACGGCTTGGAGGAGCAAGCAGCAGCCTAACGAGCCCCTAATGCTAACGTGACACTCCACAGAAGGAAGCACAGCGATTTCATGGCTGTTGAGAGGGCATTCTCCATTCATATATATATATATATATATTTTTTTTTTCTTTGTACAGGTTAATCCGGAAAACCTGGTTGTCCCTCCTCTACGGCTGCAAAGTGGTTGCAGCAAGACCTGCTTTACAGAGGGCATTAGCTGGACCCTTGCTGATTTCCTATTTTGAACTGAAATGTCCCTGTGCCAGCACAGCTATAATTTGACAGACTAATGCACTTATATAGTAAAATATCAGGCAGATGAAATATCTTCCTGCACAGACCCCTTGGGATCCATTGAATCTGATATTAACTAACACTGATTATTTAAATGCTCTTTCCGGTCATATACACTGTAATTTATTGGCAGGAGATGCCAAATGTTGCTTTATAAGTGGCAGTGGCCTTTTTTCCTAAACTCCTGCTCTCAGCCTTTTTTCTGGGCCTTTATCTCTGGTTTCCTGCAGAAGCGCCAGTCTCTTGGGGAGACAGAAACATGCTTATTTTGTTGTCAGGAAGCTATTTGGGGCTCAACCCCGCTGCAAAACCCATGACCCTGGCCCTCTCAGTGTTTATGTGCGAGTGGGGTTTTCTGGCTACTTGGTGTACATTTCCTGGAGTACCTACTTGCCTTGCTGGGAATGTAGGAAGAAATATTCTTCTTCTGCTTGAAAACGGCAAAAGCCAGCCTACTAGTTTCCCTCTCCAGCTTTGGGATTCCAAAGCTTTTTGGAACCATTTTGCCTGTGGATTCAGGTTTATTTTTTGTTACTCATTTTTCATGCCCTTGGCATGTTAGTCCACGGCATTTTGAAGGACAAATTCAGCAACAAAGCAGGAAGAGGACAAGCAGCATATGTTTTCCACAGAGAATTTACTGGGCTTTCTGTATTATTTTTATAACCACTGCTAAGCTCCAAAATGCTGGGAGAAAGTGATTGCCATTCTCACACGCAGAGCTCCCAGGGAGGCAGCAGTGGTTTGTTTGCTTGAGCGTGTAAACCACACAAGGCTGGGAACATTTATTTTCAGAGCCCAAATCCTAGCTGGAGCCTTCACATGTTACCATCATATAAACATTTATTGCCTGACTGAGCTGTTGAGGGCCTGTGCTCAACCTGATAGCATTGCTGCATTTGAATGCAATGCAATAACTTTTGAACATTGCATCTGATACAAGGAGTGTTAAGCGGCAGGAGGCAGAACCCTACTGATCTGAAGAGTAATGGCTAAACCAGAGGAGGAAAGATGAGACCACACTAACCCCCTGCCATCTCATTAGCAGGGTCAGAGCTTCCAGAACTTCTATAATTACCTAGAGATCAAAGGGCAAATTAATAGGATCCATTAGTACCTAAAAATGTAAATGCACCACAACCTTCTCTCTGCCCTGTAGCAGTGAAGGGAAAGGGGACAGGACACTCCAGTATGGTGGGGGTGGGAAGACACAGAGGGGTCTGGCCTAAGGGAAGAAGCAGAGGGTTGCAGCAAGTCCCTGAAACAGGGAGATAGAGGCTGGTGCACACGGAGCGGTGGAGGAAGCTTCAGTAGCAAGGAGGTCCTGAGACAATAGCCACAACCAACCAGATGACACCAACTGACATTTAAAATATGCTAGTCCAAACCTAGACCTTCAACTCGCACAGATACTGCAGGAAGAAGATTCCTTTTCACGTGTAGGGCCACATGTTGTAGAGCAGGCCGCCTTCAGTCCTTGTGTTTCTTGGTGAATGATGCCAAATGCCTCCAGCCCTGCTCCGAGGAGGTACCAGCTCTTGGGGGAAGGGCTGCAGGTCCACCAGCTTTGTTAGTGTTCACCTGCAAGTAGCATTTTTAATCCCTGTGTTCACCGTACAAAGACTCAGAACCACTTTCTGCGACTAGCCATCCCAGGTGCCTCCCAGTGACAATGCCAGGAATCCGTGACAAGTGAGGTGCCTTTGGAAAGTGGGTGAAGATCAGCTGCCTCTTTCAATGTACTCCACAAAGATTTTTGTAACGAAACAGGCTTTACAGAAGGATTCAAATAAATCATAAGTCAGTTGGCAGATCTGGGGAGGCTTGCTAAAGGAAACAGTTCTGCTGGCATACAAACAGAGCACAGACATTTTATTTTTCACATGCTTAAGCAGAATGTGTGCAGATTTGGGGAACAGAAGCCACCAACTTCCTTACAGAAAGGATGGAGTATTTTGCCCCTTTGCCTGTAGCGCTAAGATTTTGCTAAGACATCTCCATTGTCAGTGCTAGTTAGTGTTGCCATGAAGACAGGCAGCCCGCTTGCCCCTGCTGCTCTGTATCCTGCAAAAAATGTATCGTTTGCCCAGTGCTATTCTCATGAGCACATTTGAGACTGAAACCCAGAGAGCAGTGGCTGGGCCCATGCCAAGGAGAGCACGTGGAGGTGTTGGGAGGTACTGTTATCTAGTATTATGCAGCATGAAGTAGTTATGTCCAAAAGCCCTGATCCAAAGCCCACTCAAATTAACAAGTCTTTGCTGTCCACAACAAGCTTTGATCAAGGCCTGCAATCATTTGGCCATACACATGGGAATATCAAACTTGATTCTCTTTTAAAGAGGCTCAGTGACCACCTCCTCCACATTTACAGCAAATGTTTGCTTTTCTTGGAACAGGGCACAGTAATGGATCCTTCATGCGGGGTGGCCAATGGCAATGAGTAGTGACCATTGAAGTCACTGGCAAAGTATTATGAATGGGATTTAGAGGTCCTGAACTGGTCCAGATCCAGTGGTGCCAATTGCAACCTCTGACGCTTAGCAGCCCAGTAAATCCAGGAAGGTGCTTTTTGTAAATGACTTGGTCCAAACTGCTGTTGTGTCCCAGTGGAAGTGGCCCTAGAGAGGGCAAGATACCCTGTCAAAGGGTTTTACAAAATTGCTTTGCTTCAGCTGTGCAGCAGTCCTGGGCTTTCCTGGATTTAAAGGAGCCAGGGGTAAGATTTAGTAGAAACAACATCTGCTTTTTGATCGTGACATTTTATTACCTTCACAGCACCTCTCACCTTGGCAGCCAAGTGCTGTGATACAGACTGTTAACACTGTACAAACACCACAGTGCTGCACACAGCGGGCACCTGAGAAACTTGTCGTATGCTCATCAGCTCATTTCAATCAAAGAGCAATATCATGCAGAGGCTCTACATGGCCCGATAATGGCCAGGCAAGTGACGGGCTGCGATTACTGCTAGCAATTGCCATAAGATTGCTCACACAACTCCACTGCGCTGTAAGTTTCTTTTCTTGTTGCTTCCATCCTTCCTTCTCCTCCTGCTTGTTATACGGCATCTTCTACGTCAAACTCTTTGGCACCATTCTGTCTGCATTCAAACACTGCTTAGTACAATGGGGCCCCCAACTGGTGGAGACTTCTAGGCAACTACTACAATCCATCACAGCAGTAATAATGTTCCTTAGACAGGAGATAAAGCCAGTTCTGCCAGGGGATCTTTAACCAAGACATGCCAAACTGACCCAAAAATCAACACACTCAGTGAACGGGATGTTCTCATCTTCCCACAGGCTTAGGCACCCAACCTACGGAAACACACCAAGCAGGGAGAGCTTGTGTTTTTAAATAGCTTTTTATTGAAATGTATTACATTAGCAAACCCTAACCTATAGGTATGCACTATTGACATATACCACGCAGCTACAATACAGTATTATACTTACATCAAAATATGTAGACCAAAAGGTTCTGCCGCTACAATTTCACAAGGGCTCAAAAGATCCGCTCGTCAAGAGGCGCACACGCCACCTGAACACGCCTGTTGTGCTCTACGTGTGGCCACAGTCCACTATCATTTTGCAAGACTTGTAGTAGTAGCTCATTTGCATTTTCCGATTATATAATCATACCGATAGTCAACCCCATGGCAAAAACTGGAACGCACAGAACCTGCCTTTTCATTTCATATGTACACACACACACACACACACACACACACACACACACACAAATCTGTTGATTTATTTTCTCTTTAGTCCAAAAATTCCTAAAGAGGTTTCCCTGTCTACTGCTATAGTAGCCTGGTTTCCACTCTGTGGACTCTGTGCATAGTTAACCATGGGCAATAACAGGTGATTCCAAACAGACACAAAGACACAAGAAGCATTTTGAATTTTACATCCACTTGTAACTGCTGTGGAATAAATTTCCCTTCACCTGTTCAAAAAGGGCAACGCCCCTGGTCTATAGGGCTAATGACAGGGCTGATCACCATGGTGTCTTAAGTGCAGATGTAAAGGATAAGAACAGGCCACCTCAAATGCATTTTGGTGGCGGCATTTCCTTTTCTTGGCAACCACGCATGGGTTTTCCATGTGTTCCTTCGGTACTTGCAAGAGGTGGAGGGGAAGGAGGCCACTGCTGCTGGCTACTGTTACACTGTTCCTTCTCTAGCCAGCCATCTCCCAGGCGGATGCTATTGTAACACTTGATAAATATGAGTAGGTGATTGCTTTGTCCTCTTTCCTAAATGCACTAAGCTTTGCTGGCCTTGGAAGCAAGAGCCAAGGTAATTCCCAAAACAGAGATTTCTGTGCAGAGGTATGCAGGAGTTGTTGAGCCTCTGCCCTGCCTTAGTAGAGGCTATTTTTTTCTAAGTTTTTTTTCTCTAATTCAGTGCAATTTAGCAATTCACCTGTTTGTCATCTGCAAATTGATGGTCTCCAATGACTCTAGACCCATGTACTTTTCATCATTTGACTCATCCTCAGGTTGCCAGCGATTCAACCCTTGGGATTCAGGACAGCATGTTTTAGCAGTCAAATTGCTTGCAACATATTTGCCTTCTGTCAACTGTTGACAAGGTTCATTATTAAGCCAAGGAGCTTCTGGTCTTTAGTGAGGTACAAGTGTGTCCTGTATTCTGAACCTTCCAAGAAAGCAAGTTCTAGGAACAGCCATAGTCAAGCAAACAAAAAGCAGAAGAACACAAACAGCAGCAAAGGAAGCAAACTTCCTATCAGAGTAAATACACAGAACAGATCACAGGCTGGGGTGAAAATTATCCATAGCTCTTCAGAGGCTGATGTGTAAAGAAAGCTGAGGACAATGGAAAAAGATAAATCAGACAGGTTATGACCAGCCAAGAACAAGCAAATAAATAACTGTGTGCACTTATACAGCACCTTCCCACTAAGGAGTTCAAAGCACTTTACAGATATTGCCAAAATAAGCCTCACATCAGCCTTGTAAGGTAGGCATTTTACCCGCCTTACAGATTGGCACACAGATGAAGAGCATGACTTGCTCCGGACGTCTACAAAGGAACCAGGCATCTCTGTTCAGACCCCTCTTGGTTTCAAGGCTAATGCCTTACCCTCATGACTGCTGTCCCTCCATATCACTGATTAAAGGTAATCAAGGCCTTCCCTGTATTTACACCTTGCGACTGCCCAGGCATGCAAGGGCAAAGTTTCAGTGCCCGTTGTGCTAATGTTACTGGCCTTGGCCCCGGAAGGACCACTACTGACGTACCGCTTGAGGACAAAGAGAAATACAATTCCTGTAAGCGTCTAGTTCTTATCTCATGATTCACTACAGAGCCCTCAACTGTGTCTGCTGCTGGGGGGAATTTCTGCAGCACAAGCTGGGCTCGTGGAGCAGGGATGTTACCGTACGGGTGCTGCATCTAGCAAGATTGATTCCAGTCTCAGCTGAGCACTAACATAGGAGATGCTCCAATGCAAAGAAAACCTCATTTAGGCAACACAAACCACTTGGCAGTCTAAATGGCTGCAAGTTTTCATTAACCAAAATCAACTCCAACTTATTCCCAAGCCCCCTGGAGCCTTTTGGTTTTGTTTTTATGCAGCACTGGGCACAACGAGTTCTTGGTTCACGATTGGGACTCTTAGGCATGACCACAACAAATTGCATCCTAATTACTTCCTAAAAATTACTTCCACAATCCTAAGCGTCAAATTCCTTTCTCCTGGGGTTAATCCAGAGCTCCTCCGACCTGAGTGCATCTTCAGGAGGCGGGAGAGAGAAATGAAAGGCTCACTCAAAGCAAGCGACTCGAACCACCATCTGGTTTTATACGCTTTACTACTTTTACTGAAAGGGATGCAGCAGGGACTGGCTGCAGTGCCCCGGTGCACATTTGAGGGATTAATTCTTTTTCTTTTAGAAGGAACAGACTCATTGCTGCAGGGAAGGGAGAGAGTAGCTGAGGAAGGGAGTCAGCAGGGCATGAGCCAGGCGGGTAGAAACCTGACAACTGTTGTCAGATAAAAAAGCTGACTCGGGGAACATGCTTTGTTTCACTGAAAACCCACTGTCAAAGCGAGGTGTCCGTTTTTCAGATCTGAGCAACTGCAGCATAACCCCCCGCCCCCCCAAACTGAGAGAAAAGGAAAGGACTGGTGTCTCCATTGTTCTAACAAGCAGAGGAAGGAGGGGAAAAAATAGGACAATGAAGCAATTTTCCAGCTGAGTCTCCAAGTGGCTCCACGCTGCTGTTCCCGCTAGATGTCACTGCACACAACCAAAATCCGTCGCAGGGGGAGTCCAGGAGCCAGCTCGCAAGACAGCAAGAGGCTGCAGTGCCTCTTCAGCTTCCTTGACTCATCCTGCAGGCTCCTCGCCGTTTCACTCGGTCGGTGGTAAAACAGACAGCCGCACCGTGACGGCGACGGGTTTCTCAGCACAATGTCTAGCCACCTGGACCTGGCAACCTTAGCTATTCCCGCCCTAGGAGAAATAACACACCCCTGCCCGACACTGACAACGAAACAACAGGAGCAGGGCTTGGGCACTAGAGCCAGGCCCACCCTGGCGCTTGTTAGGAGAACACGAAATAGCTGTGTGATGAGAAAGCTGCTGGGTTCAGACAGCGGGAGTGGACAGATGTCCAACAGAGAGCAGAACGAACCTCTCCTTTGCAGACGGCACGTTGTGGGTTTGCCTGAGCCGTGTCTAAGATGTCACTCTAAGGGTGTGTTATCGTGTGCGTGCGTTTGCATGCACACCTGTGCTGTTGGCTGTTTAATTCTGTTCTGCGAAATGGGGAAAAAACCCCAGCTGCTGACATGGTGGCTACAGATCGCTGCCATGTGACAGGCATGTATCTCGTCATCTCAACCCACAACAGAGAGCTGGGCACAGGAAATGAACTCTACCCCGTTTCTTCATAATATTCATGTGCGTCTGTCTCATAAAAGCCTTCTTCATCACACAGGAAGGGGACTCAGGGTCATTCTCAAAAGCATGCCAAGAACCTACATCTTACTGAAATTCAGAGCCGTTCCTAAAGGCATCTGGAAACCTCACCCTCTCCAGAACAGAAGGAAGCATGCGGCTATTAACAAAGAAGGGCAGGGGAAATTTAATTTCGGAGGATTAAGAATACACGGGACCACTGCAGACTACTGAAAGAAGCTATTAAACAGAAGGCTGAAAAGCAATGTCGACTGATATTACTTGGTATTAGATGTACCAAGAGCCTTTCATCACAAGATCTCAAAGTACTTTACAAACAGCAATTAACTCTCATGATGGCCCTGTGAGGTAAGGGAATATCATAAGCATTTTTGCGGGTCCACGACCACTAAACGGAGGTTATACGACTTTCCTAAAGGCAGCTGATGCTGGAGCCGGAGCCAGCTCCTAAGCATTACTGCTAGTCACTAGACAGCACAACGAGGGAGTACTGGACAGTTTTTTGATGTTTTCCCTGAATTACTTCATACAACACATGTACAGAGGTAAACTCTGCACCACCTTGACTCCCCACCCCAAATATTACACATGCTAGCTTCTCTGAAAATACTTTTACCCACATGCATGTGCATGCTCCTCTCCCCTTACTCTTGAGCCCGGTTTGCTAAAAAACTTTCAGTGAGAGAACAGACTTTGTGGTCTATGGAAAATGGGTCAAATGCTGACCCTACCGCTTCCCGTAAGGTCAGGGTTTCATTCTCAGACTTGCATGCTGCATTTTTTTCAGTCCCCACCAAATAGCATTAACCCACACTTTCCAGGCAAGCTGCACAAATGAATTTAGCATCTAAGGAATACTTAACAGAAAGTCCTGCTCCAGCTTTCTGTGGGAAGGTAAATTTCCAGGGTCTCCCTGTTCCAACTGCTTTTCTTTCCTTTTGGAAACACACCAGCAGGGGCAGAGACCCTCCCTCACTCAAACTGGATTGCATATATTAGGTGTTTGGCACCAAAGGTCTTAGATTTGGAGATCTGCTTAAGTTTCTTAAAAAAAAAAAAAAAAGCACAACTCCTAAACACACAAAAAAGTAGTAATTTAACCATTAACTGCTCCCATGCACCAGCAAACAGCTTGCACAGAGCTGCCTGAAGTGAACTTCTGCTAGGATCTGCTGCCCTTGTACTTCAGCCTAGGTTTTTCAGGTACAGGGCAGTGATCTAACCCTAAACACACACTGGCCACATGTGGACTGGACAATTAACTGCCCTGGCCTCTGCTGCAGCATGTCAGAGTGTCTGTTTCTATATTCAAATGTAGGCTAGTCATTTGTTCTCCCAAGCTTTTGAACCAGCTTAAATGAGAACTACAATTGTTTGAGTTAACTTGCTCAATCACCTGCTCCTCACAGTAAATGTTGTGTCCATTTTTGTAAAGGAGAGAATGCCAAACCTCCCAGTAAAACCTTCTGTTGGCTTGTCCAATGTCGTTCAAACAGAGAGGAAGAGTGCAGATGCTTCATAATCTGTTTGGAAGTACTGTGGTCATTTCTTTCACTGGTACCCAATTGTTCTGGCTTTCATTTGGCTGAGACCGTGCAGCTAGTCCAAGCATGTCATTCTACAGTACTGGTGTTGTGCAACTGCTTTGACAATCTCTTTAAAAGCAAGAGAGATTGTTAAGACAGGTATTAAGATGTGAAGGAGCCTGTCCTGGAAAGCTTTTGTTCTCTAGAGCGGTGGCACTAGTCTGACAACTACATCTTCACCTACTGGTGTGATCATGCAAGTCTTAGCAGGGACAGGAAGGAATAGCAGTCCATTAACAACGTGTTAGCCTGTTTCATCTTTCATTCGCTTCCCCAGCACCTGCGCATCTTTGGAAGCTGATGCGCTACTGCAGAAGCGTACAGCCCTGGCACGTCTCTTTCACTAGCAACACAACCAGAACATTTTGCTGACTATTATAGTTCTAACCTGAAGCAGATAAACTTGCCTTCTGAGGACTGATCCTGAGGTGCAGCTACCCTTCCCTCCCACTGACTGTTTCCAATCAGTTGTAGGCATCTGCTGTTCAAACCTGCTGTAGAAACTTCTCACTTCTGCCTCAGTACTGCTACTTTGCCCTTTGAAAGGAAGACACGCTGCAGGCACAATAATTCAAGGGGCCCCATCGTACCGGCGGACCACACTTCAAACAAAGCTCTCATTAGTGACACTATCAATGGAGTGCTTCAAAAATCCTGCCCCTCTAGAAACGCACACACTCACCCACCATCACATTGTCCTGATTGACTATCTGTGCCCTAATTCTGTGGACTTTTTAGCAGGGCTTAATATTTTCCCCATACAGAATCCCTTCCATATATATTTGATTCCTGTGTTTGCTCCATGGAAGAGTGCCTGCTTCTAACCATTTCACAGGCTTAATGAATGCAGCAAAAAGTAATGCTGGCTAGTAATTTAGGCCTACAAGTTAGGGATGGGGTTAAAAAAGCAAAAGATTCATCAGACCTGTTGTTTAAACAACTCCTTTTAAGTTTGTGCTCAGTTATTAACATTCTGATAGTGGAGAACAAATGCAGTAGACTGATGAGCCAGTTACTGTTTGTAGCAGACCTGACAAAAAGGGCCTCTGTCAAGTTAAGCCTTGTTCAATACAACCACAGTATCCAAGTTAAAAATCCTAAGTCTGCTTTCATTGCCCAAGCTTAATGATGGAAATAAATAGAGCTGTTGCAAGGCAAATTAGATTTGAACATGCTTTCAAGTTTTAATAATTGATGATATTATTGGTAACAAGTAAAAAAAACAAACAAAAAACAACACCACCACCACCACACTGGTTTTTACACTAGCTTTAACTGGAGAGTATCCTTTAAAAATGCAAGCAAATCTTGATTTTATAAATGTCTCGGGAGAGGAGGGAGGCATGCAAAACTTTCCTGAAATTCACAGATTTGTAAAAACGGAGGGGAAATGCCATTTCTTAAAAAAGTACAAGGAAAAGGGAACTGCCATGAAATCCATAATATTGGTGCTTGTCTCTAAAACCTTTTGGTTTAAAAATTACTTCCTGGTGACTGGCACTTAGCAAATTTTGGGAGTTTACCAAGTATTTTACGTCTGAAGTGATTCAACCATGTGCAGCGTCACAGCAGGGGAAGCAACACCAAGATGCTGGCACCCAGTTCTTTTCAAAATACTATGGAAACTTCAGGCCTAAGAACACATCCCAGAAGAATAAGCCATGTCGCCTACACTGGTTCTTTCACATCCTTCATGTGACAGTGTAAAAGGATTCTCAGAATACCACGATAGGACATGCATTCAGGGATCAGTGCTTGGACTGGCACTTAAGCTTCACCAATACTTGGAGGTTTCCAAACGAGCATCAGTTATAACTGTTGGACCAACACACCCCTCAGTTCACTCATGTGACTTGTTGCAGCACCAGCTCGCTCTTAAATTTGGCTGTCAAGTCCAGGTCTTCAAAAAGTATGAGTCAGGTCCCACAACATCACAAGACTGGATTAAAAAAAACCCATAAGATCTAACAACACTGATAACATTTTCTGTTAAATTTTATTTCCTTTTTTTTGTTTGTTTTTTGTGCCTTTAGGATTCATGTTTTTCAGCTTTTCTTTCCTACAATCACAAGGCATTAGCTGGCATAAATTACCACAGCTGGACCTGGATATCTACCTCTTATTTATTTGATTTTTTAAAAAAGCAGTGATTTTCACTGACTTGGATGATGCCAGCAGCCAGTCTTAGGAAACTTGCTAAATATGATGAGAGTTGGCAACACTGGCCAACTTAGTTAAAACCTCAGAAGTTAGTGCCAAGTTTCAACTAATCCATCGAAGCGATGCAAGAAAACTGACTTCACAGAAGACAGCAATGATTGATAAGCCCGCGGCATTCAGAGCGAGTGATCACTGGCCTAAGAGGATAAATATCACTTTCCAAAAGCCAGGTCCCTGGGAATATTGATGGGTTTTGTCTCTTGTTTTTGCTGTTCACTTGGGCAATGGGTTTTAAAGCCAAGATAGAAAACAACATTGTTCAAAGCTAGGGAGAGACTGCACCTCACCAAATGCTGCTCAGGCTTTTTTGTCTACCGACGGGGAAAACTGCCCTGGCTACAGCTCACCGTGGCCAGCCACCAACAGAGCTGCACTGGGGCAAATGCCTACATTAGACTCACAAAGCTGCTGTAAGCTAGGATTTGCACAGTGCATTGTAACGCTGCATAAAACTGGAGTAAACTGCACTAGTGCAAATCACAGTTCATAGCAAATTTGCTTGCAGGCTGCATCCAGGGGCTGGATCAGCAGAACAGGCAAAACCTCAGAAGCTTATATGGAGCATTAGGTAACTAAGAGTGTAATCTGACTACTTCACCTTACTATTACAAGCTCTAGAAGAACTCCTTCTGTCCATGAAAGACAGGGATTTTACTTCTATGCATTTGCCTGATTTGGGAAAGTTTGCTGTTCTTATGGATCTGCCTGTAGGTATCATACACAATCACGAACACAAGCGAGATCCAATCGGCTCCTACTGCATCCAAACTTGATGTTGGACTTCATAAACCACTCAGGTCACAGAGTTCTAGCTTGAGAAATCAGCTTCAGGATTTTAAACGGGGCCAACTTCTGCCTGACGTTCCAGATTTAAAAGAGGAACAATCAAATGCTGATGGTTGGCTTATTACTTTGGGGAACAGGACTGGCCTCCTCCCTCTCCCAGCCTTCAGTTCTGCATTCTCCGTGCTTTGTGGGAGAGCTTAGCGTTAAAACTGTGCTTCTTACAAAGTTTGGTTTTACAAAAGAGTTTCTAGGATTACTTGAATACGATAAAATTTATTTGGCAAATGTAAACAAGGGGCTGTAAGAGCTAAATCTCTTTAAACTCTGTGCCACCAAGTCTAGAATGATCAGAGATTAAATAAAGCTGACTCAGCAGCAGCAGCAGCGTCAAGTCAAAGTTTGATCGCTGAAGAGGACCACCTTCCTCACTTTATAGCAGTTGTTCGGTTTTTTTCCACATCTGCATTAGTGTCAAAGCTGAACCAAGCATCAGCTGAAGATGTGGGCTGAGACAACTCATTGCTAGACCAAGAGGGCAAGTTTCCCCATCCACAGCAGCAGGTGTTCACATTTAAAAGATAGCAGGACATTTCTTACCTCTTGTTTTGCTCTGCTATTTGTTCTAAGTCATTTCTATATAGAGTGAAGCTTTTTTTCACATTACAAAGGACACAAATGCATTTCTACACCTACAGTAACTCAGACTGCAATGAAGAAAATATTAACATTCATTAAACAACTATGCAGTGTCCGGTAGGAAAAGGTGCCTTCTAATGCACGCATTCACTCTCCAGGTCTGCTTCAAAAGGAACGTTTAACTGCTCGTTTAGAAAAATCTAGTCTTTCTTCTTCTTGCTTTCCATTTTTGCATTACTCTTTCAGAAACTTGAAAACAACATTCACTTCCCTACACTGCTTTTGTCACACTGGTAAAAAAAACACTGATTTTCCCTGCCAAGTGTCAAAGCAGTTGCTGCTTTTCTTGATTCTTCTGCTTTCTGCATTCACATTATTGATGTCAGCAGGAACAGGCATAGCTTTAAGGAGTTTGTTACTTAACTGCTGCAGTGAGAGAACAGGATAAGATGCTTAAGCCTTTTTCTCTGTATAAAGCCAACACGTTGGCTTTCAAAAAAATCTCAGTGAAAAAAATTGGTGGATTTTTTAAAAACCAAAAGGATAGCAATCGAGACTCCCGTGCAGTTCTCCAGAAGTCTGATGCTTTGAAGGAAATTCAAATGCTAGTCCAAAGAGCATCATCACCACACCTGCATTCAAGAGAGTTACTTGACAGGTGGCCTGGGAGAGGCTGCAGTTGTATTCTGCACAGGCAACTTTTGTCCAGCTTCAACAGGAACCAAAATTGAAGAATCGGTTATTGCAATCTTTTTCTGAAAACTGCGTTTGTAGTTTCTCCCATAGCATTAATGCCAGCCTGTTTTGCCATTGCTCAGAATTAAATGGATAGTCAGAAAGTCAATGCACTTGTACCAGTCCCTTCAAGAAAGGGAACATTTCACAATGAGTTAATGGAGAGGATGAAGAGAAATGGGAGTGCTTTTACCAGTAACTTGCAATCCTCTCCTCCCCCCAGTCCCATGTCTGATAGAGTCCAGCAAATAGCTGAACAACTAAAAAATGGGAATGGCATGCGCCTGGTTGAGACACGTCTTCAGGACAGAACTCAATGCTCAGGATCACGGCAAAGCCTCTTCCGGACAGACATGGCTTGGATGAATGCATCTAACTGCACTTTAACGCAGTGATTTTCACTGGCCGATCCAGTACGTGCACCTTATCTCAGAGGAGACATCTTCAGAAACCACCTCAGTTGAGCTTCATCTTTGTAACCTGGAAGCAGGGTTCATGTTCTGGAAAAAGCAGCTCCTCTTCAGACAAAGGACATCCATGGGAAGAGTACACAACAATAGCAGTGGGAAATGGAGAAAGGAAAAGTAACCGACACCCAACATGGATTCCTTTCAAGTTTTGTTCTCATCGTATATGTCCAAGACTGGCTCAATTGTTGAGAATTCACTCTCATAGACCAGGCTTCG
The DNA here is from genome assembly GCF_052110815.1 of Crocodylus siamensis. Classification (NCBI taxonomy): domain Eukaryota; kingdom Metazoa; phylum Chordata; order Crocodylia; family Crocodylidae; genus Crocodylus; species Crocodylus siamensis. The sequence goes on along the minus strand of NC_143404.1, from coordinate 5,137,552 downwards.
AGGAGAGAGAGAATTGCGGTGAAAGAAGTGGCCACCTAGAAGAGGCAGAACAGAGAAATGGCTGTTAGAAACACGTGCGAGTCTATACAACCAGACAAAAACCAAGAGCAAAGTCTTGTCTGCATTATTACCCATTCTTTTGCAAATAATTCAGTTCCAATCAAGAGCATAATGTACACACAAAAATTAACCTTCTCTTTAAAACACTGACCAGTACAAAAAAGAGGAAAGATAAGCATAAGAACTCCTAACTTTGTTGCATCCTTATTTTAGGAGAGTATAGGATTGAAAGCAATCATGTGTTTGGTACCACAACTGTTCAGTGTGGTCCTGCACTTCAAACATCCTCACCTTGCTTGCCTTCTGCCATGTATCATGCACTTAGGTGTAATTAAGCTGTGTCCGCTGAGGACTGGACTATAGCCAAACTTATTTTTACCTTCAGCAGTTACCCAATTAAATAGTTGTGCTTTGTTCACCAAGTTGGTCTGGAAATCTGGGTACAGCACTGCAAGCTGGGAAGCCCCACATTTGAACCCCAGGCTCCAAGACACCCCACTGCTATACAGTGCTACACTTAGGAATATTGAAGATTTGCTGTCCTTCATTTTGCACAGAACTGTCAACTGGTGGAAGAAGGTATATGCATGTATAATCCCACCTCAAATGGTTCTTTCACCAGGAAGAGAGGCCTAGTCTCAGGGATGGTGGGCCATGTTTGAGTTAGCAGTCATTAAAACTCCAACTTGCAGTGAGTTAGAGCAAGATCCAATTAAGAACTCCTCAGGCATCTGGCCTGAGACACTTAAGAGTTAGACCCCTTGGACTGTGATCCAAGAGCAGCCAGGCTGAATGGGGAGGCACCTAGACCTAGCCAACAAGTCATATAGGTAGTCAGGCATGCATCTGAAGTCTGCCCCTCTCACAACTCAGATGCCTCACTCAGAGCTGTAGGAAGGACCCTCCAGGGTCCCTTCCTACAGGCTTATTCAGTTCTTTGAAAGAATGGATGTAAGGCTCACTCCCTTCCTTCCCTTTAAGAGTGTGATGGGCACAGTACTGATATTTTGTCTACTGCTTTTCCATGACGTGAAATGCCGATTCAATTAATTTCTCAGCCCAAGGGGATGCAAACCCACATCTCCCTGGAGACTGTCCTAGCTATAGGCTTGCCTGGGGGGCATCCCCTCTCCATGAACATGTCTGAACTTGCAAGTTTGGATTTGGTGGGATTCAAGTACTGCTTTGGATACAAGAACCCCTGCTGGAGTCTGAAGGCTCTACTAGAAAAGCAGGGACTAAAGGGGGCAATGGACCCCTCCCATTGTATGCTGTTACCCTACTCCCCCACCCCAAAAAGAGGTAGCTTTGTGGGCATTAAGAAAAAGCTGGTTTTGCAGTCTCACTGTGGGATGTGTTATAAAGGTTAAGTAAAGATGAACTCTGTGTTATCAAAGCAAACGGCCTAATAATAGTTCTGTCTGGGACCAAAAATAGGGTGGATGGGTATGTCAGCTTCCTCTTCCGTAGCTCTGACAATGTACCACATGCTCCGGACTCCCACCCCCAGCGCTCATTCCTGCCCATGGCAGGGGGTCAGACTAGATGATCTGTCTAGGTCCCTTCCGACTCATCGATTCTGTGACTTGCAGCGACATCTACTAATTCTAGCCCCGAACCGTCCAGTGGCTGCGTGACCCAGACAACAAGCTAGCACTGAATGGTCTCCACCAGTCCGACTTGGAGGGGAACCGTGTTGCGAAATGGTTAAAGGAGTGAATTAATCTACTACCTTAATCTTCCACGAGAATAAAACAGTAGTTAAAATTCCACAGGATCTGCCAATAAAGCAGGTATTAGGTGTATATAAAGAAACACACTGTGCTGGAAGGGGGCAAGAGAGGGGGAGAAGCCAGCAGATATGATGATCGAATGATTGGTGCTCAATTTGTGGATTTGAATCCCATCCCAGTGGGATTCAAGCGGTTAAGCTTCCTGGAACCGTACAATGCTTTAATAAAGATACATGTAATTATTTACACAGATCAGCATGGGACTTCAGCTCCCAGAGAGATCATAGCCCCTCTTCAAACAAACCTAAACACCATAAATATCTACTTGGGAAACATACGGGACAAACTGGGTATTTGGAGCCTCCTGCATTACATGTTTTCCACCATGTCCTTCTGCGTCAGCATCATTTCAATTATGATCACCCTGTGTCCCATTTTACACCGCCCAAAATGAGCAATGGGTTTTTGAACCTTTTGCCTCCTCTGCCACCCTTCTGAAATGGTACATATTGTACAACTGATGCCGAGGCAAAACAAAGGGTCCCAAAGACTCAACACTGCTGCTCTTTGTTTTTATTACACAAAAATCAAACAAGGGATTAGGAAGCAGACACCCGAGGCAATCATTTCCTCTGTGTGCAGAGAAACTTGCCCTCTAGCAGACTCAATGGAGAAAGTTTAGTTAACAGGCAGGCAACCATAAATGTTTCCTTTGACAGATCTGTTTAATTAATCTGCAAGCAAACACTGTGCACTCAGCACCTCCCATGCTTGCTATCTTCAACGCTTTCTTGCTTCCCGAAAAAGCAAATTTACCTTGCCCACCTAGAGGAATTGCATCTTTATATCCAGCCTGTACCTTTACATCCAGGTACAGACTGTTCTGCTTCAATAGCATTTTTGGAGCTCATAATTCATTCTCTAATGCCTCCTATTCAAAGTAAGTCAGGTAAATCAAATAGCATTTTTCCCAGTTCTTCGTTGGGTAGCTGGACTGCCTGTCCACCAGAAAAAATCCCAAAAGATGCCTTTGTTAAGCCAAATATTGCAGGCACTCTCCACCAGATGCAGACAACTGAATGGAAGCCCTTCTTCTCTCCTTCAGTTCCTTAAGGAGAATTTTTTCTGTTGGCCTTAATCCCACCAACACCCAGGAGACAGCACACCAGCCATATGTTGCCTGCCCCCTCTTGGTACTGAAGGCCATGTTTCAATGTGGCACCTTCCACCCAGACAGAGAAGGTAAAGCCTTATAACTGGGCTCAGGAAAGGACAAGCCTATCCTCAGAATGCATCTCAAGGCAAATATTCAGTGCGATATGATCATCACCATCCAGCTCTGAGAATGCGTCATCACGAGATCCCAAAGGGTTTACACAAAGGAGGGAAGGCTCCTTTTACAGTGGGGGAAGCCGAGGCCTAGGGTGGTGAAGTGGTTTGTCCAAGGTCACTTAGCAGACTACTAGGAGTGAAGAAAACCAATCCTAGTTTCAACCCAGTGCCCTCCGTTTGGCAGCACTGCTTCTCCTCCACTCCAAAGATATTTTGGAAGAAGCTTCCATTCAACAGGCCAGCTCTTGTGTCGTGTAAAGATACCAGAGAATTAAAACTGAGCTCCAGCAGGGGTCCTTAGTCAGAAGTGTAAAAGGACCCTTAGCACCTTACCTAACAAGCTTTTTTCCCCCTTAGGCAGAAAGCTGCTTTGTTTAAAACTGGGGTAATCAGCACTTTGTAAATCCACTGCCACGCTGGGCATAACTGGATCTCAGTAGCATGCAGCAACATGCACACTTCTAGCAATGCTCCGACAAAGACACAGTATACTCTTCCCATTTTGCAGCTACCAAGAAGACCCAAGAAAGACTACAGAGGCCTCGCTATCCCTTAGATGGGGAAAGCAAACCAAAGTGCATTAGTCCTGTTTACGAAGGTCAACATAAATACATCTTAAATACATCCAGCACCTTGCTATTATTTTTTCAGTATTTAATTAGAGAAAACCATTCAACATGAATGTGAGCTTATAACTGACAATAGCTTCACCATGTGCTGCGGGGATAGGTGCAGTACAATGGCATGTATTAACAAGTTACTGTAGTGCTGTTGCATATATGCCAGGTGCTACCGGGGGTCCCTTTGCATTTACAGTTTTATGCAGCAGAGTTCAGAGCTGCGTAGAGCCGGGTGCTGTGCGGAAACGGAGATGCTCCCTGCTAAGAACAGCTGACTCTGCAATGCTTTTTTCTCTTGACACGGAGATATGGTCAGGGCACACCTCAGGCTCTTTGCACTGAATGATCCATTTGGACACTAGGAATATGTAAAGTAGCAAGACAGCCAAATGTCACCAGAAATGTTTTTCCTTCCTTGGCAGCAACGTTTGGCAAAAGGAAGAGCATGCTGAAGGACATACTTCTTTGTATACAATCGCAGCAAGAGGAGCTGACAAGCCCTTGCTTGAAGCCTTTATACCTAAAAGTAGTGGATGGCGAACAACTTCAGGCTGTTCTTCTGGTGGCCCAGAAGCACACACGTATTCACCTTCCTGGGGTGGTACAAAGTCTTACTCAGTGAATGACAGTAAGGTAGTTTTATCTTTGGCTTGAACTTCAGTTAGCCAGCTTCTCTACTCTGTGAGCATCTAATAGATGCAACGATCAGAAAACTCAAAACAAAGTGAAAGGACGAAGAAACAGGGGTGGAGGTGTCACAGCCTAGAACCTAGAAACTAGTTAACTTTATCCCTGGTAACAGTAAAAAGCCAGCTCTTCACTTGTGGCGTTGGCCTGTTGAAGAAGTGTGAAACAGCCCTGGCTGCAGTGTCCCTCAGCATCTGGGCCCTAAAGTTTGATTTTTTCAGAAATAGCTCTTTATATACTTTGAAAAATAACCTGAAGACTATAATCCCAGGTGGTAATGGGAGTATTTAACATACTATTTCAGTTGTCTCATACTGTTAGTAAAGGGACAAAAAATGAAAATCACTGAACTCTCTAGCTTGTGCATCATATTGTACTGTACTTCACTCATCTGTCTCAATATCAGTATTCAACAAGGTTTTATCAGCAGTCAGTCCTAGGGCATTATATATAGGGTCGTTCCCCCTCCCCTTCTTAAATCCATCCAAGATTCCCAAAATTGATTCACTGCTTTCTTCATTGACTGTATTTGTGATTCCTTGAAAATTTCAGAGGCTTTATTTTAAAAAAAAATCTATTAAATATATTGAAACAATCAGACACTTCATTTCTAATTTTAAAAGCTGCTCTCTCAGCTGAAAGCTCTTTGACAGCTAAGAATTAAACAACTATTTTAATGTAGATTTTGGCTGCCTTCCTAAATTCTAAAAGTGCCTATACATTAAAAAAATCCCTATTCCCAATACATTTAAAAAACTAAATCCTATCATAGTACAAATGGCTCTTTTCAATAGTTTAGTTTAATTAAAAATGTTAGATTTCAGATGTCAGTTAAAGCTGGATACCAGGGGAAAAAGCCCACTTGCAACAGGTTTTAACTCTGATCAGCTTATGGTTTCCTCCATCTACTGGTTTCTCCAATGCACCAGCCAATCTTATTCATTTAAACATTAGGCCTTGGCTGTGAACCAGCTCCACAGTCAATAGTGAAGACAGTGCGTGCATTTTTACCTGAACAGTAAGCTATTACTTACTCTCCGGTTGGATAAGTAAGTTTGTGTGAACAGCTTGAGATGAGATGAGATGAGATGGGATGGGATAGATACTATCCCCCACTCCCTCTGCTACATTAGCCCCCCAAAGCAGAGTTTGGCAGGAAAGGGCTTGTTCACAGGGTTTCCAACTTATAGAAAGATATTAGCAGCGTTTCACAACTGCCTATGAGTTAACATGAACTAGACCCTTTACTAAATAATACTAATCTGTAAAGAAATTTAGGAACTGAAAGGGGAGGGAAACTCTTACCTCTTGCTTACTATTGCTGCATGAAGAAGTGGTTAAGACAGGCTCCACTTCCCATGAAAAAGGGTGCTGGGGGAAGGGTGCTTAAGAAGTCTGAAAAACGTGTTGCAATATTAAAACAGAAAACAACACTCCAAACCTCCTGTGGTTGATGAAGCTAGAGGAGCACACTGCTAGCTTCCTAGCACAACACAAAAAAGTTAAGGGACGAGAAATGAAGACAATATTCCTGAACTGAGTTTTAGAAGCAGAAAAAAAAAAAAGGACTCAAGATGCTGGATCCAGAAACTTGACCAACTATAAGCTGGTAAGAAAAAGTCTGGCAACACTGTCATTAACCTGTGCTAAAGGTGGATTATCATGACAGTATTAAAACAGCATCTTGCAAAGCTTCCATCTACTAGTTTGTGCCTCCCAAAGGAAAAGGAGAAGTCATTCACGGAAAGATTAAGCAAAGATTAATTAGCAGAGCTTATAAGTCATTCACAAGAGAAGGTTAAAGAATACATGCAAATTTCAACAGAGGATGAAACAAACACTGAAACAACTCAATACAAAAGGTTCACAGAAAATAAAATTCAACCTCAGAATAAAGTTTTTGTAATTAAAGTCCTTTATTTCTTCATTGTTTCCTTAATACAAAGCTTTGGCATCAGCAAATTTTAGGAAAAATAAAATATACTAAATATAACTGCTTGTGCTGTGTGGATCAATACACGATGCATAAAAAGGTGGGTCTTTCCAAGGCAACCAGTCCAAAAGCATTTCTTCAATACCATTCTGCTCTGTGGGGTGAAAAAAGGAAATAGTAGTATTAATTACAATACTGCTCACAGTTGCATAACAATCGCGTAAAAAAATATCAAAAAGGAGCAATTACATGCAGCTAAAGTAAACTGTGCAAGGGGTTTGTGCACTGCATATCACTGTTCACATCATGATGAAAATGCATGTCATCAGAAAGCCTTAGGGCAACACTGCCAGCGGTTTGAGAGCTGGCTACGAGACTTGCGGAATATTCACCTGACACCAAAATGTTTCTGCTAAGGAAGACTGACCAACATACGGAGGCTTTGGATTCTGGAATGCGGTCATGCAGTTACTTTTGGGAGGTCAGTCTTGAGTCACTTCTGAATGCAGAAGAAACTCTTCTCATTTCTTCCCTTCCATAAACCCATTATCTAAGAATTGAGAGGAAAAGTACCTGTCAAGTCAAACTAGTTCCTGGAAGATGCTCTCTATACCCAGGGAACACCCCACACTATAAATTAAGACCAAAGGGAAGCAGTCTTTTAAACAGCATCTCTTACAGTCAATCACTTCTAAGCAACTCTGTAGTAGTGATGAGTGGTGTGAAAACAGTATTTTATCTTTTGCATATGCACATGAACACAGAAGGTGTGCCCTAAATCAGATGAGTTTAAAACTGCAGGAAACGTGGGAGAGGGAAGCAGAGGGGAACATCACTTGGAAGGTACTGCTGAATGAGCTCCCTCAGACTATGTTCCATCTTCTACTCATTTCAGTCCTCCTTCCTGCTAGTTTCATCTTGCAAGATGAAAGACGACCCTCATCTTCATGCTGAATTACTGGTGTATCAGCTAAAGGGTGCAAAGTTAGCCCCAGTTGTTATATGGAGAAGAACACAAGCAGCTTTGTTGCTTTTTCCTCTCTCGCATCTATAACAACCTGGCATTTCCTGCAAATCTTAGGAGAGTCAAGTAGTATGTGGCACAGTGATCAGCAGAGACGCCTTCTTGCTTGATGTGTAGCATATTAGGTAGCACTTAAGCAATTAACCTGGAATCTTTCATGCACAAGGGACAGACTAGAACGGGGCTGCCTAACTTCACAGCAGAGTTGGAAGCTGCTTAGATTTATGGGATCTGACTGGAGAGCCACTTGGGAGGTGGCTGTAGGTGGGGATTCAAGTCACTGGATGGAAGAATGTGGTGAAATGTTGCCATTTCTGTACTTTCCCCATTTTCCATTATTGCTTCTGTATTTCTGTATTGGAGAAAGATCACTCAGCTCATAAGAAGCTGGTACAAATGCTAGGGAGCTTACCATCTCTCCCTTTTAATCTCGCATACAAACAGTTTTAGTGAGAAGCCACTTTCAGGCAACCCAGCCAGACATACCTTACCACGAATGTGCACGGGTAGTAATCCACTGAAAAGTTTTAACAGAGAGACTTATACCTGACAAGAGAGAGAAGGCACTCCCTCCTTCTCCTCCTGCCATTTGTTCCCAGCGTCACCTGTGATGCATGCACCAAAACCAAGTATACACATGTATTTTAACGTGTACTTACTCATTAGCATTCAAGCTAGCTGTAGCTTTGATGATCATGTAGCAGAGTGTGAGGGCGCTGAGGAGGCCAAAACTGGCAATAATAAACCATTCTTCTGTTGACAAAGGAAAGGGAGGAAATCACTCGTGGGAGAAGGCTTATGTCAAAGCGATGTCAACATATCCCTCAAACACTGGCAGAAGGCAACAGGGTTTTAAGCCATGACTGGCACCGGGAAGTGAAGCAGAAGGAGGTTAGCCATAGAGTTACTGGAGAAGGCTAGCAAAGAAGAAGTGGAGAGAGGTGTGGAAAAAAGCATGGCACAACAACATCTCCTGACTCAGCCCAAAGGTTAGCGAGAAAGATCACTTGATGACAAGTGAAATGCAAAACAAGGGAGAATGTAAATGAAGACTCCTACCTCTCCTACAGTTAGAGAACACTGCTGAGGTTGGCCTTCCTTAGCTCAGACTGTCTCTCTTCAAAAAATATTTGCATGCACACTCATAGAATTCAGCACATTCCTTTTTTCTCCAAAGCAAATGCTTTTGTTCTATTTTAAAACAAAAATCAGGGCCACCCACCCAGTGTTTAAGCATAACTCTAACAAATTTTCTCCAACATGGAAGGAAGTGCTGTTTGAAAAGGAGACTTCACCTTTAACAGAATATAAATAGTACATACAGGTACTTTAAAGCGGAAAACCTTGATGCTAATATTAAAAACAGTGGACAACAAACAAAGGCATTATTAGTTGTGATACTCTCCCTTCCTGACAACTTCTACAGATGCTGATAGATTTTGTTGCAGATCTGCATTGCTGAATACATATTTTAGGTTCAACATGAATGTATCAATTAAGGCGCACAATGCACAAAGCTAAATGCCTGTACAGCTTTTTTAAATTTAATTTATATCCATCAGGGTGAATTGCTGCTTATTGTTCTCAGTTCTTTACTATGGCAACACAGCTGAATGCAGGTAACTACAGCTGAGAGTAGACAGTTAACACACCTACAGTCAAGGAAATTGAGCAGTTAAACTATTCAACTTTGTTGTGGGTAGGCAAGCTTTCAACACTACACAAACACAGACCAGGATTAATTTGTCTTCAAGAGAGATTTGAGTAAGGGATTGCACTAGTAGTTGACAGATGCCAGACAAAGACTTGTTGGTTTTGCAAATGAACTCGGTTCCAAGTTTTTATTTGCTCACGAGACCAACACACTTCTAGAACTGATTACACTCGTCAAGACAAGAATAATTTTCTATGGCAAGCTTCCTTTGCTGTAGCATCTGAAGAAATGCTCCAGAAAGGACAGGACTAAAAATACCGTCTTAGAGAGCTAAGAATACCAAGCAGTGTCTCTGACTTCGAGAGGCTGGATGAGTAGTTAGGCAAAATTGTCTCCTTACTTTAAACTGTCTTGAACCACGGAAGCTATTTTTTTTTTAAACAGTGAAAGAGAAAAAAAAACCATACCAGCTATCTGTGCATCAAATCACTGGTCTACAGCATTTAGAAAATGATGCAATTCCATGCACACTGTGCAGTATTCACCGAGGCCTATTTATACATCAGCAGCCCAAGGTGGAATCTGCTCAGTGGAATTTTCTCCAGTTGCTCCTTTAAAAAGAGGAGCCTGTGAACAATTTGGTCAAGCAGTTCAGTAGCAGTCTTCTGAGGCCATGAAATTCCTAGGTTATGCAAGGTTCAGAAGCCTCAACATCAAATGCAACAAATTACAAATTAAAAGGGCAAGCATAACAAAAGTCAGCCTTTTGGATCTCTGTTGCCAGCAAAAGAATTTTTAAATGCGACACAGAAATTGCAAAAGGGTTTGTTTGTAACAATGCTAATTTAGAACCAGCTAACTAGTTAAGCATCTGCACAATATATTTTTAATATAGTAAAACAGTAGAAGCAACCAAAACTTCCCAAACTGTCAGTTTGTATTGAACCCTGCTGTATGTTTGTTCCATGTTATATGAAGAATGTACATATTAATAATAAGCATTTGCAATGTAGCCCCCGCTTTAATTAGTTTATTTGAAAAGCGTGTACTTTTCTTGTATGAACAGAGTGATCACTTTTCTCTCTGTAAGGCAGTGGTTCTCAATCTTGTTAAAGTTCAGGCCCCACCTCTGAAAATGCCAGCTTTTAGTTTTCACTCATTTTTTTGACTATGCAAAAAAGAGAGCAGTTTTTCTGTTGCAAAGAACTCAGAAAGACCGTAACGGTTCAGAATGTTTTTAGCACTCTGGATTCCTATTTGAAATCCTTGGATTTATATTGTGAATCATGTTTGTACGTCTAACAGTGCTAACGTTGTGTGGCACCCTCAAAAGGATGTTATGGCACCCCAGGATTCTCTGGCACCCTGATTGAGAATCGCTGCTGTAAGGAAATCTTTACCACTGCCCTGGTGTGCAGAAACACAGCCAAGCAAACCACAGAGCTCAAATGAAGGCCAACCCCCACTTACTTGTTACAGCAATGTTGATCTCCCCTGACCGTGGGGTCAGTTCCCCATCCTGTGGAAGCTGCGACATGCCAGATGTGCGCAAAGGCTCAAGGCTGAGCGAACTGTCATTGGCAAAGTCACCAAGTGCCGATCGTCTGTTGGGTGGCTGGCCTCGGGTGAGCCTTTCCATGTCAAAAGCTACATTATCTGTGCACGGCACATTTGGCTGAAAAACAGTATTTCCACAATAAAATGCTAGACTTTCTACGTGTGGGCAGCTTGCAAAGTCACACATTTCCCCTTTATCCAAGATTGTTTGAGAAAGCTTTCTAAACAGAGAAAACACCAAACAATCTGTAACAGTCTCTCTATAACAGACAGCTACCTCTTCACTTTCAAGCAGGAACCCTGAAGAGAAGCATATACAGGTGAGAGAGGTCCAGATCATGAGTCAGGAGAGAGCTGAATAGGCTATACACAACACCTAATTTACCTAACAGCAAGTTTACTTCCATTGACCACGAAACCAGATTCTCTCTGCACTCTCCTTGCACAGTGAAGCTATAACAAAATGCTTGTCAAATCCTACCGTTTCTCCTTTAACAAACTTGGTTGCGTTAATCACAAAAAGCACCTGCCCACAATGTGCCATGTGCAGCTCTTTCTAGAAAGTGTCTCTGGTTTGTCATTAAAAGGGCTAGAAATATAGGCCTGACTCCTCCTTTGTCATGCTTGACTTAACAGCCGCTGTAGGCATGGAATGAAATTTCTCTTTACCCTTACATCTCTTGCTATGCCCTTCCTCATCTTCTTTATTAATCCCTGTGACAAAAGAATTCACCTCTGTGCTCCCCAGACAGAAACAGTGGCAGAAAGGTCTCTTGGGAGGCCACCATCAGAGACAGGAGGTAGGACTATATGGACCTGTGGACTGATGCACTACAAGAGGGCTCACTGACAGCATTTCAGTATGTAAGTGTTAAAGGGAACAGCAATCAACTGGTCACTTTGCCCACTGGAGTAAGAGACAAAGAAACTGGCTTGATTTTCAGTGAAATACATTTAGGTTATGTATCAGGAAAACATTTCTAATGATAAAAATAGTGAAGCACTGGATCAGGCCAGCTAGGGAGGCGGTGGAATCTCCCTCACCAGAAATTTTTCACAACAGATCAGTGACGGGCTAGGACTGTGACCCTGAGATCCCTTCCACCTCTGCATTTCTGTGATTCTGTAAAACTTGAACAAAATGAAGGTCACAACGATATAACTTACCACAATTCCCAGTGCCTTCAAAATGTTCAGTTTACACATGGGACAGGTACAGTGCTCACTTAGCCAAGGATCCACACAGGCTTTGTGGAAAACATGCCTGGAAAAAAGCAGATAAAGACAAGATTATAAGCAACCTTGGAGAGAGATTTGTATAGTATGTATGAACCAGTTAAGTAGAAACAGTGAAGAAGTCCGCTATAACCAAATCCCAAGCCCCTTGCTCAAAATGCAGCATCTCTTCCAATACAATTGTATCTACCCTGTTGGGAGGCAAGGTATACTGGGTTGGCTGGAGCACCACACTCATGCAACTACACTGCTTCTGGTATCCAAACTAATTTAGGTATCTCTGCATGTCATTTCACTGTGTTGTCAGCACACTCTAGGGCTCTTCCAAGACCCTGTTCCCAATGAAGCAGTGAGCAGTGTCATTAGAAGTCAAATTTATCTTTATATATCTGTATTTTTTTAAAAGTAATTTTCAGTAAACCAAACACACCAGACCTTATTTCTTTACTGGCTTTTGTCACTCTCAAAAGGTATGTAAAAATACCTTCTGAGAATTGGAAAGGACAAGTCAACTACCACTCCATTATAAACAGATCTTCTGAAGACAAGAAAGCAACATGGGCTTCTACTTGCACAGCAGGAAATCTGCATTGGATGATGGATCTGAATGGCTTGCAGAAGTTTATTTTCAGATCTATTAAAATAAGGGTCACAGCACTGGTTTAATGTAATCATAGGAGTGGAAAAGGATGCTAATAACACACTTAAGCAAAGGGGTGCCCTTGGCCTTACTTGTGGCACATTTCTGACTGTGTAGGTGTGGCAGGAACTGGTACCAGCAGCTTTTCTACCTTGTACAGCACTGTCATGAACTAAAAGTAATCTACTCTAACCTATTCCTTTCACAAGTCCCCATGTTTAGAAAGGAGGTAATTCTTTTCTAGCTGCTCTGAATGCCGAAGTCAAGCTACTAATGTGAACAGGTCTGATTTTGAATGAACACAGACCGATGAAGTGAGAATTGCTGCTAATTGAGAAGCAGCTTTGTTCTGACATCTCAGTGAGGGAAGAGGTAGCAGCTCAAGCAAGATGATCTGGCTATTACACAACCCACAGATGGCTGTGCTGGCTCCCAGAGCTACTCAGAAAAAGGGGGAGTGGGAACAGAAGACATTTGCCTCCTTCAGGTTGTACTTGTGTCGGATGGGACTAGGCTCAGCATGGAATTTGGGCCTACATTAAAAAGAGAAGCACTGTTCTTGATTTCAGATTCTCCTTCCCTACCGAGGGAAAATTTTGAAGTGGATTACAAGATGCATCGCTAGGAAGCTACCTTGCAAGAGTTCAGTAAGTCACGCTAGTAATCTACCCCAGAAATCATTAAAAACAGAGAGGAAGTACATGTGATAGCAATCTTTCTTGTGTTGATAGCATGAGTGTCGGGGATTATAGTTCATCACTAGCATTAATTTCCAGTTTACTACATGTGTGCCAACCACCAGACTTAAGCAAAGGTGCACATGTACAAGTAGGAGCCTAAACTGATATGCAGAAAATTATTGAAAGGGAAGGTTTTAGCCTGACATTTCCAGACAAGGTTGAATTTGCAGGAGAGAAAGAAAGAGAAGGGGAAGGAGAAAGAAAGAGAAAGAGAAAGAGAAAGAAAGAACGAATATTCCTGATATATGATCAGAGACAGACATATGAAAGCTTGTAATATTACCTGCAGTCAATTTTTAGAACAAAGCCATAGTTCCTGTATTCATGGGCTGGTCTGCTACATGGCATGGAGAGCTGAGCTAAAGATAATTGGTATGCACGGTATTTTGAAGGTATGAGACTTGTACTTCCTTGGTGAAACAGTGTCTGTCCTCATCAGCTTGCCTGGTCTCTCTACTTTTCTCTCTAGCATTCTTAATAAAGGCAAAGTACACTGAAGAAACATCCATGCAAAAAAACCAGGATATGTTTCTTGCTCAGCTTTAGAGTACTGTATTAAAAAAATGCTTGTTTCTGATGTCGTTAGCTATTAACCTTTTCTGTTTATCACTTGTGGGAGCACAGAAAATGCTGTTCAGCAGTCCTTTGGGGATAGGAATTGACTTGCAATCCAGTAGTACACAATTACGTTACTGTGGCATCTTAGACAATTTATTGCTGTTAGTTACTTACATTTCTTTTTAAAACTCCACAGTTGGGTTTTTAGAGGGGGCCATACATTCCTAACAATCTAATATTTTGGGGAAATGGCAGACATCAAGACATCAGTATGAAAACAGATTTAATATGTCATTACCAGCTGATCAGTGCTTAGCGCTATAAAAGCACGCAGATCAGATTAGGCACCATGTGATACGAATTCCAATGTGTACCTAGCAAACGGTATATGATTGTACGCACAGCCTGATAAGATTAAAAAACAGCAGATCACCTGAACTCCTTTTCTGACCTCTTTGCTAATTGTTCTGAAACCTTCTCAGCTCTGGGGACCTTTATCGATATTTTCCAGAAATCACAGTCCAACAAAAGCTTTTATTTATATTAATCAGTAGGAGGTTGCTGTTTTTTTCTCTCTTCCTAAACATATCTTGCTGGCATTGATGCTATGGATCAGGCTCTGCTTGGGGTTTTGCTTAAATTGAAGAGCAGATATAAAACGACAGCGATAACGACAAAGTTTGTAAAGGTCGGCATGAATGAGAGTTTTTGTGCTTTTTACCATCAGAAAAAAAAAAAGAAAAGAAAAGGAAAGTATGTTTCTTCCTGTCCTCCTGTAGGCCAACATGCAGCGTTCCCAAGCCATGAATAGGAGCAGTCCCTGGCAGCTCTTCTACCACATGCTGATTAGAGTCCACCAGCAACCAGATGCTGGCAGGGAAAAGCTGAGTGCCCCATGCTCTAACCCATCAGCTCTGTGGCAGTAGAGGCTCTCCCCATGCTGATGGTTTCTACTCCTAAAACATACTTAATCTTCTGTGAGTGCATATACAAACAGAGACCCATTTGCATCCTACAGGGTGGTTTCTTTATGCCATTCCAGAGAGAGAAGACAGCCGGCGTAGTCTTTGTCATGACTCCCTTTCTTCCATTTTCCCAGCAAAGGCTCAAAACATGTGTGCACCCATTCTACTGGATCAACTTGGCTTCAACCTGATGTTCATTTTTATATTAATTGAGCTACCTCTTGTTTGCTCTTTCCTCCCACTCCATTCTTGTTTTTCTGTAAGCTGTTTTCTGTCCATTTTTCTTGTCCTCCTGATGCATTTAGTTCTTTCCACTCCCCCAGCTCCCAAACTGAACAAGTTAAAGACGCTCTTTTCCCCTCTGTACTTTTCTCTAAACTTGCTTCTTTACTTCTCTTTCCCTATTACTCAGCATTCCCTATCATCTCAGTTTGGCATTCTCCCTTTTCACTCTGGCTTCCCTCTTCCTCCTATTCCAGAGCTATAATCAGGAAAATGGAATGGAAGCTGTTTTTTGTAGAAAAGTTATTCAAGAATCTTGCCTTTCCTTCTTGATATATTTATTTACTTATATAAATATGACAAGGGCAAGAGAACAGTTCTAGCCAAATGCTCCCCAGGCTAAGATGTCTAAAAAATGACCAGGGTTCCCTGTTTTGAGTTAGGCTGGGTAGATCTGGCAGTTGTCCCATCTCATCAAAACACAAAGAGCAACTGGCGACGTTTGCCAGCTCTTGGTACTGAACACAACTCAACTCAGAGGCAGAGCAGACTATATAGAGTACATTCTATATAACAGGATGCACACAAGGGATACTGTCCTCTTGCTACTGGTCATTTTCAGTAATTGGAAAGAAGATTTTTATTGAATTTACTTAAATCTGCCGCAGAATTTCCCATCTGTCACAAAACTCAGCACCAGAGTGCATGCCAGAAACCTGGAGTCTTGCCACAGACTCGGATCCAACTTACTGCCGAGTGCACAGGGCCCTGCTTATTGTGCATCTGCCCCAAACAGAAGCCTCTCTGTACCAATGGATGAGAGTGACAGATGAGCACTTTAACCACAGAGCACAATTTAGTAACTACAAAATGAAATGCTACTTTCACACCGAGTACAGGAAAAAAAACCCTGCAAGGACGTCACATGTCACTGAATCCCACTGCAATGATTACAGCTTCCTTCACAGGCACAGTAGAAAGAATCCAACCCTTCCATTTGGCTCCTCTTGGCCAAGACGACTCTGGTTATTTTTCTAATTATTACAACACATTTCCTCGTATCTAGCTAATAAACTGGCTTGTTTTTATTGCTTCATTACTGACTGCAAATATCATACTGGAAGGGTGGAGGAAGAGGAAGGAGTGAGAAGAAAGGCAGAGAGATTAAGATCTTGTGAAGCAGGATAGGTTGGCTTTAAATCAGCAAGCAAGAAGCCTTGATTTAAAACATCAATTTTAATCTTGTACTTATTTTACTAAGAACAGGTCGCCTCTCATTTGTGTTAAACTGTATGGGGAAGATGATTCAAATTCAATGACAAATACACAGGAACTTTTTTATTGAACTAAACAAAAGCTTTAATGTACCGATACATCAGACAATTCACTGGATAGTTTTGTTCAATCAACATGCAAAAAATCTACCTGCAGCTCATGAGCAGATGTCATTGTTTCTGGTCACCAAGTTTTAAAATACCAAGCACCAAGTTTTGGTGCTTCAAGTGTTTAGAATTAGGACTGTGGCTGGGCAATGCCTCTCAGTATGCACCAGCTGAACAGCATCCAGGTCAGTCCAGCTGAAGGACCCCTGAGATGACTGGCTTCTGAAAGTTAAGGGCTCACCCTCAAAGGGTACACCCAGTATGAAGTG
The DNA here is from genome assembly GCF_052110815.1 of Crocodylus siamensis. NCBI lineage: Eukaryota > Metazoa > Chordata > Crocodylia > Crocodylidae > Crocodylus > Crocodylus siamensis. The sequence continues at coordinate 5,120,940 of NC_143404.1, read as the reverse complement.
GTAGAAAAAGAAAAGGTGAGAAGGGCTAAAACAGGGGTGGATCCAGCCTGCTGACCAGTCTGTCCCAGGCCCCCGGCAGACTCCATTTCCCAGCAGGCCCCGACGTGGGGGGTCCTACAGGCTTCTGTGCTGGACCAAACCCCGCTGCTCGGGCACCCCAGCCTGTCTGCCCTGCATCCACTGCTGGGGGCAGGATCTGTGTGGGCAGGGTGTGCAGCCAGGCGGCTGAGACTGGGCTGCAGCTGGAAGCGAGGCTGGAGGATAGGGCCAGGGACACTCTGGGATCTTGGGGCAGCGACAGCGTGGGCTGGGGCAGAGCTGCGATCTGTCAGGATTCCTGATGGCATAAAAATGACTGCAATACTTTATTTTTGTAGAGTCAGATTAAACAGCTTGCTACATATACATAAACAAGTTAATTTATTATAACAATATCCCAGAATATGGAAAACTAAGTATAAACCAATCAAGATTCCTAAATAATCTAGGAAATGTACAAGCAACTTAAGTGCTTCAGAACTACAGGGAAACCTGAGTGTACCTGGCTGATTAGCAAGCAAGCAATTTATATTTACATACGTTTTACCTTTTTACCATCACATATATAACTGCCATAATTTTTTTTAGCAGTTTCCCATTGTGCTTTGTACATCTGTCAGCTGCTTCTTGATGTAGCACAGATATAAGGGTTTTTTCCGCCCCCCCCCCCCCAATATAGGAAGTAGGAAGAAATACATTCAGAACAGGAAAAAGGAGTTGGCAAAATAAAAATCAAGATGTAGTAATTTGAAAGTTTTGTAAAGCTGACACGGGTTAATTAAAGAGTTACAACCAAGTGTCGCTAAGACATTGTTTTTCTTTCCATTGTCTCAGGCCTACTTAGAAGCTGGAAGATAAAGTCTAAGCTCATTTTCAGCTTTACCACCCGGTAAAACATTGTAGCTTGCTTTCTGTCAGTGGTTCCAGAGGTAAGAGCAGAGCTACTGGCTGATTTCTGACTGTGCACCAGTGCTTTATACTGCCATGTAAGATGGTTAACTTTTTTTTTTTGGATTCCAGCTAGATTCCAAGGGGTTCCAGTGAATGGGTGAAGTGTTGTGCTGAAAAGGAGTGGGTTTCTGGCTAAAACATGAATATAGTTGGTCTAACAAAAGAGATCACATTTACCCGAAGAACCTTGTCTGCCTGTGTCCTTAGACCAACACGGCTGTAACGAACAACCCTGAAGTCAGGAAGCAACATGAAGAACACCATTCATACTCGCCTGCCCTGCCTTCTCTTTACTACTGCAGTCCTTGATCCTCAACCTTTGACAAGGGACCAGCATTGGCAAAGCAAGGTGCCTGATGAGATCAGATGGAGCAACTGGCATGCTGTCAAAGGCAGCTCTGTCAGACAGCTGTGCCAGTATTATCATTTGGGGATGTGAAGAGACTACTTTGATATGAAGTGAATGAAGTAAAGGGAACAGAATCTATTTTCCTTTGCTCCAGTTATGATATATCTGTAGAGTCAGAAGTGCGACTATAAAATGAAAGTTTGGGTATAACTACATGCAACTCATGTGGGTACCAAAAACAGCGAAGGAATGGTGGGATGGATAAGCCTATAAAGTATGTGCTCAAGGTCTCACGCAAGCTTGTATAACTCAAAGACTGTGCCACTGAAGCCTTGGTGCTACTGGAATACAAGCTAACTAAATTAAAGCTAGCTTGGGTGTACTTACACTGCAATCAGACCACCCAATTGATGCGCAAATGCAAGTTTACTCTTTGTATGGGCTCTTGACTGAGCTCACACAACACTGAATAAGTACCATCCATTTCATTCACTACCTTCCCTCTGCTGGAAAATACCGGATGTTCATTTATTAGTTATTATCGACCAGTAAAGGGAGTTGAAGCACAGTTGTATTCATTTCTTCTTGGGACCAATGTAGGATTTGGAATCCATAAAATACTTGCCCTTTCAGATGAAGTGTTTGGCTCAACTAGGCTGGTATTAATTAAAAATGCACACCCCCCTCCCCAACATATTAACCCCCACCCCCAAAAGTCTGTATTATGAATCCAATTTTTAAACAATTCTCTCTCAGCAGCAGTTTACTTTGTTCCTTTAAAGACACCCTTTTATTCCATGCATTAAAGCCTGCTGGATTGGTAACACACATTAGAAACAACTCCCTGAAATGTGCACCTCAAATGAAATCTCTACCTCTACAATGCATTAAGAGAACACATTTTGTGGCTAGATCATATTACGCCATTTGGTTCCAAGTATTAGCCACAATCTAATTACTGCAAACTGATATACAAGCAAGCCAAAAACTTTGTACTCATCACAATCTTTACCTTGGATTGCCCTAAGCTCATTTATACTCAAAAGCAGTTTGAACACCAACTTTTGAGTAGTGATTTGTATGCGTACACACATGTGAACGAACTCAAAACTGCAAGAAAAAGTCTTGAGAAGAAGAAAAGTCTGGAATTTCTGGACAGCCTTTTCTTAACCTAGACCAGCAATAAACATTTCAGCTGCAAAACAGTACATAACTGAATGACATCTTGAATTCACAGAGAAGCAAATAATTAGTCTTACAATGTTTATAAGGAGAAGTGGGACAAAGTATCTTTGCACAAGAAAAGGGAAAACATGTTTTTAAAAAAAACCCCAAAACTTAAATTTGGACTACAAAGTTCAATGCTTAAAAATAAGCCTTTATAAAAATCTAAGGCCAGGACCAACTGTTCCATGCATTTCTAAACACTGCATTTCAATGGCAATAGCTTCTAAACAGACATCTCTCTGCAGGGTTTGCTACCCACGCACTAGTGTTGAGCCTAAATAAGAAACAGGCATCATTCATTTTCACTGTCCAGCAAGTCTGTGAATTTATATAAAAATAAATTGAATTCCATTTCCAACTTCAGTAAGCTAAGGTGCTAACAGAAACAAACCTAGTGTGTAAATTTTTTTTTTACTGTATGATATACAAACTAATTTCACACTGTCCTTTTAATATCTTATAATAGAAATTCATTACGCATTAGAAGAAAAATCTTCCACCTATCTAGGACAGCTTGCAGGAGGATTTAGAAGACTGATAATGAGCTGCTATATGGCCCTCAGGGACATGGGACTGATGCCCGATTTCAACACCACGACTTACTTGTTTCTAGAGTATCATGCAAAAAGCTATTTATATACTTGGCATAGGGCAAGTTATTGCATCTTGTCTCCACATATGCATAGTAATTTATATTTTTTCCTGTTGGTGGAAAAGGGGAGGAAGGAGGAGGATAAAAATGGTGTTTCAGAACAAAAGGAAGAAATATCCTTAGCAACAGTCAAATGATTAAATTCCCCACCAATACCCAGCAAGTGAAAAAGCAGTTAAACCAGCAATCTATCAGAGACAAGTAATGTCACTGATCAGTTCAAGAGCGGAAATAATCAGGAGGAAGGGAAAAGAAAATAGTGTCTCTGGGGGCCTCGGGGTGTTTAGGAAGGGCACGCAGGAGCGGAAGTGGTTGTCGCACTTCAAATGTGCCAGGACAGCATCTCTAATCTATTTTTCCCACCCAGCAAGATTACAAGGGAATGCAATGACAGTGGTGGGGAGATTATTTTGTAAACATGCAGGTGACAGTGATGCTGGAGTGACAGCATCCCTAGGACCTGGGGGAATGCTTGACCGAGCTGGAGTTGCTGAAACAGCAAGACATCAGGTTGCAGCAGTCACTGTGTAAATTCTGCATCTGTGCCTCAGTTTGCTATCATTAACCAGGATGCTGGGTCTGCCCATCCTTCCGTCATTAAAGCTCCTTTCGTCTTATTCTCTCACTCGAGGTTGCATCTTTCATGCCATTCAAAGCTTCCTGATCTGTTATTTCTTAAAAACCCCTTTTGCCTGATCTCCATTGTCAATAATTCTGCCAGCTATCAACTGCAAGCCTTTCTACTGCATTTGAAATAAGACTCCCTGTCTTAAGCATTACAGCATTACACACACCTATACTGGTATATAATTATTAGAAAAAAAGAGAATGTGGTACATAAAATAAAACAAAGGGGTCTTAAACCCCGCCCCAAAACACAGTGCAAACATTTATGAAGAATAAATCCTTTTCCAAGGAAGAGAAAATGCTAGCTTACTTGCATGGCAGAATGCGGACAACATCGTTCTGCTTGTAACTCTCAATGCAGACAGCACAATGATCAAAGTCTGGGTCAGTTTCCTAAAATGAACAGCATGAAAACTAAAGTCAAAAGTTATGACTGTATTAAAAGCAATGTAGGCACTTTGCAACTGAAGAATCCCACTAGCCCACGGAGCACTAGATATGCAAGACAACTATTAAGAGGAAGATACAGAAAGTGATACAGGTTATTAAATCCTACATTTCCCCCCCCGCCCCAAAACCCACATGTTTTACCTGCATGTCAAAGTCACCCACTCATCTAAAACTACTGTTTATATGTACCTGACATTTAAGTTAGAGGAAGACAAGACAGCTGTAACCATTTTGTATAAACAATCTCTTCACATTGACTCAAGGAGGCAGTAATTTTCAAGGGTGTTTTATCTATGTTCTAGTCTATGGCTATGGTTTATAACACACTTTTTTTGTATAATACTAAAAGATATTCTTTCATCCTCTCCTGTAATAAGAAATAACATCCTCTCCTGCCATCATTCCATGCTTCAAAAAGTCCAGCGTGCTCTCAATCTTCAAACCCTCTCCACAGCCTCAAAATTACTCATGCCCTTCTTAAGCAGAGAGGGATTCAGGTCAGGATGCTTGCTGGCTCTGCAGTATTTTGCTACAAAGATTACACTCCGATTACTGTTTCTACACTGACAGAAAGAATTTCACTTATTTTAAGCTTTCCTTTGGAGAAAGACAGATGTCACGTAGGCATATCCATGGCATTGTTGGTATACAATTAAAACCTTTGTGCTGCACACACAGACTGTGCTTTCTCCCAGCCCAAATTCAGACAGTTCTTTTCAACACCAGCAAAGTACTGAGACAAGGACATCAAAAACCACAGCAAGACAAAATTAGCAACTCTGCTGTAGGAAACAGGCAGTCAATATTTCATGCAGAGAACCCTGATGGGCTGCACTGATGAATGACAGATTTATTCCTGTATTCCTTTCAACTACATATACGCCTCCTGCTGCCTGTACTGCAACCTCCATATCACGTAACAGTCTTGCAAGAAGACAGCATCTTTCCTCTCTGTATTAAGTTCTAAATATATTCACGTAGGCAAAGATCTATTGCAGAAAGTTCTTATAGCCAAAAGGCATGGGGGGAGGAGGGGAGGAAAAGAACACAGGCTTGGGGAAAAACATCTTCCTCAGATTTCTCTTCAGGCAGGCACAAATTCAGAAAGCTTCTGCCATTAGAGATGGTACTGGTAGGAAAGATGAGACAGGCAGGCCTAAAAGGCCAAAGAGAAACTGCCTGCTTTTTAATACCATTTATTTAAAGTCAGGTCTATGCATGATGCAAAATGCAAAGGGACAGTAAAAGAGGCTATAAGCAAACCTCTGGTAAAACCAAAAACCTGAAGAATACCTACAGATTTATAATTTACAGTGCATCAATTATTCTGTGATAGCCAACCACAATTCCTACAGTTTCAGATGGCAGTGCCAAAGAAAATAACCTTATTGTGAATCCAAGGAGAGGATGTGGCAGTAAAGATTAAGGACTGCCTGACGATTAAAATTTTTAATTTTGTAACAGCTCCAAGCATCCTTTAAGTAAAAGCTAGTGTGCAATTCAACTCGTGTCACTCCAAGAACACATGACTGTTGAGAAATCACTTGTATGTGCATCTTCATCCCTAAGCCTTCTTCCACTTTGCATAACATACATGCAACTGCAAGTTTACTGCGACTTGCATTACCTGATTTTAACCCTGCCTTTTCTTTGGTACTGATCATTTATACAGAGCATAGTAAAGAAAACGTCATGATGGTTAAACAGGGTTCTGCATGACGCTTTCTGTACTCCTGCCTGCAAAACCACCAGGGCCAGCTAGCACAGAAAAGCACCTGACATTCAAGTTGCCAGACAGCGCTCACCAAGTTTACAGGCAAGAAAACTTCTCCGTTGGGGAAGCAGAAGTCACCTAGAGCTTTTGTGCATACTGTAGACAGTAAATATTACAGAGGGTGACCTCTCCAGCAAGCCACACAGTAACAGATGAAAGGGAGGAAGAAACAGTAAATTATTTTTCCTGCCAGAGTGAAATACAAGGCTCATGTTTATTGTGAGAAGTCTCATTACTATACCTTATCGCCCTTCTTTACTGTCCTGGTTGCTAGTTTGCCGATGGCTTTCTTGGCAGCATCTCCAAGGCGACGCTATTAAAAAGTTATAGAAAGAACACAGGAATTAGTGCTGAGAATCAAGCTATTTTTTTCCTTTAGAGGACTTATTTTGGCTAATTATCAGCACTGCAATGTCTGTCTGCTATAGCTAGGCCAGTGCACAAACTGTAGAGGGTACAGTAAAGACACAGGTGCTGGCAAATATATCCAGAGAGAACATCCAAGTACAGACCACGTGGGTACAGTTAGGGTAATCAGGAGTCTCAGACTGTTGTAGCCATGGCTTAAAAACAAAACTCATCCCCCCAGCCACACACACTTCAACAGAGCTATTAAAGACACAGGACAGGAATAGAAACACATGACCTTTCACTAATGTCTGTTGCATTCTGCTCTAATCACTTTTTATTCAGTGAGCCATAACAGCCTTCCCTTTTCTCTCCATACACTGCTTAGTTCTGTTTTTTCCCCAGAAGTGGGCAAATCTACCCTAAAAGGTTTATGGCTATTTTTTTTTTCCATCTCAACACAACCTGAAACTACCATTATCTATACATGGGGAAACAATTTAAGGACCATGAAATCTAAATCAATCAATACAGATGAAATAAAGCTCAAATGAATACTGATTCCAAAACTAAACTCTATCGGGCTGCAAAGGGTCAAGCCACTCTAATGGGCAGCAGTGCTTGGAAGCAGCCGTTTCTATGCTTAAAGTGCTGATCCTAATTGCAATGCCCTGTTTGGAGCCAATTAAAAATGGCTATTTGCCAGCTGGTTCAAGGGATTCCAAGGACAGGTCACTTTGAGCTGAGCAAAGCTCACGTTTCCTTGTTTCAATAACCAGAATGCCCTGGAGAAACAGGATTAAGTTTACACTGATCAGGACTTTTTTCCCCCTCCCAATCATTTCCAACTCCTATAGTCATATCACAAACACTTATTGCAAAAATGTTCCACCTTCACCCCTTTCATCCCAAGAAAAACGTTGGGTTGTGAACCTTGTTCATTCTTTGACTCTGAGTAGATGCAAACTGCACATGATATAAGTCACTACAGGTCTGTGAAAGAACGCACAAAGTAAAATGGATTCGTTCATCTCCAACTCTTCATAAGCTTGAAAAAACAATATCTGCTTTACAAGGCTACAGCTTTTTCTGTGAGTTTTTTTTATGGGTTTTTGGACAGCCAAAATGAACTTGTAGGGAGGCAGTTAGACAGGCCAAAGCTACCATGGAGCTGAGGATGGCAACCCAAGTAAAAGACAATAAGAAATTGTTTTTTAGATATATAGGGAGTAAAAGGAAGGCCCAGGGAGGAATAGGACCCCTGCTAAATGGGCAGAAACAATTGGTGACGGACAGAGGGGACAAGGCTGAACTCCTCAACGAGTTCTTCGCCTCAGTGCTCCTAAGCGAGAGGCACGACAAGTCTCTCACTGGGAGTGTAGGGAGGCAGCAGCAAGGCACCAGACTTCCATGCGTGGACCCTGAGGTGGTGCAGGGTCACTTGGAGGAACTGGATGCCTTTAAGTCGGCAGGCCCGGATGAGCTCCATCCAAGGGTACTGAAGGCACTGGCCGACATCATTGCAGAGCCACTGGCGGGAATATTTGAATGCTCGTGGCGCACGGGTCAAGTCCCGGAGGACTGGAAAAGGGCCAATGTGGTTCCCATTTTCAAGAAGGGGAGGAAGGAGGACCCGGGTAACTATAGGCCAGTCAGTCTCACCTCCATCCTTGGCAAAATCTTTGAGAAAATCATCAAGGCTCACATTTGTGAGAGCCCGGCAGGACAAATTATGCTGAGGGGAAACCAGCACGGGTTCGTGGCAGGTAGATCGTGCCTGACCAATCTAGTCTCTTTTTATGACCAGGTCACAAAACGCCTCGACGCAGGAGGAGGGGTGGATGTCGTATACTTGGACTTCAGGAAGGCCTTTGATACGGTATCCCACCCCATACTGGTGAACAAGTTAAGGGGCTGTGACTTGGATTACTGCACAGTCCGGTGGGTGGAGAATTGGCTGGAGGGTCGAACCCAGAGAGTTGTGGTGGATGGGTCGGTTTCAACCTGGAAGAGTGTGGGCAGTGGGGTCCCGCAGGGCTCGGTGCTTGGTCCGATACTCTTTAATGTCTTCATCAGCGACTTGGACGAGGGGGTGAAATGTACTCTGTCCAAGTTTGCAGATGACACTAAGCTATGGGGCGAAGTGGACACGCCGGAGGGCAGGGAACAGCTGCAAGCAGACCTGGACAGGTTAGACAAGTGGGCAGAAAACAACAGAATGCAGTTCAACAAGGAGAAATGCAAAGTGCTGCATCTAGGGAGGAAAAATGTCCAGCACACCTACAGCCTAGGAAATGACCTGCTGGGTGGCACGGAAGTGGAAAGGGATCTTGGAGTCCTAGTGGACTCCAAGATGAACATGAGTCGGCAGTGTGACGAAACCATCAGAAAAGCCAATGGCACTTTATCGTGCATCAGCAGATGCATGACAAATAGGTCCAAGGAGGTGATACTTCCCCTCTATCGGGCGCTGGTCAGACCGCAGCTGGAGTACTGCGTGCAATTCTGGGCGCCGCACTTCAAGAAGGATGCGGATAACCTGGAGAGGGTCCAGAGAAGGGCCACTCGTATGGTTAAGGGCCTGCAGGCCAAGCCCTACGAGGAGAGATTAGAGAAACTGGACCTTTTCAGCCTCCGCAAGAGAAGGTTGAGAGGCGACCTGGTGGCTGCCTATAAGTTCGTCAGGGGGGCACAGAAGGGAATTGGTGAGTATTTATTCACCAAGGCGCCCCCGGGGGTTACAAGAAATAATGGCCACAAGCTAGAGGAGAGCAGATTTAGATTGGATATTAGGAGGAACTTCTTCACAGTTCGAGTGGCCAAGGTCTGGAACAGGCTCCCAAGGGAGGTGGTGCTCTCCCCTACCCTGGGGGTATTCAAGAGAAGGTTGGATGTGTATCTAGCTGGGGTAATGTAGGCCCAGCACTCTTTCCTGCTTATGCAGGGGGTCGGACTCGATGATCTATTGAGGTCCCTTCCGACCCTAGCATCTATGAATCTATGAATCTATGAATCTATGAATCTATGAACACGACTCCTTATGTTTAAAGCAAAAGGCCTCTATTTTGCCACCACAAATGTGTTTACACACAACAATCATTGGCAAAGGCACATTATTCTGAACGTGCACAAAGGTCCATGTTTTCGGAGCCAAACCTAAGGGCCCAAACACTACTGCACCTTCCAGCTGGGGATAGGGGGAAGACAGTGGGGGGCAATGTAATTTAAGGTGCATCTAGACCTCCCAAAGTTTGGACTTGACTGGGGCCTTCTTGGTCCCCAGTTTAAGTTAGTGCAGCCTCTATTCTGTTAGAAGTGCTTTGCCAGTAAAGCTGTACTGGTATACCATACCAGCACAGCTCCCAGTGTGGACACAGCTTACACCGACAGAACTGCATTTTTGCCAGCATGCACTGCTAGCTGCTCACAGCCTGGCTCTGTGCAAAATCACTTGCATCAAGAAGTCAGCACTTTTAGTTGTATAAATGTACCTATACTCTGGGCTTTTGCCAGCACAGGTATGTCAATCGCTAAGCATACATCTTTACCCTTCTCCCCTGAACAGCTAAGTCGTGCTGGCAGAATGTTTTTACATCGATATAGCCTTATGTGCATTTTCACACTGCCTATGGGTCATGCCAGCAGTCCAGGTAACTAGAAGACAACACCGAAGCCCTTCTCTTGCTCTCAGCTGGCCTGTGTTGTCACCAGGGATGGCATATGGCTGATACACCAGCCTGAGCTGCCAACAGAACAGCCTGTGCTAGTGGACCAGCTCAGGGACACTATATTCACAAATAATGCTTTGGTTTTTTTTTATGATCCGAGATAAAATAGTCAAAACACTTCCCAAATTTGATATTCACAAATGCGAGCAATTGTGCATGCTGAAGCACGGCAGATGCCACACGGGCTTTCCACAAGTTGGGCAGTGCAATACATTCTTGACCTTCAAGCATCTCTGCAATTTCAGTATAAAGTGTACATTTTAAGATGTTTGTAGAGCCTAACAGTCTGCAGGACATGCAAAACTAGTGAAAGCTGTTAAATTTAAATCAGGTGAGAAGTTTAATTATGGTTTAATATTGAAGGAAGGGGCTTATAATTAAAAATGCTGCCTTAGAAATAAAGGAATAGTTTTTCCACACAAGTGTTAAATTAAGTGGCTGTTCTCATGATGTATTCAGACAAAGTTTTCATTGAAGAAATGTCTGTACAGAAGGAAAGCACTTGCACATAATTACAGATATCAGGTATCCCTCCACTAAACTGCAACCACACCTTCAGTTAATGCCTGAATCGCTATGCCTCTTAGAACAGGACATGAATGTTATTGTGGTCAATGGAATCTGAAATACAAATATGCAGAGGATTTAGCTGTTAAATTGCTTTTCAATCCTTTGGAGTATATCCATTGTAGGAGGAGCTGGCACCATCACCTATGATTAAGGTCAACTCATTCACTTCTGACAATAAAGATACTATTTTCAGTTTGCAGATAACTGCCAAATTAACAGTTTGGGCTGAATCCTTCCATGCTAGGGTCTGCCCTTTTCAGCTAATATCATTTAGCTGTTTCTGAGAACATTGGGGGAAAAAAATACATTTTCTCCACATTAAGAACAGATTCCTACAATTGTTTCACTGAAGAGCTCCAAGACCGTCATGCTATAAAGAAGGAATCTGAAACCTGGCAGGAGTTACCCTGATGTCGGATGCTTTCCCTATAAGAACCCATCCAAATCTGGCTGTTATGAGCTTCTGGGGAAAACAAACACACCAACCAACCACCCAACCCACCCTGCTTAAAAAAAAATTAAAAAAATAAAATAAAAATATATTAAGATTGGTATCTAAAATCTCTGGAGTTTTAAACAGTATTGGGTAGGTTTCAGTCTAGAGGCATATTTGATTTGAGCTGGACTTGATGGCCACACTTGGTAACAGATTTGGTAAATCTTCCTCTGCTGGTGTCTACAGAGCAAAGAGGACACAACCTGCCTGAAATGGGAGGATGAGAAATGGTGGGGGGCAAGAATAGGGCAGTAGGAAGTGAGGAGGAGACAGCAGGAGCAGAACGGGGAGGCTACGACTCAGGATGTGGCAAATAAGGCAAGGTAGACTGACAAAGTTGGCCTGAAGGGACAGAAGGGGTTTCATCAGGACAGCATGATCTCTCCAGCCCCTGGAACTGAAACCCAAAGTCCTGAATCTTGACAATGCCATGCTGTGAGCAAATAGCTTTACAACTTATTTGCAAAATATACTATCTTTCCTCCAGTGGCCGACTGGTCCACAAAGAATCTACCCCCCCATAACCAAGGACTTCATTGGTTTCAACTAGGTAGGGCAAGCTACAGATACAAGAGTCCAAAACCTAGCTCATGACCCAAACAGAAGGGCAAATTATTATTTTTATTACTACATTTCTTGAATGGACCTAGGTTGAAGACAAAAGAAAATCATGCTTCATGACATCTTCAATTACACTGCTGCAGACTATTTTTTTCTACCCTATCCACTATCCTGAATTCAGTGCATGTGAGGGCGGCAAAAATGGGTAGAAATAGGGGTGTGACAGGAATCAAACCCTGCATTTCCCCGAGTGCTTGACATTTAAGCCAATATAACCTAACACCACAGGCTTTTTGCAGGTGATTTATCAATATTGTTTGTATTACATGCACCTATACACTTGCACGGAGTGTTATCATTCATACTTAAGTATCAACTCTTCCAAACGCTAACAAAATTCAAGATGCAGTTGACTGCATTAACATTTATTACCACACTTCATTACCTTTGAATTCTATTTAATAGTTACATGATCATGTCAAGGTTAATGTGCATCTATATCAGGAATTTGCATTAGTACAAAAGCCCATGTCACTAATATTTCATAGATTTCATAGACATTAGGGCTGGAAGGGACCTCGGGAGATCATCGAGTCCAGCCCCCTGCCCAAAGGGCAGGAAGTCAGCTGGGGTCATAGGATCCCAGCAAGGTAAGCATCCAATTTACTCCTGAAGGTGTTCAATGTAGGTGCTTGAACCACCTCCGCTGGCAGGCTGTTCCAGACCTTGGGGGCTTGGACAGGAAAGAAATTCTTCCTTATGTCCAGCCTGAAACGGTCTTGCAGGAGTTTGTGACCGTTCGACCTCGTCATCCCTCGGGGCGCTCTGGTGAACAGATGTTCCCCCAGATCCTGGTGGTCACCCCTGAGAAACTTATAGGTGGCCATCAGATCACCCCTTAGCCTGCGCTTTTCCAGGCTAAAGAGTCCCATGGCTCTCAGCCTGTCATCGTAAGATCTGTTTTCCTGACCTCTGATCATGCGCGTGACTCTCCTCTGGACTCTCTCAAGCTTCTCCACGTCCTTTTTGAATTGTGGAGCCCAAAACTGGACGCAGTACTCCAGCTGCGGCCTCACCAAGGCCGAGTACAAGGGGAGAATTACGTCCCGGGATTTGCTCGAGAAGCATCTATGGATGCACGCCAGCATTTTGGTTGCTTTACTAGCCGCAGCATCGCATTGCAGGCTCATGTTCATCTTGTGGTCAATGATGACCCCCAAGTCTTTTTCTTCTGTAGTGCTAGCCAGCATAGCACTGCCGAGCCTATAAGGGTGCTGCAGGTTATTCCTCCCAAGGTGGAGAACCTTGCATTTTTCGGTGTTAAACACCAGGAGGTTCTCGTCTGCCCATTTGCTGAGCTTGTCCAGGTCAGCCTGGATCACCCGCCTATCTTCTGGCGTGGATGCTTTGCCCCAAAGTTTGGTGTCATCGGCGAACTTGGCCAGTCCGCTCCTGACTCCAATGTCCACATCGTTAATGAAGATGTTGAACAGGATGGGTCCCAGGACAGAGCCTTGAGGGACCCCACTGGTCACAGAGCACCACAATGAGTGACTGCCATCAATCACAACCCTCTGGGTCCGACCATGGAGCCAATTTCCCAGCCAGCGGATCGTGGTGGAGCCAAGGCCACAACTGGCCAGTTTGGCCAAGAGGTGATCATGGGATACCAGATCAAAAGCTTTTTTGAAGTCAAGATATATGACATCAACCTCTTCTCCCTTGTCCAGGTGATAGGTCACCTGGTCATAGAAGGAAATGAGATTGGTCAAACAAGACCTACGCGCAACAAACCCGTGCTGGCTATCCCTTAGGATGTTAGCCTGGGCCAGTCCCTCAAGGATGGCCTCCTTAATAAACTTTTCTAAGATCTTCCCCAGGATAGAAGTCAGGCTAATGGGCCTGTAGTTAGCCGGATCCACTCTCCTCCCTTTCTTGAAGATCGGCACTACATTGGCCTTCTTCCAGTCTTCGGGCACTACACCAGAGCGCCAGGAGTTTTCAAAGATCCGTGCCAGGGGCTGGGCTATGACGCTCGCCAGCTCCTTGAGTACCCTGGAGTGCAGATTGTCAGGGCTGGCTGACTTGAAGGTATCCAGCTTCTCAAGGTGTTCCTTCACGAGGTCAGCATTGATGGAGGATAGGGGATCCCCCTCACCCAGATTTCCCTGTCCCATAGCAGGCATGGGCATCCCGTGTGACTGATGAAAGACTGATGCAAGGTACCTATTTAATAGGTTGGCTTTTTCCTGGGCGTCAGTTGTCAGTTGCCCCATCTGGTTTAGCAGGGGTCCAACATTGCCCTTGCTTTTCCTCCGGCTCCCCACATATCTGAAAAAGGACTTTTTGTTGTCCTTGATGCCTGAAGCTAGTTGGAGTTCAGCTGCAGCCTTGGCTTTCCTGGTTTGCTCCCTGCAGGACCAGACCAGTGCGGAGTAATCCTCCTTGGAGGTGAATCCCGTCCTCCATCCTTTGTAGGCTTTCCTTTTTAGCCACAGTAGGTCTGCTAGGTCTCTGGAGAGCCAGGGGGGCTGCTGTGCCTTCTTGCTGCCTTTCCTCCGTGTTGGAATAGATTTAGCTTGTGCACTGAGGATCGCTTCCTTGAGAAGCGGCCACTCTTCTTGAACTCCCCTCTCCCTGGGGTCATGGTCCCTGAGGGCCTGACCGACTAGCCTCTTGAGCTTGTCAAAGTCGGCTTTTCTGAAGTCAAGGACTTCTGTGTTGCTGACTGACTTGCCAGCTTTATGGCGGACGGTGAAGGTGATCAGCTCGTGGTCGCTGTCACCCAACTTCCCATCAATCACTAGGTCGCCGATTAGGTCGTCCCCTGTAGCCAGTACCAGGTCAAGCAGTGCTTTGCCTCTCGTTGGCCCATAGACTTCTTGAGTCAGGCAGAGGTCATCCACGCACGAGAGAAAGCTGAGCTTTATTGCATTAATGGTCTCAGTTTGAAACCAGGATAGGGGAGTGCACAAACAAGATTGCATGTATGCTATTCATTTTCATTAGCACACTTACGCTGGTGCAAAATTTTTAACTGTAGATAACTATTTAGACAGGTCAGTGTCATACATGCTTTTTTGAGCAACTAGGACAGTGATTCTCAACCAGGTGCCATGAGACGCCTTGAAATCCTTTCATGGGTGCTGGGGGGGGGTGTTCCATACATTACCACTGTTAGGTCTGTAAATACAATTCACAAGATAAACCCAGAGATCTCAAATAAGAACCACAGTGTTAAAAACAGTGTAGACTCATTGTGGTCTGAGTTTGTACCAGGAGAATTGCTCTAGTACTTTTTGTAATCAAAAACAGAGTGAAAACTAAGAGCTGATATTTTCTGAGGGGTGCCACAAATCTACCAAGGGGTGCCTTGACCCTAAAAAGGTTGAGAACCACTGAACTAAGATGTACCGTATATTTGCTTATGGAAAAGTTCAGCACTATTACCTAGCTGAAAACCACAAAAGGAGTTTAATGTTTTTGGCCTAGTGGAAGTGCACAAGGTTAATCATGTGAAGCACCTGTATCGTACAACTCTACTTACATTTTCTTTTCTACAAAACAGCCTGTTTTCAATGGTTTCAGTAAACAGGAAGTGTGCTTCTGTACACGACAGCTTAAAACAACAGAGCTTAGAAATGAGCCATTGTTCATCAGTAATAGCTCTGGCTTCTCCGTTACAATATGAGAGCACTTCAAACTGGGCTCTAGCTGTTGCCACCTCCATATTAAACTTTAATAAGCTGAGCTTTTTAAACCACATAAAAATTTCATCAAGTTTCTCCTGACCTTTGTAAAAATCTAAAGAAAGAAGAAAGGTCATAAAAGCCCTTTCCCAGCGGAGCAACTGTTTTGACATGTGGGCATTTGGAAGTAGCACACAGCTAGGCCGGGGATCCACAGGAACAACTCTGTACTCCATGGGCATTCCTGGTGCATTTAAATCTTTATCTTCCCAAGGGACCACATTAAGTACCAGTTACAGTCTGGTCAGTCAAGTAATTAAATTTTCCCAAAGGTGTTTCAGGATCCCCTTTGGACCAACAGCCTACTAGAACCTATTTCTGGAAGCTAAGGAGGACACCCTTGGACACTTGTGAAGTTTTAAATCTGAGGTTTATTCAAGTAATGTTAAACAGATTCTTTAGACCTTCAAAGCAACTATAATGAGACCTTTCTTTAACAGAACATATCCCCCTGTAAGGAACTGTTAAAGCAATTCCTTATAGATGGACTAATTCCTAAAAAAACCTACATTATTCCTGCAACTATAGCCAAACAGTTGAAATTCTGAAATCTGGAAGAAGCCAAGAAGGCCTACAAAAGCTCCTGAGGTTTTCTAATCCCCTCCTAACAAAAACAATGGCATGGCACATGGGAACAAAAGACGCTGGGGGGGAAGCTCATGAAATATCAGGCTTGTCACACCAATTTAAGGAAGCTTTCATCGCTAGAGCTTAGCTTATATCTTAGTCTATAATCATGTAAGTGCTATGGAAAAGTAGGGAATGGCAGAGTGCAGCGATATTTAGTTAGCATTGCACCCAGAGAGAAACAGAAAATTGAAAGTGAGAGACAGTAATAAAATAAAGTTGAAGGAATGATTTAAGCTGATCACTGGAGTTTTGTTGATACCAAGAGCCAAGGACATTCTTCTCAGTTAAGAAGGCTGAAGTTTACTCTCAGCACTGAAGGCAACCAGTTCTGGAATATGTTTCTTGGTTCTTCAGAATTTAATTATGAATGTAAAAGCAACACTACTATAAATTGCATTATGATACTTGAAGTACAGGACCAGGAAAGTCAAGAGGTCTGCATATATATCATACTCTCTTGGGCAAAGGCACAAGTCAGGACACATCACATTTTGTGCCTTAGTTTCTTAATCTATAAAACTGGAACAATAATTATGTTACAGGACTGCTGCAGAATTCACTCACTGGCATCTGGAACGTACACCGACCATCTTAATATAATGCTTGACAGTGCATTCCACAGAAGCAATTCTCAGTTTAGTATCTTGGATAATGAATGCGGTTCTCATTTTTTTAAAAGTAGTAACAGGGTCCATCTCAGAAACAGCATCTTAAAAGAGTCTGGGAGTTACTGATTACAGGGCCTATTGAACTCCATGAGAATTGTGGGCTCTCATCTCGGAAGAGAACGGTGATCTTTTAACATCTTGCTTCTTGGTCTGAGTGCCCTTGAGCAGCTCTTGGAGACTGAATCAAAGTTAGATGCTGAATCTGGAAAGACATGAATTTCAATGATCTGGGCAGCAGATTAGGTCTTAGTTATTAACTGCCATAATCCTTCAAGTCGCGCTGCAGGTAGCAAGGTAGAGGAATTCTCTCCAAATGCATGCTTTGCTTACCATGCAAATATATTGCACTCATTTAAATCAACTACCAATTGGGATCTGTGAACTTTTTCCATAGGAAGCATCTCTTTAGACAATCTCACAGATCATTTACCCTCCCACTTGAAATGTCATGGCATCTGTGGCAACTGCTTACAATGTCTCTAAACAGCTCTAAAAACAATTTAGCACCTGTAGATGAGCAGATAGTGCTCTGTGAGGAAACAGATCTGCCGCTGCTCACAGCACCAGCCACTTAGAGAGGTAAACTCCTCTTTCATTTAAATACAGTCCACCTATGTACTACTAGTTTTAACATGTTAACTTGACTCAATGTATCAAGAGGGATTCAATTACCACCTTCCCAGTCTTAACTAATATCTGCTCTTGATTTTTAATGGGTTCTTAAAACCCCTGTTCCACTTGAATGTGTGTAATTTTGTGGGGGCATGCCTTGTGGAGCACTGCCACTTGGATACACTGAATACACACAACGAAATCCATCATCTGCAGACACAGATATTAGTGAAGCAGAAGTGCTCATGCAGAAGCAAAAGATATCTACTGAAAATCATGCCAACAACATCATAGACTAGATCACATTTCACCTAGTAATTCTCCTTTCTTATCAGTTTCTGTAACAACAACCTAAAAAAAAAAAAAAAAAGAGCAGTGGAGACAGGTATTTGGGGACTCAAAGGTCACTTCTACTAAGTCTCTTCATAGTTCAGCTGTTAGGATAACTGTACTTATAATATTAAAGCAATAGGGCACATTAATATTTTCACATGAACAGTACAATTGAAATGGCAACACATTCTTAAAATGTACTCATGATTCAATAACCAGGTCCTCTTATCTCAAGAGGAAGACATCTGCATAAACAATGTTAAGGTGCTATAATTATTAGCAATATAAAGGGTTTCAGATCCGTACTGGCTAGAGATGTGCAAATAGTTCATTCAGTTTGAGATTACTGTTCAAATGGAAGACGGGACCTAAATCAGAATATAAATCCTATTTCTTCTCCCATTTGTGTATACTAAGCTAACAGGGGTGTAATAAAAGATATCAGATTCACCCAAAGAACCTTGTCTACTAAGCTAATAGATATTCGTGCTTCTTTTAAATTTTATATCCAATTAATCTGTCCTCAGTTATTCCTATTACTATGTCTGAGAACAGAGAGAACTAATGGTAAGTGACACGGCATTCAGCTTTTACCTGTGTTTGGGAAGACTGCATTACACACAAGAAAAAAAGCCATGAATTAACCATGAAATTTTCAAACAAAAAGATATTGATATTGTAATCTGCATATAGCACATTTTATACAAAGTATTTTAAAAGATATTTAAAAATATTCAAATATTTTAAAATATTCAGCACATTTATTGGTACCACTTTTCCATATTTTTCTTCCTATTATACCACGCCCTGACTGCCACAAGTCTGACTGTATGGGCTCTTAGAAGAGACACTGGGTAATAAATATTTTATCTACTTTTGGTAATATTTAGCAGTGTTCCCCATACCTAGTCCAAACTCCTTCCTAGTGCACATCTATCCATGAATTCAAATGGATGCATTTCAAATGGATATGGTAATACGATTTAATTTTAGTCAATTCATGGCTGGTAAGGTACCCATTAAAAGGTACATTACTTTTCCAATATCCCTTCGGAGTTTCACATGCTGTGTACTTAATGGTTGCTTTTACCTTCATCGGAGCTTGGTTTCTCAATTCCCCATAGAACATTTTCTTCAGGGAGCTGATAGGAGTTGCTTCAAATCTCAGGACAGAGTTCCCTCTATCCTGAGATGTAGCCTCAGCAGAGGGATTTATTGTAGCTACTGTGGCAACAGGACTGTGTAGAATAAAAAGGCATTTTTTCCTGTGAGCTACTAACTGGGGTGGAAGAAACATTTACTGGTATACGTCCCTACATCAAGTATATTAGTCACGTGGATGATAGGACTAGAATGGAACTCTTCCAACAAGAACTAGACTTTGACAACAGGTGTGTGCAGTTTCTTTTTATTGGTTCACCCCTCCCATTAATGTTCAGTTAAACAGACTGGGCACATCTACACCTGGCATTAACACACTTTAGTTAACGCACATTAAATCTAGTACCGCCAGGGATTTTTACATGTGCTCTGGGTTACAGCATTGGGCACTTTAATTAGCGAGCCGCGCCAATTAAAAGCATCCACATCACGTGTATCAGCATCCCTGAGCTGCAAAATGGTGGCGGGGAGCTTTGAACTAAAGCTCATCGAATGTGTTTTAGTTCAAAGTGCTCCACTGCCATTTTTTCAATACAGGGATGCTGATGCATATGATGTTTAGACTAGACATCTGAAGGCACAACTTCACAGTTAGGGTGGCTAGGATCTGGAACCAACTTCCAAGGGAAATTGTGATGGCTTCTACCCTGGGTGTCTTTAAGAGGAGGCTTGATGCCTACCTGGCTGGGGTCATTTGAGTCCATTTCTCTCTCCTGCCCAGGGCAGGGGGTCGGACTTGATGATCTACAAGGTCCCTTCCAACCCTACATCTATGAATCTATGTGGAAGGCTGCCAGAGCACATCAATTTCCATGCTCCAGCAGACTCGATTAAATCGATTTTCAGTGTGTTGGAGCAGGCTCCCTGAACATCTAATAGGAGCCTTCCATTGTGAGGCATTAAGAAAGTGAGCATTAGCCTGTCTTAAGGCGCATTAACTAAAAAGCAGTTTTTAAGCAACACTTAATGCACATTAGTCTATTTTAACACACAAACTGAATAGCACTTTTTTAGTGATGCTGTAATGCTCATTAAAGTGCTTGTGTAGATGCACCCACCAAGTACTATTCTAATCCCTACTTTGACCACAGTTCCTGTGTTAAACAATTATTTATACCCACTTTCAATAAGAGAGGAGTTAACTTCTGGGAAGTAGTTAAATGGGCTTATCACTGCCAGCTTGGTTTCTTCCTCAGTCTGTAGACAAATGAACTATGACACAAAAGGGAGTGGATATGTACCATGCATCAGATACTCACGGATACTGTCTGTGTGCCCACACTTACCCAGGGGTAGATGAAAACTAAAAACTACAGCAGCTTGGATTTCTTTCACTGAAGTATCTTAGTACCTTTCTTTGAGTACTGAGCTACTGCAGTGTAGCTTTCACCTACTGTGGAGCAAGAGAGTACTTACAGTGACAGTGCCCCACTTTCATTTTGATTTAGGCTGTTTGCATTAAGTCATCTGAAAGCTTGCAATCTACTTGGTATAATTCTTACCAGCACAGCTTTCACCAAGGTATTCAAATCTGAACCCCTATTGAGATTTCTGTTTGATATTCTTCTGATATCCAAGATATGTCTATGGCCCTCACAGCATCCAAATACATCAATATTTTTAGTGCATTTATCACAGTGCTTCCATGAGGCAGGAAAGTGCTTGACCTCCATTTTACAAACTAATTTACCCAAGGTCACATAGAAAGTCTACAGTAAGACAGAACATTTAACAGACCTCCTGAGTCCCAGGCTTGTGCCCAAGCCAGCAGACCATCCTTCCCCATACAGAAACCACAGAAGAAGTAATCCTGATGAACTTGGCTTCTCTGAAACTTTTTTCCCCTTCTTCCCTCTACACCTCCCATGCACTATGAAGATTTCCATGCTAGTCACTTATTACTAACAAGAGGCTGACAAACCAGATTTCAATAAGAATAACAAAAGTTTCTGTGCAAGTGTCTGCCATTGGCTAGTTAGGAAGTTTCATGCCAGACATCTAAAGCTCCATGAAAGTTATATGACAACCTACCTGAGATTCCTAAAATATTGCACAAGGAATGAACTAAAAATTAAATTGATTTACAAGATAATTTAGAAAGATTAATAGAGGCGCACCAATACATTGGTCTGAGATCGGATTGGTAATGATATGAAGAAAATGGTCTATATTGGCCCTATGGAGCTGATAACGTGGCTGATAAATGCCCATGCTGTGCGCAGCTGCAGCATAGCAAGGAGCAAAGTCAGCAGCATGGAGAGCTTCCTCCAGGTAGTAAGTCAAAAGGGAAGGGGCGTGGGGGGGACAGATCAACGCTCCTCGTGATGAGGGAGGGGGCAGGCACTGCCTAGATGGGACTTATCAGCAGATGGCAGCTGTATCAGATCGGTATCGGCCGATATACTGCCTTAAATATTAGCATTGGCCCCCAAAATCTCTTATCGGTGCACTCCTAAAGATTACATATATGATCCAACCCTCAGTTAGCAAAATCTCCCCAGAACAATGAGCAGCCAATTTCCTCCAGCAGCATACCATACAATTTATCTCAAACTTCATTTCCTTTTAAAATCTCTAGGGATTTTCAAGAGAAGCAAAAAATATTATACTCTAGTTCGCCAAAAACGGGTGATTTTTGTTCTCAACGAATGAATCTCACTTCAGAGGACTCCATGTATTTTATTCTTCAGTTTCCGTGCATTAATCTCACAATGAAAATAAAAATTCTTCCCTTAGGAAAGAAAGATTATATATCTTACTATACACAACTATCACATAGCGTCTTATGCTCTGAGCACCTAAACATCCAGAATCTACATTTAAAGACTACAAATTCACAGTTTATGGCCCAACAGACCATGTATCAGCAATCAACTGTACAGTATACCATTTTATATGTATTTTCATAAATTGATAGGAGAAAAACAACCTATTACCTGGTTCCTGTCACGTGCACTTGTGTACCTAATCTTTTGGATGAAGTAAAAGATTAACCATGCTGAAGAAATGATCATCAAAACGATGAATGATATTGACACAAAGACCAAAGAGCCACGACTGAAATTCTTTGGAGGAACACGACCTCCGACTGCTATTGCCATCAAGACAGAAATGTTCTTCTCCAAGTAATTCAGGATCTCCTTCACCTTTGACTCTGTAATCATCACAGCAACAATGTCCCCAGTTCCTAGAAGAAAAAAGAGAAAAAGTTCACACCAACCTTTTAACACACGTGCATCCTACCTACTTAAAAAGAAATGAATCCTAACCCTTTGGCCCTTTGTGACTGATATTCACAACTTGTCCTACAAACCCAGATCCCCAACTTATAACATTCATAAACGCACCTGTACCATAGTCCTCTAGCAAATCGATAAGCAGCATTTATTGCTTAAAACAGCTACAAAGGCAATCTCAGAATGCACAACTCCTTTCCTCCTCTCCCCCAAACACATTAATCCATGTATACCTTGTAGATGTTACCCATGTGACTTGAACAGCTATTACTTTTTTCAGTCTTTAAGACTACTACACAGGAAAACCTGCTGGAAATTCATTCCACAGGGAACATAATTTGGGACTTCTTTTTATTTTATTCATTACAAAGCTTCACATGCACCACCCTTGTAGAAGAGCAGGGTACTTGCAGCAGTGACTACATCACCAAAAAAACGAACTAGTCCAGGGTATGAAGTGGAAAAAAGAAAGTTTAATTTCTTGCTTCCTTAGGAGGCACCATTATCAAATGAGGATGCAACCTGTGGGGGGTTGAGTGTGCGGGGGGGATAAAATCTGAGAAGAGCGAGGGAAGCAGTGCAGGTTGCTGCAGAACACATTCAATGCATATTATTCAGCTTTATAATATTCAGGTAAGACACCAAATGCAGCAAGGTCCTCCTGTAATAGTAATGAACCAGGTAAAGTGACTGGAGCCAGCTATGAATTCCCAGCAAAGGGCTCTACTAATCGAGACTAGAAACTGTGAATATCTGAACAGTACTTCATGGGAAAAGCTTAGTAGAGCACTGTAGTGATCAAAAGACAAGAGATTAGGGAGTCTGGCAATTCAAATTTTAAGGTGACACTTCAAGGAAAAAATGTTGTGCGTTCCCATAATTACAGTTATTTAGATGGCTGTAATTCTGCTGTGCATCTCTAAAAAACAAGAACTCTACAAACAAATTTATTTTCAAAGACCAATGCAAATATCCAGTAGCTACTACGGTGTCTGCATTTTTAAAATTCTACTTCCAGTGTCTGACAAAAGAATCACTGCTTCCACTCTCTTTCCCAAGTCAACTCTTTTTTGTGGCTAAGATTACCATTTGTTTCCTGGTGACAGTTAACAGGCAATTAATTACTGTGTATGAGAACTATTCCTTTCTGATCACTACTTTTAGGACTGGAAAAGTCATAATGATGATGGGGAAAAAATAAAATGAATAAACAAAAAATAATATTAATAAAAATAAAAATAGTAATAATAGTCATATAATAATAATAATAATAATAATAATAATAATAATAAATCTCATTATAAATCCTACTAGTTTTTCGTCTTCTAGCATCAGGCAGAAAGCCCAGAAAATCAGCCTTGGCCTTCCATATTTCGTGGTGTGCATGGAAACAATCTGGTGTTCTGTTTAAGAAACCTTAAGGATGGGCAGAAACCTCCAGCGACGTTGTTTCGGGGTGTTCTACCTGGAGGACCAGCTGAGAATACTGGAAGGTCTTCAGCACTTTAAGAAACACTATTTTTTGTGTGCCTTCTGCAAACAGCTTTGGGATCTCCCCAACCATCTATTCTAGATAATCCAGCTCTGAGAGGCTGCTGCAGACAGCTGAGCAAATGGCCCCAAGAGGAACCATCTTGACGTACACAGCTCAATGGCAACTGCTGGGGAAAGCTACAGGTTTCCCTCGAGATGATTTGCCTGTTTCGTCAAACTAGTACCAGATGCCGTATTAACGGTGGAAGCTAGATTCAAAGGAAATGGCAAAAGTTAGGTTTCTGTGCAAGTCACTCTGGAGAAAGCAAAACAAAAGTAATAACATTTGGGTGCAAAGCAGAGGGAAGAATGAAGTGCTAAGATTCAGCAGAAAAATCAGGAGTGACACCTGCCAGTGGTACAGTGAGAGCTGGTGGCTGAGACAGATGCTAAGGCTTCTACGTGCGAAAGAAAGGGCTGTAGAAGGACAGAGTTCTTGTAGAAAAGAAAAGGCCCTGGGAGAGGAAACTGGAAAGATCATGTGCTGGGTGCTCTCATCACCTGATGAAGCTGATCAGGAGGTTGCTTGACAATGGGACTGGAGAGGTTAGGAGGAGGCTCTGCAGATTTGAGAGAGAATCTTTTTATGTTCCAGAGCAGTGGTCTCCAAACTTTTTTGATCGTACCCCTATCAGGAAAAAAAATTTTGAGCACACCCCCCAATATATGCATATTTATATAAATATAAATAGAAGTTCTATTTTCTTCCCGCACCCCAATGGATCGTCTTGCGCACCTCACTTTGGAGACCACTGTTCTACAGGAAAGGGAAGTGGACAGGCATCTTTTCCCTGCACCTACCACCATAAACACAGATCCTTGAAAACAAGTTCCCTCCAAATAACCTTACATCATTTAACACTTACAGTATTTTAAATGAATAGGTTGGAAGTAGCATTTAAACAACCCTGCATTTTAGAAACCAAGTTCAAGTGCACAAGACTCAGTGCCTTCTCCTGAACTGAGTGTTTTTTAAAAGTAAATTATTACAATAACATAGAAGTTTTACGTAGCAACCAGAAATCAACATGATTTATGGTAATCATTTATTTTACCAGTAGTGCACCAGAAAATCACCAACCATCTAATACAGACTATCTGCAAAGGCCTTTCCTCCATTCTCAAGGCAGAGGGAACATTTTTACAAGAAATGTTACTGGGATATTTACTGGGTGGCAGGACTTGAACAACCAAACAAGAGCAAAAGTTTGACACAGTTTTATAAACACTGTCCCCTAATTGTAAGAAAAAGGTATTCCCTGGCTTTCTACCTTGGTTCCAGTATAGAAGGGATGCTCTGAAGCGTCTTCCCTTGCAGCTGCAGCTACAAGACGACAAAAGTCAGTGTGCCTTTGGCAAAGAATTCACTGAAAACATGAAGTACTGATGTAGAAGTATTTCTCTATCCCTGAACAGTATATAGCTCAGATGATACATGATCTATCAAGATTAGTAATTTATTATTGTTTTTCCCCCTAGATTTAACTTCTGCTTTACATACCTGATGGTGGAGGAAGAATGATTTTTCCCAAGAATGTGTTGGGTTATCTTTCCTACTGCGTTACCCACTGTGATTCTGGGATCATTTTTGTGTTGACCTATCAACCAACATACCCAAAGTGGGTTCCCAGCATGATATACATGGAGCCATCTGCAAAGCACAACTAAAAGATCATATGATCTTAGTGTCTAACTGCAAAAGCTTTTACTTCTAGTCCTACCTCGATGAGCTGACAATCTGTCATGTGTTTTTACAATGCCTAGCACAATGGGGTCCTTTGGCACTACTGCAACATAATTTGAACACTGAATGACTCAAATTGAAAAACAACTGCTGTTTCTGACCTTGCAAGGGCCAAGAAAAATGCAGAACAGAAGAAAAGGTTGCGCCTGCTTAAAACATCCTAAAGACGTTCAAATCGGTGTAAACTGTAACTTTGTTGGAAGGGCTCCTTACTGCAGAAAGCTATTTAATATAGTTCATAAAAATGCGTTCATCCAAAACCTTAGACAAAGAAAAATAAATTTTTCGCTTCTTACATCTTCAAAAAAGTATAGCTCCAGGTAGACTCTGAATTTGTATTTGTAGACAAATCTCTCGATATTAAGGGTAATTAAAAAAATCACATTCCAATATGCTAATAAAAAGCAATGCTTCCATTAGCCCAGAACAAAGCCATTTTGTAGAGGAAGGGGAGAGGTGCTAGAGTGTTAACTAAACCCACTTGGAGGCCATGAGTTAAGGACAGATGCTAGATCAAGATTAGGGATAATTTACAAATCCCAATGTTTAAATTTAACTTTTACCAGCACTCAGCTTTTCCAATCCAACAAGAATACCAAATTAAACAATTCATCTGGCAGCACTATGAAAATGTATGGTAATCAAAACACAATCATGATGTAAAATTAATTTTATATGGGAGAGAAAATAAGAGGAACCGAAGACAGAAGAGCTGAAAAACAAGGAAAATGGAACAACAACAACAAAAACAACAAGCTGTATTCAAAAAGGTCCCAGTGGTTTTACTAGTAAATTATTAGTAGAGTTCCTAGCAAGTGCCGGGCGTTTTGTTAGCTGGTTCACTCTTGCTAGCTATTTTAAACAACATTTCGAAGACAGGAAGTTATATCAAAGAGCATCAATCTCTCATGTTTGCCAGTGTCAATGCAGTAAGTTTACTCATACTTGTTTTTACTTTAAAGCTAGCAGATATCATCTGAAACTCATGGTGTGAGGTCAGGCTACTGCATCAGTCAGACTGACTGCATGCAGCCAAGTGTGGTCACACAGTATGTGGTGCTGCAGACCAGTCTGTGGTGATGCACTGCACACATTTCAGGTATTCCCCATGCTGTACCTTGGGGGGGGGGGGGTGTGTGTCTGTGTGTGTGTGTGTGTGTGTCTGTGAGTGAGAGAGAGAGAGAGAGAGAGAGAGAGAGAGAGAGAGAACCTGTGCAGAAAAAAGCGGGGAGGTGCATGTGGCGGTGCACCCCAAACTGGAATCTAGCTGGCTGGAGCCACACTCTGGCTGCCAGCCAGGCTCCCAGATGCAGGAGCACCATGGGTGCAGCTTCCTAGGCCTCCAGGCAAGGCTGTTGGGGCCAGTACAGTTGGTGGCCCCAGCTTCCACTACCCCACCTGGGGTAACCTGCCATGTGCCAGAGGGCATGTGGCACAAACATTCCCCAGAGACAAGCAGCAGTGGCACAAGTTGTGCCACTTCTTGTCCTCAGGGAAACAGACATCCGCACTTGTGTGAACGTGGCCACTGTAACTGAATCTGATCCAGTATGCCATTCCTTATTCTCTCCTACTGCTAAAAATGTGACTTGAAGAGTTAGTCACCTCTGACTGGATGAAAATTTTTCAGGTAATACAGTAGGATGCCTACAAGCATCCAACTGAATAAATCAATGCTTGGAGCGAAGCAGAGAAATACTGTGGAAAAATCTCTTTCAAAGAGGTTGCGCTTTTTTTTTTGTTTTTTTGAGAAGCAGGTCGAAACTATATTTCAGCTGGGTGACAGCACTTCAACTATGTCACTGTATACAGCCAGTTATTGGGGACAGTGGTCCAACTGATTTTAGAAAGGGAAACCATCTATGTTGGTTTAGCAATAAAATATGAAGAATTAAGGACTGGCTATTGGCACTAGTTAGTTAAGACGACAATGTCACCAGGACATTTGCTCCTGATGAAGGCAAATCAGGGAGCAGGAAGCCCTGGACAGGACTTGCTTCAGTGAACAAAGCAGAAAAGTGTATGTATAGTGGCATAAATAACCATTATAGTGCACAATGAGGTGGGACATGGAAATGAAGTGGATGGACAGGTTTTTACAGCCAGACCTTCATGGTCACATTACAACTCCACACACACATGATCAGAATGTGCTAAATCAAGTCACAGGAAAACAAAGATCACAATTATGCGTGTCAGTGTTTAACCTCTAAAAGCAAGGTTAAACACAGTTATCATAGCTGGGGAAAAAATAAATTTTAAAAGGACCACCGATTTACTGGAACTTCTCTTTCTATTATATTTATACCATTAAACCATTGAACAATTGCTTAGTACGTACATTTTTACATTAGGATGTCTGTTCTTTTATGGGAGAGAGCGGTACTGGGACTAGAAGAGATGTTACCATATACGGAAAGAGAAAACTGTAAAATACATAACTGCACATGAAACATTGTGCCCTTATATCCCGCTGAAGCATCCATGTGAAACCATAATATGCCCTTGGGAGCCCCTGGCTGCCTCAAATTTCTGAATGTACAGTGCAACTCCTTTTGGATACTGTTAGACAGGCAATTTTACTGAACAAAACCAGGCAGATCAGCTACCAAGACACTGGTTAAAAGACTGATCTATGGAATAAATTACTTTTGTTCACTTGTTTTTCTTCTAGATACCTGCCAAGCTTTAACATTCAGAAAAGGCCAAGCAGTTTTGGTGGTTCCAGAATGAAGCAGCAGCATTAATGGAGCAAGGACAGTGTTGTAAGTATTGTACTACTTAGGCCACATTCTTACAGTTAGTTACATGTGCTAAACTTTATGCATGCTAATAAGCCTGTTCAAAAGAGCAGAACTAAGTTGGCATGTGTTATGTACGCTAAAGTTCAGTTAGTCCGTCAGATACATTTCTGAAATAAATGGAATTTCCCTTCTCATCATTTGAAGTCCTCTTTCTAAAAATGGATTATTAGATTATAAAATCTTGTAACATGTTCTTCTGAAATCATATATAGGCATTCCAAAATAAAAACTGCAATACATACATTTCTCCTTCCTGCACTAAAGCCACCACCTTTTATTCTTACAGTCCCTTGCTGCAATTTCTCTAATCTAGCAGCTATAATTATTTTCTCACTTAGTAGGCTACTGGTTATATCATCAATTATATGTAAAGCTGTGTAAATGCAGGGTCAGAGTTGCCCAGAAACTGGAATATTAATTACTGGTAAATGAGAAGTGACCAAGATGTGAAAAAATGGACTTGCAAACAGTTTATTAGGCTCTGAGCAACAGTGGTGTTTTATCTTGCTCTTCTGTATGTATTCGAGTCATTACTTTCATAGTCACATGCATGCATGATGTGAGCAAAGTTAACGGGCAATGCGCCGAACTTATAAAGCAATTACTATTTTTCACATTTAACTATCTTGGCATCTCCGAATGCTTACAGCCTACAAGGGTCTGCAAGGCATTCCACAGAATCATAGAAGTAGGGTCAGAAGGGACCTTGTAGATCTTCAAGTCCAATGCCCCCCCCACCTGGGCAGGAGAAAAACTGGGCTCAAATGACTCCAGCCAGGTAGAAATCAAGCCTCCTCTTAAAGACCCCCAGGGTACGAGCCAGCACCACTTCCCTTGGAAGTTGGTTCCAGCTCCTAGTTGCCCTGACCGTGAAGCAGCGCCTCCTGATGTCTAGTCTGAACCTCCTCTCTAACAACTTGTGGCCGTTATTCCTTGTTATGCCAGGGGGCGCTCAGGGAAACAAGATCTCTCCCAAAAATGCACTAGCATTTAAATGCACTCGCATCTCTGAATGCTGGTAGTCTATTGTCTTCCAAAGATAAGTAACACCTCAAAACCAGCAGATCACATCCAAAGTAAGATTTATGTTATATACTTATACACGTGCCAGATGTCTGCTCCATTGCATGATAATTAGCACACAATTAAATACAGCAGCCTCCGTGTCATGTCTATTCAGTGTCCCTGAACTTCAAAATGGCACCAGAGGTGCTTTAACTAAAGCTCGTTGAAGATGAAGGACCTGATCTTGAGAGGTGCTGAGCATTCAAGACTCTCAATATCCCTAGACACCACAGATGGTTAGCAACTAAGGATTAAGGCCAAGTCACCAAATTCATGTTACAGGACATTTGTACGCAACTCTCCCACACCCTCCTCCCCATAATTACATTGACATGGACAATACCACACTGATCCTATTTCACAGTCCTTTTGTTTCTGGGCTGCAGATAGTCAGTATACATAATTAATAAATCTTTTATTCAGGCTGCTGGTCCCAGGTATAACTATAAACTGCATCTGACTGGAAGGCTTGGTGGCAACATAGTGGAGCTAGTTATGGTGGGGTAGCTCCTATAAAATACCACAAGGTTGCAAACTCTAGAGTAAGGCAAATATCAGGCGCCTCCCCCACTGCCTGGTGGGCAGTCCTTGGCTGGAGAAAGGACAAGAGCCATCACCCTGGCAGAAACATGCCTTTGCCGAGGCATCTGGCAGTCAGCAGCAGTTCTTATCTGTCGCTCTCTAGCAGCAGCTACAAACATCGAGGCACTGAACATCTGGACTCGGTCTGGCCTTTGGATTTTGTCTCAATGGCCTGAAGGGGAGGGGTGATAGGTCTTGGGGAGCCTCCACTCCTCCACACTTCTGCCTAGGCAAGAGGCGCAATGTCCGTGTCCAAGGTCTTGGTGCAATGGTCACAGGACTCTGAACAAGTGGATTCATAAGGCGCTCGCCTAGACCTCCTACACGTACACCATGATCCAGAGGATTGAAGGTAGCCTACTTGTATTCAGGCTTAAGAGAACAGTTCAAAACACTTGAAGTCTTATTGTTCTAGTGAAGCATTATCAAATGTGCACACGTTTTGATAAAATTCACTTGCTCATTTTCACTGAAAAGTAAGAGCCTGATTTCAAGAGAACTCAGCTTAGTCACCAAGTTTGTTTGTTTGGAAACGCCACCCCTAATTGCCATAAGGAAATCTCCTGGATAGTCTACACTTTTGGAAATCTGGCCAAAGTTCCTTACCACTTAGTTTCACACTTTAAAATAAGATGAATTTGCAAGATTAGGGCTTTTTAAAAAAGTATGAATAACTGTTGATATTACATCACAATTGCAGCATTTTTTTGAAAAAATATCTGCAGCAAAAACTGCCACGTAATAAAGAAAACCTGTCAGGTTTACAGTGCTGCACTTCTACTTCACCATGGTGGCAAGAACAACAACAAAACAACTGTGTGACAGCTGCTTCATATCAGCCAAAATAACATTAAAAGGGTATTACAAAAAAAAAAGAAGAAAAAATAGATTCCTCTCTCCAGTTCACTGATTGCAAGATAATGCCATTACAACCAATTTAACTGGCCTTGCTAACAAACATTCCCCTACTACCGTGCGGGTCCCAATTGCAGGAGCACAAGGTTCCCAAGCGCCGCCGGCATTTTAACCACAACATCCTGAACATCAGTGGTGCTATTAACTGTGGGAAATTTCTGAGAAAAACAGCTTGCATGGAGAGAACCTGGAAAGATAGCAAGATCATCATAAGGGGATCTCTTTTCAAGACAAGACTACCAGCCTGCAATGGGAAGACATAAGGATAGACTGAAACTATTACTTAGCACATTGTTGTGGCTGCATCTTCTTAGATTAAGGTCGAAAGGGAATACGAGAGGAATCAGAACCCTAGAACAGTTAGCCGGAGGGATCAAATAGCATCTGAATCGATCTGGATAGTGTACTATGTACTTTTAAGAAGTTGTATTTCCTCAAATGAGTCATTTTTATGGATAGCTTTACTTTATAGATTCAGAAAAAGCAGAAGTAACAGATATCACCATATAAGAGATACAGTTAAAGAGAGGATTGAGGGTGCATATAGACATGTGGGGATGCATACTCCGACATGCTGCAATTACAGTGCCTTGGAGCAGACTCATTAATCCAGCAGATTAATAGTCTGCTGGGGCATGCTAATTAGCATGCTCGAGCAATCTCAGTGTCTTGTGTATTCAATGTCCCCGCGGGGCTAAATGGTGGGGGCACTTACTTAAAGCTTTTTCAATGAGCTTTAGTTCAAGCACCCCATATTTTGAAGTCTGTGGCTGTGTAGTACAGGAAATATAGAAACACAGATCTTGTTCCTTCATTGCAACTATACAGAGCTATGCATCTAGATTGGCTTTTGCAATATTCTGAAGATTTGCATTTTTAAGCTACTTAATTCTTAAATATCTTCTTCTGAAACCACAAGGATGGTATTAAAATTTATGCAGACTATCTGGAAGAGAAAAAAAAATCCTTTACTTACATGATTTAATTGAAGAAACATTGGCTGGAATCTACTGCATTCAATATTCCCCATTTTAGAAAAAGGCAGAGACTCATCTGTCTTTTTCCTTGTGATATATTTTCAATGCTGCACTCCTTAGGATACATAAAAAGTACATAACCACAGCTGAAGAGGCTACTGCAAACGTGGACTACTGTGCAACAGTTCAGTACACTGAATAAGATGCACAAAAAATACTAACAAACAATAGGCAACACGGAGGTTGCACACACCACATGCAGTCAGGAGATGAACACTTTTTTTTTTAAATTAGAGTTTACCACTTTGTGGAGAGGACCTAAACTTTGCTCCATGAGCAAACTAAAGCTCTAGAAATGAAGAACTCTCAAACCATGACTCAAGACACAAAGGTTTCCCCTTTGGGGCAAATTTAGTCAGCACTATGTCTAACAGCAGAATGTATCTATTTAACCAAAAACAGCACTGCTGGTGCTAAAAGCTGAACTTTAGGCTTCCGACTGCTGTGTTTATATGCTACAGGAAGTAACCTTACTCTGTAAATTCTTTTTACAACAGGAATCGTACCGCCTTCCCAAAAAGCAGACATTTGGCATATGGGCAACAATGAAATCATAGGGATCTTAGCTTACAGGAGCTACAGGCCCTGGTGAATATCACCAAAATTTGCTGACATGTTTCAGTATCTTGGATTAATGGTTCTCAATGGCACTACTATGACAGATGTGGTTAGCGGTTCACTAAATTCCTGTTCTCTTCTTTAAGAGAGGGGAATGACATTAAGACAAAGAACTACAACCAGAAAGCATCAGCAGCTTTCCAAAGAGTGGAACTGTGGTATTTTCAAGAAGCAGCAAAGTTGTATTATGTACTAGTTTAACAAGGAAAATATTTAACAAGATATTTTTCCATATCCCCAGCATATTTAAAAAGCCTTAAAGACAGGAATTTCTTTCCAACAGAACTGCTCCAAGCCTTCAACATAACTTTCTGAATGCAGTGCTTTTAGACCACCATTATGAACTGACAAGCCCAACGTGTTATTAAAGGGGTTTTTAGATTAAAGGGGTTTTTAGATGGCAAAACAAGAGACCTATTTTTTTGCCCAAATTCTTGGCTACCTTTAAAATGTTAACTGTTGGGACCTGAATTGGTTAAATCGCATTATTCAGTTCTGCCACTCACTGAAGCATTAAGTGGATGGCCATGCATGAGTGACATTTCAAGTCTAGAAAGGCATATCTGGCTTCTGGGTACATCTGTCTCTTCACTATACCCATGGCTTCAAAAAATGAATGTGGTCTAACAGAAGGCCTCATCTGCAGAAACATGCATGTCTAGTCACATACATGTATAGTCCTAGTATGAAAACAATGTCACTGTATTAAGGACTATAGATTTTCCTCCTCAAAAAATTCAGGAAGCATGCATCTCACTGCCTAGCGTAACTCACCTACACTACTTAAAAACCATTTTAAATGTATTGTTATTAAACCCCTTTTGTTTAATGAGGGAAGTGTCCAGTTCTTCCCTAAGTCTTGCTCATCATCATATTCGCTCTACTTCAAGTCACCATTCTCCTATTTTACCATCTCACAGAGGTATTGGGAGCAAGTCCCAGGAGGTAAGACTAGCACCAAAACTACTATGGAGTTTAATTTTAAATTGCAAGGACAGTTTCTTTTGCGCTCTTCCCCACCCCCACTGACCTCTTAGACTACTGCCTGGTTCTTAAAAATCAAACAGTGAAATAGCCAAGATTATTCCTCTTATAGTATATTTTTTTCTGGATGCGGAGCATGTTGCCTTCTGGAAACAGGTTTGTTTTTAGTAATGCTTCTAGATAAAGTCTTGGAGAATCTAAAGGGATCTCAGCGCAGCGAAAGCAGCTATAATATAAAGATGCTCCTTAATGCAAGAGACTGAGGAAATAGGGAATTGGGAGATTGTCCCTGAGATAGAGAATAGCTAGTTAGAGACATGCAAAGAGTCTGCAGAGGTTGCCTACTGCTCACATTAAAAGCTGTTGTTTAGTTCTTCTCAATCACGTACGCCTGTCTATGCTTTCATTGAACCCTATGATCGCTACTCTCAGGAAATATTAAGTGATAGAAATTATATTCAAAAGGCAACCTAACCCTTTTGCCTGTTAATTCTTTCTAAGCAGGACAAAAAAAAGCTGGAGAAACAGGGATGAGGCAGCTGAACTTTGCAACACATCTACAAACCCCTCACTCAATAGTTACCATCTCTACCACATGCTGCTTCTATCCATCTGCTTGACCCTGCAAGGCTGGAATCTGAAAGAGAGCTGGTGAAGAAAGTCCCTTTTATTCCAGCATACTTATGAGAACTGTTCATATTCCTTTTCTGAAACAGATCTGTTAACA
The DNA here is from genome assembly GCF_052110815.1 of Crocodylus siamensis. Taxonomy (NCBI): domain Eukaryota; kingdom Metazoa; phylum Chordata; order Crocodylia; family Crocodylidae; genus Crocodylus; species Crocodylus siamensis. The sequence continues at coordinate 5,086,770 of NC_143404.1, read as the reverse complement.
TCTGTCTTTTCAGTGAAGCATTCATTTCCTTCAGACCAGTGGTTCTCAACCTTTTTAGACTCAAGGCACCCTTCAGGAAAAAAAAATGTCAGCCCTTAGGTTTTCACTCATTTTTTGACTGCAGAAAAATAAGTGCAGTTCTTCTGTTACAAAGCACTCAGAAAAACTACAACAGGTCAGAATGGTTTAACCACTATGGATTCCCAGTTGAAATCTCTGGGCTTACTCTGAGAGTCATGTTGCACACACAACAGTGCTGACACTGCATGGCACCCCACAGCACTCTTGAAAGGATCTTCAGGTACCGCAGGGTGCCACAGCACCTTGGCTGAAAAATCACTATGTTATTCTGACCTCTTTTTGAGTCAAACTAGCACCTTCTGCAGTGGGCAAAATCTCACAAAATGCCTACTCCAAACTTACATTTTTTGGAGGACAATTCTGTTATACTGGAGATATGTACCTGCTTCCTGTGACCTCATGTGATTTCAACTATGTCTGTCATGCATGCCTGTCTCCCGGAGTGCTATTAAGAATCCTGTTAACATTTCAAGTGTAGTCTGAATGATAGCTGTGCTTGCCTCTGGAATAAAACAGAGACTCAACACAGGTGTTGATCAGAGGACATGCATCTAGCAAGATAAGAGACTGAAGTAGTAAAAGGCAATTTATCAGAGGGGCACACAACCGCTTAATCATGCAGCTGTCATTAATAAGAGTCATGCCATGTACCGATCTGAAAACTTACCTATATGCAACGTGTAGCTTAGTTAGCTGTAGCCTTCTTAGAAATGCATTATGCATTGCAACTCACCAGGTTTGTCTTTTAAGTAAATATGGCTACTATAAAAAATCATAAAGGATACCTTTTATTTTTAATTAAAACAAAAAGATGCAGAAAAAGAAAGAGGGTGATAAATCTGAAAAGTCATTCAGTATTTCTGGGTTGCATGTTTATTTATAATTAAATTGCATGACAAAAACCAGCATGAATGTTGAATAGTGCCTGTCCTTGAGAGGAAGCAGCTTTATCAGAAAGTCACGGCAGAAATGTCTTTACCACTCTCCTCCCCACATCAGTTTGCATATATGTTTTCCCCCTTTGTTCAAATTAATTTTATTGGACAGATACGGAAACAATGAACTTGCAGTAAGACTGCAAATGGGGTTCTCACTGTTGGGAAATCAGCAAAGCTAACAAGCAAGGAATGAAAGAGATAGGAAGTCTTGAGCCAATGCAAAACTTTAGAGTTAGAACAGCTTAAGACTAAATCAATTCCAGAAAACTGCAAATGAAAAAGGGAAATAATCAATGACGAAAATCTACTCTACATCTCACAAAATCCCCATTTGAGTATTCTTGCTAGTATGAAATTAGAGGGTAAAACAGCGAGTGACTTTTCTACAAGCCACTGAAAGGAAGTCTTTTGGAATTTTTTTCCTTCTTATTAACTAAATATTATAAGATGAACTGATGCCAGCAGAGCTGGAGAAATGACAAGATGCATATGCTACTTATCCTGCAAATGAGAAAGTGAAATATAATAACGTTTCTGGTTTTTCTGGCAACTTCTTCATTTCATCCTATTCATAGCTCAGTGAAGTCAATTAAATGCAAAGCAGCATGCTTCCTAACTGATTAGCAAGCTATTCATATTAATATATTTGGGGGTTCAATATTTTTGAGGAAAGCACTAGTACTCATTGGAGAGGTTTTCTACACACCACTTTCAAGGGGTTTGCCATGGAAACACAATGTAATACTTCAGCATTTGAAGCACGCCTGGTCAACTAGCTTCTAGCTACGTAGTCATTTGCCTTACATGCCATTGCCGTCTATGAAGGGGGACTGATACGGACTACTGCTACGGGCAAACAGTGGTCCTCCTCTTTATTGTGAAGTCACACTGTACCATAATTGAGGTTATGCAGTTTGCAATTCAACAGAAATGAGAAATAAACTGTAGAAGTGGAAAAGCAATAGACCTCACATAGTATCTGAAATGGCCAAAACGGTTTTTATGAATTAATTTACTGCTCGAAAAATAACCTGCCAGAAGTGACTACTTGTAAATATTTTAGAAGGCGTTAATGCCTCTTTTAGATCCTTGCGATCTGTTTGCGTGCGTTTGTTACCTTTATATATAACACGCTGATTAGATCAGTGTCATTTACGAACAGATCTGCAGCTTGGGGGTAGGGTGGGTATAATTTCCTGCACTTTTAAGTTGGTGGCAAATCTATACACTCCAAGTTAGCAAAGACATATAGCCACTCATGAAACACCATTCTTGAATTGAGAAAGAGCAAATTATATTCAAAATCTCTTTCTGAATTACTGTTGGTTAAATTTCTATGCCTTTTGCCACACTAGCAAAACCAACACCAAGTTGCCTACCTTACAGAGCTTTATCTATTTAAGGAATAAAGAAGAATTTAAATGCTAAATCTGTATCTCTAAATATTAAAAGTAATACATTCCCCAACTTCAAAAGCACACTCTAATAAAACCTTAACCATGACTTCCAACAACGTACAGCAGAGTAACTTCTCAACTGCACGGAAATTGTGCCAATCTTTTGACCGAAGACAGCACGAAATCACTTGTTAAAGATTTCCCTGAGTTACTTCATATTGCAGAAATTGTAAGTAGTCTGGATCAAGGGAGGCTCAACCCCACAGACCATGGGCCAGATCTAGTCCCCAAGGCTTGTCATCCAGCCCACATAGCTCCCCAAAGATCTGTGGAGATCCCCATGGACCACGGCACAGTAGATCATGCCTGATCCCAGCATGCGGCAGAATTGGGCAGGGGTGATACAGGGTCCATGGAGTCCAGTCCTGGCCAGGTGGAGGCAGCCCACGGCCTAATCCAGACCTCACACCAGTCATCTGACCCATGGGACACAAAACTGTGAGCACCATTGGTCTGTACCTACAAGATCACAATTACCAAAGTTAGCTAGAGCAATGAGAGGAGACTTAACAGGAAGCACATTAGTAAGGGTTTCAAAGCATTTCAGATTCAGCACAGGAGAACAGGACAGGAAGTAACTATACACAGACTATACCAGCAGGGGACATCTCCAACTTCAGCTATATAGATTACCTATAAGACTTCTCAATTTCTCAGACTCTTTCAAATAATAACAGGTCTCTTCACTTTAAATTACATGCGTGTCCACTTCCTGTTGCATTACATTAATTGCTCTTCTTGGCCTGCTGCTCACAAACAGGGAAGAACTGGGGGGATGTAGTAGCGGATGGCAACTTGGGCAGCAGTGACCATGAGATGGTTGAGTTCCGGATCCTGAGGAAAGAAAGGATGGAGAGCAGCAAGGAAAGGACCCTAGACTTCAGAAATGCAGACTTCGACTCACTCAGGGACCTCATGGGCAGGGTCCCCTGGGAAGCCAGACTGAGGGGCAGAGGAGTCTAGGAGAGCTGGCTGTACTTCAAAGAAGCCTTACTGAGAGTGCAGGAACAAACCATCCCGACGCACAGGAAGAGTAGCAAGCATGGCAGAAGACCAGCTTGGTTTAGCAGGGGATTCTTCAGTAAACTAAATCACAAAAAGGAAGCCTATAAGAAGTGGAAACTTGGACAGATAACTAGGGCAAAATACAAGAGCACTGCTTGGGTGTGCAGGGATGAAATCAGGAAGACCAAAGTGCAACTGGAGTTGTAGCTAGCAAGGGATGCGAAAGCTAACGAGAAGGGTTTCTAACAAGTATGTTGGTAGCAAGAGGATGATCAGGGAAAGTGTGGGTCCTTTACTGAATGGGGAGGCACCGTTGTGACAGGGGATGCAGAAAAGGCCTTTTTTGTCTCAGTCTTCACAGACAAGGTCAGCTCCCTATTACAACAGTGTATCACACCAACGTTTGTTAGCAGTTTGATAGCCAAATATTTGATTCAGTTCCATACCATAACATGGTGTGAAGCTAGTTGGCATCTCTTGTGGTTACTGTTTCTAGAGTTTTCCACCTGATGCTGGAGCCAGAAAATAAAAGTATTCTTAATGAGGGGAGGGGGAAGGAAGTATCCCTTGTATACTAATTTTGTATTGGGTTTTTTTTGCTCAAACAGGACCATTAATGGAACCTTAATTCATTAGTGCAAAGGCCCAGTAACAAATGCACAGACTAAAAATAGCACTTTGCTGCTGAGGTTCAGTCATGGATGACAAACAGAACTTAACCCCTCACAATGTCACGGCCTTTTCATAGTGACAAGAGTGATCAACTTCTCCATCCCCTAAATAACAAGATAGCTCTACCTTGGTGGCTGTAACTACTTCTGAAGACGGTGAAATAACATCTGGAAAATGTTCAGGTGCGAGAGTTGTGGCCATGATGGCCCAGGAAACGCATAAGAAAAAGTGTCGCCTTTTGATATGGGCACAGATTATTCTCCAATACACTTTAATAATGTGTCCATTCACTGGAGCAGTTTTTCCCGGCTTATCCTGGAATGGCTCTGGTGTCTCAGCTTCCTAACACGCACTCTCCTGTTAACAGTCAAGACAACTTTACTGCTTAGACTTTCTTTTTGATTGGTATGCCTTTAAATTGCAATGAAAGACTAGGTTTACATGCATGTTTTTTTTGCCTCCAGTCACTTACCATTTTACCTTGCGTAACCTGCAATAATTAAAATTGTGTATTAGCAAGAGGCAACAGTGCAAACTTCTCTTCCTTGCCCCAATATCAACCCTGAATCTTGACTTGAAACCACTACCCTTTGGAGGCAAAAGCATAGTTACTTTTATATATTCGTTCCCTTCTTTAATGCCCAAGTGCCAACAAGCAGTATCATGGCAATTTAAATGAAAGGTTCTTAACATGTACAATGCCAACCTTGAACCCTCAATGACACAAATGAAAGAGCCATCAGGTGGCAATGACAAGCCACTACTGTCCCCATTCTGCCTTTAAATTTGAGACCTAAACTTATAAATTCTCATCTTTGATTGCATTTTAGAACAGACATGAATCCTGCTTTCTTAACCACTCTTCTGTCAGATGGAGACCAACTATATACTATCCTGGGGGAAGTACATCCTCCAAAAAAGTTAACACGCCTTTCTTACAGCACAAAGACTTATGGCAGAGAATCTGCCTACATACCATGCCAAACAGAGATGCTCGAAAAAGGAACAGATTATTTAGCCAAAAATGCAATGAAGCCACATCAAGATCAATATCTGCAAGTTTGTCCTGAAGCCTTTCAACACTTAATCTTGGACAATTACCCACCCAGGATCAGCTATTATGCTAAATACAGAGTAAAGACTTAAATGAATCTTCTTAACACAAGCGATACCATTCATCCATCACTGGAATTTGGTAATTTTTATATTGTTGTTTTGAGTCTCCATTTAGATGAGTTTTATTTTAAGTGCTTAAAAAAAAAAAAAAAAAAAGGAGAGGAAAGAACCTATACTAACCTCTAGAATAAAAATGACAGAACTTTATAGAATAAAAATTCCAAGAAGTTAATGGAGTAAAATTGCTACAATTTGAGAATTAATCATAGTTTCTACAGCAATTTTTTTAAAATGAACATTTAATGTTAAAGTGTTAGTTTACCTGCACTTCCTTCCCATTCCCATAATTGATTATAATGGGACAGCTACTAAATATTTTCTTCCACCACATATGCACTCACTACATTAGACAGTATTTGTTCTGCTTGAGTAGAAGTAGCAAACAAAACCACCCATAAAGCTGCCTTCCTGCCAGTAATATCATAGCCTGTAAAACCTGTGCTGGGAAGGATGTCCTCTATTGAGAAAATGAAGGGCATTTACCAGGTTATGCAAAATGTACATGTTTTACTGTGGGTATATAGACAGGGGAAGCAAGATAAAATTTGCTGCAACTCAAGTCAGCAGAATTTTTTGGTTTTAGAAGTGGATACAAACTTAGTAAGGTCAATGCCTCTTTTGCAATTGGGCCCTGGGTGACAGCAGCACTAAAACCCAAGAGTCAAAGACAATATACTATTACAGCACCAAGGAGCAGGGGAAGGGAGGAACAACTCTTAATGTTAAAAGAGCCAATTGTTTTCAAGTGACGCATGAAAATGTTTTTTGATTGAAGAGTGGTGATGGCTGACATCTGGCCACCAGAAAGGTTTTGTATTCTGTTGAAGCAACGTGTGGATTACATACATGCACACAGACGTCTGTACCCTTTTTTTCTTCAAGATGTGCATTTAGCCTCAAAACAGAACACAACATGGATGAAACCTTCATGAATATGCTAAAATAAACAGACCTGCAGGAGGGCCGCTTGCTCACATCTGCAGGGAAATAGGTGCCCTCTGAAGGGCAACATAATGTTAAAAACTGAATAGATAAAGGATTACCTTTACATGCAAGACTTGTATGTCCAAGACTCAACTAATCTGGGTCTCATCTCATTAAGAAAGTAGAGCAGATGAGATCACCCATGGTGCCTGAACAGGAGGAGCAGAGTTGGAGGAAAAAGGCAAGGGATCCTTTGTTAACCCTATTCAATGGCTGGACACGGTGAAGTTCAGAACATGCAAGAATATTTTCTATTTCTCCAGACTTATGGGGAAGAGGGCTGATGTGGGAGAAGATAACAACTGAGGGAACAGCTGCCACATCATCTTAGAAGGATACAGATGTGGTACGTTAGGTTTGTGGGCCTGATCGGAATGGGAGCAAACTAAACTGTGCTTTCAAAATAAAGGCAGCAAAAGCAAACCAATATTTTTGTATGCAGCCCTGCCTCTTGTATTGCTCTGCATCCCTGGGCTGTTTGCATGGGTCCCAAGCACTATCAGACCAGGATCAAGCACGTACATGGCCCACAGAAAATGTGTCCTGCACAGCTTCTGTTCTCCCTGCTTTCCTTCTCTGGAAGAACAGAATATGCCCTTTGAATATCTCAGAAAGCCTACGAAGCAAACACACAGCATGCATTTAGCAGCACTGGGCTGCATCTAGTAGACCCTTGTGCAGTCAAACTGAGAAAGGGGACATCCTAAATGCCCTATGGAAACTGTGTAATAACTGAGAGTACTGGAAAACTGGCATGGAAAAATGAGTGTGTCTCATGTCTATTTACCTATCAAATAACTTTATTTTAAGAACACCTACTTGGTTAGACTAGTTAGACAACAACTGTCACAGCCATGGAAAGTCAAGCCCTGCTGAGTGGGAAACTGCAAAGAAACAAGGTAATGGACTTCAGTATCTTGTTAGTGCAGAGAATGCCAGACTCCTTACAAAATGACCAGCAAGGAATATAGGTAATAGTACAGGGAACTGAAGGGTCAAAACCTGAGAATATTATGCTGAGTTACAGAGATTCACCTAAAAGACAGTAAGATTCATAAATCAGAATACTTGAGCCATTATATAGATGGATTCACAGTGGGTAGGAAGCTTGGAGGACCAGACTACACAGCTATGAAGTGTGTCCTCTCTGACATCCATTTTAGTGATGAATTGAAGTTACAGCGATGACTAGTCTAGATATCACAATTGCCACATCTATAAAACTGCTGTTTCCCCACTGACAATTAAATTTTGCTTAGGTCAGCAAATAATGTGACTCATAAAACAATGTTGTAGCCCTATACAGAGTCTCCAATGCTTGTTCTCAAGACAAAGTAAAATACAGTTGTGTTCTACTTTATTACCACGACATTTAATACTGACATTAAATTAAAGCCGAGATAGCACATTATTTTGAATTTGCTAAGCAGTTTGAATTCTTCAAGTCTAATATCTGGTTCAGTTGGTACTGACAGGTCTCAATCAGCAAATGAGCCTGTTTTACTGTATTAGGGCCAGTACACAACAAAAAATGGCCCCTGCCCCAAGTAACTTCAGGATGCAACATGCATTTTTTGTGATTAATATTTTTATCTCCTCATGCAAAGATTAACTTAAATTACATGTGGCATAAAAAAGGTGGGGAACTAAAGGAAGCACATTGTAAAACATTTATTTTTCAAACATAAACCACCCATGTAATGATATCATGAGTCTCTGTCCTTGTGACTCCTCACTAATGGTTCTTGGGTCCTTACAGTTTGAAGAATTACATTAAGATGTCAGCCCCAAGACCTACTGAAGGACTCTTCCAAGGAACTAAACTGGTACTTGTGCTGAAGTGCTGAGTGAACTTTAATTTTCCCTTTAACAAATGGACACATTCATAACTACACAATGTATGTACCAAACTCAATGAATTAGGATCCTCTCTCTCAAGGGCCACCTTATGTTTCCCTTAACATTCAATATTTGAGTTACCTCTCTAGGCTTTACTTGGTAACTGAAATGCTACCGTCAATGTTTTAGCGCAGGGGTGGTCAACCTCTGGCCTGCAAGCCAAATGTGGCCTGTGGAGCCTTGGCATCTGGCCCACAGGGCTCCCCAAGGGTGAGGAAATTTGGTGGTAGGGGAACACTGGCAGTTAATACTGCCACCCCTCCCCTGCTGCCAAATTCCCAAGTTCTGTGCAGCATATTGGACATGGGGTACATCCCTTCCACCCATATGGTTAGATCAGGGCCAGGCCATGCCCTCTTCTTGCAGGGCTGAATCAGGGATAAACCACATCCTTTCCCTGCCACGGCCTGATTGGGGCTGGGCCAAGCCCCATCCCCCAGAGACTTGGGCCATGCCCTCTCCACTCCCATGGGGCCAGGTTGGGCCAGACTGATCCCTCTTCCCCCTCTGTGCTGCCAGATGGGGACCTGCAATATCTGCCCCGGGTGCCGGATCAGAACCACCACTAGGACCTGGGTCACAGAGAGACTGGGCACCATCCATCTGGCACACCAGATAAAAAGGTTGGGCACCACTGCTTTAGCACAAGTCTCTCCAATCTTGGATGTTCCTATAGTTCCCTTCCTGACAGACCTGTCTAGACTTTCCTCTTTTCTTAAAGGTCACGCCTACTGAATAACTTATAGGAGGAGGAAAAGCGTAAGTCAGTAGAATGTGGTCAAGGACTTTATATGCAGCATTCTACTATTTATTAACAGGGTAGAAGCAACAAATTGTTTTAAATCTATATGTACAGTTGTTGATATAGTTTATTACAAAAGGTATCAATAGGTGCAATATCAGGACTTCCAATTCATTAGGAGCATTAGAAACCACAAAACATACGTATTGCTAAATACAGGCAGTAGGCACTTCAAAGTCTTATCCACTGGCCCTGAAAAGGCAGAGATCAAAACTGAAAGGTTTAAGGGGAAACTACATAAGCAGAGGAGACAAAGAATAAAGATGTCCCACAGAAGGAAGATGTAGAAAGTGTTTTAATAGAACAAAGCAAAAGACAGCTAGCAAGAGTTATGAACATAGGTACTGGGTAGTTTCCTCTGTATGAGATTTTGCTCAAATCCCAAATTAGGTATTCAAGAGACTATATAGTTCCCTTAGCAAAGCATATTTAAAACTATTTCACACGTGGGTTCCACAATGTGCAAATTGATCATTTGCAGATTCCAACTTCTACAACCATTTCCTCTCTGTTTAAAAAGAAATGCACTGAAACAATTTTAGAAGAATATTTAGAGGAAACAGCCATCAGAAACATATGAAACTTTTCAGGGAAGGGAAGGATGAAGACAACTCAAAACAGACATTCTTCTGCAAAAATAAAGCAAAATTTTGTCCAGGCTTGAAAAATTTACAAAAAATGTGTTTCAGTTGTGGGAAAAGGCAAAAGGAACAAGTTCTAACTACCAAAAACAATCACTAGCAACACCAACATTATCCATGTGGAGTATTCTAGTAAAATGAAAATCTGCAGAGATCCAAGACCATTAATGCATCAAACCTCAAACGGATACTTCTAGATTATATTTAGAGGCATGTTTCTTTCAAGCATGTGCACCTTGTTAGGGCAGTACAACAGTCAGGTACATTTATTGGCTTGGACCATCAGAAGAGAACTAGGCTGTCACCAAAAAGGGGTGTGTAGAACACAATTTTTGCACCATCTCCTATAGGCTCTTTTGAAAACCCAAGCTTAAAACAACCAGTGAGAGACAACTATAAACATTCGCTACTCCCCTATGCTTTGTAAAAGTTATAGCTCTTCTTGTATTCAAGAATGTTGTCTCCCATAAACTTCACAAGTGACAGCTCTAAAATCCACCAAAAAGGAAGGAGATAAAAGTTACTTGGTAGACAGGCATTCCCTTTGGAGTATAGCTCCAAATGCATTCATTTCACTGTATTATATATGTATGCACATCTTCAGAGAACAGAGGGACAAGTGCTTTCAATCAGTATTGTGCGTATGCTTTAGAAACAGCATACCTGGCAGAAAAAACATGAAGTTTTAGGAAGTGAAAGGTGAATGAATTCTGTTCTATTTACCTTGATGGGTCATAGTGACGGGCTCTTCACTGGATACGTTGTTGTAAATGACCACCGCTGTGGCATTGTGTGAAGCTGCTCGCAATATTTTCTCTCTAAAAGTACAATTTCCTCGTTGCAGCAAGGCAATCCACTGCTTGGTGTTTGGTGGAACATTGAAACGAGTTCGTGGATCACACCCCAAACGATCCGCAACTAAGGGAAAAACATTTATATATTTACAGGTGCATTCCGACAGGCTAAAGTCAAACAGTAAAGCAGAAAACAAACAGTTGTCACAGAACCCAGTTGGCTTAAGCAAGAAAGCTTAGACTGTTCTGTTACCGAAGACTAAAACTATGTGCATATTTATAGGAGAGGTCCTCCTTGGAAATATTTTTAACACATAGGAAGCTGTGAATATACCTGAGAATTTGGCTCACTGACCAACTGTTAGACATTCATAACGCTTGGGCAGTCAGTATAATGAATTTATATTTAAATCAATACCTGTATGGGAGGGAAAAACATTAGAATATGGTTCAGATGCTGTAAGCATTTAACAAACAGCAGCTTATCATTCACCATCACATTTTTCTTTCCAATCATTCCAGTGTAAAGTGTGGCCAGACAGAGAGAAAATAGGATTTTTGGACTGGCTATGCCATGCAGACACTAGTCTTTATAACTGGTGACTTGTTCTTGGGCTTGCAAAACTTCAGCTGCCCTCGTCAAATAAATGCATGTGGCCCCTGAAGCCCATTTAAATTAATTTAAAAAGTCACTGAGAAAGACATGCTGCAACCAAGTTACTGTACCAGTATGAAAGAATTCTGCTATTATAGCTCTTACATTACAGAAACCGCAAATCCCAATTACACCTTTAATTTCAACACCCACAGCAAATTTTTCCTGTTGTGCTCTTTCCAATCTTACTACAGGAAAACAGGAGTGTCATGCAATTTCTCCTGGGGTTCACTAACAAGATTAACTGACCCACTATACAAAAAGGATAAAAAGCAAGGTAATAATATATAGCTTGCAGTAAAACGGCCAACACCCATGAAAAGTAATTCTGTTCACAACAGGAAACTCAGGCAAGAATATTCAAGACTGCACCTAGAGAATTCAACACAGCAGAACCAACAGTAACTTGCAAGACAGCAAAGCAATTGCATATTTGGGGATCAGTTATCCCTTCTACCTGCCAAAAAAATGCAAGTATGATTGGCTTCCAATGTCAGGTTAGGACCAAGAATTTACTAAAATAAATATAGTACAGCTGAGAACTTCTATTTCCTATATTTCTATAACACAGATAGACTGGTGTTTGCTGGAATATATCAAACGCTCTCCTCTCTGTTTTCACAACTGAGAGAAGGTAAGGGGCAGTTATGTTCATTCACAAGATATCCCATTCTAAGCAGTGTCTTGAATCGAGTTAATTACAGCATTGCCATTTAAGGTCAAACAATACTGTGGATTTGATGTGGCATCCTTAAGATGTGCATTTCCACCCCAGAGACATGCTACATATCAGAAGCTGCAGAATGACTGCACATTTTCTAACTGTGGACAACAAGGACTTCTAAGCTGGGCTCATTTTGTACTTCAGCAATAAAAAAGCCGCCCAAATAAGAATCTAAATACACAGTGATAGCAGTCCATGTAGTCGACAATTAACTACTGCAAAAAAGCTGGTGTAGCATTTCTCCTGATGTAATTTACAGATTCAGTGAGCCTGGCTTATATTTGTCTGATCAGCAGCTACAAATCTGACAAAATTCTAAGCGTGACAAAAGGAAAGTCATCCACATCAGGTCCAGGTGAGCTGGTATGGAGAGTGGACAAATTTGGGAAATAGCAAAGCTGCTCAACAATTCATGCTAGGCAGGTTGCAGCCAAATACACCATCAATGAGAACCTGAAGGACTAGACAGACTCTTTTAATAGACAGGCTGATGAGAAGCTTTATTTGATTAAAAGAATGTTTTAGACATTCATCAGACCTCTGTAGCAATCAAAATCTGTTAGGCAACAAACTTCCAAGACATTATTACCTAGAAAATGTCTTAGAAAATAGTGAATATAATTATTCTAGCTTATGATTGTGCTAAATCTTTGTAACTCATTTGTCACTAAATCATGAGCACAGGTGCGTAACAAATTCTGGTAAGTTTTTTTTGACAACTACATGGCATTCAGGGACACGAACAGAATGCCACAATTTCTTTCAACCCTTATTTTTTGTTTTATTATATTTTTTAAAAATATATTCAGAGGACAAACTCTTAGTCACTACCTTTTCTTACTGAATTCACCGAATTGGGCAAGATAAAATATCTACTGTACACCTAAAGTGCCAGACATATCAATTTCTGTTGTAAGGGAGGTAGATAACCAAACTAAGTCAGCAAGTATAGTTGTCAATAGTTGTCCATTATCATCCGTCATCTATACTCAGTTGTTCAAAATGCATTTGGGATGTACAATCTTTCACAAGCCTAGAACCTGAATAGATCAGCTGGATGGTCTCCATGACATAATGAAAAGCAATTTAGAGTAATTTTAAATACTAATACAAATCACATATATGAAAAGATCTTATCAGAAGTAATTTGTCATTTCATAATTGTGGAAAATATCAATAGAGAAAGCAATATTTTTGTTTTTCTCATGATAAACAAAGTACCATTATATGAGCTAACTCAGAATAGCAGTTACTTGTCAAGTCTTCCTTGCCCATATCTGCTGCTGTACCAAAACCAACCTGGGCACAATATGAGCATCCTGACAGATTAGGGCAAAAGCCAAATCTGCAACCTACCATCCTCTAAAGTCTACTCAGCCCCACTCAGAAGTCCTTGTGGTCTTATTTTATAAGCCACCCAAACATCTGCACTTCTGCTTTAATTTGGTTGCAGAAGTTCATTTCATACAAGCCTCTTGATTAAACTGAGGAGCCACGTATGACATTGCATCACGCTTCTCTGTCAAATCATTTTGAACTGCAGTTTCCCCTCTTTCAAACTTTATCAGAATTACAGGAAGTTTAAGTGAATACCAGCGGACCCAACTATATGCAATTTCACCTTTTAGTTACAGGCTTTATTACAGAAGGCAGACAGAACCCACATGAGAGACTGTGAATGACAAGCTGTACTTGTCCAACAACATGAGACCAATAATTTACTATTTTCTTCTTGTTCTGTATTATTTCCATTTCCTGTAAAAGTGAATATTGCAATGCTATTTTGTCACTTTCTTTGGACATGTATTTGCTACTGAAGCTGCTCTAACTTAGTAGCATCACTCAGAAGTATTCAACTGGAATGTCTATCAAGCAAAACACATTATTCCCTGGACACTTGCTTAGAACGCCCTCCCGTCCCCCTCAGAAAAGCACCTTACTATACAAGATAAGGAGTTTCCACAGCCACAATCTGTACAAAAAGCACAATGGCTCATCTTCTCTTTTCCAACCAAAGGCAACTTGCAGTTTTGATTTCTTCTACTGGTAGAATAAAAATCCAGATTTGGAGACTCAAAGACCTCTTTCCTTCCTCTTCTGAAAGCTCTAAACTAGGGGTGCTCAAATTCCAGTCAGCAGGCCAGATCCTGCCTGTGATGCTGTGTCATCTGGCCTGCAGAGCTCCCCATGGGACTGGAAATTTGGCAGCAGGGGAACGGTACCACCACTCTCCAGCCGCCAAATCTCTGGACCGATTAGGAGCCGTAGGCCCTGCGTGCTGGACAGGGTGCTCAAACCCAGCATGTAAGGCCAGGCGGGGGCAGTGCCAGGTCTCCTGGACCCAAACCCAGTGTGTGAAGACTAGGAGGGGGCAGTACCAAGCCTCCAGGACCCAATCCTGGGGCACTGGGTGTAGGAGGGGCATTGGCAGGCCCCAGGACCTAATCTGGCCTGCTGACAGGCCCCTGTGGTACCATCCCTGCTCTACCATCCCAACCTCCCTTCTCATACAAGAACAATGTTATCCACCTTTAATTTGTCCATATGAATTCACACGTGTAAAGGATGATGTTAAGAATGCAAAATAAATCCCTCCTCTAAAAGCTACATTCCACCCATACCAACAAGGCTACAACCAACACCCCTGAAGCAGTCCACCTATATGCGCACGTCTTTCACATTTAGGGAGCTTCAATACAATTGGGTTTAGAAGGTATTAACAGGCAGATCAAACTCCTGAAAGTCAAGGGAAAAGTGGAAAGTACCATGTTTTCTACAGAAGTTCTGATGACAGTATTATCTTTTTAAAAAGTTGTAAGGGAAATTATCTATTGATAAAGATATTCCCCCATCCTCTCTATGGAGAGCCTTTTATTTCTTTAAAATTAAATTCAATTGAAGTGCATGTGCAGGAAGTAGAAAAACAGTAAGTTGTTCTCCCTAGAAACCATTAAGGTCACTTCATTACTTAGCAGCCAAGCTACTAAGCTCAAAGTGTGAGCTCAAAGATTACATCGGCTTTTTTTTTTGGTTAGTTTAAAAACTCTGATTTTTACCAATATAAAAATGTTCATAGGTTAATGACCACAGCATGTCCCTATAGCAGTAACAGTACTTTCAAAACTCTAAAAATAAAATATAGATGGTCTCTTAATTATGTCCTCTGAAATGTCTTTTAAAAGATAAATAAGGTAGCAAGAAGGTATTTGAAACAGCAGTCATCATAACCATTACAAATATTTTCATAATCAAATATTTGTAATGGTTCAAATATTTTGGAAAATTACAACTTTTGGAGACTTTCCGCTATTAAAATTTCAGTTTTGCTCAGCTAAAGTGACAGAATGTTCTTAAAGTGTTTTCTGCTAGAATATACTATAATTACAACATTACACACAAACTGTTAAGAGAACATTATCACTGCTAAGCCAAGCACCACTCAAAATATAAAGTGCCAGAATTAAGGCAACCTGCGCATCCCTCTCTGAACATTATGATGCAGTCTAATTACATGATTATACACTATTTTTTCCACAGAAGTCCACTTCGTACAAGGCACAGGATGGACTAACTGAACTAAAAGTGGTAAGAAGTACTCGTCTATAGGACGCCTGCTGCCTTAATTACAGAGAATGGCAGACGCAGTGAATGAGACAGGACTACGGAAAGAAAAAATGATGTTCTGATAGTTAAGTTAGTTATGCTGCCCTGCATAACTGAATTCTGTCCCTACATATACCAGAGCTCCTGTATGATGTAAGTCACTTAACTCAAGAATTTTCATAGTTAGACACTTTGCATGCTTTTCATTTTTCACTCTCTGGTCAACCTCAAGTGCTGCTGCATACTCATAAATACAAACTGAGATAAGGAAACTATGCCCTGCCACAACACTTGATTTTTTTCAAAGTATAAGAGTCTCAAATGCAGTATCCAAATTTAGTGCACATTTTTACCTTAATTTCTCTTTTGGTTCCTCAAATGTATACCTATTACAATGATATCCCTAAGAGGCAAAGCAAGATTATGAAAACAAATGAATGTTTCTAAAATGCTCAGATAAATGATATAGGAAAACCAAAAGAAAATGAATAATTCTATTCTCAGAGCAGGGTTTGAATATTATGCATTAAAAGAAGGAATGGGGCCACCCACTGAACAAAATTAATCAAAATATTAAATAATTGTTCACTAAGGGTATGGTTTTGCAAACAAATTACTATAGGTAAACTAAAGTGAACTCACAGCATACGAGCTACTCTGACCTTATAGTAAGTGCAAGTAGCTTACTCAGAACAGAAAAAGTGACCTTGTATAGGCTGAAGCATGTGCATGTGGGAATCGTCTGCAGAATAGCTGACACTGGAAGTTCACTCCTTAGCTTACCTAGGAGTTAGCTGCTCAAGTAGCCATGCCTTACATGCACACTCTGGGCGCTGAATTACATACATCCTCCAGAGAAATCCATGAACACATATTATGGTTCAAAAGGGAATTGGCCAGTCAGTCACTTGCAATGCTGTCATTGCCTAACTCTGATGTTACTTTCTTTGTGTTCCTTCTTCTGATCCTAGACTTCTTGCACAGTGCATTCCAATCCCCCTCACTTTGTCCTGGTTGTCACCTGCCCTTCCAAGTCCCAATTATCCTCCCAGTCTTCCTTCTTCCCCTTTCTTGTCCTGATCTACTTCCCTATCACACTCTCCACTGCAGCTCATCTCCTGTTTTGCTCTCTATTCTGTCTGAGCATCAGCAGAGTGCAGAACAGAAAGTCTTGCGATTCTTAATTCCAGTGCCCAGATATGGCTTGAGAAGCAGTTCAGAACAGTCATTACAGGAAAACCCCTTCTCAGCCCCAGGCTGACAGCATGGTTGGTGGGGACAAAACCTTAGGGGGATTTAAACTGCAAAACTCTAGGGAGTTTCTACTGCAACTGTCTCCACCAAAGTTTTTCAAAAGTTTTTAACTTGACCAAATTGACTTATGAGAACAAACTACACATCCCCAGTAGAAATGTTAGAAGAAAATTTCAAGTTCCTTCTCCATACCATGGTGTGCTACAGCTTCTCACTCTGATTTTTACCAATATAAAAGTGTTCATAGCTTAATGACCTCAACATGTCCCCATAGCAGTAACAGTACTTTATAAACACTAAAAATAAAATATAGATGGTCCCTTAATTACATCCTCTGAAATGTCTTTTAAAAGATGAAGAAAGTAGTAAGAAGGTGTTTGAAACAGTATAGACATCATAACCATTACAAATATTCTTGTAGAGATCAACTATATTGGGAAATTACATCCTGGAAAACTACCACCAGAATTAAAAAGTCTTGCTCATCTCAACCTAGCTCTGTTTTCCAGAAGTTACTTATCTGGTTTGACTGAAGTTTTCTGAAGAATTTTAGCTTCAGGCAAGCACTCAGTTTGAATAATTTCAGCTCAAGCTACGAAAATGTGGCAGAGTTACAGGCCACTGAAAATAGGATCTTTGAGAATGTGATTTATTTACGTATTATTAAATGTATAGGCAGACAGAATAAAAACATTAAAATAAAATAGTATGTAACAGAACAAACTTGGTTGGCGTTTATACCAGCCCTACTGGTGATAACAAAGAAACTTTAAAACAGGCTTATACAAGATCTTTTATTATTATTGTTCTGTTTTGATGTCAAAAGACAGTCTATGCTTTCCATTCTGTACATATTGTAATCTATATTTAGGAAGCCAGTTAAAAGCAATTTTTATTGTTATATGACTGTATTATGTACTTTGTTCTGACGTCTTTAAAAATTAAGCTTTCAAGCCAGTGACAAAGAGAACGAAACCCAAAGACATGCAAACAGAGGATATAATGGTGAATAATATGATAGCTGAGACATTTTTAACATACTATTTGTAGCCTAGGCTGAATGCGACATGAGCAAAATGACCTGACTTACACATTTACAGACTCTAATGTAAATTACTTTTACAAGTATATCTGGGAGGTGGAGGGAGGAGGCAAATGGACAGCTCTTGAGATCCAACCATTTCACCAACAATTTTGATAGATTCATAGATTGTAAGGTCAAAAGGGACCTTGGAAGATCACTCGGTCCAGCCCCCTGCACTAAACAGGAAAGATAACTGGGGGTCAGGTGACCCCAGCAAAGTCACTGTCTAGTCTCCTCTAGACTTGAAGGGACAGGGAAAAAAGCTTGGTGTTAGGACAATTATAGCATACTGTAAGTACAACTTCAAGGGAATGAGGACTCCATGTGGGAGGAGGTACAGTGGACCGAATCTTTTTTTACTATTTATTTTAAAAGGAAGAGTGGCTGATGTAGAAAGTACTGAGTAAGCAAAGGGCCCAGTCATGAGAATCGAATCAAGCATATATTGTTTAATATTATAAGTAGTGGTAACACTTAAAACATCAAGTTTAGTAGTTTAACCTTTTCAGGACTGACTCCAAAGCACTACACACAACTAATTTACTTCCTTCTATGCAGCTAAAGAGAACTATCATATTTGTACACAGAGGCATCTCCATCCCCCAGGCCGGATCCAAACTGAATCAGTAATTCTGAGCAACCAGATTCACATAAGAGTCCATGCGAGACAGTGAATGGAGAGCCTGATACCAAACCCGAACTTCACTACCAGTCTGTCTGCATACATGATCACAGCAGGGACATGGGGCCTTTTCTGCTCACCTCAAGCGTGAAGCTGAACCTGGCTGAACAGGACGTATTTCAGCAGAAGATTACACTGTTTATTCTACTTAAGAGGTATTATAACACCTTCTAGCAGACAATAATAAAGGCACTAGGGCAAATGCTGGCAGAGAGCAAACATTAGGGCTCTTATCAAATACAACACATCAGGTGGAAATAAAAAAAGCATGATTATGTCTAAACAGAAGCATCTTGGATCAACTAGAAAAATATGAATTTCAATATTCCCCATGCTAGATGAACGATTGCATGATACTATTATTTTTTACCTATGTGAAACCATGCTGTGGCAAAATTCAAGCAAAACGTGCAAGGCTTAAAGTATACCCTGGAACAATTCTTAAGGGGTTAAGGAGGAGTGGAAGGCAGCTGTGCATACCTTCACAGCCTTCTTTTGACGAGCTGAAGGACTGAATTGAACCTGCTCAGCAACTGATGACATATCAAATTTTAATGATTACACCATGTCAAAACTGCAATAATTCAGAGCTCTGCAATTTCATGATTCACCATGCTACCTAGCTGAAGTTATTTGTCATGCTATGCTTTAGTACAGTATACTAAAAGATGTTTATGGACTGCTAAGATTTTGTTCAGATTTTCTCTTCTTATGGGCTTCCAGTTAAAATACAATCATCCCCTGAACAAGGCCTTTTCACTCTTTGGCAGGTACTGTATCATATCAGAAAAGACTACTATAAACAGATTAAAAAAAAAAACTCTCTAGCTGAAACACTTCTATTGCTTAAAGATGCAGCAGTATCATAAACTTAAAAACATCCAAAACATCATGTTTTCAGCTTGGTCAAGCATCAAAATATGCTATTAAGATTTAACACACTAGCTTCGCCCAACCCCCAATTATACTTTAGAAATACATGGCCTGAAAGCATGTTAAGGTATTCTTCATCTCAGCTCTTAAAAAAGTGTACGCCTCCATGATGAGCGTGTAAGGTTACTTTGAAAGAATAATCCATTTTCTGGTCTCTTAAGAAGTCCAGTGTCCAGAAACCAGGCCGGGGCCAGATGCACTCCATCAAGTCAGTCCATTTTCTAAGAAAGGTGGCAATTTGAGAACCTATTGTGATGTACTGTCTACAGCCAAAGAGAGCAGACATATCTAAGGCAAGAGAAACCATCTTTTTCTAGGTAACGGACTTTAGTTTCAGCTTTGGCTAGATCAGCATAATTAAAAAAACAAGTTAAAACTAGAATAGTTATATTACATTGGCTAAAAACCACCCCCAAACAGCCATTAAAAAAAAAAAAAAAAAAAAATCAGCAAGCAAGCAACTGCCTGTCACGTTTCGGTTTCAGAATGCTAATAAAAGAAATGGGGCTAAAGTCACATCACACCTCTTAAGACGACACTGTCGTGCAAGGGGCACGGTTAAGAGGCTGAGGAGCAGGGCTGGAAGGGGACCTCCGGAGGTCACCCCGATCCAAACCATCCTCTACGAACGCAGCGTCTCGACCCGGTTATCAGACACCAGTCAAGAAGAACCCCCAAGGGTTTCACAGGCCAGAACAGAGCGAGACACAAGGATGAAAAGCTGGGCTGGTTCAGCCACCTTGCAAAAGGCAGGGGGGCAAAAACATCAGTGTGTCAAGCACCGGAAGAGGCTGCCCAGACAGGAGGTGGAAGCTGTATCCTTGGAGGTGTTTCACACCCGGCTAGACAAAGCCTTGGCTGGGATGATGTAGCTGGGGCTGGTCCTGCTTGGAACAGGGGGTTGGACTAGACGTGACCTTCCTCACATTGGATGGTTCAGTTTGGAGCGTACCGGGCTGAACTAGGCCAGGCCACCCTCGGCTTTGAGGCACTGTTTCTCAGGGCGCTGGTGGAGCGGCTGCATGGCTGGGAGAGCCGCAGATGAGCGTCCTAAGGCAAGACACCCTCCAGCTCCCGGCTGCAAGAGCCCTTGCACAGGGGTGCAAACGGGGAGCAGCTGATGGGGCCTGCGCCTCTTACAAACACAGGCTCCACAAAGACAGAAGTGTGTCTATAAATACACACACACACACAGGTCTCATGGCTGAGCAGGGACCCTTCTTACACACACACACACACACACAGGTCTAATGCTTGTGCAGGGACCCCCATTACACACACACACATCCCATGGCTGGGCATGGACCCCTGTTACACACACGCACGCAGGTCCCACACTTGTGCAAGGATCCTGTTACACCCTCCCCCTCATTCCACACACAAGTCTCACGGCTGGACAGGGATCCTACCGTTCCCCACACACACACAGGTCTCATGCTTGGGCAGGACCCCGTTCCACACCCACACCGACAGGTGTGACGCTGAGGCAGGACCCCGCCGTTGGGCCGCGGCGCTACCCACCTCCGTTGATGGGCCCGGGGGCCACGAGCAGGCCCCTGACCTCCACCTTGGGCGAGTCCTGGCCGTAGCGGCCGCGGTCGAGGCGCAGCAGCGCGGGGCCGCCACGCTCGGGGCTGAGCACCGTGACGTTGAGCAGCGCCGTGTAGTACGCCTGGCTCGCGTTGTCGGCGCCCGCCAGCGCCGCGCACCAGGGCAGCAGCACCCAGAGCGGCGCGGGGCAGCGGGCGCGCCGCGGGCTCATGGTGGCGCCGCGGCGCGGGGCTCACATCCCCCCCTCGCCTCGCCTCGCCTCAGCGCCCCATGGCCGCGCCGCGCTCCTCTCCGCGGGGGCGGCGACGTCTCGCGGGCTCCCGCCGCAGCCGCGCCACTGCGCACGCGCGCGCCGCCCCGCCCCCGCCACGAGGAGGGGGCGGGGCTCCGCGGGGCCACGCCCACAACGGGGGAGAGACCGCGAGCGCGCGCGCGTCACCCGGGGGGGCGGGGCGAGCTGGAACTGGGTCGGGGTGGGGCGGGGTCAATGGGAGGAGGGGGCGGGGCCACAGCTGGGTGCAGTGGGGCCAGGGTGCAGGCCTTGCCTCCCCACCCAGCAGGGGGGCAGGGAGCCCTACGCCTTGCACCCACCCCACGTACAGATCCGAGGGGCACGCGCCCCCTCGCGCCCTCCTTCCCCATAGGGGGCAAACCCCCCTCGCCTTGTATTGTTGTGACACCATGCGGGGTCACACCCCCGATTTTGGGAACCGCTGCTCTAGGATCCGGAGCTGAGATCTGCTCAGGTCCCTTCCGACCCTACGAACTATGAAACTATGAAGATGGGCGCGAAGAATGAAATGCGCAAACACGTCTGGTATGTGCCGGAGGAAGGAAGGGCCAGGTGGGGAAATGGAGAGTAATTGAGACGATGGCAAGTAGAGCAGGGACTTAAATAGATGCACTACAATGACCTTCCTTGGAATTCTGCCACCGCTGCTTGGTGGCAGAATCTTTTTGTTTGGAATAAAGTAGGAAAGCGCACAAATACCCAAATGTTACAGAATTAAACAAATAAATATTCATCTCATTACGTCCTGTACAGGCAGGGGTTGGGGAGTGAGCATGTCTTCATTTAAATGACAAAACAGGAGTTACAGGGATTTGAGGCTGGTTATGGCCTCAGGAACAGTTAAAAATAACGACAGCAACAACAACAAAAAACAACAACTCACAGATCTTGCAAAGGCAAAGTCTCTCAAATTTATGTCTTCCAGAGAAAACAAGTAATCTAGTATTTCAGTCCTCGCTGGGCCTTCGTGGCGGATACTTTCTGAATTCCCCAACCAATAATTGCGCCGCTGTTCTTCTGAGATATGCACTCCCTGATGATTTTACCAGCAGCTGTGGAAAGCCCTACGATAAGCAAAGTGATTAACCTTTAGTATTCTGGGTAAATGGTTCCTCTTTTTAAGTTTTGCAGCTTATCTGGTTCTGATCCACACGGCTGCACAAGCACATGCAATAGCAAGGAGAAAGCCCCTCTCTTTGTGTCCTTGACTTGTAACTGCTGGGCCATATGCAGTCCTTGGCTTTGTCTGTGTAGCTCCCAGGGAAGGCAGTGGGCATCACACACATGCCTCTGACGCCAGAGCTGGCCCAGCGGGCCCCTGACGGCATGTAACTTGTGGATCTGTGAAATCCTCCGAGAGGCTGTTTATGAAAAGCTCTATAGAAATGTCAATACAATACAGGAAATGGTTCTAAAGCAACAGCTGAATGTTCTGCTTTTGCATCGTATTTTTTCCTCCTCTGCTTGGGAAATGCTGGGTGAAAAACCGCAATGATTTCACTAATGGCCTCTGAGCATTTTACAAAACCCTTCATCCTGCCCTCCCTGAGAGAGGGGCCACAAGGCAGCAGCAATGACGAATGCTCACAATTTGATAGCGTCCCTTGCTGAAACCATTCCAGAGCCCTTGTGCCTGGAGTGAGGACGGGAAGTTGAATGTTATGGGCCAACAACTCTGTGGCAATCAAAGCAAACTCAGAGCGAGGAGTTTCTCTGCCGAAATGCCCTTTCCCCATAGCACAGCTCACAGATATGGGGAGTCACCTCTGCACGGCTTAGGCACCAAGGGTTGAACAAGAGGGAGGCAGCGTGCTGGAGCGCCAGGGGCTGGTTCATCTCACCTGCAGTCCAGGGGAGTGTACCAGGCCATCTCAGTGTGTATCCCTGCTTTGCAGAGGCACAACAATCAGTGGGGTGTCAAGAGAGCTCCAACGCCATGGCTGTGTCCCTAACCTGCTTCCTTCACCCCGGTGATTCTCTAGCAGGATCCTGTGATAACCTGGGGTGCACTGAGATCCTTTCAAGGGTGTTGCAGAGTGCCACACAATGCTAGCAGCATGAGTGTGCTAATGGGGTTCCCAGGACAAACCCAGAGGAATCCACAGTGCTAAAAACATTCTGACCTGTTGTGGTCTTTCTGCGTACTTTGCAACAGAAATACCTGTCTAATATTTTTACATAATAAAATAAAAACTAATGAAAACTAAGAGCTGGCATTTTCCAACAGGTGCCTGGAGTCTAACAAGGCTGACAACCCCTGCCCCACCCTGTCCTGTCCCCTGCACAGCGGGGTATTGCTGAGACAGCCCAGGGCTGGGTGCAGCAGCAAGCTTCTCTGTGCACAGAGGAGTCCCAGAGCATCTCTTGCAGCTGCTCAGCAGCCCCTTCGTGTCAGGCTTGCCAGCAGAAATGTGCTGCAAAGAAATGCTGCAGAGGGACAAATAGCTTTCTATGGGGAGCAAGGTCTGCAGGAGTGAACACTGGGTTGCTCAGGAAATGCTGGCAGCTCCTCCTGTTTCATGCTGGGTGGTGCTGAGCCAGCTACTTCCCTCCTCACCTCAGTTTTCTCAGCTGCAAAGTGGAGCTAATCTCCCCCCAGGGGAGCTGCGAGGTGTGCTTGGTAAGCATTTGTCCAGTGCTATGAAAACAGCACTGAATGGTCAAGTTGCTATTACTGCTCCCTTTTTTTCTGCGAATCTCAAAACACTGCGCAAGCACCTGTAAAACGCCATAATGCCCTGAAATATGGTTTCTATTTTACACGTGGGGATGTTTCTCCCAGTCCATTGCTCTACACTGTGTTGCCTATTTCGAAGGGACCTCCTTTCTCACCCTCGCCCTCTCATCTTTCCTGGGTGTTGTGTCCCCTAGTTCACACCTCCCAGGTCACGAGTCCCTGGATGCTGCAGCTCTCTGGCCTTGCACTTGGACGGCACCGATCTGCGCAATGGAAGACTACACGTGTCTAGAGGAGCTAATCCTCCCGCCCCCGGTGCGAGCAGCCAAGTTCTCTTCTCACACTTTGCTTTTCAAGGTACAAATGTTTCTTTTCCCAAAGCTTCCCCCTATCCACCCTCCTCATTCAGTCTCGCTGTGCCTTCCCCGTCCCACAGGTTTCCAGCCTCATGTCTCAGCAGCCCTGGTCCTTTCCTGTCCTGTGCAGTGTTGGAGTCAGAGCTCCACCTTGAGGAGATCTAGGAGAAAAAAAACAACATTTTCTCACCTCTTTCTCCAAGTGTTGCTCAGGCCCCGGGCAGCAGCACCCCTTGGAAAACAGCCGGACGGGGAGGATTTACTGGGTTGGGTGCCGGCTTGAGCATCTCTTGACCCTCGGTCAGGATTGCTGGCGTCTGATGTAGAGGCGGTGGGTCTGGGACCCCGGGGAAGGGCATCTCAGGGCCCGCTCTGACTCCTGCCTGTTGATTTCAGCACATCGCCAGGTTTGAAGGAACACATTCATATATCTTTGCAACTGGATAAAAGCTATCCACGTCACAGCCTTCTGGGGCCTGTGCCACCACGGGGACAGGAACTGTGGAAGTGGGGTCCGTTTCAGTGGATTATGACTAGGCAAAAAATCCCCAAACCTCCAGTAAGGAACCTCCTCCCTCTTCCTTAGGTTTTAGCTTGTATTCTGGGGCCCGGTGGGATTAGGTAGCCATACTTATCCAAAATGCATTTGGTTTTATCCAAAGATCTCATGAGAAAACACTTATATTTTAACCTGGGATGGAAATGCCACCACCAGCACAGCTGCTTCCTGGCTGCAAGAAGGAAATGCAAAGGGGCACAAAAAAAAAAAGATGAAGCCAAAGCATGTTCATTGATTTGAGCTGGATCTCAAGATAGCTTGGATTCATGCTCGAGTTCTGTGTAAAGATCAGAGTCACCGGGACTTGCCGAGAATCAACACCTCGGTATCCGGTGCTGGGTGGCCTCAGGCATGACAGGCAGCAGGTGCAAGTTATAACTTTATTTAATCTTTCACATTCAGATATTACAACAAAACTCTTAATGACAAAGTATAACAAGTACTATACGAGGAGAAGAAAGAAAGAAGTGTTTTAACTGGTTTGATATATAACCATGAACTTCCAGAGATAGGACTCAAATACAGTGGGTTGTAAAACCCATGGGTACTTCTAGGTAACGGCAACACTCACAAACACACAAACACTTTCTCACACTCACAACACCCACTTACTCTCACACACAACACACTTACTCACTCATGCAGAACCCCTAATATCCTACTTTTATCAAAGTCCACTTCACCAAAACATTCAATGCTGCTGGGGCAACAACTGGTACCAGTTTAAAATGTTGTCATATAAATGAAGTATTACTGGATACACAGGTCTGATGCATGTTCAGGGTATGAGCATGTGTATGTGCAGGCAGAGAATTCATGACTGCTTGGAATCAAATCCTTTACTTTCACGAGGGAGGAATGTCTTTTATCAGTATCAATGAGTGGCAAAGAAAAAGGAAACTCTGGGTATATGAAGTACAGTCATTTTTAAGGGACGATGGCAAGTAGGTGCAGTGACAAAAGAAGTGAGGGTGCTGTTATAACCCAGTAGGTATAGAAATTAGCAGGGACTATAAACCTGAACTATAATCCTGTGACTGTCAAAAACCCAAATAGTATTAGACACCAGAGCCAAAAAAACCCAACTGCCAGCATCATGTCATCGGTTGTCCTGATCTGCGCCAAATAAAAAATGAAAGAAATAATAGAAAAGTGGATTTGTAAAACTCTGGAAGGTTTAATACTCACTGAGGTGGCCACAACACTGAAAAGAACATCACATTATGAAACTAGAATTTGAATCTTGCTTGAATGGTTGTAAAAGACCAAGAATACAATTGTCTGTGACCGTCCAGATTCACGCATTACGTTCATGCTTCATTAGAGGGCACGTCTGCACAGCACATGGTACATGCTCATATTATGGGTGCACTATTCATATCTTTCTCTTGTTGCAGATGCAATAGGATTTGATTTTTTTCCTCCCAGTCAAGATGGTGCAAACAATAGGCAACAAAGAAAACCTCTGTCCATTTTGAATGACTGGAACAATAAAAATTAAATATTACTCCAGCTCCTCACCGCTGAAATTCAGAGACTCGTCCAGGTCACCTCTGACCACGGACTTTAATACCGTAACCTTTCCACAGGTTGGTCTCTGTACACCAGTTATAGCGTGAGTGCATGTTCTGAATGCTGAGACACTGCTCAGCAGTGCAAGCTCACTGCCTGTGAAGGGAAATAATGTGTTTCAAACCCATGCGTTCACACTGGTCAAGGGAGCTGCATTAGGACCTTGTTTAAACAAGGCTACATTTCAGCCATCCCATACACAAAGCTGTGAGGCCTTCTGCAGAGTGTGTTACTTGCTGTTTTATGTATAGACGAAGGCAGGCTGCTATGGAGGATGCCTGCCCTGGAGAGAGCGGGCTACATTCAGCTTGGTTTTTTGCTTGCCCTGAAGCAGATATAAGACCTCAGCAGTGCGAAGCGGGCGTAACCTCCCCTCTGCCAAGGGGAGAGCGAAAAATAGCCGCACGTGTGCAGAGGAGAACTGATATTACACAGAGCAGACACTGAGTGCACCCACAAGGCACGGGCCAACGCAGGAAAGGCATGGGCATTGAGGGACAGGCTTAGAAATTCATAAAGCCTTCTTAGGGAAGAAACAGAGTCTGGAAAACACGTGTCTGGTACAACAACAACAACAAAAAAGCCCAAATAACCCCCTTATTTTATACAAAGAAGCCTGGCCCGCAAGCAGAGTTCCTTGGGTGCTGAGATGCCAGTGAGATAGGGAGCTTCCAGCAGGGAGGGGGATGAGGGATCAGAGATGCTGGAGGGAAGCTCACAAGCTGCTCAAACCAGCCTCTTCAGAAGAAGCCTCTGATGTGCCTGCATGCATTAGGAGCAGAGAAAAGGCAGGTGGAGAATGGCAGGGAACCAGAACCAACATGTGTCCCAAAGGGCCTGCAGAGAGATTCCCCAGATCTTCTTCATTCACGTGGTTTTGCATATACAGAAAGCCACTGAAGCAGCTCCTAAAGAACATATGGGTACTGCTACCCAGCCCCACGGCTGACCAGCAAAGCTTACCGGGATGCGAGACTGGCACACATCGGAGGCTCTGCCATGACAGGAGCTGCAGAGGAGCCTGGCAGAGGGGGTGTTGTCTGCTGGAGCAGTGGCTGCCTAAAGTGGGGCTCA
Source organism: Crocodylus siamensis (assembly GCF_052110815.1). Lineage (NCBI taxonomy): Eukaryota > Metazoa > Chordata > Crocodylia > Crocodylidae > Crocodylus > Crocodylus siamensis. Next base: position 5,059,305 of record NC_143404.1, on the reverse strand, counting down.
TAGATAGGGAGCACGCTTATCTGTCCAGGCTTAATAGTGCTTACCGATCCCTGCACACAAGCCTCTCTTCCACTTGTGCAGCAATGCCAGCAAACAAGTGCTACAAGGAAAGGAGCCTTGTCTTTCCGCTTGGTCTCCCCCATTGTTTGTAAAGCACTTGCAGCAGTTTGCATATAAACACCTTGCTCCTTGCCAGCTTGATCCTTTTCCTTCCAGCAAACACTGATTTTCTCCCTCTGCCTTGAAAAGCCAGCTGAGATTTACATGGCTTTGTCATTTATTTTCTTATCTGAGCAACAAATGATCTCAGCACAGCCCTGGGGAAAGGCTGCTTAGCTCCCTGCTGCCAGCACAGAGGGGATAAACCTCTGCTTTTTCATAGGGTCTTCAATAATACTTCATCTGGAGGACTTCAGCTACTGGCTGCTGCCTGTTTCCAGGCCTGTTGCTTTAAGATGGCAAAAATAACCCACCTGGTAAGACACTCAAAGCAGGCCTGGGCATTATTCCCGGAGGAATGCTGGGATGGGATGGACCTGGGGAGCAGGGATGGCATGGGTGGGTATCCCCTGGGATCTACCCAACTGCCTCTGGGAAATGGCCTGCTTTTGCTGCTGGTTGGGGTTTCTTCCCTTTGATCCTGCCCCCTTCCTCAGTGGCTGAAGTGGGGAGGAGAGGCAGAAAAGACAATCCCAGGAAAGCAATTTCAGGCTGCATGTCAGGATGGAGACGGTTCTATTTATATCTGACCTGAACCACGGCTTATGGAGTGGAGTCCTGTCTGCATGGAGCCGGGATGCAAAGAGAAGGGCTACAGTGCTTGGGAGGGACACCCGCCTGTCTGACCCAGGCAGATCTCATTACACCCACTGCTCAGGGGTCCCCCCCGCGAGGCGGCAACTTGAGTCGCGGCATCAGTCGGTGTCCAGAGGGGTCTCTCCTTCTCTCCCTGTGCTCTGCATGGGTTTCCTGCTGGGGTTCCTTCTGGCTCGAAGGGGAAGCTCAAGGGGGAAGCTCCGTATGGCAGTGGCGATGCAGCGTCGGGGGGTGGAAGGTGGGTCTCGGCATGGCATCTTTGCTGCCCGTGCCCGTCAGTACTGCTCCGAGAAGAAGGATGCCTGGAGGGCGGAGGGGCTGGCCCCCTCCCCGGGCGGGGTGCAGCTGCCATCCTCCGAGTGTTCTGACAGCTCCCCATATTCGCTGTTGTAAAAAGTCTGGCCTCTGACCTGGGACTGACATGATGGCCGAGCCCTGCCCCTCAGGTCCGACTGTTCCTCTGCCAGCTCCATGTTCCAACCGGGCCCTTTACTGCTGCAAGGGGGAAGAGAGGTGCAGAGAATCAGTCCCAAGCAGCCCCCGGGAACCCCCATCGCTCTGCAAGGCTTCCCCGCACCAGGGAGACTCCCCTAAAGAGCTGCCAAGGCAGGGACAGGAGAGAGAGACTTGCTTGGTGTGTCCACACCCCACAGGCAGTGCATGTGAGGGGAACCCCTGGTGTGCTAACACCTAGTGCCTCCGACAAGCTGGGGATGCTTGCCACCAGCCCATGCCAGCGAGCTAACAGCCAGGGGGCCCTGAGGAGTTAATCCCCAGCATGCTAATAGAAAGCACATCCAAGCTACTAGGAAGAAGCAAGCTAGCAACCAGTGCTGACACCGAGTGTGCCGACAGTCTGTCCAAGCAAGCTGAACCTGGGTCTGCTAACAGCCTGAGCATGACACAGTACAGCCCAGAGGGGTAACAGCCCAGTCACCTAGGGCACAAACACACTGTGCACCCAGGTTTAAATCCTATACCCAGCACCAGGCCTGACACTTGGGGGTGTGCATGTGTGGGAACGGTTCTCCCAGGGCCACTTGCTGGCAGCTGTTCCAGCTCAGTGGTTGTAGTGGTCTCTATAGAGCCCTGCACAGTGGCTGGTGCACCTGGGAAGGCAATCAGGTAGAGACAAGTAACAAAGAAGACAGCCCCTGCCCCACCACGGTCACAGCTGAGGTGTCAGACGGGATGCAGTTGGTGGCTGAGATGGACAGACAGGAGGGAAGAGGGGGAAGACAAGGGCACAACACAAAGTTTTGCAGGAAAACAGAAACCTCAGCTCCCCCCTGTCTAAGGCCACTGGGCAGCAAGTGGCAGAGGAAGGCTTCAAGGACAGATTTAGGAAGAGGAGTGCCTCTGGGAAGTCTGGCAGGAGATCTTCCCCAGTGCAGCTGTGGCCTGGAAGGAAATGTGCTGATGCTTGAGGGATGAGTGAACAGGCAATAATCAAAGCTGGTGTGTCCCTGAGAGCAGGCTGATGTGTTAGCATGCCTGGAGGACAGGTTGGGGCTAAATGCCCAAGGGTCTAAAACCCAAGGCAAGGATGCTGAGTCCAAGGTGATGGAGGAGGGTAGGCAGTTGCAGACTCAGGGGCTGGGTTTCCCCAGAGCAAACTTGTGCGTAACTCATGCAAGGCCTCTCTGCCCTCCTCCTGCCCCAGTGGCAGCATGTCCCAGCGGGACCATGCCTGACACACCCTGCACACACGCTCTGAACCCAGAAGTGCATTATGCTGTTGTTCTGGGGTGACCCTCTGCAGCTGCTCTTGCGACCTCACTCTTTGGATCCTAGAGAGTCTTTATTGGAACATTTCCCAGTTCAGAGGGTGTGGGTGGGGAGCAGATGGGCAGGGCAAGCTGGAGGCCATGCCAGTCAGGGTGCATACCTGCATGGGGCAGACCTGTCCTCCACCTTCTAACACAGGGCACCGGCCTTTGTCTCTGGGGAGAGGAGGGATATTCTGGGAAGGTGAGAAGTGGATGTGGTCTCACTCTCAACTTCTGGATATTGGAAATTAGCCATAATATAGAATGAGAAGGGATACAGAAAGGGCCTGGCCCTGGAATAGCAACAGGTGGTATAGGATTTTACCACTTTCTAACGCTTATTCCTTTTGCTCCTGCAAAAGTAATGTGCCCACTCAGGCCTCTCCTGGCAAAGGGCTCCAGGAATGCAGCTGCTAGGAGCAAGTCTATGGGGAGGCAACCAGGAGATGCACAGCTCCCTGCCTTCAGTAGCAGGAGTCCTAAAGCAGGCAGCAGAACTCAGCCAAGGGGGTCCGAGTAGGAGATACCTGCATCCACCTTCTTTTCTGTGTCGGTTTTCTATCCTCTCAAACTCCTCAGAGGCCAGAACCATCCCACTGTCCGTTTGATTGTCCTGGGTGGAAGCAAGGGAGCATTATCAGTACCAGCCCTACCAAGTGGTCCTTCCACTCCTGCTGGCATTGTGGGGTGGAAAGCATCATTCATGAAAGCACACACCAGAGCTATCTGCTAGAGAGGTGGCAGCGCTGAGGGAGGTGGGAGACATTTTTGCCAGGGGATGCTGTGGTTTCAGTGGGCCTCAGCTTTCAGAAGCAGCCTCTGGAAGTCACATTTTCAAATGCAGGGTTTGTGTGTGTACTTTAGGCGACTGGTTTTGAACATCTGCTTCCTTTCGCTGAAGGTATGACCTGTCCCAGCAAACAGCATGGCACCCGGCATTTTTCTGACAAGGCCCCTCAGTAGCTGGGGAATTAATTTTTGAAACTGTGGGAAAATGGAGGTTAATGTAATTTCTAAGCTATCTATTCAACACTCAGACAGGCCAGCGATGGCTATACAGAAATACTGCACATGATGGTGACAAACATGCACGGGGCTGGACTGGGTAGTACAGAGATGAACAGATAGACCGCATATGGGTAACGACTCTCCCTCTGTCTATCTCACAGTGAATGGGCCAGAAAATAATGCACTTCCCTCACCTGCCCTTGTCCCCCAGGCTGCACTCACCGGGTGTGCTTTATACATGGTGTGCATCATGGGGAACTCCTCGAATGTCTTTATTCTGGACGGACACCTTATCTGATTCCCCCCAGTCAGACAGCCGGGGAATGACACGCAGTTGTAGTATCTGTCAACAGAAACAGGCAGCACATGAGAAAACGAATAAGCCACTCTCTAGATTCATGCTCTGCAAAAGGTCACCTGTCTTGGGCTCCCCTCAAAGAGCTTATCTTGGTGAGCAGGCAACTCTCACAGGCAGTCAGGGGGCTCTGGCAGTTTCTAGACACCTGTGTGCTAACCTTCTTCTTTTAACACAGTGGCACAGAGGCCTGGGATGTACTTGGTAGCCGTGTTGGTCTGAGACAAGAAGACATACACAAACCTAGAACTCTTGGGTCCAAAATGATACCTTTTATTAGACCAAAACTGGGAAATTGGCAGGACACTTTTCTTGTGATTTCCCAGTTGGTCTAATAACAGGTATCATTTTGGAACTGAGAGCTGTAGTTTTTTTGTATGGAGGCCTGGGGCACTGCTCCTCCGGCGATGGAGAAGCACCCACCAGGGAGGAAGGCAACCAGGCAGGCACTGCAGTCACTAAAAGCTTTCTGTCATCCTACACACCTTGGCTATTCAGCTTTTTAGCCATGTCCTAGAGCTTAACCACCAGAGACACTGTGGATCGGTGGTGAGAGACAGTGGATAAGAGAGGAAATTTTCCATGCATCAATACTGTCCAAGCCCTGCCCTGCAATCACTGAACAGCCTCCCAAGGGTTGAGGCACAGGACCCATCTCTTGAGTCACTTAAAAGTGGACAAAAGAAGGCACCTGATGGATTGGCAGCGACAAACTAGACAGGTAGTTCCCTGCCATAGGAATCCAGGGTCTGGAGTGCATTGCTGGTGGTGGGAGGTCGATGCAGATGATCTGCTCAGGCATGAGGTCTCTTGCTGGACACCAGGAACACAATGAGGAAGCTTTGCCTCCCAGCACCGGACTCAGATCTGCTTAAAGGGCATCCCCAAAGCTTAGCTCTACGGAGATTTTCCAAAGGGCATCATTATGGGATCAGCTCCTGGCAGGGTTCTTTGTCCCATCAAGACACTTCCCAGGAGGCATCAGGGACTCACCTTGCTGCTAAACTGTGGCAGCGTATCCTCATGTCAAACTCCTCTTCATCAGAGTTCTGCTGGGCAGAGGAAGGCACCTGGGAGAAGCCGTCGTCCTCCGAGCTCTGCGAGTCGTTCAGCGGGATGTAATCCTTCCCTTCCTGGTGGGAGGGAACACAGCTGAGGAGGTGCATGGAAAACAGCAGGAGTGGGCAGGCCAAAACCATCTCCCTTGAGCCCAGTGAGGGAGGAGGCTGGGTGTGTTACGGGGGCTGCGAGTATGTGCGGATGTGCGTGCACTGGAGGAACAGCAAGGAGAAAGAAAGTAGCTAATCCCCTATCTTGGAAAGGATGCAGCTCCTCAGCTTCCCTCTTGTGGGGATGTTGGTAGAAAGCAGGTGCAGCACTTATTCTACTGACATTTACCCCAGGGTTCACTGTTAGATTGAAGTCTAACAGCCTGTAGGCCACAATGGATGCTACGTACAGTGCACAGAAATCAACCCCCCACCCATATTGGGGATGTCTTGTGCGTCGGATGTGCCACTGTACTGTGTTGACTTCTGGCCAGCACCTGCAGAGTGTTATGCCTGATGTGTCCCTTTGTGATACACTAATGGGACAACAGCATTTGGAAAGCCTGCAGCTGCACCTGGGATGAATTTGCCCTGGGGCACAGCAGCAAAAGGGTTAATTTTGAAGCATGATCAAGGAAACTATGAACCAGAGCTGCATGTTCACTGCATGGCAAATCAGATCTGATCAACTACTGCATGGCAGTAATTAGGAGCATGTGTAGATACATCTGTATGTCACCATTGATGGTTAATAGGATAATTGGCTGGTCTGCGTGCCCATGACATTCAAATTTGGAGATACAGTTTCAAAAAGCCTTGCTAATGCCTGGTATTCATTACTGGTGCCTGACAGAGGCAAGGACTTGCCAGGAGGTAAAGGCAGCTTAGAAACTCCATAACGTGGAGGCAACTGAGAAAGAACAAGCAGTTGGCTATACTCCCAGCAAGCTAGCTAGCAATGCTGTGCTGGGGACTACAGTGAAACACGCATGTCACAGAGCGATACAGATAACAACTGTGTGAGTCTGAACCTCAGCACATGTCCCTCCGTGTATTTTCCATGTTGCTATGCAGATTTACCATCTGTTCATCTGTCCACTCGTGCACATGCACGCACACACAAACACACACATGCATGGTGTCAGAGGAGGTTGTAGGTGAGAGGTGGATAACTAGTAGCGCAAGGAAGAAAGGGCTGCTTGAAGGAACCGGGCCCAGCACTGTGCTGGGCTGTGATGGTTTGTAAGAGCCTCACCTGCTGGACGTTCTCCTGTAGAAGATCCCCCAAGATCTCCACCAGGTCTGAGAACGTGGGTCTCTCCTTGGGGTCCCCATTCCAGCAGCTCAACATGATGCGGTAACTGCCAGGAGGAAACAGTGCTCACTTTTCATAAAACTCACCCTTCTCAGGCAGCCTGCAGTCCTCAGCTGAACGCAAGGGCCGCTTAGACAGGTGGTGACAGCCCAGTGATGGAGCGAATGATCTCTCTCAGGTGAATACCTAGCTTTCTACAACACCATCCCGGTTTGGCTACCCTGGATAGAAGGAAGCCTGAAGTCAAGCTGTCCTAAGCAGCTCTGACTCGGGCATCCTTTTACGTTTATTTGTCTTCAGCCTCGTCCCTGAAGACAATGCTTTCTGGGGCACAAACTAAAGAGTTGCAAATACACTGTTTGAAAGAGAAAGGGCATCTATCCAGCATGGGTGACCTTCCCTCAGCCTTCCTGGCTCTGTGGTTTGAGTCAGAAGTGTCCCACTCACATTTCTGCCGTGGCGTATTCAGGAGCTCTCATCCTGGTACCATCCTTGAGTCTCTGGCAGAACTCCTCATTGATCTGGACTCCAGGGTAAGGGGAGGCACCTAGAGAGGAAAATTCAAAGATGATAAGGAATAGGGGAAATGAAATCTGCAGGACACCTGCATCTTGTCCTGCAGAGGCAGGTGTGATGCTGGAGAGGCAGGTGTGATGCTGCTTCCCTCTCCATCCTCTTCTTTCACACTCTGTCTCACACTGGAAGGTGCAGTCTTTCTTTTCCCACCGTGCTTTCAGAGGTACTGCTGAAAAGGCCGCCTGTCCTGTATGCCAAGCCTGCTCTGCAGAAGATCTCCCTCGGAAGTGCATGGTACCCCCCCCATCTCAGCACTGACCTAGAGAAAAGATCTCCCAGAGCAGGACTCCAAAGGACCAGACGTCACTCTGGGTGGTGTAGACCTTGTCAAAGATGCTTTCTGGAGCCATCCACTTCAAGGGAAGGCGAGCCTGTGGGACAGAGACATGCCGTAGGAACAGGGTCATCCTTGCAACCTGGAACAGACCTATGGGTACCAGTGTGAGAAATGAGACCCAGAACAGCTTCCCCACCCCGGGCTATTTCACGGGCAGAAGGGATAAGGATGGATGTCAGCTAAGGGAGAAGAAACATCCGTGCATCAAAACGTTACATCCCTGTTCTGTGGTGACAGCTGTAAATATATCAATCTCTAAGTATTATGTTCCCACTGAGGGACAGATCACTTAAGTTTTCTCCTGCCCAGTCATCTCTTTCTGTTCCTCCTTTGTATTTACCACCCACAGGGTAGCCCCAGGCCCAATCCAGATGTGCATAAGCCGAGATTCTCTACTCACGCTGCCTTTCCTGACATAGTCGGGGTCTTTGTAGATGTCCCGGGCTAGACCGAAGTCGCAGATCTTCACCACGTTGTTCTCTGACAGCAAGATGTTGCGCGCTGCTAGATCTCTGTGGATGCACTAGGGGAGAACAGGAAGAGGGGCAAGATCAGAATGAGTGGAGTTTGTGCAGGGTCAGCCAAGGGAGGTGGAAAAACTGCTGCATCTCCCCCTCACTTGCTTGTAGCCATGAAAGCAGCCCCTAGAAACTCCTTTACCTCTGGACACCTGCAGTCGACTCCAGGGAGCTCACAAGGAAGAAGCAGACCTCTCAAGAGCAAATGAACATGCATCGTGCTCAGGGCACTTAAGTCAGAATCAGAACAAATATGAAACCCAGAGCAGAATCAAATGACTCCTGCTTCCCCCTTCTGGAAACCACAGCATTCTGGTTTGGGGTTTTTGGCAGTAGGGGAAAGACAAAAATCCAAAAGAAGATTGGTTGTATGATTAAGGGACAGGGCAGGGCTCAGGAACTCAGCTGTCTTCCCAGCTTGGCCACAGACTTCCCATGAGCTCAGGGCAAGTCCTTTCGTTTCTCTCGGTGCAAGCTTCCCATCTATAAAATGGCAATGGTAATAGCTCCTTCCAGTGCAATGGTTTCGTGAGGATATATCAATACAGACAGAGAAACGCCATTGCCATTTTAGAGATGGAGAGCAGACACAGAGAAGTGTACACGTACGTACACCCCCACCTTCATTTCTATTATATGGATATTGTGAGAGACCTATCAAGACAGAGAGATAGGAAACAGAATCAGGATACATAAGGCAAGCTCACCTTTCTAGATGCTAGGAACTCCATGCCCCGTGCCACCTGGAAGCTGTAGCAGATCAGGTCTTCCATAGTTAAAGGACTTTGCCACAAATCATCCACTGTCCCAGAAGTGAAAGAAAAAAATCATTATCTTCCCTGGCTGATAGACTTCACCTTCCACCCCCGCTTGCCTCCAGAACTGCTGGATGAGCTCAGTACCTCAGCAAACTACCAGGATGTTTAATGCAGCCTATTTCTTAACAGGACCAGCTATAGTCTAGAACAGTGACTCTCAACCGGGGTGCCTCAAGATCCTTTCAGGAGTGCTGTAGGGTGCCAGGCAGTGGTAGCATGGTTAGGTGTGCAAACATAATTCACAAGATAAGCTCAGAGACTTCAAATAGGAATCCAGAGTGTTAAAAACGTTCTGCCCCGTTGTGATTTTTCTGACTTCTTTGCAACAGAAGAATTACTCTACTATTTTTCTGTAGCTAAAAAATGAGTGAAAACTAAGAGCTGGTATTGTTTGAGACTCCTAAGGAGTGCCCACGTTTACCCAAGAGAGCTTTGAGTCTAAAAATAATGAGAACCACACGTCTAGGGTTTTTCCTGCGACCACTTCAGATGATGACGTGTTCACTAAGAAAGGCTGTTCAAGTCCAGGAAGAAACCTTCTGCAGCTGATGCTTTTCAATCATGATTGACAGAGCCTGTGCCAATCCACAGAGCTTGGGGGAGAGGATGCTTTCAGATGAACCACTGATTACTACAGTTGCTTGTGAGTATTGAGTAGGAGCTGGGGTCCTGGCAGATTAGGGCCCCATTGCACTAGATACTATTCATGCATAAAAAGCTGCTGCTGGCTCAAAGAATGCACGATCTGGGTTTATAAACAGAGAGAAAAGATGGGTACAACAAACTACCAAGAACACATGACCATGAACAGTTAGAGGGAGGAAGGAGTGGGCACCATCTCTCTTTCTGGAACTTCTCTGTATCTTTGCTCACATGAGGAGGAAGAAGATGCATGGGCTGGCCTCACATGGGGAGAGGACCTTAATGTGCAACCACAAGGAAGTGACTGGTCCCCCATGTGACCTGGTCACCCCAGTTAGGAACCTGAACAAAGCATCTGGTCAGGAGATCTGGGCTGTGTTCCCAGCTCTGCTCTCTGCCCCCAGGAGGGACATTCTCATCTTCCTCTTTCTCAGTTTCCCCATTTGCACACTGGGGAAGATGCTGTGAAACTTTTGAGAGCTCCAGGTGAGAAGCTCTTTGTTAGTACGAGCTAAGGATTATTCTGCATCTTAAACAAGTTGCCAGGCTTGTTCAGAGACAGCACTAATCACCGCATACTAGGCTTGGTAACCTCAGAGCCCACGCTATCACAAGAGGCCACAGGATTCCAGCTAAGGCAAGGAAAGCAATCAGACCAACGTCACTGGACTCCCCTGCCCCTGTTAGTCAGGGCTGCTTGCTGCACGTTGACAGATACCCTAACGATTCAGTGGTAATTAAACCTGGCACTAATTTAATGGGATGAAACAGGCAGCAAATAGTGAAGGCCAGGGCTGATTACTCACTTTCCTGTATTGGCTGTGCTGTCTGGCTCTTGTTCATCAGAAGCCTGCTGAAGATTGCACTGTCGCTGGTACCCGAGCGACTCCTCCTGTCTGCTCTCACGGCCTCGACAATGGACCGGACCTGGATGCGCTGTCTGGGTGATTTCTCCTTTGAAGCAAACAGCTCAGTGTAAGACGCACAGCAGCGATTTCGTCACCACATTTTGTACCCTACGCTTCCCAGCTCTGGTCTGCCAAAGGGACCCCACCCTGGCCTGGATGCACCAATCCTCCCTTGGGCAGCAAGTGATGCACACTCTGCATTCACCCATCAGCAGCACCATCACATGGAACCGGCACATGCCTAGCCGTGAGGCTTCATTGCACCTGACCGTCAGACTCAGGCTTGCTCCAAGCCATCTGCACGCTTCTTCCTTCCCTAACCATGGGGCAAGGTCTGCTAACATGCTGCAAGGTAAGATAGGCTACGTACCCTGTAAGGACTGAATCCTTCTCGTTTGGTCCGCAGGTAGTTGGAGAGGTTTCCATATTTGCAAAACTCCACAATCACCATGAGGGGGCCTCGAGAGAAGAAACAAAGGCGTCAGCAGTTTCCTGGACGGAGAGCTAAATCTGCCCTGACTTCCTCCACGTGTAGTTCCACTCTGCTCAGCAGACACGTCATCACATGCGCTCCCGGATGCGTACCGATGCATCCCAACACTCACGCTCCTCTGCTGTCGCACTCACAGGGGAAATGATGCACTGTGTGAGGCGGAAGAACTCTGGACTCACTTCCCAGCCAGCTGTCCCAGGGACGGTGGATATTTACCATTGGGTTTAGTGCAGGCGCCCAGCAGGTTAACAACATTGAGGTGGTTTCCAATGTGAATGAGGATCTTCAGCTCGGACATCAGTGCCTTGTGCTCACTTGCAGTAGCTCCCTCTGCAAAAATACACACCAGAGTATGGATCCTCTTGGATTAAAGCCCCTTTCTCCATACTTGTTTTCACTAAGGCCCTATCCCCAGTAACCTCAAAACTACGTCGGCTCAGATCATAATTGTGTCAAACATGGTACCCGTTAGCAAGGCAGTAGCACCAGTGTAGACGAGGTCTTACTACCTTGTCTTATAAAAATATGACCGGTAGACTCCTCCATCCCGCCCAGCTGTATTGCTAGTCTAAGTTACGGTAGGTCAGCCTACTGCTGTTGAAAACTGCAGCCAAAGGTAACGCAACCTGCACCAACAAACTGTTGCTAGTGGTAGCTGGAAGTGTTTGAATCCACTTGGCAGAGGGACAAATTACCAAGTCAGGTCTGCATACACATGTCCACGCATTTCTAACCTGGCCCGATGACTTCTTGGACTGAGATAATAAGCCATAAAACCTTTGAAGGAAAACCAGAAACAAACTGAATTTGGGTTTTTCAGAGCCTGGCTGTAGACAGCTACACTGGGGTTAGAGTCTCTGACTTGGTTCAGACCCAGAAGTTTATTCTTTCATTCATTTCCTATATTAACCACATTGTTTGAGTAACTCTTTGTTCCTAGAGTTTTCCTCTAGAGAATGCAAGCTGCAGCAGTGTTTGCTCTTCAATAGTTATTTATGCTCCAGGTGTTGTGTTGTTGCTCCATGCACTGAGATGCATCTCTTTTTTGTGAGCATTTTCTGCTTCTTCCTCCTGTTTTAAGCAGATCTAAGGCTTGCTATTCAGAGCGGTTTGGCCACAGAGATTCTCCCTGCTTGGAGGGGGGCAGGGAAGGGCCTTTCCAAAGAGAGTCTTACATGCTGGAAGAGAGCTAATGTTAGTGCCTGGCGGGGAATTGCAATCAATGTTCACATGGTCTTGCTTTCAAACAGGCCTCTACAATTACTCCCACAGACTTTGTGTGTGCACCCTCATATGTAAATGGGCACTGAGATCAATGTCTTCCACATGCTAATGCCTATCTGTGTGTGCAGGGCCCTTTGCCTTAGGGGTTGCACATATACGTGGTGCCCAGTGTGCTCAAATAATGTGGGGTGTTTTTAAGCATCCAGGACAGGAGGATGACGCTGCAGAGGCCTGTTGGAAAATGTGGTCACAGGCTGGAGACCTCAAATCAGCAGCATGCCAAGACAGGGCCTGTGTCTGACAGGTGCAGGGCAGGTCAAGCTCTCCTGATTTCAAGAGAATTGCAACCTACTTCCCCCAGCTCTGCATCCGGTCTTTAAACACAAAATGCCATCCGCTTTGAAAGCAAGGATCAGAATAGCTAGCGCGGCTGTGGAATTTCCATTACCGGCAGGTTTAAGCGCAGGTTGGACAACCATTTGTCTGGGATGGCTTCGACACAGCCAATCCTGCTCTGAGCAAGGGCTGGATTAGATGGCCGCTTGAGTTCCCTCTCAGCCTTATTTTCTATGATTCTATGACAAGCAGCTTCCTTGTCAGTCACAGGCCAAACGTGGAGCTCAGGACCATCTCTCTCTCTCCTCCGAGAGTCAGTAAGGCCAACCAAGTCCCTAAAGCAGAGCAGGGAAGGAGCATTTCCTTGCAGTCCTCAGGAACTTAAACTGGAAGCTGGATATCCCAGGGTCCTGGGTGTACGGCTACACTGCTGGAACACAGCACTGTACACCGAGTGCTCAGTGCCTGTTCTGCACATGCTACCTCCTGAAATGGGAGCAATGTGGCCAGCTTGGTAGATGCCTGCCACAGCAGAGCTGAATGACACCACTGCAGGCAGGTGGCAACATTACTGGCCTTTTGGGGGGCAGCAGGTGTGGAGGTGTGGAGGGCTCCCGCGTGCTGCCAGGCCAGCCTAGACAAGACCTAATGGTACAAGGAGGCATCTAATTGGGTTTGCAAAAGCACCTGAGCTGCCTAATTCCAGCAGCATAACTCAGGGTAGTAAGCAGGGCACCAGTGCCAGGTGCCCGTTTAAGGGAGCCCATACTGCCCCCACCACTGCTCCTGCCACTGCAGCAACGGTGAGCGTTTGGGGAACTTGCACTGTGGCAGCAGCCCTGTGCAAGGAGGTAAATGGTCAGGACCCCATAACTCTTGGCTGTGCCTCGGCTGGACCCCCACCAGGGCAGGACCAGCGGGACTGTAGTGGGAGTCAGATCCAGTCCCTCAAGGTAGCTTTCTGCATACCTTGTAAAGCTGGCCCCCACTCCTCTGCAGCTTTTCCAGTGCCCCCGCATGGGGACAGGATGCCTTCTAGCAGAGGCCAATGGGAGCAAGGGCTCAAAGCCCAGAGACCTAGAAGTTGAAGGAAGCATGTTCCCTTTACGGCCCCATGCACCCCCCATCCTCTGCCAAGGGCTGCAGAGACCTAGGGGCTTTCACCACGTGAGCACTGGAGAGGTGACAAGGATTCATCTAAATCACTGAAAGCGGTTTCTGTAAGACACAGGTATTAGCCAAGCAGCCAGCTCCTCCCCTGCTGTCTGCCCCAGCCATCCTTCTTGCCTCCTTGGCTCCATACCTTTCAGCATTTTGACTGCCACAGTCTCACAGCTGTTACTCTTATGAATCCCAAACGCGGAGGCTTCCACCACCTTCCCGAAGGCACCATGGCCGAGGACTTTACCTGCCAGGAAGAGAAGGACAGAGGGAAGGTAGCGCGCCTCTCCTGGTGACGGGAGAACAGGTGGCTCGCCTGGGGCCGCGCCAGGAGAACGGGACAAAAACAAAACAGGAAAGCGGGAGGAAGAGAAAAGGGATGAAAAAGGAAGAGGAAGGAGTAGAGCATTTGCACTGCCCAGGTCGCTGCCTCTCCGGGGGCCATCGTGAAAGGATGAATGGGGGAGCGGAGACAGACCCAGCGCTGACAAAGCACAGGAAGGAAGTCGCTTGCTGAGGTGAGGCACCATTTGTTGCCCCCGAGCGGAGTTTGTGGGAAAGGTGAGCGCAACACCTTGGAGCAGAACGGCGAGGGCGGATGGCGCTATTCCAGCCCTGGCATTCCCACACGCAGCCCTCTCAACCCTCCGGAGGCTGCGCAGGGAGTGGAAGTGGGGACAGGGGTGCGTGTGTTGGGCGGGGGGCGCCTACTCCAGCATGCTCCCTCTGCAAAGGAGCCTTGGACTACCTGGAAGGCCCCGGGCTTCTGGCACCCTTGCTTCACAGGGAGCAAGGAAGCAGGGCCCTAGAGTGAGTGGAGTTTGGGGACTCGGCCATGGCTAAAACCCAGGCATACAGAAGCCCCGGAGGAACAAGGCAGTGAGATCCAGAAGCCTACATCATGCCCAAGGGTGGTGTCCAAGTGTACCCTGCATTGAGGACAGAAGCTGGGGACCCGATACTGGCAGGAGGCAGGGCGCCCAGAAGGAGAGATCAACCCTCAGGCACAGCCCAGAGCTTGCAGGGCCTGGCTGCCCCTCACCTAAGCGGAGTCGCTCCCGGGGGAACTCCCACTTGCTGGAGTCGTAAGGCAGGTATTCGCACTGCTCCTCCAGGGGCACTGCGCCGGGGTCCATGATGATGGACAGGTAGCCGGTCTTGATATCGGCATGGGCAGGCTGCAGGAGTCAACAGACAGGGAGTCAGTCTCATTTCCAGTGGGAAGGCACCCTCCTCCCTGGCTGTACGGCGCCCTAACACCTGACCCTCAGGTCTGCTCGAAGGGGATCTCCTCCTTCCCCTCAGAGGAAGCTCTGTGCCCTTAGTCCAATGCCAAGACTACCCATCCTTCTCCCCAGCCTTGTGGCCACTGTGCCTGGAAACAAGGCAGCCCAGGGAATCATACAGTGCACATCCTCTCAGTGACATGAGAATAAGGCGCCTGCAGGTGCTGCTGGAAAGGTCACTTCAGCTGCTGTGCCCTCCCTCCAGGACATGCAAGAGGCTTTTGAGCTCCTCTCTCCCACTCCTACCTGCCCTCCTCCACCTCTCCCCCCACAACGCACCCTTCTGATATTACAGAAGATGAGAATGAGGAGGATCCAGAAGAAGACGGCGATGACCCCCGTGCCAATGAGGATGACAATCTCCACGTTGGTCTTGTCATCGGAGCCTGTGGGAGGTGGGGGACAACAGTGGGATCAGGAAGATGCTCATTCACCGCTCTCCACCCCAGCCTGGCCCACCCTTGCCATGTGCCCCGAGACACAGGAGGCAGGGGTCGGAGGAGATGAGACAGTGCATTCCCCTCACACTGAGCTAAGCACAGGTGCCGCTGTGAGAGCCCTGCCTCCCATCAGAGAGCCCTCAGCATGGTCCAACACCCTGTGAGTGAGCCACGGCTGCATGTCTGTGGAGAATACGGCTCAGTTGCATGCTCGCTCCCTCTCCTCATGACGCCTTACCTTCAGCAAGACCAAGGTGCCTTTGATCCCCACTGCACCAGCTCCCTCGAAGCCCGTGGAAGCAGTAGGGGCCCTTGTCTGCACCCCCACCCTAAGCCTCAAGAGACTGTTCCCCATGCATCTACAGGCTGGGGAGCTGACGGTACCTTCCACAGAGACGCTGGCCGAGGAGTTCACGCAGCCCTTGGCGTTGCAGACACTGCACAGGTAGAGGCCAGCGTCCTCTTCTCGCACCCTCTGAATGCTCAGCCTCTGGTTGGAATCTGCCAGGTCAATGCCTGAAAGGTGCAGAGGGCTGCGGGTATCAGTGCTGGCTGGGGCAGGCCCAGGAAGGACGAGAGCCTCACACTAGATAGACTCAGACTCAACGTAAGACATACGCTTTATATAGGGAGGGTCATTTGCAAGTGGGGCCTCTTGCCCAGGGCTGCAGTGGAGTCCCCATCTCTGAATGTTTCCAACTCAAAGCTGGGTGCCTTGTAAGAGCTGTGCTCTAGTCTGAACAGAAGTTGATGGCGTGCAGACAATAGCTAATGCTACTAGTCCCTGGTGTGGTTTGACACCTCACATAAGAAGACCCTGGGGTGAAAAGACCTGGGACCGAGCTTAGCTTCCCAGCTGTGCACAGGCACAGTACAAATGCACCTGCGCTCAAGTCAGGCCCCGGTGTCATGTGCTTGGCCAGTGAGGACACAGTCAAATCATGGTGGAACCTAACATCCAACCCTGTTCCAGACCTGCTGTGCAGCACGGGGGCCTAGAGTCTAGACCACATCTACCTATGATAGCAGATATGCCTGGCAGTCCTGTAGAGGCAGACCCCCCCACCTTCTGCTCCACCCCTGCAAACCAGATGTACCTGAGACCTCTTCCACCAGCTTCTCGTCCTTGTACCAGCTGATGGCAGGAATGTGAATGCCGTCCACCCTGCAACGCATCTCTATCGAGTCACTGACGTTCACCCAGATGTCTGTCAGGTTCTGCTTCAGTCTGGGGATCTCCAGGGCTAAAGGAGCAGCATGCAAACAAAGAGGAGGCTGAAGGAAAGCAGGAGCTTTACTGCTCTGAAAACACCCGGACCCCTACGGGAGTGGGAAAGAAGTCTGTGAATGGGGCAGAGGGAGCTACATAGAGCAATGGCAGAGGCCCCAGCTTCTGCTGGCGGAGACACCAGTACTGCAAGCTTGCCCTTGCTGCTAATGGCTCATTCGCTCCAGCCCCTCCTGGTCCTCTCCATGTCCCTTGCTCTGCACACTTATGCAAAGCCTGTCCCTTGCCTTGTCCCCCTTCCACCACCCCAGCACATGGGGCCCATTTAGGCTTTGTGCATGCCCTCTGCCCTCCCGAGCCCTGGCTCCTCACCCTGAACCGAGATGTATTTCTTGTGGCAGTGCTTCTCTCGGGTCTTTCGGTTCTGCACCTCGCAAACATAGTCGCCCTCCTCACCCAGCGAGATGTTGGGAATGGTGAGCAGCAGGGTGGCGTCATTGGAGTCGGGTTTGAAGTGCAGCTCCCCTTGCATCTTGGTGGCATAGTGGTGGACGTTCTTGCAGTCGAGCACCAGCGGGTTGCCTTCCTCATCGTGTAGCTTGGAGAGGTTCAGCCGGTACCACTGCAGGTTCTCGTAGGTGTAGTTGTCGGCATTGCAGCTCAGCTGGAGGTCTTGCCCCTCAATGGGCTCCTCCGATGGCTGAGTCTCGATCTTAAATCCATCGGGAATGGCTGCCAGGAAAACAAGGCATGTGTGGCTGAGATTTATGGCTCATCTGTCACTGAATGGCCTTACAGGGTAGAACTGTAACTGTGCTGAACTCCCCGAGTCGACCCTGTACACAGAAAGCTTTCCAGAGCACAGCTGCAGCTTTCACATTTTGGCAAGTAATAACTATGGCTAGGAGGGGTCACAGGTGATGCACTGAAGACCTGAGCTCAAGTTAAGACCAGGTCACAAGTCCAGCGAGGTTGGGAGGTCTGAACCTTGCGGTCAGTCTAAGGCCCCTGCTACACATTACATACACTACACAATGAATTGCACAATAAATTTAGACCAGCCACACATGCAAAATAATTATCGTGTGATAAAAATGACTATCCATCTATGCAAAGGGCCAACCAGCTATAAAGTGAGTTCTTGAAAGAGTGTAACAAATTTACCACTGGTTTCTATCCAGCTTTCATCTGAATGTGTAGCAGGGTCCTAAGTGTTAAAACAGGTTTCTAAGCTGCTTCCACTAAAAAAGAGCTTGCACCCACCCTTTGCACATTGAAGAGGTGTGTATGCAGACAAGGTTAAGTGCCCACCTGCCCACACAAACAACAGCTCTGTGTGCGTAGCCTTGTTGCAATTCATGTGGCTGTGATGGGCTCTTTACACGTAGGGATGAAGACCAGTCCCCACCCCGAACCGTTTATACTCTCAAGAGCACGCTGAATCCGCACCACCAGGGCATCCTGCAAAAATCCCAGACTCCCCAGGACAGAGACTTGGGCCTGTCTAGCAAGGGGGAATGCTGGTCAGGCCTATATAATGGCCTCTTATACTGCATTTCCCTGTCTTTTTTGTGCCTTAAGCCAGTTCTGGCAGTCTCCAAACTTTAACCACAGCTCTCTGGGATTCACCTCTTCCCTGCACTCCCACCAAGCGCCTTGGGAATGGAGCACAACCCCTTTGGGCCAGTGCAGTTGGGGCATACAGCACTAGGGGGAGATCTTACACCAGACACACCTGAGAGCCGCACGCTCCGATTTTGCGGCTGCGACAGAACAAGGCTGCAAACTCTTCCTTCAGAGGCAGGCAGGAAAGTTGCAAGGGGAACAGAGAGGACTCTCAGTCACACTACCATTGTGAGTCCCTGAAGATGCCAGCACGGGCACTGTTTTTCAAGTACCAGATGAGTAAAAGCCTGCAGCAGCGACACTAGCTGGCACATAGTGACTTTTTACTTTGAGGCTGAGTTTGCTGCCAGGACCTTGAGATGGACCTGCTGCAGGCTGCTCCGTGGGGTCATGCCTTGACCTGATTTGGCAGCTGATGCCAACGCATAATGTTCAGGGGAATTTCTCATGGTGAGTGCATGACCCAAGTGCTCTGGGATCAACTTGAGTGGCCTGATGGCTTTCCAGGTGGAGCTTACAGTGCTAATTTTGACCTACAAAGCCACATATGTCCTGGGACTGGCCTATTTGAGGGCCTGCAAGCAGGCAGACAGACAGAAGGGAATGGAAATTCCCAGGCCATGGAAGGGATGGAAATTGCCCTGGCATATTTGTGGTACTCACTGGTTACATAGAAGTAGATCAACCGCTCATCTCGGCCCACTTTGTTGGAAGCAACACACTTGTACATGACGGAAACGTTGGCTTCCTGGATCACCAGTTTGCTGACGGTCTGATAAAGGAAGCAAATGTCAGAATGAATGATAGGGGGAGACAGGCTCTTCTTGGGCCAACACAGGGCAGGCAGTAAAACACATAGCAAATTCCTCTTCCTCACCCCCCAAAAAGCCATAAAGTGCTGTTCCACTCTGAAAAAAAGAGAAATGGTGTAAAAACTGGCCCCTTGGTCTTCAACAGGCTTCTGTACATTTAGAAATCAAATCTTCCCCATCTAACATCTGGCAATACCTTTTTTGGCTTTCTATGACCATTGACAATGCAGAGCCAATATGGGGTGCATACACACATATTAAGTAGACTTAAAATAAGGTGACTTATCTAAGCCAATTCAATTAACACATGTTGGAGTGTATACATGTACAGCTGCTTGACATGGTGACAGCCATCTTGTGAGCTGAGTTGACTTACCTAATGAGACTCAAGATAAGACACCTGGGAGATGTATTATCTTACACCACATTTAAATTGATTCTACATGTGTACAGTGTGACAGTTAAGTCAACTTAAAAAAGTTAAGTTGACTTAACTGCCAGAAAGTTAGTACATAGGTGTATGCACCCCCGGCTACTAGATAAGGAGCAGGATCCCATTCCTAATCATGCCTCAGAAACAGGATTGTGTGCTAACTTCCAGCAAGCACATGAGGGCAAGTCTCCGGAGGGCTATGGAGAGTGTGGGACTCTGCCAGGGGTCCTCAATACCCTCTAACTATTTAGTAGAGGTGAGGAAGAGTGAGAAGGAAAGAGCTTGGATAGATTTACAGGTTCCAAATACAGGTTTGTGGGACTTGGGTTACCGTTTGGGTACAAAAAGCCCATCTGCTTATTTGTAACTGGGGCACAGGTAGATGTGGAGTCCTACCAGGTTGTTTTTACATTTTATAGTTACCTTTCACATCAGAAGGGCACCTTGGCCCTCATTCAGGAAAGCAGATCTGTTCAGCAAAGCAGTTAAGCACATGCTTACTGGCTATCTGAATTCAGTGGGCAGTAAGCAGTTGCTTAAAGTATTTTTAGCGTAAGGAGAAATTCAGGGGCCTGAAAACGCCATGGATCTCACTGCTTTAGGCCATTTTTTCTGCATTCTGTAAATCCCAAGCTTTCATTTAGAAATTTCAAAAAAAGCCGCTCCCTTTTCCCATTGCCAAGATACAGCCAACACAAAGTAAACAGCTCTGTGGCTGTTGTTTGCTCAACATTAGAGGAAACTGTCTCCAGCAAAAACAATAGCATCGACAGCAAAGATTGGAATTTGCTCTTCCTCCACCCTCTTCACCTCGCGGAGGTACGGACTTCAAAGCGATGTGTTATTTGAGCACTTTCCCTTTGAAATGCTCTGTGGTATGAAATCCTGGTTTCCTCTTTTGAGTTAAAGCAACAAGACAGTGCAGAAAGCTATGACAATACAGTATCTCAAAAGAACAAGAAAATGCAAAAACAATTAAAGTTCCTATAACAAGGATAGTTTGCTCCTCCTATGCAGCCTGGATGCTTTAAGTGCTAAGCATGAACAAGGACCCCAAGCACTTCAGTCGTGCGGTGAGGCCCAGAGAAGGAGTCGGAGGAGAAACACAATCTGAGGGCACGACTTCCTTTCCTAAGTAGCGCAGTGCTCTTCTCCCAGAGCTTTGGAGGCTCCCATTGGTTTCGCTGTCTGAGGTCCTTTGGATATTTCATTAAAGTAACCCCTGACGAGCAGGTGCATGGGAGGGGCAGAGGGGAAGAATATATGGGAAAGAGGAGGACGGGGCAGGAGAAGGAGGAGAAGAGCCAAGGGAGCTAGCTGCTAAGAGAAAAGATGAAAGCCACGCTACGAGGCGCCGGGTGCCACCACCAGCGCCTGCTACATCTCTCGGTCACGTCGCCCTTCATCCATGGACAACTGCCCCCAAAGGGAAGGGGCTGGAGCAGAGTCACAGGCAGCATCTTCCCGCCTGCCACCCTTTCTGGCACAGCGACGAATTCCTGGCCGGGGCGTTGGAACCGGACGGGACTTCGGAGGTGTGTATGAAAACAGGAAGTGACTTTAGGAAACAAGGAGCGTTTGTTTGTTCTTGAGCCTGTATCCCTCTGTGCGCGTTTGGTGCCTGACACTCCAGCCCGGAGCAGGAAGTTAGTCATGGCGGGGCGCACATACTTCTGACACTTATGGCTACCAGAGGGATGGAGAGACACAGCTATTCAGCGCTGGCCGGGCTTTGCCGTGTCACACGTCAGAAGGAGGGAGTGGAGTCCCTTCCAGGGAGGAAGCATGCTGCGAGAGCCAACGGCTTGGGCTCCACGGGGCATGCATGCACTCCCACGCTTTCATTCACGCCGGCACTGGCCGGGTGTCAGCCTTTCCACGCCACTCCGCTTACTGGCTTTTCCCCCAGGCCAAACTGAGTCTCAAGTGAGTGGTTGTTATCCCAGGATGGTCAGAGTCCCATCCTGTCCTTCGGGGATAGGTTGGTGTCTGATTTGCAGCAGTGGGCTGGCTTTCCCCAGCTGATTGTCTCTACTTCATGTACTGGGATTCTGCACCTGAGAAGTGATGCCTGTGTCCAAGAGCAAAAGCATGGGGGTTTATGGGACAGAGGAGAGTGTTTTGCCTCTGGGGAAGGGATAAGGTGGAACCTAATTACAGCGGGGAACAACCTTCCCTCGAGGTTGGTTTGGTAGAGACAGGCTTGAGATGTTTATCAGTTTGCAGGGAACTAGCCTGCCAGCATTTCTCTGTGTCTTGGGCCCCCTCTCTCCCTGGCTTGGACTTTTGCTTCACAGCTTGGTTGCTGGCTGGCAGCAAACCCACGAGGCAACAGAAGACGGTAGTGGAAACCCCGCAAGATCTGCCCCTGGGTGCCCAGACATGCCCTCTGCCTTCCCAGTTGCTCCGGCTGGTCCAGCAGGCTAGATGGCGGGGAGCTAATCTGAACTGAACTACCAGCTGCACCGTACCGAGACTGCTGGCAGCCCCAGGCAAACCTTTAGTATTGCCCCCCACTTCACCTTCACCAGAGATAATGATAATGATAACAATAAAAATTACCATTTTGGGGCCCCCTTTCTGTCTGGGTACCCGGTTCATCCATGCCCGTGTCCGGCCCTGACTACCAGAGAGCTCTGCATCACAAGGAGGGACCTAGAGAAACAGCCTCACCTTGTTTCTTCCTTCTACAAACTCTGTCCAGGTCTCGATGTTCTCAATGGGGTTCACGGCGTCCTGCAGCGACACGTCCTTCCAGTCCTTGCACTCGGGCATCCGGTCCCGCTGATGCCGCTTTGCTGCCCGTCGCCAACTGCGATAGCAGGGAGGGGAGAAAGGGAAGGGAGAGAGGGTGTTAGCTGGGAAGGAGACAAACAGAGGGCTTGAGACCCGGAGGGCTCCTTGCACTGAGACAAGACGCACTTTTTGGGCTCGGTTACAATACTTCACGTCCCAATGGCATTTGCCACGTGGGCAGGTCTTACCAAACCCCTTGAGCCGGGCAAGAGGATTACTTCTGTTCAGAGGGAGACACTGCAGCAGGGAGAGGGAAGCAACCAGCCCAGCATGGCCACTATTTTAGCTACAAGTTTGTCCTGGCCTCCGAAAGCAGGAGGAGGCTGGAAAGGAAAGCCAGTCGCTCCTGCCGAGGCCGGTTTCTGGCTGTGCTCTGAATCCACATTACGATTCTCCGGAGCTGGATCCGGAGCGCAGAGGGCTGAAATGCCACCGCCTGGGGCTTGCTGCCGGGGAGCGATTGCATATGTTTCTGCTCCCCCACCTGGTGGCTCAGGTCCACCGAAATCCTGCTCTGGGGCCGAGGGAAACGTCTCCGGCACAGATGCTGAAGGCAGCGAAGAGAGAAGGGAGTGACTGAACCTCCTTGGCCCCGGCGCTTTCCAATGTGGGGGAAGGAGCCCGAGGCTGTTCAGCCTTTGATTTTCCAGCAGTGCAGAACCCAGTCTAACGGGGCTGTGCATTTAAGAAAGGCAGGTGGGCGATGTGGAAAGGAGCAGAGGGTCGGTCCGAGACCCCCGGAGCAGGGCACGAGGGTGCCCCCGGGGGAGTGAGCAGGGAGCATCCCCAGTCTGTGAAGGGGCTGGTGCTTTGCAGCTTGGGCAAACCGGGGGCAAGGGGCACAGGGCAGAGCGACGCTGCTCCACGGGTGCATGGGGGTAAGGGCAAGGGGGAATCTGCCGGGAGCGCAGGGCAGAGGGCTCAGGGTTTTGCGGGCCCCAGGATCTGTGTAAACAACAGGAAGTCAGGAAGAAGCCTCCTGCATCCTCTGGAGCTGCACTAAGCAGAAACGCCGCGGCCTTGGGAGACAGTGCTCATAACTCACCGGCCCTGCTGCTTCCTGACAGGGCCACAAAGCGCTCGTGTGCTAGTGGAAATGCCCTGGCTTCCTTGCCCCTGGCAGCAGTGCCTTTGTGGCCTGGGTGGTTGTGCAAGTGTGACATTTCCTCCAGGCCCTGTGACTCTCCTCTCTGCCAGCTCCTGCTGCCTCTGCTTCGCTCTCTGGATGCATCCGCACACAACCTTTCCCTTGAACCGCAGTGGGGACCAGGGAGCGAGCGAGCCCCCCGGAGCCAGCTGCCATTTGACCGCTGCATCACCTATTTTGAGCAGGGTGCGATAGCACAGGGATGAAAAGACTTGGGACCCGCTACACAAGCACCTCGTACGAGGCGGCCTGCCCCAGCACTACGGGCAGCAAGGGATTTTGCAGGGGGAAGTCTAGTGTAGACGGGGCCTCCCAGACACCCCTCACCTTTACAGCTCATCATGCTGAAGGCCGTGCACTGCAGAGACCTATTCCTGCCATAAAAGGCCAGCAGGATCCTTTCCAGAGCCTACATCAGCCAGTGGAGCTGGGAGAGAGGATTGGAGGGTCCCCTAGCCCCCAGAGCCTGAGCATACACAGCCCCTGGCCCCTACTGCTTTGGTTGTAGTCCCGCACATCACAGGCTGCCAGCGTTTAAATAAAGAGAGGGTGAGGAGCAGGTGTCAGTTTTTGCCTTAGCAAGGGGCAGGGAAATCCTGGCCTGGAGCTTTGCACCTGACCAGTGGTGAAAATGCGGCAATGACGGCGAAGTGAGATCAAGGCCACAGAGCGGGTCAGTAAGAGGACCCAGGAGTCCTGGCGCCTCCCAGTTGACAACTGGCTCCTGGCCTTGCCTCCTATTGCACTATGTAATGGTGTAAATGTTACACGTGCACACCGTGACTAAAGGTCTGACGGGTCTGCAATCATTGACCGCACAACCTTAACGATGTCACGACCTGCTTTTCCTAAGAGGAGCACCTCGTGTTACATCACACCTCTTTGGTGGGAAAGCTTGCAATGCTCACCCATGCTCCCGAGTGGTCACCGTGGGATCGACTGCAGTCCGTGAGACTGCATGACTGGTTGCGCACGAGATGGACAGGAGTTCAAGGGTGCGAGAGCTGAGGTGGGTGTGAGTGGGTGTGCAAGCTGCGGTGTAAGAGGTGTGTGAGCATTGGGCAAATACCATGCCCAAGTCAGTGATTTTTGGCTCATATCAAGTGGGGGCATCCGAATCACAAGACCTCCAGGCTTGGGTCTGCATGTAGGATGCCTGCCAGTGGATTTGGGAATCTCTAAAGTCTCAGGGTGAGAGCCTGGGATGGAGGACACTCGCCGGTTGTAGCGCCATACGGGGTATTTCGAATGATTGGGTGCTGCCTGCTCCATCGATATGGTTTTTGGAACGACTGAGTTCTGCTCAAATCGATTCGATTTGGAATTGATTTGACCTGGAACATGAAATGTATTAATAGAAAAAAAAATTGGTGTGAAATCTTGTGTATGAGTAAGATCCAGTGCTGTGAGGTGGGACGCGCGGGAGGCGGTGGGAGTTGAGAAGGGAGCCTGGGCTGTGGGAGATGATACTCCGAGACAGTGGAGTATACTCGAATTTGGCCTGAAGTACATCCTGAACCTTTCATCTGAAGGAGTGGGTAACATATAATTTATCCCTTTTCCAGTGACATGCCGAGTCCCCGGTGGGAAAGGTACAGAAATCTTCACTGGGGGAGAACAGGGGGCGGCGGAAGAGGAGCTCCACCACCTTGGGGAGAGTGCTGACGGGAGTGAGCACTGTTGATTTTATGTTTCCTGTTATTCTCTGTATATTTGTGTCGTCTGTTTATACTGGTTAACCTTCCATGGTTGTTGTCACTATTGTCTTTTAAATACAGTCTTGCGGTTGAACTTTAACTGTGGCCCATTTTAATTATCGCCTCGGGGTGGGGCCAGGCCGTAGGCCGGTGCCCAAAGGTATCTAACCCTGTGAATGCACCACTTCTTGTCAGGACCCAGGATTTCTTTGAGAAGGCCTAACAACCCTGATTGACTTTAAGAAGCCCTGGGTTCTTCACCTTCTTGCTCCAAGTCGTAGACAACACCACTCTCCACGTACCAAAGCGCTGTCCAGCAGCCAGTCTCCCCCATCCTATTGGACATGCCCAGCTCTGAGGGTCACTAAATCCATTGGCAAAACGAGGGTCGAAGGGACCGCGGGGGGGGTCACATCTAGTCCAGCCCCCTGCTCCAAGCAGGACCAGCCCCAGCTACATCATCCCAGACAAGGCTTTGTCTACCTGGGTCTTAAAAACCTTTGAGGATGGAGAGTCCACCACCTCCCTGGGCAGCCTGCTCCAGGCCCAGGAGCTTCTCCTGAGTGACCTGACAGGGACCCGGGTGCCCGGTCCTCTCCTCAAAAAGCCAGGATAGGAACAGGACTTACAGGCTGCGTCGGGAGAACATCCGGCAAGGCATCCACGGCCTCCACTGCCACTGGATCGTTTCAGGTGCTGGGATGCCGTAGACCGTGCAGGTGAGGGCCTGATGGCTCCGGCGGGAATAGATGCTCGGGGAAGACGCTTCCTTCTCGTGGATGCGCGGAGGAACTGAAATCAGCACAACGGCCGCCTGCATCACCTGGCACCATCCTGGCTGCCCCTTTGTTGAGCTGCCATCTGGACATGACCCCTTCCCTGTCCTGCTCTATTAAAAGATGGGTCTCTGGAGCTCTCTGGGCTTCATGGCAGCTGAGTCCAGCCGCAGGGGGCTCCGGGAGGCTCTTGGCCGGGTGGTGAACTGATGCAATGGACCTGAACCTCTGAAATGTGGAGGTGGGTGCACGGTGGGCGCTGCAGGGTAGGTTGCCTTCCCCCGTGGGACATCACTGATGTATCACAGCAGCTTCTGGCAACCCACCACCGCAGTCCGCTCCTGTCAGGCCCTCTCAAGAGGCACATTCAGCAGGACCAGACCATCCCAACAATGGGGTCCCTTCCTCCTGCCCCACCTTTCCCTGCTCAGACGTGTTGTTTCCATATTGAAGGGATGCAGGAGGTTCCTAACTCATCCCTGGGCTAACTCCAGTGGATTGACATGGGTGGAGACTGGGTGAGTGATTTGCTGATGGGAGCAAAGAAAGTTGCAAATACCAGCCTCTGGAGGCCAGTGGCAGAGCCAGGAAGAGGCCCCCAGGTCTTCTGGATCCCAGCCTAATGCCCTATCTACGAGGCCACGCTGAAAATGCCAGGTGTCCTTATCTCGGCACAACTGGAGGTGTTTCAAGGGGCTGGGGAAGGCGGTGACAGCTCCCAGACAGAGCCGTCTCCCTGTGAAACAATACAAAGGGCCAACGAACCCCCTGGAGACACCCCAGGGACAGGAGGCCCCCTGGCCACCCGCTGCCTTCCCATTCCTTACCATTGACGACGAGCTGGAGGCTGATGCTCTGCTCCAGCCCAGCCGGCCCGTTCCTCAGGACCAGGGTGTACGTCCCAGAGTGCTGCTCTGCCACGTCCTTGATCTGCATCGAATATTGAGATTGCCTGTTGGGAATTAACTTTCCATCCTTGTACCTGGGGGAGGCAGAGAGAAAACGCATGCACCCAGAGGAACGCTCCCGCCGAGGCATGCTCCAGGCTGGGGGGCACATGGGGGTTTCTGTCGCCCCACTTTCCTGAGGAAACAAAGGAGGGGCCTTCTGATGTCCTGGAGGGACAGACTCTAGCACCAGGAGGCCCGGGTTGCAGGGCGCCCAGCAGTGCAGGATGAGGCCCTCTGCTTTTATCCTCCATGCGACAATGACCCTAGCTACCCAGCCAGGAGAGGAGCAGCACAAATGCAGCTCTGCTCAGCCCCTTGGGCAACGTGGCAGTGCCCAGCTCCGCATCCCTGCCGCTTGCTTTCAGCACACACCCTGCTTCCCTCCCGGGCAGGGGGAAGGTGCCCACCATTGCAAAGTAGCCACCTGCCCTGTACATGGGGGGCTGCGGGCGGCGAGGACAGAGGAGGTCGAGGGATGGGAGAGCCGATGCAGCCAAAACCAGAAGTCTGACTCCAAGGGCCCATTAGGAGCGCTCTCTGCCCTGGCCGGCTGCCAGCTGCCTGGGCTTGAGCCAAGGGAGAGCACTTCCATCAGCGGCAACTGCGGGGATCTCTCAGTCAATCCCGTTAGCCAGTTCCTGGCCCCCCGGAGTGCTGGAGGGAAATCTCTCTCCCCGACAGGGCTATCCCCAGACCCGAGAGCCCCAGTCCTCCCCGCTCCCTCCGCAGTCCTGCTGGCATGACTGGCGGGTCCGAAGGAGGGGCGGGCAGGGAAAGGTGCGTTACCACTGGAACTCCGGCTGCGGGTAGGCGACGACCTTCACCGGCAGCTTCACCACATCGTCTCCTGCCGTGGCCTCGATCACGGGGCCCTTCCTCCACTCCACGTTGATGAAGGGCTTTTCTGTAGGCACCGGGGAGGGAAAGGAGATGCATGAAAGGACAGGCCCTCCAGCTGCTCTATGAGGAGTCAGCCACGTGTGGCAGGACCACGAGTGCTAGGAGTGCATGCCAGTCAGTGTGTGGAAACAGGGCTGTGCCCTTGCTGGGGTGTAAGGAAACTGCGAACACCAAGCTGCCAGCTCAGAGCTGAAATGCCGGCGGCCCCCAGCTCATCCTTGGCTTTGGGAGCTCTCACTCTGCTTTCAGGCTGTCTCTCCCCGCCACCTTCCCGGACCCCCACCGCCTGGGACACGGGGAACATCCGCTGTACCGTGCACGATGACGTCCGTGCTCTCCTGGATTATCTTCTCCCCATTGCTGGCAATGCACTTGTAATTCCCCAGGTCCTGCTGGCTCACGTTCTGGATGATGAGGATACTGGAGAGCTCCGTGTGCGTCTGCTGGGAGCGCCTCTCGGGGACCTCTGTGGCGGCCCGCTGCAGCTGCCAGTTGGAGTGGGTAGAAAGAAGGGGGTTAAAAAACAAGATGGGAGCAGTTTGGATGGGTTTCCACAGGAGGAGTCTCATGGCTTGGAGGGCTCCGGTCCTTCCCCAGTTGCTTCTCCCCGAGCCATTGTTTGAAAGATGGGCAGCTCCATTATCTGCTTCCATCCTTTGGGACCCGCTCAGCCTGGCAGCAAGCCAATCCTACAGGTCTGGGATTGTGCCAGGCCTACGATGAATCAGCCTGCGGTCCAGGTACAACTAGACCAGGAACCCTGCCGTGTTTTTACCTTTCTGAAGTTCACCAGCAACGTTACCATTGAGTACTGTTTTACAGGACAAAGTCTGGCCCGTGGCTGTTCTACCCCAGCACCTGCCAGCTGTATTTTAATCTTACCAGGAGCTAGGCAGGAGCTACCGGCATGGGTGGGCGTCTCAACAAGGAAGGAGGTCACAGGTTCCCTGCCCTGCCGCCTCCCACATTTAACCTCACTCAAATGCTGAAGTGGATGTACAACAAAGCCAATGGCACACAATAGCCCTGGTAAAACGCAAGGTAAAGAGGCGCACAGCAAGGCTGTTGTGACAGGAACAGCTGGGCGAAGCAGCCGCTTCCGCTGCCCTTGACAGACGCAGGCGCTCGGCTGCAAGTTGCAGCCCTGAAAAGCTCAAATAACCCTACTCAAGTCAAGGATGTTTGCAGTGGTTTTGCACCTGTGGAAACAAAACTGGCACTTGACCTGCAGGCTGCCAGAGAGAGGCAGAAAAGGACGGCTTGACTTTCCCGGGAGTGGAGGGAACAAAAAGTTCCCTCCTCCACCGGCTCTTGCTGCATAATGGCGAAGAGGGGCACTCGGTGGGAAGCAGCCTAGTCGCATGATCTAAATGGGATGCTCAGGCCTCAGCCAGGCAGGGTGGCCACAACTGGGATCTGAGCCTCACCATCAGCCATGGGGGGGGAGCTCACTGCCTGGCAGAGAAAAAGAGGAAAACAGGATGGAAGTTAACCCTGGACACCACGTGCCCCAGTAGCCATCGCTTCCTGGCCTGAGAACAGCACCAGCATGAGTGAAGCACCAGTCTGGAGGCTGAATGTATGGGCAGCAGCTGGGGGTGGCAGGAGGGTGTTTCAGGTACCTGTTTCCCAGGATAATCCCACTGGAAGTGCACTCCGGAGTTGAACTCAGCCCACACAGTGCAGTTCAGGACCAGTTTCTCCCCCACAAGCAGCTCCATGGCCTTCTTGGGAAACAACTGGATGTCGTACAATTCATTCCCTGACAAAACAGAGGTGAGAAGAGAAGCCATTCCTGAGTGAAGGAAATACCACGTGTCCACAGGCACATTGAGGAATTCAGCACAGCAGGGCAAAGGGCGCCAGATACCAGCCTACCTGTGATGTGGACAATGAAGAAATTGGACTTGAAAGGCTTCTTGTCAATGGCGGTTTCACACTGAATGAACCAGGAGTCCTTGATCTGGCGAGTGGGGACCAGCATCCCCTTCTTGTTGTCCCAGACAATGCTCTTCCCATCGGGGTAGAGGTCTGAGAATGGCTGGAAAGAAAGCAACCGTTTGCAACGTCTGCCGAAAGCAGAGTGGCATCTTTCTCCACTCCTTGTCTTTCATGTGAACCAACATGTCCTGCCAGCGTTTCTTGGGGGAGCGGGAGACATGCAGCAATACACCACGCTGGACCCCTGCCCTCCTCCTGCCTCCAAGTCCTTGTCATCTAGGAGCACCAAGAGCCCAGCAAGTCACCAGCGGGATGGGACTGAGTCTTCCAGGAATGGGAAAGGATAGTGATAGCGGAGGAAGCTGCCACTGCCGTCCCAAGCAGAAGCCCCAAAGGCATGAGTGCTGACCTTGTGTGGGGGCCTGCCTGGGCAAGGGGAAGGCCCCCGGCCCCCAGAGGATCCCAGGAGACCTTTGCACAATAACATGGCTCATCCTGGAAGGATGTCATGCCATTGTACCTAGCCACAAAGCAGGCTGAGAATAGAGTTGTTTTGAATGAGGAGCCCCTGGTCTCTTGGGGACGCTGGCCACCCAGTGTGTCTGAAGATCTCGACGCTCACTGCAGCAGCGACCCCAGGGGTAGATGCGAGCGGGAAATAGCATTAAACAAAGATTTTACAGCTTCAGTGGGCCAGAGCGATCCAGCAGGAAACCTGCTGGCCAGGCTTCACAGATGGCTCAAAGGGCCTGGTCAGCACCGCTCCAGCCAGCACATTGAATGAGGAAGCCAGTGGCTTGCACTTTCCATGGAAAATCTGCCCCGTGCATTTCCCAGCCCTGGCAGTGTCTACTCCAGTTCTTCTCAGCCCATTAAAACACACAGTGAAAGCAGAGAGGGTTCATGGGGGACAGGCAGGTCTCCTACCAAGTGCAGCGTGACGTTGAGGTCCGGGATAGACACCAAGCAGGGCACTCGGGTGGTCTCTTTCTTGTTGATGAGGAGCGTTTCCGGTCTGTTGATAAAGGGTTGCTCGAAATCTGAGAAAAAAGTGAGGGAAGGGGCAGGAAGAGTGGGGAAGGGGAGGAAGAAAAAATGGGTGACTTGCTGGCAAGGGTCACCCCAGCACGAGGGGGACCAGGAGGGCCACCTGGGCATTCGGGCGCTGGGAAGTTTAAAAGACCACCTGTCAACCTTGGACACACCCAGGGAATAAGTGAATATATTACTTATATTCCCAGGGAGCATGCTGGGTGGAAAGAAAGCAGGAACCCATTGGGAGCCTGGTCTGCCCTTCGTCTCCTGCTAGGACCTTCAGCCTTCCCTTATGGGAGCCCCTGCCCTCCACTCATATCCTCAGTGCTGTCTGCACTGGGCACCTCCCCTTGGACCACTTCCCCAACTCAGCCAAATGCTATTTTTTTAGAACAATGGTCAAATTTCGGCAGTGATTTAGCCACCAAAACCCTTCATGTAAAAATGAGAAAATATTCTGGGGCTTCGGGTTGCAGGCACTGCTCCAGGACTTTGCAAAAGAGGCTCTTCTTATTTGCACGACACCGCTTCTCATGACACCTTGCTAGCCCTGTGACACTGGGCAGAGCCAGCACGGACGTGCGCGTCACGAGAGAAGGCAGCCAGTGCGACCTTCCCACCCGAGGAGGAAGTGATGCATGGCCCAACGGTATGCAGATGTCATCCTGCGGAGATCCCGGCCAGGAGATAAACAGATGAGCTGAGATATCCAGGGCTTTCACCCCACCTCCGCTGGACTCTCACAAGCACAAATATTGACAGGAAGAGCGGAAACACCAGAATTAATCTTTGAAGCTGCCTTGGTAAAATGCTGTGTCTTAGGCTAAACCCTTCCGAGCCCTCCAAGAAACCGTGTTGGGCCTCAAAGGGAACATCCAGCAAACAGACGCCCCAGGGGGCACTGTCCCCCCCAGACTGCTCAGCATATTGCCCTGATCAAGCAAGACAAGGGCCCACATCTTAGGGCCCCCGCCAACCACCAACACCAGTGTGTGGACCATCCAGTTCTGTGGCCTGGACGATGTTTGCTATCAGCACAGCTCTGTGATGCAGCACCTCTCACTGCCCTCAGCACGGTGGGACAGGATAACTGGGTGATGCAGGAGACCGGGAATGAGACGCACCCCTTTCCTCTCCAAGTCTAGCTGAGGCCTCCCGTGAGTGACTGCCCTCAGGAAGCCCATCGTGGACCAGGACACTGTTGTGCCAGGCTCACAACGAGATGGCCCCTGGCCCAGGGAAGGGCCGCGCTATGCGAACGGGCAGGGCCTCCCGGCAGGACCTCTGCCGCATTATTCACTCTCCCTTCCATCCACATCAGGACCTGGAAATAAAAGTGAGGACAAATGGCGACTTTTCAATGACGACCACTGCACTGCATAGGAAAAGAGCTCTTGATGCTTTTCATGGCCATGGAGCCACGTCATAAAATCCAGCACCACCAGTAGCCTCCTTTCAGGCAGCCTCCGCCAAAAGAGGATCAGCGTGATCCATCCCCTGCTCCCCATAGCCCTATGTTAGCCGCAGAGTCCTTCCCACTTCTGAGCGCAGCAGCCTGCCACATGTTTTTAGTGCAAGCAATACAGCAGTGGTTCCCAAACAAGAGGTCATGACCCCCAATACGGTCGAAGGACTTAATGAATGAGTTTGCAAAGCCTCATTACAGTGATTGGGACTGGCTTGGAAACCCAGTCATGGACTGACTGGGAATGGGACTGCCCTGGAAAAAAAGTGGGAACTGCTGCAGGAGAGGTTCATGCTTTTAGGCTCCAGTTTTAATTCCAGCTGCAATGCCAGGAACCGAACAGCCCTAGAAAACAAGCAACCTTCTCATCCCTGGGAGATTGCACCCGTCAGGTCAATACTGAGATCCCCCCCCAGCCGGGGCCGCAAGAGAGGTTTGCTGCAAATGCCGAACAGGTGCGAAACACAGGCTCTTCTGTTGCTTTCATCCATACAAGGCTTTTGCCGTGATTTCTTTTACTCATCAATTACTTGATTGTTTCAGGCAAAGGGTTACTTAATCCCTGTGGCTGTATATAACAGGTCCTCCAAGGTACGCTTGAAGAACAGCCACTGATAGTTTTATAAAAGGCCTCAAACCAGACGAGGAGATGAGATGATGAATTTTTGGGATGGAAATTCCTGCCAAGTCCTTTCTGTTGCTGGCTGTTGTTTTCAGTTTGGTAATGGAGGAAGATTTGCTCTGAAATAGCAGCACCACGTTGCCCACGAGTGCTCCTTCCCCAGGGGCAGAATCCAAGCGTGGACCCATAGCTAATGCCCATAACTCACACCAAAGCAAGCGCAATGAGCTTTGAAATGCCCGCACCATATCTGTCCTCAGCTGGCTTCTCCTGTGAAATCTGCCCACGTGGACACTGGAAATATTTCTTACACGGGGAAGTGATGGAGCTGAAACAAGATCTGGGCCCAGGGCAGGGAGGACTAGGTGAAATTCTGCGGCCATTACGCAGTGAATGCCTGCCAGCAGCTGGTGCATGCATCTGGGATGACCTGATACTTTACCCCTCTTAGACGGTGCAGCCACTTGCCATCCAAGACGAAGATGCCCTTGGAGTCAGGACCCAACAGGTCAGACTTTGGGATCTAGTCCAATCCACCTCTTGCACCATTAGGTACATAAGGCAAAAGTCAACCATTGCCAACTAATCCTACCCTCCGCTCCTCCAACTGATTCAAGTTGTCGACTAGGACGGTCATTGCTTCAGTCGCCCTCTTGCTGCAAAGGTTCCTTCTGCCTGGACACCCGGAACAGGGCTTCTACAGGCAGCCTGTGGTTTGGCTCTTTTTTAAGAGTGATTTGGATGGAGAAACTCTGTGTTTGCTTTTAGCAGCTGAGGTCTGCAGATTTGCTTCTCCATTTACTTCTGTTTCTTTTCACTGGTTGTTCATGGAGCTTCAATGGTCAGAGAGACACTTAACTGGCCATCTACTTAGGTACTTACACAAACCCTGATATCACAGCATCGGAGGAGCCTCTGGCACTCATGGATGCATCTTCGCAACACACCTGACACAGAGAAGGCTTATCTCCTTTAACAGGGCAGGAGCCAAGTTGCAGAAAGTTTAAGCAGCTTGCCTGAGGGAATCCATGACAGGGACCAGAGCTGATCCTAGATCTCTTGCATCTTGGGCTGGCGCCTCAGCCCCCGAGACCCTGATGCCTCCCCACCGGCGGCCCAGACTGAGCTGCTTTTCCACTGCAGTCATCGCAGCGGCAGGAGCAATCTTGTGTGTGCATTTCTGGTGCTACCCTGGCCCTGCCAAAAATGTTGTCTTATAGATCACAACCTTCCCAGCTCACGGTGACAACACAGACTAGAAAAGGAGCAAATGATGGCCCACTCCTTCCAGCGGGCAGATGATCCATCTTCACAGCATGAGCTTTTAGCTTTGGCGCAAGCAGAATGGGGGGACCGTCAGTGAGGGCAGGGAGTTAATGCAGCAGCTCTTCACCTCTGCAGACCTTGGGGTTTGACTCAGGTCACACAGTTGCATCTAATAAGAGACACAATTCATACCTGGGGGACAGACGCTCTTACAGAAACTTGCCTCCTAATTCTGCCTGGCGTAGCAGCGAGTCTCCAGCCAGGTGAGGCCCAGGCACCACAGAAGGCAGCTGATATAACTGGACGAGGTTCTGCAAGTCGGGGCTGATGGGCACGGCCACGTCCAGCCGGGTCCGTCGGAGCCTGCCTGCGCTCTGCCCTGTCCCCTGCCGCCTACGGGTCCAGCACTGCACGGAGCACCACAGGGCTCAGTCCTGCACCGGGGCTGCTCTTCGCAGAGCCCGGCAGCCCTTGACTTTTGTGCAGACTGAGCTCCTCGAAGGGCCAGCGCTCTGCCCGGGGGACAGCGCGGAGCTGAAAATTCCTGCATTCCAGACGGACGGGAACAACCCCCCGGCACCGCTGTGATTGAATCCCGGGCAGAGCAGAGCTCCAGCCGCCCTGCAGAAGGGGACGGATATTGGTCCTCTCAGCATGGGGGGACAGCCCTCCGCCCTCCGCCCTCCAGCCGCCTTTCTGCAGACAAGAGGACGGGCATGTTTATGGAGGAGACTTGCAGGATATGAGCGGTGAGCTCAGCTCTGGAAGACGTGTCGCTGCCTGAGGGCAAGGCTGCACTTTGTAACACTTCTTTCATTCGGTCCGTGCCCCCTGCTCAGTCATGCTGGCATCTCCGATCTCTTGGGGGCTGTCCGCTTCTTGGGGTCGATGCAGCTCCAATGGAACTGGACAAAAGCAAGGGGTCCTCCCCACCCAGGGACCCTGCCAGCCCACGGTCACTTTTCCCCAAAACAGGCCTTTCCTAACACCTGTCCTAGGGAACCTTCCCACTCGCTCAGAAGCTCCCGGGGCCAAGCAGGTCCCAGCGCTGCAAGCCTCGCTCAGCTACAAGGATGTTGCCCCTTCCTCAGATTTATGCCCAGAGCAACACAGTTTTGCTGCGCCCTCAGTGCTAGGTGTGCCGTGCTGCCAGGCCACACCGAAGAGACACGGGTCTAAGCCAACGGGAGGGCTGGAGCGACAGGGGAAATGATGGGACAGAAGCGTGCATGGAGGCCAGGCTGGTCCCAGCATCAGCTACGTGTTTATCAGGCTCCTTTTAGAGAGGGGATGGCCCCTTCCTGCCAGGACCGACTCTGACCGCTCAGCTGCTTCTCCTCGGTGTACTCCCTGAAGGGTTTCGTGTGGCCCGGCTCCCCTAGCCCTCCCTTCGCCCTTGCCCCTGAGCCCTGGCCTCTTACCTCTCACAAACACGTAGGTGCTGACCGCTGTGGTGCCCTCAATTTTGGCTTTGATGTACTTGTAGTAGCAGCAGTAGTAGCCTGTGTCATTAGCCTGGGTCTCCGTCAGCACCAAGATCTTGCAGTAGGGCTTTGCGTCAGTGCCCTCGCAGTCGTCCTGCCGGACAGTCCGGCTGCCGCTGATGCTCACCAGCACGGCTGACTCGCTCTCCTTTTCGCTCTGGACAGGATCCGCCCGGCCCCCAGGCCACGACCACTCCAGGGGGTGCTGCCCTCTTCACAGAAACAAAGGAAGAGTTAGCCAGGCCCAAGGACTCACACGGCTAATCCACGCTTAGCCTGTCCTCTCTCTGCACAAGCGTCTGGCTCCCACCCTTCATACCAGACCACGCTTCTTCCTGGGACTGACCAGGGGAAGGGGGAACCAGATACTCCCCGAGACCAGCTCTGCCCAAGTCTGTAGGTGCCCAGGTGAACGCCGCTGCGCGGGTGGTGCCCAGAGGGGCAGGGGCATGGCCTGTGGGCCGAAAGGGGTGCAGTGTGATGATGAAAACCCACGGCTCCACGAGCCCAGCCGGTGACAAAGAGGAAGAGAGAGATGCCCCCTTTCCTGCAAGACACCAGCACGCTTCATCCACGGAGTCTCCCTTTCCTGAGCGCCCCTGACTCCACGTGCGACTGGTCTGCTCCAGCTCTCACGAAACAATGGGTGTTGCCCCCTGCCTAGCTCCTGTAACACAACGGGTGTCTCATCATCTCCTCCGGGGCCCATGGTTTCACGCTGCTTATACTGACTCCAGAGCAGGATGCAGAGGGAAAGGATCCGCTTATCCAAGATCTCCCTCCCCATTACTCAGAAGAGTTTTCAGCAGTAAAGAAAGCATATAGACATGACACCCTCTGCCTCTGGCTCATGGCTGGTGACTCAGGCTCGGGTGTGAAACAGGGAGTAGGTAGGAGGACGGAAAGGGGAGAGGAACTGACTGGGAAGAAAACAGCAGAAAGGAAGCAGGGACAGAGATGAAGTCAAGGAGAGGGAAACCAAGGGGAAGCTAGAAACTCATTGAACTTCCTTGAATCCAGCTGCGGGGCCTATTCATCCCTCTCATATTGGCAGCCAGTCGCCTTCCAGGCAAGTGCTCCAGCACAGTTGTTCAGGTGCCTAGCGTGCTCCCTGCGGGCCAGCTCAAGCTTCGCCCGGGCTAGAAAGGATGGTCAGCCTTGAGGAAGCCCCCAGGGCTGGCCTGCCGCCTTCCAGGGATGTCCAGGAAAACTCACGGCATCGAGCACACGTGTGCCCCCGACGAACAGAGCCTGGGGTTTCCAGGCAGACACACATCTGTGCAAACACGTGCTCACACGCACTCTGACAGCTGGACACACTTACTGAAAACGCAGCGCTGATGGATTCTTCGCAGAAGGTTTCTCGCAGCAAACTTGGAGCCCCTTCCACAAAAATGCCTCGTCTGCACTTTCAGATGCTTTGGCAAGCGTAGCTAACCCCCAAAGCCCCATGCCTCTAGCTGGAGTGGTTGGGCTGGAAGTCCTTGTGCTGGGAGAGCCTCTTTCACTGGGCAAACTGGTTGCAGCTGTACTGGTAAAGGCACACTTTGCTGGTACAAGCCATTAAGGCGGGTTGCCAGGACAGCAAGTACTTGAGGTGTGTGCGCCCGAAAGCTTGCAGAAAAATATATATGTTTTTGCAAATTCTTAGTTGGTCTAATAAAAGGTATCATCTCTGAAGCAAGAGTTCGAGAGTTTTGCATTTCTTTTGGTCTCAGACCAACATGGCTACCAAATAAATCCCTGAAATGTAGAACTGGGGCCAGTTTAGCTGGCGCTGGGAGAGGATAGTGAAGAGGAAATGAGACAAGAGGGCACAATGAAAGAGCACCTGAGATTGTACGGGATGGGATTCCTGTGTGCAGTGCTGGAGATGATGCCATGCTTTCCTCTCTGCATTTGTCCTCAGCAAAGGATTTTCCTTCCTGCACAGACCCTGCCTTGCAGGGGAGGCTGGATGGAGCTCCCTTCCAGACAGGGCCTTTAATTAGCTACAGAGGCCCCTGGGGACTGATTTAATTGCCCTCTCTCACCTGCTCCAGCCTCCACATAGGTCCCAGCCCTGCCGATATGTGGACCAGCATTAAGTAGGGCACGGTGAGAGATTAACCAGTTCAGAGAGGCATACGCTTTCATAGATGACAAGCTATTTTATCTGAGGCCATCATCTGTTGTCAGGGTTTGTAATGGTTAATGCAAACCACAGGTTTGGAAGAGATGCTCAGGGCATAAGGCAATCTCTATCTTGGAGAGGCTTAAGGGGGAGGAGGAAATGACCTTACATCTGCTCCTGCAGGACTGTTAAACCGTCATCCGAATCAATCAACGCCAGGCATAGTTGGAGATAGGATACGGGGTTGGGTGGACCTCAGGGCCGGTCCATCCAGCAACTCCTACATCGCCCTGCTTTCCGCAGCAGTGCAGCCTGCTCGGGGTAGGACTCAGGAGTGGGTTGCCTTCTCCACTGATCAGACTCAAGAATAAGGATGCCTGTTTGCTTACAAAGACGCTTTGTCGACTCCGGTCCGGAGTCCGTCTCGAGCATAAGCCAAGCGAGGGCTACGCTGCCTCGCCTGTGGAGCGCAGGAAGCAGGAGGCACGTCAAGAAGGAGCTGGTGCAGCTTCCACGGCGGGGGGTGCTGGCTGGGAAGAGAGTGCAGCCAAGGGACGTGCAGATCCAACACGTTGGCCGAGCAGTCTCCTACGGGATGCGATGGGTTTGCTCTGAAGCACTTGCAGCTGCCCGCTTCTGGGAACCTTTGCCTGGGGCGTGGGAGGACGAGTGGGGGCAGGTGGAGCTCCCGTGATGGACAGTCCAGCTGCTGCCCTTGTCCAGTCATCCCGGGCCCTTTACTGCTCCGGTATCGCCAGCTACAGACCGAATTGTGCCTTCAGTGACACCTGAGCAGCCCTCTCCTTCAGTGGTGCTGCACAGGTGTAAATGCCCGGGCTCTGTGTGTCGGCCTCAAGATGCCTGCTGGTGCCTGAGATGGGATGGAAACCATGCCTTGCTCAGCCCTAGCAAGCTAACACCGAAAATGTCTGCTCATGGCTCACGTGAGCAAATGTGACTGAATGGGGAGTGGGGAGGGGCTGTTTTTATACTGAGAACAAGGTGCTTTCAGTCTTGGATGGAGCATGAGCATAGTTTCACTAGGATGCAACGTGCCAGAGTTGGGGACTCCGGGTTAGATTCAATCCCGTCTCTTAGTTATGCAGGAGTGCTATGTTTTAAAACATGCATTTGGCTTTTTAAGTTGAAACCAGAAACAAATGGTAAACTCTCTTCCCCTCACCAGACTCGGACCCCTCTTCCCAGCGAGTCTGCTCACGCTCTCTCTGCAGATCCTGTTCCTCAAAAGCCCAGGGCAACAGGATTGGTAGCAGGATGGCTGTGCTTATTAGCAATATCTCAAGGTTTTAAGGCCCAGACTACATTATAGGGCCTCAAAGCCTCTCGCATTTGTTCAGGCATTCCTGGTGCTGTGTACGGAGCAGAATAATGCTGGGAGTCTCCAGAGTTTCCGCTGTTTGTTTACCACATGGGATTTTCATCCCTTCTCAAACCCACTGTTTTATTAACCATCAAGGCTAGCAGCGGTTGAGTGATGAGTATATACACATGTACCCAAGCAGGGCCAATACAAACAGACCTGCTGACCGGTCCTGGGTAGTGCTAAAGGCATGCATTCCTGCATCACGTGACACTGGATTGAATTCGGAGCTGGGGAGAGGCGTGATGTGTGGGCACATGCATGTGGGGGCAGACCGAGGTGGGAGTGACGTCGGGTCAGGCTCGTTTCGAATCGCCTCTGTGTTTGTGTTTGGACCGCTGAGCTTTGGAAGAGGCCCGGGGAGCAGTTTCTGGACAGCTCCCTCCCTCCTGCCCTTCCCCGGCAGCGCTCTGCTTCATTATGCTGCTCCAGCCGGGGCCCATCTGCCAGCTCTTGTGACTGCTCCTCTCTGCTGAGAGGTAGGAGAAAGGCAGTGCTGGTGCCAGCTAGGAACAGATGCCGCACAGACTTCTCTGCAGCTGCATACATGAATAGCCCAAGTCTTCTCCAAAAGGATGCTCTTCAAGGGAGACAGGCCACTGACAGCTCTCTTCTTCCCGGCCCAGCGCTCTCCACCTCCCCACGCGCAGACAGACGGGGCAAAAGCTTCAGTGGGCTTGCGAGCCGATCTCATGGAAGGAGACCGTCTAACTCGGGGGGGGACTTAGAGGAGCCAAGCAGGGGTTTGCTGCATCTGCCGCACAAGAGCGCAGTCCTGTCTCTTCCCCATGCTCCCTGAGAGCTGCCACGGGGGCATGGCTGTGCCCTTCTGTTCCTACAGCTCCACAATAGCTGCTTGCTTCCTTGTCACCCTGAGCTGGGAGGGGGCCAGGGACAAACTTTCCTTCTGCCAGTGGAATATTTGGGCAGCCACAGGCAGCCCCCAAGCAGCAATGTGAGCTCATCGCCCCGCGGCGAACCGCAATGCTCTCTGCCCTTTCCCGGGCGTCAAGGCCAGCCCCGGTGCACCCGAGCGCGCGACACCTGAGTGGGGACGCGTTAGGCAGGCAAGCAGTGGGGTGAGCGCGGCGCCCGGTGCACTTCTTCCCTCCGGGGCTCCCTGTTGCTGTGCAAGCAGCTCTGGTGGGCTCTGCGCCAGTATTCATGAGACGGAAAGGCACAAAGTCTCCGCTTCCCCTCTGGCATGGGCTGCGGAGGGCATGAATACAGAGATTCATCCCGATAGTCCTTCCTTCCTTCTTAGGACTCAAACTAATAAAAGATGCACTGTGTGCACGGACATCACCCTCTTGGCCCTTGGCTGTTATATGCTTTGACTCAGTCATTTTGGTCTGTTCGCGGTCAGCCCGAGTGCCCAGGGCTGATCTGTAATTCTGGAAAGGAGAGGGAGTATTTTTATATGGGGCCCAGCCTGGTCTGTGCAAGGGAACAAAAGCCAGTGGGTTTGCAGAGGGAGCCTAGCTCTCCGCCTAAATGCTGTTTAACAGGCTTGGACTAACGGGGCCGGAGGCAGATGCCAGCAGCAGGCAGAGAGCATGGTTTGTGGGGTGACAACGAGGACAAGCAAAGACCACGTGCAGCTTGACTCCCAGAAGGAGCCGTCAGACACAAATCATCCCCCTGCCCCACCCTGGCACTCTTCCCTCGCCTCCTCTGCCCTTGGCGGCCTGGATGCTTGTGTATTTTGCTGCCATAACCCTTCCTCGCCCATTAACGCGAGCCGTGTCCTGTCAGGGTGGTCTGTGGTCTAGGGGGGAGACTTGGAGACAGCTGGGCCTAATTAAAAATGCATGAACCCGTAAGAATGAAAAGCAAATTCAAGTGATGGAGTGGCTGGGGGCGGTGGAGGGGAGGATGACTCCGTAGCTGCCTTCTCAGCAAAATGATCTCCTCAAGATGCTAGAGAAACACGGGCGCGAGAGGCCAGGAAGGCCCAGGAGGGAGCATCTGAATCCGGTCTTCACTGGGACCTGTGCAGGTGTGGAGGATCTGTGCAAGGCCACAGCCCCCAGGACTTCCACGAGCCGATCGCCGCTCGGGCACCAGAAGGACCCCAGTGGGGAACACAGCTTAATGGGAGCATAGCCTTCACAAACCTGTCCTTTATATGCCTTCTTTGGCCCAGTCTTCACAGGCAAGGGCAGCTCCCAGACTACTGCACCGGGCACCACATTTTGGGGAGGAGGGGAGCAGCCAACAGCGGTGAAAGAACAGGTCAGGGACTATTTAGAAAAGCTGGACGTGTACAAGACCATGGGGCTGGATGAGATGCACCCAAGGGTGCTGAGGGAGTTGGCTGATGAAACTGCAGAGCCATCGGCCATCGTCTTTGAAAACTCATGGCAATCAGGAGAGGTCCCGGACGACTGAAAAAGGGCAATCATAGTGTCCATATTCAAGAAAAAGGAGGACCCAGGGAACTACAGACCAGTCAGCCTCAACTTAGTCCCTGGAAAATCCTGGAGCAGATCCTCCAGGGATTCATTTCTAAGCACTTGGAGGAGAAAAGAGTGATCAGGAGCAGTCGGCATGGATTCACCGGGTGCAAGTCATGCCTGACCAACCTGACTGCCTTCTGCAACAAGGTGACTGCTCTGTGGATGCGGGGAGACCGGTGGATGTGGTGGGCCTTGATTTTAGCAGGGCTTTTGATATGGTCTCCCACACGATTCTTGCAGGCAAGATAAGAGAGTATGAGCTAGATGAATGGACTGTAGAGTGGTTAGAAACCTGGTTGGAACATCGGGCTCAGAGGGTAGCAATCAATGCTCGATGTCTAGTTGGCAGCCGGTATCACGTGGAGTGCCCCAGGGGTCGGTCCTGGGGCTGGTTTTGTTCAATGTCTTCATTAACGACCCGGAAGATGGCAGAGTGCACCCTCAGCAAGTCTGCAGATGACACTGAGCTGGGGGGAGTAGTAGATACACTGGAGGGCAGGGCTGGGATTCAGAGTGACCTCAGCCAACTGGAGGGTTGGGCCAAAGGGAATCTCCTGAGGTTCAACAAGGACAAGTGTAAGGTCCAGCACTGAGGCCTGAACAATCCTCTGCACTGGTGCAGGCTGGGGGGGACGGGCTGGGCAGCAGCTCTGCAGAAAAGGACCTGGGTGTGACAGGGGACAAGAAGCTGAACAGGAGCCGGCAGTGTGCCCTCATTGCCAAGAAAGCTAATGGGATCCTGGGCTGCACTGGCGGTGCCAGCAGATCGAGGGCAGTGACCCTTCCCCTCTATTCAGCACTGTTGAGGCCACATCTGGAGTCCTGTGTCCAGTTTCTGGGCCCCCACTGCAGAAAGGATGTGGACACATTGGAGAGAGTCCAGTGGAGGGCAATGGAAATGGTTCAGGGGCTGGGGCACATGACTGGTGAGGGAAGGCTGAGCGAACTGGGCTCATTTAGTCTAGAGAAAAGGAGACTGAGGGGGATTGAATAGCAGCCTTCAGCTCCCTGCAGGGGGCTCGAAAGAGGATGGAGCTGGGCTGGTCTCAGTGGGGGCGGATGACAGGACAAGGAACAAAGGTCATAAGTTGCAGCAAGGGAGGTTTAAGATAGATATGAGGAAACATTTTCCCATTAGGAGGGTAGTAAAGCACTGGAACAGGTGACCCAGAGAGGTGGTGGGGTCTCCCTCCTTGGAGGTTTTTAAGACCCAGGTAGACAAAGCCCTGGCTGGGATGATGTAGGTGGGACTGGTTCTGCTTTGAGCAGGGGGTTGGACTAGATGTGACCTCCCGAGGTCCCTCCAACCCTTGTTTTCTATGACTCTAAGGCACAGGGACCACCCCCACCCTGCTCTATTTGCAGGGACCCCAGTGAGCTTTGGCTGGGCCTGCATCCCACTGAAAGCCTGGAAGCGTAGGCCAGAGTTGCTCCTGGTTTGCCCTGCCAGGACACGGCTCGCACGAATGGGCACCTCTGGTGTTTGCAGGATACAAAGAGAGGCTTTTGCTCACTGTGCTTGGTCTGCAAACGAGACCCTTTTCTGCTCTGCATGGCTTTCTTCCGTGTACACGGATGCATACAGAGCGTATAGCTAAGGATGCAATGTTAGCATAATGGCTATTTCCTGTCCCAGTGTGGGGAGCTTAAGAGAAGGGCTTTGCACTCCACAGTGAACAGGCAGGAATATGCATAGAGCAAGGCCTGGGGTGCTCACTGCAAGGGACTGTTTGTGTGTGCCCACCTGTCTCTAACCCTCATTTGTCCTCCGTGCCCAACAATGACCCGTAGGCACCGCATGGGTCTGGCCTTTCCCTGCCCTGCCTTCATGTAGGAATACCTGCCTTTCATGCCACCTACAGAACGGCTCCCAGACCTGACATGGGCAGCTATTCAGATGCAGATGAAGGGAGGAGAGCTCTTCTCTTGCTGCATGTGGGGGTTAAAGGGTGTCAGGACCCCTAGCACTGCCTACAAGCCAAGATGCAACTGGAGGTGCCAGCCAGCATCTTTTCAGAGTGCAAAACAGTGCAGCAGGGGCTGGCACAGCTGGTGCAGCTCATGCATGTACCCCACTGTTGACAGCCAGTGCTGCCCAGGTCAGCCACGCACACTGCACCCACCTGGGACATGCAGCTTGGGCTTGCAGTTTGTTGCTCCAGGCTGCTCTGCCAATGCAGGAGGCCTCCTCATGCCCACTGGCGGCAGTCTTCCTAACTTGGGGAACAGTGCTGGCTGGAGAGCCCCAGAGAAAGGCCTCCCATTGAGGCCGTGCGCAGCACGGGCACCAGCAGCACAGTGCAAGCCTCTCCCAGCACTCCCACTGCTCCCAAGCCCATTCACTGCTTTGCTGAGAAAGGATCCGCACAGATACTGAAATCTCTGGGATGTGATTAAAAGCCCTTTGGGAATGAAACGGAGGCCAATGCAACTATTTCTTTCCTCCACCACCAAGGTCCAAATGAGTCTGGGGGAGAACGTGGCCCCAAAACGCCTAAGAGAACTGGAGATGGAGCCCTGTCTACAGCTGTCCTTTAACACCGTCCACCTGCTCCTGAAACCCAGGACACTTGCAGGCAAGAAGGGAGCAGTCAGCAGTGATGAGCTGGATATCGCTAAGTGAGCTTGGGACAAGACAAGTGCATGGCCCTATACCCAGGTCTGGCACAAATGCTTCAGTGCCATGTATAATGCTGAAATTATAGTGCACACCTCCCCGGGCACCTGCCTGCACAATCCTGCCATGGGCTACTTCATGCTCTTGAAGCGAATTCCCTGATTCAGCAGCACAGGCACGTCCAGCCAGAGACCAGCTCCCTCCCATGTGTGTGAGGACAATGCAAGGCATCGAATATCTGCTTATGGGAAATACCAAGGACCACCTCCATCACAGCCAACAGACGCAGCTTTAGCCTCCTGCTCTCCACATCCCAGAACCACCAAATAGCAGGCAGGCTTGGCTCAGTGCAAAGCCAGAACTAGACTGGCAGGGAGCACAGGAC
Source organism: Crocodylus siamensis (assembly GCF_052110815.1). Taxonomy (NCBI): domain Eukaryota; kingdom Metazoa; phylum Chordata; order Crocodylia; family Crocodylidae; genus Crocodylus; species Crocodylus siamensis. Next base: position 5,015,121 of record NC_143404.1, on the reverse strand, counting down.
CAACGCTAGGGCCATGCTAGACGTATTGAAGGGCTGTCACATGCACAAGGAGGAGGAGGAGGGTAAAGGCAATGCTTTCTTTCAGAGACCGGCGAGGGACTGGATGCGATAACAAGCCACGTGGAAGTCCTCATTGCCGGGCGTGCTCGGAGTCCAAAGAGCAGACCACCAGGAGCCGGCAAGGGCACCCAGAGCAAAGCCGCTGTCACGGGTCTCTTACCTGCAGGTAACAGCCAGTGTGTCCTTGGCGTTTATGACGTGCTCCTCCTCGGTGATGCTAAGAGTGGGTGGGCTCATGGAATAGCTGCTCACCAAATCTGCAGAGAAAAGGGAAAGAGAAAGAGAAATGCAGTTGCTCTGCTGTGCTTTGGTCTGCCGTCAAAAGCCAGCCCGTGGCAGGAGAGATGCCGTAAAAGAGCAGCAGGGTCCTGCTGCCCTGGACTGATTTATTGCTAACTCACTGGGGCAAGCACAAATCCTCAGGCTCTCCCTTCTCTAGAAGGCATCAGCTCCCCAGCAAAGGTAGCTCAGCCTCAGGGACAGATTGGTCCTGAAGGAAGGAGCTGCAGGAGCACACAAAACCTCGGGAGCCGGCTTTGGGCTAGCTTGCACGGAGCTCCACCTTGGAGCCCCCTTTGTTAATAGCTGAGAGTCCAGGAGAGGGCTCATCTTGGACGAAGTTGGGTGCAACCCCATCTGCATACAGATCCCCAGCTTAAAAACTCCTGCCTTCGTACCGCAGAAGGCTAGGAAATTCTTTCCCCGCGAGGCCATCATTGAGCATACATGTGCTGAGTAGTTTGCAGCGGACTCTCTCTCGAAGGACGATGTTGTCTGGGAGGGGGCTGAACCTCCAGGAATTTAAACAGGCCCCTCTCCACGGCTGCGGGGCACGGATTCCAGGAGAGGACGTCCGCAGCATTGCAGAAAATCACGGGCACATCTGCTTTTAAGCAGACTAACGCAAGATCATTGATTTATTCTTCACATCGGCACCATCAGTGGACTGCGCCAGGGGCAAACGTCTTGAGGTGTCACTGAGACAGCAAAATAAGTAACCACTGACTTGCACCAAGCCGGTGTCACCCATTCTCCTTATTTCCTGGCCAGCCGCATGATCTTAGGGGTCTATGTTTAAACTCAAGCTCCTGGAAATGTGCTAATTGAGAAAGGGAAGTTTCTAGCCCTTCTGATTGCAAAGAAAAGCCTGAAGATATGACCAAGAGGATGCTAAAAGCCCGCTCAACATTTCTTTTGAAAGTCTCTTGGTTTTTGACTCTTATGAACGGGAATGAAACTAAGGTCTTAGCTGATGGAAAGCCAACTGGGCTTTATTCCTGGGCTGGTGGCTTTGTTTCTGGGTTTGACAGCAACGTCCCAGAGCTGCGCGGCCCACGGTCTGGCAGAGAACCAAACACCAGAGCATCTGATGAAACGAGACTCCCTGCGGACGGAGCCGCGATCTGGAGACGGAGGCGAGAAGCATCCCGGCCCCGAGCAGACAGGGCCAGCCCCCCGTGGCCGGCCACGGGACGTGCAGGGAAACATCCACCGCCGTCAAATAACACCGCTCTGCGCAGATGGCCTTGTGGGGCTTTTTTTATTTTAATTGTTTTCCATTTCCTTCCCACCCAGAAGTCATTCTGAGCACAGTCATATGACTGGCTGTGCCCATGGAAACTGGCCCAGCGCTAGTCTATCGCGGACTGACGCAGCGGCCGTCAATCCCCCTCTTCCCCTTCCTGCGCTACGATGATCGAGGCTGGCTCAGACGTTCCCCGGACTGGCTCGGGGAGGAGATGATTTGCCACGATTGTGGCGCGGCACTGGGCGATGTCATGGCCAAATGCCGCGCGTCCATCTCCGCCCCTTCGTCCGGCATGCCCTTTATGCACAGAAAGCCTCCCCCGGCTTCCACCCTGGCCCCCCAGTCACCGTGCTGCCAGGCTTGCCCCTGCCAAGAGTCCGTATGCAAGGATTCGACAACAGGAATCCGGTGCAATTAAGCAAGCCGATCCCCGTCTCGCACTCCCACCCAGACTTCTCAGCGTCTGCTCTGCCCCACTTCAACCTTAGGCTTTCCATGGCAGGGCCGGTCTGCCTTTTATGCCGTGCTGAGCTGAGCACGCCGTCAGCCCTTGACAAATACTTCTGCAGACAACAGAAATTTGGGAGAGGAACAAAAAAGAAAGAGGAAGAGTGAGGGATAGATAAGGAAGGATAAGAAAAAGGCAAAGAGGGGAACAGGCAAGCAGGCTTTGCAAACTGGTGTCTCCCCCCACACCTGCCCTAGAGCGTGCCAATGGACCGCCAGTGCCTGGGCAAGCCCGGAGGGGCACAAGCTCACCCGAGCACAGGAGGATACAGAAAGGTGTAGCTGAAAGAGCGGAGAGTGGAGGGAAGCGGAAGAGGGAGAGAGAGCGGGAGACGAGCAGAGGTGCGGACAGAAGGGGTGAAGCGCTCCCTCTCCCCGTGGCCATCACTTAAACAACAATTTGTTAAGGGAGAGAAAGGGAGAGATGCTTTGGATGTCAGACAACAAATGTAGCCCGTGGTTGTGACAATAAATTAAAGCATTTTGGTGAAATCCCTGAAAAAATAGAACAACGGGTATTGGAACAAAAGAAATCCAGGTCCTCTGCCACAGGGCCGGGCTGGATTCGAATCTGTGTTTCCTGTTACTGCTGCACAGGGCGATGCTGCCCAGACACTGCTTCCCAGAATGGCCAGGTCTATCTCGCTCAAACTTTGTGCTACTCTTGGGTCTACATCTAGGGACAATCTCTGCCACAGAATAGGAGGCGCTCACTGCATTGTGGCCCACGTACAAGATAAACCCCCAGAGCCCAAAAAGCCCTGGTCAGATGTGGTTCGTACTTATGGACTCTCTAGGAAGTTTCCCTCTTTGTCTGGTCCGGGTGAACTTCTCAATATTTTCCACCTGAATGCAGTGAACATGTAAGTGCCAGCCTAGCCGCTCTAGATTAAGCCAGCTACCGTGCAGGCGAGTCCTTTGTGCAGTTCTGCAAGCAATGCCCGTGCATAAAAGTCTTCCCACCAAGCCAACAGACTACTCGTCTAAACATGCAGGGGTGCCTGAAGGATCAGAGCCCACATTTCTCTGTACGACTCTGGCAAAATACCTGCCCTACAGGACCGCCGGAGCTCAGGTAGGCAGTTCAGTTCAGACCGTCGGCACCTTGGATATTCCCGACAGATCCCAGCACAACTTGAAGAACACAGCTCAGTCCAGGCCCCAAATCCCTCTGCTCTTCCAGTCGCGGCTGCCCGCACAGCGCTGCCAACGCTGCTCAGCACCCACTGAAAGCGCTCCTCGCCGCTCCACCCTCGGACACCCACAGCAGCGCCTGCCGCGTGCGCTGACACCTCACCGCGGGCTTGCGAAGCCCACCCGGGCCTGGCTGAGGTTGCCAAATGTTCTGCGAGCGGGAGTTTTTGCATGACACCACTTCGGAGGACTAGTGCTTTTTTTGTTGTTGACTGGAACAGGATTTTTTCAAACAAAAAAGAAATCATTTTGGTTAATTTTTCCTACATTTTAAAGAAAATCTGGAAACCAGTCATAGACATGCAGCAAAAAAAAAAAAAAAAAAAAAAAAAAAAAAATAAAAAATAAAAATCAGTTTTAGGGTTCTTAGGTTTTGCAAACTGAATTTTTTTTTTGCCAAACGTGGTTTCTTTCCAAGACTAAATATGCTTTGGTTTTCTGGTTCCTTTTTTAATCAGGAAAAACAAATTGAACATATTTAAGGGGGAAATGGAAATTTTCCTAAATTTCCTACAAAATCCAGCATTTTTTGATCACTTCAGCCATTTGTCTGTGACTTTCTTAAAAAAGAGTGAACCCAGTTCTTCAGCACTGAAAGGCAAGTGCATTTGTCCGCTTTCCGCGGTAGTTTCCAAGTGACGACGATCAGAACACAGGTCTGGTCTGGGGGCTGGGATGCTCAGCTGCTAAAAAATGAAGCAAGCCTGAACAGTAACGAATTAGCAACCGACTGAGTGATTTGCAGGTCCCAACAGCTCTCGTCCGTTGATCTGAGGGTCCCAACTCCCTGCTTTTACCGGGCAGCTCTCAGGATGGTTTCAACCTCAGTCTCGCGCTGTGCGACAGAAGGCAGTAGCAGGACGCACGCTGCTCCCTGCGATACGGGCAGAGGACTTGGGCAGCACCCGATAGGACATCTCCCATATGTGGGTGCCCCATGGGGCAGGGCTGGGGGATATTGTCTGGTCTTCCAGAGCCTAAGTTTCAGAGGCAATCGGTCTGTGTGACCTGCCGGGACTCTCCTGGCCTCCATGCCTTGTGTTTCTGGTGATGCATACTACCACTGCTATCACAGCAATGCTTTGCAGTCCATGCTCCCCGTGCTAAGTGCTGTGCTTTGACATCCCACGGGCTCCATCAGCTCACCAGCTGGAAGGAGTTAAGAGGCAGTGAGAGCTGAAATGTCGTCCCCCAGCTGATGGGCCCTTGCCTGGGCCGCTGGAGCACGGCGCCCCGTCGGGAGGGCAAGGTGTGCCGGTCGAGATGCACCCGGCTGGGATGCCTGCAGGTGGCTTCACAGAGACCCAGGAGAAGGCCTAAGGCAGCCACAAAGATAACGGCCCGTCTCCCTTTCTGTGCGGTGTTATGACCCGCTAGAAAACAACGCCGGGGGCGGGGGCAGGGGCAGGGGCAGGGGCAGGGGCAGGGAAGGACGAAAAAGTACGGGCTGTGCAGGTTAAGGCTCTGGGATTCCTGCAGATGTATCCTGTCTGCGCCCGGCCGCAAGTACAACAGGAAAAGGAACAAACGCTGCAGCGAAGCGCACTCGGACAGAGCTGCCCACGCCGCGCGGGCCACGGTCGTGCCGCTGACCAGCCGGCGCGGAGCCGTCCTCCTGCCAGCCTGGCTCCACGAGCTCTGGCTTTGACCCCACCGGCGGGAGGTTCCCGGCTTGCCCCTGCCCCTCTCGGCACAGCTCCTTGTGCGAGTCTGGCCCCCGCGGGGCGAGTTCACAGGCAGGAGCAGTCCCCTTCCGACCCTTGGACTGCACCGCTGGCGACATGCCGCGGCCGAACACCTCCCTTCTTCCTAACCAAACCCACCCCGATACCGCCCGTGCTCCCACGGCAATGCCCCTCCGCGGGAATTCGCCCCGTGCCTGCGCAGCACAACCCGACTCTCCTGACAGTTGATCTTGGCACCGGCTTTTGCTAGGAAACGTCAGCTGACTGACAAACAGATGGTTCGTGTCTCTGGCAAATCCCGGCGCGCGAGGGAGACGTCTCCTGAGAAAACAGGGCCCCATCTCCCCAGATCACACGTTCCCCGGAGCCAGCCCAGGCAGGGAGACTGAGCGGCCCCGGCTCCTCCAGGCGTGCACCAGCGACGTGTGTCACATGTACCCTGATGCACGCGTGCGTGCGTGGTGGTGGCGGGGGCTACAACAGTGCATGCATCATTATATGTGCATGTCTGTGTGCGCGCACACGCATCACACACGTCCACAGAGAAAGAATTAATGTAATTAAAAAGGCATGCCTCGGCCCCAGTGATCTTTGTTTTTTCAAGAGGGTTTCCAAGCGAGTTGGCAGGAGGATATTAAAATAAACAGAGCGGGATTGATGGGACGCGGGGAGAGGGGGAAGCCCGGTTCCACAGCCGCTCGCACCTCGTCTGCTTGGGGAGAGGCGTGTTTCCCACCGTCTCCCCTACCCTTGACCTCCCAGCTCAAAGGAGCAGGCTGCGAGCCCCTTCTCCAGCTTGGATGCGTCATCTGGAGCTCCTTCATCTTCTGGAGCTCTCCTGCGAGTCCATGAACGGCCCTCGAAATCACTGGAAGGAGCCTCCGGACACGGCTGTCAGAGCCGGCACCAGCGCTCGCCACGGAGCGGCCTGCCGTGCACCCCGCTAGCGCTCAAACTACGCTTCTTCGCCTTGCCCAAAGGCAATCTGGGAAAGAGTTGCCCGGTGCCCCGCAGCTGCCCAGCGTAACCCGGCTGACTCGCAGGGAGGCACGCCTGACTGGCGCCGGCCTGAAACGCCGCGCAGCTCAGACAGGGCCGTTGACGGGACCCTCTGCCCACGTGGGGCCGAGCGTGCCGGGGGCAGATGCGAGCGTGCTTTGGTCTCTGCCGTTCAGCAATGCTTTCCACTCCCACGCCCCGTCCCCCGGACCGACGCGGTGAGACCACTCGAACAGCTCCAGCGCGTCTCTGCCCCCCGTCCCCTCCCTCTTGCAGGAGGCCGCCCCGCTGAGCTCCTCTCCAGAGCGCGATCCAGCTCGCACCGACCGCCGTTCCTGTCCTGGCCTGTGCCGAATCCCCCCGGTTATCGGGCAGCCCCAAAGGGCCCCTGCGCTGAGATACCCCGCGCTTCCAGGATCCTTTTCATAAACGGGCTTCGCAGCTGCAGCACATCTTATCGCAAGTGGCTGCAATAAGGATTTCCAGAGCTGGAGCATCCAGCATTCGGCCAAGGGGTCATCAGCCCTGGGCCCACCGCTCCGATTTCCTCCCTCCTGCTCCCAGTCCCAGCTCTGCGGGTCCCCCTTCTCTTCTTCCTCCCTTCCTGCCCACATCTTCTCCCCTGCTCTCTTCCTTCTTTTGCCTCCATTTCCTCTTGCTCTTCCTCAGCCGTTTTCCTGTTTCTTATCTCACCTCCACTCCCCACAAGCCCCAGGCCACCCCTGGGCTTGAAGCTCCCTGGCGCTCCCAAGCGGTGCAAGTCGACACCAGTGCGCAGTCAGCAGGTGAGTTTGGCCCTTCCCGCGTCCCTGGGAAGCGCGGGGTGGCTTTGGCATCGAACAAGGGCAGCTGCTCCAGAGCACGGCTCTGCAATGGGAGAGCCCTGCAGGCGGGGAAGGGAGTGGGGAACCAGCTTCAACAAGTGGAATTAAAATCCATCTATTTTCTTTTCTAACACCGGAAATGGCATTTTCCTCCTCGGACCTTCCCCCCTGCCTTGTTTGCCTTTTCAAGCCGAGCCCTGAGCATTTCCAGATATTAGCGGATATGTTGGCAGCCAACTCCACGTCTAGACGGCCCGTTGGGCTAGTTCCTTATGTCAACAAGAGCAGAGGTTACTGCTGATGGGGGATGTCAGCACCAGAAGTGTCAGGACAAGGCCATGCATTTCCACTCCCTTCCCCACCCCCTCCGAGCCCACCCTCCTGCTAGGGGCCGATTGAAAGGCATGAGCCTTTGTGTCTCCGACGCCACCCGGGCCCATCTGGTCCGGTCCACCCAGGTGCGTGGTGCACCCCTTGTTGCTACACAGAGATTTCCACGTCAAAAGAAGAGCTAAGAAAGAAACACGGCGCTTCTCCGTCTGCTCCACCCCAGCAAAGGGACAAGACCCAACCCTCTGCCAGCACGCAGATCTTGTCCACACTCAGTCCCGCTGCGGGGAGCTTGCACCCAACAGGGTTCGGACCATTTTGATGCTCTCTGTGCCTGGGAACACCAGGGAACCCCCCCAGTCTCCACTTCGTCATTCAAGGCTCCTGCCTGGATCATCTGAACGGCCTCCGCTGCCATGCGATCGCCAAAGTGCGCTGAGCAAGGCCCCATGTGTCACGACGATCCCTGGGGTTCAAAGCCACCTCCACGAGTGGCTGCATTTCTCAGTGCCTGGGCCTCCCTCTAAAGGATAGCACTGACCTGCCTCAATCGTCAAGAGCTTGGAGGAGGTTAAACCTACGCTGGGTTACACTGTGCACGTTGGGGACAAACTCGGTTGCAGATACCAGGGTGGCCGAGATCAGTCATCGCCTTAGCGTTACATCGGGGGAACTCTTCAACAGCCCTGGGCTGGGCTGGATGTTTGTTGCGCAGAGCACATGGACGTCATGCTGCAAAGCAGTTGGCAGCATCCCCTATCCCGGGGCTGACAAATCTCCCAGCCTCAGAGGGTGCAGGTAGAAAACCAAACCGGCTCTCAGGTACCAGCTGCTGAGACACCAGGATGGCTGGACTTGCATTGCAGATTTGCGATTCCCTTTGCATCGCAGCTTTGCAAGCCTGGGCTCCTGCTGTTGGGAGCTGCTGTGTTCCCCGGCAGCCTGAGCTGCCTGCACTTCCCCAGCCCACTCCTTTCCCTGCTGCCCTTCACGGCGAGGAGCGGAGCTGATGTGCAATGCTCCCCCATGCCGCTTGTGGGGGAGTGACAATACCTCCTCCACTCCCCGACACTTCTGTCAGAACAGGGCTTCACAATGCAAAATGCCTTCAGCTTTTGAATCTCGTTACCAGCGCAGTAAGACCCCTTGTTCCACCCCTCCAGGCCTTCCATGGGTCAGGAAGCCTGGCAGAGCTGCCTTCCCTGCGTGCACCGCTTACAGCATCACCCTCTTGCTCTGAGCGCTGCTGACACCCGGAAAAGTAAAACTGCCCTTCTGGACACCAAGGGTGCTGGAGCAAGCTCTCAGCCAAGCAAACCTTATGACCTTCCCCCTCGCTCAGCCTTACTTAGCAAAGCAGAAAGGAGGAGGTGAGAGACACCTGCTTCCTAGTCAGCAGAGGCTAGGACCAGGAGAGCTGACTTCGTCCGCTGGAGGGAAACACGTACAGCATACGGTGGCCGCTTGGAGGAGAATTAGCAGCCACCACTAAAAAAGCCCCTGCAAAAAGTGGCACCCCCATCAGAGTCCTGAGAAGAGGCCGAAGACTGGACGGACCCAGCTGACCTCTCACATCCAGCGGCAGCTCTCATCTGGAGAGGCGTCCCGCTGTAGGCGCAGGCAGCCGGTGCATGAAGGAAGCTTGTCCATACTGGCCCTAAAGGACTTCCCAGTCCAGAGCCGTCTTCCCCCAACCCTGAACACTGGGGAGCGGATTAGCAGAGCACAAGGCCGGCGCAAATCTGATGTAGTAACAACTTATATCCCCTTTTCCCGGGAAATGTGGCCCCTGGTACCTCAATGTGATTCGATCCACGTGCTGCAGACAAAGCTCGCCCCATTTCCCCCCACTGGGCTGAAGTTCTTGCGGCAGGCTGCGTCCTCCTCTTCTGCAGGGGAAGCTTGGAGCCGTCTTTGAAAAGCAGAACGTGGCTGTCACGCATCGAGCAGGGGAGCTGGCAGGTCGACACGGGGAATTTGAATGCACAGCTGACATCTCCTCCTCCTCTTCACAGTTACTCATGTCATAAGAAAGGACAGGCAAAGGGCGAGGAAGGCTTGTTTGCAAAGGCATGACACAGTGCTGAAGATTGAAAACTGAATAAACCAGCCCTCGCCAGCTCTAGCCACAGCTGGGATAAAACCCATGGAGATGCACAGCAGGTGAGGTTCCCCCTGTCCGTCACCCAGGATGACCCGTCCTAAATGAGGACAGCAGCACTCCAGCAGCATGGAGCAGTCTTTCAATGCTAACGAGCAGCAATAAGGTGGGCCCGGAGGTGACCATTTCAGAAGGATCCCAGCAGAGAGGACGGGGCAGGCTAGGATGCGCATAACCAACAACTGAAAGCAGGAATCCCAGAAAAACGGCTGGTTCCCACGAAGGGCAGAGGCATTGCCTCCCTTTCTTGTGCTCCCAACGAGCTGCTTAAGAGACATGCCCAATGTGCCAACCCAGCTGGCTCGAGGATGCAGGAGAAGTCAGGTTGTGGCAAACCTGGCATCTGAACTGCAACCTAGGCACTCCCACTACTTAGCTGGTGATCTCAAGAACCCCTTTGGCCAAGAGCCGTGGACTTTCTTATCGCAATAAGAGACTTGCACACACAACGATCTCCCGAGGTCCCTTCCAGCCCTAATGTCTACGAAAGTCTGTGAAACACACACTTCGAAGGGCTTCCTACGGAGGCAAGCGGGGTATCTCAGTGCATCAAGTTAGCACCAAGTTGGGCACGTGGGCCCCTCAGGAAGCTAAACATAGATGTTTCTGCTATGATGCGCCAGCCCTGAGGCCCTTGGGAGGCAGGGATGCACTAAGACCTAATGGCTAGAGTATGAGCCTGGAGTTGGTGACATCTGCCAACCTCACAGAGGAGCGGGGTGGCTTCAGGTCCTCACACAAATGCTGCTCTAACAAAGCACTGCTATTTGTACAAGCCCTGCCCTCTCTCTGGGGCGCGCCAGGCCTGCCGCGGAGGGAGAGGGGCAGGGGAGCAGGGCAGCCAACCCCGCTGTCCAGGCATCTCCGAGCCTCCCAGCATCCTTGCTCAGCTTGGGAACAGCATCAGTTCCTCTGCCCGGGAGTGTTTATCTGTCCGTCTTTCTCCCTCTCCCTCTGCAGGAAGCTCTCTCATCATCACCCTGCTTCGCTCCAGCCTGGTTTCCTGCACAATCCTGCCAGGTTTACCCTGCGTTTTCCTCCTTGCCTCCCCCCATGCTATGACCATCAGGCCATGTTTGCATTTCTGTCTCCTGCTGCCTTTCCTCTCCCTTCCCCCCATGCTCCCTGTTCCATCCTCCCGGAGAGGCCATGTCCTGAGCCAAAGTTAGCCTCTGTCAGGTAGCCACATGTCCGGCCCAGAGCAGCGGGTCAGCCGGGGCCACCCTGCAGACCTCCTCTAGGATCTGTGCTGTCAGCAGCCCCTCCGGGCCCCAGGGGAGTTGGATGTTTGCTGCTCTGCACTGGTGAGGGATGCTCTCCGCACATCTGAGACAACTCACTTCCCCCCCGCCTGGCCAGCCCACCTCCTCGTTCGCTGGCAAGGGGCTGGCCAGACGCCTCTTTGTTTGGTCCCCAAATCCCCGAATTGCTTTGCATTTGTTGGCTGCCCACTTCAAGCCGGAGAATCCTTTTCCTGCCTTTGAGATAGAGGATGCTCCAGCCATCTGTGTGCTATTTCCTAGTAGAAACTCACCAGCGCAGAATTGCTTCCGCGCCCCGACACGTGGGAGCGCGGCATGGGTTTTCAGCAAGGCACAGGCCTAGGCCATGTGGGCGGGAAGGACCCAGAACCTTTTGGCAGGACTTAGACCTGCCTTGATCATTGGATGCATGCCCCAAGGAGGAGAAAAAGGTGGCCTTCAAAATCCGTAAGGCTTCAGAGCGTCTAGAGTAGCTTCCAGGGCTGCATGGTAGCCATCATTACTAAGACAGGTGCTGATACTGCCTGGTAGCACAAGCAGAGATCTCCCCCATCAGTGTACAAGACTGGCCTCTGGGATGTGGCCTTCATCGATCATAGGGGTCGACTTTTGCAAAACTCAATTAAAAATCACCCTCCTTCCTTTTACAGCCTGTCGGTCTCCCCTCCCTTGTCCTTTTCCATTCCTTTCTCTTGCAAGCTCATCTTGCTACTCTCCTCCGTTCCGACGGGATGCACTTAACGAGGAGCATAAAGAGCACGGGGGCTTGGTGGCTCCAGGGTTTGGTAATGGGAAACAGCACATTTCACTGGCAGGTCTCTAGTCACGAGGGATCCAAGCCCATATTGGGAACGATCAGTAGGTCGGAGACCTGACTGATGGCCTGCGTGAAACGAGCAGTTGGTCCCAGGCCAGTTCTCAGCAGACGAGTGTCCACGTTGCAGATGGCAGTCTCAGCAGAGGGACCCAGCGCGGGGTCAGCCAGGAGGGTCAAGCTTTGCTCTAGTGGTAGCTGAGGACAGACAAGGATGTCTTGGGGGAAGCTTGCACTGTCCTGGCCCAAGATGAATCCATCCTGCAACTAAAGAGAGGCTTTGCCCATTCCAGCGCCTTTCCCTAGCACCTTCCTTCGCTTCCATTTAAGGAGGAAAACAGCAATGCTCCACTGCAGGAGGAATGCAACAGCAAAGGGGATAAACCAGGAGGTTATGTAAGGCCAAACTCGTCTACAGAGGCAGAGCTCTTGGTGCCTTCGCTGCAACGAGCATGGCCTGGTGTGTTTAGCAGCAGGAGGTGAAGCCCAGATCTTCATGGCACAGTTTTGCCAGCACCACCAGGCCAGGCAGGGGTGTGAGCTACCTAATAGCCCACACTGCCAACAAAGCTCCTTTTGTGGATGCAGCAAGACAAAGAAAAGGGCACTGGTCAGCTTGATTACATTGCTCAGGGAGGTGGTGAAGACAACCCCTGACTGGCATAGGCTGCATCTTCACCAGGGGCTGTGCTGATAGAGCCGTGCCGTGTAGCAGCATCAGTAGAGGCTTTGCAGAACAGGCGGGGCCAAAGAAGGGGATACTCCACACCTTGTCCCTCCTCCCATGAGAGGGCAAAAGCAGGGTACAGTGGGGATTGGTGAAGGGGCTTCAGTGCTTACACAATTATGCAGACCCTAGCGTGGGTGGGTGCTGGTGGGAGACATAAGAGATGGCCAGATGCATAAAATGGCTCAGCTGCCGATGACAAAGAACCAGCTAAAGCAAAGTGACTGTCAGAGGAAGGCTAGGCAGCAGCGATAGTGGTAATGTGAGGCAGCAAGGAAGGCCAGGAATCAGTTATAACCAGACAGAAAACCAGAGCAGGGCCCTGGACAGACAGATGGGAATGGGGAGAGACACTCTCAGCGTCTCATGAAGCAACCTGCTGCATACGAAAGCTTATGCATCTCTAATGCAGTTATTTTATAGTCTGCAGGTGCAAATCTACCTGGCCTTTCGCCTGACTTCAGACTGACACAGCTAGCCACCTCTACAAACAGGGGAGATCCATGTATGCCCACGTGCCCTGCTGGGTTCAATACCATGAGCTTACTCATGGACCAAACTCCTGAAGTCCTCGCTGAGGAAACACACCCCCTGAGGAGGGGGCTTCAAAATGAACCAGGATGTTAGGATTTGGCCCGTGAGGAGGCAGAAGGTATAAGCAGAGGCTGGGCAGGAGTCAGAGGGCCCCAAATGCCCCCTGAGAGGGGCTGCAGCACCAGTGCCGACTGAGGAACTATAAACTGGAATTAATCCAGGTTCCCAAAGCAAAAGAGCAACAGCAGGGTTTGTTTCTCCTTTCCACCCCCCCGGCACGGCCACCTTGAAACCTACCCCTGCTTGGTCCACAGAAGAAGCAACATCAAGTGGTTAGAAGTGATTTGAAAAGAAGATGCAAGAAACAGCAGGGAAGTCCAGCAAGTTGGGGATAGTCCTAGACGTGGGGAACCCAAGTTCAACCCCTCCTTGGAGATCTTGGGTAAACCACTGGGGGACAACAGGGAAAAGAGCATGGCCCAGGCTCCCAAGGGTGCTGCGAGGATACAGGGGCTCATGTGGCGGGGATGCAAGCAGATTAGATAGACCTCGAGAGAGATGAAGCTTTGAAAGCAGATGAGCTAGCTGGCCCTGGAGGAAAAACAGCCGGGAAGGACAAATCACCATAGCTCCATAAAGAAAATGAATGCAGAGCAAAGGAGCAGGATTTGTTCAAGACCATATGAGGGGAATGAGCTACTGGAGGATGTGGAAGGGGGGATGCTGGAAAGGAAGAAGAGTTTAACAAAGAGCAAACTAACAGCAAGAGGAGGCTCTAAGCTCGCAGGGTCCCATGGGTAGGAGCCGCAAAAGCCAGGACACAGAGTATTTACACAGATAACAACTATGGGAGGGTGTGCAAGTGTAGAAGTGGGTTGCTCTACGTGGACTTAAGAGGTGTAGACAACTCAGACGGCGAGAGGGCACTTGCTCCAATTCTCGCACTTGCGCTCCCTGCACAAGTTATTCTGGCAGGGGAATGAAAATCTCAGGTACGAGGCAATGAGGGATCTTATCTATGTGGACATGCAGCAGGAAGGCCTTCAATGGCCCTGCAGACTTCTGTGAGCATGTCCGTGCAGCAGACCGGGCACGAAGGAAGAGTCCAGGGAGATGTGCAGCAATCTAGGGGCAGAGAGGAGCGTCACCCCTCCAAGTCAAGCACTGGCCTCTCCTGCCACCCTCTGCAGCATCTGATAGGAACCATCCCTGGCCTGACATGCAGATGCAAGCCCCGGCCACGCTGCTCTATGGATCTTGCTGAAGGGCGAGGTCCACGTGAGCAAGTGACAGGGACCCTCATGCCACAGCATTTGGAGACGAGCCCCATCTGACTTGCAGGACTGTAAATGGTCCCTGATGCTAGTAACAAAACATAAAGGGGCAGTTGGGAAACTGGCTCCGTGGTCGGACCCAGAGGGTTGTAATCGATGGCAGTCACTCATCGTGGTGCCCTGTGACCAGTGGGGTCCCTCCAGGCTCTGTCCTGGGACCCATCCTGTTCAACATCTTCATTAACGATGTGGACATTGGAGTCAGGAGTGGACTGGCCAAGTTCGCCGATGACACCAAACTTTGGGGCAAAGCATCCACGCCAGAAGATAGGCGGGTGATCCAGGCTGACCTGGACAGGCTCAGCAAATGGGCAGACGAGAACCTGATGGTGTTTAACACCAAAAAATGCAAGGCTCTCCACCTTGGGAGGAAAAACCTGCAGCAGCCTTATAGGCTCGGCAGTGCCTACGCTGGCTAGCACTACAGAAGAAAGAGACTTGGGGGTCATCATTGACCACAAGATGAACATGATCCTCCAATGCGATGCTGCGGCTAGTAAAGCGACCAAAACGCTGGCGTGCATCCATAGATGCTTCTCGAGCAAATCCCGGGATGTCATTCTCCCCTTGTACT